>NC_136070.1:959093376-960445154 GCF_964261635.1 Lissotriton helveticus | reverse complement strand
TATGTTTTCCATCTCATCTAGCATAGAAGTGCTTAAATGTAAGTAACATTCGGGGCCAAATACTAAAGATATTTTTTGGTTTGGATTTCTTTTATTGGTTTTAAACACGAAGAAAAAGAACGAGTCATTGCGCTCCACAATCATCGGGATGCAACCAGGCTTATCACTATCATATAGTGCAGGCGTGAACAAACAACAAGAAAGAAAACCAATCCCGCCACCCCCCAACCCTCTCTCTTCCTCCCTAAAGAAAAGCCAACTTAATACAGGAAAGGAAAATACGTCAGTCCAATGAACAGTCCCCATAGTTTACTAGGAAACGGATGTAGCAGAGGCAGGTGTTGGTGGAGGATCCGCCAATCTCAACAATCTAAGATACTTGGGACAGGTGAGTTCTGTAAATTCGTAGGTCAACAGTGCGAGGAAGGGTGCCCACAAGTCGTGAAAGGAGGCCCCGGGGTTGGTTAAAGAAAGGGAAATTTTCTCCATCCCTAGAATGGACAATAATTTATGAAGTCAGCCTAGGCGCGTAGGGACTGTTGTGGAACCCCAATGTGTGAGGACATTCTGGAATGCTGCGCCTAAGGCTAGCGCTATTTGTTTGCCTCTCCTAGATGTAAGCGGGAAGGTGATGGCATTGGGGAGGCCCATGAGAATATATACTGGGAATCTCGGGACCTAAGTGTCAAAGTGGGAGTCAACCTCATCTAGCATTTGTTGCCAATATGTCCCCAGGATGGGGCAATCCCAAAGTAAATGGGTGAGGGTGGCCGGTGAGCCGCAGGCTCGCCAGCCCAGCGGTCTACGTGAATGATTACTCCTATGGAGTCTTACCGGAGTTAAGTACCAATAAGTTCCCAACTTAGTGGCCGTTTCGATTGATGCGACATTACGGGCCATGCGGCGGACCTGGTAATAAATATCCTTCCATTCTTTCAGCGTGAGCTCCCTGCCTAGCTCTCCCTCCCAGCGCAGTTGGCCAGAGGATTTCCCAGTGGTGCTGGAATTTTGAGTGAATTTGTAGAGATCTGATGTCAGCCGTGCATCGCTGTGCCGTGTAATTAACCACTTCTCAAACGGCGTGAGAAGCCTCTCTGCACCTTCCCTCACCTCCCTGTGTAGAACCCAGTGTCTAATCTGTAGATACCCGTAGCGCTCCATTTCGGGAAGTCTGTGTTCTGCAGGGAACTCGGCAAAAGGGCGCAGTCCGGAAAGATCAAAGAAATGTCCTATAGAGTGGCTAGCTTCGGTCGTCCAGTGGTGAAATTCCCCATAATCTAGGCCGGGTGAAAAGTCTGGGTTTTGTAGAATGGGTGTGATAGGGGATGGGAATGTCGTGAGTCCCCTTGTGGTGGCAGTCCTTTCCCAAGCCAGCATTATGGGCTGAGTTATTTCCGAGAGGTAAAGGTTGCGAGGACGGCCCTTGCGTGAGAGGAAGGGAATGCCCCACAATGGCTAGGCTGCCCGGGACCTGTTCATAAATAACCAGTGTTTCTCGGATTCAGGGCGTGACCACTCCACTAGTGCTCTCATCTGAGCCACCCTCCAGTACACCAAAAAGTCGGGAACCCCAGTCCACCGTCTACTGGAACCCTGTATGTAAGATCGCAACGCATTCGAGCCCTCTGGTTTGTTCAGATAAAGCGCTCTATGTCCCTCTGTAGGGACCGCAGAACTCCGGGTGGGGGCATCAGTGGAATAGTATGGCATATGTATAAGATCTGGGGCAGTAGCACCATCTTCACCTCCGCAATCCGGCCCAACCACGAGAGGAAATGTGGTCTCCATTTGCGGAGGGAATCTCGAACTTGTTTCAAAAGTGCTGTGTAATTCGACTGTCTAGTGACTGAGATGGTGGGAGCCACCCGCACTCCTAGATAAGTGATAGAGCCATGAACCCATTGAATCCGGAAAGTGCGCTGTAGGAGTTCCAGTGTCTCGGGCTCTAGTGATAAATTGAGAGCTTGCGACTTATGCACATTGATCTGAAAGCCCGAGGCGAGTGCAGACCAGGCCAGTTCGTCTAGAAATGCCAGCAGAGATTTCCGAGGATGTTCCAAGGTTGCCACCACGTCATCAGCATACAGAGAGAGTTTGTGTTCCGAGCTCCCAAAATGTGCACCTTTAATGGTAGGATCATCATGGACTCTTTGAGAAAGCCGCCGATGCCACCCCATTCACCCACACTGCAGCCGTTGGGTTTGCATAGCTCTGGAAGATCCAATCAATAAAGCGGTTAGGAAGGCCAAAATGGACCAGCGACGCCCGGAGGTACGGCCAGTGGACCCTGTCAAATGCCTTTTCGGCGTCGATCGCGAGGATCATGCGCTCTGCCGGGAAGCGCTCCGAGCGGTCCATCAAGTGTAAAAGCCGCTTTGCGTTATCGGAACACTGTCGCCCAGGAACAAAGCCGGATTGGTCTGGGTCTATCAGACCAGGGAGATGATGATAAAGTCTGGCTTCTAGGATTCCGGTGAAAATCTTTTGGTCCATGTTAAGTAGAGATATAGGGCGGTAGGAGCCGCAGAGGCGGCTATCTCTCCCTGGCTTCTGGATCACTATTAAAGTTAAAGACTCACCTTAAGAGCGGGCCCAACGTTCCACAGAACGTTTTATAAAAACGGAGGTGAATCCGTCTGGACCGGGGGATTTGTTAAGTTTCAAGCGAGAACGCCGATATCACCTGCTCCAGTTGGTTAGGGGCCTCTAGGTCAGCAGCCTGGGTCGGAAGCAGTCTGGCTGTGGCCACGTCGTGGAGGTATCGGATCGGTTAAGTCTCAGTCAGAGCTTGAGCCGAGTATAGTGTTTCGTAGAAGTGTTTGAAGGCCTTCCCAATTTCAGTGTCCTTGCTACATTCTCCCCCCTGGGGATCCTGTACCGCATCGACCCTATGAGCCTGTCTTTGTGCTCGAAGGCGGTTCGCAAGAAAACACCCACAAAGATCTCCTCCCACATAAAAGGCATGCTTGAGGCGCAGCACCGCAAATTTGGCTCGGTCGACATCTAACCCCGCTAACTGCGCCCGGGCTGCCTTTAAGAGCTTCCAGACTCTGGGAGCAGCAGTCTGCTGGTGGATGTGTTCTAGCTCAGAGACTTCGCTCATCCAGCGTTCTCGTTTCTCCCGTCTATCTCTGTGTCGGCCGATGCTTTACCAATGAAAACCCCTGAATCACCGCCTTCAGCGCCTCCCATAAAGTCGTCAAAGATATGTCTGGAGTGTCATTTGTGGCTAAATAGTCGACAATGCTCTTCTGGATCTGTTGCACTACTGAGGGATGCTGAAGCATATTCTTGCGAAGGCGTCAGAAGCGGCGGGTAGGACGCCGCGGGGACAAGGTCAGGGAGAGCCGCAGTGCCGAGTGATCAGACAAGGGACAGGGGAGAATCTCCACATTGCGGGCCTGTTGTGTTAGAGGATCGGAAGTAAAGATGTAATCAATTCTGTTGTATCTTTTATGGGGGTGTGAATAAAACGTGTATGCCCTGGTGTTGGGATGTCGAAGCCTCCATATATCGGTAAGTCCAGCCAACAACCAGTAACAGTTTCCCCGATTTTGAAAAGGTCCCTGTCTGGCCCGATCTTTGCCCAGAGCGGTCCATGTCACCGTCTAGTGCCATATTAAAGTCCCCCCCCCAGCAAAACTGTTTTGTGTGGCAGACCTGTGAGTTCCTGAATTACTGTCTTAATGAAGCCCTCTTGCCCACTATTAGGAACATAGATCGAGGTCATCGAAAATGTGTGTGCATCCAGGGTGAAGGTGTAAGCCAAGAACCTCCCTTTAATTCCAGCCTCTTTGCTACCAACACGCCCAGGGAACTTAGAAGATACCAAAATGGCAACCCCAGCGGTTTTGGAAGTGCCGGACGAGAACATCTGGTGGGGGAACACCTTTGACTGCAATCGATGGGTATCACCAAGGAGTAAATGTGTCTCTTGGAGTAGGCAAATATGGGCATCTGATTGCTCCAGGTAAGACAAAAGAGCTCGGCGCTTAGTGGGGTTGTTGAGCCCCTTCACATTTAGGGACACAATATGAATTTCAGGAGCCATAAGGAGCCATATTTGGCAGCTCTGCCCCTGTAGGGAGTGAAGGCCTGGTGGGATAGCGTAATACAACCCTTAATAAACATCGGAGGAGGAGGAAACCCAAAAGAGAAAACCCCAAACAACAAACAGAAAGGAAGAAACATGTGTGTGAATAGTCCACCACGTCCCAGGCAATTCGCCCATGGTGAGGCGTGAGATGGATAGCAAGATCCCCCGCCGCCCCCCCGCCCCGGGCCCGGCTACAGCAGCAGGTTCAACCCAACAAGAATGTAAAAATCGGCACCTCAAGGATTATTGGTCAGTCTGCTGTGTTGGAGTCCTCTGACAGGGTCTGGAGTACTGCCAACCGTTTGGCTTTGGCGATCACATCTGGATCTGGATGTTGCGGCGAGAGCGGTTCTTGAGATCCTCCGCATGGGACTGGAGGTCCAACTGTTGGTCTTGCAGCCTGAGCACATCCTGTTGGAGTTGGGACACCTCCTCATCTCTGGCCGCTGTCTGGTTCTCCAGGTCGTCTACTCGCTCCCCCACAGAATCAATGTCTTTGCGCATCTCGCGGATTTCGGCAGTAAGATCTTTCTTCATGGCGTGGAACTCTCTAGTGAGGTCCGCGAAAAGGGATTCCAGGACGCTTCGGGTGACAGGTCCATCGGGTTCCACTGATTCCCTCCACTCAGCAACCCCTCCGGTACGCGGCATTGTCTCTGATCCACCGACTCCCGCCTTTAGCAACAAGTCCTTACCCGATCTGTCCTTGCGCGCTCTGGCGGTTGCCATTTGCAAGAGTCTCCGCTCCCAGTCTACAGGTAAGAGGTCGTGTGTAGGGACCGTGCAGGTCAGTTAGTTCAGCGTGGTAGGCCTCAAGGCCTGATCTGTAGGTGGGTCCCGCCCGTACCTGGGCCACGGTATGGGGAGATTTGACACGCGGATTTCAGAATGCACTTTCCGAGGGAAGCGTTGATCGCGTTGTGGCGCGCAGTGGGGGATGCCTCACCTTCAGCGCTCGGTGCAATGTCTATTAGGAGGAGAAGGCCCACTCCTGTGGTGGTATCCCAGGTGTGGTGAGGGGTATCAAAGCACCTGGTGCCAAGCCTCAGATGTGCCCACCGTTTGCTAGTTACCTCCTGGGTCTGTGGTGGTGTGGAAGTCTCAGGGCTGCCGAGGGGGAGGGGCGCGCGGGCCACACGTCTCTGTCCCCCCCAGGCCCACACTCACCACGTAGCATCCACTGTTGTAGAGCGTCCCCGATCTTCGCTCTCCAGAGCAATACTGCTGTGTAGCTCCCCCAGCTGCCCAAATGCGACCAGCCTGGCCTCACTCGTCCCCGGGTCAATCTAGACACCCAGGCTTCTCACCACGCTTGTCCCAGCTCCGGCCCCTGCCACTTCCAGGCACAGCAGCGCAGGGCCCAGCCGACACCCATAGGAGAAGGCCAGCCCTCGAGACTGGGACACCGCAGCAGATCAGGGCTGTCAGATCGTAGGTAACCGCTGTGTTATAGCGTTGTGGGCCGCCGCTGCCATTTTGCCTCCCAATCCACGAGAACTCTGTGCTGCCTCACTGAGACTAGTAAGCCGCTCCGCAAGACTTGTCACCGCTGTTGTCGAGCTGCCCTGTATTTGCGTTGTTACTGGCACTCGGAAGGCAGGCTCTGCTCGCCGCGTTCAGCTAGGCAGTTCGCGGTCCCAATCGCTGTGGCGCTGCTAGGCTTCGGAAATGGCCGTTCCGAGTACCACCACCTCCAAAAGCTGTCATAGGTGCCGGGGCGATGTCCGGGCCCCAAGGGAGGGACCGAGGATGTAAGCCGGGTCACTCTGGTCAAGGCTGTTCAAGTCGGGCCCGGGCAGTAGGACGGAGCGGCGAGTAGACAAGTCCTACTTGGCCGCCATCTTGGCCAAGCCACACTAAAATATTATTGAGTGTGGTGGGGGTAGGTCTTGAAGCCTCTTGGTTATTGGTCTGACTGGGAGTTCTTGCTGTGTTCCCAGTTGAATCACATAAGATTGTAGCATATGCACTGCTTTTAGCGAAAAGAAAGGCGGTGCAATACTGGGGTACGTTTCCACTGACATGAGTGAAAGACTGGATGAAAGGTTGTATTTGTTATAACAACATGTGAATAACATGAGGTTACTATGCTCATCAAGACCCCTCTAGCCGTGTTCTTTATAAATGCAGCCTCTATGTCTGAGTTATAAGACATGGATACAGATCCTGAGATACATAGTAATGTTACAGAACATACAAGAAGAAAAGGCACCTGCACAATTTCAGAAGAGCACGCTTGTAATCCATGACATTAAATGATTATGGTTTGATATGGAGAGATATAAGGTGGGACAGAACCTGGACACAATATGTCCCTGAAGATCACTTTTCAAATACTTCAATATGATTTGCATAGCCTGCACGGTTGTAAGTCATATATATATATAAAATGGACTGCATTCTTATTTATTGGTGATTATTTATGTAATGTAGAAAATCAATTAAAAAAGAAACACAAGAGAGAAGATGGTGTTCCATCTGAAACATGTATTCATGGTGTATTTGAATGTGTGGGTGGGAGAGAAGGAGGCCAATGATGTTCATGCCCTTAATCAATTGATGGTCACAGAGTGACTCAAGAAGGAGTGTTCTTCCCACTTAGCAATAACTGTCAGAAGAATCCAGAGAAACATGCAGTGTTAGGTAACAAGAGGTTGGCTAATAGGGTTAAACAAGCATTGGCAAAACCAAAAGGTCTAGGCAATGCCAGGGCTATCTGCCTTGTCAATGTGAATGTCTTTTAGCCATGTTGTCTAGCAGAGCATCCGCTGTTCAGTGTGGCTAAAAGTCACTAAAAGCCCAGAATCACAGGATTTTGAGCTGACGCCGAGTTTATTGTCCTGCCCCTCCTAACACAAAAAAGCGATATGACTTAGCCTGCGCTGGCCGCAACATATCACCTTTTCAGCGACTTTCTACCATGCTGAACAACAGATGTGCTGCTAGACAACATGGCTAATGACCTGACCTTAACATTGACAAGTTTCAAAAGATCGGGCATTGCAGAGATCTATTAGCTTTGCCAATGCTTGTTCAGTGTTGATGGTGTCTTGCTGAACAAATGTGGAAGTGATAGTGAGAAACAGCTGAGGAGCTACAAAGTGAAGTGAGGATGTTTCACAATGGCCAGATCTGCAGACAGGGGAACTTGGGAACCAGGTTTGAATCTCAGGGTCAGCTGAACAGTCTGTGATTCTGGGCAATTTACTTACGCTTCCTCCTGCCTACGACACTAAATGTGTCATTGTGTAATGAACTGGTGAGCACCATAAGCTGGTGTTAGCACTATAGCAAGATGGAGGACGGTACATGCACTACAATACCATCGGAGCGAGCAAAACATAAATAAATAAATAAAAGAAGCAACAATGGGAGAGGTCGGGAGGAAGCAAAAATGTGGCAGTGAAAAAAAATATCTTAATTGAAGGAGGATCAGCAACAAAAGTGAATGCGCCATTGTGAAATGTTACTGGTGTACACTTAAAGCACTCCAATACCGTCTGCTCATGTTCGCGCTATGGCAAGATGGAGGACAGAGTGAGTGCTCCAATACCATCGGATCATGCAAAAAAAAAACAAGTGCCGTTCGGGTTTTAACAACTTTTAAAGAAATGTATTCTTGAGCATGCATTTTAGTGGTATGTATATATATTTATATATATATATTACCGTTAGGACCTTTGATCCATAGGAAATCCGCAACATTCTATTCCCAATAACTTTGGCGTAGATTGATTAATCTTTGCGAACTTTTCAAAACTTTTGGTCAGCTCTGGTCCGCTCCTATCCTGAAAGTTTGACAGTGATTCCTCGAGTGGGGGCCGAGAAAAAAGGGGGTCCCAAAACGTGTTTTCCCCATGCAATTTCCCATAGGACCTTTAGCCACAGCTACAGCTTGAACTGCTGAACGGAATGACACCAAATTTGGCAAAGAGGTAGTCCTCAGTTCAGACTTGTGCCTTTTGCTTAAATGGTGTCAATCTTTTCAGTAGTTCCTGAGAAAATTACAGTTAAAATCATTTATATATCTATAGGCACGGTGAATCCGCAGAGTCTGCGCGCATTGTCATCGTACCATAAGCGCACCCTTCCGATCACGCGCTGAATGCTAATTGGCAGTGGTTGTCAACATTTGAAACCAGGAACTGTTGGCAGCCATTTTGTGCCTCGGTAGAAGCGAGCCTGAGGAAGTCAGTGGAATATGTGTGCAAAACATAGAAAGGGGGCAGGGTAGAAATAATTTTACCCTCTAGACCTGCTTAGGGGGTCCCAGAAGGACCCCCAGGGCGCACCATTTTTTTTTAGAAAAAGACCCAGCAGGTGCGTGTAGGGTGCGCGGACTCTGCTATAAAATAAATAAATAGATTATGAGTCGTGCATCCAGCGCGTGCACACCAGGGGGGGCCACACTGAGCACTGCGCTGGTTGCGCCACTTTTAATTTTACCGTAAAAAAATAGCCCCTATCAGTAATTTCTAATATCCCCGGGGACCCTATCCCCCGGGTCTTATAACAAAAAATTGGGGACCGTGGGGGAAGCCACAATGCCCCCACGGTCCCGCCGGCTCCCTGCGTCCTTCGGGAGCCGGCATTGCTTTTCCACATGGGGAGATGCTAACTTGCATGTGGAAAAGCAATCTGGTTTGGATTTTGAAAGTGAGAACAGATTTCACTGCTGTGTCTTTCAAAATGCAAACTAAGTTTGCTATGGGAGGGCGGAAGCCGCGAAACTCCCGCCTTCTCATAGCAAACAGCAGTGTCCCGGGGATAGGCACCCCGGGACACTGCAGGAGCTGGCCCTGGGGTGTGGCGGTCCCCAGGGCCCTCGAGGGGTCCAGGCGGAGGGCCACGCAGTCTGCCTCCCACAATACACAAATCCCCGGGGGTGGTGGTTCCCGGGGCTTGAGGGGGGTCGTTGTGGTCCCCACACTTCTAATTTTGCTGGGGGGGGCCTTGGAGCTTCCCACAACCATTTATTTATAGCCCCAGGGGGTGGCTCTCAGTCTTATATAGGAAAATAGCAATGTTGAGAAAATCTTCCGGTAAGATAACAAAGGATTTTGAAGTCCATTTTCGGAATTTTTGTTGTAGTTTGCAGGCGTTAAAGCAACAACAATTTTAACTCCGTCTTTGTAAATATGCCACTAAGTTTTGCAATGTCGACAATCTCGTCTTCCATTTAAATAGGCACAACGTATTTATTGAAGTTGATTGTGAATCGTGAAGCAACACTGTCTAATTGTGATCAATAAAGAATTGAATGAGTTGTGTACTTTTTTTTTTTTTTTTTACTGTTTCAAAGTTTATTTATTATGTTTTTGGCTCTCATTGAGGGCCACATAAGGTTATACACACAATTATGCATACAAATGACCCATAAATAACAACATAAAGCAAAGAAAAAACACTACTTATCTGCGAGTAAACCAATCATCAAACATCTCCCTGTACTTCATTAATAAATATCTAAAATCCCTTTAAAAAATTAAAAAATTCTGGAAGAAAACATTTCATTTGGGGGACAATAAAGTGCATGGAGGAACATTTTTACATTTACAATTCCCAATTGTAAACAGGTTGGTTTTAACCATCTGTGGCGCAATGGGCGCAATGCAGGACAAACAAACAGGACGTGATTAGAATCCTGTACAGCCTTATTACAAAAATTGCATAGGGGAGATAGCCCATACCATTTAGCTAAAAGTGTATTAAGTGGAAGCAAATTATGTCTTAAAAGGTACCATAATCTACGGACACTATGGGGAATATTCCAAATGAGATAGTGTTGGGTTAATTTTGGGATATATGTTTTTACCAGGGCTTCCCTTTCTTTTTGTTTAGGTTGGGCAAGTATATCTGACTTATAACTGAGTTCCCAAGATGTACTTTTTAGTTTAAGCTTTAGTTCAGATGGTGAAAGTAAGAATAACGTACTTTCATCCAACTCAAGCAGGACTACCGCTTTTCTAAAGTTTTTCACTAACTGCGAGTACTCGTTAAAGTTGCCCAAGAGTTCCTTTTTTATAATTTCTCTTAAGGTACCTGGTTTACCTCTAGCCAAACAGGCTACCCATCTTACGAGGGCAACCAGCCCCTGTACCCAACAACTTCGGAGTCCGAATTCCAACCTGCATGAAGATGTAGAACATGCTGTGTTAAGAGAAGAAATTTTTCTTAGTACCTTTCCTTCCACTTTATGCATAAAGCCCCATTGATTCAACTCCACTAATTCAATTCCATGTAGAAGAGTTGCAGGGATTTTCGCTCTAAATACATCCAGAAAGAGGGAGAAATGCCTCTTCCCAGTAGCGTTATACAAAGTACATAACCCCGTGCCATGAACCAGCGCTTTACGTGAGTTATGTTCAATATGGGGCTTCTCACTAAGATTAGGAGATATTAATTTGCCTAAAAAAGTATAGGTTTTAACCACCTCAAGTTTTTGTCCGCTAATAGTCCAATTATAACTACCAGACCTGCATTTCTTTTTCCCAAAGATGCACATAATTTTACTTTTCGAACTATTAATTTTCATATAATGTGCTTCAGCAAATTGGTTCAATGCATGTAGGCGATTTGATAGACCCTTCGGGGTCAGATCTAACACAAGTATATCGTCCGCATACATTAATATCGATATAGCTGACCCTCCGATTAACGGTGCTAAGCCATCACAAACTGCAATGGAAGATGGGAGGTCGGCCATATACAAGGAAAACAATATGGGCGCCAATATACACCCTTGTTTTAATCCATTCAGAGAGGGGATAGATTGAGAAAGACCCCCTCTCCGCCTTGTAGCACCTTACACCATGTATTCGAGTGTAGAGATTTAACTAGTTCGAGTAAATATCCTGGCATCCCCAATGCAGCCAACTTTCTCCACAGCGTTGGACGATACACCTTGTCGAACGCTGTGGAGAAATCTATAAATGCTACGTATACGCCGCCACCTCGAACACGAGCATATTTATCCATAATCACCTGTAACATTGTCAAATTGTCTAAAGTTCCATGCTCTTTTCGGAATCCTGTCTGTTCCATGGGTAAAATACTATTTAGGTCTGCCCATTCCATTATTAATGTTAAAAGAAGTTTAGCGAAAATTTTTCCTATAGAGTCCAATAAAGCTATTAGACGATAATTAGAAGGTTTATCCCGATCACCCTTTTTAAATATAGGGATTAATATACTTCCCCTCCAAGAGTCGGGGACTGTTCGAGATTTGAAGCATGCTAGAAATACTGGAAGAAGAATCCTACTCCAGATGGTAACATCCTGCTTAATTATAGACATGGGCAATTCGTCAGGACCCATAGCTCCGGAAGAGCGCATACTCTTTATTACGGTAGCTACGGATTTCTCAGTAGGAAGTTCCATTTTATGGTCACTATTTGAGCCTGGATCCCATGTATCCCCCCTGCCCCATTAGGTGCATATAGGGTGGACACAAATAGAGTCCAGATATCTTCTGAAATAGCGATGGGAGTGGGAGTTGTTATTGAACCACATCCTTTCCTTATTATGGACCAAAAATCTCTAGATTTATTGTAGGTCGAAGCCTCTCTTAGCTTGATCCATAGAGAATCTTCTTTTTCTCTTTTTCTCTTAGATCTCAATCTTACCCTCCTTCTTTTTAATACAGCTAACTGATGATCATTTTCCCCAGATCTATTAAAGTATTGTTTCCTAACAAGTTTATTTATCTCCTTATTTAATATTAATAATGGGCTAGGAGAGAAATGTGTCTTTTTAGGCTTACCTGATATCTTAGCCATGGCAGTGACTTTTTTGAGGAATTTTTCAAGATGAAGGAATTCTGTACCTTGCCAATGATCTAGTTCTAATAACGTTTGGGCCAGAATATTTTGTACATCCTTCATATTGGTAGATCCCCAATAACATCTACCAGACTTACACTTTATTGAAAGACCTCTATTCTTTAAGGACCAAGAATTGGTTTCAGGGGGAATTAATGTGACAGTTATATTAATAATTTTATGGTCACTCAAGGAAGAGTGAGAGATCACCATATCTTTAATGAATGAGAACGTATCATAGTCCGTAATAGCGTAGTCCAAAATGGATTCACCCCTAACGGAGCCATGTGTGTAGTTAGCAGGAGTATCAGAAGGCATCCTGCCATTTATGATAAGCCCCTCTAGGTAACTAAGTTCCTCAAGGAGAATCTTACCTCTTTTATTAGTTTTTATTTTAGTAGGCAGGAGTGCTTGAGGTATATTGTATGCTTCTTCCTTAAATTTATTTCTAAACATGTCTAAAGTGAAGTTAGACACTTTGCTATTTAGGTCCCCCACCAATAGTATATATGGGGGGTGATCAACCTCTAATAATTGTTTAACATAGGAAAACATACGCTTAAGAACTGTGATAAAATTATCTTCAGGAGGAATATAAGCATTTAAAATGATAAACGATGAGCGTTTGCCTGCTGAGGCTAGATTAGTAATGGTTATGGATTGGAAAAGGTTGCTAACGTCCGTATAGTGGGAGAATTGCCATTGTAAAGTATTAGATAACAAACAGGCAATTCCACCTTTTGCGTGGCCTTTTTTTGAGGGAATTGCAGGGGCCTCCAGGACGAAATAATCTTTCCCTCTGTAGGGGAGATTTTTGCACCAAGTTTCCTGGATACATAACACATCTGCATTTAAGGAGCATAGAAAATCAAATTTCTCTGGGCAATTATACAAACCAGCGGCATTCCAGGAGACAATTTTTAAGTCAGTGTTAAAGATGTGAAAATAGTCGTGGGTTATTCGAAGTGGTCTTTGACAACACTCCTGGTAACCAGTTCCACATCTGATTGTCTTCTGTTAAAGGAATATCTGTGCTATCAGGTAATGGCAGTACCTGTGAGACCATTCGTTTACCTCTGGAGACCCAGATTTTTAGATCTTTATTGCAGGTAAGATAATCATCCTGCCCAGAAGCCAACTTTGCATTTCTTTCTCTAGAGGAAATACACTGATCACCATTAACATAAGGTAACACATCGATTCCTCTACATTGAAAAACTTCCGCTTGTTGAAGAACAAGATTAGCAATTATTTTAGAGTAAAACTTTACCCTTGTTCGTTGCCCATTTATAGATCTTATTGGGAGAACTAAATCAATATCATTCGATAAAATTAGTTTTAACCCTTCAATCTCCTTAAAGCAGTTAAGCAGCCAAGATCTATTCAACTTTAAGTCTGAATCAAACAACGGGAAAAAATCCAATGACAAGGTATCCACACTCAAACTAGAACTTTTTACTGGCTGCATAATTGAACTTCTAACTACTTCAGGTTGTAGCCGAAAAATGGGTGCCAAGGGATTAAATCCCCTAGCTACTATCGGCGTATTTCCTACATCTTCAGAAACTAAAGGTAATGGATCAGGGGCATTTACCACTGGGCATAGAGCTACCCCCCTTGTAGTTGGTTCAACCGGGGTGCCCACACATACATCGTTAGTAATACACTCATCTCCCTCATTAACTGAGGTATCCGAAAGTAAATTGTGACCACTTTCGATAGTATCAGGCACTTCAGGTTTTATATGTTTTTGAAAAATAATTTGCCTTGGTCTTTTCTTTTTGTATTTACGTAACTGCTTCCTATTTTTCCCTCTAGTTTTTACTTTTAAGACTTTAAGAGTCGTCAATGATCCTTCTGGTTCTTTTTTATCCTGGATAAAAATGGGGAAGAGTTCATTACCCACCATTTGAGATACTTCGACCAAACTAACCTCCTTCCCAGTCAGCACTGAGTCTTTTCTCTGTAAAAAGGAGGATGAGGTAGAGGGCTCAAAGGGCTTATGAATATCAACTTTTATAGATGATTCCACAGGTACATTTCCCCCCACAACATTAATGTTATCATTAACTTTTTGGACAACAGGATCAATGAGAACAATAGGAGGAGTAGTCACATTCTCAACATTTTTTGCCAGCAATACCTGCAGTATCTCAGTAACTGAGGACAAAATACAGTCAGAACTCACAGCAAATTTACCAAGTAAGAGTAATATTGAAGACAAGATTTGCTCAAGTGCTATGAGTGACTCAGAGATAGGTTTCTCATTTTTTGGGTAGCTAGATGAAGTAAAAGCACAAATCCCCGATAGATTAAATTGCGGAGATTTCAAGTCACTCTGCATTGAAAGGTTATCAGTGGATTTAATGGAAGGAGTGCTGCTATATAGCAGCAATCCTGACGGCGTTATTCCCGCTGGTGTTTTAGTATCCGCAAGATGAGACAAAGGTCTATTGTCCACATATCGACCACAAAGTTCCAAATCGATACTAGTAGCAATAGATACATCACCCATGTCTTCCTCCTCGTTGTCTTTTCCCTTAAGAGTATTATGATACAATACTTGCGATTTTATTAACAAGGGATCAGAGTCCGCTCCATTTGCTGTACATGATGGGAAGATTACTTCATCTGGCTGACTCTGTAGAGGCATATTTGATTCCGTCATAGGGTCTAGCTGATAGTCTTTCTCCATATTAGTTTGCCGTTCTGATTGTAATAATGAGACTATGTCAGTTTTTGTGGGAACTTCTAGGGATTTATTCATGCTTTTTTCCCAAATTTGTACCAGCTGCATCTGGCCTTTCAATAATGCACTATTTTCGTGCTTTTTCCTCAGCGGAATAGATCCTGGATTCATACAAGGTTTTTCCACTAAAACTTTCCCAGAGCGTAATTTCTTTGCCTCCATAATACCAGAAAAAAGAATCTAGCCCTACAGCAGGTATACACAATCCCAAATAAATAACACACTAAATAAAATATAAAATGATATGAAGCCACAGGGCGAGTTGGCGACGTCCGTACAAGTAGATAACGTGCTTTTTAGCAGTAGACCAGTCAATTGTGTTTTCATGCAAAAAAGGTCAATTATAAGCTAAAACAAAGTACAAAAAAGAAAAAGAAAAATACCAGGGCCCAGCCCGGCCTACCTCGGCCTCTGAGGGCCACAAAGGGCCCGCCCTTTGCCCGGGCTTAGCCCGGCGCCGCCCGCGCGCGTCCCGCGATGCGCGATCTTCAGGCGCTAATGAAGGCAGGTGAGGGGGGCGTGGCAGGGACTG
Source organism: Lissotriton helveticus (assembly GCF_964261635.1). Classification (NCBI taxonomy): domain Eukaryota; kingdom Metazoa; phylum Chordata; class Amphibia; order Caudata; family Salamandridae; genus Lissotriton; species Lissotriton helveticus. Next base: position 960,429,957 of record NC_136070.1, on the reverse strand, counting down.
GTCCTGTCCGAGGAGGCTTCTGGTCAGTGAAGTTTGTTAGAGACCAGCCTTCTACAGGCACACCCAGGCGAGTGTTTCCCGCGAAGCGGGAAACGCGAGCAGTAGTATCAAAGAGCGCTGCCAAAATGCGCTGCCAGTAGTTTCAGAGAGCGCTGCCAAAATGCGCTGCCAGTAGATTAGAGAGCGCTGCCAAAATGCGCTTCCAGTAGTTCAAAGAGCGCTGCCAAAATGCGCTTCCAGTAGTTCAAAGAGCGCTGCCAAAATGCGCTTACAGATGAGTAGCGCTGGGGCGGCTTCGGCGCTTTTTCTTCTACAATCCCTCAGCCGCTTCAAGAGCCCACTTCGTCAACAGCACAACAGCAACAGGAAATTACTTCTCCGCTTCTTAGCGGTCTTCAGGCGCTAATGAAGGCAGGTGAGGGGGGCGTGGCAGGGACTGGTCCTGTCCGAGGAGGCTTCTGGTCAGTGAAGTTTGTTAGAGACCAGCCTTCTACAGGCACACCCAGGCGAGTGTTTCCCGCGAAGCGGGAAACGCAAGCAGTAGTATCAAAGAGCGCTGCCAAAATGCGCTGCCAGTAGTTTCAGAGAGCGCTGCCAAAATGCGCTGCCAGTAGATTAGAGAGCGCTGCCAAAATGCGCTTCCAGTAGTTCAAAGAGCGCTGCCAAAATGCGCTTCCAGTAGTTCAAAGAGCGCTGCCAAAATGCGCTTACAGATGAGTAGCGCTGGGGCGGCTTCGGCGCTTTTTCTTCTACAATCCCTCAGCCGCTTCAAGAGCCCACTTCGTCAACAGCACAACAGCAACAGGAAATTACTTCTCCGCTTCTTAGCGGTCTTCAGGCGCTAATGAAGGCAGGTGAGGGGGGCGTGGCAGGGACTGGTCCTGTCCGAGGAGGCTTCTGGTCAGTGAAGTTTGTTAGAGACCAGCCTTCTACAGGCACACCCAGGCGAGTGTTTCCCGCGAAGCGGGAAACGCGAGCAGTAGTATCAAAGAGCGCTGCCAAAATGCGCTGCCAGTAGTTTCAGAGAGCGCTGCCAAAATGCGCTGCCAGTAGATTAGAGAGCGCTGCCAAAATGCGCTTCCAGTAGTTCAAAGAGCGCTGCCAAAATGCGCTTCCAGTAGTTCAAAGAGCGCTGCCAAAATGCGCTTACAGATGAGTAGCGCTGGGGCGGCTTCGGCGCTTTTTCTTCTACAATCCCTCAGCCGCTTCAAGAGCCCACTTCGTCAACAGCACAACAGCAACAGGAAATTACTTCTCCGCTTCTTAGCGGTCTTCAGGCGCTAATGAAGGCAGGTGAGGGGGGCGTGGCAGGGACTGGTCCTGTCCGAGGAGGCTTCTGGTCAGTGAAGTTTGTTAGAGACCAGCCTTCTACAGGCACACCCAGGCGAGTGTTTCCCGCAAAGCGGGAAACGCGAGTAGTAGTATCAAAGAGCGCTGCCAAAATGCACTGCCAGTAGTTTCAGAGAGCGCTGCCAAAATGCGCTGCCAGTAGATTAGAGAGCGCTGCCAAAATGCGCTTCCAGTACTTCAAAGAGCGCTGCCAAAATGCGCTTCCAGTAGTTCAAAGAGCGCTGCCAAAATGCGCTTACAGATGAGTAGCGCTGGGGCGGCTTCGGCGCTTTTTCTTCTACAATCCCTCAGCCGCTTCAAGAGCCCACTTCGTCAACAGCACAACAGCAACAGGAAATTACTTCTCCGCTTCTTAGCGGTCTTCAGGCGCTAATGAAGGCAGGTGAGGGGGGCGTGGCAGGGACTGGTCCTGTCCGAGGAGGCTTCTGGTCAGTGAAGTTTGTTAGAGACCAGCCTTCTACAGGCACACCCAGGCGAGTGTTTCCCGCGAAGCGGGAAACGCGAGCAGTAGTATCAAAGAGCGCTGCCAAAATGCGCTGCCAGTAGTTTCAGAGAGCGCTGCCAAAATGCGCTGCCAGTAGATTAGAGAGCGCTGCCAAAATGCGCTTCCAGTAGTTCAAAGAGCGCTGCCAAAATGCGCTTCCAGTAGTTCAAAGAGCGCTGCCAAAATGTGCTTACAGATGAGTAGCGCTGGGGCGGCTTCGGCGCTTTTTCTTCTACAATCCCTCAGCCGCTTCAAGAGCCCACTTCGTCAACAGCACAACAGCAACAGGAAATTACTTCTCCTGTACTTGTTTTGCTCGTAATGTGCAAAGGGGCAGATTTACAAGTTCATTGCGTTACTATTGCATCACTTTTAAGATGGGAAAAGTGACGCTAAAGTGGCGCAAGGGGTTGTAAATGTGGTACACAGTGTTCTGTTTTACTTTGCTTTCCTTTCTGTAATGTAGAGGATCCTGAGTAAATATAACAGTTTATGTATAGCCAGTACCTTTCAACCCTACCCCCAAACGGTTTTCTGCCTGTTACCATATTAACAGTTCATGGAACACTTAAATGAGCACAGAAGTTCACCACACTATGTTGCTAATCGAAACAGTTACTGTGCTGGAGTTTTAAAACTTTTCCATAGGAACCGTTAGTCGTAGCTATAGACTCTGGTAAAGATCTGGTAAAGAGTTAACCTCAGTATTATACTTCAAGTTATAAATATCATTTCTATTTTTAAATGTTTTCTAGCTATATTATTACCACACTAAATAATAGTGAAATGTTATCAGAAAAAGAAGACGTATATACTTTTTTAAATTAACTTTTATTAAAACAATAATAAATAACTGGAAATGTAACTTAAAGATAACAATGTGGGGGGGGGGGGGGGGGCGGAGCTAGCCGGCAAGCGAGATGGCCGCGCATTGAGCGAGCTCCTCGCCTGAGCCCGTATAATCCTGACATACCATCCTTCATCTACCTTCCTGTTGGGACCGCCCACGCTTTGCAGCTGCCGGACACGGTGGGGCACCCAGCGACCAGAGTTTCGAGCATCTGCTCTGCTCCCCGGCAGAGAAACGTCGACGAAAAGCCGGGGGCCTAGTGCAGACGTGGCGGACCTGCTACCTCGGAGTTGTGTAACCGAGAGACCGTGACGCACGCGACGCACGGCGGCCGGAGGAGCCTGCCTCTGCGGCGGCGGCCGGGAGCACGAACTTGAAGGGCGGACGCCGAGAGCATACCGGCAGAGGCTAAATACGGCTGGCGAACACGAGAGCAGACGGGACAACGGTGCGACACTGCCCGGACAGCCCCCCTTCTGAGACGCTGTGGGAGACTGATACATGTGATCAGGGACTGGCCCCGGCAGCCATCTCTACACTGGTGGCGTGGGGGATTGCCGTGAAGCAGGCCCCGGAGACAGCGGCGACCCGGACCAGAGGTGACCATGCTATTATATAGTTGAGGCGCTGTAAGCCCAGATCAGTACACCGTCCATACGCTACTGCGGCATAACCAGCTGATCGACGCGGACACGGTAGGGGGGATTGTACCGACCCCTGGCGACTCCCCGGGACCTGCTTGATACCCCACAGGGACTGTACCTTGTCCACAATAAATCATGGGGAAGCCAGACCGCAACCAGCCAAAATTGACCTTTGAACAGGCGAAGAAACAGCAGGAAGAGGCCCCGGGACCACAGACCCCGTACACGCCCGAGACGTTGGAAGCTATCGGGACAGCAAATGGCGTCATCCAATCCATGTTTCACACAATCCAGACCTCCCTTGCGAACATAGATGGTAAAATAGATTCCTTAACATATAGGGTGGACCGTATGTCAGAGCGGCTAGATAAACACACTGAACGTTTAGATATGGCGGAACGCCGGATATCAGAGGCCGAAGATTCGCAGACGCAACTAGATGTGAAACAAACGAGGCTGGAGAGGCAGATGGTGGTCATGGCGGCAAAGGCGGAAGATTTGGAAGCCAGGTCCAGACGCTGCAATATCTGCCTGATGGGGGTTCCGGAAACTACAGCCACGGGCCCAATGGAACAATACGTTGAGAAACTATTAATCACCTAACTGGGTTGCGACACATTCTCTGCAGTGTTCATTGTTGAGAGGGCACACAGATCGCTGGCTCCGAAACCGACTGCTGGATCCAGGCCGCGTCCTATTATAGCCAAGTTACTAAATTACAGGGACCGAGACGCAGCACTGCAGAAAGCCAGAGAACTTGGTAAACTGACCCATGAGGGGATGGATCTGTCTCTGTACGCGGACTTCACCTCGGCGGTCCAAGAAGCACGAAAGAAATTCATGGAGGTGAAGAAAAAACTACGAGACCTTGGCATCCCTTATGCAATGCTATATCCAGCGAAGCTCAAACTCACAATGCATGGTAACACTCGGATCTTCAACGACACGGCGTAGGTGCAGAAATTCCTCAAACAAAAGATGAGGCAGAGCGTAAGACGGAGATCACCCCGGAGCGAAAAGGGAGAGCAGCCGACTCTATCTGATGTGGAGTAGCATAGCTCTGAGCAAGCACTAGAACCATTGAACATTTGCGCCGACTTGAAGGCACCTCCGCCTCAGGGACGTTGGTCTGGTCATTGTTGATATGCATGTCTGTGGGAGGCTGACGTACTTACCAGATAAGTGTGCACTACTTTCCCTATGCTGTGGGGCCTGCCTATAATATGAGGTGCGATGGGGTCACCGGGGGCTTTGCTCTTGCTTGGGGACTCGCTGTACCCACCATGGGGCCTTTTATATGCAATTGAGGGTGGCTATGCAGGGAATAGATGAACCTATCCTTCGTTGGGCTCAGACCCATGTAATTTCGATTACAAGTAACGGGTGGGCAGCTCCGACCCACGAGCGAGCACCGCGCAACTCCATAAACTGTTCTTGTTTTTGTTAGGTTCTTTTCACGTTTTGACAGTAAAAAGAAACAATGATTGTTGTGGGTAGACATGTCTCCGCCGAGTTTGGGGTGGTGGAGTGGGTGGGGGCAGGGGGGGAGCAGCAGAAAATTCTGACCAGCAGGGAGGTGTTTATACTATGTACTATGTATGTCTGTAGACCAACAGCATGCCGAAAAGGGACCCGGAATACTTCCGATAGGTTCAGACCTCACTCTCAATGCGCGACATGGCTAACACTCTAACGGACTGCAGGCCGCTCTCTATCCTCTCGTGGAATGTGCGAGGGCTACATAACCCACAGAAGATTCATGGAATACTGCTGTATTTGAATAGACACCACATTGATGTACCCTGCTTACAAGAAACACATTTCACCGATAGCAGGGAACGACACATAGGGGCTAAGTGGGCCTCTTTCCGACTGTGTACCTCATACTCTTCGTATGCTAGGGGTGTCACTATCTGGGTGAAACGGTCTACACCATTTACACACATTAACTCTATAAGGGACGATCAGGGACGATATGTTATGTTGCAGGGCAACTACAGAGGCACAACAATAACAATAGTGAATGTATACGGGCCAAACACAGATGATCCCGCTTTTTACGCCCAGATCTGGTCGAAACCGAGGGAATTACAATCTGACACCATAATCTGGGGAGGAGATTTTAATACATGTCTAGACCCTGCGATAGATAGATCGACTGGCACGGACAGATATGGCAAACACTCGGCTAAGGTCCTGCGGGATGGGATGTTAGACTGGAATTTGGTGGACATATGGAGGCAAAGGAACCCCAATACACGAGAGGGCATTTGCGTCTCGGCTATACACCTCACATGGTCCAGACTGGACTACTGGTTAGTCACTCAAGATATATGCACATGGACAGCTGAAGTGACACACATGGCTAAAACCCTTTCTGATCATGCACCAGTTCTCCTCAGACTCAATATACCAACACACACTCCGAGACAATTTACGTGGCGTCTGCGTCCCACTACACTACAAGATCCTGAGTTCCGGGAGGGATTACGTCAGGCTATTGAGACCTTTTTTGAGAAGGGCTCAGTTGGTAGAACATGGACCCTTTGGGGGGCCTTTAAAGTTACGATACGAGGTTATTGCATAGCTGCACATGCGGGTATACTGCATGATATACAGCGGCAACTGGAAAAAACTGAAAAGACCATACAGCACCTTGAGCGTAGCTATGAGACACAGCCATCAGACGCATTATTGGTGGACATAAGGAAGCAGATAGATATATACAATGATTTTGCTACTGACGAGCTTAAATATCTTTCCCGTAAATACGTAGCACGCAGCTATGGTGAGGGTGGCAGACCTGGCAGGGCCTTGGCGTACAAAATCGACCTGCACATCACACGGCGCTCATTACTGACATTAGAGACGCTGGGAACACCCAGGTTTACGACACACCAGCCATACTCAAATGCTTCATGGAATATTACGCACACTTATACCAAGCTAAAGCTATCCCTCCCGATGCAGATATATGGCAATACCTCGATGATGTCGCCCTTGCCTGGCTGTCGGATGCACATAGACAGTTTTTTTGTGCGCCGATATCTAAGGGAGAAATACTTGATGCCTTTAATTCTCTACCTAATAATAAGGCCCCGGGCATAGACGGACTCCCGGGAGAATTTTATAAAGAATATCGTTACCTGCTAATACAACACTTTGCCAAAATGCTGGAGGAGGCCTATGAGGAAGGCACACTCCCGGACACCCTCACGGAAGCGTTGCTGATAGCGCTCCCAAAGCCGGGGAAAGATCCACAGTACTGTGCATCATACAGACCACTGTCCTTGATTAATATTGATGCGAAAATACTGGCTAAAATTATAGCGAATAGAATACAGCCACTCCTGGGTAACCTGGTCCTGCCGGATCAGGCTGGCTTCGTCCCTACACGATCCACGGCCCAGAACCTGCGCACCATTTTCTCCCTATACCATCATTTGGACCCAGAGGTGCCTGCTGCAGCCGCTTTGTTGGATGCAGCTAAGGCGTTTGACTCTGTTGAGTGGGGATTTATGTTTGTCACCCTACGCAAGATGGGATTCCCAGAACCATTCCTGCGATGGATTACTCTATTATATACAGCGCCAAGGGCGAGGGTTCAGATCAACGGCCTGACATCATCCCCCATCTTGATCACGAGAGGAACGAGGCAGGGATGCCCGTTGTCTCCCATACTCTTTGCCCTGATACTTGAACCATTGGCCTGTAAGATTCGGCAAAAACATTCCACCGCGGCCTTGCAATTCCCGCTCAGACCACTTGGCATCTCACTATATGCGGATGATATGGTGCTCTATACCACCCACCCAGACAGGAAAATGTCCCCCCTGATCAGGGAATACATACTATATGAACAATACGCAGGTCTATGCATAAACTGGGATAAATCCGTGGTGATTCCACTCACTGAATGTACGGTGGACCCGGAGTTAGACTACCCTCTGAAATGGTGTGTTGACCCGGTCAAGTATCTGGGGGTTTGGATACATAGAGACCCGAAGGTGGTAATACGTGAAAACTATGGCACGGCTCTGTCCAAGTTAGAGGACCAAGTGGAGAGATGGATTAAAATGTCGCTGTCCCTAGCGGACAGGGTAGCGCTCCAGAAAATGATTATCCTACCCAGGTTCCTGTATCTATTCTGGAATGTCCCTGTCTGGCTAACAAATTCATTCTTCGACAGACTGCGCTCTGTACTCCAGAGGCTGACTTGGGCTGGCAAACAAGTCAGAATCAGCTGGAAAGTCATGACCCAACCATAACATTTGGGAGGCTTTGAAGCGCCTGATTTTCAACTCTACTACCTTTGCGCGCAGGCCCAACATGCACATTACTGGACGAGACCACATGACTATATTCCACATGTTGCGGTGGAGACCGACAGTGTTTCCCCTACGCCATTGGTGGCGCTGTTAGCACATCCAATACGACACACCCCACACGACAGGTTTCAACCGGCTAAAACAACCTCGAGAGAGTGGCATGCGCTGGCTTGTAGAGCGAATAAATTACCAATATATGCACGGGCCCTGCCGACGGCTCACCACCCCAGGCTGACGGTGACTCAAGACCCAGCCCTGCAGTCGCTACTGGAGGGAATGGGCTTACAGACCCTAGGTCAAGCCTTCCCACATAATAACTTTATTAATTGGACAGACCCTGCCCTATGTGCGCATCAGACCCCCATGAAAAACTTTATATACTTGCGCTTTCGAGCGGCCGTACGAGCATTATATGATACGTTTCCTGCTGGGCCTGAACAATTGTTGACTCTTCAGGTACTCTTAACGGCCCCCACTAGGAAGCACTTGGTGTCCCGGTTGTACACTGCAGCCCAAAATGAACAAGCAGACATGCCTGCGAAGGCGAAGGAGAGGTGGGAGAGGTCGCTGGGCGCACTTATCGACGAACAAGATTGGCAGTATAGCTGTACGCAACTTACACTTCTCACTTCCAATTGTAATTTGCGCATTATACACTTCAAATTTCTTCACCAAATCTACTACACCCCACAACAACTACACAAACTGGGTCTTCGGCATACCGACTCCTGCCACCGCTGTGGCATGACAGGCGCAGATTTTATACACGTGGCCTGGGCCTGCCCTGGCTTGCAGCCGTATTGGCAAGCAGTCATTGAGGCATTGAGTACCAAGCTCTCTGAGCAGATTCCGAATACGCCCTTGATCTGCCTGCTGGGCATTAAGAAGCTTAAACACGCTAGGCGCAGGAAGTTCTTGGCAGTGGCGCTACTCCTGGCGAAAAGGCGGATAGCAATGAAATGGGGGAACAAGAGACCACCTAGACTGAAAGACTGGATAACAGACATGACATATTGCAAGACAACGCTAGAGACATATACCGAAGATTTGCCATTAACGTCCCGACCCCGTGACTTTTGGGAACCATTTGTACAATACTTACAAAATGATGCCAGTTGAACGCTCCATCCCTGAGATAACTGTCAGATGCACATGTACGCTGAGATGTGGAACTGCTGTACTATTGTGCCATCGTGAGAGATACACAAATTAATACTGGAAGGTAATTTCTTTTTTTTTGTAAATCTTTTTATTGAAAATAAATAACATACAAAGCAAGAAACACAGCACATTAGGATATAGTCCGAGCGAGGAAGGAGGCAAAAAATAACACAGTAAAGTTTATACGTTATATCAGGGAACGGACACAGGGGAGAGACAAGTTCCAGAGCAATTATTTGTTCTACATTACGGGAACGGTGGGTCAGGGGGAAAGTTGAACTTCGGGGATATCCAGAAGAGGGGGAGTTCAGATATCCCCACGATAAGTATTCCAGTGACCCCAGACCTTCCCCTACTTTCTGGGTCGCCCCCGTGCCACATAAACAGTCTTTTCCCTAAACATGCACCAATCCATGTTTTCCATCCAAGCCTCGACCGTGGGTGGCCTCTGGGAACCCCACAACTGTGCTATGTCTCTCTTAGCCACCATATTCCCCAGAGTTGCCCATTGCATTTGTGCGACATTATAATCATTTGGTCCCCAGACATTCAAGAGACAACGTCTAGCCTCGGGTAGTAGAGCAACACCAGTAGCCTCTTTCATCTTATTGAGCACCCCAGTCCAGAAGGCAACAACAACGGGACACTCCCAAATTATATGTAAAAAAGTCCCGAGCAGCCCACAACCACGCTTACAAAGACCATCTTCCGAATAACCCATTCTAATCAAGCAGGGACCAGTCACGTAGACTCTGTGTAGGATTTTAAGTTGCACCAACCGCAGACGGGCTGGAATCGCTACCTCCTAAGGAGAGGAGATTGCAGACTGCCAGTCCTCGTCGTCTAATTCGAGACCATCTCGGGTCCATGTGTCCCGGAGGAGCACCAACAGGTCAGTTCTACCGTTGATTAGTTTTTTGTATATTAAGGAGATAGTGCTATCCGGCACATGACCGTCCAGTATTCTATCCTCGAGCAGAGAGGATTCCGGAATATTCGCACTCTCGGGAAAAACCGACCGCAAAGCATGATGGACCTGGGCATATCGAAAATATTCCCTCTGATTAAGTTGGAACTCGACTTGCAATTCCTCAAAAGTTTTACACTTGCCTTTAACCCAGAGGTCGCTCACCTTACTGATCCCTATCATATCCCATTTCTCAAATCCTTTCGTGTTCCACAAGCTACCCAGCTTCTCAGAAGCAAAAAGCGGGGTCGCCCGGGTCAGTCGATCTTTCCATCCCATCGCACCGTTTGCGCAATTCCATATCCGTACTGCAATGGATGTATGACGTTACAACGCATACTTTTACAACGCATGCCTTTACAACGCGGTTTTTACAACGAAAACCTTTACAACGCATAGCGCTTTGGGGTGCTGGATAGTGAACAGTTTCATTTACTATTCCAACTCCAGTCCCACTAGGGAAGGTGTTGGATAGTAAATTAAACTTATTCCCTATCATAGAGCGTCCCCCAGCGCAATGCGTTGTAAAAGTTGTGTCGTAAAGGCACTGCGTGGTAAAAGTTGCGTTGTAAAGGATGTTTTCCTACTGCAATCTGTGTGGGCCCCGAGAGCCTCCCGCTGTCCAATCTAGAATAAAGCGCTCTATAATAATCACCCCCCGGCAACAACCACCTATCCATTGCAAAAGCGGGGTTAAGATCAGGGCCTTACATACTATGATTAATGGCCCCTAATTGAGCCACCCAATAATACCGCTTGATGTCGGGGAGAGCAATACCGCCATCGTACCAAGGTAGCGTCAGCTTAGCAAGGGCGATACGCGAACGTCCAAATCAGCTTCCTCTGGAGACCCTCAATAGCCCGAAAATAACTCGCAGGGACCACATCAAAGGTGTTATGAAGAGCATATAGAAAGCGTGGCAATGTCATCATCTTAAAAAGCGCCGCACGACCAAGTGGCCGAAAGCGGGAGCTTGCGCCAGCGCACCACATCCAGCTTCAACCGGTTCAGCGAAGGGAGCAAATTCTGTTTGTAACGGACCTTCGGGTCCAATGACACGTATATCCCAAGATACTTAAAACCCGCGTGTGCAATCTGCATGGGGCAATCGCGCGGCAACAGAGGGACTTCACCCGAAAGGACATATAAGTAAGATTTAGTCCAGTTAATAACTAAGCCGGAATTTTTACCAAAAGATGTAAGGACATCAAACAAAACTATTAAAGACTTCCGGGGCGACGTCAGGTACAACAGTATATCGTCCGCATATAGCGAGATGCGGTCCTCAAAGTCTGGGGCCCACCGAATACCCCTCATCAACGGTTCCCATCTAATCCATGCAGCTAGGGGCTCAAGGGCAAGGGCAAAGAAAAGTGGAGACAGTGGACAACCCTGTCTTGTACCTCTTCCAAGAACAAAAGGCTTAGAGACCCGACCATTCACCACAACTTGTGCCAAGGGATCTTCATAAAGGAGCTTGACCCAGCTAATAAAGCCAGGACCGAAACCGAACTTGGTCAGTACGGCCCACAAATATGGCCACTCAACAGTATCAAAGGCCATCGTGGCATCCAAGGAGGCCAAGATGGCCGGCTCACGCCGCGACGAAGCCCTCGTGAGAACGCCGTGTAAGCGCCGCAGATTCAAAGCCGTATTCCGATGAGGGATGAAACCGGATTGGTCCGGATGAACCAAATCACCGATCACCTTTATTATACGGTTAGCTAACAATTTAGCAAGAATCTTAGGTTCTGCATTAGGAGTGATATCGGCCTATAAGAGGCACAATGGTCCCTTGGCTTTCCTTCCTTGTGAATCACCAATATGGTCGCAAGACGCTGATCATGAGGAAGGGAGGCCATATCTCGCGATTCCAAAAACATATCAAGAAGATACGGCGCTACTTTATCGGGGCGCAACTTATAGAGTTCAATGGGGAGACCATTAGGGCCCTTTGCTTTTCCGGAACTAATGGAGCGAATCGCTAGAGCTACGTCATCCGCAGTTATTACAGAATCCAGAGACTCTTTGTCGGAGTCAGATAAACTGGGTAGTACTATATCCCGCAACAAGAAATGGGAGTCTTCCTCCAGTCTATCAGATACGAGGGAATACACTTCCTGGAAATGCTCCGCAAAACTCTGGACAATTACATCGGGATCAGTCACATGCATACCATTCACTCTCTCAATCACAGGAACCACGCGACTAGTCCTCTCTTTTTTATCCAACCATGCTATCAACTTGCCAGCTTTTTCCCCGACATCATACAGGCGACCCTGCTGCTCCCTGCCCATGACTTTCGCGGCATCTGTGACCAACGCCCGGTAGTCAAGTTGTTTAAGACGCAAGATATGCATCTTCTCACGGGAGACTCCCTGTTCCAGAGTATGCTCCAATTCGGTGATCTCTGTCTCTAGCCTCACCACCTCCTCATTCCTACTTTTCTTCGCACCGGCTATCAAGGACAACGCCTGACCTCGGATGACCGTCTTAAAGGCCTCCCAGAGCGACACCGCAGAAGCCACCGATCCCTGATTTTCGACAAAATAGTGATTAAGGGATTTAATCAACGCCGCGCGGGTCTTAGGAGTACGGAGATACCACGGATTAATTGGGGCCACCCGCCCAGCTGCACCTACACGCAACTCCATCTGAAGCCACAAAGGGGAGTGGTCGGATAGTCCCCGAGCTAGATGTCGAACCTCAGTAACAGAGGGGGCATGCGCTGCTGGCATTAAAATGTAATCGATTCTGCAAAGGCTACCGTGTGCACCTGAGTGGAAAGTGTATTGGTTCTGTTGCGGGTGTTGCAATCTCCAGCAGTCCACCAACCCCAGAGTGTCTAAGAAGCCATTAAGCCAATTCTGTGACCCAGCGAGGTCTCTGGGTGGGTGTCGATCATCCCTACCAGAAACAACTGAATTAAAATCTCCGCCCACAATCAGAATCCCTTCAGGAAGCCCCAATAACACCCGTCCCAGGTCCGCAAAGGTTGTCGACTGTAGACCCGGGGGGACATAAACTGAGAGTAAGGATATCATTCTTCCCTCCAAACGTCCAGTAATGGCTACATAGCGACCCCTGTCATCTAAAAGTGTGGCATTGATTGCTAAGGGAAGAGAATTCCTAATCAGAATACCCACCCCCCTAGATCCGGAGGAGAACCCCGCATGGGCGACTAGGCGGTACATGGCATGACACATGTTACCAATCAAATGCGTTTCCTGTAACAACACCACATCAGGAGAAAGTCGCTTCAACAGTTGCAACACAACCCCTCGCTTTATCCTGTCCCCCAACCCATTTACATTCCAACTCATTAGTCTCAATCCCCTACCACCCATCCCAGAAGTGAAAGCGGATCCAACCCCCCTCGGAGCTCAACATCCAAATCGATTGACAGAACCATATGTTGCCTTGCAATAAACCAAAACACACCCATGCAAACAACCCCCCACCCACCGACAAAAACCCCGGTACAAACCCCCCCACCCTGCACCCCTGCGTAAGACTAAATAGCCACCCCAACTTGCAGTGTGCCTGTCGCCCTAACATCAAACTAATCTACAAAAAGAAATCCAGAGGAGGAAAGAGCTCCATCCAGTCCCCCGCTACTCCCAGGTATGAATATCAAATAAGACCATAAAAGTTATCGAACCATAGTCAGGGTGTTTAATAAATTTCAGAGACCGGAAGTCACACTCCTATTCCTGCTCCATCGGGCCACCCTCCGCTCCTCCAGGATGCTCCTCCTGGCTATGCCGGTGGTGAAAATTGTCAAGCCAGTCCCCCACTACCTCCGGACGATCGAAAAAGTATGTTCGTTCTTCGAATTCAACGCGCAGCCTGGCTGGAAACAGCATTGCGTACTTCAGTTCCATATCTCTCAATCGGCGTTTGACTCCCAGAAACCCAAGTCTCTGCTTTTGAACAGTCTGCGTAAAGTCCGGATAGAAACTTACAGTGGTATTTTCATATTTCGTGGGTCCATTCATCCGCGATGCCAGCAGGATAGCCTCTCTATCTCTGAAATTAAAGATTCTGGCGATAAGCGGTCGCGGCGGTGTGCCCACCTTTGGTTTACCACCCGGTACTCTGTGGGATCGCTCTACCGCAAAGAACTTGCTCAGCCCCTTAGGAGCCAGGTGCTTGGTGATAAGATCTTCCACGAACAGATCAGCTGCCGGGTCCTCCGATTTTTCCGGGACCCCTATGATGCGTACCGTGTTACGCCGGGCCCTACTTTCAAAGTCCTCCAACCGGCGGGCAAAAGAGTCATTAGAGGTCCTCAGATTGCGGACCTCTGTCTGCAAGTCAGATACATCACCCATGAGGCTGGGAGTTTTCAAATCCAATGATTTGACCTTTTCGTTGGTTTTTGATAGATCTGTACGGATCAAATTAACATCAATCGCTACAGTGTCCAGCTTGTGGGCGAGAGTCTCAAATTGTTGGCCGATGGAAGCCTTCATCCTGTCAATGGCACCCATGACATCTTGCAGGGTCAATTCCGTCGACGAGGCCATATCCTCCTTAGTGCCATCTAGGGATCTACTCGGTCCACCAGGGGATCCTTTAGTTTGAGCATAGCGATCCATATTGTTCGTCTGGGTGTAGCCGCCTCGCCGAGTGTTCTTGGGTTTTTGCTTGTCGCCATCAGGCTTAGTCGCCATCTTGGACAAGGAGACTCTCCAAAGTAGTGGGCGACGAATGAAATGACGTCACCGGGTACTGCATTACAACCCGCAGCCGCGACCAGGAGGCACGGTTCGTCTGGGCTCAGAATACATAACCGAAGCAGCGCCTACAATCGCTTAGCAGTCAAATAGCTTCCGCTAGTAGTAGGTTGGCTCTTAAGTAGGATCAGACGGATGCCCCGAAAACGAAAACGAAAGTCAGATCAGTGCCTTCTCAGGCCGCTGTTGTTCCACTACTGCCCGGACATCTCACCAACTCGAGCTCCGGGCAACTCCGAGGGGCAGGCCGCAATAATGAATTCGATATTATTCCGGTTCCTGAAGTCCGATTCAAATTTGGACCACAGTATCCGCCTCAGCTATGGCTCGTCTTCAATAACCCGTCAATGTGATCAGGATAATATACAGGATAGATGCGGGAGGTTGCGAGTGTCCCGGGAGCCCTGTGCTCATGCGGCCATCTTGGTTACGCGTGAAGCTCCTCCCTGGAAGGTAATTTCGACATGTATGATGACTCATAGTTTCAGATGTACCTGTCCCACGTTCTATGGACTGTCTGCCGTGCCTGATTGCTGAAATTTTATGTTGTGATTACTGAACATGACTTGTACCTTTATTGTTGATCATTGAGATGTACTGTCTGATATCTTCTTCTGCTGGTTGGAACGGAAAAACAAAATACTAAAAAAAAAAGATAACAATGTGATAAATAACTAGAAACATAACTTTAAAAAAACAATTCAACAAAATGTGATATGGACTCCAATAGAAGTAGGGTAGGTAATCTGCAAAACAAAAATGAAAATAAGTGTTCAAAATTAGATCTATGTGATTAAATGAGGTCAAACATTACAAGTTAAGGTAATACTTGGCGAAATTTGGTTATTTGCACGTCTGCAGTGTGCCTGATACATTTCACCTGTCTTATAGGCCCGCATACAAGAGGTGTCTGTAGGAAGTGCCTACTGCGTCAGATCTACACTATGGACCAACAGGTCTTTAAAATGATTCAGAGATGAGACATAATTAGGTGAGAAATCAAGTCATTATGCAGGATAATATTCTTTAGGGCTTATTTACAAGACTCTTGCGCCACTTTTGTGTTACTTTTCCCATGTTGAAAGTGAGGCAAAAGAGGCGCAAGGGGCTTATAAATAAGCTCTTATATTTATAATGCATTTAAACGGAGGCATTGTATATCTAGGCCGCTCTGCTTACCTTGTGTAAACACTGTGACCAACAGAGTTCACAACTTGAACTCAGCTTTGGTTGTTCACGGCAGAGTGGACAGCAGCGTCCATAACTTTAAAAGAGACAGAGAAACGATGTGAGAGAGAGTGAGAGAGAGAAAGAGAGAAAAAACAACATTAAAACTGTGAGAGAGAGAAAGTTATAGATGGAGCAGTTAATACTGTAGAAAATACTCATAGCTCCCCTTTTGCCTCTGTTGTGTGTCCAAGCACGTGCTGGTTCATAGTGCACCCTCCAGTTTAGTGATCTGAAAGATAGTATATAGAGTTAGTAATAGCATAGTACATACAACTGCACACGTATATTTTTGCTTTATTTATTTGTACACTCAGGATAATGTATTTCATCAAGTTCCACTGTAAGGAGGTGTCTGTGCGCTTGTTTTCTTCCAAAATAGTATATCCCATGCATTCCCACTGCATAGCGGTGAGTTCTCAATATTGCATACCTAGACTGTTGCATCCCATTGACTCGCAGAGTCCGGAGGCGAGTGTTTTTCTTGAGAAGTCAGAGGCAGATTTAGAAGCTCCTTGTACCACTTTTCTCATGTTAAAAGTGACACAAAAGGGGCGCAAGGGGCTTGTAGATCTGCCCCTCAGACTATTGTAACCTATCCTCACTGCTCTGAGGTAATTGTACATTCCTATGCAGTGAAGCTGCTGCACACTACCCACTCTCTCCTTTCACAGATAACTTATAACTTGTCGTTGTTTCGGAAACAAGTTCCATTGCTCACCTTGTGCCATTGGCGTGATTCAAAGAGGGTGCACCACGTGTCGAAGCAGGCTTCTCAGACGTTGTGACAATGGGCACGCATCATCGCAGAATACACGAACGTAGAGCTTTGTGGGTTTTGGGGAGGGTGACGCCAATTTGTGAAACACAACCTGTAAGATAAAAAGGAAGTTAACATTGTGTGTCATTTCTTTATGAAAGGCGAGAGGAAGTGAGAGAGTGACTGAAAAGAATATTTGTTGCTCACCTTTCTGTCACCGGTGTGTTTTTCACCACGTGCCGGGACATAATGCACCCTGAAGCTCTACATCTAAAAGATAGTAAAAGAAAGATGTTATTATTGATATTTGTTACTATCTTAATGTGGAGTACAATAACATCGCCTTTTCACACACCTTCCCTCCCGCATTTAAAAACAACTTTTTGTACAGTTTATATTCCGGACGTTTGACCGATTATAAAAACGTTGATGCTATTGGAAAAAAAAAATATGAATGGAATAAGATTCGGTATATAGGATTGCGTTTGTCTAAATCGCTGCGTCGTTTTTTTGTATCCAGTCTGCTGCAGCCCATTGACTCCCTCCGATGCACACCCAGGCCTCACTGCTCACCTTTTCGTGAACAGGACACCTTCTATATCATGCAGTCCCGCTCTGCCACCAAAACGTATGACATATGGTGCTGAGTCTTGATATCGGTATGGCTAACGACATACCCGTGCTCCCATCATCATCGCAGGTTCCTCACCCGCTCAGTCCTTCCAGTACCACTAACTCAGTGACCAAAGAGGCCACACACTTAGAGGTGGGCCCTTGTACTCGGTGGTTCGGGCCTACATGAGGCGTCCGAACCACTAGGAAGGGCCATCACAGCGCTTGCGATGGGAGCAACTCTAAAATGGCATACAGCACGTGCGCCCGTCTTATTTATTGGTAGGGTCTCCTGTGTAGTGACTCATGCGCTGGATGGGTGTGGTGTGGGTGTATACCAGCCATGAGGAAATTTGTGTGTGTGCCGTTCTGACAACTAGACCTGGAACTAAGAGGTCACTACAATGGAAATCTGGGCAATGTTTCGTTTTTGTTTTTTCCTGGTAGCGTAAGTGGAGTGGGCTGGCCTGACGTATGCCAGTGCTGCGCGAGGCTCTAAACCATGATTCCGGATTATGGGTGTGGTCCAGTCGTGAGCTATATGAGAAATCAAGTGATTCGGGTGTCAGTTTTGTAGTGCTGACGTCACCCGGGTCTTAAAAGCAAATGTGTCATTATATCTGTAAAGTTCCACAATTTGGCCAACATGGAAGGTACAGGGTATCACTGACTCTATATTGGTTCATAATAATAATAATAATCCACATTTGTAAAGCGCACAATCACCCGTAAGGGTCTCTAGGCGCTGGGGGCCGTCGGGAAGATTAAGCAACCTATTGCCCAGAGTCACATGGTGCTGGGCTAATCTGCCACCGGTGCCAGGGATCGAACCGTGATCCCCAGATTCCGGAGTCAGTCACCCTAGCCGCGGCGCCACACCTCTTCCTCTTGATAGCTGCACACATAAAAGATGGTGGACATGACGCATTTCTGCGATTATGAATGTTTGTTGTACATTCAGTGGGGTGTTGTAGCTGTAGTAATACAGGGCTGTCAAAGGTTTCAGTTGCAGTTTTTGGCACATGAAGGGCAGCTAATATATATACGTATGTGGTTATTCAGGTACACTGTAGAACTTGGTGCTGGAAATCAGTGTTCGAGGCTCGGAGTTGCGCCCACATCCTGTTATTGTAGAGTAATGGCGTAATGTACGCGTGCCTGAAAATGTATTGTAAATACGGTGCTCATGTAATTTGCTGATATAGTTTTGGGTTGATTTTGTGCTATATAAATATGCTAAAAAATCAATTAAAAAAGGAGGAATAGCCCACACTTACTGTCACAGGTAAAATGGTTGCATACAATATTTATAGCACAATATAATGTGGTGGGGCTGAGGAGCAGCATTTTACAAATACAATAAATACACAAACACAGATAGATAGTTGAAATGGGTACGGGTACGTGTGCTCGACTCCATTTTATTATGTTGTTGTTGGCAACAAGTAGAACAGTAATCATGATATCATATACAGATATTTAATCATAAACGGTTTATGACTTCTGCTGTACAAAGCTCGGAGCATTGTATGTGAAATAATACACAGAAGATTCTATCGTAAAGAGTTCATGAGTTGTGGTACACTGAAGTAGGGGCGGGTTGTGTGGAGTCTGCGATGATGCGTGGTCAAGGCAGACCATACTGGTAAAAATGTGTTTTGACTATTGAATTTTGCCTTAACAAGGGCACGTGTCGATTATTTACGGTGTACTGGTACGTCTGGTGCTTATCATGTGCTCACCCTGCGATGATGCGTGGTCTGAGCGGGCTGCACTGAAATCATTCACTGTTGCATACTTGACTATATGAACTTTGAGGGGAAAAAAACCTAGCATCGATGGTTATCAATTGCTGTGCAAACTAGGTGTACTGATTGCTCCCCATAACGAATTAAACGATTCCTCTCCACGCAGTGCATTGTAACTTTCACAACTTGGGGATGTATGTCTGGTGGCGATGTTGAAGGTGATACCCCAGAGGTACTTGGTATTGCTGGTGGTGGAGGTACATTTTAGCGCAATCTTCTACATTCTTTGTTATCATAGTTCACAAGATGCAGCTATTGAAGGTGCTTGCACATACTAGCAGTGCAACAGCACTATTTTTTATCTGCTTTAAATAAATTGAGGCTGAATTTAATGCTGTCTGCAGTGTAGATGAAAAGGTAAATTTAAGTTGTGAATCCTACTGTGCACAGTGTACATCGAAGCTAGTAGTCAGTACAGTTATAGAACAATGCTTTTTTTCACTTATTTTAACAAAATCTGAATACATACAGTATAATTGTCTCTGCATTAAATAAATCAAGGTTGAATTTCCTACTGTCTATAGTGTGGATGCAAAGGTGAATTCAAGTTGTAAACCCTGCTGTCCGCAGTGTGGATCTTAGGGTGGAGTGCATCATCTTCAATTATGATTGAAGTGGAAGATAGAACATGTATGCAGCGTGCATTTTATTATTCAACTAAATCTATAAGTGATATAAAATAAAACATACCAAAGGGATATTGTGTAGGGTTTGATAGGTGTTGTACTTAGTTTGGTTTCCACTGAGTTAGTGGTACCTGAAACAACAAGGTTCTGTGGACCCTGCAAAGATGTGGGGTTTGGGCAGGCCATACTGATAGTAATATTTTTTTGTCTTGTGAATTCTGGCTTAGTAGGCCATGTGGTGATTTTGTGTAGGTTTGAGGGACGTTACTTTGTTTGGTACTGCACTTTATAAATAATGAATGAAGAATCAGTGAAATTCTGCCTGAATACGGCCATGTGGCGATGAATTGTGGTGTACTGAGTTAGTAGTACCTTTGGGACTGAGCATGTACGTACCTGCGATGATGCGTGGTCCGGATAGGAGATAATGTTTTTTGACTACAGAATTTTGCCTTAATAAAGTCTTGTGGTGATTATTTACGGTGTACTAAGTTAGTGGTACATCTGGTGTTTAGCGTTTGCTCACCCTGCGATGATGCGTGTTGTGAACGGGCTGCACTCAAAGCATTGACTGTTGCATACTGGACTGTATGTACTTTGAGGGGGAAAAAAAGTACCATAGATGGTTATGAATTCTTCAGCAACAAAATTATCAGAATCAGATGATTCTTCCAGTGGTGTAGCCATTTTTGTCTCCAAAAAAGAAATTCAGATTCCCAATGAAGAAAAAGTGAGGTTCAAATTGTGACCTATGTTATCCACAGTGTAGAGTCATTAAGTGTACCTTTGCACTTGCAGCGTGAAATTTATTATTCAAGTAAATCTATAAGTGAGATAAAAGAAGTTGGTAAAGGAATCATAATAAAGGGATATTGTATGGGGTTTGATAAATGTTATACTTAGTTTGGTATTGTACTCTGCAAATAAGAAATCAACAGTGTAATTAATTGTGAGCTCTGATGACTGCAGTGTAGGCAGGAGGCAGCGGTTAGCAAGACCCACGACCATGTGGCATTGATTAGAGCTGCACAGTATTGGTAATTTAGTGTGTGTGCAGCCAGCGATGATAAGTGGTGCACAGAGTTAGTGGCAACTGAAGCAACAAAGTTCTGTGGAGCCTGCGATGATGCCTGTTCCGAGCAGGATGCAATGGTAGCAAAATCTTTAAAATCAAGTTTTCTTATAAATATTGGTTGTCCTTTCACAGGAGTAAGTTGCAGTAGATCGCCAAAAACTATGATATATTTTCTTCCATATAAGACATCTGACTCAATAAGGTCACGTGGCGATGATTTTTGGCGCACTGAGTTAGTCGTACCTTTGGCGCTTAGCGTGTACGTACCCTGCGATGATGCGTGGTCAGGGGGGGAGGCACAGTAATTGAAGTAATGTCTTTTGTCAATTGAATTCTGCATGAATTCCATTTAAAAGTAATACTATGCCTCATTGCTGACATAAAACTGTTCACTCTTCTTTGCGATGATTTATGGTGCACTGAGTTCGTAGTATCTTTGGCGCTGAGCTTGTATGTACCCTGCGATAATGAGTGGTAAAGGGGGGGCCGTATTCGGACCAATGTCTTTTCTCTATTGAATTCTGCCTGAATACGGCCACGTGGTGATGAATTATGGTGCAGTTGGCACTGAGCGTGTACATAACCTGCGATGATGCGTGGTCCGGTCAGGCCGCACTGGGAGCAATGTTTTTTGCCTAGTGAATTCTGCTTTAACAAGACCACGTGGAGATGACTTGTGGTGCAGTGAGTTAGTGGTACATGAAGAACTCAGCGTGTGCGCACCCTGCGATGATTCGTGGTTCGGGTGGGTCACACTGGTACAATGTCTCTTGGCTATTAGAATGCGTTATGTGCAATCGCCATTCCACCTGAATCGTAAGCCCTCACAATGTAGATCGAAGGCAGTTGTCAGCACAGATATCGACAAATGATTTTTGTGACTTATGTAAAAAAAATCTGAACACATACAGTAGAATTGTCTCCGCATTACATAAATCAAGGCTGAATTCCCCACTGTCCGTAGTGTAGATGGAAAGCTGAATTCAAGTTGTGAACCATGCTGTCCGCAGAGTACATTTATGGCAGGATCCACAGAAACATCGACAAAAGCTTTTTTGTCACATACGTTAACAAAATCTGAAAACACAGTAGAATTGTCTCTGCCTTAAATAAATCAAGAATGAATTCAATGTTGACTGTAGTGTTGAAGCGCTTCTGGTATCAAGTAGTGAACTCTGTTGATCGCAGTGTACATTTGAAGGCAGTACTTAGTACAGACATTGAGGAATGTTTTTTGAGGCATCCATTAACAAAATTGTCTCTGCCTTACATAAATCAAGGCTAAGTTGAATGCTGTCCCAAATTGTCTCTGCATTAAATAAATGAAGACTGAATTTCCTACTGTTCAAACTTTAACAAAATCTGAGGACATAGTACAATTGTCGCTGCTTTAAATAAATAGAGACTGAATTCAATGTTTTCTGTAGTGCTGATGCGCAACTGGTATCAAAGTTGTCAATTCTACTGACCGCAGAGTAGATTGAAGGCAGTTCTCAGCACAGATACCGATGACAAATTTAGATCCAAAGTTGAATTCAAGTTGTAAACCCTGCTGTCCGCAGTGTAGATCAAAGACAGTAGTCGATACATACATAAGTCTGCGGTGCTGGGGCACTGAGTTCGCAATGGGCCTGTATAGAGGAGGCAAGCGGTCATAGCCGCAGCCACATGGCAGGGTGCGGACCTACGCTGCGGCGCAGTCTCTTCTCTTTGCAGAAGTAAACCATGCCCAAGGTGTAGCCTAATTATTTATAGTCTTATGTTGATGTTGTTTACATTGGAATAGCCCACTCCGCTTCTGTTTCAAGGGGGGGGGGTGAACACAGCTACATGACTGAAATATTCCCCTGTGTCTGAGATAATATGGTTGTGTTCACTATTCAGTACACTACACGTATCAATGGTATATCTACACACTGAAAAGTTTTGGGTTTGTATAGTGAATTGTGTATAGTATTTCACCCGTAGTCTTAGCGTTGTATAGATTATTGTTGCTGTTCGAGTTCTTTCCCTTATACATACTTGGTTGCCACATCTCTGTAGATTGAGCTAGTGTACTGTTGAGGAGATATATTATTTTGGAAAGGTCCATTGTCCTGTTTTGCGCTGTCTCTGAGGTAGTAGGGGGGAGGGGTTTGGGGGGTGGTTGTGGTGGAGGTGGCGTTGGGTATTGTGATATTCTTTGGTGTCGGAAGTGTATAATTAGAACCTCTATCACATATTTATCTTTAAATATGGGTATGAGTTGGATGTAATTCACGCAGTACATAGTCGACATTCTTACATTAGTTAAATGTTGATGTTAATTTGTTAGTGGTAAGTGGAACTATTGCCTGATTTTTTAGGTAGCATTGCAGATTTGGTTTCTTGTTGGGGAAGTGGTCAACATTATAAGTAGGAATTGTAATTTCAAAAACCTTTGAAATTCACTGAAAAAACCATTGGTTTCAGGCAGGTTTATAGTTAGGAATTATTTATTTATTTATTGAAGTTTTGTATAGTGCTGGCTGGACCCGAGGGTATCAGAGCGCTTCACATCAAAGAAACATATGCAATAAAAGAACAAGGAGCACAGGTGGACATAAAGACAGTACATCAACATCTTGAGCGGACTACGGGATGGAAATCAGGAGCGAATCATCCGGCTCTGGGTTCAAAGAGAAGGTGGCCTTTCGCAGGCCGGTGTGGGGTTCTCACTATGAACCAGAGCGCTCTAGGAAGAGGGCTTTGAGTAGCATCTTGAATTGCGGGAAGGAGGCGGTCATTCTGATGTGGGGGGGGGATGGAGTACCAGATCCTTGGGGCATTGCCCGCAAAGGATTTATTCACGGTTTTGTGTTTCTGAGATTTCAGAGGGATGGGTAGGAGTTTGTTGGAGCTTCCGAGGTTCCTGGATTGACTGGCCCTTGTGAGTTTGGAGGCCAGGTATTCTGGTTTGCCTGTATGCTGTGCTTTATGTGTGAGGCAAGCCGTGCGGAAGTTGACTCGTTGGTCTATCTAATTCGGGAGCCACTTCAGTTCCTTGAGTGCCGGGGAGATGTGCTCATATTTTTTTGTTCCGGTGACCATTCTTGCTGCTGCGTTGAGGGTGGAGGTGAGAGGTCCCAAGTGCAATTTGGCTGTTCCAGTTAGCACTGCGATGCCATAGTCAATTCTGGAGAGCACTAATGCCTGAGTGGCCTGTTTCAGGTCTTTAGGGGGGAGGAAAGGTTTGATTTTGTAGAGAAGTTTCAAGTTCAGGAACGCACTTTTGGCGGTTTTTGAGATGTGTTTCTTCATGTCCAGTTTGGGGTCGAGCGTGAACCCTAGGGATTTTGCAGAGTCCGTTGGTGCTAGAGAGACATTGAGGGCATTTACGGCTTTGAGCCATTCCACTATTTGGGGGTTTTCATCTCTATTTGAAATGAGGAGTACTTCCGTTTTCTCTTCATTAAGTTTGAGGTGGTTGGCTGAGAGCCAGTGTTGGACCTCCATGAGTGTATCGTTTAGTCTGTGAATGTCCTCGATCGAAGTGGTTTCCAAATAGAGTTGAGTATTGTCTGCGTAGAGATGGAAGGGGATGTTGGAGTTCCTTAGAAGTGAGGTGAGGGGTTCCATGTAAATGTTGAAGAGTTGTGGGGAGAGTACTGACCCTTGAGGAACTCCTCTGCTAATGGGGAGGAGGTCTGATTGGAAGCTGTTGATCTTTATTCTTTGAGTGCGGTTGTTGAGAAAAGAGGAGAACCATTTTAAGACCGTCTTTTCGATGCCCGCTCTCTCCTGGAGGACCTTGAGTAGCAGGGTATGATCCACTGTGTCGAACGCTGCCGATAGGTCAAGTAGGATGAGGAGTATACATTGGTTGGAATCGAGTGACATGTGCAGATCATCTAGGACATTTAGGATTGCGGTTTCAGTGCTGCATCCCTTTCTGAATCCTGACTGGTGTGGGTCAAGTAGATTGGTGTTTTCTAGATGTTGGGTTAATTGTGAGAGCACACATCTTTCCATAATTTTGGATAGGAGCGGAAGGTTCGAGACCGGTCTGAAGTTGTTCATGTCCATGTGGTGAAGGCCCGTTTTTTTTAGAAGTGGCGTGACTTGTCTTATTTTCAGGCAGTCCGGAATGGAGCCCTCGCTCATGGAGCTGTTGATGATTTTACCCCATAATGGAGCTAGAGTGAGCTTCATCTCTTTGGTGAGTCTCGAGGGCAGTTGATCGAGGGAGTGCGAAGAGGGTGTCAAGATCCGCAAGGCAAAGAGAGCGGCGACTCGGTCAGCGCGCTCCTACCGCATCGGAAAGACTTAAACTACATTTCCCATCATGCCGAGGGGACGTCACGTAAGCAACGCACGGTGCGTGCGCATCGCGGAAACAAAGGGACTCCGGAGGATTCAGGCGGCGCCGATAATTCCTTGCATTGCCTCGGTGACGGTTGGTATCCACGGAGTAGCGGTAAGAAAGCGGATCTCTCCCACGAAACCCTGTTATTTGCTGCCTGATTCATTTGGACCGTACAAGCCACGTTTTCGGCGTGGCGCCTTGATTATCTGTTGATTTCCTCTCGGCTGAGGGGGAACAAGTGTACATTAGGAGTGATAGTCACTTTGGAGCTTGTCTAGGGAACCGTCGCATTTGCTCTTTCCTCATAGCAAACCTCGGTGACTTAACCTGGATAATCATAAACGGAGTCAAATAGTCCGGGGTGTGTTCTTAACGCCCACAACAAAGACTCGTCATTCATTTGTGAAGGAGCAGTGATTCCGTTACCATTTCTGTTGTTATATTCTCTGCTTTTCCTTCCACAACATTTGTTTATCATTTACCCAACTCAGGAAACACAGGAGGGGTACCATTACAGAGGGATTGTTCTCACCCATTGATGTATATGTATTCCATGTTTAGGTAGGTGTGTAAGTCCTCCATTGACATAGCGTAGCTCTCATTAGGTTAGGGTGTTCATGAGAAGCCTCTCTGTTTGTCGTTTTACAGCTGGGTAGAGTCCCTGGTACCGCCTCACATCGTGTCTTCTAAAGAAACAGTCAATTGCATTTTCCTTTACAGGTACGAGTGTGGCTTTTGTGAATCCTTTTTGTTTAAGGGGACATAGAGTAGTGGGTGGGATAGGATCGCACACCCGGGAGGGTTTTCTAAACAAGTTGTTCTTTGTCATTACAGATCTCCCTCCCCGCTGTCCCCTTCCTTTCCCTCCCCGGTTGAACTCACTTAGCAGTCTGTGTTTTAAGCTTCAGACTCTGAGGCCGTTCATAGGGGAGGTTATAGGCATTTCAACACAGCCCCGAAGAGGCCAGAAAGCAGAGCCTGACAGAATTATCGGCCCAAGAATTTTATCCGCTTCTTGGCTGTGTTGACCCTTACTATGACAAACTTAGATGATGTACTGGCAGCGTTAGCGCAGGTCCAGGTAGAACTGACGGCTTCGAATAGAGAAGTGGCCGCCTCTAGGGCGGAAAATGCTCAATTACGAGCTTGTTTGGACAGGATGCCTGGAACCCCAACGACGGTGGGTGGTGGTCCCTCTGCCTCCACCTCAGTGGTGGTAGAAATGCCCTCTCAAGATACCCCTGGCCCCACCTGAGCGGTTTTATGGAGATAACAAAAAGGTGCAGGTGTTCATGACACAAGTATTGCTACACTTTATGTGTAAACCCAAGATGTTCGCCACTAACCAAGCCAGATTAGCCTTTTTGATCTCATACCTGGGGGGTGAGGCCGCGCAATGGGCAATCCCTGTAGTTAGGAGAGACGACCCTCTCCTTTACAAATGGGATGAATTCCGTGAAGAATTCGAAAAGACATTCAACAGAAGGGCAGAAACATTCACAGCGGATCGGGAATTGCTGAAACTCAAGCAGGGAGATTCGGACTTAGTGACTTATTTGAACAACTTTCGTCGGTTGGTGGCAGAAACAGACTGGCCCGAAGTAAAACAAACGGCCTTGTTTTATCAAGGTCTGAGCGAGGACCTGAAAGACGTTTTGGCACAATTCGACCCCAACCACGTACCGGCGCAGCTCTTATCGAATTTACATTACGCTTGGATCACAGGATGAAGGAAAGAAAGGGAGATCACAAGAAGAGAGACCGGACGGTCGCACCCTACGAAAGCCAGAGCCTTGGGGAGAAACCATCCACTCTGCCAGAGCCTATGGAGATAGGAGCCGTGAGGGCCTCCCTAACAGTGGGTGAAAAAGACTATCGTCGTAAACAAGGATTGTGCCTATATTGCGGCAAAAAGGGGCATTTCTTAAGGGAGTGCCCGGTGAAACCCAAACCTGGCCAGTTTCGGACCGGACAAACCGCAGCAGGCATTGCAGGGAAGGAGCCGGAAAACTCCAAAGCTTGAAGGTGAATGAAGGGGAACCATCAAGCAGGTACATCATCCCTTTCCTAACACCAGATGTTGACCAGGAGAGGAACCATTTGTTTATGAGTATGAAGTTGGTGATGGGTTCCGAGGAAAAAGGTGTGCGGGCTATGGTGGACTCGGGGGCTACCGGCTGTTTTATGGACTATGCAGAAGCCCGGAGGCTGGGAGTCCGTCTTATCACCAAAAAACACCCGGAAGTCGTGTACGCAGTCGATGGGAAAGAGCTAGAGGCCGGACCCATTACACACCACACACCGGAATATGGGCTTTCCTACGATGGAACGCATCACGAGCAAATGACATTCAATATCATCCAGGCACCCCAATATGGGATAATTCTGGGGCTTCCTGGTTACAAAAGCATGAACCAGTTATACAATGGACTACCAAGAAGGTTCAATTCCAGTCTCCTTACTGCCTAGAACAGTGGTTCCCAAACTTTTGACTCCTGAGGACCCCCATTGAGTCACCACTGGAAGCCGGGGACCCCCAAGCAATTTGTATGAGTTAAATTTCAAACATTAAAACAGTAATTCGAAAAAAATACACACGTGTGCACACAAAACAAATACTCAAAGTACTAAGGATTTTGGGGCCAGATGTATGACCATTTAATTTAGCACCTCGCAATTGGCGACACATTGCGAGTGGCAAATTGCGAGTTGCTAAATGAAATGTACAACAGTGTGTTTAACACTGTTTGGGATTCCCAATGGGGTCGCAAATTGCGAGGTTCATTAATATTAATGAGCCTCTCGCAATTTGCGAGCCCATTGGGAATGCCAGCCCTCCCAGCGATGGTGGCCTGCTGGGCTCTGCAGGCCACCATGTCTCGGACTGCTTTTAAATAAAGCAGTTTTAAAAAAAAAATGCAGCCTGTTTACCATGCATTTAAAAAAAAAAAAAAAATGAAACGTTTTCGTTTCATTTTCTAAGAGCAGGCAGAGGTCCCTGGGACCACTGCCTGCCCTTAAAAAATAATTTTGCATGCATTTGCAAAGGGGAAGGGGTCCCCTAGGGACCCCTTCCCATTTGCGAATGCATTACCATCTACTTGAAGTAGGTAGTAATTGTAACTGTTTTCCGACCGCAAAACATTTGTACATGGTTTTGATACTCGCTATTTGGAAGAGAATGCCCCTTCCAAATAGCAAGTTGCAAAATCTATTTAGAGAGTGGCAAACACATTGCGACTCGAGAAATAGGCAATGTACATGGCCCAATAGGTTTTTTCCATGCGCAAACGGGTTCGCGAACCCGTTCGCGCATATAAAAACAGATCATACATCTGGCCCTTAGTATTTTATATTGAAGTAATAGCCCCTCTGTCACATGTATTTCATTTGTTTTATAGCATCTCTCATACCATTGTAGGATGTCAGAGCACTTTACATCACACACATAGAGACATTGAATCATACATGTAAATCAGTGTGTATATAAAATGTTTAAGGAGTGCTTGGTCTGGAAAAGCACAAACTCAGCATTCAGAACATAA
This sequence comes from Lissotriton helveticus, assembly GCF_964261635.1. Lineage (NCBI taxonomy): Eukaryota > Metazoa > Chordata > Amphibia > Caudata > Salamandridae > Lissotriton > Lissotriton helveticus. Next base: position 960,401,456 of record NC_136070.1, on the reverse strand, counting down.
CACAGTGGCTAGCATTGACTTTAACATTAAAAATGTATTTCCACCCAAATATATCTTTTTAGCAGCATCAGGATAATGAATAACGTGGGCAAAATATAAGTTACTAACAGGTACCATGCAGTTTGCAAGCAGCTCTTTGATGACAGTTTATAGGTCCCTCTGCTAGATTACAATTGTCACTTATGAAGTGCACAGTAACAAAAGAATATCTGTGACAAAAGCAGTAACCACAAACCTAGGCACATAAAATACTGCTTTTTAAGATGCATGTTACACGTTCTTTGCAGTAGGCACATTAACCCTCTGTGCTACATTAGTTAAATCAAAGCTGCCACTGAACAAAACTCCCCTCGCTCTCCAGCAGGTACATTAATCACTGGCATTCTCTTGACACTTCTATTGTTGCTGGAAAGCTGCTAATTATACAAGAAACGTTTCTGTGCTTTTAAAACTGTTGCCTACGGACCCCCTGGGAATGTGTCACGGACCCCTGGGGGTCCGCGGACCACAGTTTGGGAAACACTGGCCTAGAACATTGTCTCTCTGGGTTACCTAATCCATCGCAAGCGTTAGCCTCAATTTAACGGATAGCCATGGCTGCAGAGAAAGAGGTGTCTCTTCCTCCATGTTACCAGACCTACGAGGCAGTATTCAGCGACAAGGAAGCGGAGGTGCTCCCTCCACACCGGGCATATGATTGCCGAATCGATCTGTTACCGGGGGCAGAGATTACCAATGGTCGGATTTACGCTCTCACAGTACCTGAAAATGAAACTTTAAGGGCATATCTCGATAAATGCCTTGCCCTAGGATATATACATCCTTCTAGATCTCCCGCGGCATCGCTGTTATTTTTTATCCCGAAGGCGAATGGAGAAAAAAGATGTTGCATCGATTACAGGGCGTTGAATACAATCACCGTTAAGAATCAGTATCCCCTGCCTTTAATCCCTGTTCTGTTGGAACAGGTACGAGCAGCAACGATTTACACCAAGTTGGACCTCCGAGGCGCCTATCACCTTGTTCCTATACGACAAGGTGATGAGTGGAAGACGGCCTTCAAGACGCGGTATGGGCTTTATGAATACCTGGTGATGCCCTTCGGGCTATGTAATGCCCCGGACGCATTCCAATTTTTCCTAAATGAAGTACTGAGAGAGTTCCTTGACCATCACGTCGTTGTGTATATCGATGATATACTTATCTTTTCGAACACAACAGAAGAACACGTAGCCCACGTAAGTTCCGTTCTACTAGCGCTACAGAAACATCACTTATACTGCAAAATCACTAAATGTGAATTCCATGTCACAACGGTGGAATTCCTGGGAGTGATGCACACCCCCTCCGGACAAGTGATGGCAGAACGGAAGGTCCAAGCAATAAAAGAATGGCCTTGTCCATGTAACATCAAGGATATCCAGAGCCTGTTAGGGTTCGCTAACTTTTACAGGCGCTTCATCCATGGATTCTCGGGCATGGTGACCCCTCTGACCCGGCTTACGAGGAAGAAAGAGCCTTTTGTGTGGGATGTTGAAACACAAGACGCCTTCGACCAGTTAAAAACCTCTTTCTCGGGGAGGAGCTTCGCGCGCATCCGAGATGGCCGCGTGAGCACAGGGCTCCCGAGACCCTCGCCGCCTCCCGCATTTATCCTGAATAATATCCTGATTTCGAAGATGGGTTATTGAAGGCGCAGAGTAGACGAAAAATAACAAGGACCCGCCAATTGAGAGGTGTCAGTATGGGTGCGTCGGTTGCCCCATCGATAGCAAATATATACATGTCCAGATTCGAAGAACGCTTCATAGACAATGAGGTAGCACCATTCTTTGAGTCAATTTCCCATTGGTCCAGATATATCGATGACATCTTTTTTATCTGGACCAATGGGAAAGAGACGCTCCTTGAGTTCTTGGAGTGGATCAACTTAACAGACGACAATCTTAAATTCACTGCTCAATATAATGAGAACCAAGTTGAGTTTTTAGACCTTCTCATTCGTGTAAATGTGAACAAATTGGAGGTGGATCTGTTCGTGAAGAAAACAGCACGAAACACTTTATTGCACTTCAGCAGTTTTCATCCGAAATGTCAAAGAGAGAGCATCCCCTTTTCGCAATTCTTGAGGGTGCGCAGGAATTGCACAAATTTACAAGATTATGACAAACAAGCAGCAATTATGCGAAAAAAATTCTGTGAGCGTGGATATCCGCATAGATTAATACGGAATTCATATAAACGTGCAAGATTTTTCGATCGCGATGCATTACTCATCCCTAAAGATAAGCAAGCTAATGATCGCATTGTGTGTGTCACTACCCATTCAACTATGAACGAACGGATTAGGCAAATTATCAATGCCAATTGGCACATCTTGAACTGCAACCCTTCTTCCACTTCTGCCTTAATCAAACCCCTATTTGCACATAGGAGAAATAGGAACTTAAAAGATAAAATAGTCCATTCAAAATTTAATTCTAGACAGAATGGCGAGCAAACCCAAAGATCATTATTGACCAATTTACCAGTACGGGGTACAGTCCCTTGCTCCTCTTGTAAATGCTGTAAGACCATTTTGGGTGGTGAATCATTCACCCATAATGGTTACACCTCTAAGGCCTACGATCTGTGGAATTGCAAAACCACGAATGTGGTCTATTTCATCTGCTGCCCATGTGGTATGGGATATGTAGGTGAGACGTGTAGATCCATCCAAACACGTCTCACTGAACATAGATCAGCAATCAAAACGCAGAAACTGAACGCACCACTAGTGAAACATTTTCTGGATTTAAATCATAAACCAGAGGACGTACATTGGCGCATCCTAGAAAAAATTAAAACTCCAGACAGTAAAGGAGGGTGCGCTATTAGGAAAAAACGTGAAGTTTTTTGGATTTTCGTTTTGGACACACACAAAAAAGGATTAAATAATGAAATCCCGTGGGAGAATGCCATCTGCCCCTAGGGGCAGGTATGACATCATTGGCAAAATAGTTGCAAAATTTACTTCCATCCGTTGGAGTCCGTTATAACTGAAACCTCTATTTTTTATTTTTATTTTTTTCTTAATTGTATATAGTCTTCTTTTGCATTCCACTTGAGATGCACATTTTTTGAGCATCCCATAAATTTTGATTATTAGATGGACCATATTGAAATATGTTTCACTGTAACGATAGTTTCCCATGTTTGTTGTGATATCGGCGATCTCCTGACAATAATGGTAAGGTTATTGTTAACTATTAGTTTGTGTTATGCCCAATAATCTATATCCTTTAAAACGTGGTTTTGTATACATAGATTGCAACATAGTAGCGCATATTATGCGAGTTGCAGTGCATCCACGCTATGTAGTCCCTTCTTTGTATCCAGTTGAGCGATTTGGCTATAGGATTCACGGAGTCCTACTTCCATGTTCCCTTAACCGAGAGTACTCATAGCACACATCATACCGTTTCCAGGGCACGTGTACTATTTAGTCCTTTTTCTACATCTAGCTAAGTGACCCGGATATATGGCTCGCATAGTCCACCTTCTATACTCCTGCAACCGAGAGCACTCGTGATGTAGGAGTGCTTTTTCGGCCAACCAACCACATCGAGGGACAATTACATCATGCCTATTTAAGCATAGGTAGGTGTGTCCGCGAACCGATTATCTTTTCCAACGGCCGCGGGACGCCAGGAATCCATCGTTGGGAACGCCCGCGGGTTGATGTGAACGTTATATTCCTACTTATTCTCGGTAAGCGAACGGCTGATTTATTGTATTTCTTAGGAAGAAAAGACACTTCAGTGTTTTTTGCCGTAATTTGAGTTCTGTATTTTTCCCTCTTGTCCAAAAGATATCGTCAAGGGAACAGATCAACCGACTGTGGTCTCTTGTGACTTTTAATACCATCAACCCCTCTTACCATCTGCTGGTAAGTCCTGGCGCCTTTTCTTTATCAAAATTAAGTGTGTGTTTAAGGCAGTCAGCTTGTATACCGATCCGGTGAATCTCATTTATCGCTTTCCCAGCAGATGCCCCATACCCGTGATTTTATTTTTTCGGTCGGTTGATGCGAATAGTAGAGTAAAGAGCGCTCTCCAACCTTAAAATAGAGAAGCCCTAGGTTGCTGCGGTAGTATTGATTCCCGCAGACTCCACGCCCACTGATAGCGTCCCTGCAGCTGGGGGACATGAAGGGTGTATTCACGGGCAGTTATCAGTTTTGAAAATGGTGTCGGGCAGTTATCAGTTTTGAAAATGGTGTCGTGCAATTTGTTGACACTGTTGTGGAATCTTAAATTTATAATGAGAATACTGACGGTGGGTTTGCTGCTATCTTATACCCACAGTTTTTATTATTTTAAAAAAAAGAAATTACCCAAAGTAACGAGCGCTATACCGATGAAGAGCCGTCTGCTTTGAAAATAGCAACCCCCTTGGGTTACACTCTGTAGGTAAGATTCTGTACCCATCATACAATGACACAGTAGTTGTTGCTTTATGTCCATCTGTGGTGAGGTAATGAGTTCGGTTTTCCTCTTTTATCTTTTGTGATTCTCAGCACTTTTAAAGATTGGATGCCTCCATTCAGGGCGACCGCAATACATTTTGCTAACTAATACTAGGTAAGACCTGTATAACATGTGTAAAAATAAATCCTATTTAATACGAGAGACAGAAAATATTTATCCACTTTGTTGTTGTTTAGTACTTTAGCTGGATTGGTAGGATAGATCGATACGGACTGGGGTCCATCAACTGCCCTCCCGTTTAGAAACAGAGTGTCCCCCTATGTTCCAGCCATCACTTGGAAACAAGTCAAAACTCGCGATCTCCTGGTAAGGACAATGTAGCTAGAATCAAGTGTAATACAAGAAAATATTCCCGATTAATCTAAAATATAGCTACCAGTTCATATGAAACAAATAATGGGAGGCATCAACAATATGCAGCGGTACTTTGAGTCAGTATAATCTCAAGGAATAGATACCAAAAGGAATGATAAATTAGACTGTCCTTTCTATAATTACCAGTTTGCTGTTTTTTATATTTATAAAAAAATAGTGTCACGATATAACTCGGTCTGAAATAAGATTCTCCGGAATTTTGGTAAATGTTGAGAAGGTAACAGTAATGAGTCCAGGTCTGAGTATCTTGTAGGACCTGGGTAGGATGCAACTACACTACTGCTCAAATATTATAATATAATTGTTGTAACTTATGTAGCGCTACAGTTTGGCTACTAAGCAGGGAACTTCACTGATATGCAAGGCGGTTCACAATATTGTTATATGTTTATGTATGAAAAGTATGTAGAGAGGCTAGTACTTCTCTCCCAATGGTAATATGTTTATGTATTAAAACTATGTAGAGAGGCAAATGCCTCTCCCCCAATGGTGATTTTAATCCTCCTTATATATGTTTTTCAGATTTTAATTGTGGCTCCTGAAGAAGGCGTTCTTGTTCAAACGCCGAAACGCGCGTCGAAGATTGTTATTGTTTGCCACTGTCTTATGAATTTATTAATTGTGTCATTGATATTTTTATTTTGTTTGTCAATTAGTGTTGTTTTTTAATTAGAATAGGTCAAGTGTATAAATTGATTATATATTTGAACCCCAATGGTTTTATCCTGAGTACATATACTTAATAATAAAGCACAATTTTGTACTTTTAATTTGTATGTTGCGCCTTGTGTTGTCGTTACCTCCCTGGTGATATCATACTTGATGGTTATTTTTCACATTGGTTATTGAAGGCGCAGCCCAGCTGATGTACTAGCTGCTTTCAGGAATTGATTTGGACTTTGGGTTCCTGAGCTACGCCATCCTGCACTTTTGTGGCCTACCCCGTGGAGCTACCTGGGCCTTGAGTTGCGACTGTACCCGGGCAGTAATTCAACAACACCGGCTAAAGGGGTCCAGATCGCGGCCCGAATTAACTTTCGGTTTCGTTTTTGCTGCCTGGCGTTCCTCCTCACCGAGACAGACACTTGGCGCAGCTTGCTCCCGTGCTCATCACCTGGGCCTAGGGCCATCGAGTGCTTGGCTGTGGACTTACATTGGCTTTTATCTGCCTTTGGTGATCCCGTGGGTGAACTCTGAGGAGCCATTTGGACCAGATCTCAAGCGCCCCTCCGGGGCACCCAGCCCGCCATGACAGGCAAGCCCGAGGGTGACAAACGGAAAGTCAAGATCACCTTCCGAGGAGGTGCAACCCAAACGAATGTTATGGACCGTTACACTCATCCTAAAGGATCCCCCGGTGGCATACCGAAGGTCCGGGAAGAGGCGACTGATGACCCTACTGTGTCGGTGGATCTAACGTTACAAGACGTCATGGGCGCCATTGCTGGCATCAAGACATCTATTGGCCAGAAGTACGAGGCCCTGGCCCTGAAGCTAGACACGGTGGCCATCGACGTTAATCTTATCAGAACGGATTTGGCGAAGACAAATGAGAAGGTCAAATCTCTAGATCTGAAGACCTCCAGCCTCACGACGGACATGTCTGACTTGCAAACGGAAGTGCGCAACTTGAGATCCGCCAACGATTTCTTTGCTCGTCGTCTGGAGGATTTTGAGGGCCGTGCAAGGCGCAATAACGTGCGTATTATTGGGGTCCCGAAGGACTCTGGATCACTGTCCACTGATCTTCATGTCGAGGACCTCATCCTCAATCACCTCACCCCCAAGGGACTGAGTAAATTCTTTGCGGTGGAACACGCACACAGAGTGCCGGGAGGACAAGCGAAGCCAGTTTTCCCCCCGCGGCCCATCATCGCCAGAATTTTTCATTTCAGAGACCGGGACGCCATTTTGAAGGCTGCGCGGACGGGTGGTCCTACGCAGTTCGAAGACCCCACAGTGAACTTTTATCCGGATTTTTCCCAGTCCGTCCAGAAGCAAAGAATGGGACTTCAGGGGGTGAAAAGGCGTCTCAGGGATATGGACTTGAAGTATGCGATGCTGTTCCCGGCCCGGCTGCGTGTGGAATATGAGGATCGGACACTCTTTTTTGATCGCCCGGAGGGAGTGAGTGACTGGCTAGATAGGTTACCTGCTCGTCGCGATCGCGGGGAACAACCAGGTGGTGCTGAAGGGGGACTATTGGAACAAGAATGAACAATGGCGCCCGGGTCCCAGACAATGAACACAATGGACAACTGTGGCTTGCTGACTTCTGTGATCGTCTGCTTTTAAGTGCATACCTGGAGGCGGCGGGGACAGAGGGACCCTTTCCTCCTTTGGGTTTCTTTGTGTAGATTAGTTTTTTGCTAGGGCGACAGGCACACTGCAAGTTGGGGTGGCTTTTGAGGCTACGCAGGGGTGCAGGGTGGGGGGAGTTGCGCTGGGGTATTGTGGGGGGAGGGGGGTAAGTATGTTCGGGGTGTTTCATTTTCTTTCGTTTTCAAGGCAACAAACTGTTCTGACTCTGGACTTTGGTGTGGTGCTCGTTATGAGGTGGGAGATCCTCGTGGGTTTGGATGGGGGGTAGGGGGTTGAAACTGCTGTGCTGGAATGTGAATGGGTTGGGAGACCGGATAAAGAGGGGGGTGGTCTTGCAGATGTTGCGACGCCTTTCCCCCGATGTCGTGTTACTGCAAGAGACTCATTCGATTGGAAATGCTTGCTACGCTCTGAATAGGCGGGGATATCGTCTTGCTGCTCATTCTGGGTTCACCTCTAGCTCTAGAGGGGTGGGTATCTTGGTCAGGACTTCTCTTCCCCTGGAAATCGATGACATAGTTCTGGACGCTAGAGGGCGATATGTTGCACTCACAGGCAGGTGGGAGGGGAAAACTATCTCACTGGTATCGGTGTACGTCCCACCTGGCCTACAAACCACTACATTTGCAGACTTGGGACGAGTTGTTTTGGGTCTCCCAGATGGTGTCCTGATACTGGGTGGTGATTTTAATTCAGTTGTCTCCGGGAGAGAGGATCGCTATCCCCCCAGAGACCTCCCGAGTGCACAATCTTGGTTGGGTGACTGTTTAGAAGCGTTGGGGCTCGTGGATTGTTGGAGGTTGATGCATTCAGAACAGGCGCAGTACACTTTCCACTCAGGCGCACATGGTAGTCTTTCTAAATTGGATTATATCCTGATACCGGCGGCCCAGCCTTGTCAATTGGGGAGATTAGACATCTAGCTCGAGGTATATCGGACCACTCCCCTCTATGGTTTCAGATAAATATGAAGATGGGCGCTGAAGGGAGGGTGGCCCCGATTAATCCATGGTATCTTCATAACCCCAAAACCCGTACTGAACTGATTAAGTCATTGGATTTGTACTTTGCAGAAAATGTGGGGTCTGTGTCTTCCCTGTTTCGCTGTGGGAAGCGTTTAAGACGGTCATCCGGGGACAAGCATTGTCGTTAATTGGGTGTGCTAAGAAAAGTAGAAATGAGGCAGTTGTCCGTCTTGAGACTGAAATTACTGAGTTGGAGAGTGCCTTGGAGTGGAATGTTACCCGAGACACGCTTCACGTCCTCAGTCTCAAGCAACTCGAATATAAGAATTTGGTTACCGACGCGGCTAAGATGATGAGTAGGGAACAGCAGGGACGATTGTATGATGTGGGAAATAAGGCGGGGAAATTGATTGCTTGGCTGGATAGAAAGGAGAGGACAAGCCGTGTGATTCCAGTGATTGAGAGATCTGTTGGTATGCGAGTGACTGACCCGGTTGACATTGTTGAATGCTTTGCTGATTATTTCCGAGAAGTTTATTCTCCGGTATCTGATAGGCCCGAGGAGGATTCTCATTTGTTGCTAAGGGATATCGCGTTGCCTTGTTTGTCTGAGTCTGTTAGGGACTGGTTGGATGCTGCACCCTCAATTGACGAGGTAGCTCTCACAGTGCACTCTATTCGCTCCGGAAAGGCTCTGGGCCCTAATGGTCTTCCCATCGAACTGTATAAGCTGCGCCCTGACACGCTAGCGCCATATCTCCGAGATATGTTTTTAGCAGCGTGGGAAACTGGCTCCCTTCCTCGTGATCAGCGTCTTGCGACCATTGTGGTTATCCATAAGGAGGGGAAGCCACGGGACCGCTGTGCGTCCTACAGGCCTATCTCACTCCTAAATGCTGAGCCTAAGATTCTTGCTAAGCTGCTCGCAAACCGCCTGATAAAAGTAGTCAGTGAGCTGATCCATCCGGATCAGTCGGGCTTCATCCCAAATCGTAACACAGCCTTGAATTTGCGGCGCTTGCATGGTGTTCTCGCGAGGGCGATGTCACTGCGTGAACCGGCCATCTTGGCGTCCTTGGATGCCACGATGGCCTTTGATACAATCGAATGGCCGTATCTTTGGGCTGTGTAACGACAGGATAATTTGCCCTATTTTGGATTAGTGATGACTAATAGTCCACTGCCATCTCAGTATATTACTTTTCCTTTATTTCAGCCTATTTGTAGGGTTTGCCTATTGGCTTTGGCATGATTCTGTGCCTTCCTTGCCTCTTTTCGGGCCTAAAGGCCTAAACTAGAGAGCAGCCATCTTTGTCTTGCCTCTGCTGACTGAGGCGCTTGCAGAGCAAAGGTAATATTTATAGTTAAGCCTGTTGTGTGCTAGGGGAAAACCAGCGGAGACTGGATCTTATCGAAGGAATGTGTTTGTCTCTTGGGCCGAGACGTAACATGCAGATGGCCACTGCGTTTGCGCGGAGGGCCTTGGAGCTGGCACAGGAATTCGGTGGGAGGTGGTTTCTGTTGGAAATTTCCATGGATAGAGAGCACTCTATATTATCGAAGTGCAGAGAGGCAGAGCTGTCAGATGGTTTTTGGAGCTGAAGAGAACGGTCAGAAAGCTTTTGGCGTTGGAGAGAATAGTCAGATGGTTTTGAGCGGTGAAGCTGTCAGTCAATGAAGAAGCAGTTGCCAGTCAGATGGAAGAGTTGGAGCTGCCAGTTGGAGCTTTTGGAGTAATTGAACCAGTGGAGTGAAGTTAGCACGTTGGTGATGGTGCAGAAGGAGAGAGTCCTGATTCCACCAGAGAGAGAGGAACAGACAGCAGATGTTGGTCCGTTGGTGGTGATGCCATGGTGATGGAAAGAGTCCTAATTCCACCAGAGAGGAACAGAGAGCTGGACCCTTCTTAATAAGGTGAGGTGTTCTTAAATAACTTGCAATATATAATCATTCACTCTTTTTGCTTCCTAGGTTAGGTTTAGGGCTCCACTTGTTTTAATAATTTCCTACTGTATTGCTTATACATATATCATTGTTATAATGTTTTGTAAATAAAGGGACCCCAGTTGCATATTTGAGTGTTGTTTCCATGACAGGACTAACCTTTCTTTTCAGCCAGGTGCTGTCAACTAGAAGGTAGAAGGAGACCCTCCTAGCAGGTAACTGCGAAATGGAGGACTGGGTAGTTTATGACAGGAGAGAACTCCCAAATGAGATAATCAGATAGCTCTTATCTAAATTAAGAATAGTACACATCGTCGGTGCACCTTAGGTGTACCGCTGACCCCTATAGAACACCCTACTGGGAGACAACAGGTTCACCAGCGGGAAGCATAGATGATATTGATCCTAAGAGTTAGGGAAAAAGTCGACGGACGTTAAACGATAAATAGTCGGGAGGCTCGAATCCACTAAGTCGACGGACGTTAAACGATAAATAGTCGGGAGGCTCGAATCCAATAAATAAGAAATAGTTGCCGAACTCTAACCGAGAAATAGTTGCCGAACTCTAAACGAGAAATAGTTGCCGAACTCTAACCGAGAAATAGTTGCCGAACTCTAACCGAGAATAAGTCGATAGACTATAAAATAAGCTGCCCTCCGACACAAGAGGGGGTAGGTTGGCCCAGGTCAGATTGCCGTGGGGCTATAATGTAAAGATCATAGGATATAAGACATGGAATTCCTTAGATGTTAGATATATCTCTAATTGTATAGGCTTGTAAATAGCTAATAATCACCTTCTCAGGCAAATCTTCCATATATCTTGTAAATAGCAACCTGGGAAGAGTGTGTTTGCGTGACGACTGGGTTGGCCACCATTGGTGGGCATCCTGTTCTAAAAATCCGGTCGTTACAGGCTGCTCTTGCAAAGTTTGGTTTTGGCGCTGGATTTATTAGCTGGGTGAAACTTCTGTATGAGACACCACTGGCACAGGTTGTGGTAAATGGCCGGGTCTCCGGGCCCTTTGTTCTTGGGAGATGCACGCGGCAGGGTTGCCCTCTGTCTCCGCGTCTCTTTGCCCTCGCTCTGGAACCTCTCGCTGCTTGGCTACGATGGTAGCCCTCGATGAGAGGTATACGCTGGACTCCGAACTTTGAGGACCGCATATCGCTATATGCGGACGATATTTTGCTGTACCTCACGTCGCCCTCAAAAATCGTTAAATGTATTGTTCGACGTGCTTAACTCGTTCCGGAAAAACTCTGGCCTCGTCATTAACTGGACCAAGTCTCATATATACGTGCTCGCTGGTGGCGTCCCCCTCCTGCCACGTGGCTGTCCTATCCAGGTGTCGCAGTCTGGTTTTAAATATCTGGGAGTTTTTATAACATTGGACCCTGCGGTCCGCTACGAGCGTAATCTACTTCCCCCGCTTCAATGCTTACGATCGGACATAGTGAGTTGGCGTAAATTACCGTTGTCTCCACTAGGGCGAGCGGCTCTCTTTAAAATGATGTCCTTACCGAGGTTTTTATATGCACTCCAGAATACATTTGATGTGATTCCGTCGAGGTACTTCCGTGAGGTAGAATCCTTACAGAGGCAATTGATATGGGGCGGGCATTCGCGTATCGCTCTTCCAAAGTTAATGCTTCCCTGGTATGAGGGCGGTATAGCACTTCCGGATATCAGACGGTATTATTGGGCTTCCCAGCTTGCTGCAATTAACCACGGGATGTATGGCCCGGCGTTGAATCCAGCGTTTGAAATGGATAGATGGCTGTTACCGGGGGGAGACTATAACAGGGCGCTCTATTCTGGATCCTCTCGCTTACAGCTTTCGGGTCCCACGGGGATAGCTGTACGAGTGTGGCATAGTGCGACTGCGGCCATGGGCTGGAGGGATCGATTGACCCGCGTGACTCCGCTTTACGCTTCTGCGAGACTGGGTTGCCTGTGGAGAAAGAAAGGATTCGAGAAATGGGATATGATTGGCATCAGTAAAGTGCGTGATCTCTGGGTTAAGGGCAGGATAAAGACTTTCGCAGAACTGCAGGCGGAATACAAGCTAAGTGATAGGGAATTTTTCCGCTATGCTCAAGTCCGCCACGCGTTGAAATCGGTTTTCCCAGTGGGTAGCGACGTTCCGGAATCCTCCCCCATCGAAGATCGTATATTGGATGGTCATGTGCCGGATAGCACTATTTCTTTGATCTACAAAAAGATGATCAATGATCGCTCGAGCTTGCTCGAGCACCTCAGGGCGACCTGGATTGCGGATGGTATTGAATTAGACAACGAGGACTGGCAATCTGCAATCTCCTCTCCCAAGGAGGTCGCAATCCCGGCCCGTCTCTGCCTGGTCCAGCTCAAAATCCTTCACCAAATTTATGTTACCGGCCCCCGCCTGATCCGTATGGGCTATTCGACGGATGGCTTGTGTAGGCGTGGTTGTGGTCTGCTTGGTACCTTTCTCCACATAATTTGGGAATGTCCTGAGATGGTGCTTTTCTGGAACCGTATACATGAGGTGATGAATGACGTAACAGGTGTTGTGATGTTGCCAGAGGCCCGACGATGTTTGCTGAATGTATGGGGGCCAAATGACTATGATGTGTCGCAGTTACGATGGACGGCCCTTGGTAATATGATTGCTAAGAGAGACATTGCACAGCTTTGGGGGTCCCAAAGGCCCCCCACAGTGACGGCCTGGAAAGAGAACATGGACTGGTGCATGTTTAGAGAGAAGACGGTATATGCGGCGAGAGGCAGACCCAGAAAATGGGGGAAAATTTGGAATCAATGGAACTCGTACCGGGGAGATATATGTACACCCCCTCTCACACTGTCAGAACCCTAAATCCAGTTCGCACTATATGTAGCACTACGAGTGCTAATTTGTGCCATGCCCCTCCAAACGCTTGCTCATGGGCAGCGTTAGTGCACAGGTGGAGACTAAAGATGGCCACCACGGCGCCCGAAGCGCTGTGTAAATAGGTGCTCTAGTCTTCCAATGCACAGCTGTGCTGAAGGCTAAGTGAAGCGCGAGCGCCCGGCAGATTGCGCACTTCACTAAAGCCCTTAGAGGAAGAGGTCGTGTATCTGGAGTTCTTGTATTCCCCCCTCCTTTTTCACGAAAGAAGTGTCCCAGAGTCCCTTAGAAACAAGTATTGGCAGCCGGAGTCGGAGCGTGAGAGACAGAAAAAAAGACCGGCTTGTCTTCTTGACAAATTACAGTAGCGGCGGTATTTTCCTTTTGAAGTTCGTGTCAGGGAGCTGAAAGGTCGAGGCTTTCCACAGAGAGAAGGTTCACTGGTGTCACAGCGGAGTTCAAGTAGAAAACCTCAGCAGTGAGAGGCTTCGTGCAGCAAGAAGAAAAGATGTCATACAGAGCTAAGTTTTAGAAAAGCCTTTGTTGAATATGCAAATGGAATGTAAAGTCGTTTTTGGAGGCAAAGTGAATTAAAGTACAAATAAGAGTGAGAAGTCAATTGGACAGACTGAACTGTGAGCTTAAAATGAGAAATGTGATAAACATTACAAGAGACAATGCAGTTTTGAAAATAACCATATAAATATGTACATATAAAAGTAAAGACTTACCTGTGATTGGAAAACAGGAGACAATCTTTAACTCTGCAAAACAGAAGAGAATATCATTAGAAACGGTCGCAGATATTTAGTATTCACAAGAGAAAAAGATTGACAACAGACCCCCAAATAAAAGAACCTTCTACTAGTTAGTGAAGTAAGTGATCTTGTTTATTATAATAGATTAATAGAATAGCGCAAGGAAGAATTAAAAGGTAATAAATGTCTTTGTTATTTTCAACCAGTGACAACTAACCAGAGAAGGAAGATAGCACTAAATCAAAAAATAAAAGAAGAGTGGCAAGGTCCAACCTAAAAAGGGTGGGTAAGATACATAAGAGTACACATTCTTCATAGAGTTAGAGATAGAAATGTATAGAGTAATTATGTGTTAATTTTCAGGTTCCATTACACCAGCAGAAAAAGTGACTGCAGGTAGCAGACAGAAGGAGCCTAATTCTGGACCAGTCTCTTCTCTGTTTATTATTTTATCCAATTCCCCCGTCCCTTAAGGTAATGACTAGAAGGTTCTGTAATAGACCTACTGGCATTGCTAAGAGGGATTAGGGATCTAGCATCTCTGTTCCTGTGCAAGATTTGGTAAGCCTTGCTATAAGTGTTCGAGTTCTGACAGAGTGAAGTGCCCAAGTTGCCTTTGCACCCGAACAGAGATGGCGGAGGGAATTGATCTACAATCTTTAGGAACTATATTGGATGCAATACAAAAAGAATTAGGAGCAGTCAGGGAAGAGAATCACAACCTTAGGCAAGAAGTAATTAGCGCCAGGAAGGAGACTGCCGAATTAGCAACAAGGCTAAGACACCCCAGTAGTTTAGATAGAGAGGCGATGAATCCCACACTAGAAGCCACTAATAGAACTACTACGCAAGCTATTCACTCTCTTTCCCCAGTGATACCACTAGCAGCCATAGAAAGATTTAACGGGGATCCCCAGAAGGCGCAGATATTTCTCTCCCAGTGCTCGTTACACTTTATGTGTCGCCCTGCGATATTCCCAGATGCGCAGTCCAGAGTGGCTTTCATACTCTCATATCTGAGCGGGGACGCAGCTTCCTGGTCCATGCCTTTGGTCACTCGGAACGATCCTTTGTTAAGAAATTTTGAGGAATTCAAACAAGAATTTCTTCGGATATTCGATAGACGACGGATATCTCAAGTGGTGGATAATGAGTTACTCGACCTGCGACAAGGGAATCGGGACCTAATAGCGTATTTAGCCCAATTCAACAAGTTAGTGGTGGAAACTGATTGGCCAGAGAGCAAGAGAGCAGCAGTGTTTTACAGTGGGTTAAAAGATGAACTGAAAGATACCTTAGCTCAAATTCCCAATCGACCCACCGAAATATCAGCCTTGATAGATTTGGTTTTAGAAATCGATTTTCGCCAGGGAGAAAGAAAAGGCGAGAAGAGAAAAGATTTCAGGCCCATCGCACCCAGGTTTGATAGAATTCGATCTGAAGGTACCAGGAGTTCAGACCAACAACTTGGTACAGAACCGATGCAGATTGGAACAATACGAGGTCCCCTATCTAAAGAAGAGAAAGACACGAGGAGGGCGAGCAATTTGTGTTTGTACTGCGGAGCAAGTGGACATTTTGTTAGAATCTGTCCGAAGAAACCCAAGAATACTTACAAGCCGAAGGAAAACTAGCAGCACCACCTGTGGATGGAGAGGAGCGGGTGGGTGCGATCTCTGAGAAGACTCCGCAAGAACACTTGGTAGCGAACACCTTGCAATCGGCGGCTCCACATCTGAACCTGTCCATGGAAGTGAGGTTCAGGCAGACGATTCTGACGGATGTGACAGTCATGATAGATTCCGGAGCCACGGGAAATTTTTGCGATTTGAGATTTGCAACAAAGGTGGGCATTCAAGCCATCAAGAAGATAAAGAGTGAGCCTGTCCGGGCTGTGGACGGAACAAACCTATCTTTGGGACCAATAGTGAGTCATACCGAATTAATTCAACTGATTTCACCAGATGGACATAAGTGAAAGATTCAGTTTAACTTGATTGATGCGCCCCAGTTTCAGTTAATTCTAGGTCTTCCGTGGCTTACAGAGCACAATCCTACCATCGACTGGAGTTCTAGGACAGTGACCATGGAGTCCGGTTATTGTCGAGAAAATTGCTTTGGAACTGAAGAAAGAATTTTGGAGAGCAATCCGGCCCTGTCCTTGTGTTCAACTGAGCATTCCATGTGCGTGATAAATGACCAAGAAATTCCAGAAGAATATCAGGAGTTGGCGGAAGTGTTTAATGAATTTGAGGCGGAACAATTACCTCCTCACCGGGTCTATGACTGTAAGATTGAGCTGGAACCAGGTTCGAATCTACCTTGTAGTCGAGTTTATGCTTTGACAGAAAAAGAGAATCATCATTTGAAGGAGTATTTGGACCAATATCTGGCCAATGGGTTTATCCGACCCTCTCAATCTCCGGTCTCGTCTCCATTGTTTTTCGTGCCGAAGAAGGAGGGGGACTTACGCACGTGTATCGACTATAGGGCTATTAATAAAATCACCAAGAAGAACCGGTATCCCCTACCATTGATTTCAGTACTCCTGGATCAAGTAAAAGGAGCTCAAATCTACACTAAATTGGATCTGAGGGGGGCCTACCATCTAGTTCGGATGCGAGAGGGAGATGAGTGGAAGACAGCATTCCGGACTAGATTTGGGCTTTTTGAATATCAGGTTATGCCTTATGGATTATGCAATGCACCTGCTGCCTTTCAGCACTTCATTAACGATGTCTTGAAAGAGTTTATCGATCAATGTGCAATTGTATATATCGACGACATCTTAGTATACTCGTCCGATGTGGCAAAACATCATGAGCAGGTGAAAAGAGTTTTGAGAAGGCTGCAAGAGAATCGGTTGTTTGTAAAACTGGAGAAATGTGCCTTTGATGTCTCGCAAGTAGAATTTTTGGGCTTCGTTATTTCACCAACTGGAATCTTGATGGATCAGCGCAAGGTAGAAGCGGTTACAGACTGGAAATCCCCAACGAGCGTAAAAGAAGTCCAAAGCTTCATTGGATTTGCCAATTTTTATCGAAGATTCATAAATGAATTCTCCAGGAAGATCCTTCCTCTTACTAAGTTACTGAGAAAGGGAATCAAGTTCGAATGGACAAAGGAAACAGAGGAAGCTTTTCAGTCCATGAAGAAGGATTTCACCACCGCACCAGTTCTGCTACATGCTGACCCTACCGAACCCTTCTATGTTGAAACAGATGCGTCAGATCAAGCTGTGGGAGGAGTACTATCTCAGCGACACAAAACCACTGGCCAGTTACATCCAGTAGCTTATCGCTCCAGGAAACTAACCCCGGCTGAGATCAATTATACCATCACTGAGAAGGAGCTATTGGCGATAAAGGATGCCTTTAAGGAATGGCGGCATTATTTGTTAGGAGCCCAACATCAAGTGACGGTGTTCACGGATCATCGTGATTTAAAGTTCCTGAAAACTGCTAGAACCCTCACACCCAGACAATTGAGATGGTCCCTGTATTTTGCAGATTACGATTTCGTGATCACGTATCGCCCCGGAGCTCAGAATGGGAAGGCGGATGCCTTATCCAGAATTGGTATGGAAACACAGAAAACTTTCATAGAAAATCAACCCATCATACCTAGCACCAGAATTATTGGAGCCACAACTTCAATCAGTTTGGAAAAAGGGGTCACAGAAGCCATGACTATGGAAGTTATGAAGGAGTGGGTGAAAGAAGATCCAAAAAGAGAAATCATAGCACAACTACCCTATCACCAAGGAGCTTTATACCTTCCCACTAAAGAGTTGCAACAACAAGTGATGCACGAATGTCATGATGAAAGGATGGCAGGGCATAAAGGGGAAGCAAAGACTGAGGAGTTGATTATGAGACATTATTGGTGGCCAGGAATGAATTCAGATATTGAGAGGTATGTTAAGTCATGTGAGGTCTGCGCTCAGGGAAAGTCGGAACGGCAGGCCCCAAAGGGTCTTTTGCAGCCTTTGCCCACTCCCCCATATCCATGGCATACAATAACCTTAGATCTTATCACAGATTTACCAAACAGTCAGGGTTTTAATACCATCCTAGTAGTAGTCGATTCCTTTTCTAAAATGGCTCACTTTACAGCATTAAAGGGGGTTCCAACAGCTAAACAACTAGCGGCCCATTTCAGTTCTCAGGTAGTTAAGATACATGGAATACCCAAAATTGTGATTTCGGACAGAGGCTCTCAGTTTGTGTCACATTTTTGGAGGGCCTTTATGGAAGGTTTAGGTACAGAAGTTAGATTTTCTACTAGTTATCACCCCGAGACAGATGGTCAGACCAAGAGGGTAAACCAGGAATTAGAACAATATCTGCGAATGATTCTTTTGAAAGAAGAGGGTGATTGGTCGGATTATTTGTGGACTGCAGAATTTGCCCATAACAATGCAAAAAACAGTTCTACAGGCTACTCCCCCTTTTTCTTAAACTATGGCACCCGAATGTTACTATACGACAATCTGATCTCTCAGTCCCAGCAGTTCAAGAGTTAGTCTCACATCTACGCCAAATTCAACTGAAGGCAGGAGATAACCTCCAAAAAGCTAAAGAAAAATACAAGAGTTACGCAGATCGAAAAAGAAGAGAAGGGCCTATCTTGAATGCAGGAGAACGAGTTTGGCTAAGTACAAAAAATTTAAGGTTGAGAGAAAACAGAAAGTTTCAACCTCGCTTTATTGGCCCATATCCTGTGGAAGAAAAGATTAATCAAGTGACCTATAGATTGAAGTTACCTTCTAGACTAAAGATTCATCCAGTCTTCCATGTATCCTTGTTAAAGAAGGCCTCCCCGATTTTGAGAGTTCAGCCCCCCCCCAAAACCAATTCAATTAGAAACTGGAACAGAATTTGAAGTAAAGGAAATTTGGGATTCAAAGAGATCTAAAGGAAGATTGTATTACTTAATTGACTGGAAGGGCTATGGTCCTGAGGAGCGATCTTGGGAACTAAGCGAGGATGTTCATGCTCCTAGATTGACCAAATCATTCCACCATCGTTTTCCTATGAAACCCAAGGAGAAAGAGCCTGCCTTGTTGGGGGGTACTGTCAGAACCCTAAATCCAGTTCGCACTATATGTAGCACTACGAGTGCTAATTTGTGCCATGCCCCTCCAAACGCTTGCTCATGGGCAGCGTTAGTGCACAGGTGGAGACTAAAGATGGCCACCACGGCGCCCGAAGCGCTGTGTAAATAGGTGCTCTAGTCTTCCAATGCACAGCTGTGCTGAAGGCTAAGTGAAGCGCGAGCGCCCGGCAGATTGCGCACTTCACTAAAGCCCTTAGAGGAAGAGGTCGTGTATCTGGAGTTCTTGTATTCCCCCCTCCTTTATCACGAAAGAAGTGTCCCAGAGTCCCTTAGAAACAAGTATTGGCAGCCGGAGTCGGAGCGTGAGAGACAGAAAAAAAGACCGGCTTGTCTTCTTGACAAATTACAGTAGCGGCGGTATTTTCCTTTTGAAGTTCGTGTCAGGGAGCTGAAAGGTCGAGGCTTTCCACAGAGAGAAGGTTCACTGGTGTCACAGCGGAGTTCAAGTAGAAAACCTCAGCAGTGAGAGGCTTCGTGCAGCAAGAAGAAAAGACGTCATACAGAGCTAAGTTTTAGAAAAGCCTTTGTTGAATATGCAAATGGAATGTAAAGTCGTTTTTGGAGGCAAAGTGAATTAAAGTACAAATAAGAGTGAGAAGTCAATTGGAGAGACTGAACTGTGAGCTTAAAATGAGAAATGTGATAAACATTACAAGAGACAATGCAGTTTTGAAAATAACCATATAAATATGTACATATAAAAGTAAAGACTTACCTGTGATTGGAAAACAGGAGACAATCTTTAACTCTGCAAAACAGAAGAGAATATCATTAGAAACGGTCGCAGATATTTAGTATTCACAAGAGAAAAAGATTGACAACAGACCCCCAAATAAAAGAACCTTCTACTAGTTAGTGAAGTAAGTGCACTTGTTTATTATAATAGATTAATAGAATAGCGCAAGGAAGAATTAAAAGGTAATAAATGTCTTTGTTATTTTCAACCAGTGACAACTAACCAGAGAAGGAAGATAGCACTAAATCAAAAAATAAAAGAAGAGTGGCAAGGTCCAACCTAAAAAGGGTGGGTAAGATACATAAGAGTACACATTCTTCATAGAGTTAGAGATAGAAATGTATAGAGTAATTATGTGTTAATTTTCAGGTTCCATTACACCAGCAGAAAAAGTGACTGCAGGTAGCAGACAGAAGGAGCCTAATTCTGGACCAGTCTCTTCTCTGTTTATTATTTTATCCAATTCCCCCGTCCCTTAAGGTAATGACTAGAAGGTTCTGTAATAGACCTACTGGCATTGCTAAGAGGGATTAGGGATCTAGCATCTCTGTTCCTGTGCAAGATTTGGTAAGCCTTGCTATAAGTGTTCGAGTTCTGACACACAGAGATCTCTAGTCCCCCCGACCCGACATTCCTGATGTAGTATAGCGTATTTTGTTCTGATTTTGTGTTTCCTGCTTCCGGCCCCCTCATCTATGTACAACATCTCCTGTATCATACTACTGTGTATCTCCCGTCCTCCTTGAGCACTCGCCCGATTGATGTACTATTGTTATATTGCCTTGTTTGTTTTTTCTATGTTTCTTTTATTATAATAAAAAGTTAAAAAAAAAAAAAATTCTTTCTCTACGGCACCGGTGCTCACTCATGCCAATCCTGACCTGCCTTTTATAGTGGAGGCAGATGCATCCGAAGCTGCATTGGGGCGGTGTTGTCGCAGAGAGATGAAGCCTCTGGCCTGTTGCACCCCATCGCCTACATGTCGAGAAAACTCAGTTCGGCGGAGTTCAATTACACGAATGCGGAGAAGGAACTGCTGGCCATCCGCAACGCTTTCTTGGAATGGAGACATTGGCTGTTGGGAGCGAAACATCAAGTCACCGTATATTCTGATCACAGGAATCTGCAGTTTATGCGGGCCGCCTGACATTTGACTCCCGACAACTACGCTGGATGTTGTTCTTTGAGGAGTACCGATTCATCGTTACCTTCAGACCCGGTACCCAAAACAGAAAGGCAGGTGCCCTAACAAGACAAGAAAATCCAACTTTGCACACCGCTACACCTGTTAGAGCCATTATCGAACCATCCAAGGTCATAGGCGTCACCCAAAACCACGATTTCCTGAAAGGAGTGAGGAATGGAGTACAAACCTGCGTGTGGAGAACCTGGCTGAGACACCACCCCGAATGGAGGGTGAAGCAGGGAATACCTATGAAGGGAACTCAAGTCCTCATCCCTGCTGTTTCATTGCGCAAAACTGTGTTCTCCTGGTGTCATACTGTCCCCTGCGCAGGTCACATGGGGTATGGAAAAACTCTCGAGAAGGCCTTACGACAATTCTGGAGGCCTTTTATCAGGCCGGATCTTCGTCGATGGGTAACCGAATGTACGAAGTGCAATCAAATGAAGTCCGATCGTCAACAACCACAGGGGCTGCTACAACCCATACCCACACCTGAACGGGAAAGGTTTTCCGTAGATTTTATAGTGGGTCTCCCGAAAGATCAGGGGAAGACAGCTATAGTGGTAGTGGTTGATTACCTAACTAAAATGGGGCACTTCGTAGCCTGCAGTCAGGTCCCCACGGCAGGACAGCTGGCTCACCTACTCCTTGTGAATGTAGTTAGGCTGCATGGTCTCTCGAGAGACATAGTGTCCGATAGGGGAACGCAATTTACAGCATGCTTTTGGAAAACTTGGTGTTCAGAGCTGCAGATTACAACCTCTTTGTCAACCAGTTTCCACCCCCAGACCGACGGACAGACGGAGAGGCTGAATCAAACCCTGAAACAGTATCTCTGTTGTTACGTGCAGGACAACTCTGATTCTTGGGTGGATTGGTTGTGGGTGGCAGAAATCGCCTACAACAGCACTCAACACTCCTCTACCTTGCATACACCTTTCTTTAGTTCTTATGGGCATCATCCCCGGTTCGATCCTATGTTGTTGCCAAACACTAGTACTAAGCTGCAAGACGTCAGAGAGAGATTGTTGCGTGTCCGCAAGGTGCTCCTAGCTACACGCAAGAACCTGGTGAGAGCCAAGGCTAGCTACAAGAAACAGGTGGACAAACACTGCAGGCCCAACCCTGTGTACAGGAGGGGGGATTTGGTGTGGCTGTCCACCAAGCACAACAAGTTCAAGAAGCATAGCGTATTCAATCCCCGGTTCATAGGACCTTACAGAGTAGTGAAGCACATCAACCCTGTGGCCGTACGGTTACGACGACCAGCGCACTTTCGGATACACCCTGTTTTCCATGTGTCGCTCTTGAAGCCATCTCACTGTCCGGTGCGTCGCGCTCCCCTGCCTATCTGGGTGCAGCAGGATAGGGAGTACGAGGTGCAGAAGATACTCGAGTCCAAGTGGGTAAGGGGTCGCCTACACTACCTGATTTCTTGGAAGGGCTATGGTCCGGAGGAGAATTCATGGGAGCCTGCTGGGGCTGTACATGCACCCAGATAGGTTGCCAGATTCCATCGTTTGTGCCCGGACAGTCCCGCTGCCGGTCCCCGCCCCATGTGAGGGGGGAAGTACTGTCAAGATCCGCAAGGCAAAGAGAGCGGCAACTCAGTCAGCGCGCTCCTACCGCATCGGAAAGACTAAAACTACATTTCCCATCATGCCGAGGGGACGTCACGTAAGCGACGCACGGTGCGTGCGCATCGCGGAAACAAAGGGACTCCGGAGGATTCAGGCGGCGCCGATAATTCCTTGCATTGCCTCGGTGACGGTTGGTACCAACGGAGTAGCGGTAAGAAAGCGGATCTCTCCTGCGAAACCCTGTTATTTGCTGCCTAATTAATTTGGACCGTACGAGCCACGTTTTCGGCGTGGCGCCTTGATTATCTGTTGCTTTCCTCTCCGCTGAGGGGGAACAAGTGTACATTAAGAGTGATAGTCACTTTGGAGCTTGTCTAGGGAACCGTCGCGTTTGCTGTTTCCTCATAGCAAACCTCGGTGACTTAACCTGGATAATCATAAACGGAGTCAAATAGTCCGGGGTGTGTTCTTAACGCCCACAACAAAGACTTGTCATTCATTTGTGAAGGAGCAGTGATTCCGTTACCATTTCTGTTGTTATATTCTCTGAATTTCCTTCCACAACATTTGTTTATCATTTACCCAACTCAGGAGACACAGGAGGGGTACCATTACAGAGGGATTGTTCTCACCCACTGATGTATATGTATTCCATGTTTAGGTAGGTGTGTAAGTCCTCCATTGACATAGCGTAGCTCTCATTAGGTTAGGGTGTTCATGAGAAGCCTCTCTGCTTGTCGTTTTACAGCTGGGTAGAGTCCCTGGTACCGCCTCACATCGTGTCTTCTAAAGAAACAGTCAATTGCATTTTCCTTTACAGGTACGAGTGTGGCTTTTGTGAATCCTTTTTGTTAAAGGGGACATAGAGTAGTGGATGGGATAGGATCGCACACCCGGGAGGGTTTTCTAAACAAGTTGTTCTTTGTCATTACAGATCTCCCTCCCCGCTGTCCCCTTCCTTTCCCTCCCCGGTTGAACTCACTTAGCAGTCTGTGTTTTAAGCTTCAGACTCTGAGGCCGTTCATAGGGGAGGTTATAGGCATTTCAACACAGCCCCGAAGAGGCCAGAAAGCAGAGCCTGACAGAGGGTTTAGCGGAGGCAATAAGATTGCTTATCATTTCATCCTGGACTGGCCGGAAGGATGACCAGCGTATGGACGGGGTTACTGTGGGGTTGAGGTTAGTTGCAGGACTCCAGGTTTCTGAGCGGGAGGCGGGCTTCGGGCTGAATGAACGGTCAATTTTAGCAATTTTTTCATTGAAAAAGCTTGCAAAGTTGTCGCAATGTGTTTTGGACGCCACCGGGTTATCTGCCGCTGGAATGGAGGTTTGGTTCTTAATGATGTTGAAGAGTTCTTTGGGGCGATTTTTGGCATTGTCTTACGCGGAACAGAAGAAGGATGACTTTTTGTTCTTGATATGAATGCAATAGTTTTTGCGTGCTGCCTTGAGTTGGTCCCGATGGAGGGAGGTGGGGTTGTTCCTCCATGTTCTTTCCAGGGATCTGAGGTGTCTTCTTTCCTCATTAATGTCAGTAGAGAACCACGACCTTGAGGGAGTGCTTCTAGGTTTTTTTAGTTTCAGAGGTGCCAGTTGATCCAGGGTGAGCTCCAGGTTGGCATAATAGAGCGAGGTGAGTTCTGAGGTTGAGAGGGACTCCGTCGTGTTCGGGAGGAGTGAGCTGAGTCCTTCTTCTAGCTTGTCTCGGGGACTCTGGATGTGTTCCTCACCCACTTAGGGGAAGCTTGAGTGGGTGGGAGGGATAGGGCCGGCTGGTTGATATGAAAGAGAATGATGTGGTGGTCTGACCAGTCCACCGGGATGATGTGGTCAATCGAGACTGCATTTTTGGTCGCAATGATTGCATCTAGGATCGCTCCTCTGTAGTGCGTTTCCTCTAAACAGTGTTGGATCATCTCGTTGTCTTGCAAAAGGGTGTTAAGTGATTGAATGAGCGGGTTCTTGGTTTCGTTCCATCTTAGGTTGAGGTCGCCCAGAATTAAGCTGTGGTCGCTGTTGAGTGCGGAATGAGTGATCAGATCCGACAGCTGAGCACTGAATTCGTTGGAGTTGCCTGGGGGATGATAAAGGCGAGGGCATTGACGTGAGCTATGTGTGGGAGATTTGATGTTAACTGATAGGCATTCAAAGGAATTGTACAGGCAGGAGGGAATTTCAGAGATGGATAGGTCACTTTTGTGGATAATTGCTATGCCGCCACCTTTGTGTATGGGCCTGTCTTTGCGGATAATTGAGAAACCTGGCGGCACCAGCATGTCCAGAGAGGGGAGGGATAGGGTGTTTAGCCAAGTTTCCCTGATGAAGGCTACATTCAGGCCTGGGGGGGTGGGGGCTGGAGGAGGGGGGTAGGGGGGATAGTTCTGGAGGGGAGAAGGGGTGGAGGGGGGCAAGCTGGGTGTTGAGGGTGGGGAGTTCTTGTTTGGACGTAAAGAAGAGACCTTCCTGACTTTGATGGACACAGCATTAAAGCGAGGGAGCGAGATGACTGAAAAGCAGCACTGTCTTTCCCCAGAAAGCTGATTTCGACTGTTACATGTTATTACACCCTACACACGTGTATCTCTGCTGGCACGCTGCTCGGCCTCCGGGGTGTGAGCTGAAGAGCTGTGTGACACATATATCGCAGAGTTATAAGGGGATTATTCACCGGGAGAACTAACAAGTACCATGTGAATGTACAAATAACTATGCTGCAATAAAAATAGAGTTACAAAAAAAAAATGAAGGCTACATTCAGGTCATGAGAGAGGATGGATTCAGCTATTTCCGTTGCATGTTTGACTGCGGACCGGCTGTTGATGAGCATACAGTTCATGGGGGGATCTTTTTTTGATTTCACATTGTCAGGCTTGGCTCTGGGAACGGAGGATAGATACATGGGGGGTCTGGTGTCTCTGCGAGGGGGCGGGACCCTACCCACTCCAGTGATGACTTGGATCGAGGAGGTGGGAGTGGAGTTCAGGAGTGGGGCCTGGGCTGGCTGGTTCGGAGGGAATTCGTAAGATGCGACGAGTGCGCTCACTTCATGGGTGGAGAGGGAGGGAATAGTTCTTCTGGGCTTGACTGCTCGCGATTCAATCAAGTCTTTAGTGAGAGGAGGCAGGGAACCGGAAGGGGGAAGGAACCGGTTGGTGGGCGGAGAGTCATTCCTAGGGAGAGGTGTAGAGATGAGGGGTGGTGCTGAGGGAGGGGAGGGCATCTGGAGAATCCCTTGGGTGGATAAGGGAGGAGCGGGCAGCTGGAGATTCCCTAGGGCGTATAGGGTTTCCTGCAGGCCAAGGATCAGGGTAGTGATCTGCGCTTCAATAAGGTCAAGGCGTTGCGTCTGCACTTCCAGGGGGGGGCGGTGAGAACTAGAGGAGAGTGGGTAGGTGGGTTGGGGGGGTTGTGCCTCAGTGTTGTCAGGTATAAAGATCGAATGTCGGAGGGCTAGAGAGTGAGGGGGGTCATTGTCCAGTTGGCGGTGAAAGTTATCTTTGTTTGCAGGGACTGTGGGAACTGGAGAAGAGGGGGTTTGCGGTGGGGGGGCACTGAGACGAGGAGTTATTGGGGGGTCTGGGAACTTTAAGGGGGAGGCTGATAGCTAGTGGGGATACGGGAGCTAGGGAATGGGGGTCCTTTGGGGATGCGAGGGGGGCTGAGTACTGGAAGTTTGGGGGCGAAGGGTGAAGGACGGGGGTAGTGAGAAAGGGGGCGCTGGGGCAGGTGAGGGAATAGGGTTGGCCGAGTGGGGGTGCCGGGAGGGGTGGGGACGCTGAGGTGGGTTACTTAGGGCGGGAGACTGGGAGCATGGGGAAGTTCGGGATCTGGGTGGAGGGGGGTTGGGAGTCCATTGGGGCTGAGCGGTGGGCTGTGTGCTGGATGGTTGGGTGAGATGTGCGGAGGCCGGGGTTGGGATATGGGGGGAGCTAGGGCTGGAGGTGGTGTAAGATTGGCGGCGTGACTAAGCAGAGTAGGAGGGGGACGCTGGGGAGGCGGAGACGCGCTCCGAAGACTCGGATTTTGTATGGCGCCAAAAGGGAGGACTGGTGTCCGTTTGTGTGGGTAGTGAGCAATTGCCATCTTAAGGGAGGGGAAGAGAGAGTCAAAGAACTCTAGGTTCTCATCTTTCGCCTGTATTAGAATGGTGCCATTCGCAAAAATGGTGATGGAGATGTCTCCGGCTGGGACTGAAGGTTCAGAGGTGCGATTGTTAGTTTGCGGTTGTGCTCAGTGAGGGTGGTTTTGGAGACTGGGAGGAGTGCATTAAAGATGGTAACCCATGCGCCAGGCCTGTTGGTATGGAAAATGAAGTCCATTTTCCTCTGTCCTCTGACTGCGCAGTAATAGGTGTCAACAACTAGTGTTTCAGGGTGTCGCCTGATTAAATTCTGTTTGAAGCGTTTTTTGGCTTTAAAGGAGAGGGTGCGTGGGAATGATATAGCGAAGGTGTTCTGCCCTCGCGGAGATAGGTGATTGGGAGAGGGGCAGAGACGCGTGTCCGATTGTGCTGCTGGGGGCATCTTAGCTGGACTAGAGGAGGCGAGACCTTAGGGGCAAGGAAGGGGGTGGTGAGTAGGAAGGGTGGGGGCTGCGATGATTGATTCGGGGCGGAAGGTAGGGTAGGGGTGTCCACCCGGAGGAGGGGGGTAGGGTGAACGGCGTAGTAACGTTGGGGAGTTGCGCACCGAGGGCGTTCGTGTGGGGTGGGGTCCTTTCTTCACGCGGGGGGGGGCTATCCAGTGATGGAGGGGGGTGGCGTCAGGCTCCTAGGATGGGCACTCAGGGTTTAATTGGGTCCTCTCTGAGGAGATCAGTGGCCAGCAGCCTGCCGCGGGGCTAGCTGTAGCTAGTGGATAACGGGCATGGCGGTGAGTTAGGTAGGGGGTAGGAGGTCCTAGGAGAGTGAAGCCGGATGGTTATTGTATTGGCCGGCGTTGGCAGTAGTGGTCGGTGATGCCGCCTCTTAGCGTGAGAAAAAACCTTTGAAATTCACTGAAAACACCATAGGTTTCAAGCAGCTTATAGTTAGGAATTATCATTTAAAAAAACTTTGAAATTCACTGAAAAGACCATAGCTGGACAAAATCCGCGCCCAAATCCGCGAGTTCGGGGGAAAATCCGCGGATTCTTTTGCGAATTCGCGGACCGCAGATCCGCAAAATTCGCCCATACTTAGAAATGTCCAGCTAACTATAACACCCCTAAAGTGAATTCCTAAGGTTTTTTAAATGCTAATTCCTAACTATAACCTGCTTGAAATCTGTTTTTTTCAGTGAATATATATATATCCGGCCGTGAAGCGTGCACCACCTCGAGACGCTGGGGCCGTGCGGCTTGGTATTCAACCAAGGCGTAGTTGCGGAACAGCGGCGTGGGATTGAGGATGTGTCTCACCAGCAGGGGTTCTATTCAAGAACTTTTTTGAGCAGCACCATTTTCTAGTGCATCCATTCGAGGATTGAGTAGTGGCACCACAGTTCCCAAAATGCATCTGGGCGCAACATAATAATTTTGAACTGTGGGAGGTCACGCTAGCACTTCCTTCCGTCATTGCCTCTGAGGAAGAAGACTACGGACTTCGAAACGCGTCAGGCTAATTTTTTGACGAGAGACTGCCTTATTTACTGCTGGAGTAACATTGATCCATACCCAATAAAGGAGTAAGAACGCTGCTGCTTGTGTGCCGCTTGTTTTTTGGACAAACAAGGAGCGGTAATTGATACACGGCAGTCCTGCCGTGAAGCGTGCACCACCTCAAGACGCTGGGGCCGTGCGGCTTGGTATTCAACCAAGGCGTAGTTGCGGAACAGCGGCGTGGGATTGAGGATGTGTCTCACCAGCAGGGGTTCTATTCAAGAACTTTTTCGAGCAGCACCATTTTCTAGTGCATCCATTCGAGGATTGAGTAGTGGCACCACAGTTCCCAAAATGCATCTGGGCGCAACATAATAATTTTGAACTGTGGGAGGTCACGCTAGCACTTCCTCCCGTCATTGCCTCTGAGGAAGAAGACTACGGACTTCGAAACGCGTCAGGCTAATTTTTTGACGAGAGACTGCCTTATTTACTGCTGGAGTAACATTGATCCATACCCAATAAAGGAGTAAGAACGCTGCTGCTTGTGTGCCGCTTGTTTTTTGGACAAACAAGGAGCGGTAATTGATACACGGCAGTCCGGCCGTGAAGCGTGCACCACCTCGAGACGCTGGGGCCGTGCGGCTTGGTATTCAACCAAGGCGTAGTTGCGGAACAGCGGCGTGGGATTGAGGATGTGTCTCACCAGCAGGGGTTCTATTCAAGAACTTTTTCGAGCAGCACCATTTTC
This sequence comes from Lissotriton helveticus, assembly GCF_964261635.1. NCBI lineage: Eukaryota > Metazoa > Chordata > Amphibia > Caudata > Salamandridae > Lissotriton > Lissotriton helveticus. The sequence continues at coordinate 960,372,742 of NC_136070.1, read as the reverse complement.
TAGTGCATCCATTCGAGGATTGAGTAGTGGCACCACAGTTCCCAAAATGCATCTGGGCGCAACATAATAATTTTGAACTGTGGGAGGGCACGCTAGCACTTCCTCCCGTCATTGCCTCTGAGGAAGAAGACTACGGACTTCGAAACGCGTCAGGCTAATTTTTTGACGAGAGACTGCCTTATTTACTTCTGGAGTAACATTGATCCATACCCAATAAAGGAGTAAGAACGCTGCTGCTTGTGTGCAGCTTGTTTTTTGGACAAACAAGGAGCGGTAAAATATATATATATATATATATATACACACAAGGGAGATGGTCTGAAAACATAAGTACTCGCATGGAGTGCTTGAAAACAAAGCGAAAGAAGCTGCACAAACTGAGAGCAGTGTAAGGAGCCAAGTACTTGATCCATGCACTATGGGAGGGCCAAACACATGAAGAGGACATGACGCCCGAATGCCATTACGAATAGCATCAAAAAGAAAATGATAGCGACTCTGAAGTTTACCAATGATAAGAGATGAACAGTGTGAAGTCACAGATGGAACACAACATGTCTCTTTGATATAGCGCATGCACTGTCTAGTCAAGACCTAAAACCAATGGATTTCGCACAGGCGAAACCTTCTGGCTTTACCAATGCTTATTGTGTTTAGAAACATGGAGATTCAATGATTTATCTGTAATCACAAAATGTGGGCCTGGGGCCGGGGCTAGGGAGATGATATGGTGTCCTTCGGGACAGGATGTGGTGTAAGGGCCAGACCTGACGACTATGGAGCTGGTAAACAGGGTTCGAGCTTCGGCATCAACTTAACATCCTTGTTTTTGGGCAAACCACTTAATCTCACTGTGCCTACAAAAATTAATGTGTCCTTGTGTAAAGGTATTGGTGCTAATATATAGCGCTCCAATACCTCTGGGTGGTGTTGGCGCTAAATAAAACTGCACAAAAAAAGTAACTGTAGCAATGTAAAGTGGTCCAATACCTTCGGGTGGTGTTGGCGCCATATAAAACTGCACCAAAAAAAGTAACTGCACAGAAATAAGTAACTGGTGATTATGTAAAGCACTCAAATACCTTCGCGAGGTGTTGGTGCTACATAAAACTGCCAAAATTACAAAAACAGAGTCAGTGGAGGAAGAGATCTGTGCAATGGAATTCAGTGGCGGCAAGCAGCGATGGGCCGGAGGTGAATGGGCAACCAACAGCAAATGCGGGCAGCCACGAGGAGATTAAGTGATTTGCCCATAATCACGAAATGGGAACTGAGGTAGAGGCTAGGGAGACAATGTGGTGTCCTCTTGGGAGAGGATGTGACATAAGGGTCAGAGCTGCTGACTATGGAATGGGAAAAACAGATTTGAGTTTCGGCGTTGGCTTAACATCCTTGATTCTGGGCAATTCACTTAATCTCCCCATGCCTACAAAAATGAATGCAACCTTGTGTAAGGTAACTGGTGCTAATGTAAAGCGCTCCAATACCTTCTGGTGGTGTTTGGAGCTTTATAAAACAACACGAAAAAAAGTAACTGTTGCTTACGTAAAGCGCTCCAATACTTTCAGATGGTGATGGCGCTATATAAAACTACACAAAAAAACAAATTTGAAAAGCAGAGTCCGGGGAGGAGGGGATTTGTGCAGCGAAGTTCAGCAGGGCAAGTAGCAATGGGTGGGAGTTGAACAAGCTACCAACAGCAAATGTGGCTGCCACGGGGAGATTAAGTGATTTATCAGTAATTACAAAATCTAGAACTAAGGCCTAGGCTAGGGAGACCATGTGGCGTACTCTTGGGAGAGGGGTTGAAGTAAGAGCCTGAGCTACCGACTATGGAGCTGGGAAACCGAGTTCGAGTTTCGGCATAGATTTAACATCCTTGATTCTGGGCAAATCCCTTAATTTACCCGTGCCTACAAAAATTAATGGGTCCTTGTGTAAAGGAGCTGGTGCTAATGTAAAGTGCTCCACTACATGAGGGTGGTGTTGGCGCTCTGTAAAAGAGCACAAAAAAACAAAAAGAATCACAGTGTTAGGATGGTTTCCAGAAATGAACATGAGGCAACCAGAGGGGCAGGTAGACCTTGATGACATCAAGACGTAGCTTGTCTCAGCTTGTCTCCTTTGAAGAGAAATCCAGTTAAGCACAACGGTGCACGGAAAAACCTCACCGGTAATTGCAGAAAAGGTAAGAAAGTGTCCAGTTGGGAAACATTTGAATAAATAGAGTCCTACCCTATGAATGGAGAAGCAACAAGGCAAGACACAAACAGTTCCATCATTTTGCACAGGAGAAATGTGGCTATACAATTGCAGCAGAAGACACAGGTCCTTTAGAAGTTCTGACATCCCCTATGATAACGCATACCTGATTCACTAGAGGCCTGATTTTCCAGCTATAAACACCTGGTGGTGGCTCCTCCGCTAAGGCAGAGGTGAGTCGCCCACTGCTCTGCTAGCAGTGTAAAAAGGAAAACTGAAACGATAATAACTAACATTATTATCGTTTTAGTTTTCCTTCCTTCTCGGGTGCGAGGTAGGACGGGGGGCTGTGCTGGGCTGACCAGTGCAGGGGGCAGAGGGTGGAGTGTAAAGCACACTCTAAAGTGGGAATGACGGTTTGGCCGGCCCAAGAGGGCCGGTCAAAGCGTCATACACACTTTGCATCTCACCCACTAGGCTGCACTACACAGCCTGATGAGGAACATGTAAAGCCTCCAAGCCCCTGTCTGAGCGCTGATCCGCGGTGCCCGGACCAATAGCAATGCTGCTTAAGGCAGCGTTGTGATTGGACTGGGAAGCTGGGAGCTTACTGTTGCGGTGCAGAGGAGACGGAGCAGACACGGCAGCACCTAGGTAAGTCCATTCAGTTTTACCTTTTGTATTACCCTGACCTGCTCTCCCGTCCCCGCCCTACCACCTGCGCTTAGTAGCAGCCGCTACTGTAAACACCATTGCAGAAAGAACACAATAAACAGAGACTACACGTATGCCAAGTAATAGCAGCCGTGCAGACATGCTACAATGAGCAAGTCAGCTATACACTAGCAGGACATTAAAAAGGCAGAACACCACCACTTGCTAGAACGAAACAGACTACAATGGGGGTTTAAATCAGTGACAGGTTAGGGGTGATTTGTGGAGGGGGAAAGCAGCAGGAGGTGCGAGGGAGTAAGCAGAGATGGAGGGAGGTAGTGGGGGAAACAGCAGCAACGATGGAAAAAGCAGTGACGGGTAATGAGGGATAAGGTGATTTGTGGACGGGGGATGAGGGCAGGTGGGAGGAGACGGAGCTGGTAAAAAAACAAGGACTGTGTAGAGTGCAGAAAAAGAATGGGAATAGTAAGTCCTAAAATGGTCATAAACACATGAGCAGTGGATGTTTACAAGTACTTGGTCCATGCTCTGGGGGAGAGCTAAACACAAGGAGAGGTATGGCTATGCATGTCAAGGACAAATGGTGACAAAGAATATGAGATAGACTATGTAGTGAGCAAATGGGAAGTCTGGGGGTGGGCTGAAGCCCACAGATTAAACACAACATGTCTCTTCGAGAAAGCGCATGCACTGTCTAGCCGAGACCTAAAAAACAATTGAGCAGCGTGGCTCTAAGACAAAAGGAGAGAGTAACTCTCAAAAAATGTGTTCCAAATTGAAGAGTAAGGGCCAGGGTAATTTCAAAGGCTGGCTTTGCGGAGTCTTTGGTTTAGAGTGTCATGATCAGCTGTTTCGAAGGTAGCAGAAAGATCCAAGAGAAGTTGTGCACTGACTCCGGTGTGATTTACAGTGTTTTTAAGGCCATCCCAAATGGCAATTAGGGAAGATTCTCTGCCTCTTCCTGGACAGAATCCTGTTTGGAAGTCGGAGCGTATGGAGTTATCCTCAATAAACTAAGACATCTGGGTGAAACTCGTTCTTCCTATTAGTTTACTGGGAATGGTCCACTTGTAATAGGCTTGTAGTTGTTTTAGTCTGAAGGGACCAGGTTTGTTTTCTTTAATAATAGATGTGTCTATGTATTTTTTGAGTCTTCTGGAAAAATTCCTGTTGTCAAGGAATGCTTGTTCTGACTAGGGTGACAGCAGAGGTTGTTAAAAGGATATTCTTGAAGATTTGTAATGGACAAGGGTCAGAGGGGCAGCTGGCTGGCCTGCTTGTATTGACATGATCCATAAAATCAATTTCTGACAGTAGTTTGAAGGAATTCAGATGCTGAGTTACCCGACCAGTGTGTGTGGGGGGGGGGGTTGTTATAAAAGGGCTGGTGCTAGTGGTTCTCTTTTGGTTTAAATAGGACATGTCTGCTTTGATTGTGTAATGATTTCCCAGTCTGTCAGTACATTCTTTGGAAATAGGATAGTTTCCTACTGTGGATTTAGGTTTACCAAATTCAATGAGAATTTTATAATTTCTATTTGAACAGTGGGGTTTTAAAGCTTTTTTGATGAACAACTTGTATGTTCTGTTGTGTTTGTGTAGGCTAAGATTGTCTTGAGTCTTGTCTGCTCTGAGCCAGGTGCTTGTTTTCCTTTGGTATGTTTCGTAGCCTTTAGTGGAATTGTGATATCAAAAGCTACCAGGAGCCACTCATAGAGTTTTTAAACTGAATTTATTGTGTACAGATCTGTGCTGGATATTAGATGTGTTTCTATGTCCTCGAAATTCAGTTTGTTCCCAGGTCGACAGGTGTGTATTTAAAGCCAGTGGTTTCCGATGCTCAGCACTAGCACTTAATTGTTAACACTAGGACTTGTCACAGCCTGCCACATGGTGGCGCTATCTGTCTAATTTTAAAATAAGAAAAACAACAGCTGTTTATTAATTCAATAAACATTAGAAATTACTATTAACTGCCACCCAAGCCATTCTTATAGCTTTAGGGTCCTGGAATTGACTAAATATTCAAAGGTGTAGGAGTGTGATGATTAGTAATTGTGTTGGTACTGCCATTGACAGGACTAGGAAGAGCAATGTGTGGGGCAAGCTGCAGTAGCCTCCTGACAAGGGCCCTCACACTTATTTTTGTACAAATTTAGTACTGAAGGTTGATATCTGCTTTGCTAGTCAGATGGCCTTAGATGAGGAGAGGTGAAGTGTCTTGTGTTGGAAACTACCAGATGGTGGTACCACATGACTGGAGTAATCCTTTGGAAAGTGACTAGTTCTGGACAGGCAAACATGTCATCTAAGATGTGTCCAGTAATGTGTGTGGGTCTGGGGACGATTTGATGTAGGTTCAGTGTGACTAGGTTAGTGATGTTGTTGCTCAATGAAGAAAAAGATGACAAATTCTGTTGGCAAATTAGTAAAGACTTTAATATAAAAAAAAACAGCAAGCTTCGTGGAACTGGAATTTGAGCTTCAACTTACAGTGTGACGTACAGCTTCTTTTTCTACATGTTTTATCGTGAATACGTCATACATTTGCATGATTACTGAACATCTGCTAAGTACAACATTGTTATCAAAAGTTATAATTTCTACAAAAACAGCTAGTCGCGTGGTTATGAAAATGCGTCTCAAGTGCACGTTATCATTAGTTACGCTTTCACATCACCGCTACACTACCAGTGACCTTGGCTTGTCTCGTATTGAAGACTAGCAATGATCCACTCCTTACATATTTGCTGTTTGGCAAAGCCTAACCTCCGAATAACCCTGTGCCTCTGGGCTGCCTTATCTACATATTTTCTCAAATACGTATTCTTGAAAAGTGGGCCTGTGACCTTCATCTTCTACTATACCTTGTTATATTTCTCTATTCTACTGAGGCTCTTATCTACTGTCTTCCCCGCAGGGTCCTGACTCCATCTTTGCTCTTTTTTCATTCTGCTACCGGAGAGAGCTTAGCCCTGTATTTCTCTTTTAACAAGTAACACTGGACACATCTTGCTGCTGGTGCTTCTATTGACATGAGTAGGCCTTCTTCATTTTCAACATTCATTATCACATTCTCCCCTTTAGTTGATTTTTCAACTACTTCCTCACCTTCCCTATTGCTTAGAGTCATTTAGTGTGCACATTCTCCTCAACATCCTGCATTATATTGACTAATCTAGTAGTGAACACTCCCCCTAGTTTCTGACTAACCCTTTAACAACACCCTATCACTAACCTGATGAGACAGAACAGTAAAAGCAACATCACAAAAATAGGCAACAAGGCCTTAAAAGGTCCTGACATCCAGGATGTTTCCCAAGCAGACCATTCCGCAAACCACTCGTTGGGGCACCCCCACCCAACTCCCCCCTCCATCATCTTCTTCTACAAGGTGTACACATTTTGTATAGCCTCTGTTAAAGTTCCATTATCTGCATCATTGGCTGTGACGTAAGTGCAACAGGCCGTGTGAATCTTGGCACATACTCCTTCTTCCATCGCTGTCATTAAGTCTAACATATATCTATGCTACATAAACATTACTCTCATTGCTCACAGTTCTTCTTTGATGGCATTGAAGCCATCCTCAGTGGCATTTATAGCCTTGAGCAGTTCCCACTGTGTGATTTGCAAGCAATGTGAAGTTGCTTTAGTTTAAATAAATAGAAGGATGGTTCTGAAGAAAACGTGGGCATTATTAAACAGCCTGTGCTCCTGCGGGATGTCTTCCCAGGCTGCAGTACCATAATACTCTGCAGCTCTCTTCCTCCAATAAACATGCAACAAAGTCGAGGGACGACTCATAGGGTGATCATAAAGTTCAGAAATATCTATTCCCAGAATCACTAAAGAAGGAGTGTGCACAGTCACTAAATAACAGAGTCCTTGCCAGCCTGAAGGGAGTCATGTATAGAGCCATTTTCCACAACTCCAATAATAATCCATTAGACTGGAGGTGACCAACTGCATATCAGCTTTAAACGTCATGACTCTGCAGTTGATGTTCTTTCCCACCAGGACTGAAATACAAAGAGAAAATATTGGGTTTTCCACCTGCTTGAAGAGTTGAAGGCATTTCTACCCAATTTAACCTAGCTGTATTCTCATCCCACACTGCCTAACACTTCTGTGGTACACTATTGTCTGTCTGATTCCCTGTCCATAGAGAAAGGTCCCTACACCCAAATATATTGCCATGATGCCAATGATCATGAACGTATAGTGACCCATTTACATGGAGATAATGTCTTTCCTGAAACTTGTAGGGCCTGGGTATAGCAGAATAATTCTGGCAGAAAAGCGAGGGTCGGGATACTCCTAAAAATCCCTGATACAATATCCTAGCTCTTCAGGTTTCACCCTTGTTCCTCATAATCCTTGTCTTGGCCATTGCATCAAATTTTACTACTATATATTTGCGGTCTGTTAGAATTTTCATTACATCTGCTAACTATTCTTCATATTGTGTAGTGTTTACTAAGAATGTTTCCTGTCTGACCCCACAGTGGTTGCTTCTGCGCTTGTATTCTACAAAGGAAAAATTGTAATAGACAAATGGTAATGTTTGGCTGTAACTCCTTAGCTGAGTGTAATCTATTTTAGTCAGTGGCGTGTGGAATCAAAGAACAAACAAAACAGGAAGTATCAAAATTCTTCATACCTATCTCTGACATATGCTGATACCAAACATTATCTAATAAGCCAGCATGGAGAGGAGGAGCTTCACACGCATCCGAGATGGCCGCGTGAGCACAGGGCTCCCGAGGACCCTCGCTGCCTCCCGCATTTATCCTGGACAATATCCTGATTTGATGGAAGATCATTGAAGACGCAACCCGGCTGATGTACTAGCAGGTTTTTGGGTCGAAATCGGACGCAGGGTCCCCGAATTTTGCCGTCTTGAAATTTGCGGCCTTCTCCATGGAACAGCCTGGACCTTGAGTTGTAGCAGTGCCCAGGTCGTAATTTAACAACAACGGCTTGAGGGGATCAGACCACAGCCTCACTTCACTTTCGGTTTCGTTTCTCCGGCGCACTGCTTCATGTATGCGGTGTGTCTGTTGATCGGACGAGCCCCGATGCCAGCTCATTGAGTTTCGAGCGGGCGACTGTTTGGCTGTGGACTCCACTTGGCTCAACTTTGCCTCCTGTATTCTCGTGTGTGAATTTTAAGAAACCATTTGGACCAGATCCCAAACCTCCCTCCGGGGCACCCGACTCGCCATGACGGGCAAGCCTGAGGGTGAGAAACGGAAGGTCAAGACCACTATCCGTGGAGGTTCAACCCAGACGAACGTCATGGATCGCTATACCCTTTCTAAAGGATCCTCTGGTGGTGCACCTAAGACCCGGGAGGAGGTTGTCGACGATCCTGCTGTGTTGGCGGACTTAACACTACAAGACGTGATGGGTGCCATTGCTGGTATTCAGTCTTCTATTGGCCAACAGTATGAAGCCTTGGCTCTGAAGTTGGACACAGTGGCTATTGATGTCAACCTCATTCGAACTGACTTGGCCAAGACGAATGAGAAAGTGAAGTCGTTGGACCTAAAGACATCCAGCCTTACCACGGATGTGTCCGACTTGCAAACAGAAGTGCGCAATCTTAGATCTGCTAATGACTTTTTTGCTTGTCGCTTGGAGGATTTTGAAGGCCGTGCACGGCGCAACAACGTGCGTATTATTGGGGTCCCGGAAGATTCTAGTTCACTCGCCACTGATCTCCGAGTGGAGGACCTCATTCTTAATCATCTTGCACCAAAGGGCCTGAGCAAATTCTTTGCCATCGAACGTGCGCACAGAGTGCCAGGGGGGCAGGCGAAGCCCGGTCTTCCCCCCGTCCGATTATTGCACGGATCTTCAACTTTAGAGATCGTGACGCCATTTTGCAGGCGGCACGGACAAGCGGCCCTACGCAGTTCGAGAACGCCGCTGTGAATTTTTATCCAGACTTTTCTCAATCGGTCCAGAAACAACGTATGGGATTTCAAGGTGTGGAACGGCGACTAAGGGACAAGGAACTAAAATATGCTATGTTATTCCCGGCCCGACTGCGTGTTGAATATGACAATCGAACATTTTTCTTTGTCAGGCCTGAGGAAGCGAGTGATTGGTTGGACTTTGCGGACTCGCCGTGCTGGCCAGGAACATGCTGGTGGTGCTGAAGGGGGACTGATGGACCAAGAATGATTATGGTGCCTGTGTCCGGAACACTATTTAACGTGACCAGCCGAAGCGCACTGACTTTTTTTGATCATTCCATTCGTATCTCGGAAGTAGCGGGGATGGCGGGTCCCTTCCCTCCTCTGGGGTTTTCTTTGTGTAGATTAGTTCTTGTTTGTAATTGCTAGGGCGACAGGCACACTGCAAATTGGGGTGGCTTTTGAGTCGGTGCAGGGGTGCAGGGTGGGGGGGAGTTGTGTTGGGAACCTTGGGGGAGGGAGGGACATGTTCTGGGGCTGTTTGTTTTTTCTTCATCAAGGCAAGGTACTTTCATTATCTTTGACATTGGTGTGATGCTCGTTTTGCGATGGGAGTTCATTGTGGATCTGGATGGGGGGTAGAGGGTTGAGGGTATTATGCTGGAATGTAAATGGGTTGGGTGATCGTATAAAGAGAGGGGTGGTTCTGCAGCTGTTGCGGCGCCTCTCGCCTGATGCCGTTTTACTACAAGAGACACACTTGATAGGAAACACTTGTCACACTCTTAATAGACGGGGTTATAGTCTTGCTGCCCATTCTGGATTTACATCTAGTTCTAGAGGAGTGGGTATTCTGCTTAGGGTCTCCCTCCCCCTCGAGGTTGATGATGTGATCCTTGATGCCAGGGGTCGATATGTTGCACTTGTCGGGCGGTGGGAGGGAAAACCAATCTCGTTGGTGTCAGTTTATGTCCCCCCGGGCTTAAAATCCACGACATTTACGGACCTGGGGCGGATGGTTCTGGGTCTCCCGGAGGGTGTTTTGATACTGGGTGGTGATTTTAACTCCGTCATTTCTGGCAGGATGGACCGCTTTCCCCCCGAGATCTTCCTGCTGCGCAATCCTGGTTGGATGAGTTCCTGGAAACATTGGGCCTCATAGACTGTTGGAGACTAATGCATCCAGAGCAAGCACAGTTTACTTTCCACTCGGGAGCTCATGGCAGTCTTTCTAGGTTAGATTATATCCTGATACCGGCGGCGCTGTCCCCCTCGATTGGAGAGATTAGACACTTGGCCCGGGGTATATCGGACCATTCCCCTATTTGGTTCCATTTTAATCTTAGTACCGGGGCCGAAGGCAGGGTGGCTCCGATTAACCCCTGGTATCTCCTAAACCCTAAGACTCGCACTGAATTGATTAAATCATTTGATCTGTATTTTACTGAGAATGCTGGTTCTGTATCCTCGCCTGTATCGTTGTGGGAAGCTTTTAAGACTGTGATCAGGGGACAGGCATTGTCTTTGGTGGGGTGTGCCAAGAAATGTAAGAATGAGGCAATTGTTCAGCTCGAGACTGAAATCACAGACCTGGAGACGGCATTGGAGCGGGAGGTGTCTCGAGAAGCATTGCATGTCCTCTGCCTTAAACAATTAGAATATAAAACTTTGGTTACTGATGCGGCAAAGACGATGAGTAGGGAACAGCAGGGACGGCTCTACGATGTGGGTGATAAAGCAGGAAAATTGATTGCCTGGCTGGACAGAAGGGAGAGAGCGAATCGAGTGGTTCCGGTGATTGAGACATGCGGTGGTGTGAGTGTAACTGATCCTGTTGGCATTGTTGAATGCTTTGCTGATTATTTCCGAGAGGTCTATACCTCGGTGTCCGACAGGCCTGAGGAGGATTCGCACTTGTTGCTTCGGGATATATCACTCCCATGTTTGTCGGAATCGGATCGTGATTGCTTGGATGCCACGCCCTCGGTGGATGAGGTGGCTCTCGCGCTGCGCTCCCTTCGCTCCGGCAAGGCTCTGGGTCCCAATGGCCTTCCTGTTGAACTGTATAAGTTACGCCCTGATACTTTGGCTCCCTATCTCCGTGATATGTTTTTGGCTGCGCGAGATAATGGCTCCCTCCCTAGAGATCAGCGTCTTGCGACCATTGTGGTGATTCATAAGGAGGGTAAACCGCGAGATCGCTGCTCGTCTTATAGACCCATTTTGCTCTTAAATGCGGAGCCCATGATCCTCGCCAAATTGCTTGCTAATCGTCTGATTACGGTTATTAGCGACCTGATTCATCCGGATCAATCGGGTTTTATCCCGCACCGTAACACGGCATTAAACTTGCGACGTCTGCATGGTGTTCTCGCGAGGGCCCCGACGCTGCGTGAACCGGCCATCTTGGCGTCCTTGGACGCCACGATGGCCTTTGATACAATCGAGTGGTCTTATCTCTGGGCGGTACTCGCCAAGTTTGGATTCGGCGCGGGTTTTTTTGGTTGGGTCAAACTCCTGTATGAAACACCACTAGCCCAGGTGGTGGTCAATGGCCGCGTCTCCGCGCCTTTTACTCTTGGGAGGGGCACGCGACAGGGTTGTCCGTTGTCCCCGTTCCTCTTTGCTTTGGCGTTGGAGCCTCTTGCCGCTTGGCTACGGTGGGAACCCTCGATGAAGGGTATACACTGGACGCCGGAATTTGAGGATCGCATTTCCTTATACGCGGATGATATTTTATTATACCTTACTTCTCCCCAAAAATCGCTCAATGTATTGTTTGACGTACTTAACTCCTTCGGGAAGAACTCGGGCCTTATCATTAATTGGTCGAAATCCTACATTTATGTACTTGCGGGTGATGTCCCTCGTTTGCCACGGGGCTGTCCCATCCAGTTGTCGCAGTCTGGCTTTAAGTACTTGGGTGTGTTTATCTCGATGGATCCGGCGGTCCGCTATGAACGTAACTTGCTCCCCCCACTCCAAAGGTTACGCTCCGATGTAGCGCGTTGGCGTAAATTACCGTTGTCTCCCCTAGGGCGTGCGGCCCTTTTTAAGATGATGTCCTTGCCGCGGTTCCTATATGCTCTCCAGAATAGTTTTGACGTCATCCCGTCGACATATTTTCGGGAAGTAGAATCGTTGCAGAGGCAACTAATATGGGACGGACTTTCGCGCATAGCTCTTCCGAAATTGACACCCCCCTGGTATGATGGCGGTATAGCGCTCCCGGATATTCGTAGGTATTATTGGGCTTCCCACCTTGCTGCTATCAACCACGGGATGTATGGCCCGGCGTTGAATCCAGCATTTGAAATGGACAAGTGGCTACTCCCGGGTGGTGATTACTACAGGGCACTTTATTCGGGATCCTCCCGTTCACAACTCACGGGACCTACTGCTATAGCTGTGCGGGTATGGCATAGCGCAACGGCGGCTATGGGCTGGAGTGATAAATTAACGGGTGCGACACCGCTCTATGCCTCTGCGAAGCTGGGTGGCCTATGGAGGACGAAGGGATTTGATAAGTGGGACATGATCGGTATTGGTAAAGCGCGTGATCTCTGGGTTAAAGGACAGGTTAAGGCCTTCTCGGACCTGCAAATAGAGTATAAGCTGAGTGACAGGGAAAGGTTTTGTTACATCCAGGTACGTCATGCTCTGAACTCTGTGTTGCCAGTGGGTAGTGCTATTCCGGATTCCTCCCCCCTCGAAGATCGTATACTAGATGGCTATGTGCCGGATAGTACTATCTCACTTTTCTATAAGAAAATGATTAATGACCGATCGAGTCTGCTCGATCGCCTCCGTGAGGCCTGGATTGCTGATGGTATTGAACTAGATGACGAGGACTGGCAAGGAGGTGGCGATTCCGGCCCGCCTCCGTCTGGTCCAACTCAAGATCCTCCACAGAATCTATGTCACTGGTCCCCGTCTGATTCATATGGGTTTCTCTACGGATGGCATGTGTCGGCGTGGGTGTGGTCTTCTTGGCACCTATCTCCATATTATATGGGAATGCCCTGAGGTGGTGCGATTTTGGAAACGTATACATGAGATTATGGATGATGTTACGGGTGTTGTGATGATGCCGGAAGCCCGACAATGTTTATTGAATGTATGGGGTCCGAATGACTATGACGTGTCGCAGCTTCGGTGGGTGACTCTGGCCAATATGGTTGCGAAGAGAGATATTGCTCAGTTGTGGGGATCCCCAAGGCCGCCTACAGTGACTGCTTGGAAAGAGAATCTGGACTGGTGCATGTTTCGAGAGAAAACAGTGTATATCGCAAGAGGCAGGCCCAAAAAATGGGGAAAGATCTGGAACCCTTGGAACTCATACCGTGGAGATATTTGTACGCCCCCGCTCACCGCTATCCCGAGTCCTTCCCAGTCGCCCTGACCTACATTCCGTCTAGCTGTGGTATATTGTGCTGTTCATATGCAATTCTGCCTCTGCCTCCCTCCCCTCATCTGTATTCGAAGACTTTTTTCTCCTGCTATCATGTATCTCCCGTCCTCATTGAGCGCAGACCTGATGGCTGTATTATTACTGTACTGCCTTGCTTGTTTGTTTGATGTTTTGTTTCTTTGTGTTTTAAATAATAAAAAGTTTAAAAAAATAATAATAATAAGCCAGCATGAATACTATGAAATATATATTCTTGCTTAGGTACCTCTCTCTGCAAACGCTTAATATTATTGCATAATCCCATACATGAAGTAAAATACCATTTTAAAGTAGCTGTCAGCATAAGAAGGTGCAAAAAGAAAAACAAAATAGCAATACATAACTGTCCTCTAGTAGAGTCGACAAAATACTCCATTCGCACTTTGAATGGAGACGTTATTATTCTTATGTCTCATTTTCCCCTTCTTGTTTCTTTTCTGTCTGTGGAAGTAATCTGGGGCAAGGCGGGATCCAGTCGCACATGGCACTTGTGAATCCATGGTTTCCGACCATCCACCTTCACTGCAGTGGGAGTACTCATCGTCACCTGAAAGGGACCATTGTAACGAAGATCTGCGGATGAAATTGTGCATATATACTTGAAGGCCAACAGGTATCAGATTGGTTTGTTGGGCTGAGGTGGTCTTCCCTTTTCAAAATACCTGTTTAGAGAAGAACTTGACAGATTTCATGAACTTGATCAAATAACAACTCATTTAATTTCCAAAAACCTCAGCATTATGGGCATCTGTTTTTTGCCTTGCTATTGTTAAAGGGGTTGGCATGGGACGCTCTGTCACAATTTGATGTGGCGTTAAATGGTGATCGCTTCTTGGCTGATTTCTGAGGGGGTACAAGGCAGAGTGCCACAAAGTTTGCTTATTTTATTCTTTAGGAGGCAGTTCAAGTGCGCCACTATTCAATTACTTTGAGGATGATAGACTGATGTCAGTTTATGTTTTATTCTAAAGGTGGCACAAATGTGTCGAAATTAAGGGTGGGCGTAGTTGGCGGAGTACTATTACGCTCCGTCTGACCCCCAATTAATAAAACAGAGACCTCATATACTTTTGGTAAAATAACAAGTATCTCTGTCTTTAGATGCTAAAATGCATATAGTCATTTCACAAAAGTGAAAATGGAAATTTAGCAAGCAGTGAGAGAGGTGATGATTTTGGGATCCTCCCTAACCTAGGGAGAGAACCAAGCAGATGCCTTGAAAAGAAAGAGCACATCTTGCTGAACGATTCGGTGGTGGTCCCATCGTCTTAGGACCACCCCAAGCACAGTTATGGGCAAAAATACAATCCCAACCAAAGGCCCTGCAAAGCATTATGGGACGAGATTAGCAGTGGCCAGTGACTAGGTTATGAGCATTTTCCTCCAACACCGTCGAACCACACACTTTGTTATTATAGCAGATATCACTGTGACTTTTTACTAAAAGCCCCTCTTGGGACCCATCTCGAACCCTGTGGAAATCCTTGTCACTTATTCCCAGGCAGACTTGATCTATGTTGTTGGGGTCCAGCAGGATACCTAACTCCCTTTGATGATGCCAACCTAATAGATTGGAACCTTCTTTTACGATATACACATTTCCAAATGTGGATCTTCCCTTAAAATCTATAACACATTTCTACTATGCCCACCAGGGGTATAGATTCTTTAGTGTAACCAAAAGGTGATATGTTAGGTTCCAACACGTTAAGACTTGACATACCAAATAGGTCCTTCATATCATTTTGGTTAATCAAGGTAATTGGAGAACATGGATCAGCATAAACAACCAAGGGTTTTTTGTTCAAAAGAATGGATACTTATTTTGTTTGGGAAGAAACATAGAAGTATTACTATCACCATTTTTTACTTGGAATATGTACTTAGGAGAGTGTTCCTCTCCTCTGCAAACCATTTTCACCTGATTGTTCTCCCCCTCTTTGCACACTCTAGCAAAATGACCCTACTTATTGCACTTCATACATGTTGCATTACGTGCGGTGCAATGGACATTATTCACAAGATGATTGTTGCTGCCACAGTTGAAACATTTCAAACCTTCAGTCACACTAACCGGTTTATCAACCTTCCCATCTCTGGGTCTGATCTTATAAATCTCACCATCACTGTTGTCATCCAGTGCACACCTGGAGTTGGTTACACTACAAACTGGCTCTTTGGGTGGGTTCATTTCCAAAATGCACTTTGCTGTGTGTTCTATAGATTGTGCTATACTAATAGCCTCTTTTAACGAGGGTTTTTTGGATAAAAGCTTCTCCTTTATGCGGCTGTTGTGAGTACACCTGACTAGCTGATCCCTAATGAGGGAGTCATTTAGTTGGCCAAACTCACATAATTGAGTAAGGCCTCTAAGTGCAGCTACATAGTTTGTGACCAACTCTTGTTTGCCCTGAACACGAGTAAAAAACGTATGCAGCTCAAGGACAACATTCACCTTGTCACCAAAATGAGTTTCTAATTTCAACAGAGCAATCTTAAACACATCCATGTCAACTTCATCCTTTTCTAGCTCAGGATCAGGTAAGGTATCGTAAATTTTCCTACCTTGAACACCTAAGTTGTGTAACAGGACATCTTGTTTACAGACACAGAGAACTTTTCCCCCCCCGATGGCAATAAGGTAAGAACCAAACAAATTAATCCAGTCCTTCCAATGAATTTCAGGAGCACCAATTTCTTTTAAAAAGGAAGGCGGTTGACTCATGGATTAGGCAGCCATATTAGAGGAGTAACAACAAGACCAGTAATGCTACTGGATAAGATAAATGCTGAATTCACCAATAACTAGAGATGCACTGAGATACAGAAGATAATCACTGATAGGATAGCTACCTTCGCTATAACTAGAAATAGACAACAAGATTGTAACTTACCGCCACCTAGATATGGCGTAAGTAGGAGATCCACCCAGAATAGGTGACAATAGGTACATAGATAACAAGAAAGAATGCACCTGGGTCACCAACCACTTGGAAAAAATCTTGACGCACACATGGTGACAAGATTGCAAGGTGTAATGGAAGCACCAAGGACTACTGGAATACTAAAATTAAACCAAAAATATAAAAGAGGGGAGCAGGTAAGACAGGCGATGTGGTGAAAGGCAATGCACAGGGCACACAAGGGAGATAGAAAATCAGGAGAACATCCGCACAGTGTGACCTGGAAGGAAACACGTCAATCACACTGTAATAGCACTGAATTAAAACTGTACCATATGTACTGTTGAAAGATTATTTGGACTCGTGGAGCAGAGGTGAAAATGCAAGTAATCTTAATCTGAGTTCATGGACCAGTGAAGAAGAATACAAAAAAAAGTCTCTGGGGTGAGTGTCGCTGTGTAAAGACACACCATGAAGAAAGGTTTGGATAGAAAAAGAACAGGTTATGATATAATCACCTAACACATGCACATGTAAAGTAGAGTAAAAACATCACCCAAGCGTGCACAGCTGATGAAGCGCCGAAGGACCACAGAAAAGTCTCAGAGGTGAGTGTGTCACTGAGTAATGACACACCAAAGGCAGGGTTCAGAGGGAGAAAAGAACAGGTTACACTATATTCACCCAAAACCATGCAATTTAAGGTAGAGTAAAAGGTCACCAAAGCAGGAGAGAACACTGTCGCAAGTCCGGCATCAGGCCGACGGCGGTGCCTTCTCAACTCCGCTGTTGTCGAGCCATCCAAAGCAATTGCCCTTGAAATTCTGGAAATAACTCAAGCCGGACTGGAGTTGGGGTTCCTCTCTGAATCGGAATTTAATTTTTTGAACCAAAAACATCCTCGGTTGGCTACAATCTACACCATACCCAAGATCCATAAAAGTATGGCTAACCCACCAGGTAGACCGATTGTGTCTGGATGTGGCTCCATACTCGAGCCCCTAGGCAAGTATATCGATTTTTTTCTGAAACCGGTGGCCGAATCCACTCCCACCTATCTACGTGACACTATGCACACAATCAATATTGTTGAGAATTCTCCCTTCGACTCAAAGCTCCAAAGATTGGCGACATGCGACGTGGTGTCGCTCTACACATCTATCCCGCAACAAGAAGCGTTGAATGTAATAACACGCTGTCTACAACGCCGCCCGGCACCGGTGCAAGTACCCACGGAGTTCATCGTGTCCTTACTCCGGATTGCAATGACTAAAAACTTTTTCATTTTTAAGAACAAGTTCTATATCCAAACGTCTGGTGTAGCAATGGGGGCTCCCTTTGCTCCAGATGTAGCCATTCTTTATATGGCCGCATTTGAGGAGGACACCATACTTAATCCAGTAAATCCATTCAGAGACCAACTTGGTCTCTGGATGAGATATATTGATGATATCCTCATCATTTGGAATGGGAATCCAGACGAATTATTGTCCTTTTTCACCTGGTTAAATCATCAATCTGACTTTCTGAAGTTTACAATTCAATCCGACAATCACATGATAAACTTCCTAGATCTCACTATCTATGAGAATGCAGGAATCCTACTGACGACACTCTATCGAAAACCAGCAGAGAGGAATTCCTTGCTATATTACGACAGTCATCATCCCAGAGCCCTCCGGGACAATTTGCCCTTTGGGCAATTTCTCCGAATCCGCAGAAATTGTTCGAACCGAGAGCATTACTTCACGGAATCTGAGGAGCTCACCAATCGACTGCTGGCGAGAGGGTACCCCAGACGTCTAGTCAAGCAATCCAGAAAAAGAGCTTGGTTTTATCCCCGCGAGGAACTATTATCTCCAAACACCAATAAGAACCAACAGGAAACAAGGATCGTGTGTGTCACCACATTCAATACCAGAAGCAACCAAATCAAACGGATCATAAATCGCCACTGGAAATTGATATCGGACGAGGATCACTGAAAGAATATCGACTACCAAAATATCGACTACCCAAAATATCGAGGAAAAAATATCTACAGCAAAAATATCGAGTTTGTATGTACAAACAGGTAAGTACAAAAATATCGAGTACAAAATATCGTTTACAAAAATATAGTTGTAAAAAATATCGTATTTACTAAAAACAGTGTTAAATTAAATTAATATTAATAATTAATTACTAAAATATACTTAAAATTACTTAAATTAACTTATAATAATTAAATAATTAATGAAAGTTAAATAAATATTTTTTTATTTCATATTTATTAAACATATATATATAGTAATAAAATATAGTAAAATAATACCCAAAAACTGAAAACTGACCCTGAACCCTAAAAATACCCCTTTACCCAAAAACTGAAAACTGACCCTGAACCCTAAAAATACCCCTTTACCCAAAAACTGAAAACTGACCCTGAACCCTAAAAATACCCCTTTACCCAAAACCTGAAAACTGACCCTGAACCCTAAAAATACCCCTTTACCCAAAAACTGAAAACTGACCCTGAACCCTAAAAATACCCCTTTACCCAAAAACTGAAAACTGACCCTGAACCCTAAAAATACCCCTTTACCCAAAAACTGAAAACTGACCCTGAACCCTAAAAATACCCCTTTACCCAAAAACCCAAAACTGACCATGAACCCTAAAAAATACCCCTTTACCCAAAAACCCAAAACTGACCCTGAACCCTAAAAATAAAAACAATTTTTTTTACTATCTATAGTATATACTTACATATTTTCACTTTCTATATTATTTACAGTCGATATTACTGCACTTACCTTAAAAACGATATTTTGGCTGTCGATATTCTGTCCAGTCGATATTTTGTCCAAACGATATTTTTTCCTCGATATTCTGTCCAAACGATATTTTGGAGTCGATATTATGTCTGTGCACCATCGGACGATATCAATCAACCATCTACACCCCTACACGCTTTCAAAAAAGCGAAAAGTGTGAAAGATTTCGTGGTAAGATCCCTCTTACCGACACCTCAGGATCCCACCATTGCTACTCTGTGGAACCTGCCTCCGGTGACCGGCCACTCGAAGTGTGGAAACTGTAAAGCCTGTGAGACCACCATCCAAGGAAAGGAATTCCAATATTGTCAATTGAAAATTCAGCTGAAGGCACACACCAACTGTAATTCCTCGAACGTTATCTATGCGATACTCTGCCCGTGCCAACAGATATACATAGGCCAAACGCAACAGAAAATCAAGGTGCGCATTCTTCAACACATGAGCAGAATTAGGTGTGGGGTACAGGGAGCCCCCTTGGTCGATCATTTCACCACGGCCTCACACCCACCAGATAGTCTCAGATGGGTAGTGATAGAAAGAGCTGTTCTGGGACCCCGTGGTGGGAATATCTCAAGTATCTTAAATACCCGTGAACTAAAATGGATGTTTTTCTTTAACTCCATTGAAAAAGGTCTCAACGAGCATGATAGCTCCTTCTCTCAGCTGGCCACTTTGCCTTGAATATGGAGTCTATTCAATGTGTGACGCCATGGCCTTTACCCTTATGTAAGAGGTACGCCATTCAGCTACCATATTGATATGGACCCCAGCCTGTTTTCTGTTTTCCTGTGCGTTCAATGTGGCAAACTACGCCTTACCATTGGCCTTTACCCTCATGTGAGAGGTACGCCAGTTATTGATAGGTTGCCCCCTCGTACTACTCCAGCAGGCACTTGTATATGTCAGTTACAGCATTCGTTATAGTACCAACCGGCCTTTACCCTCATGTGAGAGGTACGCCATTAAGTGATACGGTGCCCCTGGAACCACCCCACCTGGCACTTGACATGTTATACTTACTAGTTTTGTAATTAAATGTGGCAATATGTATGCTATTGAACCGTGTTGTCACCGTAAATATTGGTTGATCTTTCCCCGGGTCACCGACATGCCAAATTCGATCATTACCTTTGTGTGGTTTCACGGAACGTCTCCGTTAATTTAGCAATCACCCATAGTCCGATTTTCATTCCTAACTATTATCTTACCTGAAATTTGTAGTTACCAAATTCCTTCTATAATCCATTCTCGCGGTTTCTTAGCAACCGTCAAACAGTGATTTAGTCTTTTGTTTAGCTCTACACTGGCGCGGGTCACCACGTGACTCTGCTACCATGGTAACATAATGAATCAGGAACCGAGCCTCGCTATTGCGAACTCGAGCGGATTCCACGCCAGATTCATTCGGCCTCCGGTAAGCTTGACATGCGGCCTGCCTGGGCTCACATGTTCATTTTTTCAGCGTTAGAGGTAGCGCCCCTCACCTTTACTCTCCCTTTACTCATTGCACAGATCTGTTTGACGATCTATCCAGAAATCGAACATTGCTCGCGGACTAATCAGCCTGACGGGGTAAGTTCCTCAGTGCTCTCCGCCGGTGTGTCGCAATAATTGTATCGTGTGTCCGTCTAGTCATATAGCAACATGTCGGACCCTTTACATTCCTCCACAGGAACATCAGACCGGATGTCCTCTACCTTTTCAACCCTTGAATCGACTTTAGCAAGGTAATGACAGATATTCCACTTTATACCACGTCGGAATTTCCATGCCAATCAAACACCACCTGGTGACGGATCACTAGCTTCCCTCGCTCTCTTTTTGAATCATATCCCACCAATCACGGTGATGTAAAATTCGATAAATGTCACCCCATAATCAGGGGGTCACAATGCTATCAACAGTAAGAATGGCTTTCCATAATTGTGCATGCATTCCCTTCCTACTTACTCTGGGCCTTGTGCTTTCCTAATTCAACTTAAGGTAATTGATTCCCTTTAGCTTTAATTCGCATAATAATACCAGCATTTATTTATTAAATAGGTGGTCTGCCCCTACTCCCCTGTCCTGAAGAAGACCCCGCTGCAAGGATACAATAATACCTGCCTATTGAGAGGGTCGAAACGTCGACAACTATCTGTTTTTAAACGTCAACTCCACGTCCCAACCGTTCATATACTGTACTGTGTGGAGTATGATATGTCTTGATTCGAAATTTAAGTTCTCTTGTTTTTTGTCATGTACATAGTGTGTAACCATTAAAACCAGTTGTTTTGAAGTACTGATTATTCTGTCACCTGCAACCCTTCCTTATCACAGTATCCTCACATTATCACGCACTCCCCCCCCCCCCCCGGGGCATTGCTCCACCTTTTCACTTAAATACCTGATTATTGATGTTATTGGATACGCATCCCCATTGTGATTAAAACAATGCGGTTTGATTTAATGTCTACGTGATTATTTTCTTTATCAAGTTACATTTTGTGTTCTCTATCCCTTTGGGACCCCTTCCTCATAATACGTTGTCGAGAATGAACACGTCCCCAACCAAAACACCAATGTTGGAGCGCCCCAACCACGAGGAAATGACTTGCTGGCACGGGGGCGGTGCTCCGTAGCAAAACAGCTCAAAGTGCCGGCTGCCCTGTGGCTGGGGAGCCGGATGCACAACCCGAGGAGGAACTGCAGTGAGGAAACTCTGGTTTACCTCAGGATGAGGGCCGCACTGGTGGAAACTTCTCCGGTGCCTGAACGGAAGGCTGGAGGAACTGCTGACAGCCAGGCATGGGCAGGAGCTGCACCGGAAAGCTCGGAAGGCTGAAGGGATACTGATGGCAGCCCGGCGTGGACAAGAGCCGTCCGTAAAGCTCTGAGGGCTGCAGGGATTTCTGACGGCAGCCAGGCTTGGACTGGGGCCGCACTGGAAGGCTCTGAGGGCTGCAGGGATTACTGACGGCAGCCAGTAGTGGACTTGAGACGCACTGGAACGCTTGGCACAGTTTGCACAGAAGACTGAACAGCTGATGACAGGAACCGGGGAAAATGTCACCACCCCGACAACGTCCTTAGAGTTGTATGTGACAGCAGCCAGAAAAGACCTCACCACCCCAACAGCATCGGTATATAGTGGGATTAGGTGGCGATTTCTACAGACTCAAACTTAAGGCAGACCAGGGGAATATCTTATAAACTCCGCACCTGAGGAAGCGGACGCCAATACCGGCATAGGTCTCCGCAACCTGTGCCAAGGCAGGAATGAGGCAGCAGGCAATCTCCTCCAATGGATATAAATATTCACCATGTGGAAATCGATTCTCTCTGGACACCAGGATCACCTGTGGAAATGACGAGGAAGACCATTTGGCAGAATTTCCTTCTTGACAAGCAGGCGTGGAATACAGTACCGCAGGATGAACACAGATTTCTCCACAGAACAACAGCAACGTTGAACCTTGAACCTGAAGAAAATGGAGAGAGCACTGAAAGGGGAGGAGACAGAAGAGGCCCCCTATCCCTTCCTCGTCGCCAGTGTTGTGAAGAATAAAAGTCTGAAGCAGGGATATTAAGAAGTAGTCTTTATTCCGTCACCCACTCTCCAAGACTGACTGAGGGATGCCAACATTCTAAGGTAAGCTCCACAGGAACATCCCATAAGGGGAGGGGGAAACAGAGAGGAACATACCAAGAGGTGGAGTAAAACAATGGGAAGGAAGATTACAACAGATTACCTCTAGTTCCTCAGCTTGCTGCAATGCTTCAATGATAGCCAATAATTCAGCCATTGTGCTGAAAAATTAGAAGGCAGTGGTATAGTGGTATCTGGCTAATGATTTGTAATGTATCAGATGATCCTTGCTGTTCGGCTCTTCAAACTGCTGCTCCTGAATGTCTTACTCCAGTTTCCTGATCTATGAAATAGGAATCATCAGAGTAACATGCTCCCTGGAAAGGTGTCTTTTCCTACTTCGCTTTCTTCTTCTGGTGCATAATTAGCACAGTTATGTACCTGTTCCTTGTCAGCAACTGGGTGTGCGAAGAATGTTGCTGGGTTAACAGTGTGACAGCGAACCACTTGCAAAGATGTTACTAAAAGAATTACTTCATACCTAGATGCCCTCTGAGTTGTAAGGGTGCTCTTACTTCTTTGTAAAATAGCAAATGCTGCATACTGTACATACAATGTTAAAGGTGATCACATCACTATTGTGGTACTTTTATGAACTGCAAATGCTGCTGTAGCAAGTGCTTGGTGACATGGGTAGATCCCTTTCATGATAGCATATAGCAGCCCACTGTAGTAGGCAATTGGCTTGTGTACCATGGATGTCTGTTGAGTCAGTATGGCCGTCATTATCATTTTATCACAATTACAGAAGAGATAGAATAGTTTGCTGTAGTCAGGCGTGCCTAACACTGGAGCATTTGTGATTGCATTCATTAGCTCCTGAAATGCTGTTTCTCTTTTATCAGTCCAGTGCATTTTATTTCTGTTAGTATGAGACTCTTTTAGAGTGGTCAAAGGCGGTGCAGTCAGGGTGGCATAATGAAATACCCTCCTAAGAGCTGCTGCTTCTGCTTTGTGGGGGCGGGTATGGGCATGTTTCGGATGCTCTCTGCTCTGTCAGGTGTCACCCTCCTCCCGTCTATGGAGAGTATCTGTCCCAAATGAACAATTGTTACTTACCTGTAAACAGGTGGTTCTCCAGTATTGGTGTCTTTCATAGATTCACATGCTTGAATATTCCCCGTCGTCGAAGTGGGAGTCCCACGGTAAATAAAATAGCAATAATGCTAAATATATATATATATATATATATATATATATATATATATATATATATATATATATATATATATATATGAAAACATAATACATAATAAAAGAAGAGGAAATACAACTGAAAACCTCCAAAACAATTCCTACATAGGAATGCATGGTAAAGAGAAAAAAACACTTGTAACACATTAGTGTCATTATGTTAGTCCAAAGTACAGCCAATCAGGCGCAAGCACCCTCTAGAACCTTCTCCTCTGAAGCTCAAGCCCTCAGATTTTCGTAGCACCAAGAGACCCAGAGTGCATGAGGAGAAGAGAGCCTCTGAGGGGAGGAGGGTGGGTCGCATGTGAATCTATGAAAGACACCAATACCGGAGAACCACCTGTTTACAGGTGTGGGAGGGCAGGCTTGATGAACAGGCGTGGAGGCTTAAGTATAGATTTAGAAGTAGGTTTATTAACAGTAGTAAAGGAGTTAGATGGTTGGGATAAGGTTATCGTCGGCTCTTTCTCTTCATCCGAGGATTCCCGTGAACTGGTCTGGTCTGATGAGGATAGGGGATTTGTCCTGTCTTCTGGTGGTCCTTGGCCGTGATGTTCGCCCCGGAGGCTCATAGGAGAACAAAGAGACGGAAAAGAGCTGTCAGAATGGATAGGGTATTGGCTCAAGGCTATACTGTCATCACCACACCAGGTGCACTGTGTTTGTTTAAGGTGCCTTGAGTGAAAATAGGGCCACCACCAAGAATGAGGCTAGTTTTAGAGCCAACCACCAAGAAATAAGGAGAATTCAGGCTATTAAGAAATAAGGGTTTCTTTCATTAAGGCTAATAAGGCAAATCACATTCTGTGGTCAACTGGAAGAAGAAAGGGTGCACGCTCTTGGGTTGAACTTTGAAAGTGCGGGATCATTTCATCTAGGACGTATGTAGTCACAAGGGGTAACACTGCGAGGGTCCCTTTGTTATACGCTATTGCAAGAAAACCAATCCCTCCCTCCCGTTCTTCCCCACCCTCTCCTACTGCACTCCCAAGCCACAGACACTAACCTGCCTCCGCCGTAACTCTCCTGAGTCACGGCCGCTCCCCAGCCACCTCCGGACACCACCAGTCTTCGGACCAGGTCTCTTCTCCGTCCTCGGGGTTTTCCGGCATCCAGGTCTTTTCTAGGTCGGGTCCCGCGTCTTCTCTCCGCTGGTCGGGTCCCGCGTCTTCTCTCCGCTGGTCAGGTCCCGCGTCTTCTCTCCGCTGGTCGGGTCCCGCGTCTTCTCTCCGCTGGTCGGGTCCCGCGTCTTCTCTGTCTGTTTCACGCTCTGTTTCCTCCCCTGTTATTGGTCCGGAGGTTCCTCTTCCGGTTCGCGAGGCCGGGACTTCCGGGTGACAGCTCTGTCCGTGATCCTGCGGAAACAGAGCAGAGGAGTGTGGACCTCGGGGTTTCGTAAGGCAGTATGGACGCGCCATCCCTTGGGTAAGAATGCCGCTCCTCTCGGTATCCATCTCACATCCCCTTTCCCTTGCTGTCTTTCTTCTAAGGGGCTGTGACTCTTGTGGATATCTTGACAGATAATCAGCGTTCCCTTGATCTCGCCCTTTCCTGTGTTGAGTATGGAATCTATACGGTTGTAAGGACAGAAACCATCTCAATACTCTCTCGTTGTGGCCTTTATTTCTAGCTAACCATTCTAATGGGGCATGGTCCGTGTACAGAGTGAACTCTCTCCCCTCCAGATAATAGCGCAAGGTTTCTATTGCCCATTTGATGGCGAGGGCCTCTTTCTCGATTGTTGCATAATTTTTCTCTCGAGGAAAGAGTTTACGGCTGATGTATAGAATAGGTTTTTCTCCCTGAGGGGTCTCTTGAGAAAGGACCGCCCCTAACCCCTGGTCTGAGGCGTCTGTTTGAAGGACAAAAGGACGAGAATAATCCGGACTGATTAGAACAGTGTCCGATGTTAGAGATTTTTTTAGCATTTCAAAGGACTGTCTCACATGACCAGGTGGACATTGTAATATCTGCCCTGTTTTACAGTTCTTCTGTAAAAGATCAGTTAAGGGAGCTGCCATCTGGGAAAACTGAGGGATAAATCTCCTATAATACCCAAGTAACCCCAGAAATGCTCTCAAATCTTTCTTTGTTTTAGGAAATGGTATCTGGGAAATAGCCGATAGTTTCGACGGCTGTGGTCTTATAACACCTTCCCCTAGTAAGTAACCTAGATACTTGACTGTTTGCGCTGCCAAATGACTTTTGGCTGGATTGATTCTCAAACCTTGGGTGCCTAAGGTCTGCACGATTGTAGTGAGATGGGTTAAATGTTGTTCCCATGTGTCACTATAAATGACAATGTCATCAATGTAAGCTCCCGCAAATGCATCATAAGGCCGTAGAATCGTATTCATGGCTCTCTAAAATGTTGCAGGCGCCCCATGTAAGCCAAAAGGCAACATTCTAAAGTGATACAATCCGTCGGGCGTGGAAAAAGCTGTTTTTTCCTTGTCTTCTTCTTTTAAAGGTATTTGCCAATAACCTTTACACAGATCTAGAGTGCTGATATATTTGGCTTTTCCTATTCTTTCTACCATTTCATCTACTCGTGGGAGAGGATAGGTGTCGAACTCTGAGATCTTGTTTACCTCTCTAAAATCAATACAAAATCTAACCGATCCGTCTGGTTTAGGCACGAGTACTATGGGTGAATTCCATTCGCTCTTAGATGGTTCGATTATTCCCATCTGTAACATTTTCTGTACTTCCTCTCTTATTGTTTGTCGCCTTGCTTCGGGTATGCGGTAGGGTCGTAATCTAACACGCTTATTAGGTGGTGTTTTTATGGCGTGCTCAATAAGATCTGTCACCCCTGGGGTAGTGGAAAAGACAAAATCAAGAGGTTGTAACACCTTGATTAATTCCTCCTGTAAGGCAATGGGTAACTCTGGATCAATGCATTGGGTAGACAGGGCCACCGGGGATTCTACACTGTGAACGGCCACTGGAGCTGGTCCTTCCCATTTCTTCAACAGATTCACATGATAAATCTGTGAGATTCTTTTATTGCTGTCTACTTCTATGCGATAGGTTACAGGGGTGACTTGTTGGAGGACGGTGTAGGGACCCTGCCATTGTCCTAACAGTTTCTGGTCCGATGAGGACATCATAAGTAACACGAGATCCCCCACCTGGAAGGTCCTCAGTTTGGCTCCTTTGTCATATTGGATCTTCTGTGCGTTCTGTGCGCTTACTAAATTGTTTCTGACTATCTCTCGTATTTGTCCTAAATGTGTTTTTAGATTGGAGACGTACTCTGGTAAGGGTTTTGTATTATCCCGTTCAGTCTCCCACTGTTCTCGAGCCATGTCTAAGAGAGTACGGGGTTTGTGCCCATAGAGTAACTCGAAGGGAGAATATCCGGTACTCTTTTGTTCCTTACACCTGATGGCAAAGAGGGCTAAGGGAAGGATATCCTCCCACCTTCTAGTTTCGAGGTCCAGTAGCTTCTTAAGGGTGGCTTTGATAGTGGCATTATATCGTTCCACCAATCCATCCGTTTGTGGATGATATGCAGACGTTCTGATTTGTTTTATTCCTAACTGTTTACATACGTCTTTCATTACTTTGGAAACAAAAGGGGTTCCCTGATCTGTTAAGATTTCTTTGGGAAATCCCACCCTAGAAAAAACTCCAATCATAGCTTTGGCTATATTAGTAGTGTTAGGTTGACGGAGTGGTATGGCCTCAGGGAATCTAGTGGCATAATCGACCAGAACCAGCACATACCTATATCCACTTCGAGAAGGCAACAGGGGACCAATTATATCCATACCCACTCGACTGAAAGGATCATTGATGATAGGAAGTGGTAGCAATGGGGCTCTGGGGGGAAGATACCGACTATGTCGTTGACAAATAGGACATTCTCTACAATATCTCTTTACCTGCTGATATATCCCTGGCCAGTAGAAGCTTTCTACAATGGTTTTCTCCGTTTTATCTGCCCCGAAATGACCCCCTAAAAGGTGACTATGGGCCAGATATAAAACCTTTTCTCGAAAGGGCTCTGGTACTAACAACTGGGCTTTGTGGTCGGCACCACCTTTCCGATACAACAATCCATTCTTAATAAAAAAATATGGACCTACATGTTGAGGGTCTTCCTCTTCAAGGGCATTTTTCCAGGCCTCCTGAAGGATAGGGTCCTCTCGCTGTGCTGCATGGAAATCGCGGTCTGTTTCCCAAGGATTTTCTATCGAAATGGCTGGCATCACCAGGGGCTTTAGTCCTTTCTCGGCCCTCTTCTGACTTCGGCTTTTCCGAGGTTTAGAGGGCGGCCATTCTTTGTCTGTATCGTTAGAAAAGGGAGCTGTATCTAGCCATTCCTTGACTTCCTCTGTTCCAGTTTCCTGCAGCAACTGAGGTAACTTGGCGTAATCATTACCAAGTATGGCTTGTTCAGGTAGTCGGGGTATTAGACCTACAGTTAGAGTCGTTCCCCTACCCTGAGGATGTTGAATCAACACCTTAGCGGTAGGATAAGGTTTGGTGTCGCCATGTACACATTTAATGGCCACCACACCCTCGATGGGACCAATATTGTTACCCAAGTCCTGTGGTCGGACTATGCTATGTAGGCATTCTGTCACGATTAGTCTCCACAGGATCAGGGTGATGCTCAAGGGGGTCCACCTCCTGACTGCCCGAAACTCTGACAGTAATTACACAGAGCCTCTAGGAAATCAGGCGAGGGAAAGGTAAGGGAAGGGGCTGGAACGGAAGGGACCACTGAAACGAGAAAGAAAATAAGACACACGTTATAATACAAATCACTGACTACTCTCAGTAAATTCTCGCTAGTGGGACACCTACCCCAGTTACTCCACTGGACGCAACCCCTTCTCTGGACCGTTACTGATAGATACTTCTCTATCTTGATACCTGATAGTCAGAAAGACACAAACACTATTATACCTGGTTGAGGCACACGTCATCCAATAATGCACCCAAAACACACCATACA
Organism: Lissotriton helveticus; assembly: GCF_964261635.1. Lineage (NCBI taxonomy): Eukaryota > Metazoa > Chordata > Amphibia > Caudata > Salamandridae > Lissotriton > Lissotriton helveticus. Next base: position 960,343,978 of record NC_136070.1, on the reverse strand, counting down.
TACCATTCCCTTTTTTGTGCACAACTGAAAGTAATTCCTTCTCCAGTAACCAGTTATTGAAGGAAGCAGTGTAAGGTAAACCAATGTCAATAAGCAACCAAGGATAAGAAACAACACAGGTAGTTCCAATGTAAAAACGCAGATGAAAGTTAGTATGCCAGCAACCAGTACCAGCAATGTTCCAAGCACAAGTTCCAAATACAGGTATGTTTAGATCAGCAAAACAAGGCAGCAAGGGTACTTATCTCCCCCACGGGGTTTTGATGAAAGCAAAGGCCGCCCGCTTCTGAGTAGCTGAAGCAAGCAACTCATCCGCCACCTCCTGCGGGCAGAGGCCGCCACAGCCGTAGGCGGAGAAATCCCAAGTACAATTCTGGAAGAAAGGCAGCCGCCCTTCTTCCAAGGAAGAATTCTGAGCATCTCAGCCGAGAACGCTCTCCGACGAGATCCGCCGCAGCCGCAGGCGGAATCACAACACAGGATTGTGCTGGAAGGAAGAGAGACAGCCGTCCCTCCTCAGAGCTCCAACACCGAGCGTCTCAGCCGAGAACGCTCGCAGGCCAGGTCCGCCGCAGACGCAGGCGGAGAGAACTCCGGAACAGTCCAAGGCCCGACAGAGAGCAGCCGCCCTCTCCGATCTATTGTCCAGCGCCTCAGCCGAGGACGCCAAACCCGGATACAACAGTCACCACTAGGTACTCAGGAACCAATACAAAAGGGGAATCACGTACAACTAACGCCTGTCTCCCAAAGGCCTTTATACCCATGACTCCTCCTACTTCCCGGCATCCTGGGAGATGTAGTCCGTAGGCGCAACCTGGCAAACCGTGACAGTATGCCCTCCCCCCAAGCGCCTCCTAGCTCCAGGCTTGCCCGGACACCGGGCATGGAAACAGCGCACAGCACGCGGGGCATGAACCCCCGAGCTCGGTTCCCACGAATCGTCCTCCGCCGTGTAGCCCTTCCAAGACACCAGGTACCAGAGCTTTCCCTGCCGATAGCGGGAATCAAGGATCCTACGCACTTCGTACTCCAACTGACCATCCCGCCTCACCGGAGGCACTACTTTACGACGCGCAGACTTCGCAGGCTTCAGAAGGCTGCAGTGAAAAACCGGGTGGATCCGCAGGGATGCAGGAAGCTTCAACTTGTATGCCACGGGGTTGACCTGGCGCACCACCTCGTAAGGACCGATGAACCGCGGATGGAAGATGCTGTGGAACCGGAACCGGATGTTCCTGGTGGACAGCCAGACTCTGTCGCCAACCTGATACTGTGGTCCCATTCGCCGATGCCTATCCTCCCATCTCTTATAGGACGACTTGGCCCTCTCCAAGTGAGCCTGGACCTTCCGATGCATCAGCAAAAGAGCCTTCACCTGTCCCAACACCGTTGGATGATTCGCCACCTCACTGGGAATTGTCAATGGCAGGGTGTCAGCATGGTAACCGGTATTGGCTTGAAATGGCGAGACCCCCGTGGAACTATGCCATGTGTTATTGTACGATAGTTCTGCTAACCATAACAACGACACCCACGAGTCAGCAGCTTCCTCCGCATAGCAACGAAGGTACTTCTTCAGGGTCTGGTTCAGTCTCTCGGTCTGTCCGTCAGACTGTGGATGGAAGCTGGTTGACAACGCATCCTTGATATGCAACGCCTTGCACCATGTGTGCCAAAACCGAGCCACGAACTGAGGACCCCTATCGGACACAATGATCTTCGGGATGCCGTGCAATCTCACCACTTGTGTTAAGAGGAGTTGCGCTGTTTGAGCCGCCGTAGGCAGATTCCTACAAGGGATGAAGTGTCCCATCTTCGAGAAACTGTCTATCACTACCAATATTGCATTGCTGCCCTTGTCCATAGGTAACCCAACGATGAAATCCATGCTTATGACCTGCCAGGGACGGGAAGGCGTAGGAAGAGGCATTAGCAACCCCTTGCTCTTGGCTTGTTCATTCTTCGCCCGGGCACACGTTTCACAACGGTCAACCCATTGCCGCACGTCCTTATCCATTCCTTTCCACCAGAATTGTCGTTGCATGGCGTTGATGGTCTTTTGCTGCCCTGGATGGCCGGCCACCATCGCACTGTGACACCAATTGAATGCCAACAACCGCAAGGCAAGGGTAGGGAGAAACAGCCGGTTCTGATACAGCGGAATGCCATGTTGCAAGGAACGGTGCGAATCGACCTTAGCCCACTCTTCCCATTGCACGGGAGACCTATTCTTGGACACCTCCTCCAGGAACGTATCAACAGAACATGCACACACAACCTTCTCAGGGGGCAGTATGGATCTAGGTTCAGCAAGCAACGGGGTAGCCAAGTCTGTCTGCCTAGAAAGGGAATCCGCCTTTCTATTTTCAGCACCAGGACGAAAAGTGATAGTAAACTCATATTCTGCGAAAAACAACATCCAGCGCATTTGCCTTTGGGACAAATGCCGAGCGGTTTTTAAGAACTGCAGGTTCCTGTGGTCTGAATACACTGTCACCGGATGTTGACCACCCCATAAATAATGCCTCCATTCTTGAAAGGCCTTTTTCACAGCCAGAAGTTCCTTTTCTGCGATAGTGTAATTGACTTCGGAGGCGGTGAGTTTTTTAGACAAGAAAGCCACGGGATGGAGCTGTCCTGTCTGCTTGTCTCTTTGTGACAACACAGCCCCTATCGCTATATCCGACGCGTCTGCTTCCACAACAAATGGCACATCCATCTGCGGATGTCGGAGAATGGGCGCAGAGCAGAACGCGTCCTTCAACTGTTTAAATGCTTCCGCAGCCTCCGTTGTCCAACAAAAAGGTGCCCCCTTCCTCAACAACCGGGTTACTGGAGAGATCAGCTGAGAGAAATGAGCAATAAACCTCCTATAATAATTTGAGAAGCCAAGGAAGCACTGCACATCTCTCACGTTCTTAGGCGTTGGCCACTCACTCACAGCTGTCACCTTTCGCTCTGCCATTCGAAAACCGCTAGGTGTTAATATAACCCCCAAAAACTCCACTTCGTTGACACTGAACTCGCACTTGCTGAGTTTACAGTACAATCTGTTGTCCTGTAGTTTCTTGAGAATCAACAACACCTGACTGACATGCTGGGCAACCGTCTTGGAGTAGATCAGTATATCGTCAATGTATATGACAACAAATTGATCGATATACTCCTTCATGATGTCGTTTAAAAAATATTGGAATGCCGCCGGGGCGTTGCACAACCCGAACGGCATCACCATATATTCGAATAATCCAAAACGAGTTTTAAAAGCCGTTTTCCACTCATCCCCAGCCCGAATTCTCACCAAATGATAGGCTCCCCGGAGGTCTAACCTGGTGTAAATGGTTGCCTCTCTCACCTGGTCCAACAGAACAGGGATGAGTGGAAGCGGGTATCTGTTTCTCACAGTGACCTTGTTCAGCTGTCTGTAATCTATGCAGGTCCGCAATTCTCCGTTCGCTTTCGAAATAAAAAACAAAGGAGACGCTGCTGGTGACCGTGAGGGGCGTATGAAACCTATAGAACAAAAACGATCCAGATATGACTTCAAATGGGTGGTCTCGGACTCAGACAAGGCATACACCCTACAAGAGGGTACCACCGCCCCCTCGATCAGATCGATCCGACAATCGTATTCACGATGTGGCGGAAGGACCTCGGCCATCACTTCACTGAACACGGCCTCATACCCTGCATATTCTCCCGGCAAGACCACCTCCTTTTCTGCCGCGCTAGCGACCTGATAGACTTGAGCCAAGGATACTGTGGACGACTTTTGACTTATCATACAATGAGCATTGCAATACTCGGATTCAAACAACATAGATTTTGATTTCCAATCCATCGTCGGATTATGATGCCATAACCACGGCATCCCTAGTATTACCTCATACTGAGGAGCCTCAATAATGTTCAGCACGATATCCTCCACATGTCTCAATGGATAACCAGGCACAGTCAATTCCAAAGACTCAGTATGTTCCACTACCGGCCCTGATTTGAGAGGAGTGCCATCCACGGCTAGAACAATTTCAGGCTGAAGAGTTGGCACCTTCCTCAACCCCAGTCTCTCCACCAACCCACTGTCGATAAAGTTGCCGGTTGCCCCTGAATCGATCATGCATAATGCCTGACTTTGTTGAGACCCTTTACCCAAGAACATGGAAATCACTACATGCGATTCTGTGTTGTTACACACCGCAACCTCTAAGGATGGGATTTTCCACTCCCGTTGAGCAAGACCAGCCCTTTCCATTGTGTTAGGGTCCACCTGTACCTCAGGAGTTAAGGCCGGGGACAGCACCGCCACCTGTTTCCCTGCATAAAAGGAAGGTCTTTTCTTTGGTTTAATGGTGCAATCCTTAACATAATGGCCTTTTTTCCCGCAGTACATGCAGAGACCCTGCGCTCGTCGCACCTCCCTTTCTGCTTTAGACAATGGAGGACGCATGGCCCCTACATCCATCGGTTCTGCCACACTGTCTTTAGGTTTGTCTTGCCCAACTTGAGCCATCCCACCTCCTGCTCTATCATGTCTCTTCCGTTCCCCACCTCTTTCAGACATGCGGTGATCTAAGCGCAATGTAAGGTTAATGAGATCCGTGCATGTCGTAGGTTGTGGATCTATTTGAGCAAGGACGTCCTTTATGTCCTCGTTCAATCCCTGATAATAGAGCGCCATCCTTTTGTCCTCTGGCCAGGCCGTTTCTACAACGAGCCTGTTAAAAGTGGTCATATAAGTCACTAGGTCACTCTTTCCCTGCCTCAATCTTAGTAATTCGCGGTCAGCGCTCAAAGTGGTCGCACGTCTATCGAATACTCTCTCGAATTCCTTACGAAAATCATCCCAATCAGCCAGCAATGGATCGTCGTTTTTTACTAAAGGAACCGCCCAATTGGCAGCATCCCCCGTAAGATACGAGATGGCAAATGCCACTCTCGACAGGTTTGTAGGAAAGGAGGCCGGTCTACAAGAGAAATGCAGGGTGATTTGTGTCAGGAAGGTCTGGATTTTTAAGGGATCGCCTGAATACCTCTCAGGGCTGGCCAAGGGTATAGGTGGAGGAACTGACACTTGTATTTGAGGTACTCCTGCTGAGGCGTCAAAAGGATTCCTGCCTTGCCTATCCAGCCTGTCTTTTAGCGCCGCTGTTTCTGCTTTAGATGTAGCTAATTCCTGTTGGACCAAAACCAAGGCCTGCAATACATCATCTAAAGTGGCCATCCCTTCAGCAACCCCTGACCGGGTGGAGTCGACTACGTGGGTACGTGATTCTGTCACGATTAGTCTCCACAGGATCAGGGTGATGCTCAAGGGGGTCCACCTCCTGACTGCCCGAAACTCTGACAGTAATTACACAGAGCCTCTAGGAAATCAGGCGAGGGAAAGGTAAGGGAAGGGGCTGGAACGGAAGGGACCACTGAAACGAGAAAGAAAATAAGACACACGTTATAATACAAATCACTGACTACTCTCAGTAAATTCTCGCTAGTGGGACACCTACCCCAGTTACTCCACTGGACGCAACCCCTTCTCTGGACCGTTACTGATAGATACTTCTCTATCTTGATACCTGATAGTCAGAAAGACACAAACACTATTATACCTGGTTGAGGCACACGTCATCCAATAATGCACCCAAAACACACCATACATACCATTCCCTTTTTTGTGCACAACTGAAAGTAATTCCTTCTCCAGTAACCAGTTATTGAAGGAAGCAGTGTAAGGTAAACCAATGTCAATAAGCAACCAAGGATAAGAAACAACACAGGTAGTTCCAATGTAAAAACGCAGATGAAAGTTAGTATGCCAGCAACCAGTACCAGCAATGTTCCAAGCACAAGTTCCAAATACAGGTATGTTTAGATCAGCAAAACAAGGCAGCAAGGGTACTTATCTCCCCCACGGGGTTTTGATGAAAGCAAAGGCCGCCCGCTTCTGAGTAGCTGAAGCAAGCAACTCATCCGCCACCTCCTGCGGGCAGAGGCCGCCACAGCCGTAGGCGGAGAAATCCCAAGTACAATTCTGGAAGAAAGGCAGCCGCCCTTCTTCCAAGGAAGAATTCTGAGCGTCTCAGCCGAGAACGCTCTCCGACGAGATCCGCCGCAGCCGCAGGCGGAATCACAACACAGGATTGTGCTGGAAGGAAGAGAGACAGCCGTCCCTCCTCAGAGCTCCAACACCGAGCGTCTCAGCCGAGAACGCTCGCAGGCCAGGTCCGCCGCAGACGCAGGCGGAGAGAACTCCGGAACAGTCCAAGGCCCGACAGAGAGCAGCCGCCCTCTCCGATCTATTGTCCAGCGCCTCAGCCGAGGACGCCAAACCCGGATACAACAGTCACCACTAGGTACTCAGGAACCAATACAAAAGGGGAATCACGTACAACTAACGCCTGTCTCCCAAAGGCCTTTATACCCATGACTCCTCCTACTTCCCGGCATCCTGGGAGATGTAGTCCGTAGGCGCAACCTGGCAAACCGTGACACATTCTGTGTCAGCTAAAGCTGTAACTGGTTGACCATTCACAGACACATTATATTTGTAGGGAGGAAGTTTCTTGTTGGGGGGAGAGCAATAATAATTGCGAGCCACTCCTATTTCCATAGGTTCCTCTCGTTGTGGGCAGAATCTGGCTATATGTCCCATTCCCCCACATTGGAAACACTGGGGTCCAGTAACAGGAGGTCTGATGAACGGGACACTGGGCATAGGTGTGCTAGGAACAAGAGTAAGTGGTTCAGGTTTCTTTGCTACAAGAGGTCTGGTCGGCCTATGAATAGGATGTCCCCCTGTTTTCCCTACGTTTTCTTATCTACCCTTCTGGAAGTCCTGTGCCCTGCTATACGCGCTAGCTATCTCAACTGCAGTCTCTAAAGTGAGGTTCGCCTGTTGTCGAACCCAACGTTGAATAGGGGGATGCAAAGAGGTCAGGTATTGTTCCAGATATATCTTTGCCATGATGCCATCCTTGTCTGTAGAGGCAGGTTTTAGCCACCGATCCGCCATGTCTTTTACTCTAAAGTACAGAGCACGAGGTGTCTCTTGTGGGCCTTCTTTCATTTGTCTGAGCTTAAGTCTATAGGTTTCGTCATCAATTCCCAATCTCTCTAGGATACATTTTTTTATCTCTGCATAGGGAACTGTTCCCTGAAGAGTGGCAGCTTGGTAAGCGGCCTGTAGGTCTCCTGATAACAATGGCCCCAAATACTGACCCCATTTATCTGCGGGCCATGAGGCTGCACTTGCCATACGTTCGAAATTACTAAAGAAAAAATCCGGATCTTCTCCTGCTACATATCTTTGTAGTACTACTGAGGGCAAAGTTGTTGGACCTCTCTGTTGTCCAAGGGCTGTAGTGAGTTTGTCCATAACGGCCCCTTGTGTCTGTTCTTGACCGACGAGTACTTGATGTAACTTTCCTCGATCTTCCTCGACAACAGTCAAAAAGCGTTCCATAACTTTCCCCAGATGTTCTTGATTTTCGGCCATTTTTGCTAGAGCAGCCTCCATTTTGCCTTTGTATCCCACTTCTGACACCGCTTGTGGGAGGGCAGGCTTGATGAACAGGCATGGAGGCTTAAGTATAGATTTAGAAGTAGGTTTATTAACAGTAGTAAAGGACTTAGATGGTTGGGATAAGGTTATCGTCGGCTCTTTCTCTTCATCCGAGGATTCCCGTGAACTGGTCTGGTCTGATGAGGATAGGGGATTTGTCCTGTCTTCTGGTGGTCCTTGGCCGTGATGTTCACCCCGGAGGCTCATAGGAGAACAAAGAGACGGAAAAGAGCTGTCAGAATGGATAGGGTATTGGCTCAAGGCTATACTGTCATCACTACACCAGGTGCACTGTGTTTGTTTAAGGTGCCTTGAGTGAAAATAGGGCCACCACCAAGAATGAGGCTAGTTTTAGAGCCAACCACCAAGAAATAAGGAGAATTCAGGCTATTAAGAAATAAGGGTTTCTTTCATTAAGGCTAATAAGGCAAATCACATTCTGTGGTCAACTGGAAGAAGAAAGGGTGCACGCTCTTGGGTTGAACTTTGAAAGTGCGGGATCATTTCATCTAGGACGTATGTAGTCACAAGGGGTAACACTGCGAGGGTCCCTTTGTTATACGCTATTGCAAGAAAACCAATCCCTCCCTCCCGTTCTTCCCCACCCTCTCCTACTGCACTCCCAAGCCACAGACACTAACCTGCCTCCGCCGTAACTCTCCTGAGTCACGGCCGCTCCCCAGCCACCTCCGGACACCACCAGTCTTCGGACCAGGTCTCTTCTCCGTCCTCGGGGTTTTCCGGCATCCAGGTCTTTTCTAGGTCGGGTCCCGCGTCTTCTCTCCGCTGGTCGGGTCCCGCGTCTTCTCTCCGCTGGTCGGGTCCCGCGTCTTCTCTCCGCTGGTCGGGTCCCGCGTCTTCTCTCCGCTGGTCGGGTCCTGCGTCTTCTCTGTCTGTTTCACGCTCTGTTTCCTCCCCTGTTATTGGTCCGGAGGTTCCTCTTCCGGTTTGCGAGGCCGGGACTTCCGGGTGACAGCTCTGTCCGTGATCCTGCGGAAACAGAGCAGAGGAGTCTGGACCTCGGGGTTTCGTAAGGCAGTATGGACGCGCCATCCCTTGGGTAAGAATGCCGCTCCTCTCGGTATCCATCTCACAACAGGTAAGTAACAATTGTTCTTCTCCAGTATTAGGGGTGTCTTTCATAGATTCACATGCTTGAATAGAATAGAAAGCAGTAACCTCCGTAGAGCTGAGATTGCTAGGCACATATGGAAAAAGACAAAGACAGTAATAATATAGTCATGTAAACATTATTAGCAATCACAGAAAACACCAAGGAGGGGGGAACAGAGGCTCACCTTATTTGAAAAGATGACGAAGCACTGCCTGTCCCACTGCGGTATCCGCTTCATTGATGGCATCCAAGCAGTAATGCTTGGTGAAGGTGTGCCTGCTGGACCATGTCGCTGCACGGCAAATCTGATGAAGTGGCACACCGGCAAACAAGGCGGTGGATGAAGAAATCGCCCTCGTAGAATGAGCCCTCACTGAAGACTGCAATGGTTTGCCAGCTTGTTGATGGCAGAAGGTAATGGCTGAAGAAAGCCAACGGGCAATAGTTGGTTTGGAAACTGGATGCCCCTTACGCAGTCGTCCGTAAGCAATGAACAGTTGATCGGACTTGCGGAAGGAGGCAGTTCTGGCAATGTAAAATTTAAGGTATCGTTTGATGTCCAAAGAATGCAAGCGCTGCTCCGCCAGAGACCTTGGGTCCGGGAAGAAAGTTTTCAGGAACACAGGCTCATTCAGATGAAAATCCGTAGGCACTTTAAGTAGGAAAGAGGGGTTGGTGCGAAGCGCCACGCCGTTAGGTGTGAACTGTAGATAAGGAGGCTTGATAGTGAAAGCGTGAAGGTCGCTTACGCGACGAGATGAAGTCAAAGCCAAAAGCAGCGCAACCTTCCAGGCGAGGAATTTGATATCCGCCCTATGGATAGGCTCAAATAGTGACTTCATAAGTTGAGATAGGACAACATTAAGGTGCCATGATGGAAGAGAGCGCCGAACAGGTGGGAACTTTCGGAAGAGCCCTTTGAAGAACTGGGGTATTATTCTGGACGAGCAGAGGGAAGAAGGGCCATCGTGTCGGAAGCGAGAGATTGCAGCTAGGAAAACTCTCAGGGAAGCATGTGAAAGTCCTGACTGAGCGAGACTTACGAAGAACGGAAGAAGTTGCTCCGGAGTGGAATGGATGGGATGGACATTTGCTGCCACGCACCAATGACAGAATCTCTTCCACTTGAGTTTGTAAGTTTTGATGGCGACGGAGCCCTAGCATGAGCGAGGATGTCCCTGCATTCCTGAGATATGTTCAAGTCTGCGAATTCAAGGTGCTCAGGTTCCATGCCGACAATTGTAGCGTGGAGGGATCCGGATGGCACACTTGGCCCCTGTCCATCGTTAGGAGGTCTGGACGGGGACGCAAAGGAATGGGCTCGCACTGGGACAGCAGAAACAATTCCGAAAACCATGCCTGTCTGGGCCAACGAGGTGCGATCAATAGGATGTGGCAGGGCTGCCTCCGCATCTTCCACAGCACCCGCGGTACTAACGGAATCGGCGGAAAAGCGTAAGCGAATAGATCGCACCAATCGATCAAAAGGGCATTCCCGCACGACCCGGGGTGGGGATGCCAACTTGCGTAGGACGGGCATTTTCGATTCTCCGGCGTTGCAAAGAGGTCTAGAGCTGGGCGACCCCATCGGTGGAACACAAGATCCAGAGTCGGCTGGTGCAGTTCCCATTCGTGTGTTGAGGAAGTGGACCTGCTTAGAGAGTCTGCCAGGATGTTGGACACGCCCGGCAGATGGACAGCTGTCAAGGTGATCTGATGACGGAGAGCCCACTCCCAGATTGACTGAGCCTAGCGAGACAGATGTGGAGACTTGGTTCCTCCCTGTTTGTTCACATAGTGCATGCTGGTGGTGTTGTCCGTTTGGATAAGCACTGACTCCCCGTGAACTACAGGTAGGAATGACTTGGGCGCTAGGAAGATCGCCATCAACTCTAGCCTGTTGATATGCCACGTGCATTGGGGCGGAGTCCACTTGCCTTTGATGGATAGGCCTTGGAGATGAGCGCCCCACCCCTCCAGAGAGGCGTCCGTCGTGAGCGTGAGATCTGGTGAGTGAACGAGGAATGATGTCCCCGTCTCCAGATTGGTTGGCTGCGCCCATCAAGGCAAACTCCTTCTCATGCGGGCTGTGACAGCAACTAGGTCGTTGAAGGACCCGGAGACCTGACGCCACTGTAAGTCCAGTTCCTCCTGAATGGGACGGGCTCGTAATCTGCAATTTGGGATCAGTGCGATACAAGATGATGCCATCCCCAAAAACAACTTTAACGTCCGAACAGAAACGGACTGTCTTTTTCGAATGAGGGAGACCAGACGAAGGATCTTTTGTTGCCGCTCGTGCGAGACGAACGCTTTTGATAGGCTCGTGTCTAGGATAGCTCCCAAGAAGTTTCTGGTTTGCAGTGGCGCAAACTGTGACTTTTCGACGTTGATGGCCAACCCCAGGGACTGAAACACCTGCTGACAAAGACGAGTGTCCTGACATAGTTGATGGTGGGATTGAGACTTGAGGAGGCAATCGTCCAAGTATGGAAAGATTTGAACGCCTTGGAGACGCAGGTGAGCCACCACAGGAGCCAGTACCTTCGGGAACACACGAGGAGCTGATCGTAGTCCGAAGGGCAAGACCTTGAACTGATAGTGCGTTTGTCCCACTTTGAAACGCAGGTACTGGCGATGTTGTTGGATAATCGGGACATGAAAGTACGCGTCTTGAAGGTCTATGGTGGTCATGAAATCCCCGCTGGATAGAAGACGCAGGATTTCCAGTAATGTCAGCATGCGGAAAGATTGGCTCTTGAGGAATTGGTTGAGAGCCCTCAAATCCAGAATGGGTTGCCAATCTCCGATCTTCTTGAGTATGAGGAAGAATCGAGAGTAAAACCCCTCTCCTCTTTGATGCACCGGGACCACTTCGACTGCACCCTTTTGAACAAGAAGACGGACTTGATGGTAAAGCTCCTTGAGGTGTGGAGGAGGCGGGCCAGATGGTGGAGTACGAGGAGGAATCTCGACGAACTCTAAGGTATGACCCCGTCGTACAATGTCTAAAACCCAGCGGTCCGAGGTGATGGAGGACCACTGAGAATAAAACAGAGATTCGACCTCCAACACTTTGGGGATGACAAAAGTCATTGGCGCTTAGGAGTGGAACCGCGATAGGAGGACTTTCCCCTATAGGGTCTGGAGAACTGCTGACGATTGGACTGCTGCTGAGTGGATGCGTAACGCTGGTTGCCCTGATTGTAGGAGCGGTACTGTTGTCCTCGAAAAGTGGAAGAAGTGCCGCGTCCGCGCGCACCTCGAAAGGGCTGCTTCCGGAATTGCAACGTGCCCAATGACTTTGCCGTATCGGTGTCCTTCTAAATGGACTCCAGAGCGTCATCTATGTGAGATCCGAATAGCGATTCACCATCATACGGCATATCAAGTATCTTGGATTGGACTTCCTGCCGGAAGGAGGTGGATTTTAACCAACCCTGGCGTTGGAGGGCAGCTGCACTTGCAAGCAGACAGAAACCTGTACCAGCAATATCGACTGCACAGTCGATCATCTCTTCAGATGCTCTCTGCCCATCCTGAAGAATCTGCTGAGCGTCCGCCTTGGAAGCCTCAGGTATTAAGAGCTACTAATGCAGATATGTCCGACCACATCTGCCGGTCATAGCGTCCCAAAATGGCCAAGGCATTGGCTGCTCGAACAGAAGTGGAAGCCATGGTAGAAAACTTGCGGCCAATAGCGTCTAGGCGCCGACCCTCTCTATCGGGAGGCGCGGTGAATGGAGACGCTGGGTTCCGGGCTCTAAGCTGTGCAGCTTGAGTTACTACTGAGTCCGGCTTAGGGTGAGAGATCAAGCATGCCGGTTGGGGCCTTGTATTTCTTCTCAAGGCGCGGTACTTGAGCAGGTAACGAGTTTGGAGCGTGCATGAGTTTAATTCCCTCCTTCCAAACAAAATCGATTATTGGAATCGTGTGGACCTGCTTTTAAGGCTTATCTTTAAAATCGTAGAGGAAACAGTCCTCCTCCCGTTGCGTTCTAGGTAATTTGAAACGCTGAGATGCTTTATCCATTAGTAGATGAAAACTGGCGATATCTACTGGAGGTGATTCACCAGAGTTTCCTGGCTGAGGAGAGGGCGTCTGCGTTCGGTAATCGTCCCACTCTGCCATATCCTGTTCGCCTGCATCCTCGTCCGAATCCTCAGGGACCTCTCCGTCCAATGGTATTGTAGCCATAGGTACTTAGACCAACTGTTCCTCAGGTTGAGACTCTTGGTCTCCACCATCTTCGTCAGTGTCACACTCCTGACATTTGATGATCAAATCAGAGGGACTATGGGCTGCCCCAAACGTGTCACCTTCATTTTCAGACTCAGTGTCATGCTCAGAGGTAGTGGCAAACATTGGAGAAGGTGGTTGCGGCTCTGGAGCAGATAACTGTTGGCACGGAGCCTTACTGCGACGATGGGATGAATCAGCAGTGCTAGAGGATCCTGAAGTCTTCAAAGGCACTAACGGCAACGAGGCAAAGGAAGCCGGTGCCACCGTCGCTATTGTCAACGGTGCTGTCTTGGCTGTCGACGAAGACAATTTAGAAGAATCCATCGTCGACGGTGTGGCCGTCGACGGAGTCGTCGTCAGAGTTACCGTCGACGGGCGATCCATCGTAGACAAAGTCGTCGACGGTGCAGTCGTCGACGTAGGCAGACCCTCCGTAGACGTAGCCCTCGTCGACGGGGCTTTGGTCGACGGAGTCTTCGTCGACGAGACCTTGGTCGACGGAATCTTAGTCGACAACGAAGATTTCTTAGAGACTTTCGTCAACGAGGAATCTTTCTTCTTCGTTGACGAGGTGATGGGAATCGTCGACGAGACAGGCTTGGAAGGCAAAGAAACTCTCGTCGATGTGAAGGCTGTCGACGAGACTGTCGTCGACGAAGTAAAAGCTGATGTCGTCGTCAGCGTCGTCGTCGACGATGAAGACATTGCGGTTCTCGTCGTCGTAACGCTCGTAGACGCTCCCGTCGACGACGGAACTCTAAGAGGCGTGGAAACACTCCTAGAGGCAGCAGAAGACGCCTGAGAGCCAGGTCTCATGGGCGTAGTGGTAGTAGGAGTGGTGGGAGACACCACAGAAGCCAGAGGCTGGGCTAATTTCTTCTTTTTGAGGAAAGGAGATGGAAAATCCTGTACACTACCACGCTGTTAAATATTAGATTACGGAGTGAACATTACCAGCGCCATCTTGTCCCATTTTTAGGCCTTTTGCGAGCGCGTAAACGGAAGCCATTTTAGAACTATGGCCACTCTCGTAACATTGCCGATTGCCTGCACGTCTCCCCGGCTTTGCGATCGTCCCCCGCGCACTGGCAACCCCCAAGCATCTGTCGAAACCAGAAAACAGCCTCAGCGCGACCCAGCCTCGGAGCCACATCCCGTGCGGAACCCACATACCCTTTCATCTCTTTCACACAGACGGGCTTCTGATAACCCCCTTCCCCTGTGCCCGATTGTCCGAGCTGATCCCAGGCCATCACCTAGCCTTGCGGATGCGGTTTATTTCCCCCTACAGTAGAAACTCACCTCTCTTCAAAGGGGGCTGAGATTAATCGATGTCCTCACACCATCAGATCCGACCGATCACACATATTCCTGTTCCCAGCGGAATGTCCAGCTGCGCGATAGCCATCATGCTGAGATTGGGGTGGGGACTTCTACTGTAGATATATGTGGGAACGGGCCTTGAGTGGGGATTCCGGGGATGTCTTTTCGTACATCCAAACATTACCAAGAATGTGTTGTATGTAATAAAACAATAAACCTGTGTATAAGAGGCCAGGCCTCAGAGATGTTGTCAGAGAGCACCTCGAGAAGATACCCTCGATTGTCCGATCTGACGTGTTCTGCTCCGGAGCGAATTAAACTCTGTTTCCTGCTTTCCAATTTCCAGTGCCTGCCTCTTTATTTGATAATCGTCGGAGTGGTTCAGAGGCGACTAACGCCAAAGCAGTGTTTAGAAAGGTTACCCGAAATAGCTGCTTTTCCACAATTGGCGACCCAAACTTGGGGCCCATCAGCGACACGTGGATCTAGTGGGAGAGGTCCTGACGACAGAGTGAACAACTGCAATGATCGGGAAGAGCTCCCGCCCGATAGACCCTCGTCTGGCGGCCGATCATCCGAACTTCACTGGTTCCGAGCAGACCTCTCTCGAGTGATCTACGGTCCTGACTGGGGACCCTCAGGAGTGCCGGGGCAATAACGGAGAATAGAGGACGATTGGGCGCTGCAAGTGGAAGACGAGAAACTGTCCATACGGTCCGGGTAAGGTCGTGCAGCACGACTCTCTTTGTTTGTTTGATTGTTTGAAAATACTAGTTAATATTTATTGAATCACTTAACCTCGGTTGTTAAGCGACATTGGTTCTTCTTGAGACATTCTCTGTCTACAAACGGTGAAGAATAGGAATATTCTCTCTCCCTTTGTGGATAGTGAAGGATAGGTAGCGCGGACTTTTTGTCCATATCAGTAAGGGCTGATAATACGCCGCGCCTATCTTCTCCCCACTGATTGTTTGGTTCTATTGGTTCTTTTGAGATATTCCCTGTTTGCAAATAACGAAGAATAGGAATATTCTGTCTAGTCTTTGCAAGTAGCAAAGGATAGGTAGTGCGGACCTTTGTCCACCATTGTTTGTAGTACTTTTGACCGCTATACGTCATGCCTATCTTCTCCCCACTGATTGGTAGTTGGTTCAGCCCGGACCGTTTATTAGAGGTAGATCATCCAGCTCCACTGGAGGGAACCCCTAATAAGGACATGTTTACAAAGTATGGACTAGTCGCCGTGGCCTACAGTAAACTATGGCATAAAAATACCAAGAAAGATCGAGAAAGTCAGTGGCCACTGATGGGATCTTTTGATATAAATAAAATAGAAGCACTAGAAACTGCCCTTCTTAAACAAAAGACCACGCCAACCATGCTTGATAGCCTCGGCATGTGGCGAAAAGAAGCAATGCAACGTAAAAAGAGAGACGAAGCAAAGATAGAAAAAGAACTGCGAAAAGCAGCCCACCTGGCTGGTCAAAAGTTCGAAGAAGAGATTAAGGAAAGAGAGAGAATAAGGAAAGAACGAGAGTCCAAAACATCGGGCCAATGCCCTGTCAGAACGCCCTCTGTACTCTACCCCGAGCTACCATCGAAGCAAAAGACGAACGATGATTTACTCCTAGGTCCCCCAATCATCTATATGCCCCCTCCATATGCTCCCTCCCATCCTATAGCTCAGCACCAACAACCCCCGACCCACGTTGAAGGTAGTGCCAGGGCCTCGGTACACACGGCCTCCGCGCGGACCGAGCCTCTCGTACTAAATACCGCATCAACGGAAACCTCAGACAAGCCTGAAGCCGTAGGAAAGGAGATTACGAGAGCAAGCCGTTTGAACAACCATGAACGAGCGGGTATTGACAAAATTGTAAAAACATTGATAGAACGAAAAGAAACAGAGGAATATATTTCGGATATGTGCAACTCATATACTAGTAGCCATAGGCGACACTATGTTGTACGTTTTTGCTACCATACCCTCACAGCCTATGAGGAGAGATACCAGGACAAAAGGCCTGAACGTCTTGCAAACTTGTACCGAAAGGTGGATGTAGGAGATGAGAGCGAGTGTGACGTGACGGAACTCTTCTCGCATACGCTGGAAGTCTTCCGCCACCTCACTGAACAAGAACCGATAGCTAAAAACACGACTCCTGTAGCGACGGAACCCCCAATAGGAAAAGTTGATACCATGATGCCGATAAAGGAGGCCGCTCCCCACTGGGTCCCCCCGCGAGGTCAGGGAACTCATGACGACATTAACCATCAGGACGCAAAGGGGAGGGTAGTTTATAACTGGGTATACCAACCCTGGGATCGACAGGACATCCTGACATTCCGAAAAACCTTACCGGACTTACGAAAGAACCCCACAGCCTTTTATACAGAACTAGGTACGGCCCTAGGTTCCACAATCATGACTTTAGCAGATATCGACTTGTTTTTCGGGTTATGTCTACCAGCTGATGTGTGGAAGCAAATCCGGAAAGTCGACCACCTTGAACTGTTCGGACATACCTGGAAGCAACTCGATGACATAGATAGACAACGAGATCCCCGACAGAAACCCTTAAAGGCTATTTTAGAACTCCCAGACAAAATTGTTCAAAAGCTAAAAACACTGATCCCTGAGAAAAAGGTAGACTGCTCAATTGTAACGGCTTGCCGTCAGAAACCCCAAGAAGATGTCTCCGAATACTTTTCTTGATTCGAGACGGTGTTTTCTGACTATAGTGGTCAGGACATGACCACTGCGACCGGACATCACCTGTTTGTCCAAAATTACGTTAAAGGTCTGTTACAGGAAGTCTCACAGAAACTGCAGACTAGCGAGAGTAGTTGGGCGGCCTCCAAACCCGCGGCTATCCTTCAGATGGCCCAGTACTATGAGCATCAAAAGAACGAAAATGATAGAGCATCAGAGAAAAAGAAGAAAGACCTCAAGGAAAGAGTTATGATTGCACAATTGCAGGGAGTGACTATAGGAAAGGAACCCTACAAAGGAAACTACCAACCGAATGCCCCATGAAACCCGCCTCCTAGAGATAACGCACCCACATCCTACGCTGGACGCAGAGATTTGAGTGAGAACCAGTGTGCGTTTTGTAAAGGGCTCGGACATCGGAAATTCCAGTGCCCGATTCTGTTAGAAACGATCAGGAATAAGGAGACGAGGGACTCCACGAACGATCTGAGAAATAGAGGACGTGGGCGAGGGTACACGAACGACAATAGCAACGAAAGGCCTGGTAAAACGAACACATTTGACCGTCTCTGACAGAATCAGTGCCAACAGTCTGATCACGACAACACGTACGACTTTGCATAGGACTGCCAAAGGCAAGGGAGGGATCCAGTCGAGATCTATGTTGACCAGCAAGGCCCTTATGTCACCGCTAAGGTCCTAGGCACGAAGTCTCCATTTTTGGTAGACACAGGAGCAACACGTAGTGCTTTATCTAAACGACTGATTCCAAGGGCACCCTTGTCTGGCTCACATGTAACATCGATAGGTTTTGATGGAACGCCCTCCACAAATCCCCTGTCCACCCCAATCCCTTTTGCTTTGGAGAATCACGCTACTGACACTACCTTCCTGCTCTCCTCCAACACCCCCGACGCCATTATGGGTCTTGACTTGTTGAAGCATTTCCGAGCCACCATTAGATGCTCACCGGACGGAGTCCGAGTCATCTTGTACGACAATCCCGACCAGCCCAGACTTTGTCCCACACGGCATATGCTCTCTGTGACTGACGCCGACATATCATTACTTGACACCTTACCCCTGTACTTATGGGCAAAGACCGACTCAGACGTAGGACGAATGATGATTGACCCTGTGCATATAACTGTACGACAGGACGCAACGCTCCCAACACTCCCACAATATAGGATATCTCCCGAAGGCGAGAAAGCACTGGTAGAGATTATTCAATCCTTAGTAGATGCAGGAGTGGTATAGGAAGTGGTCAGCAACGTCTGTAACAAACCTATCTCACCAATTATCAAGAAGCAAGGAGAGAGAGATGAGAAAGCATACCGCTTCATCATTGACCTACGAGAGGTTAATAAGGTAGTTGTGCCACAATACCCCGTGGTCTCCGACATCACCACCATCCTGACCCTGATCCCGTCCACCGCCACCACTTTTACTGTCATTGTTCTATCCCTATCCACCCTGACAGCCGCTACCTTTTCGGATTTACCCTAAAATCCCGCTCGTGTAGATTTTGTCGAGCCCCCCAAGGCTACACCGAAAGTCCCAGCATCTATAGCCAGGCCCTCAAGAGACAGCTAGACGCAGTCCAGTTGCCGGATGGAGTGGTGTTGATACAATACGTAGATGACATCCTCCTAGCAGCCGACACCACTCCCCTTGCAGTCACGGCCACCATCCAGCTCCTACATTTCCTTGCAGAGAATGGTCACAAGGTTTCCAAGAAGAAATTGCAGTTTTGCCAACCCCAAGTGACATACCTAGGCCACCTTTTGTCCAAAGAAGGGAGGAAACTTACGCCCGACAGAATTCAGACCATTTTGGAAACTCCCGTCCCTAAAACCCAGAAGCAAGTCTGCTCCCTGGTAGGCCTCACCTCCTTCTGTCGACAGTGGTTACCGAACTTCAGCCTCATTGTTAAACCATTACTTTCCCTCCTGGCCAAAGATGTTCCCTTCCCACTCCCTTGGACCCCCGAAGGCCAATCTTCCTTCAAAGAATTACGAGATTCCCTCTGTTCAGCTCCCGTCCTAGGAACCCCAGACTATTCCAAGCCTTTTTCCCTTTATACTCACGAAAGGGAGGGATGTGCTTTATCTGTCCTAACACAATCCATTGGCTTCAAACAACGCCCTTGCGCTTACTTCTCTGCCACTCTCGACCCCGTAGCCAGAGGTCTGCCTGCCTGCCTTCGAGCCGTAGCTGCCGCTGCAGTCTCTATACGACAGAGTGAAGGAATTGTACTCTCTAATTCCCTCACCATACTAGTACCCCATTCCGTTGATACCCTTCTGAATCAAACCAAAACGCAACATCTGACTAGCGCACGACTGACTGGGTACGAATTGACTTTACTGGCACCTCACATAACCTTGAAAAGATGCACCACTCTGAATCCAGCAACCCTACTACCCTTACTGGAGAATGATCCCAATGTCGCTCCCCTCCATGACTGTGTGACCCTCACTGACGAGCAGACTAGGAGCAGAGTAGACCTCGGAGATACTGCTTTCCCAGAACCTGACGGTGAACTGTGGGTGGATGGCTCATGCATTAAACTCCCTGACGGTACCACTTCCACTGCATACGCTGTTACCACAGCCCGAACTATTGTCGAGACAGCTCGCATCACACAGCGATCCGCACAAGCAGCAGAATTGATCGCCCTTACACGAGCATGCATCATAGCGGCAGGAACGACTGCTAACATATACACGGACAGCCAGTATGCCTTCGGGGTGGTTCATCACTTTGGGCTCCTTTGGGAGGAGAGGGGATTCCTGACCTCACACGGCACACCGATCCTACATGGAGACCTAGTCTCTGCCCTGACCGAAGCAGTTCTCCTCCCCAAACAACTAGCGGTAATCAAATGCCAGGCACACAAGAAAGTCACAGACATTGTAGGACAAGGTAATGCACTAGCTGACATCACAGCACGAACTACAGCTGAGAATAGGACGACTACCCGCATGTACGTAACTCGGTCTCAAGCAGAAAAATGGAAAGACGCTAGAGAGACCATAAAAGACATTCAAACGACTAGCACACCACAGGAACTGACTGAATGGGCACGGGTTGGACTAAAAGACGATGAAGGCTGCTGGCGGACGAAAGACACAAACAAATGGTTGTTACCCAATTCCTATCTAATCCCCATACTGACCTTGGCACACTCCCCTGCACACATAGGATCTGCCCCCATGACTGAGCTCGTTTCTAAAGTTTGGCACAATGACAAGATAGCTGACGCAGCGAAACGCCTGGTTCAGCAATGCCTAATATGCCTACAACACAACCCAGGGAAAGGGACTGTAGTACCCCGGGGAGGGTTTGGGGTCCCCGACCACCCCTTCGAAGTCCTCCAAATGGACTACATTCAGCTAGAAAGGTGCAATGGTCTAAAATACGTACTGGTTATTGTGTGTGCGTTCAGCAAATGGGTGGAAGCCTACCCCACTCGAGACAACACCGCCATCACCACTGCTAAGGTGTTGTTGAAAGAGTTCTTCCCCCGCTACGGCCTTTGTCGAATTTTGTGGAGCGACAACGGCCCCCACTTCGTAGCCGAAGTTATCCAACTCATACTGAAAGGGTTGGGTGTAAAACAAAAGTTCCATGCGGTCTTCCACCCCCAATCAGCAGGCCTGGTGGAACGACATAACGCCACACTGAAACTCAAGCTAGCAAAAATAGTCGCCACCACAGGACTGAAATGGCCAGACGCTCTCCCACTGGCATTGCTATCTATGCGCTCCACTCCCACCAAGCACCACTTAACCCCCTATGAGGTCGTCTTCGGCCGACCCATGAACATCTGGGACGCGCCGAAACCGGCATCCATCCATGATGTCCCAGACATCCTAATGTCTGATTATCTGCATAATATGACAAAAACACTAACTGTTATCCACCAACAGGTGCAGCAAGCAATTCCAGACGCATCCAGGGGCCCCGGACATGACATCCAACCCGGAGAGTTCGTCCTGATACGGAATTTTCAAAGGACGAAGAGTCTGGAACCCATGTGGACGGGCCCCTGGCAAGTCTTGATCACCACTCGAACCGCACTCCGAGTGGAAGGAAAACGCAACTGGCTTCATGCACATCACTGCCGAAGAATCTCACCGACACTGACAACGAGTGGAAACACGGATACCCAAGAAGAACTCCTGAAGAAAGACAGACCATCCCTGAGTTGCTACCCTGACCCAGAGGCACTTGAATTGACAGAGTTTCCCGATCCCACTGTGCCATCCAGGGAAGGGTACAACTTGCGACGAAAGGAGAAGGCTCCGGCAAAGCAGGCCACTAGCTGAGTCAACAGTCTCAGAACGGTAGCTAACACTACAAAGGCTACCAGGAGAGAAGCCAGACAAAGTGTGTGGTCCTGCCGCTACCGGGCCCTCTTGAAAGTGATGGAAGCTCCCGACATGAAGGTGATGGAAGCAACCGGACGTCCGAAGATCAACTACAGAAATCCAGAGACTGACAAACTGCACAAAACAAAGACAATTGCCCTCTTCGTTTCTCTTCTCTTCTGCCTCCTTCTCATGGCCACCTTTTGGGTCGTGGAAGAAAGTGTGCCGGCCCATGAGACTTTGATACCTACTGTGCAACCCACCACCAAAAGAGAACACTATCTCATTTCACTTCCACCCCAACTCCGAGAAAGACGCAAGGAGTTCTGGAACAATTTCTTTGTGCAATTGCTACACCAGCACAACCTTGCTGCCAATGCCACCAACTGCTGGATCTGTGGGCTGCTGCCACATGCAACTGAACATTCTATCCCCTTCATCCCTTCGCCTTTCTCCATCCATGGGTCCTGCCTTGCCTGGCTGATGCCCTTGCAAGAGAGTTACAAGGACAATGCAACTTCTGGTGAAACGATTTCACACTTCTACGATGGGTTCTGCTGGGCAAAAAAGGTTAAGCGTCCACTCCCTTTTGCCCTCAGACCTCAAACACAACGGCTCGAGATGCAGGTTTTCAACAACCCAGCCAGACCCACCTTTTCATATCTGCGCAAACGAGCTGCTGCAACTCTGACTGTGGCCCTATCTGTGGTAAATGTCTCCGGCCTTGTTTGCATCGAGGGCCATGGGACAAAAATTGTGGGCCACAGTTCCTGTTCCATAAAGAGGACTTTGAACACTGCTGACCCCCATCATTTGTAGCATCTCCCAACATGTACTTCGTCTGCGGCACCAAGGCCTACACCTGGCTCCCTAAAGGCTGGGGAGGCACTTGCTACATCTCCTTTGTCCTTCCCCCCACTTATGTGGCACCGGCAGCATACCACAGGCATTGGACATAGAACGAGCAGATTCCACCTCTTCGCAGTTCCTTGATGCTGCGAAGGGACTCATTCCTTTCTGGGGTCCGATGTCAAACAGTCGAGCCATCCGTCATTTGACCCAATCAGTCGAAACAGCATTGAACGTCACAGCCTTGCTAACACAGCTGAGCTGCAGGCGGTCCGCCTCGTGGCTTTGCAGAACCGCCTTGTGCTCGACGTGGTGCTGGCGGACCGCGGAGGAGCATGCCACATCATCGGTGCCAGCTGTTGCACTTTTATCCCAGACTATTCACCTTCTGTCTACAAAGCAATAGAACACCTCCACAGACTATCCTCGGAAATCCACCAGGAACAAGACGGCTGGACACTCGGAGGCTGGTTTTGGAACACTTTGAAAGACTGGGGCTGGAAATTATTGATAATTGCATTGGTGCCAATTCTTGTTTTATGTGGGTGTTGTCTGGGGATACAATGCATACCGCCCTTGTGCTCTCTGTTTGCAAATTCGATATGCCCTAAGACTTTGGACAATAAGTTTGAACACATGAAAGTGTTGTACGAAACAGAGATCCACCACATAATGAACATTGACATAAATTAGCAAGATGTCGGGGTATGTTCATAGGGTACACTGTTGAATATTAGATTACGGAGTGAACATTACCAGCGCCATCTTGTCCCATTTTTAGGCCTTTTGCGAGCGCGTAAACGGCAGCCATTTTAGAACTATGGCCACTCTCGTAACATTGCCGATTGCCTGCACGTCTGCCCGGCTTTGCGATCGTCCCCCGCGCACTGGCAACCCCCAAGCATCTGTCGAAACCATAAAACAGCCTCAGCGCGACCCTGCCCCGGAGCCACATCCCGTGCGGAACCCACATACCCTTTCATCTCTTTCACACAGACGGGCTTCTGATAACCCCCTTCCCCTGTGCCCGATTGTCCGAGCTGATCCCAGGCCATCACCTAGCCCTGCGGATGCAGTTTATTGCCTCCTACAGTAGAAACTCACCTCTCTTCAAAGGGGGCCGAGATTAATCGATGTCCTCACACCATCAGATCCAACCGATCAAACATATTCCTGTTCCCAGCGGAATGTCCAGCTGCGCGATAGCCATCATGCTGAGATTGGGGTGGTGACTTCTACTGTAGATATGTGTGGGAACGGGCCTGGAGCGGGGATTCCGGGGATGTCTTTCCGTACATCAAAACATTGCCAAGAATGTGTTGTATGTAATAAAACAATAAACCTGTGTATAAGAGGCCAGGCCTCATAGATGTTGTCAGAGAGCACCTCGAGAAGATACCCTCGATTGTCCGATCTGACGTGTTCTGCTCCGGAGCGAATTAAACTCTGTTTCCTGCTTTCCAATTTCCAGCGCCTGCCTCTTTATTTTTTGATAATCGTCGGAGTGGTTCAGAGGCGACTAACACCAAAGCAGTGTTTAGAAAGGTTACCCGAAATAGCTGCTTTTCCACAACGCTTAGAGGCTGCTGTGGAAGGACCAGATAGAAAACTTTCTGCATCTGACAGAGCAGAATCCTTGTCCTTTAGACGTTGGAGCCAAAGGAGAAGACGGCCTTCTCTGTCCTTTAGAGTCTTTGTAGAAAAGGTTCTACAGAACTTGCAGCTGCCACCTTCATGCTCAGGGTATAAACAATAAATCCACTTCTGGTGGGGGACCTTCTCAAAAAGGCGCAGCTTCCCACAAGAAGAGCAAGGTCTGAATAAAGACTTCTTACTTGACATGTTGAGAAAAACTGGAACTAGAAGATTAGAGGCAAAGAACTGAGCAGAGCTCGGGGAGACTCGCTTCACACGACGTGCGGTAGAAAATCTGAGGGCTTGAGCTTCTGAGGAGAAGGTTCTAGAGGGTGCTTGCGCCTGATTGGCTGTAATTTGGACTAACATAATGACACTAATGTGTTACAAGTGTTTTTTTCTCTTTACCATGCATTCCTATGTAGGAATTGTTTTGGAGGTTTTCAGTTGTATTTCCTCTTCTTTTATTATGTATTATGTTTTCATATATATATATATATTTTTTTCTTTCATTATTGCTATTTTATGTACCGTGGGACTCCCACTTCGACGACGGGGAATATTCAAGCATGTGAATCTATGAAAGACAACCCTAATACTGGAGAAAGTGAACTTCTGTCTGCACATATTGCAATTTGTCTTTGTCCACATTGTATCTTCTTTCTGCAAGCATGCAAAGGAGACCAATAGTATCCTCCCTGCATATGTCTTCAGTGGGGCTACACACCAAAAAGTCATCCACATACTGTAAAAGGGTGCATTTTTATTTTATGTTTGTTAAATTCTTTTCACTGCCCTGTTAAAGATACTCAGGGGCTCACAATAGCCCTGTGGGAGCCTTTTATAGCTACCGTTACAGTGGGTTCCCCATCTAATCTGTGGGTCAACAATAGTCCTGGACACATAATGTTTGTCTGTGTGCTTCTCATTGTGTGTAGCTATTGACTAGCGTCCTCCACGCATTTGAGGCTGTACGGTAAAGGGTTTACCGCCTTGAACCATTACTCCTCCCATCTGACTTATGTAGGTCCTCCTGCAGTAGTTCTGACTACCTGGGATATATTCTGAAACATTTGTCCTTGTTGTAAGGTCCACTGAACCTGAGGAGCCTATGGGGGTTGCTGGGGACACCACTGCATGTGTTGTGGCCCCATCTGCGGAACAAACCTTCCATGAACTTGCCCACAGTTCTTTTTCACTCTACATTCTCTTGCAAAATTACTCATATTCCCGCAATAATAACACTGTTGTGCTACCCTATATCCTCCTTGTCTTCTTCCCTGCGGTGGCCCACGGCCTCCTGAAAAACCTCCTTGATCCTTTCTCATGTTACTTACTGGCTTCCCTCCTGGTGCCAGCACCTGCACTGGCGTTGTGACAGCCATTTGTGGTTATGCCACTAGTGCCCCTTCTGTACTTGACTTTTTAAGTTTCTGTTGAACCAACTTATTTGTGGGCCTTTCTGCCTATTCTGTTCTTTCATTGTCCTTTTCTTTCTTTCGCTTAAAATAATGTATTTAAAAAAAAATATTTAATTTAGATTTTCCACCCCAAATATACAAAATATCATAACATATACGTACAAGTCGATTCAGATACATACATTACACTTGAAACACTGTGTGGTTCACAACGTCCTGGAGTGTGCAAGCAAGCAACAGTTAACATTCGTACACCCTACACCATGTGTATCTACCAGAACGCTCATATCTCATTCTACTAGCTGTCAGCCAACAGGTCTTGATCAGTTTTCGAGCCCACCGAAGTTAGTGCTAGTAAGTATGATTTGTAAGGCTGCCATATGTCTAGCGGGCCGGATCTCGCGGGTAGTAACTGAGCATATATTTCACTATTTGTATTACAGTAAGACATGCTAAATAGCCATTCCTTGACTTTTGGTGTGTGTTTGCTACCCCATTTAAGTGCTACTTCTCTTTTTGCTAATAGCAGCGCTATTGCACAGAAGCGGCAAATGGACTCAGGGAGTGTCTTTACATATCCCAATAATGCCAAAAGAGGGGAGGGTGGAATGGAAATGTCCACCATGCGCGATAATTTGCCGAACACTTACATGCAGAAGCAAGCTATTTTACTGCATGTCCATGTCATGTGGATATAGTCGGCCATCAGGGAAGCGCATTAGGACAGTTTTGGGGGCGTGTAGAATCCATGGGATGTACCTTAACTGGTTTCATGTACGACCGTCTGATCTATTTAAAATGCAATATTTTGTGTTTGTAATTAAAGGAGACCGTATGTGTTTGTGCGCAGCAATAACCCCAAACTTCATCAGTTATAGGTTGTCTCAAATCACTTTACCATGCAGGGCGTACCTTGTCGTCCCTTGCAGGGAGGGGCGTGATTGCTACTTTATACATTTTGGACATTAAGTGCGCACCTTCAGTGTCCTTAATAAGTAGCGTCAAGGGTGGGAAATCTGGGGGTTCTAAAAGATAGGTTGGTAATTGTGATCTAAGGGCTACCTGCAATCTACAGAGCGTGAATTGATCCATAAAAGTGGTATCAGTAAAGCGTGTGTCCTCTGTTCTCGAATATATATGGCTCTCTGTGAACAAGGCTCCATATGTATTTAGGCTGTATTTAGACAGCGTACGCTGTACCACTCTCTCCTTGGTGATAGGGACCAAAAGATTCCCGTGTAGTGGAAGTGAAGGAGAGTAGAAAAATTTCATCCCAGTTGTCAGGGTCAGCTGTTTCCATGCTCAGCTGGTAGTCGACAGAGTTTGAAGGTCTTGCGGGTCCCTGGCTAGACCCACTGGCAGCAGCGCGGAGAGTGGGGTCAGGTAAGAGAGGTCAGCCTCTGGGCGAATATAAGGTATCCGAGCATCAGCAGTAAACAAGTGCCTAGAGAAACTGCATTGGGCAACCAAATAATATATACGGAAATTGGGGATCCCGAACCCACCCCTCTTATAAGGTTATGTCAGGACATCCCAACTAATCCTGGGTTGTTTCCCACCCCATACCAGCTGGATGAGAAGTGTGCGAAGGGTAGCGAAAAAGGACTTATTCAAAGGGATAAGTATATTCTGAAATAGATATATAAATTGCGGCAGAACAGCCATTTTTATTAAAGCTATCCTACCTGCCATTGTCAATGGAAGTTTCAGCCAGCACTCCACACGCTCCGTCAAAGTGGCTATCGCAGGTAAAATAATGTATTATATGGGCTTGTATTTCTGGCCACGGTATAGCCTTCAATCACTCCGTCTAAACCTGCTTATACATCCGTAGGCAGACCCTGTTTCAATACGTTATAAAATAGCATTACATTCCCTCTAGTATTTGCCCAGTTATATCCTACTTCCTACACCTATCATTCTTTCATTCTGGTAATAAATTCTGCAATGTCTTCAGTCGGTTTTATACTCTTTGTCATAAGGGTATAAGGGCTCCAATGTCTGGTCTGTCTGCGTATGTCTGCCGTAGCATGTCACAATATATTGACAAAAATTATTCAAAGAAGATTTGTCAAACTGCTTTTATCAATGTTACATATATTAGAACCTTTTGTGAAGCACTCTCTTTTAAGTAAACCAAAAGACAAATTAGTCCTAAGTATGATCACAGTGTGGATTTAGTCGGACACAATATTCCCATTCCAATACAAAGATCTCAAGTTGATATTTTCTTTTCTGAGTTTTCTTTTTATCTGAAAAGACTTGCCGATATGGAAATTGATGCATCGGGATAGCTGTATCCAAAGGCCTGGGATGCCTTAGAACACAAGATTATTGAATCGCCTTGAAAAAGTCTTGTGATTAAGACGAAACACGTGTCGGCTGAGGTTTGCTGAACTATACAAATAATAAATCAACAATGGAAATAACAAATTTGCTGGACTCTTACGAATTATTTCTGTTCATGAGAAAAGAAAATATCGACTTGGGATCTTTGTATTTGAATGGGAATATTGTGGATGACTAAATCCACACTGTGATCATACTTAAGATTAATTTGTGTTTGCTTTACTTAAAAGAGAGTGCTGTACAAAAGGTTCTAATATATGTAATGTTTTAGCACATTAATCTTTTAATGTGCAATTAGCACCTTCTGGTAGTAAGGGGCCGAGCCCATATAGCACCTTGCTTGAGCTTAGATTATTTTCACGCAGTATTGGCTTTAAGAATGATACATCCGTGTGTGATGTGTGGTAAATTCCCTTCTGGGAACCACTACTACCAATTTTGCAAAGTCATTATCATTTATTAATGTTATTTGAGGGAAACCTGTCCTGACAAAAATGGTATTTACCTAATCTCACACCAGAGAACTTAACAAGTTTTTAACATCACCCAAGGCGAGGTTCACACCAGTTGTGGGCTTTTCAAAGCATACTATCCATTGTCTGCTCCATCAGTCAGCGGTGGTAGTGCCCTCTTTAGGTTCTCTTTATCTATTTGTGGCCATGGTACGTAAGTGGCCAGTGGTTCACCCCAGAATATAAGGGATAACTGAGTTATCAGTCAGGGATTTACTGGTCTTGGTTCTAATCTCAGATCTGGTCTATTGCTTCTAATCGCTTCAGTTGGTTTGTCTATAGCATACTCCTCTCATATAGTGAAGTACTCTTGCATATAGGGGTAGTTCAACTCTGGGTTGCCCCATCCCTGCTGTATACAATCTTCAGCCGTTGCTTAATTGATAGGTTGAAAAGACTCGGGCCATTGTTTCCTCCCATCCTTTTTAGTTCATTCTGGCAATTTGTCCAAGAAGGGTTGACAATAATGACTACACTCCTTATATTCTATTTCCTCTACATGTGTTAGATCTGACTTACTCTTTTTTTAGAATTGACTTCCTCTGGATTTTTAGGGTCTCTCTTAGTGCCATTAATGACCCCTGCAGAGGACACAGGTGGAAATGATATGGTCTCCTGGTAGTGTCCTCTTCATTTGCACCCCTGTTAAGTCTGTTTTTCCATTCTTCATCTTCCTCTATCCTCCCTTCGGGTTGTAACTCATCTGGAGGTTTGCGATATTGTGGCATCTCTATATCCTTCTACCACCCTTCTTCTTCTCTGATCCATTCCTCAATGGCCTCTCTCAATGTATCTGCAGAGGTTTCTCCTAGCCTAAGAACAACATGTCCCATGGTTCATAGTCCTCAAAGGGAAGCAGGGCTTCCAGAGCATTATGCCTGTCTAACAGTGTGCTGTTATTCATTTATAAGTCGGCCTCGGTGGTCTGGTTCTGGACCAGCCCAAGGAGTCATAGGGGTGAGGTCCGGAGGTGCCGCATTTCTCTGTGATTTTCTTCTCTCCTCTTTAGGTGGAACTCTATCGGGATTTTGATACCCTGTAGCTGGTAAAATGGGGTAAAGACCATAAGGCAGAGGCCTTTCTAAGGACTGTGTTATTGCATCTTCGCTGCTGTTGGTTTCACATTGTCTTTTGTATCATGGAATTCCCGCCATAATAACTGAGTCGCTTCCATTTTCTGACTTTTCCTTTTGTTATACTTAGAACAAATGTAAGTCAATGTGTGTTCAATTATGTATTCGTCAAATGTCCCGTCCTTTGGCCATGGCTTTGAGTTACCCTTAGTGTATTTGTACCATTCTTTACAATACTTTTGTATCTTCTTGTCTAAAGGGAAAGTGTTTATTGTGTGTTCCAGATGGGTTTCCATGGCCCTCTATGGATGTGTGCGCATTTCCTATGTGTAATAGAAGTGTCGTTTTTAATCCCTTGTTCAAAAGCCAACTCTTATGCCCTGCTTGAGCCTATCTCCTCTACTAGTATATTTGTTCTATAAATGTCACTAACCTATAGCAGTGCTAAACACGAATTGTTTTTATGCAGTGTTACCTGACTTCACATATACTACTGTGAGACCAAAGTGATAAACATCAAGCATACTTATTGCTAATCTGCCGTCCTATTTGTGGATTGGTGGTGGAAAAGTCACAATGGGATTGCAGTCATCTATATACACAATGTTGTAGCTAACCTTCAGTTAGGTGTTGGACGGTTAGAATTAATTTGATGCCGTCCTTAAGATATGAGGCAACCTTTCTTCTATAAGGTTCAGCGTTTATATGATGTATGCGGTGTCTTACTCGCCTCCAGTAAAGCTTTGTATAACAAGGAAAGCACTATGATAAAAATACTTAACACGCAAGATGGTGGGATCACTTAGGGTCAATCTGAATACCAGAATCCCTCCAGACGCTGTGGGCGCACCATCACGGCAAATACTGCCACCGGTTTCAAGGGGCCATCTATGCCCGATTTAAATCACTAAACGAAAATTAACCCTCAATCTATTCAGATTGACCCTAAGTGATCACCTTTCTGTACACTGCCTCACCTTTACTAATTTTCTTTTTTGTGCTTTTATCATCATTGTGTCAATGTACCTGGTATCCTTACAGGACCCCATAGTTGCCTAGGAATTGTTATTTTGATAAATATTGTGCCCTGACCTAGGAACTCACTACTAGTTTCAGGGGGTCCCTTTCTTATATGTTTAATCTGTCTAACACTTCATCTATGGTTATATCTGGGTCAGATGCATTTGTGGGAGGTCTAAGAAGATTTATGCCTGATGCAATATATGTTACAATATTATCATGAATATAAACAACTATTTGCGGTGCACAAGGATGTGGGCTTCCATTCATAGGTCAAACTCCTGAATCGTGAATGTCTGCGAGGACTGCATCATGAAGGGCTTCTAATATGATGGGCAACTCTGAAATGATATGAATTTGAGGGGTATTACATTTAAATGGGGGTTCTCTAAGGATCTATACAAACGTAAATTCTGATTCATTCTCAGGGAAGAGGTGTGGCGCATTGGCCAGGGCGGCTGATTCCAGAAGACGGGGTTCACGATTCAGCACCCGGCACCGGCGGCATGGTAGCCCAGCATCATGCGGCTCTGGGCAATAGCTTGTTTAATCTTCCCGACGGCCCTCAGCGCCTTGACACCCTCGTTAATTGTTAGCGCTTTACAAATACTGGTATTAGTATTATCTGTTACCTGCCATGGGAAATTATAAGACTCACTCATGGAAAACTATTTTTAATTGTTATGTGGAAAAGTAAATTTTGCCATGTTCTGTGTCCCTACGTGTTCCCCATCTTATGTTATGTGTGCATGATTAATATGCATATGTATTCCCCATGATTGATTAAAGACGCAATTACAGTTGTGTCCAACTCTAGTATGCCAGTTTCCAGTTCTCGTGAAAGCTACGAGTATTAGGCCTATGTAAAGTTATGTTGCCACGTTTCACAGTGTGCACGTTATTTCATTGTAAAGTCCCCGTTTCTAGGCCTCAAAAGGGCCCGGACTCAGATTCAGCTCTTGTCTCCTGAACCCTCTCCGAGGAGCGATACAGCCCCCACCTGTATCCCTGACCCTTCACTTACTTCCTGCCTCACAGTGCCCGGCTCGGCCTGGCTCTGCCTGCTGGTCTGCCAAGAGTATGTTATGATTCTAGTTATCAGTCCAGCTCTCCTTCCCTGCATTCCTAAGCTACTGAATCGCATCAATAGTTTCCGTCATGGTCTAGCCTTTACGTCTCCATGTAAGAGAAATACTGTATTAATGGTCATTTAATATTCCTCAACACGCACTACATGTAGAATAATGCATGCACCAGTCTTAGAATCTGTTAGCCTTTACCCTGATAACTTTTGGATTCTATCAATATGTTCTCTAAACATCAGATACTAGATAGTGTTTAGGTACATGTCGCTCTGACTCTCCAGACTTCAGTCTCTCCTTCTAGCGCAGAAGTCATAGCCCCCAGCTTCTCCCTAGTAACACGTCATTGCCAGCTTGCGTGCACCACTAGGTTAGAGGTCCCGGCTCCTTAGGTAGCCCCCTCCATGTTTCCGCCCCATTTATGACACATTCCGTTACGTTTACATCACATGTCTATGTATACGCCCTGTTCACGCCTCTTGTTACACCTACTTTCTGCCTTATCTCTCGCGACTGCTACAGGCCCTGCCCACTGCTACGCCTATTGTATTGAACATCATGTATTTTGTTTAACTATATATACTTGTGCATTGTTATTAAAAGTTAGCTGTTGTCCCGATCCTGCCCGTGTGCAGCGCTGCCATCCTATTCCCGTGCAGGTTGTCCTGTTCCTGTCCTTTATGCTGTATTAAAACCTGCAAACTCCAGCTACCTCGAATCTTGACTCTTATTTATTGAGCTATCTGTTATTGTATATCTAGTCAAAAATAGAGGTATTATTTATTTATTTACCACATAATGGCGCCCGAATAGGAACTTGCCCTTTCCCCACGCGCCGGTGAAGCCACGCAAGCCCCCTGATCCTCTGCAGCCGTGACGGAACCATACCGTGCACGTGCAGATATTTCTGCTTCAAGTATCCCTCAGGCCCACGGAGGAGACGGAGGTTGCGGTCCAGCATCCAGACGAGGCGGTGGAGGAACGCGGCGAGTCCCGACCAGAGCCCAAGCCGAGAGTCCAAGGTCCGAGGTACCCGGAGGCCCACCCGTAACAGAAGTCCGAAGTTCGTCCGTCCGGCGTCGAAGCAGTCCAGTCCAGTCCGAGGCCTTCCGTTCTTGCTGCCCGGTGAGTACCGTTGCTGGGGTAGTATCTAGACAGGGTCAATTGCATTGTCTCTGGTCCGTGGGTTTGGGTACGCAGATCCAACACGAAGTGTCCACCTAGGTGGATGCGGGTCCTGACGTGTCTCTTTATGAGACCGGTAAGTCTCGTACTGTTTTAGCAGTGCATCTAGTTTCTGTTCTAGTCCGTTCTGTTCTCGAGAAATTCATGTATTCTGTTTTCAGTATTCCAGGTAGTATTTTGTCAGAACTGTTATTTTAAATGTCATTCATGTATTTCAATGTCGTGGTATGAAAGTGGTGTATTGTATTGTGTCTAGACTCCAGCCCAGTCATGCCATTGTTCTCCAAGTTACGTCAGTTAAGAACTAGAAAAGGTCTGTTAGAAGAAGCAGTTCCTGTCCCGCCTAGGGACAGTCCAGGTCATTTTATGTATCAAAAGCATGGCATAAGTGCCATATTATATCTAGATTTGTGGGTGGAGTACACCAAACAGTTAGAAGAAAAGTATAGATGGCCCGTATCGGGTACATGGGATGCCGAGTGCATCATGCGAGTAGAAGAAGCATTATGGAAAAAGAAAGCCAGACAGTCACAGAAAGATGCCATCGAGTTATGGCGCAAAGAATCTCATAAAAGAACCGAAAAAGAAATCAGAAAGTCAGACTTAAGTAGAGAATCTGTAGAAAGAGCCCAAGAAAGGGAACTAATCGAGATAGGTGAACGAGTTAAAACCGAACAGTCAGACAGACAGAGAAATGCCCTCATTAAGGGTATGTATCCTCTTCTTGCCGAGGGCTTGCCAAAAGCAACCCCGGAGGCATCCAGTAATTTCCCGCCACCTTTAGTTCCGACCAAGCTACGTCACAAACCGACCGCAGCTGATATTTTTCTCTCGTCCTATTTGGACGACACAGTCCCAGAATATGCAAATCCTGTTCCACCAGCTCCTGTAAATAATGTAATTCATGGTCCTCCAGTCACCGGGGCACCTGTTGCAGTACCTGTTACGGTACCCCCGGTCCAGCCCGTAGTACAAATTCCCGCCACATCAGCGACTCTGCCAACACGAAGAGTATCAATCGACGATTCCAGCTTAGGGGCCGCGGGAGGAGGTCCTCCTGGTACACCGCCGCCAAATAGACGTCTAGGGCCAGTCGAGTTACATGAACGTGCGTTACAGCGTACGCCCAAATATCAGTCCATTGCAGAAATCAGGCGTGTTCTTACTGAATGCTGTTATGATCCAGTCCCAGGCGAGGATAGTATGGTTCTATATTCCATACGTATAAGACAGGTGTCCGAGTATTTGGTCACCCTACCGAATATGAAAGAAGATCTAGACAGAATGTATCATTTCATTCGTACAGGACAAGATCCAGAAAGTATTGGTGAAGTCATGTCTCACAGAAAATCTGAGATCCAGTTCATGTTATTAAAGTTTCTGATCAATTGTTTCATACGGGAACAAGATTCCCCGACTAAAGATCCGACCGAAATGAAAATTCTGACAAAGTGGAGTGATAATATAGCCGAGGGTAAGCACAAGACACTCAATAGTATAGAGAGTATGTACAAGAAAATACGTAAAGAAATAATAAGGTTACACGAACAACGCAAAGCAGCACAAGTAAGCGAGAAAGAAAATGACTCTCCTACTGAAGAGGTAGACGACGAGAATACCGCCAGAATAGCGTATGTAGGTAAATTTAGATTTCCAGACCGACAGTCACGCCTAGAACACAAGAAAGTCTTTCATCTTCCAGCACCAGAACAAGGCTCTCTAGAACAAGTATTTCAAGCTACCGATCACATTCTGAAATCACGAATCGGTTATAGTGAGTTAAGTACTATGCATGAACAAGAACTGGCCCGATCAGCAGTCCGATGGATTACTGATTCTACCACTTTTCCAGACGAAATAGTGGCACACATGTTCCTGAAACTGCCCCCAGCCGAGCAGCGACTGGTGGGTATGTATATGATCCAGCACCTCATTACACTGTATGAGGATCAACATTCTGATCCAGGTCCGTTACATGATGTCCTGAACGAGTTACTCCAGTATAGATGGAAAGGTTTAGGTACCGATTTAATTAGTGTCATTCTAGAACAGCGCCACAAATATAGAACGTTTTTGAACCCACATTTTGTTCATGTCTCACCTCCAGAAAGTAAACCGTTTTATATAGATAGACAGCATCCATTACGAGAAGTACACCCAGTTAGGACAGAGGGTGGTGAAATGCAACGAGTATTTGTTTACACCCCAGTTACCAAAATGGAACTCTTAGAAATGAAGAAATTAATTCCCTGTCACGACAAAGATCCAGCAGGGTTCCACCGAGAATTAAAAGACATGCTCCGTATGGGAGAATACACGTATCCAGATATCATTAAAATGTTAAAAGTCCTGTTGCCCGCAGGGGTATACGAAAAACTCAAGGAAAAGGATTGGGAGGTGGGAGAGAAAAAGATCGATTGGACAGCTCTAGAAGCTGAAGATAAGATACGAGTACCAGGTACCGGTCTTGGAGACAAATGTAAAGAATTACCAGAATTATTAATACAAGTTTTACCTAGATTATTAGCCACTAAAAAGGAAGACTGGGATGCGATCTCAGCCTGTAAACAGAAACAAGACGAAGACACTAGTGATTTTTATTCTAGATTTGAGAAATGTTTTATAATAAACAGTGGTTTAAAGACAAGTAGCGAGTCATACCCTCATCTTTTTGTTACTAAACTAGTCGAGAATTCAAGTCCACAAGTTAAGAATCGAGTTTTGAAAGTCGAAAGTACATGGCAAGCTAGTACCCCGTCCCAGATGTTGCAGATGCTCCAGTATCACCAGAATAGAATCAGAGAAGAGCAAGAACATGAGAGAAGACGTATGAAAGACACGAAAATGAAAGTACTAGTTGCACAATCTGTTCCACAAGACAGTCAGAAGAGGGGTCCGAATCAAGCCAGTCATCCTGCAGCTCCCGTTAAAGGGACATGCAATTATTGTAAACAGCCAGGTCATTTTATAAACGAGTGTGCAGTTCTGAAACACAATATAGCCACTGGTAAAACTAAAGAAAGACCACGTCCGCCTAGACAAGAACAAGTTTCACAGACTTCTCAGCCACAGAATGCACAACAGACAGTTCCAGCACCGCAGCCTATCGCTGCAACACAGCATGTTACACAGCAGATGTACCAGTATGCACAGACAGAGTATCCAGAGTATCAAGCGTATTCATGAAACAGCCTAGAGAGGGAGGTAGGCTTGCCTCTCATCGAGATTCCTGTAGATCAAGAAGGTCCCTATGTTCACAGCCAAGTATTAGGGAAAGACAGAAAGTTTCTGATTGATACAGGGGCAAGTAGGACGACTATTAGTCATGACGAGGTTCCAGGGGCTCCGCTCTCAGGCTCTAGAAATGTTTCCCTTGGATTTTCAGGAAAGCCAATTGTAAACGAGATATCAAAGCCAGTTACTCTAGAAGTTGGTCCATTGTCCCGAACTACTGATCTATTACTTACGAAATCATGTCCAGAAAATTTGTTAGGCATTAAGACACTGAAAGAATTAGGTGCAGTTATTTGCTGCTCCCCAGAAGGAATACGTTTGTTTTTACGTGACTTCAAGGGTCACTATGTTTTACGTGATTTTGATCCGAGATTGTCTAATGTTCCGCAGCATCTATGGGCGCAAGGTCCAACTGATGTTGGTTTCATGCAAATCACACCCCATCGTGTGACTCTCAAACAAGGTATAGTCCTACCACGAATCAGACAGTACAGATTGCCACCTGAGGCTGTAGCAGCCTTATCCAAAATTATTGACGAGCTCATGGCTCAAGGAGTAGTTGTAGAAACTGACTCCAATGTATGTAATTCTCCTATCATTCCAGTCATGAAACGTACTGATCCAAATGCACCCCCAGTATATCGATTAGTGATTGACCTTCGAGAACTCAATAAATGTATCATTCCCCAGTACCCAGTTGTTCCAGATATCTCATCTCTGTTGACAGCTATTGATCCTGAGGCAATATTTGTTACCGTAATCGACCTCAAGAATGCATTTTTCAGTGTTCCAATTCATCCAGACAGCCAGTACCTTTTCGGTTTTTGTTTAAATGGAAGGAGCTATAAATTCACACGAGCTCCTCAAGGTTTCACAGAAAGTCCTAGTATTTACAGTCAAGCACTTAAGAGACAACTAGACAACATTCACATGCCAACTGACACTGCCCTGCTCCAATATGTCGATGATCTACTGATCACAGCCCGTTCTGAACGTGACTGCGAGCGAGCATCACTTACAGTTCTGTATTTCCTAGCCGAGATGGGGCACAAGGTGTCCCCTTCAAAGCTTCAATTCTGTGTCCAGCAAGTGATCTACTTAGGCCACTTACTGTCCAAGTGGGGTAGGCAGTTGACACCCGACCGTATCCAGTTAATAGCGAGTCTTCCTCAGCCCAAGACCCAGAAGGAGGTACGTGCTTTTATCGGCCTTACTTCTTATTGCAGACAATGGATTCCTCAGTATGCATTTCTAGCCAAGCCACTGATACAGTTAACGACACAGGAGGCAGCCGTATCGACTGTTCTCCCTTGGACATCTGAACATACACTTAGTTTCAATGAGTTAAAGAAAGCTTTATGCCAAGCACCTGTTCTAGCTACACCGAACTACAGTAAGCCTTTTACACTTTTTGTCACAGAACGTGATGGTATTGCATTATCTGTTCTCACACAAGATCAAGCCGGACAATACAAGCCCTGTGCTTATTTTTCGAGCACACTAGATCCAGTAGCCCAGGCTCTGCCTGCGTGCCTCAAGTCAGTTGCAGCCACAGCACTAGCTATCAGACAAAGTGATTCCATAGTATTAGGACACTCCTTGACAGTACAAGTTCCACACTCCGTGGAAGTTCTTTTAAACCGAACACAGACTCAGCACTTGACAATTGCACGTTTGACAGGTTATGAACTGACACTGTTCCAGCCACACATAGAAATCAGACGCTGCAACGTTCTAAATCCTGCTACACTGTTACCGTCAGTTACTTCAAATCCTGCCACACATGACTGTGTGGAAGTTGTTAACACTATGACAAAGCCAAGGCAAGATCTGACAGATATTCCATTACCAGATCCCGACCTGACACTTTATGTGGATGGTTCATGTATGAGAACAAGTACAGGAGAACTAGTAGCCGCGTATGCAGTGACTACTGACACTGAAGTTATTGAAACACACCGTATTGACACCCTGTCTGCTCAAGCAGCAGAGCTAGTCGCTCTGACACAAGCCTGCATACATGCCAAGAACCTGAAAGTTAATATTTACACAGATTCACGCTACGCATTCGGAGTTGTACACGACTTCGGAGTGCTCTGGCAAGAGAGAGGTTTCATGACTTCTCATGGAACCAAGATTCAGCATGGTTTCCTTATTCAAGCTCTGTTAGATGCAATACATTTACCGACATCCATCGCTATTATGAAATGCAAAGCACATACGAAAGTTACAGACATTATTTCTCAAGGTAATGATCTAGCAGATCGAACAGCCAAGCTTACAGCACAGACACCAGACATACCAGTTTACAAGACACCGACATCCACTCTAGAACAGACTACTTGTATGACAGTTAAGGACCCTACTCAAGATGTCATAGATATCCAGTTACATGCTACTCCTGAAGAAATTAAGAAATGGTCCGAACAAGGAGGGGTCCAGACAGATCAGGGATGGGTGACGAAGGGAAAAGCCACATGGTTTCTCCCCGACTCTATGGTTCAAGTCATTATCAATACCGCACATAGTCCTGCACACTTAGGAGAAAAAGCCATGTTAGACAGTATCCAGAACATTTGGTTTAATAAGCATTTACGAGCTGCAGCCAAGCAGAAAGTCCGTACTTGTATGATATGTTGCCAGTTCAATCCAGGTAAAAGTGTCCCGGTGGAACAAGGTGGATTCCAGCCCCCTGACCACCCTTTTGAAGTCCTCCAGATGGATTATATTCAGATGGAGCGATGTTGAGGTTTCAAGTATGTCCTTGTAGTTGTATGC
Organism: Lissotriton helveticus; assembly: GCF_964261635.1. Lineage (NCBI taxonomy): Eukaryota > Metazoa > Chordata > Amphibia > Caudata > Salamandridae > Lissotriton > Lissotriton helveticus. Next base: position 960,305,513 of record NC_136070.1, on the reverse strand, counting down.
GCTTTGTCCAGGTGGACAGAAGCATATCCAGTCCCAGATTATACAGCCGCGACCACTGCCAAGCAGTTGGTTCGTGAATTCTTCCCCCGCTATGGACTCCCTAGGGTCGTGTATTCTGATAACGGCCAGCCATTCTCATCTGAACTAATGAAGCACGTTTCCCTTTTGTTAGGGTACCAGTGGAAGTTCCATTGTGTACGCCATCCAGAAGCAGCCGGTCTCGTAGAGTGACATAATCAAACCTTGAAAATACGTATTGCCAAAGTCTGTCAAGAAAAAGGTGTAGACTGGTTAGTTGCCCTGCCAGTTGCTCTGTTCTATATGCGCATGGTCGCACATTCCAGATCAGGTCTGTCCCCTTATGAGGTCGTATTCGGCCGCCCCCCGAATATGTGGGGTACACCCAGACCCCGAAGTATTACAGATGTTTCCAGTAATATGCTGACAGATTACCTAGCTTCCTTGATGTCTGCCCTACACTCTTGTCGTTCACAGGTTGCTGCTGCATTTCCCGACAATACTGAAGTCAAGCCACACGAGGTCCTTCCCGGCTCCCTGGTTTTAATCCGGAATTTCGATCGTTCAAGTCCGCTGGAGCCTCGCTGGAAGGAGCCGAAGTTAGTCCTTTTGACCACCCGCACGGCCGTGAAGTTGGAAGGGAGGAAAGGCTGGGTGCATCTGTCTCACGTCAAGAAATTTCATGGATTAAGACCTAAAACTTTAAATAACACTTCTACAGACACTTTTATCAAGGACTGTCCCGCTAATGACTTTGATTCAAAACCTCCCCTGTTAGAGAAAACTCCGCAGCAGGAGTATAAACAGAAGCTTCGGTCTAGTAGAATAAGTCAGCCAGTTTAATTGTCTAAGTCCCCCTGGGTGAAACGGTTAGACAGGTATCTGACATGTATGAAATAGACCCCCATAGTGAGAGAGTTAGTCAAAACTCAATCCGATGTATCGTTTTTCTAAGTTTTATATTGTTTTTGAGCTTGATGGTTACCTGCACGAGTTATGCATTTCATTTATGTTTTCCAATTTCTCATGTAAATAAGTTTTCTAATGCTACAGTAGAACACACGTTTAGTGATCTGCCTCCTCATGAACTATCTTATCGTCTTGCTATGCGCAACAATACATTTATCCGTATGTTACATTATTCACACCAGACCAGCAATGCCACTAATTGTTGGGTGTGTGGTCGACTCCCCCCTTTCCAGACACCGAAGGGAGTTCTGCCACTGTTTCCTTATCCGTTTTCACATAATGGTTCATGTGGAGCCTGGTCCATGTTAACGTCATCTTCAAATGATATGTCCCTTCTGAATAGTACATGTTTTCCAGACAAGCAAGGTCTTCCCCACAGAACAGGGTTAGATCTAGAAAATGAAGTTTATAATTTAGGAAATTATTCTTCGAATTTTATGGTCCTGAATGTTCAGTCTGATCCTACTCCAGACTTACCTGCTATTTCAGTACTACCAGTCAAAGGCGAATTATGTGTCAGAAATAATGGTTCCGTACATGTAGGACATAGTGATTGTACTACTATTGTCGAGTATAGTGACAGTGGGAAATCTATTTTCAAAGCTTCACGTCATTCTTATTTTGTTTGTGGTCAGACCGCATATGTTCGTCTGCCCCTCGATTGGGATGGAACCTGTTACATTGCCTTCCTACTGCCACCAGTTTTTCTAGCCCCATCTGATTATCACAGAAACACATATCTAGTACACATTAGACATAGAAGGGAGATCGAGTCCCCAATTGTCGATCAAACTGAAACTGCTCTAGAACAGTATACAGATTTCAATAAAGGCTTCTTCTTCTTTATAGGACCTATCCAGAATAGTAAGTTAATCCGTAGGTTAACAAGAACCCTTGAAGCAGTAGTGAATGAGACTGCCTCTGCCCTAGGTAACTTAACCGCAGAGCAATCTGCTATGAGATTTGTCGTGCTCCAAAATCGTCTCGTTCTTGACGTCATACTGGCCGATAGAGGAGGAGCATGTAGAGTCATCGGATCTAGTTGCTGCATTTTCATTCCTAATAACGCGCCGTCTGTTTATTCAGCTATAACCAGACTTCATAAAATTGCCCATCAGTTACACCAGAATCCAGGCACCTGGACATGGTCCGGTTGGTTCTGGAGTATAATTTCTGCCTGGGGATGGAAAGTATTGTCATTTCTAGGTATTGCAGTAGCGATCATATTCAGTTGCTGCCTCTGTATACAATGTGGCCCTGCGATTTGCGGCATTTGTGCTACCTCTTGTATTCCTAGTCCCAAGTCCCGTCCTAGATCCCGTTCCAGGAAAATTCGAGACGAGCAAATGATACTGTATGAAATGATAGATGGTATCATGAATATTGATGTTTCCTGATGGAAACGTAGTGACAAGGAGGGAATGTGGAAAAGTAAATTTTGCCATGTTCTGTGTCCCTACGTGTTCCCCATCTTATGTTATGTGTGCATGATTAATATGCATATGTATTCCCCATGATTGATTAAAGACGCAATTACAGTTGTGTCCAACTCTAGTATGCCAGTTTCCAGTTCTCGTGAAAGCTACGAGTATTAGGCCTATGTAAAGTTATGTTGCCACGTTTCACAGTGTGCACGTTATTTCATTGTAAAGTCCCCGTTTCTAGGCCTCAAAAGGGCCCGGACTCAGATTCAGCTCTTGTCTCCTGAACCCTCTCCGAGGAGCGATACAGCCCCCACCTGTATCCCTGACCCTTCACTTACTTCCTGCCTCACAGTGCCCGGCTCGGCCTGGCTCTGCCTGCTGGTCTGCCAAGAGTATGTTATGATTCTAGTTATCAGTCCAGCTCTCCTTCCCTGCATTCCTAAGCTACTGAATCGCATCAATAGTTTCCGTCATGGTCTAGCCTTTACGTCTCCATGTAAGAGAAATACTGTATTAATGGTCATTTAATATTCCTCAACACGCACTACATGTAGAATAATGCATGCACCAGTCTTAGAATCTGTTAGCCTTTACCCTGATAACTTTTGGATTCTATCAATATGTTCTCTAAACATCAGATACTAGATAGTGTTTAGGTACATGTCGCTCTGACTCTCCAGACTTCAGTCTCTCCTTCTAGCGCAGAAGTCATAGCCCCCAGCTTCTCCCTAGTAACACGTCATTGCCAGCTTGCGCGCACCACTAGGTTAGAGGTCCCGGCTCCTTAGGTAGCCCCGTCCATGTTTCCGCCCCATTTATGACACATTCCGTTACGTTTACATCACATGTCTATGTATACGCCCTGTTCACGCCTCTTGTTACACCTACTTTCTGCCTTATCTCTCGCGACTGCTACAGGCCCTGCCCACTGCTACGCCTATTGTATTGAACATCATGTATTTTGTTTAACTATATATACTTGTGCATTGTTATTAAAAGTTAGCTGTTGTCCCGATCCTGCCCGTGTGCAGCGCTGCCATCCTATTCCCGTGCAGGTTGTCCTGTTCCTGTCCTTTATGCTGTATTAAAACCTGCAAACTCCAGCTACCTCGAATCTTGACTCTTATTTATTGAGCTATCTGTTATTGTATATCTAGTCAAAAATAGAGGTATTATTTATTTATTTACCACAGTTAGACTTGTCTTGGGATGTTTTATTCTGATTCTCTGCGTTTTATCTGAGGTATTTCCCCACTTCCAGGACATGTTAGGGGTTGGTACTAAAATACCAAATATATCAGACAGATCTTGTTGCTTTTATTTGTTGCTTATAGTAGACTGTACAACAACCTGCAGGGACCCCTGCCACTTCTCTACAATTTGCCCTATGTGATTAGGCTATACTGTACTCCAACGTTTCCCAAGGGGGTCCGCAGGACTTGAGTGACTAACATAAGAGGTGTGAATGTATTTGGCGCCTGGGCGGCAAGACTGCAATACAATCTGGCCCCCAGGCTCACAGCACATGAGAGGTATGGATGTTGCTGGCGCCGAGGTGGCAAGACTGCAATGAAATCTGGCCAATCATAGGTGCAAGCTGAAGGGTGATTGCCCTTATATTGTGTTATTCACTTCTGCCCATCACCCGATGCAGAGATTGAAGAGCATTGGAGGCTGGAGCACATCGAACAGGCAGTCTTCTGGAACTGCATGTAAGTGTTTAATTTGTGTGTGCGTGTTTGTGTGTGTTTCCCTCGTTTTTTGTGCCCTTCTTCCCTCTGTTCCACTCGTTTTTTGTGCCCTTCTGCCCTCTATGCCACTCATTTTTCCTTCGTTTTTTGTGCCTTTCTGCCCTCTGTTCCACTAATTTTTTGTGCCCTTCTGCCCTCTGTGCCACTCGTTTTTTGTGCTTTTCTGCCCTTTGTCCCACTCGTTTTTTGTGCCCTTCTGCCCTATGTGCCACTCGTTTTTCCCGTTTTTTGTGCCTTTCTGCCCTCTGTTCCACTCGTTCTTCCCTCGTTTTTTGTGCCCTTCTGCCCTGTTCTACTCTTTTTTGTGCCCTTCTGCCCTCTGTGCCACTCGTTTTTTGTGCCCTTCTGCTCTCTGTGCCACTAGTTTTTCCCAGGTTTTTTGTGCCTTTCTGCCCTCTGTTCCACTCGTTTTTGGTGTCCTTCTGCCCTCTGTACCACTCGTTGTTCCCTCGTTTTTTGTGCCTTTCTGCCCTCTGTGCCACTCGTTTTTTGGGTGCACTTCTGCCCTCTGTGCCACTTGTTTTACCCTAGTTTTTTGTGCCTTTCTGCCCTCTGTTCCACTCGTTCGTTGTGCCATTCTGCCCTGTGTTCCAATAGTTTTTTTGTGCCCTTCTGCCCTCTGTGCCACTCATTTCTTTTGTTTTGTGTGCCTTTCTGCCCTCTGTTCCACTCTTTTTTTGTGCCCTTCTGCCTCCGTTCCACTCATTTTTATGTGCCCTTCTGCCCTCTGTGCCACTCGTTTTTCCCTCATTTTGTGTGCCTTTCTGCCCTCTGATCCACTTGTTTTTTGGTGCCCTTCTGCCCTCAGTGCCACTTGTTTTTCACTCGTTTTTTGTGCCTTTCTGCCCTCTGTTCCGCTAGTTTTTTGGTGCCCTTCTGCGCCACTCGTTTCCCTCGTTTTTTGTGCCTTTCTGCCCTCTGTTCCACTCGTTTTCCCTCGTTTTTGTTCCTTTCTGCCCTCTGTTTAACTCGTTTTTTGTGCCCTTCTGCCCTCTGTGCCACACGTTTTCCCCTCATTTTTTGTGCCTTTCTGCCCTCTGTGCCACTCATTTCCCTCGTTTTTTGTGCCTTTCTGCCCTCTGTTCCACTCGTTTTCCCTCGTTTTTTGTGCCTTTCTGCCCTCTGTTCCACTCCTTTTTTTATGCCCTTCTGCCCTCTGTGCCACTCGTTTTTCCCTCGTTTTTTGTGCCTTTCTGCCCTCTGTTCCACTCGTTTTTTGTGCCCTTCTGCCCTCTGTGCCCATTAAGGAGCCCGAAAGAGCACAGATTCAAAAACCAGAAAACCCCCTGCATCGTGGGCCTCAGTGTTTCGACTGCAGGGAGTGGGGTCACATAGCACAGGCCTGTCCCCAAAAGAAAATGGACGAGCCTATGGACATCTTGTGACCTAGGTGTACTGGTAACTCTTACCTGTGTCAGAGTGAGGAAAATTGAATTTTGCCCTGTCATGTGTCCCTACGTGTTCCCCATCATATGTTATATGTGCATGATTAATATGCATATTTACACCCTTGGCCAAATAAAGACGCATTTATAGTTGCGTCCAACGTTAGTATGCCAGTTATCCAGTCCTCCTTAAGGCAACGTGAATTAGGCTTCTAGGCCTATGTTGCCAACGTCTTTACATTATGCACGTTAATTCATCGAGTTGTCCCCGTTTCTAGGCCTCACAGGGCCCGGACACCAGATTCAAGCTCCAAGTCTCCTGACACCACTCCGAGGAGCGATGCAGCCCCTCCCGCATCCCTGACCCTTCACTTACTCCTGCCAAGCAGCGCGGTGCCCGGCCTGGCCTGCCTGCCTGTCTGCCAAGAATATGTTATGCCTCTAGTTATCAGTTCAGCTCCCCGGCTTCACATTCCTAAGCTAACGAACTGCATAAACATCTTCAGCTATAGTCTAGTCTTTCTGTCTCCATGCAAGAGAATTACTGAATTAATATTCATAGAAGATTCATAGTACACGCAATACATGAAGAATATAAGCATGCACTAGCCTTAGTGACAAGTAGCCTTTGCCCTGATGACTTTTAGATTCCCAAGCAACATGTACTCCAAACACAAGATATCAGATATGCTATAGGTACATGTCGTCCTGACATCCTAGACTTCAGTCTCCTCTTATAGTGCTAGAAGTCAGAGCCCCCAGCTCTCCCCAGTTACACGTCATGTTTTGTTTACGCGCACCAGTAGGTTAAAGGTTCCAGCTGCCCAGGTAGCCCCCTCCATGTATCCACCCACTTATGACACTCCTGTGACGTTTACCTCATATGTCTTCGTGCACGCCCTGTGCACGCCTTCTTTTCACGCCCATATGTTCTTATCTTCCGTTTGTCACTTGTTACGCCTACTGTATTCAATGCAATTGTACTGTTTTACTATATATACTGTATGATGTTAATGAGATGTTGCAGCTGCCATTCCATGCCATTCCCTTTTCCTTGTGTCTGTCCCTTCCTGAACCTTTGCAGGTGATGGAACCCGATGGTCCATTGGCTCGAGCCATCTGATTAAAGCCCTTACGACTCAGACACCTCGGATTCTGCCTCTTATTTATTGAGCTATCCTTTTCAGTTAATGCATAGAAAAATAGTACCGGTAATTATTTATTTATTTACCACATAAATAGCGCCCGAACAGGGACGAGCCCCTTCCCCACGCGCCGGCGATGTAACGCAGGCCCCCTGACCCTTCTACAGCCGTGACGGACCCCTACTGTGCACCTGCAGATATTTCTGCTCAAGTCTCCCTCAGGCCCACGGAGGAGACGGAGACTGCGGTCCGGCATCCATACGAGGCGGTGAGGAAGGCGGTTCGTTCCGACCAGAACCCAAGCCGAGAGAGCAAGGTCCGAGGTATCCGGAGGCCCACCTGTTTCCGAAGCCCGAAGCCCAAGGCGCATGCGTAGTGCGTAGTAACCAGACGTCGTAGCAGTCCAGTCCAGTCCGAGGCCTTCAGTTTGCTTCCCGGTGAGTACCGTTGCTGGGGGTATCTAGACGGGTTCATTAATTTGTGCCCGGTCCGACGGGTTTGGGTACACAGATCCGGTCCGACGTGTTCACTTAGGTGGATACGGTATGACGTGTCTCTTTAGGAGACCGGTATGTTCTGTACTGTTTTAGCAGTGCATCCAGTAATTCTAGTAAGTCTGTTCTCGAGAAATTCAAGTATTGTGTTTTCAATGTATCAGGTAGTATTCTGTTCGAACTATTATTAATGTGTTTGATGTCGTGGTATGAATGATTGTTTTGCTATTCATTACTGTGTTCATTGTGTATTGTGCTCAAGCTCAAGTTCGGTTCAAATATGCCGCTGTTTTCAAAGTTACGTCAGATAAAAACCAGAAAAGGGTTACTCGAAGAATCAGTTCCTGTCCCTCCTAGGGACAGTCCTGGACATTTCATGTATCATAAGCATGGCTTAGATGCCATACTGTATCTAGATTTATGGGCCGATTACACCAAGAATCTCGAAGAGAAATATAGATGGCCTGTTTCAGGAACATGGGATGCCGAGTGCATCATGAGAGTAGAAGAAGAATTATGGAAAAAGAAAGCCAGACAATCCCAGAAAGATGCCATAGAGTTGTGGCGTAAAGAATCTCATAAAAGAACAGAAAAAGAATTCAGAAAAGCCGAACTAAGTAGGGAATCCTCAGAAAAAGCCCAAGAAAGGGAATTACTAGAAGAAGGTGAACGAGTTAGAGCAGAACAGTCAGACAGACAAAGAAATGCCCTTATTAAAGGTATGTATCCCCTTCTCGCCGAGGGTTTGCCGAAAGCGACCCCGGAAGAACCCCGTAATTTACCGCCACCATTGGTCCCGACTAAGCTACGTCATAAACCGACCGCAGCCGAAATTTTTCTTTCTTCCTATTTAGACAACACTGTTCCAGAATATGCTAATACAAATCCTACTCCGCCTGTTCAACTTCCACCTCAGCACCCTGTTAATAACGTAATTACTGTGCCTCCAGCCGTTGGTCCCGGGAATCCTGTTAATGTGCCAGTACCCCAGGACCAACCCACATTACGTACTCCTACTTTGCCAGTCCCATTACCAGCAGCCGCACATTCAGTATTAATCGACGATTCTAGTTCAGGAGGAGCAGGGGGAGGTACTCCTATCACCCCGCCTCAAACAAAGCGCCTGACGCTGAGAGACGCAGCATTACAGCGTACGCCAAAAGTGGCCACGTACGAAGCCCTAAAAAATTCCTTACTGATTGTAGATATGATCCAGTGCCAGGTGAAGATCACATGATATTATATTCCGTACGTTTACGACGAGTTGCAAACTTTTTGATTACCATATCAGATATGAAAGAACATTTAGACAGAATATACCATTTCATCCGAACAGGGGAGAAACCAGAAAGTATTCACGAAGCTATGGCACACAGGAAATTCGAGACTCAAGGCATGATTTTGCAATTTTTAATAAATTGTTTAATAAGAAAACAGGATCGCCCTGATAAAAATCCAGAAGAGATGAAATTCCTGATAAGATGGAGTGACAATATAGCAGATGGAAAACACAAGACACACAATTGTATAGAAACCATGTACATAAAGATTCGTAAAGAAATTATAGGCATACACGAGAGGGAGAAAGCAAGAATAGTAGCAGAGAAAGAGAATGACTCTTCAGACGAAGATGTAGACAACGAGAATCCCACCAGAATAGCGTATGTAGGTAGGACGAGACCTTCTGACAGACACACACGCCTAGACTACAAGAAAGCTTTTCCTCCTCCCGTACCAGAACAGTGTTCCCTTGAACAAGTATTCCAGGCTACCGATAAAGTTCTGAAATTACGAATAGGTTACAGTGAACTTAGTACCATGCATGAACAAGAACTAGCCCGGTCAGCAGTTCGATGGACTAGTGATTCTACCACGTTTTCAGACGAAGTAGTGGCTCAAATGTTTCTGAAACTGCCCCCAGACGAGCAGCGACTGGTGGGTATGTACATGATCCAGCACCTCATTACACTGTACGAGAGTCAGCATTCTGATCCAGGTCCATTATATAATGTATTGAACGAGTTACTCCTAAACCGATGGAAAGGTCTAGGTACCGATCTGATTAGCGTCATTTTAGAACAGCGCCACAAATACAGAACGTTCCTGACTCCGCATTTTGTTCCTGTTCCACCCCCATTCTACATAGACAGACAGAATCTGTTGCGAGAAGTGCATCCTGTTAAGGGAACGGGGGGTGCCCTCGAACGAGTATTTGTTTACACCCCTTTAACGAAAATAGAACTACTAGAAATGAAAAAGTTAGTGCCCTGTCACGATAAAGATCCAGCAGGGTTCCACCGTGAATTAAAAGACATGCTCCGTATGGGAGAATACACGTATCCTGATATCATTAAAATGCTAAAAGTCCTGTTGCCTGCGGGCATATATGAAAAACTCAAAGAGAAAGAATGGGAGGTGGGAGAGAAAAAGATTGATTGGACCGCATTAGAGAACGAAGATAACACACGAGTCCCAGGTACTGGTCTTGGGGATAAAGCCAAAGAATTGCCCGAACTGTTAATACAAGTCTTGCCAAGATTACTAGCCACGAAAAAGGAAGATTGGGATGCCATCTCAGCCTGTAAACAGAAACAAGACGAAGACACTAGTGATTTTTATTCCAGATTTGAGAAATGTTTCATTATAAATAGCGGTCTGAAGACAAGTAGTGAGTCGTATCCACATCTCTTTGTTACCAAACTAGTTGAGAATTCTTTACCACAAGTTAAGAATAGAGTACTAAAAGTCGAGAGTACCTGGCAAGCTAATACCCCGTCTCAAATGCTCCAGATGTTACAATACCACCAGAACCGTATCAGGGAAGAGCAAGAACACGAAAGAAGACGTATGAAAGACACGAAAATGAAAGTACTAGTTGCACAGTCTGTTCCAGCAGATAGTCAGAAGAGGGGTACGAATCAAACTAGTCATTCTGCAGCTCCCGTTAAAGGGACATGCAATTATTGTAAACAGCCAGGTCATTATATAAACGAATGTGCAGTTCTGAAACATAACATAGCTACAGGTAAGACGAAAGAGAGACCGCGTCCTCCTAGACAAGAACATGTTCCGCAGAATTCACAGCCACCGCAGAACGCACAACAGACAGTTACAGTACCGCAGCCTATAGCTGCCACACAACATGTCACACAGCAAATGTACCAGTATGCACAGTCAGATTATCCAGAATATCAGCAGTATTCATGAAACAGCCTAGAGAGGGAGGTTGGCTTGCCTCTCATCGAGATTCCTGTAGATCAAGAGGGTGCCTATGTACACAGTCAAGTATTAGGGAAAGACAGAAAGTTTCTGATTGATACAGGGGCAAGTAGGACTACCATCAGTCATGACGAGGTTCCAGGGGCTCCGCTCTCAGGCTCAAGAAATGTTTCCCTGGGATTTTCAGGAAAGCCTATTGTTAATGAAATATCAAAACCAGTTTCCCTAGAAGTTGGTCCATTGTCCCGAACTACAGACTTGTTACTTACGAAATCATGCCCTGAAAACTTACTAGGTATTAAAACACTGAAAGAGTTAGGTGCAGTAATATGTTGTTCTCCGGAAGGAGTGAGATTGTTTTTACGTGATTTTAAAGGACATTATGTGTTAAGAGATTTTGATCCCAGATTACTGAATGTACCACAGCATTTATGGGTGCGAGGTCCAACTGATGTAGGTTGTATGCACATTACACCATATCGTGTCACTCTGAAACAAGGAGTTGTATTACCCAGAATTCGACAATACAAGTTACCACCTGAGGCTGTAGCAGCCTTATCGAAAATCATTGACGAGCTCATTGCTCAAGGAGTGGTTGTAGAAACTGACTCCAATGTATGTAATTCTCCTATCATTCCGATTCTTAAACGTACTGATCCAAATGCACCTCCAGTTTATCGATTAGTGATTGACCTTCGAGAACCTAATAAATGTATCATACCCCAGTACCCAGTGGTTCCAGATATCTCTTCCCTATTGACTGCCATTGATTCCGAAGCTACGTTCTTTACTGTTATTGATCTCAAGAACGCATTCTTTAGTGTCCCCATTCATCCAGACAGCCAGTTCCTTTTCGGATTCTGTTTAAATGGAAGAAGCTATAAATTCACACGTGCACCTCAAGGTTTCACAGAAAGTCCTAGTATTTACAGTCAAGCACTTAAACGACAACTAGACAGTATTCACATGCCAACTGACACTGCCCTGCTCCAGTATGTCGATGATCTATTAATCACAGCCCGAACAGAACGTGACTGCGAACGTGCGTCACTGACCGTCTTGTATTTTCTGGCCGAAATGGGGCACAAGGTGTCCCCTTCCAAGCTACAATTCTGTGTCCAGCAAGTGGTATACCTTGGACACTTGCTGTCCAAGAGGGGTAGACAGTTGACACCTGACCGTATCCAGTTAATAGCACATCTTCCACAGCCCAAGACACAGAAGGAGGTACGAGCTTTTATCGGCCTCACTTCTTACTGCAGACAATGGATTCCTCAGTACGCATATCTAGCCAAACCACTGATACAGTTGACAACACAGGAGGCAGCCACATCGACTGTCCTCCCTTGGACCCGGGAACATACACTTGTTTTCAATGAGTTAAAGAAAGCTTTATGTAATGCACCTGTTTTAGCAACACCGAACTACAGTAAGCCTTTTACCCTCTTTGTTACTGAACGTGATGGTACAGCATTATCTGTTCTCACACAAGATCAAGCAGGACAACACAAGCCTTGTGCTTATTTTTCTAGCACATTAGATCCAGTAGCCCAGGCTCTGCCTGCGTGCCTCAAGTCAGTTGCAGCCACAGCTCTAGCTATCAGACAAAGTGATTCCATAGTGTTAGGACACTCCCTGACAGTACAAGTTCCACACTCCGTGGAAGTTCTTTTAAACCGAACACAGACTCAGCATTTGACAATTGCACGTTTAACAGGATATGAACTGACACTGTTTCAGCCACACATAGAAATCAGACGCTGCAACATTTTAAATCCTGCTACACTTTTACCCTCGATTACACCGAACCCTGCCACACATGACTGCGTGGAAGTTATTAACATCATGACAAAGCCAAGACTTGACGGATATTGCATTACCTGATCCCGACCTGACACTTTACGTGGACGGTTCATGTATGAGAACAAGTACAGGAGAATTAGTAGCTGCATATGCAGTGACTACTGAAACTGAAGTAATAGAAACACATCGTATTGACACCCTGTCTGCTCAAGCAGCAGAGCTCATCGCTCTGACCCAAGCCTGCATACGAGCCAAGAACCTGAAAGTAAACATATATACAGATTCACGTTATGCATTCGGAGTCGTACACGACTTTGGAGTCCTCTGGCAAGAAAGAGGTTTCATGACCTCTCATGGAGCCAAGATTCAGCATGGCCCCCTCATTCAAGCTCTGTTAGAAGCAATACATTTGCCGACAGCCATTGCCATTATGAAGTGCAAAGCACATACGAAAGTCACTGACACCATTTCCCAGGGTAACGACCTGGCCGATCGAACAGCCAAGCTTACAGCTCAGACTCCAGACATTCCAGTTAACACGACAAAGACAGACGCTCTAGTCCAGACGACTTGTATGACAGTTAAGGACCCTACACAAGACGTACTAGACATACAGTCACATGCTACCCCAGACGAAATCAAGAAATGGTCTGAACAAGGAGGGGTCCAGACAGATCAGGGATGGTTGACGAAGGGAAAAGCTACATGGTTTCTCCCCGACTCTATGGTTCAAGTCATTATTAATACCGCACATAGTCCAGCACATTTAGGAGAAAAAGCCATGTTAGACAGTATCCAGAACCTTTGGTTTAACAAGCATTTACGGGCAGCAGCGAAGCAGAAAGTGCGTACCTGCATGATCTGTTGTCAGTTCAATCCAGGAAAAGGTGTTCCGGTGGAACAAGGTGGATTCCATCCTCCTGACCACCCTTTTGAAGTCCTCCAGATGGATTATATTCAGATGGAGCGATGTCGAGGTTTCAAGTATGTCCTCGTAGTTGTATGCGCTTTGTCCAGATGGACAGAAGCATATCCAGTTCCAGATTACACTGCCGCGACCACTGCCAGGCAGTTGGTTCGTGAGTTTTTCCCCGCTATGGTTTGCCCAGGGTCGTGTATTCAGACAACGGCCAGCCATTCTCATCCGAGCTCATGAAACAAGTATCACTTTTGTTAGGGTATCAGTGGAAGTTCCACTGCGTACGACATCCCGAGGCAGCTGGCCTCGTCGAAAGACATAATCAAACTCTGAAAATACGTATAGCAAAGGTTTGCGCAGAGAAAGGCGTAGATTGGTTGGTAGCCCTGCCGGTTGCCCTTTTTTACATGAGAATGGTCGCACATTCCCGTTCAGGTCTGTCACCTTTCGAGGTTGTATTCGGCCGTCCCCCAAACATGTGGGGTACACCTATGCCACGTAAAATTACAGATGTTGACAGTAATATGCTGCCAGATTACCTAGCTTCCTTGATGTCTGCACTACTTCCTTGTCGTTCACAGGTCGCGGCTGCCTTTCCAGACAATACCCAAGTGAAACCGCACGAGGTCGTTCCAGGTGATCTGGTTTTGATCCGGAATTTTTAACGTTCAAGCCCGCTGGAGCCCCGCTGGAAGGAGCCGAAACTTGTTCTGAAGACCACAAGGACCGCTGTAAAGATAGAAGGAAGAAAAGGGTGGCTCCACTCAAGCCACATCAAGCGTTTCCATGGACTCCGTCCAAAGACTTTTTTCAAGGACTGCCCCGTTCTCAAGGACTGCCCCGATACTGACTCTAAACTTCCCCTGTTAGAGAAAACTCAGCAGCAGGAGTATAAACTCAAGCTCAGGTCTAGTAAGTCAGACAGTTTAATTGTTTAAGTCCCTCTCGGGTGAAGCGGTTAGACAGGTTCCTGACATGTATGAGATAGACCCACATAGTGAGAGAGTTGGTCGAAACTCCAAGAAAATACGTTACTGTAAAAATCTGCGCAGCAGATGTATCGTCACTTTATTGTTTATGTTATTTCTGAGTCTTACGATCACATGCATGAGTTATGTTTTACATGTATTTTTTCCTCCTCTTGGTTCGCATGTACATCTTTCCTCTAATGATACAGTAGAGCACACATTTAGTGAACTACCCCCTCACGAGTTATCCTACCGACTTGCAATGCGCAACAATACTTTTATCCGAATGTTACACTATTCACACCAGACTAGCAATACCACTAATTGTTGGGTGTGTGGTCGACTCCCCCCTTACCAGACACCGAAGGGAGTTCTGCCACTCTTTCCCTATCCGTTTTCACACAATGGTTCGTGTGGAGCATGGTTTACGTTAACATCATCCTTAGACGATAAGTTCCTTTTGAATAGAACATGTTTCCCAGACAAGGAAGGTCTTTCCCATAGGACAGGGTTAGATCTAGAAAATGAAGTATATGATCTAGGTAATTACTCCTCGAATTTCATGATTTTGAATGTTCAGTCCGAGACTACTCCAGACTTGCCTTCTATAACAGTTCTACCAGTGAAAGGCGAATTATGTGTCAGAAAGAATGGTTCAGTACATCTAGGACACAGTGATTGTAATACTGTGGTCGAGTATAGTGACAGTGGGAAATCTACTTACAAAGCCTCACGTCATTCATATTTTGTATGTGGTCAGACCGCATATGTACGTCTGCCCCTAGATTGGGATGGAACATGTTATATTGCCTTCCTACTGCCACCAGTTTTCCTAGCCCCATCTGATTATCACAGAAATACACTTCTAGTACACGTCAGACATAGAAGGGAGATCGAGTCCCCAATTGTCGATCAGACTGAAACTGCATTAGAACAGTATACAGACTTCAATAAAGGTTTCTTTTTCTTCATAGGACCTGTCCAGAATAGTAAGCTAATACGTAGGTTAACCAGAACCCTTGAAGCAGTAGTGAATGAGACTACTTCTGCCCTAGGTAACCTAACAGAAGAGCAATCTGCTATGAGATTTGTTGTTCTTCAGAACCGCCTTGTTCTTGACGTCATACTGGCCGATAGGGGCGGAGCTTGTAGAGTCATCGGATCTAGTTGTTGCATTTTCATTCCTAATAACGCACCGTCTGTATATTCAGCTATAACTAGACTTCATAAAATTGCCCATCAGCTACACCAGAATCCAGGCACCTGGACATGGTCCGGTTGGCTCTGGAGAATAATATCTGCCTGGGGATGGAAAGTACTGACATTCCTGGGTATAGGAGTAATAATCATATTCAGTTGTTGTCTTTGTTTACAATGTGGCCCTGCGATTTGCGGCTTGTGCGCTACCTCTTGTATTCCCAGTCCGAAGTCCTATTCCCAGAAGATAAAAGACGAGCAAATGATGCTGTATGAACAGATAGATGGTCTCATGAACATTGATGTTTCCTGAAGGAAACGTAGGGAACAAGGAGGGAATGAGGAAAATTGAATTTTGCCCTGTCATGTGTCCCTACGTGTTCCCCATCATATATTATATGTGCATGATTAATATGCATATTTACACCCTTGGCCAAATAAAGACGCATTTATAGTTGCGTCCAACGTTAGTATGCCAGTTATCCAGTCCTCCTTAAGGCAACGTGAATTAGGCTTCTAGGCCTATGTTGCCAACGTCTTTACATTATGCACGTTAATTCATCGAGTTGTCCCCGTTTCTAGGCCTCACAGGGCCCGGACACCAGATTCAAGCTCCAAGTCTCCTGACACCACTCCGAGGAGCGATGCAGCCCCTCCCGCATCCCTGACCCTTCACTTACTCCTGCCAAGCAGCGCGGTGCCCGGCCTGGCCTGCCTGCCTGTCTGCCAAGAATAGGTTATGCCTCTAGTTATCAGTTCAGCTCCCCGGCTTCACATTCCTAAGCTAACGAACCGCATAAACATCTTCAGCTATAGTCTAGTCTTTCTGTCTCCATGCAAGAGAATTACTGAATTAATATTCATAGAAGATTCATAGTACACGCAATACATGAAGAATATAAGCATGCACTAGCCTTAGTGACAAGTAGCCTTTGCCCTGATGACTTTTAGATTCAAGCAACATGTACTCCAAACACAAGATATCAGATATGCTATAGGTACATGTCGTCCTGACATCCTAGACTTCAGTCTCCTCTTCTAGTGCTAGAAGTCAGAGCCCCCAGCTCTCCCCAGTTACACGTCATGTTTCGTTTACGCGCACCAGTAGGTTAAAGGTTCCAGCTGCCCAGGTAGCCCCCTCCATGTATCCACCCACTTATGACACTCCTGTGACGTTTACCTCACATGTCTTCGTGCACGCCCTGTGCACGCCTTCTTTTCACGCCCATATGTTCTTATCTTCCGTTTGTCACTTGTTACGCCTACTGTATTCAATGCAATTGTACTGTTTTACTATATATACTGTATGATGTTAATGAGATGTTGCAACTGCCATTCCATGCCATTCCATGCCATTCCCTTTTCCTTGTGTCTGTCCCTTCCTGAACCTTTGCGGGTGATGGAACCCGATGGTCCATTGGCTCGAGCCATCTGATTAAAGCCCTTACGACTCAGACACCTCGGATTCTGCCTCTTATTTATTGAGCTATCCTTTTCAGTTAATGCATAGAAAAATAGTACCGGTAATTATTTATTTATTTACCACATAAATGGCGCCCGAACAGGGACGAGCCCCTTCCCCACGCAGCATTTCTACGCAGAGTCACCAGACATTATGGGAGGCCTGATTGGAAGTTGAATGAACTGCCACTTTTAAAGAGCTTGAGTAAGTGGAGAAGTGTGGCTCAATGGTTAGAGCGGCAGACCCTGATGCAGAGGTCTAGCCCGGGACCAGGGTTCAATTCCCCGCCTCGGCGGGTCTTGGGCTCAAAAATTCCACGGACCTGATAATTCTCGCCTCGATGCCTATTCCAATCATGGAGTCCCACTCTGCAACTCTGGGCAATAGCTTGCTTAATCTCCACAATGGCCCCCACAACGCTAAGGATGCCTGGCCTCCACCTTGGGGGTGCCCAGGAGTGGACACCTCACAGGGAAAGCCGGGATGGGTTCCACAGCGGTATTCGTAGAAGCGCCTTGAGACCCTTGCGGGTGAGTAGTGCGCTATACAAGTATCAATTTACAATTTACATTTAAATGTAACCTGGCGTGGGCAAACCTCTGATTTCTGCATAGAACATCCTATGTATTTATTTTGTAGAGTTACATTAACATGTAGCTGATGGAAAACTGCTTGGTGCTTGCAAATTTGCAAAGACACCTGGCAGGCTTGTCACCATGAGCGTGCAGAGGAATACACCTCCATTAGAGCACATCTTTACACTGATTCACTCATAGATGCCAAGGTTTCAGATTGGTAAGTGTGAAGTTTTCAGAATTTAACTGTAATAATGGGTGATAGTCACGCAGTCTGACTCTGCTCTGTTTTCAGTAGCCTGCTGTTAGCGCACTTTAGTCCAGTGACTTTCTTAGAGTTCCTAGTTGCTCAAATGGGTGTCATTTCTGATATTTATAGGTTTCCCTCCTCTTCATTGACCGATTTGTCTCACAAGAAAGTGTCACTCATAGTAGTTGAAATGTCACTCATAATTACACTGAAATTATGTAAATGTCACACATAGCAATCTGAAACCTTGGCAGCTGTGCTAATTCTACCACACACAGCACATTAGAACATCTCATAATTCCATGCCACACAATTCAACTATGAATAATTTAACCCTACAATATTCCATACCACATAATTACAATCCTAAAAATTTCAAAACACATATTTCCATTTCACTCCATACCACATAATTCCACATCACATAATAACATTCCACACAACTTAATACCACTCCAATCACATAATTACACTCCACACCACACAATCAACTACACATAATTCCACTTCAACCTATATAATTATACTTCACTTACTCTCAACTCCAAAACACATAATTACCCTCAACAAAATACAACTCTGCAACATGCTGCATAATTCCACTCCGCACAATTATACATCACACCATGCCACATAACTTTACATGTCACACAATTCCGCAATTCATCCCCACACCATTCATCACCCAACTTAATTACACTCCACATATCACTCAGCACCACATAATTTACCTCCACGTAATTATGCTCTACTCCATATTGCATAAATACACTTCACATAAATCCAGTCTATGCCACGTAGCAACATTCCACACAACTACACTTCACACCATGCCTCATAATACCACTCATCACAATTTTCACTCAACAGCGCACACTTCCACGTCACACAAATTCAACTCTACACATTTCCATTTCCCACCACATAATTCAAAAACTACATAATTCAAACGAACAACACAATTACACAACACACCACATACATCCAATCTACACCACAAAATCCCACATCATGCTACCATATTTAACAGCACACCACATAAGTAAACTCCACTACATACGACTCCACAACACAAAATACCATTCCAGATAATCTCACTCAAAGACTCACAATCCCACTCCATGACACACAATCCCACTCCACATAATTCCAGTACACTCAATACCACACAATTACATTCCACGTAATTACACTGCATACCATGCCACATTATTTCACTACACAGATCCAATCCACACAACACAATTCCACAACTAACATTTCCAATCCAAACCATAAATGACTTGCATATATGCAAAGGCATATGTTGCAAAGCCATATATTGCAAATGCTTTGTTGGGTGTCGATTTAGATCCCGTATATAGATTTCCCGATGTATGCCCTTATATAGGTACAATTCACATTGCCCTTATTTAGGCATAGAAATCCAGCCCTTATTAAGGCATTGCTGATGCTAACCAAATACAGGCATGGTCAACTACATCCGTTCATCTTCGTCACAACAAGTTCTTGGAAAACCAGACTCTTAAGACTCTTAAGCCTTTAGGACTTCCCCCCTCCCTGGATATGGATTCCTTAGGGGTTCATTTATGACGTTTTTATGCTCAACTTGTACGTCAATACTGGCATTCCTAAACAAGATCAAGGTATAAATATACCTTCACTTGCCATGGCAAATCACGGTTCGGCTGCCTACTTGCACGACGCAGCTCGCCACGGCAAGTTCGGAAGGAAGTCAAGTCCCCGCCTGACGCACTGACCAGTCGCTGTCATCCTCCTCGCCGAGAATCAAGCTCCAGTGTTTCTGACTCCCCTTGCGGGGTGTTAGAGATCGAGTCCCGGAAAGAGATACCAACCTCTCTCATTCTAAAGGTATTGAGCAGGCTAGAACCTAGCGAAACTTTTGGCAATTCTTAGCAAAACTCAACTTTAGCTAAAACTAGACTATAGCTAAAAAACGCACGTACTTCTTCCCTCGTACTACATTTAGGTTAGGTACACTGGGGTAGAATTATTTTAGAAGCACCAGATGAGTATTTTTTTCCTGTGTTATTTATGTATGTATTTTTATGAATATATGTCGTAGCTACACACCATGCTCTTGCAGTATTATTTATCTTACTGCTACCGCTGTACGTATACTCCGATTCTGTCTTACGATTGTAGCAGTTCATATCTCTTGCACGAGAAATAAGACTGTTCAATAAACCCTTTTATATTGAAACCCCCGTCTAACTAATTCTGTTCAAACTCTGTAGAAACTAAGCATGCACGAATGACTGAATGAAACTGTTATCTATTGTTTCCGATCCTAAGGGAAACAAAGTTGTCATGTTTATGCGGTTGTCAGAAACTAATCCCTTCTTGTTCATTCGAGAAGTTTCTAGTGACCTCTGAGTTAGCTGGCACACACAAGTAATTACGTTTAATGCACTCGATAGAGACATACTGACCTCAGTCGAATCTATAGTGTATATTATTCCAATGCGCAGAGCCTATCAGGCATATAGGAACTACACTACATGGCGCCCAACGGTTTGGTAAGGCACTAATTTAACGCTAGATACTGAAGTAACTCAGTTGTGCTTTTCTCAGAGACCCCTTTTACTCGTAATACTCCATAACACGTCTGGAGTGGGTAAGGGATAATATCCGCTATAGCTGAGTAGGACGAAAATCCTATGTATTAGCTGTTTGGTTTATTCAACTTTGAAGGATACAGTGTTCCAAAATATTGTGCACCGTATCTTTGTTTTCTTGAAACTTGCTCTGCATTTTTCATTAATGTTGGACAGCGACAACGCCGAAACTGGTGAAGCTGCAGGCGACAACGCCGTACCAGCTTTTAACTTTACAGGCTTTGATGAAACCGATGAGAATGCTATAAACATTCCTATTAATTTAAGGAGAGCCATCACTCTAAAACTTATAAGACATGGTCAAACACCAAGGGGTGGTAGAGCAGTTTTTGTGATAGAGGCACATTAATCTTACCAGACAGAGGTATTCTACTCATGGATAGTATTCCCTGAATCAAATGCAGTAACTAGAATGTTTCACTTCTACAAAGAATATTCCCTTCGAGGATATTGAAATTCCACTTACATACCAAGAGCATGAGCTCTGGTTTAAAGGCGCCCTAAAACATTTAAATCACATTACCAGGCTCGGTCCACTAGGTAGACCAGGCGCAACATGGCCGATTTTAGCAAGTTACACACCTCATCCTGAAATCGAAGACATGACAGCCATAGAATTACTAGCTCAACTAAAAGAGTTAATCAAAATCTACAGACAGTTAGTCCAATATGTCAAACGGACTCTCACAGTCCAACCGCCAACAGTTATTCCAAAACAAACCTCTCATCAGGGGAATACACTAAAAATCCCTCCACCGACTTTACACGCAGTCATGGGTAAATTACCTGCAAAACGTGTACAAATTCCATTCTGGGTAGCTCAAAAAAATTACTCCACTAGAAGCAGTATTTTCTGATACTAGTCCTTATGATAAACACAGAATTTTAATGATCTGCTTGCCAATGGGGATCACACAACATCTGGAAGACTGCACCTCTTGGGGTACAGTCTTTGCTGCTATCTACACTAAAACACACGGTGTTTCGTCTATGGCGGTAATACCTGATGTTCTGAAACAGAATCAAAAATACGGGGCAGAGCCTGCTCTGAATTTGGGTATGAAATTACTGAAAAATTTCAAACAGATCTCAGCAATAATATTATCTAATATTAAAGGAAAAGCAGCATCAGTGGTGATTTGATGTAACAGAACAACAACAAGTACTAGCCAGAATAATTGAAAAATCCTATGAAGAATTAGAAAGAGACAGCTTGGGTGGAAGACTCAGTTAAACACACTCCTAACATCTTCTAAAAAGAAGTGGGAAAATAGCAAACAACCTTTCAAAGAGAAGCGTTCTCATTCCCGAGGTAGGTCTCCTCAAAAGGAGCCCTCTGAAAGGAGGTACAACCTAAGGTATAGGGATAATTTGAGAAAAACTGACAGGTATCAAGATACTGCTACACGTTCCTCTTGTACCTTTCAGATATCGTCACAGACATCCAGAAGAAGAGGATGGTCAGAAATCAAAGAAGAACGCGTGAAGTCCAAAGACGATCAACACGTTCATAAACATAAACCAAAACCTCAATTCTCCAAGAACAAGGTAGCAGGTCTAAAGATCAGACATGTAGAGGATTGTGGGAACACAACTCATGAACGGAGAATGGGCTCAGACAATGTTGAAAGTTTTATGTCACGCTTGCACACTAAATTGACCTGTGTTCAATCTGTTGTTGCGTGCTCTAGGGTGTACTCTCCGTCATGGAGTACTGGTATATGAAGGAATAGCGTGACCCTTGATTGGGTGACGTCCCCTAGTCACAGCTAAATGGCAAAACGAGAAGGTGTGGATAACAATAAGAACATGTTACAACGAGAGAATTTTGGGATTTTCAGATTGGAAACTTTGAAACCGACTGGTATGAACGATCGCACAGAATTCAGTTGTTACCTATAATGACTACTATGACATACTTAATCAAAGAGTGTTTGCATGTTTATTTCTCATTGCTCCCTTGTCTAATGTATATACTTAATTTTGTTCTTTTGCAACACATCTAATGTTGTTTCGATTTTACGATCCCACACACAGCATGCCCTTTCACGTTCATTTTCGCGTTCGTTTAACTCCTTTCAAGATGGCGGCCAGGGACCCCCAGAGTTAAGTCCGCTTTCACTGTCTATTAACTTCATGGCGATTTAGTATCCCCCGACACACTAACCCTGTGAACAGCGTTCTCCCCAACCGGCGGTTATGAACGTTCGGAACTCTTGGCTCCACGAGTAAGTGCATGGGATTAACTTTTACCACTTTCGGTGAGCGGGTGCACGCGTTATGCAAGTGACGGTCTGACTTTCACTGACTTTTGATGAATTACCGGATAAATGTAGAGCTTCAGTATAACCTATGTCACAACTGGTGATTGATTTTCATGGTATTTGACGTAATCATTCTCTGGCGTTTTCATTATTTTTTCTCCTCTTCCTCGAATTAGGGTGTTACCAGGCTTTCTTACATGAGCACACATCGTTTCTAACTACATCACTCGAAACCACGTGGTTTTCTCTTCTTTACTAATTCACCCGATTATAGCTATGTTCACTACAGTGTTACCCGAAATAGACTTACCACGGGCATCTAACGAATGTGTGTGTGCCTATGAAACAAGTAATAATTTGAACATATATGTACTCTGATATACCCTTATACGTGATCACATTTTTTTGATTTGTAGAACCCAGTCCCTGATGAAGGCTATTCATTAGCCGAAATGCATTGGAGAATTAAATATTGGGTATAAGGCTGGATGCCATTGATTTGTTTTTGAACCGATTTGAAGACATGAAAATAACACTATGATAAAGAATAAAGAATTTTGGAACATGAAAGTTTTGTATTTGTTTTAGAAGATTCGCATTTCCTAACAGTGAAGAACTTTACAACCCTTTCACTGGGATTTAGCTGTGACTAGGGGACGTCACCCAATCAAGGGTCACGCTATTCTCAGACAATGTTGGACAGCGCAGCAGAAGTAACAATAGCTTGCCAGAACCTGAAGGGATTTCTGGAGACAGTGGACTTGAATGGAGACATTGAAGTTGAAACTGCAGACACTAGGGTTAGCTCTCCACATAGGTTATATGAAAGAACACTCCGAATTGAGGGAGACATACCAAGAAAAGTGAAAGCACTCTTTTGGGAGCGACTTTCAAAGGGATATGATATACTTCTAGCAGAACAGGACGGGCCACCAGAATTTGTCAGTGCCCACATGGCGAATACATCATTATGCCAGTATTCTCCAACCATGTTCCAGTACATTTAAAATATACTTATGCCAGGAAATGGGCAGTTGCCCAAGCCCCAGCATTATATAAAAATCATGTAGGATGGGATGAGGATTCCCCTCACCATAAAATCCAGTTAAAAAATCCACCAACTGCACAAAGGCAGCACCCAGCAGTTAAGCAAGAAGCTAAAAACAAGCATTTACAATGCAACGGTTTCGCCTTTGGAAAAGTTAGAGCTATTGCCATTGTAAATGACAAAATTTGTATTTATGTGTTGGTTTTGAAAACAGATAAATAAATGGCATTATCATTTACATTGCCAATAGCTTAATCTCTCGCAAATGTGAGACCTATTGTACCCTACGGACGAGCTCAGCAGACAGCAATTACTACCACACACACACACCCAGAGCCAGCCACACACACCCAGAGCCAGCCACACACACACACCCAGAGCCAGCCACACACACACACACACACACACACCCAGAGCCACACACACACACACACACACACCCAGAGCCACACACACACTAGGCAATTTACATCATTTTAAAAGTTTAGAACACAATCTCAGGTTTCAGCAGCAGATGACAAGAAAGAATCCACTGGGGGTAGGGGACCACATGACCCCCTCCCCGGGCCGATTTCGGCCCAGGGGCCCCATTCCCCAGACTTATCCCAAAGGGGGATTTTGACTGCTTTAGCTTGCTAAAAGTGGAGTGTCTGCTGTGGCTTGGCTGGAGCAGTAAAAACTCCCGCCATGCCACAGAAACAGCTATGTCCCGGGGTGGGTACCCCGGGACATAGCAGGAGCCGGCCCTGTGGGGTAGTGGCCGCAGGGCCATCCATGGCTCCAGGAGAGGGCCCTCCTCCCATTTAAAAAAATTATATTTGGCCCCAGGGATGTGGTTGTTCCCGACTCCCAGGGGGTCCATGAGGCATACCCATTACAAAATTAAATAACCCCGGGGAGGTGGTACTCTCCTGAGCATGGGGAGTCTGCGAGACTCCCCAATTTATATTACAATAGTCCTGGGGAGGTGGCGGTTCTTGAAGCACAGGGTCCATGAGACCTCCACCCCCCCATTATTTAGATCATTAATGGATGCATGCCCTCGGGACCTTGCCCACCCAGAGGACTTAATAATAGACAAGCATGGGAGACTGCTTCTCTTTTTTTTGCCGGAGCCACAGCTCCAGTCGCCATTTTTTTTCTCAAAACTTTTTGGGGCCTTGAAGGGTTCCCTCCACCCCCCAAGAGGCCTAGAGGGTCAGGGTATTCCTATCCTGCCCCCTTCTTTATTTTATCAGTTCAAGCCAAGTTCCAAGATGGCTGCTAACACTTCCTGGTTTGAAATGTTGGCAGCCAATCATATTTGAGCATAGGGACGTTCGGATTCTTGGAGGATCCGCGTTCCTATATATACAAATTGGGATTTTCCTTAATATCGCCAAAACTACTACTTGAATTTACACCAGTTCACAAAAAAGGAGGCTTTCTGGACCAACACCCACCTCTCTGCTAAATCTGGTTAGGCGGTTCAGGCTGTCGTCGTGTTAAAAAATTCCTATGGGAATTAACATGAGAAACGCACATTTTTTGATCCCCTCCCTCTTTCTCTCTGCCCCCCTTAACGGATCACCCAAAACTTTCCATTCACAACAAGAATTACTAAATCCACCACGCCAAAGATATAGGCAAGTCAAAAACATTGTACTAATGGAAACTAGGTCAAAATTATAACTACCTACTGTTGACTGCGAGTAGGTAATATATACATATAGATTTTTTATGAAATGGTAGTGACAATATATGTGGTGGAAAAACATTATTTAGAGCGACACATATTAACAAGTTTATTACTAAAAGGTAAAAGTAAAAATCAAGATTACTACCCCAGTAGAGCACAACTGACTTGAGCAAAGCACAGTTTACTGCCTCACAGACTGTGAATAGTCATTGATTTGCACAAGGAAATAACATCCCGAATATTCACTCGTCAATATGATTTTACATTACTGCATAAATGTAATCCTTTGCGTGCTGTTTTTTTGATAAACCAAATGCACATGAAAAAATGTCATGGCAAAAACTAGATTTGCAGTGGCACTAGGTGTAGTGCGCTATTCACTACCACAGTTCAGGGAAGGGAGGGACTTCATGACCCTCTTGAGGCTTTGGCTCTCCAAGCCCCTCCCCCACTTTTTAATACTCAGATTATCAACATTGGAAAGATGACAGGATGAGCAGAGCAACTAAGAACTGAATCTGTGACTACAAATTGGAACCTAGATCCTGAGAATAGGTGCATTCGTACAGTGAGACACTATAAAGGATCCAGTCCTCGTTTTTAATAGAAAAAAAGGACTTAAACTTGATTGTCTCCAGCTATGAATCTAAATAATACTCAGGAGGTACAATGTACTTCAGAGGACATTTTCAAGTTGGAACAACATTTCAATGTCATCATCATCACTTCCACAGGCTGACTTTTGAAAGCTGTATGCTCCAGGAACTGTAATGTGATCTCAATGCTCAGAACAGGAGGGAGGTTACAGGCTGTTAGTCCAAACGTCAAATGTTAACAGAACACTGCAAAACTCCTTCAAAGTCCAAAGGGCCACGGCGACGGCAGAAAAGCGATACAACTATTCTAAAGTAGGAAACTGGCCCAAGTGAGCGAGACTTGTGTTATATCTGTTCATAATGATGGCTTTTGCACAATATGTTATTTGAACTTCTTTAAGATCATACAGACATCATTAACAAACAAATACTACACCTCAAGAGCGTTAACTGTGATTAAACGCTGCATTAAATGCAGAAAAAAAGTATAAAGCCTGGGACTCCTGCAGAAAGATGCTGCTGCTGAGAAGAGCGGATTCAGGTATAAGCAACTCGGCATAAGTACAGGGAAACCATAATTAAAAGCGCTATTAACGGAGAGAGAGTCTAGAGGCAACAGGTTCATGTCAAAAACGCCCTTCAGCTACCTCTCTGCAGAGGTGAGGTGACCTGGATTCATTTACATGCAAACAACAACACCAGGCAAAGGATAATCTAGCCCGAAGAGATGGCGCTGCAGAATGTGCGCATTCCAATCCCCCACCCCCACAGCATTTCCTGCCTTGAAATTCAAATACCTGAGTACAGAGTCCAAGAGGGGGGAAAAAGGCATTTCTTTCTTTCAGCCGCACTCCCCGTCCCACAGCTATCCCCTTTCCAGACCATTCACCACTTGTGAAAACACGGAGGCAAACCAAAGCCAGCTAGGTAAACAAGCCAGGGGAACCAAGGCCGGTCCGCACAACTTACCAGGCGAAAAAAAAGTAACGTTGAAATCAAGCCAAAACACCTATCGTGGGCACCATGGCACTGGCTCAGGCGGCGGATTACCTTGCTATTTTACAAATAAACGCTCCTCTCGGGCAGCTCCGGACAAGCCCCGGGCTGCATTCCTTCCTGATAGCTGTGACACTTGTCCCCCTCGCGAGCGCTATCCCCTGCCTGCGCTCGTGCCACCGGGCAGCCTGGGTCGCAGCTGCAAACACCAAGTCCTGGAAAAGCGCATTGTTAGGAAATCAGAGGCTGCCTATTTAATTTGCACACGCGCAAGCAATAGTGCATTCGTGCAACTTGGTGTCAAGAATAAGATGCACGTTTTTTTCTAGTTTCTGTGAAACCTAGTGGCTGCATTGCACTGCATTGCTTTTCCCTTCTATATGGCCGGTGACTCTGCGCGCCGGAAGTTCGTCACTTCAGCACGCCACAACAATGCGGCTGTGACACAGCAGGATAGACAGAAAAGAGGGGCAACTTCAATGAAGGAGGGTAAATAGCGCAGCCATCTTCGAATGATGCCGCGGTGTACATCGTTAGACACCAGACAAATAATGAAAACTACCTTTCGGACATTGCATATTTAACAGCTGGAAAGATATGACCATTCACTCATCATTTATTCCTTAAGGTGCATTTTCGTTTGGTCACGAATGTAAATATGTTTTAAAAGAATACAATTTTACGAACAAAGGCAGCCATTGTTAGTTGATTGGAATTGCCTCCATTGTTCTGTAAACCTGCAAAAAGAACAACACTTTAAAAAATTCGCATACTCGTGTTTAGCTCAGAAACGTTCTCTATAACTAGACTTTATGGAAAGCACAGCGTCCTGTAGGGATTCGGGGGCGTGCTCTCCCCTTCCCATTGGCTGGAAGGTAAAATTCCAGCCAATGGGAAGAGGAGAGGGCGTGACTTAAAAAAAGACACGGAAACGCCCCCGAATCGCGTCAAGGCGGTCCCTGAACTCAGTGACGCTCCTCTCCTCCAATGGCTGGCCAGCATTTACGAGCCCAGCCAATGGAGAAGAGGGGCGTGTTCAGGGCCCCATACTACAACAAAAGATTTCGGCTCCGCCCACCCACTGCTACGCAGTGGGACGGTAGCCGAAACCTAAACAGCTCAGGGAGATTTTAGATCAACTTGAATATCAAGTGATGATTGAAACATGCACCTCATCAATGAACAATCCTTTGTTTCCTGTTTCAAACCCAGACAATGCATATCGTCTAGATTTGGATTACAGACATCTAAACTCTTGTTCTAAAACATTTGCAGTGCAAAATGCACACAGTACAGCATTAATTAATAATATTGTGCGTAAAAAATATAAAACCACATTAGACATTTCAAATGGTTTCTTTGGTCAAAACATTGACCATGAAAGTAGGTATTTGACCGCTTTCTCAATAATAGGGAGCCAGTGTTAATTCTGTTGTCTCCCTCAAGGATTCAAGAATAGTCTGAGGTTATTCTCAGCAAGGGTAACAGAGTTACTACAAACTTATGATGACGAGGCATTGTCATATGTAAATGATATCTATCTGACAGACGATGACCTGCATAGGCACTTGAACAGGGTAAACACCATTATACTGAGCTTCGCTTCTGAGGGCTACAAATTCAATTTTAAGAAATCAAGAATTGCCCATATCAATGTCCTTTTCTTAGCATATGAGCTATCAAGTGAAGGCAAAAGCCTGGCAGACAACTTTTTAGAAAATTGTGCGCTGCTCCAACCTTCAAAAACGCTGAAAAACTTAGTTGATTCTAGGTTTCCTGAAATTTGGAAGAACTTACATTTTAAATTACGCAGAAAGGGTTAAACCTCTCTACGACTTAATCAAACCTGATTTTAAAACAATAAATTGGACAAAAGAACATACAGAAATGTTGCGTTCACTTCAAACTGACATGTTAGTAACTAAACACTTACAAACACGCGTAAATGTACGCAACTTAGTGATCCAAATCATTCCGGGTCAATGCGGATTCACCTACTTAACTTTTAACTAAGGTGAAAAAGTACTAATTGTATACAAATCACATTTGTACACACAAGCAGAAAAGAAATTCACATCACAGAAAAAATTCTGACAGCAGTTCAAACAGCTGTAGCAAAAGAGAGAGCCCTAGCACATGGAAAACACATTATGGTCATGACACCTGTACCAGCTTTAGAGGCAGTTACAAAAGCGAGCATTCCGAATGCAAAAGCTTTACATCCAAGATGGATACAGTGGGTTAATTCTCTTAATGCACCTGATGTTGAATATGTTTTTGATCCTGATTTGCAAACACAAGCATTCCTGCAATACGCACACGAATGTCCTCTGCCTACTGAAATTCTACCTCTTGACCAGTACGAATTCATAATTTATACTGACGGATCTGAACAACCCGCTACGGTGGGTAAGGAAGCTTATGGTGCAGCATGCGCGATCGTTAAAGGTCGTATGCGCAATGGCAAACTTAGACCTATGATCACAAAAACGCAATCTTTAGGAGAGTGTACAGCTCAGTGAGCTGAACTACAAGCATTCATAATGGCACTTGAAAATATGGATTGCGAATTCCCCAAACTCATAGTGTGCGATTCTTTTTATTGTGTTCAATCATACAATGAATATTTACAGAATTGGCTTCAAAACGGTTTCAAAGATGCAAAAGGTGGCACAATCAAGCATAAAGCGCTTTGGGAACAAGTAGTTCAGTTGCGAAACGGACTACAAAACACTCATGTGATACACACGCTGAGTCATCAACGTGATGGCGTTCACATTGAAGGGAATTCATTGGCTGCTGAAGCCGCGAAGGGGGCTGTGCAAACGGCTTACGTAGCTGCAATCACTTGTTCTCAACGAAAATAGACAGTGAAATAATACTGGCTGTCAATGCTTCGAGCAAAGGCAGCGGTGCAGCGTTACCTAAAAAGTAACAGCGTTCCGTTTGCTCGAATCCCTGGAGTGGGGGAAAGGGTAATTCCAAACATGGAACGTAGAGCAGCTTTGATTTATGAAGCACATCTGGGAGAGGGTCTGATACATCAGGAGATCTCTAAAACAATACCAACTTTAAAAGAGGTGTACTGGTGGCCAGGGATGAATGCACATATTCAAATCTTCATCATTAACTGCATAAACTGTAATAGAGACCGCAGAACAGAACGCCACCAGATACCTGACTACAGTGTAGCCAGCCCAGTACAGACACCATTGTAAGACAGCATTAGACTATCTACCTGCAGGCGTCCTTTTGGACGAATACAGTCTCACAAACACTAAATCAAGGTTCATTTGGATGTGGCCTCAGCGCTCGGCTGGCTTTCAAACTGTTATAAAAGATTTGCGAGTCTTTATCGGCATGTGCCTTAGGCACACTACATTCTGACCAGAGTCCTGCGTTTAGCTCTCGAGCTTACAAAGAAGCCATGGCCAGTTTGGGTGTGGAATTGTGGTATTCTTCTCCATTCCATCCTGAGGGAAATTCTGTTGTGGAAAGAAAAAACCGGGACATAAAGCAGTCTATAACAGCTAGGATATTAGGTTCGGTGATTGGTGGGTCAAACATCTTCATGGGGTTCAACGTGCTTTGAACAACTTGCCAAGAATTTCTCTAGGGGGGTCACTCCATATGAGGTCCTATTTGGGACAAGAATGTTGGTTCCGGATCTTGATTGTCATGGAACAGTGGTGGAAAATAAGAAATTTGATATCAAAGATCGTTTCGCTGTTTTACCGGACTTAAATGAACTAAGATCGAAAAAAGCAACGTACTCCTGAAGCCGACCGCCACTGGGGGAAAAGCAACCATCCCAGCAAGGCCTGTCTGGATCTCAAAGCTTGTTGATCTAGTCAGAGAAAAGATCGCGGACAAGAAGGAATTTGGGCCTTCTTACAGACAACCAGTACCTTTCCTATCAATTCGCGGATCAAGAATAGTACTACTGCCGCCCCTTGCTGGTAAAAAGGAGAAAAGATTTGAGTCTATAAACCTGATCAAACCACACTATGTGGCCGATACTAAGCAGTAGGCCGAGTGGACTCTGACAATGTAGCAGACGCACTCCTCTAGCTACAACCCAAGAGGTTCAAACTGAAAGACTCATCACATTTGAAGATTCTACAGTGAGAAAAGAAGGACTAAGCAACAAAGCTATGGAACTTGTTCCTCTTGAGACCCAAATAACAGTTCTTCCTGAAACACCTGTCTACAATGAAGTAACAAGTGATCAAGTGGTTCCAGCGATTTCAATAAATCCGGATGAAATTCCAACCACTGACAGAACTGCCTCTGGCTATTTCATTAACTTTGATACGTTTTCTGAGGATCCCAGCAAACATGAAACAAGGCCAGCGAAAAGAACTTTCAGAGAACAAGCAACAGACTTTTTTCATCACCTGGAAAAAACGTATCTGGTTTCACCATGGATTGAACTTTGGATTGTGTTGGGAATATTTTTCTTTCTACTTTGGTTAGCTCTGGTAATAACTCTGGGAATGCTGGTAAATGGAAGATATATTCAAATGGACACAGCAAGTAAAAAAGTGAACTTACTTCTCCAGCCACACAAATCATCCCATCGAGAAACAAGAGACTTGTCAGCAGTGAACATCACAGCTGTTCCTATACAGGATGGTATAGTTTGGGACAAAACAGAATATGACATTTTTGGCCCATCAGAGCTTTTGAAGATTTTTTTGGAAAATTTGTTTATTCGCATATCAAGTAGAGCATCAATGTGTTACAGTCTACATAGAGTAAAACATACATATAAGGGCATGCCCTTCGCTGTATAGTAATAACAGTCAGATGTAAATTTTCATATTTTGTTGTATTGTGCATAACTCAACAGAACCCCTATATATCTCCCACCCACCACCCCTAGTATGCCCGCCCTCGGCATTAGAGTTCGTAATTGCTGTAATCAAGTGTCATTTGGCTGCTCCCTTATACAGCTCTTTCCCATTATTTCGTCCCTTGTAGGTAGCTAGAGGTATAAGCAATACACATCACAGGTATTTGGTTATCATGTTTCAAGGTGCACCCGGCAGTATCGAGGCAAGTTATGGTCTAGCGAGGGTAAGTTGCAGGTCAAGCAGTGGAAAGCGAGATATCGGATCCCTCCTCCCCGTGCCCCTCAAAGGCCCCCAGGATGGTGAACCAGTCCAGCGATATCGGCGTCATCCTATGGCCCCTACGCTCTTCTCGCTGCAGTGCCTCACCCTCTGCCCTACCCCACCGTATAACTTCTGCCTGCCATGTGTCCGGTTCTGGCGGTTTGGATGATTTCCACCGCATGGTTATCGCGCGTTTCGCTAGTAGCAAAGCCATGTCAGTGAAGCGTGTCGACACACTCCGTTTGCGCGCTCCCGGCCCCAACCCTAATATTGTGTGTTCTAACGTGCGGGGCAATAAGGAGGACCCTGCTTTGGCGAGCGAGTCATGTACGTATGTCCAGTAATAGCCCAATTTTGGGCAGTTCCAAAGCATGTGAAGTAGTGTGGCATCATCAGCTCTGCATCTGGGGCAGGCATCAGTAGCGTCAGGGAACATAACATGTATGCGGTGTGGCGTGAGGTAAGCCCTGTGCAGGACCATCAGTTGAATGAATTTGAATTTCGGGCTTCTGGCCACTCTTTTGGGAAATTGTAGGATCCGTTCCCATTCCTTCTCTTCAAGTGGTCGTCCTATATCGCCTTCCCATTTGGTCCTAAGGGGTGTTAAGGGGATCGCCCTTCCAGTTCTGACACTTGCAGTGAGCCATCTGGTGAGGTGGCTTCCCGCTCCCATGAGGTATTGCATGGACAGTAGTGGATTTGTGGGCGTCTCCTCGCCATTTCCCGCCCATTTCTCCGTCACGTAGTGCCGTATACTAGCATGTAAAAGGAATGAGCCTCCGGGGACATTATGTGTGGCCCTGAAGTCCTCAAAGGATAATATGCGTCCATCTGCAAATAGATCTCCAACGTGCATGACCCCTGCGTCGTGCCACGGAGCTAACTTGTGGGTTGTGAGCAGACCGGATTCCAATGGAATGCCGAGCAGTGGGGTCGTAGGGGCGTAGGAAGTCGTGGGGGACGTATACTTCACTGCTTTCCGCCAATATTGAATGGCAAGGCGGAGAAGAGGGGGGGCATCTCTAGGTAATTCTGAGTGGGGCAGAAGTAGGGTGTGGAGTTTCCCTTTGGACCGGTCATCCTCCGTCATGTCAATTTCATGTAGGTTTCTGCCCGCCAGCCAGTAAGCCAGCCATTGTAACTGACAGGCGTAGTTGTATGCTCTGAAGTCCGGCGCTCCCATGCCCCCAGCCCCAGAGGTAAGCTGCAGTTTAGGGAGGCCAATACGTCTCCGCCCCGATCCCCATATTAGTTCCGTCAGTAATGTGTCTAGTGTCTTGAAAGTGGAGGCTGGGATCACGAATGGCAAGTTAGTGAAATAATAAAGGAGTCGGGGAAGCACCACCATCTTGGAGATCGCTACTCTACCTGCTACTGATAACGGTAGCGACAGCCAGAATTGCACTTGTGATTTGAGTGCTCGTATTGCCCTGTCCAGATTGCCATATAGCATTTCCCCTGGTTCCCTGTAGATTTGGATCCCGAGGTAGCGGAAAGTGATGTCCGCCATTTGGAAAGTGTATGGCGGAAATGGTAATGGCGTGGACGGATCAGTGTCAGTAAAGCAGTATCCAAATGACTTGGATTCGCTTATTGTGAGGCCCAATAGTAACCTGTAAGTCTCAAAGAGAGGGGGTATAGGGTGTAGGTCACCTTTCAAGTCACGAAGGTACAGGATGATGTCATCAGCATAGGCAGACACCACATGTGTCATCCCGCCCCTCTGGATGCCAAGGTGAGGAGCTTCTTTACGGAGCTTACAAAGCAACGGCTCGAGTGCTAGAATAAATAAGAGTGGAGAGAGTGGGCACCCTTGTCTGGTACCCTTCGCAATGGTTAAGGGTTCAGAGATGCATCTGGACGTCCGAACCCGTGCCGTTGGTTGGGAGTAGAGCAGCCCGACCCATGCAACATATTCCGGGGGTAATCCGAATTTCTCGAAGGTGGCAAACATGAAATCCCACTGGAGGGAGTCGAAGGCCTGTTTTAGATCTAGCGTATACAGCCCTCGGTGTTCCCGGTCACCCGGACAGGTAACATCAGCTGGGCTAGCCTACGGAGGTTCAAGGCCGTGCTCCTACCAGGAACAAACCCGCACTGGTCGGGATGAATCAGTTGGGGGATGTATTGTGACAGCCTAGTTGCCAGCACTTTGCTCAGTATTTTGTAATCAGTATTAAGGAGGGACAAGGGTCTGTAGTTAGCTAAGTGCATTCCGTCCCTGCCTGGCTTCAGCAAGGAAGTTATCAGGGCCTGCAGGGAGGATGGCGGCAGGGAACCGGTCTGTAGTGCTTCGTGATAGATGATCTGTAATCGTGGGGCGAGGAGGTCAATAAACGTCTCGTAAAATTCTGCAGGCAAGCCGTCCGTACCCGGAGTTTTATTCCTCGGTAAGGCGTGTATTGCCATTTTAATCTCTGATGTGGTGATAGTACGTTTCAGGTCATCTCGCTGCCTATCTGTAAGCCGCGGCAGGACCAGGCCCTCCATGAAAGTCTCTAGCGTCGTGTGCGAGAGAGGTTGGTGCGGGCCGTACAGCGTGGTGTAGTAGTCTTTGAACGCATTATTGACCCCTAATTGAGTCGAGGCTATGGAGCCGTTCTGGTCTGTAACAGCAAGGATTGGGAGGTGCGTCGGGGCGTCCCGTATTATACGGGCTAGCAGCGGGCCCGACCGGTCAGCTTGGGTGTGTTGTCTGTTAGTGTATTCCCGGTAGTCCAGTATCCTTAGTCCCTCTAAGAGCTCAGCATGTCTTATATGCGCCTCCTGTAGTGGTGTGAAGTGGAGGTGTGTGCCCGCTGCCTCTTTTTCTAGCAATGCCAGTTTACCTTCTACTTCCTTGAGGCCATCTATTACCATCCTCTTCATGCCCACCCGCGTGGCCATTGCCTCCCCCCTGATGTAGACTTTAAATGTGTCCCATTCTAGTCGTCTGGAGCTAGCGGTGCCAGTGTTCGTGGTGAAAAAAGCCTCAATGGTGTCTGCTATGGACGATTTGAAGGCAGTATCTTCCAACAGGTCCGTGGGTAGCCTCCACGTCGGTATAGGCGTCAGGAGCCTACCCCATTGTATCGCCAGTTCCACACGGTTATGATCCGAGAATGTCTTACCCATGTGTTGTGCTGTGAGAATCGCCCCCAGTAAAGAGCGGGAACAGAACACTCTGTCTATTCTGGTGTGTAATTGGTGAGGCGGGGAGAAAAAGGTGTATTCTTTGTCTAGCAAGTGTTTGCTGCGCCATGCATCCGCTAAGTCCCACCCGTCCGCCCATTGTGTCAGCGCGGCTGCCTGTTTCCTGCTGTCGGTGGCGTGTAATGGTGGGTGTGACCTGTCCAACATGACATCAAGTACAGCATTAAAATCCCCTCCTACAATCCACTGATAGCCCGCCCAGTCCGCCAAGACACCATTAAGACCAGTTAAAAAGGCCGATTGGCCCGAGTTCGGGGCATACACACAGCCAATTACAACAGTTATACCATCCAGTTCGCCCCTTACAAACACATATTGTCCCTCATTGTCAATCCTCTGTTCAACCGGTTTGAAGGGTACAGAGTTACGAACCCATATGGCCGCCCCTCTCTAAAATGCAGAGTAGGACGTAGCGAAGAGTTGGCCTCTCCATTTCTTTGACAGTTTCAAGGTCTCGGCACCACTTAAATGCGTTTCTTGCAGGCAGGCTATTACCACCCCTCTGCGGTTAAGTTGGGCCAGTATTCTGTGCCGTTTGTGGATCGAGCCCATGCCTCTTACATTCCAGGTGCAGTGTGTATAAATTAAGTGACCCCATGTCCGTGCGTTGCATAAGGAAATGCTGCAATTGCAGGCGAGCAAGCCAAGTTTATTCTGCGTCGGTGATAGAATGCCATTTGAAAAAACAACCCCTGAACACTGAGGTCCCCAAGGAAACGGACTCGGGGTCCAAACCATGATACCCAACGTGGGTGACATTCAAACTTAACCATGTTCATTCGATGGGGGGTGCAGTCTATCCGATCTCGGTATGCGCCGATCAGTGGTGATCCAGCAAGCCCTTAGCACATACAGCCCCCACACCACCCACCCGCATGTGGCTAAGCGTGCTGTTCATACATTACCAATCGTGCATCGAGCAAGTCGCCGTAGTCAGAATTCAGCAGCCATTTGTGCCGTGATCTTAGGGAAGAGCTGCAGGCTATCCGCAGAACCCGATACCTCTGTGCGCGTGTCCGAGTTGCTGGCCACGTCCCGTGCTGTGCCTGCATCGTGGGCGGCTAGTGCAGCCTCTGTCAGCTGTGTCACCTTTGACCTTTCCACTGAGCGGTGTGTCGCATCCTGACCTTTCGGTGGAGGTCGCGTCGAGGGACCTTGGCCAGTATCAGAGGTAGGGCTCCGTCGGTTTGGCTGGATCCGGTGGCCGTTGCCATCGGCGAACGGGTCTTGTGATGCCGGTGGGGTGAGTGTGACTTCCATCCATTCTTCTGCTTCTTCTGGGGAATCAAAGAAGTGTGATTTGTTGCGGGCCGGGAAGAGGAGTGCGTATTTCAGGTCTCGTTCGCGCAGTTTGCGTTTGACACCCAGGAAGGTGGATCTGGCTCGTTGCACCGCCGGTGTGAAGTCCGGGTACACCGATATAGTTTTGTCTTCATACCGGATAGGCGCCTTCTCCCTCGCTGCGCGTAGCACTGTGTCACGATCTTTATAGTGAAGGAGGCGTGCGATCAGAGGGCGCGGCGGTGCTCCCGGCTGAGGCGGCTTTGATGGCATCCTGTGTGCTCTCTCCACGCTATAGAGGGCAGTGAGATCTTCCGGGCCCACCATCTGTTTGAGCCAGTCTTCCACGAATTGAGTGGGATTCCTCCCCTCGCTCCGCTCTGGAATGCCCAAAATTCTGACGTTGTTGCGGCGGGCCCGCCCTTCCGCGTCGTCCACCTTGTCCCACAGCTGGCGGAGTTGTCTTTCCATGCCTTCCAGTTTCGTGGAGTGTTCCGTCTGTTGGGGGATCAGATCATTGAGCGCAATTTTCTGCTCCGACACTCTCTCAGCCAGTTTATTGTGGTCTTCCCTGAGCAATGAGAGGCCCGTTGCCATAGTGTCTATTCGTGATTCGAGTGCCTCTCGTCGCCCTGATTTCATTCAGGATGAGGTCCAGTTTGGCGTCTTGGGACCCTTTTCTGGTTGGCGGGATAACATCCGCGTTGGAGAAGGCCAGAGGGTCTTCAGATCCGGTGGACTGCATGTCCGCAGCTGCTCCCTGGTCCTGGGATCTGCCCCGGTGTCTCCCCATGGATCTGGTGTGCAGGGTGACGCTGCGTTGGTCACGCGCCCTTAGTGCAGGCTCCACTTTGTAGTAGCTCGTTGCGCCTCGTGTCCCGGTGAACGATGTGAGATGTAAGCCGGGAATCTGGCGTTACAACGTCTCTCCTAGGACTTGCGGGAGGTACCAAAGGCGTTGTGGGCAATGTTCTCAGCAGGGCATATTCGGGCACAGGCGGTGGTGGTTAGGGTCGACCTCCGGGTGGCAGAAGAGGTTTCGCAAAGGTGTGTGGAAAATTAGTACGGTTTGGTGAACATTATCTGCGCCATCTTGCCTTTTCCCCGATGCCACACTCTTGTCGTGCGCACCCGCCATTTTAGGTGCCTCGATCAGGACCATCCCTTTTTGCATGCCACTGGCCCCCGACATAGCCCTTCGCCCTCACCAAGCCTGCACGCTGACCAACCCCCCCTGCTCGCACCTGCCTTGAATCATAAACCCCTCTTCAGCGCGGCTCTGCCTCAGAACCTCATCCTGTTCCCAGCGTAACACCTCCCTTCTTCCCTTTCCTGATCCCCGGCCCTTTGATGCAAACCCCTTTTTCCCCGTGTGCCCGTTTGTCTTCCTCGTTCCCAGGCCGACACCCAGCTCTGCCGATACTATTCCTTGCCCCTCCCCGTACAATAGAAAGCTTCCCTCATCAAAGGACCCCCGAGTTGATCAAAGCCCCCACCCCATGAGATCCGATCGAACCCCGCATTCCATGAATTGGCGGAATATCCAGCTGCGCGATAGTCATCACCTGTTGTGACCAGGGTGGGGACTTCTACTGTAAATGTGTGTGGGAACGGGTCCGAAGGGGGGATTCCGGGAATGCCTTTCCGTACATCAAAGCTTTGCCATGAGTATGTAAACTGTAATAAAAACCGCAAAACGCTGTATATAAGGGGCCAGGCCTCAGACATAAGTTAGAGCACCTCAGAACGATACCTGCTGTCTGTTTTGCTGTGTTCTCCTCCGGAGAGAATAAAACCTTGTTTCCTGCCTTCCAGTCTCCAGCGCCTGCCTCTTCAGTAGTTTAACTTCCTTGTGGGTTCAAGAGGCGACACCGCCGGGCAATACTTAAGGATCTTATATTCTGGTTGGTAGTGTCACCCTTTTACAATTGGCGTCCCAAGCGTGGGGCCCATCAGCGACTCGTGGATCCAGTGGGAGAGGTCCTGACGACAGAGTGAACGACTGCAACGATCGGGAACGCGTCTGTCCGATAGACCCTCGTCTGACAGCCGATCATCCGAACTTCACTGGTTCCGAACAGACCTCTCTCGAGTGATCTACGGTCCTGACTGGGTACCATTAGGAGTGCCGTGAGAAATACGAGAAAAAGAGGACGAACGGGCGCTGGATTCGGAAGACAAGAAACTGTCCATACGGTCCGGGTAAGGTCGTGTAAACACGACGGATTGCGAAATAATTGATTGCTTGATTGTTTAAAAAAATACTAGTATTACTCTTTGTTAACTTATTTGGAGATTCACTGTCTGCACGCGGAGAAACAGTAGGCTCTTTCCCTTCTGCAAACAGTGAAGGATAGGTAACGTAGCCGTCGCGCCTATTTTTCTCCCCCACTGACTCTATTATTTATTAACGGTTTTTGGGAGATTCCCTCTCCCTCACTGATTAACTGGGTTCTTTGACCCCGAACTACTGTTCGCAGATTGTCTTCTGGAGATTCTCTGTCTGCAAACCGGAAATAACAGATTCCTCTTTGCGGATAGTGAAAGGGTAGAGGACGCAGACTTTTGCGCCCTACTTACTCTCCCCATTGATTCTACTCTATCTTATTTATTATTGATTGTTCCTCGTTATTGGTTACTCTTTTTTATTTTGTTCATGAGGTATTCACTGCCTGCAAACAACGTAGAATAGAAATATTCTGTCTAGTCTTTGCGCACAGTGATAAGATAGGCAGTGCTGACTTTTTGTCCCTCGTTGCGAGCCGTCATGTCTGTCTTCTCCCCACTGATTGATAATTGGTTCAGCCCGGACCGTGTATTAGAGGTGGATCATATAGCTCCACTGGAAGGCACCCCTAATAAGGACATGTTCATAAACTATGGATTAGTTACCATAGCCTATAATAAGTTGTGGCACAGGTATACCAAAGAAAGTCAAGACAAACAGTGGCCACTGGTAGGATCCTTTGACCTTGATAAAATAGAAACGCTAGAAATAGCCCTTCGCACTAATAAGACAACGCCTATTATGCTCGACAGTCTCGGTATGTGGCGCAAAGAGGCAATGCAACGACAGAAAAAAGACGAGGACAGAGCAGGTAGAGAAATATACCGCCAGGACAACCCCTGGGCACCACGACCCAAAAATTATCCCCCGACACTACGCAAAAGACGGCCAGACTTAGGGCAAGACCAATGCGCTTTTTGTAGATATGTCGGACACTGGAAAGCCCAATGCCCGACTCTACTGAGCGTGAGTAGGGGCAGAGGGCCGACAGGAACGACAGGCCGGCAGAATGAGAAAAAGCGCGAGGCAAAGAAGAATCAGACTCACATGGACAGACCAGATAGAACCACCACGTTTGATTATGCCCGATGGCACAGATTTCGCCAGAACGATTTCAGCGACATGTTCGAATTTTCCTAGGTCGAACAATGTAAAGACGGGAACCCAGCCTAGTTCTAAATTAACAGACAGAAAGAGAAAAATTATGGCCAATCACTGTTTTATGTTTGTCTTTGGATCTTGTGTATCATGCTTTTACTGTCCCCCCGTCTGAGTTTGTGTGTACGTAATATATGAATCTGCGTCATCCCCCTGCACGTGCTTCCATGTTACATAAACTATGTTAATAGAAATTTTAGCATGAAACAACCTGGAAAGAAAGAAATGGGAAACGAAATCGGTAAGCCACTGATAAACACAAACTTTTATTTTAACATAACAAACAAAGAAAAACACAATAATGCTAGAAAAACAAGAACGGTAAACTGTAGAACGTGAAAGTCAACAGAACACCCCCCCCCCACATTCTGGAACCTTCCAAAGTAGGGCAGGGTTACGGCTACGCCCAACCGGCGGCAACCCATATAAGGCGGGCCCCGCTGCCAACTCTTGGTCAGGAAATCTTAACGTATGGGGGAGCCGGAGGAGAGGCAGGGGCCAGCGGCCTGGGCAGTTGCAGGTAGTCCCGCCACATGCCTCCTCGGCCCAGCCGCAACGGGCCTGGATAGTCTTAGGTAGTCCCGCCACATGTCCACCCGGTCCGGCCACCAATGGCCAGGGACCGGGGCCAACTGAGTCCGGCTGCAGCCGGTAACCTAAGGAAGCCCGGTCCAGAGAAGAACGAGACACCTCTTTCTTTTCCCTTCCGTAACAGCCGCAGCAGCTCTGGGCGGCGGGATGCCCTGTCCATACCTCTGCAGGAATGCGTCCAGGTCGGGCTGGGAGGGAGAGGCGACGCGGACGAGCCTCCCCCACCTCCATGGATAGGAGGTCTCCCAGCCCCCGGCCCAACGCCGAACACCCCCAGCCAGGCGATGGTGCCCCAATACTTGCGCAGCACCGAACGTGCAATGGTGCCCATATTTTCGGAGCACCGAATATGCAATGACTGCACCAATACTTGTGCAGCACCGAATGTGCGCCACAGGTGACCATACTCCCACAGCACTGAGCACAAGACTTGGGGAGCACCGGATGTGGAGAGACCTTCGTGCGGGCCGATGAAAAAGAGCAGCATGGAGTGCACCGGAAGAAGGAGACGGCGCAAACGAGTCTCCCTCGCCCCCCCAGGTGGGGGCATCACAGCCGCACCCCAGCCGAATGTCCCGCTTCCACAACACGGAGTTCCACTCTCTATTTTTGTCCCCAGAAAGGTCTCTTCCACTCTTGCAGACTCGATGAGAGGGGACTGCTGCAGGGCCTCAAAATGGCGCCCGGGTCTGCTGGAAGGCGGGCCTCAGCCACTAGAGTAACTTTGAACAGCAATGTAACTCTGTCGCTCGCCCACCGGAGCACGAGCCCCCACCTCCGACAACATCTCCACAGCCTTGAAGATTCTACAAAGGTCCCCGGAGGAGCCCTCGGCCACTGCAGGCCTCCGGTAAGGGACAACTGCCTTAATCGCCAACGAAATAAACATGACATTGCCACTCCTTCTGTTAGCATGAATTCTAGAACTGCCGAAAAGGACTCTGGTCCAACTGCCGGTTGTAGGAAACATTTTTCCCTGATGCCACTTCCGGACTAACCCGGCCCCGCCCAAAATGGCGCCGGAATCGATAGGAACTTACGGACACCTCGTGGTGTCCCTTTTTACTATACAAACTGAATGTTCTGAGACATATATGACCCTTTGTACACTTGGCAAGAGGAAAGGAGAGCTCACTCGAGGAACATGTAAAGGGATCCCGTCAAAAATGATGATTATAAATGTACAATGTATTATATTTTTTATATGGCCGATGTATAACCACGCATATGACGCACGCACACGGTATGCATATAGGAAATCTGATTGCAACTAGTCTGACTATGCTTCTAAATTATGAAATAAACGCCCCCGAGCCCCCGGCCAACTGATAGACGTTCTGGTTTACTACAAATGAATTGCTAAAACTTTCTAACGTTTTTATTGCTGCAAAACGACCCCCCCCCCCCCCCCCACCCCACTGTACGCACTTTAGCCATTGCCATGTCCGGCCAAATACGACTGCACCCTCATAAATCCACGTGCCATGATTTTACAAAAATAAAGGTCTTCGAAATAATGAACGGGTATTGCATGTTTTATTTGAAATAGGGGATGGACGGGAGAGTTCTTTTCTGTGCACCCTACTATGCTCTCTCTTTTAGGTTATTAAGAAGATGGCTGCCCAGCCCTGGAGGACGGATCGGATCTGCAACACGACACTCTGCCTTCAAGGTACGCGACTGACTCATGAACTCTCGCATGGAGGAAGACCTCGACTTTCAAGGATGGGTAAAACGAACGGTATAAATGAGGGAATGTACAAGAAGGGCGAAATAAAACGATGTAAATATTATAAAATACGATGTTCAAAGGTATTAGGGAACAGAGCTGACCCGAGAACCGAAGAACCTTAGAGCGTCACAGCATTGAAGGAGATTTGAGGATCCCGATAGTGAGATACATCTTCTGACTAGATACCTCGCACTAGGCACCTCTGGTTTCCCTTTTCTTACGCTTCCCCGCACACAACCTATATGGACACTGCCCCCCCCCCCCCCGACTCCAGAAACCCTATCCCCGGGGACTCCACCCCGAGGAGGAAAGACGAGTAAGAGGTAAGTAAAGGACTCTCGAATCCATGTATTTGATATGCGCGAATGCTGTTCCCCTCCCTTCCCCTCTTTTTCCTCCCTCTACAGGTTACATCAGGGGCCGCAACCGAGGTATGGCGAAGATCTGAAGCCTGGCCATGTCTAATACACGAAGCAGACTAGCGCTGCAAGGTGGCGCCTAAGCACGCCTACAAACTACTCACGTAGCAAACAAGCCCGTAAAATTAGTATGACCTGATAAAAAGTGATCACCCTTAAACCAGACCGCACGAATGAACCCATGTCACGTATGATGCGAAACTATGAGAGAATGTGTGTGTGACTGAGGTGTTGACCCAAGTGGTCGAAGGACCGGGAAGGCAAGAAAGTGCGACAAAATGGTACCTCCTTTCTTTTTTCCTTTTTCTCAAAGCATGTCCCCTCTACCCTGTCTAATGCTCAAACTGCATGATTTCAAGATTCTAACGCAGACCCGTGAATGTCCTTTTCTGTGTAATGCACTAAATAGCCTTTCTTAAATACACTGCCACTCTCCCCGTCGCACGTGTACTATTTAGCCTGCCGTTGCACTCTCTCTCTCTCTCTCTCTCTCACTCTCTCTCTTTCTCTCTCTCTCTCTCTATCTCCTTCACACTCCCACTCTTCCGAGCGATTAGCCCCGAAATTGGCAGACTGCCACCCCTAGCACACCACCCAATTGGCTTCAAATACCGCCAGTATTTGCTCAAAACTTGTCGTTAATAAAATCAACCTAATGCTGTGTCATCACCTCTCCTTTCCGAAAAGTATTTTGATGAAACCGAGAGTTGGCCATAAGGAAAAGGACAGGTGAGACGACTGAGGTTCCCTAAATCTGACCCGAAATGAGGGAACTACATGTCAGCGGCTCCTATTATGAGATAAAATGCCTCAGATGACGCGCCCTTCCCCGTCCCGAATTGTCGCGATACCCAAACCGAAAAGGTAATCGAGACCTCCCCATCTTCTCAGGACGCACCCAGTATTGCGTTCAGTTGCCCCCCGATAAGAGTTTTTAACTATCCTTCATCCCCCGATTGTAAAAGGTGGGTCGACTCGCGACTAACACAGGCCAGCTGTGGTTCCTAGAAATGATTTTTTTTTTTATAGGCAAATTTCAGAGTTTGGAATTCGAGAAATGCCACTGAATGCTCTCCAACTGAACTGTGGCCTTCTGCCAACAGTACCCGTATAACCCAAAATAAGATGATGCCCCCCCATCACAGTTTTCCCCCTAGTTGTCGTCCGATGAGACCCCTGTCTTATCTAATTTAGTAATCAGGCCGCGAGAAGCTGCATAGGGACCAGAATGATGTTTTACAAAGTTAAAGATTAGACCGGAGCAAAGAAAACCATTACACTGAACCTTGTCGAAAGTGAAAATGTTTAGTTAAAGGGCAGGATGCATTGATGATATGAAAAATGTTTAGCCTATGTTCGTCCCTCAGCGAGAAGCCTATTAGTACCATGCGGATAGCTCACACCACCTTTTTTTGTTAGCATTGCCAGGCTTACATTACAGAGGTGGGTCCCCATCAGATGAACTGTCGTGACTATATTAAACAGTTGTGAAGGAAAGTCATAGTAAACCCAGCAGGTCCACCATCGATCATTTATATGTCAGTCGTGAACCCTAATATAGCGAACGTTTCTATCTTCATTTACCTGGAGCTGGGAGAGAAATAGACTTATGTGGTTACTTTCCTCTACCAATTCTCTAAAAACTGTCTTTTCAAACTCCTTCAAGGGTACGGCTGTCGGAGGAAAGAAGGACCGGATGTGGGAGCACGTGGCCTGACTACGGACTATGGAACGTCTGCGACATGGGCCAAGGCGAGACCGCGACAGAACAGAGCTACAGGACGAGGCACTATCTCCAACAAAATGAGAAGAAAGGGGCTAACCTGATGCCCCCGCTCCATGTTCGAATGTGTGCCGAAAGGTCCCCGCTCTCTAGACCCGGTCATGAGCCCGCCTATCTGAAATCTCTCGTTCCCCTAGTTTGTTCCCGATTTGGCCTTGCTCCATCCCCCTTTTTTTTCCGACATACCCTATGGACTACTTGAACACTCTTCTTCCACCTGAACTTATTGACTATTGATCCCAAAGGACGCAGGGCGAAAAAGACCTTTTTGACCAGAAACGCGAGGAAAAGGTCGTGCCCTGCAACACG
Source organism: Lissotriton helveticus (assembly GCF_964261635.1). Lineage (NCBI taxonomy): Eukaryota > Metazoa > Chordata > Amphibia > Caudata > Salamandridae > Lissotriton > Lissotriton helveticus. The sequence continues at coordinate 960,260,844 of NC_136070.1, read as the reverse complement.
GAACTTAGAATAGAGCTGGACTCGTAGCTCCACCGCCGGTGCTCCACAGTGCCAACAGAAGATGAAGAATTGCTGAAAACTTACTGAACTTCGAACATTCCTACACTATCATTTCTGCCACGTCTCGTTTCTCTCCCAGCCAACGTTGTATTGATTATGTAACAATCCATCAGTTCACATTATGAAATGTACTCACTGCTCTCACTTCGAATCACTTTTGCATTGCATTACTATGATTTTCCTGCTAAACAAGTTCATCAAAGTTTATCAATAGGTCCGCCTCCTAAAACTAGAGATCTTAAATGTAATGTTTACGACTCCTTCACCTAGGGTTCCTACTGCCTTTTCTTATGCCCACCATAATAGAACTGAGTAGAAAATGAACCAGCAAGATGTCTTGAATATGTTAAAGGGAGGACTGTGGAAAATTAGTACGGTTTGGTGAACATTATCTGCGCCATCTTGCCTTTTCCCCGATGCCACACTCTTGTCGTGCGCACCCGCCATTTTAGGTGCCTCGATCAGGACCATCCCTTTTTGCATGCCACTGGCCCCCGACATAGCCCTTCGCCCTCACCAAGCCTGCACGCTGACCAACCCCCCCTGCTCGCACCTGCCTTGAATCATAAACCCCTCTTCAGCGCGGCTCTGCCTCAGAACCTCATCCTGTTCCCAGCGTAACACCTCCCTTCTTCCCTTTCCTGATCCCCGGCCCTTTGATGCAAACCCCTTTTTCCCCGTGTGCCCGTTTGTCTTCCTCGTTCCCAGGCCGACACCCAGCTCTGCCGATACTATTCCTTGCCCCTCCCCGTACAATAGAAAGCTTCCCTCATCAAAGGACCCCCGAGTTGATCAAAGCCCCCACCCCATGAGATCCGATCGAACCCCGCATTCCATGAATTGGCGGAATATCCAGCTGCGCGATAGTCATCACCTGTTGTGACCAGGGTGGGGACTTCTACTGTAAATGTGTGTGGGAACGGGCCCGAAGGGGGGATTCCGGGAATGCCTTTCCGTCATCAAAGCTTTGCCATGAGTATGTAAACTGTAATAAAAACCGCAAAACGCTGTATATAAGGGGCCAGGCCTCAGACATAAGTTAGAGCACCTCAGAACGATACCTGCTGTCTGTTTTGCTGTGTTCTCCTCCGGAGAGAATAAAACCTTGTTTCCTGCCTTCCAGTCTCCAGCGCCTGCCTCTTCAGTAGTTTAACTTCCTTGTGGGTTCAAGAGGCGACACCGCCGGGCAATACTTAAGGATCTTATATTCTGGTTGGTAGTGTCACCCTTTTACAGGTGGTTCGGGATCGCCGCGCGGCGGCCCCAAGTAGGAAAGGCCTCAGGTATGGCGCCCCAGCAATCGTAGCTCTGCCCACGGGAGCGTCGGGGTCGCCTTCCTCAAGGATGTGAGTGGATTCTTAACAGTGTCTCTACGCTCCCCCTGTGTCCAGTGGTCTTGGTCCTGGAGCAGGCTCCGGTGTGTAGAAATCACCGCTTAGCGACCCTGGCGGAGTCTGAGGCCCCGGAGGGAGGCAAGATGGCGGCCGCCGGTATCACCTCCGCCGTCGTCCACTGCACTCCGCTAATGTCTGCCCCCTCCTGGGGATTCGATCCGCTGTTTGCTCCCGCCGCGGTCCGGGTCCCGCAGACCGCGCTCAGGTGCCCTGGTGCGCTCAGGCCGTAGCGGCGGAGCTCCGGGCGCGGCGTCCCCCAGTGCGCGTAGCTATTCCCGGTCGCGGCCGGGGGGGCAGGGCCGGGCACGCAGGGCGCCCCGGTGGGGCCGCACTCCGGCTGAAGAGGCAGGAAGAGGGTGTAGGAGCGGTCGCGCCCCGGCTTCAGGCGCACCCGCAGCGCCCCTGCAGATCACGCCGTCAGTTGCTAGCCCACCGGGCCGCTCACCACGGCTAGCCCACCGGGCCGCTCACCTAATCCAGACCGCGGCTGCACACGAGGCCCCAGGCCGCCACAGGCGCCGTTACTCCTCCCGGGTGCCGGGCTGTGTCGTGGGGCGGCAGGACTCTGTCGCCGCTTCTTTGTGTCTCCTTGATGCTCCGGACGGCAGGTACAGGTGGGTGGTACACTCGGGCACAGGATAAATAGCTAGTTTCGCGGGCTAAGGACGGAGCTTACAGACTATGCGTCTGCCATTGTCGGCTCGTAGCCACGCCCCCCCAGAGCTTTTGAAGATTCCACACTTATTCAAGATTTAATTCCCCCAATACAACCTGTACATCTATGAAGTCACCGGTGCCGCCAATGAACTCTTGAACACTCTGAACTGATTCTTAAAACGCTGCAAAGTCTCTACTGTTTTATCCAACTTTACTACACCTTTTAGAATGTTAACGTCTGGTCGTTTTCTGTCCGCCTTCAACAATGCTGACACTTCCCCAGCCAGCTTACACTTCGCATCAGACATACCAGAAACTCGGACAATCACGATCATTTAATCACCAGGGACATCCCGCCCCAACGAACTTTTAGCAAGAATACCACAGTTTTTTATTTATGTTGTATTAAGGATTTGCCTTTTTAACTTTTTGTATACAATAAATAGTTTTTTTAATTAATCAAACAATAAAGGCATTTCAGCCTTGTTTGATGATTAATTTGTTTCATTTTTTTTCATTTAACGAGAAAGATGGGTTATATTTAAAAAAAAAAAAAATTCTAACAGAGTTTTATATAACGCGAACTTTACCCGAATCGGGTATCAGAGCACTTTACAAAGCACAAGTTGCATTACATGATGACATATACATTTTTGTTAGGCACAGGGAGATTAAGCGATTTGCCCAGAATCGCAGGATGTTCAGCGTCATTGCAGAGACTCAAACCCAGTTCCCCAGATTCGAGGTAACTGCCCTAGCTGTTAGGCCAACTCCTCTCCCCTAATGAGCATCAATCAGGGCTGGATTGGTAAGGCAGGCACTCAGTCAAAGGCTGAGGGGCTGGTATCTGAGTTCCAGCTGTGGGCTGCTTTTTTGAGCAGCCTGGGGCCAATTAGGGCAATGTCTGTGTTGGTCGGATGCTGCCAGCGGGTGCCTGAGGGTCCTTTCTGGAAGCAGATCGATGTCCAATACCTCCCTTTTCTCAACGAGCACAGGTGTCACTCCCTTTTTAATATATCCATATTAAGAGGGGTAGGGAGCCTGAGCAAAAGTGGCCTCATTTGTTTTCAGGTGTGTTTTACCAGTGTGAACTAATCCTTGCATTTTTTTTTTTTATCTACGTAAAGTTAAGAAAAAAAGTCTCTGTCAGAGACCCCCCTCCCATTTATTCTTTAAAGTTCGCCAATGCAGCGGTTTGTGGAACTGCAGTATGCAAATGAGGGCCACTTTTTATGCGTGCTCGGGACGATTCAACACTTGCATCAGTGTGTTTATATCCTTGTTTTCCTCGTCCGCTTCCCTCCCGTTAGGTTCCTTGTCCTGGTTGGGTTGGGGAACGTTCTGAGCTGGGTGGCTCAGAGGATGCTGTATGCATGGGAGTGAAAAGATGTGAATAAAAGTGCATCTGAAAATCTTATCGTTTTTTGTAAACTTTTGTCTGCGCTGTAACCAAACGTCTGTGCAGAATATTACCATGTACTTATCCTACTCACCCTTATTTGGCGGGTGAAAACTATTTTTTATCGATACCCTCATTCCTTAAATGCAACTTGCCTCCGTACACTTTCCTCCACTATTTGCAGACCCGTATCCATCTCCTAAACATGTTTTACATTACCTAATAGGAATACTCAGTTGCATTAGACCTCACTCTCCTTTGAAAACCAACCGATAAACACAATGTCCTCTATGAGTCATTCCTGGTGATGGGGCTATATTTTCAGTTATGGTGGCCTTGTGGCTGAATGGAAAGACTTCGGTGAAGATTCGTGTATACATGGTATTTTATAAGTCAGTCCATACAGACAATGAACAGCATTTCCCGTCATATATCGCCCGCACGCCTCTTCTGTCACTTCAATGTGTTCAGTAGATGGTGGGCAGCGCCAAATCCTTCGGTGGCGCTTCCTGGAACTTGTAGTTCAGCCTCTTCCGGCGCGCTTTGTGCGACGCCAACTGCGTCACCGGAAGTTCCTGTAGGCTCGCGAGGCTGGGGTTCGGCTGTGGCGGAGTCGTCGTTCGTAGGCTCAATCAGGTCAGAGTCCTTTTTGCCTCTACCACTGTGTGTCCTGTTCTGCATTTAACGTTTGCTTCTTTCTTCGTCCGTGCGCCCCCAGAAGGCACTCTTGCTATCTTGATAGGGGCCCGGTCTCATCAGTCTTCGCCGTTCTTCCTAGAGGGCCGCGGCCTCACTGCGCATTTTAGTGACTCTTTTCGTATTTTGATAGAGGAGGGGAGATAGGCCTTGCACCCAGTTCTCCGGTATGTTGTTTGCGCCCGAGGAGATATGCTCCAGCGGGCTTGGTGCTATATGTAGTGAATGCTGTACGGGGGGGGGGGGGTCGTTAGCTATTTCGCACTGTTGCTCCGTTTGAAAGGTGTTTGATGTGTACTGGGCACCTTTCCTGTGCCCCGTCTCGGTTCACCTGTAATAACTGCTTTGTTTCAAGTCCATCAGAACGCCCACCCCCTTGTCCCTTTGCATGCATGCTTCATTGTCTTATTGCACGTACTTGCTTGCCGTTATCACCAAATAAATCTTAATTTCCAAATCACTTATACCGCCGTGTTGTTCCTCATCTTTACTTAAAGTATAGCAATTGGATAAGGCGGCTGAAGCATCTATTTTCTGGTGATGGTCTGGTATGGAAAATAATTCTGTGCAGTGACTGTAAACTTTCTTGACAATTTCAAGGGGAATAGTAAGTTTTACGGCCCATTTGCGGAAGTCAAGCAGTGTATGAGGCAGATACGGATCAAAGTAGATTTATTTTTGGTTTGTATAGTACACAGCCGTTCTGAGCAAACGTTCACATTTAAATGGGCTTACGTAAAGATAACATATATATATATATATATATATATATATATATATATATATATATATATATATATATATATATGCCTTAAAAAATTATCGTTTAAAATGGTTGAGACCTACTTGTCTAAAACTAAATATTCTTCCCTCTTCTGCTTTTCTTGATGCCATTTATAATCCGCCAAATGAGAGGTTCTGCTGTATAATTTTTAACTTTTTAAAAAGATTTTTGAATTTATACTAGATGTGTTCTTTCGTAACTTGTTCATAATGATTTAAATGTTGATGTTGGAAGATTTTATGTGGACCTCTGTCTAGAGTTCCAAAACATAAATAAATAAAAACTTGAAACTATATATATATATATATATGTGTGTGTATATCTCACTGAAAGACATAAACCTGGACTACGCTTTATTGGTTTGTCGGGGCCTAGAAGGTTCCCTCTTACCATGATAAACGGCTGAAGTGAACACTCGCCAAGTAGACTCCAGCAGCGAAATTATAATGTACCGCTCCAATTTTGAAATGCCTAGTAAAGCCATGTAACCCACCAACAGAAGAAGGTGTATCAGTAGACACACCCAACAGTTGAATGCCACTAGATAATAGCCAGCCGGGATAAACACACCAGGACCTCACCTACCAATTACACTGTAGAGTTATATAACGCAGGTTATCACCCGTGAGCAGTCGCTGTTCATGGTCACAGGGACATTAGGGGATTTGCCCAGAATCACAGGATGTTCCCCTGAGATTTGATTTTATGTGGAGAAGCGTGGCTCAGTGGTTAGAGGCGGCAGACCCGGAAGCTGAGATCGGCCGTGGACCAGGGTTCGATTCCCCGCCTCGGCGGGTCTCAGGCTCAAAAATTCCACGGACTCGACAATTCTCGCTCCGGTGCCTACTCGACTCACGGGGTCACACTCTGCGACTCTGGGCAATAGCTTGCTTAATCTCCACTACGGCCCCTCGCGGCGGGATGCCTGGCTTTCACCTTGTGGATACCCTGCCGGGGTATCTCACAGGGGAATACCAGGACGGGTTCCCTAAGCAAGCGCCTTGATGCCTTCGGGTGATACGTGCGCTATATAAGTCGCAATACATTTACATTTGACCCCGGACACCCAGCTCCTGAGTGGGCAGCTCTGGCAGCTGCGTCACCCCCCCCCCCCCCCGAAAACAGCAGTCGGTCGGACACTGTGCCGCACAATATGGAGTTTTTTTGAGTAACTAATTTTAAGATAGCGATCATGGTTTGCTAAAATTAGCAAATTGTGCAGCAGATGAAGTACTATGCAGCAACTATCATAAATCCATCATTATGATTTAAACTCTGCAGCAACCTAATCACACTATTCTATAGACCCTGTGTATATCCGACCCCTGCTCTGGCTATGTAAAGATAACTCAAACTGTGGATACAATCTCTACTTCAAAACTCTCACCAAAAATAATACCTGCTCTTCCAACTCTTTAATCTCGCTTATTTAGTCACAACTGACCAATGTTTTGTATTCCCCATAAATCTTTTGACTTTAACTCGTTATTAGCAAAAATCAAGACAACTTAATTGCTTCTTTGCATAATACCCTCATCATTTTCCCCATCCAAACCATCGCTCATCCACCAACAGCAAATCAATTCTAAGTCATTTAGTACCTTCATGAAATTCCCCATCCACTTCCTTCCTCATTCACTGTAATCTGCTTTATAAACCTCTCTACGAGATTGAGCATTGTTTTAGCTGGTGTAAGATCTGATGTAGACATCCCCCTCGGGGCTTCAGCAAATTGATCTAGGGAGCTGTTCCAAAATGTTCATAAATGATCACCCCCCCCCCCCCCCCCCCGTTATCGATCTCTCCAACCCAGGAGATGTGTGAAAACCGTGTTAACTTTTTCAAGAACAAAGAGTCAGTTTACCAGGACACCACTCACATGACACAACACATGCAGTTCCTTTTGATGTGGAATATCCTGTGTTCAACTAATTTCCAATGATAGCTTGACTAGTAGGAGCAATGGTTTATTAATGAACTGTGCGATTACTTAAAATCATTACAGTATAAAAAAGGCAGTTTGGTTCAAATAAAATACAGTAAAATCCCCCCCCCCCCGCTCGACCTACACCGGTCAGGGACCATTGGTGCAGCTATGTTGTCTCGATACTGACTATGTTCACTTGTACTATACATTAATAAAAAGAATTAAAGTTTTTAGAGTCAGCATGAGACCTCGCATACTAGAGTCTGGAAGGTGTGTAAAAGTTCGACTAGTCTCCTAAGCTGCATCAAGTCAGGTGCCCCTACAGATCTCTGCCCTGCTAGAATTTTCTAGGAAATAGGTGATTATATTGAACCCTATTCGGCCCCTTCTGAAAAAAACCATACTTGACCCTTTGGAGGAAAATAACGATCGTCCTATTGCCAGGCTCCCTTTTTTAACCAAAATGTTGAAACATCTTAATATTGCTCTCACCAACTACTTGGATCAGAATTGCATACTAGACCCCTGTCAATTTGTTTTCAGGAAAGGATATAGTACTGGAATGTCCTGGACCGTGGAGGAAAGGCAGTGGTGGTCCTGTTGGACCTAACCACGGTCTTTGATACAGTCTGTCACGATAATCTAAAGTAAAGATTACTTGACTTGGGTGTCTGCGGTCCAGTACATAGCTTGTTATCCTCCATTTCAGACAATAAAGTGCGATCCTTTAGCCTTGAGACGCATACTTCAGAACCTTTTATATCACCGTGCTGTGTTCCTCAAGGATCTTCTGAGTCAGACACTTTTTAACATATGTATTTCTCCCCTGATTATGTTGATTAAATCCTTTTGCTTTTCCACAGTATTCTACGCAGATGACATCCACATTGTGATCCCTGTTGAAGATAACATGGATGAAGTCTCTGCTAGGTTTAATGCATGTATGGTTGCAACAATAGACTGGATGAGCTCCCAGACTCGGAAGATTAACTCCGATAAAACAAAGGTTCTTCTATGCAGACGAGATTCCTCTTTTTTGAATTGAGCCTGGTGGCCACAGTCCTTAGGATCCCTGCCAGACCCAGTCCCAAAAGTTAGGAACCTAGGCCTCTTATTTTCACTCCAACCTTACTTTAGGGACCAGACAAATCACCTTACCTCATCCTGCTTTCTAGTCTTAAAAATTCTCAAGAAAGGCCTCCCTTTCTTACAGACTGAGCTCCAAAAATCAGTGGTCATTGCTCTAGTCCTTTCAAGGTTATACTATTGAATGGGTACTCGTAAACATTTGCCCAGGGGGCACAGAGTGCAGTCTGTGGTGTGCCTGAGGGCTGAGCTTATGCCAGCAGTGTGGTGGTAGGGGGTCTGGGTGGGTCAGGGATTGTGTAAGGAGGTCTAAAACATGTTAAATAAACAAGCAAGCATTTATTTGCAGGTTAATAAATGCTTGTTCATTTATTAAAAAAAAATTCTATGTGTTAGTGCTCAGCAACTAAACAGCAGCTGGTGCTGCTGTTCACCAGGGGGGCTGCATTTAATAGCCAAGAGGGCTACAAGCGCCCCCCAAGACGTACTTTGAGGATCACTGGACTATTGCAGCACCATGTAGGTGGGAGCTCAGCAAGGTGTCCTAATAAGACTGCGGAGGCTGCAAAACGCCACGGTCCGTGCTCTTACTAAGTAAAAAAACATTTGATCACGTCTCTAAAGCCAGGCAAAACCTGCACTGGCTCCCTATCAAAAAGAGGGTGGCTTTAAAGCCTCTCTGCCTGATACATAGAACTCTCCATCAGTAGGGCCAGGAGTTTTTCAAAAACACAGTCTCTTGGTACATATCAACAAGAGTGTTACGTTCAGCTTCAGATAATAAGGTACAGGTCCCAGTTATTAGGCAAGTGTGCATGGGGGAAGGATCCTGGTATATAAGCTAGGGAACGAAATGCCTTTGAGGAACCAAGTCACTCCTCTCACTTTCAGGAAATCGCTGAAGACTTGGCTCTTAACTCTTTCCCTGTAATTCTTATGTTGTCTCCTTGATAAAGGCAGCTCCAAGATACCCATAGACAGATGTCATGCTATATAAAATTGAAATCAAATAATTAACAACAAAGAGTAATTCTTCAGTGGTCCCTTCTGTTAATTTTAAGCTTTCTTCTGGCAGCATTTGCCCCCCCTTTTTTTATAGGTCTGGTTTAGAGCCAGATCTAGAGCTTCACTTGATTGTTTATCTAGTCTCCTATTCGCCTAAAAAATAATTATAAAAATGGTAATGGTTCATTCAAGAATCATTCATATTGTTATATCCACTACATCATACAGCCGATTGTCAGCCCGCTTCAGTGATTGGGTCTTACTTTGTGTACATCTACCTGTCTGCTTGAGTGGCAAATATGGTTTACCAGTTTCTGCTTTTTATTATTCCTTTCATTTCATATTCTTCCCTCATTAATTTTTTCAGGTTATTTTGCCTTTTTATGTCTCGCCTAGGCAGCGCTTGCCTCATTTCCACTCCCTTCTTCATTTATTGTCGCCCCCCCCAATTTTTTGGATCACATTTTTTTTGATAAACAATTTTATTGATTTTTCCCAAGAGAACAAAGACCAGCAGATCAAGCACATTATAATAGAAATGAAAATTCCCAGTCAGTTGGATGAATGATCTCATATCTCCAGACCCCACTGAATTCAACTTAATATAAACATTTAGCGGGCGATTCAGAATTAAGCCACAATACCCAGCCATTTGCCCCACACCCTGTGGCATTTTTTCGGATATCCCTGTGCTTCATACATATGTTTTTCCTAGGTAGCATACCAGTCCACCCCCTTCCGCCACTTCTCGAGGCTTGGTGGAACTGGACGTTTCCAGGTGGCTGCTATGTCACGCTTAGCTACGACCATAGCCGTGTTAAAAAACAACTTCTTGTTTCTGGACCCGTCCAGCCCATCCGTAATTTCCATGAGTGTGTGTCGCGGGTCATGGGGAACTTCCAACCCGAAGACTTCTGTAAGCTCTTCCTCAATGCTTCCCAGAAATGTGCCAGCTGGGGACATGCCCATACCATATGGAAAAAATCAGCGGGGTCCTGGCCGCAGCGTGTACAGGAGGCAGTTGTGTACAGGCCAGCCTTGTAAAGACGTTCAGGAGTTAAATAGTTGCCATGCAAGTAGTACAGTTGAATCACGCGGAGTCTAGCTGATGCAGTGACCATCTTAGCCGCCATGAGTCCAGTCCTCCTCCTCCAGTGGACCCACCCATGCCTCAGTCGGTCTGGTGTGGTTGGAGTGTTGTTGATTAGTGTACGATAGATGTGGGAGATGCCCACCTTCCCCAAGTCACCCATCATAATTTGTGCTTCTGGAGGGTTGTATTCTGGAACTGCTGTGTCGTCCGATATGTTTGATTGAAAGCCGTGCTGCAGTTGCAGGTACTTATAAAATTGTGCTGGGTGTAGGAGTTACCTGGATTGAAGTTCCTGGTAGGAGCGCATGTGGCCAATAGCTCACACATCTCCCAAGTTGTGAGATCCCTATAAGGTCCCAAAAGCGGAATCCCTTCAGCCCACTAACCTCACGGAGCCAAGTACCATGCCAGATAGGTGGATATTGAGTTAGCTTATGTGTCCATTAAGTATGACACAGTGATGCCTGCCAGGCAGAAGGGCAGTGCGTGTCATCTCTGGCAGAGTGGAAGGTATGGACTCCAGTACATTATGGATAGAATTTTTGGCAGGCCCAGCTCGCCCATCTCCAGCTTATAGGCCGGGTCGGGCGGTCCCCCATTGAACCAGTCATGGATAGTGAGGAGGCGGATGGCCAAGTAATACAAGTATAAGTTGGTCATCTTCATGCCCCCCGTCAAAGGGTGGGACTCGGCAGTGGATCAGAGCTATACAGGGTCTCCGACCTCCCTAGAGGAACTTGGTAGCCACACTGTCTAGTTCCCGGAACCAGGTCAGTGGAATGCAAAAGGGAGTGTTCTGGAGTACGTAGAGGAATCTGGGGGAGAATCATCATTTTAAACAGGGCCACCCTCCCCGGGGGATTTAGGGGGAGCGTTTGCCTCTTGTGAAAGTCTTCCTTTGCCTTTTTTACCAGGGGGATGATGTTGAGGGACCAGCCGAGGTCGGGGAGCATGGCGACCCAGATCATTAAGTATTTAAATGATTGTCGCTGAGGGGTAATGTGGATTGCCAGTCGTAGCCGTCCCATGCCATATGCAGGGGGAACAGGACTGACTTACTGGGGTTAAGTCGTAGGCCGGAGGCCTGCCCGAAGGAGTGTAAGACCTGGAGACAGTGAGGGCCTGACTTAGCAGGCTCCGCTAGAAAAATGAAGACATCGTCCGCATAAAGGGCACTTTTGTCCGCCTCAGAGTTGGGCCATTCCCATTCCCGTATACAGTCTTCCGAATGAATCGGGATCGCGAGGCGCTCCATCGCCAAAGCGAAGAGGAGGGGCGAGAGGGGGCACCCCTGCCTCGTCCCTCTGCGAATGGGGAAGGCCTCTGATAATGCCCTGTTGACTAGCACCCGTGCTTGGGGCTGAGTGTAAAGAATCTTTACCAGGTTGCGAAAGTGGGGGCCAACCCCCATCTTATCCAGCACTTCACCCAGGTATTGCCAGTCCACCGAATTAAAGACCTTCTCAACATCAACTAGGAGTGCCAGGTAGGGGGTGAGCAAGTGGCGGTGTGCCTAGGCCAAATGGAGACGACAGAGACAATGTCTAGTCCCTCGCAGGTGCATGAACCTGCACTGGTCAGGGTGTTGATGCGAGCATTATGCTGAATATTTTAACCTCCGTTTTTGAGAGAAATTGGGCGGTAGTCCGTGCACTGGGGGGATGGGGGTTGTGTTTTAGGGAGAACAACAATGGCGGCCATGTCAGCCTCGGTCGGAAAGGAGCCTTTTTCTAGGGCCTCTTCGAAGAGATGGGTGATGTGTGGGACAAGAGTTTCACGATATGCAGCAGAATAATTCTGCGGGAGCCCGTCCGGGCTAGGGGTTTTGCCCAATGAGGTGTTATCGCTTCATTAATTTCTACGTGGTAGATAGGGAGGTCCAAGTCATCTGATTAAGCGGTGCTGAGGCGGGTACAGCCATCGCTCAGCTAGTCTGAGAGAGACATTTCAGGGCCCCGTGCCGAGTAGAGCGTGTGGTAGTAGGAGGCAAATGCACGGGCCATTGCCAAAGGAGAACGGTGTGCTAGCCCATCCAGGTCGACAATTTCGTGGATAATGTGGTTGGCCCTTGGGTATGTAGCTAGTCTGTGGAGGATCTTCCTGTTCTTGTCGCCCCATCCGTACACCATAACCATGGAGGATCTCCAGAGGAGCCTGGCGGCTTCCAGTGACAGATGTTTGATTTTATCCCGAAGGCAAGCAAGTTGTCTCTCTTGGGTGGCGTTTCTGAGATCAGGGGGGTATTGCTCTAAGCGCAACGCTTGCGCAGGGTGATCTGGTGTACTTAGGCTTGCTGCTGATGTTTGAGTGGGCCCTTGGCGAAGCCCCGGATGGTAGCTTTGCTGGCTTCCCAGATGACACCTGGAGAAGGAACAGAGCCACTGGCCAGGAAGTATTGTTGGAGTTTTACCCTCACCTTTCTAAATTCTCTCTCCTGGGGAACCAGGCGTTCATCCGCCAGGTTAGACGTGTCGAGGGGGGAGGGGCCCCGGTAATGAGAAATAGTGGTGAGTGGTCGGAGATACCGATAGGAAGTATACAGATGTCTTGGATCGTTTGGCAATCAGTGGATGGGACGAATATAGCATCTATGCGCGCCTGAGTGTGATGTGCCACAGATGTGTGAGTGAACTGTCTGGTTTGAGGGTGCCAGATTCGCCACACATCGCACAGGCCCAAGGAGTCGGCCCAATTCATTAACCCCTTCCACACTCATGACGAGCTGGGCTCGTCATGAAGTAGCCTCCTCGCACGCTCATGACGAGCCCAGCTCGTCATGTTGTGTGGGATTTCCGATTTCTCAGCACAGCAGGGGAATATGCTGAGCAGCCATGGGGTTAATTGCTTGGTCTGAGTAATTCTAGAGGTGGGTGGTGGGCCTGAAGTGTCGAGGTGTGGGTTGGAAACCGCAATATACAAATTGCAGTGGTGGTTTCAATGGTAGCACATCATTCCTAGTGTCGCTTAATGCTTGTTATGTAATATTGGTGCTTTTCGAGGTGAGACACAAACACCTCACTACCTCAGGTGTCTACTTACTGCGGTTTTCACAAACCCAGTATTTATACAATATATAGATATAACCTCGGCACTCTTAACTTGTTTGTTGATTTATTCATACAAAGTGTTCTTTCTTGAAATGTCCAATGTATACAAACAACAATAAGTAATTATTTAGTACTGTTTAATATTGTGAGTAATTCTAGAAGTGGGCCTGCAGTGTCGAGGTGTGGGTTGGAAACTGCGTTAGTCCGCCCCAACTTTTGTGGTACCCAGAGGCAGGGAGGTGAGAAGATCAGTGGGAGTGCTCCTTGGTCGTTGTGAGCATCGATGGGGGCGAGTAGATTGACACAAGATTAAGGAGATTTCCGCCCAGTGCCCCGCAGAGAGCCACATATACTCTCTGAGGGGTTACAAGTGGTCTGCGTGAGCACAACGGGGAGAATACGCCCCAGAAGGATCGCCACGCCCCGGGTAACCCTGAGTGCCATATTCTATCGTACCCGTAGCGTGCTAGGATGGGGCAGTGGTTCCCCACCAGATGGGTCTCTTGGAGCAGGAGTACATCAATGTATAGACGTTGGGCATAGCGCAGGGCAGATGTTCTTTTAACTCTGTCTAGGAACCCATTAACATTCCAATCCAGTGTGTGGAGGGAAGCTCCCGGAAAGGTTGTCGGTCATGGTGGCCGTTGGTTGGACTAATGGCTCGCTGCATCCTGGATAGCGGTGGGTGCCTAGGGGGTCTGGCGCAGACGCGGGATAGCCAGTGTGATTGCGCTTTGCAAGTGATGCATGCTAATATCGTAGTGTGCATCAATAGTGCTGGTGTAGCAATACAGTTAAATCTCAACAATGGGACATGCTGTCTCTCTGCCTCCTATTGCATCCAGGAGCGGTCACCCCACCTCAATGTTTTGTGCATAATCACAATAAATACGAGAATTCTTCCTATTGAAGAAATTTTTACTTTCGTATTTCTCTCTGCCGTAAGAGTAGGGAGGAGTTGTCTTAAATGTAACTTTGATATACGTTTCTGTCTGACCTTAAGGTACCTGTGGAGGCTCGAACAATCAATTTCCCAGTTGTAGCCGAAAGCACTAACAAATTATGCCACAGAGACTGTCTGTAACCCTGTTCTCCGATCGCATTATGGAAGGCAGGACTAGAAGTCAGTGGCATAGTATCATATAGCGTGCATGTGAATTGAAGCAGCGCAGTGATTAGTTTATCTACACCCCAAATGGTATACAGTGCAATGTACAGGACCTTGTCTTCTACATCAGCACTGGGGTTCTTCAGTAGAAGGGCTGTAAAGGTGGTTTTCAGTAAATTCTGGAGAGCATTTTTGGGCTTTAAGTGAGTTATTGTTAAACTGTTACTTGGCAAAGCAGCAGGTTTGGCACAGTTTGGTGGCTTCGTCATTGCCCGTTTCTTTTCGAGAGGTAATTGTACTTCAATGAAGTTGGATCAACCTGTCACAGGTGTGAGTTCTCAGGCCCAAGCCTTTCTCCTTTTTCTCAGAGAAAGCATGCAGCCGGTGCACAATCACAAGAAATGGCCACAGTGGATGAGTCTGGTTTGAAGGGTGCTGTTGTAGTCTCTTGAATAGTCCTTGCATGATAAAGTCTGACTATTAAGGAACATTTGGAATGGGATTCTGTTCTAATCATAAATCGAGCATGTTGTGAGGTCTATGGGGAGGTCTGATTTCCTTAAGCACCTTTCCAGGGCTCTTCAACATTTCAGGAGAAGCTTATTTGTGTAGGATTTATTGTTCACCAATCTAATTTAGTGTATAGTGAGAGGGTCTTTCTGATTCGGCTATCGGTGATGCACTGCCAGTACAATATCCGAAGGTGTACATACCTGCACAGGAGTGCCAGAGCATAGATGGCAGGGAAAACAGGAAAGACTTGGGTCCTATCACCATCTGGCCTGGACCACACCAATATTGTACAACAAAATAATGACTGAACAGGTTATTTCAAACTACTTGTAAATGCGCTTAGAAAACTATTCTAAGTTCATGTAATTTATTTCAGATCATTTGCAACTTATTTTTACACATATAAATAAAAAACATTCATTAATGTCATGATATAGACGACACCTTCTGCAGTATGCCATACTTATTGACATAACACCTTTGACATTACAACAAATACACATAAATGTGACCTATATGAAAAACATGAAAAAAACATGAACACCAATACAGTTACTAATATCCTATAAATGTGCTGTGAATAACCAGTCCATATTTAATGTATAAATGTAACCGGCGGATCCTTAACAATTAAATAAAAAAGTCTCCCTTTGGACACGCCAACTTCCGTTTACTCCATACACTCACAATTCCTTCATACAAATAAATTCTATATTTGGAACACCTCCATAAGTAATACTAAGAAACAATAATTAAAAAAATATACATTTAATGAAACATCAAGATAAAAAAATCTATTTTGATCACCGGCGAAGATACGTGATACACGGAAGGTTTCATTTCAGCGCTTCAGGAGCTTGCACGAGCCCAGCCTTTTCATTTAATAAGAGGTGCGCCTACAACAGCCAATCTTTGAATCATTTAGACAAGGCTGATATGTTTAACCCCTTCGCTGCTAGGCCTTTTCCCCTCCTGTGCTAAGCCACTTTTTGGCGATTTGGGGTAGTGCGCACTTATGCCCCTGTAACTTTTTGACCACATAAGGTATCCACGCTAAATTTGCGTCCTTTTCTTCCAACATCATGTGGATTCTAAAGGTGCCCAGGGTTTGTGGATTCCCTTGGAGGGGTCCCAGAAATTAAGCAAAATACATTAAAATGTTTGTTTTTTTCAGAAAAATTGAAAAACGGGTTGCAAATGAAAGCCTCTGGGTTTTTACCTGCAAATGTTATCCAAAAAGGGTTCTGGGGCTGAAATCAGCATTTTCCCAGCTTTTAGGGAAGGACAGTCTTTTGTCAGAGAACCAACATTTTTCACACAGTTTTGGCATTTTTCTGGGACATAGCCTATTTTTGCACAAGTGAGGTATCATTTTACTCGGGAGAACAAGGGGAACGCTAGGTGGTAGGACATTTGTGCCGGCACAGAGATTACACGCAAAAATGTATGGAAAAGTGTTTTTTTTAAACCTAAATTTAAATTTAAGGTTTGCAGGGAATTCTGGGTAGGAAAACATTGGGGGACCCACGCATGCCATACTTCCCTGGACTCCCCAGGGTGTCTAGTTTTCATAACTGTTTGGGTTTGGTAGTTTCCAAAGATGGCCGCCGAGCCCCGGGCCAAAAACTCAGGTGCCCCCTCCCCCTAAAAGTAAGGTAGTTTTGCTAAAGGTAATTTTTAAGTCTCCACCGTACGATTTGGGCCTTTCCCTGTTGCAGCCACTATGCCTACCCATGCAAGTGAGGACCATTTTTATTGGGAGACCTGGGGGAACGCTGGGTGGGAGGAAATTTGAGGATCCACGCAGATTCCACAACTTTACCACACAGAAATGTGAGAAAAAAGCGTGTTTTTTTGTGCGAAATTTGAGGTTTGCAGTGGATTCTGGGTAGGAGAATGAGGAGGGACCCACGCAAGCCATACCTCGCTGGACTCCCCCAGGTCTCTAGTTTCCAGAAATGTATGGGTTAGGTAGGTTTCCCTACATGGCCGCCGAGCCCCGGGCCAAAAACTCATGGGAACCCCCTTGCAAAACCAGGTTCGTTTGCGATAGGTAATTTTGATGTCGCCTCATTAGGTTTTGGGCCCTTGCCTGTTGCGGGTCCTTGACCCACCAACGCGAGTGAGGTATCATTTTTATCGGGAGACCTGGGGGAACGCTGGGTGGGATGAAATTTGTGGATCCATGTAGATTCCAGAACTTTGCCACGCAGAAATTTGAGAAAAAAAGTGATTTTTTTTCAGCTAAATTTGAGTTGGCATGGGATTCTGGGTAGGAAAACGTTAGGGGACCCACGCAAGTCATACTTCACTGGACTCCCCCGGATGTCTAGTTTTCAGAAATTTGTGGATGGCCGCCAAGCCTGGGGCCAAAAACTCATGGGACCCCCCTTGCAAAACCAGGTTATTTTGCGTTAGGTAATTTTGATGTCGCCTCAATAGGTTTTTGGCCCTTTCCTGTCACGGGCACTAGGCCTACCCACACAAGTGAGGTACCATTTTTCTCGGAAGGCTTTGGGAAACTATGGAGTGAGTGGAATTTTGTGGATTCACGCAGATTCCAGAACTTTCCAACACAGAAATGTGAGGAACATTTGCTTTTTTGGACACATTTTTAGGTTTGCAAGGGATTCTGGGTAACAGAACCTGTTGAGCCTGTCAAGTCACCCCATTCTGGATTTTCCTGTGTCTAGTTTTAAAAAATGTACAGGTTTGCTAGGTTTCTCTATGTGGCGGCTGCGCTAGGGCCCATAATCCACAGGTAGGTATATTGCTAAAAACAAATCCGTGCCTAATCGGCTTTCTGCTGCCCTGGGGGGAAGATTTCGGGCTACTGCCCCCATCTGTCCCCCAGGGGGGGCAGAAAGTCTGTAATGGGGGTGTGGGGGCATTGGCGTGCCCGTGTCGGGCAGCCCCCACCCTAAAAAAAGTGCACAAAAAAAAATCCCTGGTGCATAGCGGGCTTTCTGCCCCCCGGGGGGGGGCAAATTGGGGGCTACTGCTCCCATTTGCCCCCCAGGGGGGCAGAAAGGCTGTAATGGGCGGCAATGCCCCCACCCGTGGGGGCATTGGTGCGCCCATTTCGGGCAGCCCCCACCCTGCCGGGGGGGCAGATTGGGGGGCTACTGCCCCATCTGCCCCCCAGGGGGGGCAGAAAGACTGACTACAATAAATTTAAAAGTTATTGTAATTGAGTCGGTGGAAGGGTAAAGTGGGTCGTGTCCCCGAATGATGTGGTGGTGTAAATGACAATCCCTTTTATTTGTTTTAAAAGCAAAAACAAAAATAAAAGGCATTATTTGCAATGTCAATAGCTTAAACGCAAGACTTATTACATTGCAAATGCTTGTTTTTATTGTGACACTTGCGTCATGTTTTTAGATGGTCAAAGGGATGTGTGTGGTGTGTAGAGGAGTGGAACAGTGGCTGCGTGGGGTGCACATGATCCAGATGGCTGGGTGGAGTGCAGAAGGGTCAAAGGTATATGTGGTGGGGGGGGGGGGAAAGTCTCCAGGCCGAAGGTGGCTGTGCAGACAATGCTGATAGCTGTAAGAAGCTGTGCGGTAAGTAGATAAAGCTGAAGATTTTTTGTGGTATGCAGATGAGACAAAGAGCCGGCCAGAGGAGGCTGCACAATGTGCATATGTGTCCAAGGGCTGTGTGGTGAACAGATGAGTGGCGTCTGCGTAGTACGGGTTGTACATAAGCCACAATAAAAAGAGGGGACCTTTTATTTACACAATGGCTAAATACATTTGTGCCCTTAATTATTTTGCACACATGTAAACAATGATGCTGCTTAAATCACTTTTCGGGTTACTTTCAATTTACCCCCCACTAACAATTAAGCAACATACCCCGCAAAAGCCAAAGCTCCATTTTGAACATCTTAAGCCAAACTTACCATGCCCCTCTGCCCCGGCGGTGGGCGCTACAGCTTCAGCGCATTGAGTGGGCCGCTTCTAAGAGCTGCAATGGTGCCAGACAATGGACAGTTCTCCCAGCCGTAGTGTGGGAATCGTTTGTAAACTGCTTTGTGATCTGGGACAGGATCCAAGTCAATGAAGAGGGCGTGCTTGGGAAGGTATGGCAGTAAGAGGCGAATTGCATGCTCTGGACGCCTCCAGTGTGTGTTTGTTGTGATGCCAAGGGCTCAGGGCTGTCAGCTAAGAATGCCGGCGCACAGTCTATTCGCTCGGATCGATATTTTTCTTTTAAAAAAAACGCATAGACGTCATGGAGCAGTTAATCGATATCTACCATATGTAAACACCAACGCGAGACCATGTTGTTTCTGTTCCTCATATGTAAAACAACCCGTCCGACCACGCCGTTACCTATAAAGGAGCTTTAAATGCACATTTAAAAGACCGATATATACATTCCCTCTTCAAATGTATTCTTAGGCGTTTGCACCAGTCAAAGGAAACCAGCTTGGCTGCCTGTCTCGTGCGAGCTTCACAAGCAGTGCCTAAACACAGGCTGTTGTTGATGCAAAATGCAAATCATATGTTGCTGCCTTCTGATTCTACATAAGCTTCCTGTTTCTCATGTCTTCGATTTTTTTTTTGTTGGTCATCAGCACTGGGGATGCCGTTGCAACATATTAATCTCGCACAAAGTAAACAAACAGAGGGGAAACCACAGTTCCTCTTCAGCTTACCTTAAAAATATCAGCCACGTCCTTCCCTGCCAGTTATGAGCTCTACAGCAGCCCCCCTGGTGGACTCAGAATTTCACCAACCCACGGCGGGGAGCCCAGACAGGGTGGGGCGCAGGCATGGTGTGTTTTTCGCTGCTCTACTCCTTCTCGTAGGCTCCAGGGCTCCTTCGGGCTTCTGTGTAAGACTTCGCTCCCAGTCACCCTGGCACTAGCAGACAGAACATCTCCCGCCTCTGCTGCTGCCTGAGCATGTTGCCGGTCCCTCCCCGGGAGCACGTCACCGCTCGCGTGCGGTAGCTAGAAGGATCAGCTCGGAGTCCGTACAGGAAGCTCGCGCAGAGCACTTCCTACTTCCCATCTGGGGCTCGCATTCAGCTACAGGTGATTAACTGAGACTGGCGAGGGCAACCGGAGCCGTTTTTAAGAAATTGATGATTTACGCAGAGACTAGCTGCCGTTTCTGCGTGTAACTGTTCTTTTTATTTAATAACAGCAGACAATCTGCATCAATTCAATTTGTCAATCAAGAGAACCCAGGAATGTGAAAAAAAAAAACAAGACGTTCCTTTGACGAAACTGCCGTGGGGCGGGACTTCCGTTTCTTGCTGGAAGCTCACGCCCACGGAGTGGCTGGCCAGGAGAAGAGCAGTGATGACGCGAGGCTCCCATGCCCGAGGGAGAGCCCCGCGGTGTCGGCTGAAGTCCGGAGTTGCGGTAAGTGGGGCTTAGTTGTAGTAGGGGTGTCGGCAGGGGAGGTGGGGGTGTGGGACGGGATGTGCACGGCGCCGGCCTGGACGTGCGCGTACAGGCAAGGAAATCACCGAGGTAAAGCGCGTAACCACCCCCTGTGCGCCATTCCCGGCAAACCCACAACAATAGGTCTTTCGCTCGAGCAGCGCTATGCGCTGCTAACACCAGCGAGACCTAAAAACAGCCATTTGTGCCAACGTTTTTACTTGTAACTTTTTCTAAGTATGACAGATTTTTTAAAGCAATATACCGTTATATCCGCTGGACCTTTCTGGTTGTGGTGATATATAGGACTTGTAGGTTCACCAAGAACCCGACAAACCCAGATCCAATAACTTGCAATGGATTTTTATTGTGTACCTGGCATATAGCAATTCATTTGGGAAAATATAAACAGTGAAAAATCGGTATGAAACACACCTATGTATTTCTGAAATGGGAACTAAATCTAGAGTTTAGAAACAGCAAATCTTTGCACATCTAAGAAATTGTGGGGACCCATACTAGTATGTGAATTATAGGACATTTTTCAGAGTGACTTTTACACATTCTTACATTTGGAAGGCAGAAATGCATAAAAAGTCAATGGATAATAACAGTTGCTATACAGTTCTGTGTTCCTTTAAGTCTCCCGATAAAAAATGGTACCTCACTTGTGTGGTTATACCTAGTGCCCGTGACAGGAAACTGCTTAAAATGCAATGTGAACACCACATTTTTACCGTGAAAACTGTCCCCTTTTTAGGTCTAGCCTAGTGTTGCTGCGCAGATGATCAGCTCGCTCGGGGAGATTTATTGCTAATGAGGGGTTTTAGAAAAGGGCTTGAAGCCCCGCCCCTTATTTCCATTAGCTCGCGTCACCGTTTATGCTAAACGGTGGCCTACCATTGGAAATAAGCTTTCTAGGGTGCCTCCTTTTTAGGTTTTGCCTGGCGAAAAGATGCGCTCTGCGCATCTTTTTCGCGCAGGCGAAATCCTGATGAGATCTGTAGTGTGGCTTTGGGTCGGCCCTCGTCATTCATTGGCTGGCTCCATAAATGGAGCCTAGCCATTGGACGAGGGGCCTGTCCGTCAATGCCGGACCAGATTCGGGGGCGTTCCCGACATTCTTTGGCTTTTGCCGACGTCACGCGACGCCGGGAACGCCCCCGATTCTGTTCCGGCATTGCCGGCACCTCCCTTGCTCCCCCTCCCGCTTGTTTCCTGGTGCCCGCCTTCGTGCTCCGGCCGGCCGTCGTCAGCGTCTCTCCTCCCCCTTTCCCGCCCCCTCCCGCTTCTCTCTGATGCCCGCCTTCCGGTGAGACACTGTGATGAATGGCACTGAAAGCCCTGGATGGACTGGGCTGGGTCCGGGTCAGTCTGCTCGGTAGTGGGCTGACTAGTGACTGTCAATGACCTCCTGCAGCGCGAAGTGCTGTTCGAAACTCGGAAGCCACCGCCTCTTAACACTAGTGAGTACGAGGAAAGCACGGGCGGCCATGCGTTGCTTTGTTAATATTGCATACAGATCTGAAATCACCGTTTGAGGAGTGGAGCCGGGGAGGGGGCAGAGCTTCGTGGCGAGAGCTCCGTAACAGACACTTGCCCTCAACCAAGCCCTCCGCCCCCTTACCACTCACACAAACAAAACGGAAGTTGTCGGAACCAAGAAGAAAAGCGAAAGGAGGTAGGGAGGGGAAAAGAAGCTGCCAGGGCTGCCATGAATATTAAAGTAAAGCTGGGTCATAAGCTTCCAGCCATGGGAGTCTGTGACTTGTAAACGGCTGATAACCCATGACCCCATGACCTCTCATGGGAACGTTCACAGAGCAGCAGAACAACAGACATCCTTAGTATCGGCACAAAGCCATGGCTGGCACAGTGATTCAAGCAAGTGTATTTTGAGGGAAGGGCTGTGATAATAGCAAATATGCATTAGGCGGAGTGACGCTTGGCTGCGGTCTTACCAGGCGCACTTACCTCCGTATCCGGCTCCACTCACGGACCCTCGACATGCCGAAACTGTGAACTAGCAGGAAGTGAAACTTATCGCACTAAGCAGCAATGCCCCTCCCCCGCAGCGCCCGCGAGCAAACAAGACAAGCATTTAGTGCAATAGGTCCTGCATTTGCGAGAGGTTAAGCTATTAGCATTGTAAATTACAATGTCTTTTATTTAGATTTAAAAAAAAAAAACAAAGGCATTGTCATTTACAATGCCAAGAGCTCAGACCCAGCAAATGCGAGACCTACTGCATTGCAAATGCTTGTTTATTCTGAAAGCATGACCAGTGTACCGCACAGATGAGCCGCACAGGGTATAATGTGTCTATGATTGCTGAACGTGACTGACAGATCGGCGTGGGCTGCAAAATGTTGTTGAACCTACCTTACGATTATGCCTCCACGTTGAACCTTCTTGGCATCTGTGAACCTAAAATCTCAAATTCGTCCCTTTCTAAGTGTTGGAAAATAACTGCACACATTAGCAGCACATTACCAGCACTCAGTTTATCGACCTCAGAAGATTGAACAGCCGTGTCGGCCCAGTCCGGATATGAAATAACGACCTGTGCAAACAAAAAATGTTAGAAGCGACTATTTTGGTTACTTGAGTCTTCCAGACAGCTCAGTTATTTCGTGGAGAGCACAGACGGGGCTGCTCTGCCACATTCAATAAACAGAAGCGCCACTGGCAATTGATGATCACTGTGACACTCCCCCATATTGAGCGCTGAAAAGTCCAGGTCAAGAAAAGATGCCTTAGTACTTGATTAACTGTGTAGTCAGAAACCTTCGAATAGCACGGCTATTTGCAAATGAAGGGTTGGCCTCTAAATGATGGATTTATGACTAGCTGAGGACTGCCGGTCAATCAAAATCGACTGACTCAAAAAACATAGTGCTTACCGACTTATCAAGGACACTGTGTAACGCCGCAAGTAAAAGTGAAACAAAAACAAGCATTGGAAATGCAATAGGTCTCGCATCAGGAAAGTTTGAGCTATTGGTCTTATAAATGGCATTTTTATTTATTTATGTGTTTGTTAAAAAAGCTAAATTAATAGCTTTGTCATTTACAATGCCAATAGTTATAACTTTCGCAAATGTGACACCTATAGCATTTGTAATGCAACATGTTTTTTATTTACGTGATTTAGATGTATTGATATTACAAATAACAATGGCTTATTTTTTTTGTTAAATTATTTGTTAAATAATGTATTTAATTTGTAATGGCAATAGCTTAAACTTTTGTAAATAACTTTTGTGAAGATTATATTCAGAGTTTTATATTGTGACGAAAATCCAAGAACAGAAGTGAAATATTAACATCTTTTTGTGATTTGTAATAAAGCGTGAACGCTTGAAAACAGCTTGAAACATTGAAAGAACATATTTGAACCAGCCTTTGACAATAAATTATGACGTAATGCAGCTAACACAAATGTAACGTGTGAAACTGCAGACTGTTATGTTCAGCCAGAGTGGAGCTTCAGAGTGGAGCTTCAGAGTGCAGAGTGGAGCTTCAGAGTGGAGCTTCAGAGTGCAGAGTGGAGCTTCAGAGTGGAGCTTCAGAGTGCAGAGTGGAGCTTCAGAGTGGAGCTTCAGAGTGGAGCTTCAGAGTGGAGCTTCAGAGTGGAGCTTCAGAGTGGAGCTTCAGAGTGGAGCTTCAGAGTGGAGCTTCAGAGTGGAGCTTCAGAGTGGAGCTTCAGAGTGGAGCTTCAGAGTGGAGCTTCAGAGTGGAGCTTCAGAGTGGAGCTTCAGAGTGGAGCTTCAGAGTGGAGCTTCAGAGTGGAGCTTCAGAGTGGAGCTTCAGAGTGGAGCTTCAGAGTGCAGAGTGGAGCTTCAGAGTGCAGAGTGGAGCTTCAGAGTGGAGCTTCAGAGTGTCAAGAGCAATGCCAATAGCTCTAACTTTAACAAAGGCAAAACCATTGCATTGTAAATGCTTGTTGATTTTTTGTCTGGCCCACCCGGATTGGCTCGCCTGCTTCAAGGCTGTTGTGAAGACTTTTCTTATCTGCTTGTTTATTTAACAAGCAGAGAAGAAAATTCTTCACAGCCGCTGTGAAGCACGCGAGCCAGTGCTCCGGGCTTCATGCAACCACGCTACCTTCACGCCTGGAGCATGCACCAGTCGGCTCTGTGATTGGTTGGCGGTAGGCAGGCAAAGAGCTCAGAGGCGCAAAGGGTCATGGGGAGGACAGGGGTATTGCAGCAGACTGTGGGGCTAGTATCTCTGAATACAGGAATGTCTTTACCTTTGAGCATGTGTTATTGCTTCTTGTTAATCTCCCCGTGCCCAACAAAATCAAGGTTCTGTCTGTAACACGACTGGTGCTCATGTAAAGCGCTCTGATACTTTCGGTCCAGTCCGCGCTATATAAAAAAAACTCAGGAAAAAAAATTAATAAACACCAGTGACATTGTTACTTGCATCGTCCCCAGTCTCATCTGGAAATTTGAATATAGAATTCACTGGTAAAGTCACACGGAATCAAGCACATGCTCTCCGCACCCTCCCTCTGCATTGGGAGCTCAGAGAGCGAAGCTCGTACAATGGTGAGAATTGCCAAGAGGGCAGCCTTTGGGCGCTAACATGTGCCGCCATCTTTAAAGCCCCTGTCTCAGAATTTACTTGTTTTACAATTGCAGGCTGCCAGCGCCTGTTTTTTCACTACAGCCTTTCAATATAACATACTGTGCACAACGATGCTCCTCTGATTCGTGCCCGGGTGTTATTTGTTCTCGGGGTGCACATGAAGCACACGCTCTGCGCACCATGTAGAAACCCTCAACATTATTTGGTCCTGGGCAAAATAGTTAATCTCTCCGTGCCTAACAGAATCAATGTTCCGTCTGTAACGCCACTGGTGCTCATGTAAAGCGCTCACATACTTACGGTCGAGTCCACGCTATATAGAAAACTTATATTAAAAAAATGGATAAACACCAGTGACATTACTTATTTGCATAGTCTCCAGTGTCATTTGGAGATTTGAATATAAAATTCACTGGTAAAGTCACACTGAATCAAGCACACCCTCCCCACATCCTCCCTCTGCATTGGGAGCTCGGAGATCGAAGCTCGTGTGACTGTGAAAATCGCCAAGTGGGTAACCTTTGGGCGCTTTGCTGACTTCACACCAAGCGCGGTACAATGGGGCAGGTTTTTAACACAGTGCTGCTTACTGCGGATTCCACTGGAAAATGTTTTAATGAGATCTTTTAAAAACACCAGATGACCAGCACAGCTTCGTAGCGCTATAGTTTATAATTTACAAAGACCTTGTTGTGGTTTAGTATGTATATATACAACATGAGCTATTGTGATTAACGAGACCTGCTGGGCCTATCCATAGGATATGGTCTAACTGCTAAAGCGGTGGACCTTGAAGTTGGGGAGCCTGGTCCTAGTCTCGATAGAAACCCTCAATATCCTGTGGTCCTGAATGGCGTGTTTATATAACTTTCTAGTAAAAGCCCTAATTCTGAGGTGTTATGATTTACTATGTACAAATCTCTTCACTCTTATGAAAGTTCGCTTTTTCCATGTACGGCCAGTAAGTGCTCCTTCTAGGCGCTACTATATACTTTATCTGTGACAGGCCGGGGTTTCTCTTCTCCCCCACCAGAGGCTCCTGTTCCTAATCTCTTGTTCCACTCTGCCTTGGGCTGCAGTGCATTGTGGGTTTATCTACCCCCACTGCTCCCTCCCAAACTGCCTATTTAAAATTAAAATTCCACAGCAATGGGCAGTGACCACATCTTGATGAGCAAATGCATTCAGCAGCAGTAAAAGAAAGGGTCTGGTGCCAGCCGCGGCGAGGCGGGGGCACGGTGGCTTGCGGGAGGGGTCACAGTGATTTGAAGTCTGGAGCTAAAGGGATAGGAAAGAAGTGACGACTGCTCATTTGTTTAGTGTACACAGTAAATCAATCGCGTCTCAGCAGCTACAGTGGAGAGGCACCCAAGGCGGAAATGACCCTGAGGGAATGCCTATCGGCAACCTTTACGTGGATGACGAACAACCACTTAAAGTGTAACTCTGCAAAAACAGAAATTGTGCCTTTTGGACCCAACAACTGTTTTTCACCTCGTGACTTGTGGCCCAAGGAGACAGAGGCTCCACCAAAGACTATCAATGCAGTACGAAATTTGGGAATTAAATTTGACAACACCCTGTCCTTAACACAACAAGCTAAAGAAGTGGCAGGTGTATGTTTTAACATCATCAGGGGTCTTAGAAAATTCTTTGACCTGCTCCCTATGAGTGCCAGACGGACGGTCGCAGTGGCACTGATAACATCCAGACTAGACTATTGTAATAGTCTGTATGCAGGGTGAAATAAATCTACCCTGCACAGACTCCAGATGGTCCAACATGCTACCGCCAGACTGGTCCTCAGATGGCCTAGAAAATCTTCGCCCTCCGCTGCATTGGATGCCCTACACTGGCTCCCGGTACAAAAGCGCATCCTACTCAAGGTCCTTACAATCACCTACAGGGCTTTTCATCATCAGGGCCCACTATACCTGCGCAGACACTTTATACAATATCACTCGTCCCGGTAACTCAGATCATCTACAGCAAAGTTGCTCCTCGTCCCCAGATTTAGGCGGACGACCAAGGGAGGTAAATCCCTAGCAGTTATCGGCGCAAAAGCATGGAATAAATAACCTCACATCCTCCGGGAAGCCACCACGGAGCAAAGGAAAAATGCTGAAAACATGGATTTACACACTGTCAGACACAGACTGCAAAGCCTTGCTACTATCCCCCCACTAACATGGGCAGTCCAGTTGTGGTTATCTGCTGGTAATAAGGAGTCGCAGCACCAAGATGCTCCTTTGGGTGGTAGCGCGCTATAGAAATGTCTCATCACATCACATCACAAGGCTGAAGATTGAAGTTTAGGATAGAGGTGCATTGAGAGAGATCTGGTGCCCGTCACGCCATAGTGTAATGGACAGCGTTGGCCGTGAGGGGCAGCGCTCAGTGTGGTCTCAGTACTGGAACATGGAAAGCTGCTTCTGAGCAGTACTGAGGCTCCATGGCAGAGCTGTTTGGGGGTCTCTGTACTGGTAGGGCAGGAGGCACACACTTCGGGACTGAGGAGCATTACAGCTTTACTTTGTCAAACTTTAACAACCGAATAGCAGGCATTGCAGGTCCGGATTGCCGTGCTTCAAGCCTCGCTCAATCAATGTGAGACACATACCATTGTGGAGGTTGAACCAACCTGCTGGAAGAACCAATTGGAAGCGGAATTCTAATGATGACTGCTAACCTTTAACTAGCATTTCCAATGCAATTTGTCTCGCATTTGCGCAAGTTTGAGCTATTGACATTGCAAATAATAGTGCAGTTTACAGTTTGAAATGCTTTATTCGATTTTGTTTTTTAAAATCATAAAAGCGTACAAAAAAAAGACAATCATTAAAAATAAATATGTACATTCAAGAATAACATAACTTCAATTTCAAAAAAGACATAACCCCAACCTCAGAGTTCAGTAGTGTAACATATTATTCAAGGGGTTTATCCCTATCTGGAGTAAAGATACACGGGTTTGTCCTTTATGATGAGTAGACTCAAAAGTTGCGACAGTTGTACAATGGATCAAATCTGTTGGAAACAGAAAAACTAATACCACTGGGTACCTGGACTTCCCCACCCAACGCGTGGTGGTAGGCTATTGTTGGTCCTAACCGGGGGATATTTGGCATACATTGATAAAAATCAAGTAGATCCCAAATATGTATTGGGCCATCCCCTTCTTGGGGCGGGCAAGATCTTAAGTAAGGTGCGATGTGCCGGTTCCTGAATCTAACCAGTACCAAGTCCCCTGAAATGTTTTTTGGTAGTGGGCCCAACCAGCCCACCCTTCTCACACTCAGGATTCCGCCGTCTTTGTCCGGTGGTAGGGGTCTATTTCTTCCCATCCAGAATATAACTTTGTTCAATAGATCCTGCTGTCTTTCAGCTTTTCCCATCGCAAGTGCTGGTACTCCTGAGAGGACGGACACATATGGCGCGGCTTCTGGCGGGAGGTGTATGTGTGATACTTTGCGTACTGTCTTGACCTCTGAGGGCCTTGGTATAACAGATTTGAAAGGAGCTTTGGGAGTAGTTGAATCTGGGATTTTAGGGGATTGTAAAGTGACTTGCATGCTTTTGTGGATGGCAGTTGGCTTAGCTGTTGGGAAAGTGGTAGATGGCTGGGGTCGGTTCGATGTTGCTGAATTATCGATGGGTTTCAGGATAGCCGTGATTTTATTCTCTAGACCCGAGAGCCTTTCTCCTATAGCGTTGATTTTTTCTGTTAGTGGGGAAATGATGGTTTTAACAAGCTGTTCAATCTGAGTCAGTAGAGGGATCTGGGAATAAGATATTGATTCATCCAGTTTGACATCAGTCTCCATGGTGATAGGGAGATTATGAACAGACCATGCAGGGCTTACAGATGGTTTATGGAATTTGGATTGAGTCCTTTCGGCATTGTCCTCATCATGCTTTCTTTTGACGGGTAATAGCCATGGAAGTACAGAGGCTTGTGTATTGACTTTGTTCAATAAAAAGGGGGATTCCTGTGTACTGCCTTTAGTATTTATAGTACAGGTGCCTTTGGCAAGAGAGGGTGCATCCAAACTGACATACTTTGTTTTGCATAGACTGTTTAGTTCATCCCACAGGGACAGGTTATGCTCTCTTGGGGAGTTTAATGGAGGAGATAACGTACTAGATGGAGAGTAACAAGGACAGTTTATGTCTCACATGAACAGTAGGCAGGGAGCTTGTGGTAATTGTTTGGTGCATTTGCGCAGCTGAGCATGTTCCCCCCGTGCAGGGCATAATCAGAGTGGAGATAGTAATATTACAGAAAAAAGTCAAAATAATGTGTGTACACTATACCTCCTTTAGCAGAAGTTACAAGGGGGGTGGCCCGTCTCGTCCTAATCGGTCCACTGAGGGCCACAGAGGGCCCGCCCTTAGCCCCGCGACGCGGGGGTAGTGTCCCTTTTGAAAGCGCCTCCTGGCGCGGAGCGTGGTAGGTGCGGCGTCGGCTGCCGCTAGGGCGTCTGGGCAGGGTAGTTCCTCTCGTGTCTCTCCCCCTCCGCACTGCGGCCGCTGGTGGCTGTGGGCTGCGGCGGCGGGAGGTGGGAAGGTAGCTGGACCCCGGTGCTGCTGTGGCTGGAGAGAGGTGAGTGCTAAATGCCTCCAAAGTGGTTTCGGAGCCTTTTATTTTTGTTTTCATTCTTAAAACATAAATGAAAGGCATTCTCATTTACAATGCCAATAGCTTAAACTTGTTTTAAAAGGCATTGCCATTTACAATGCCAATCTATCCAAAACTCGCAGTTGAGAGACCTATTGCATTGTAAATGCTTGTTTTGTAAAGTGCCTAGCTGTAGATTTTGAACCCCAGCTCTGCCAGCACCTAGGGAAATCTAGCAAACCTATACATTTTTTTTAACTAGACACCAAGGGGAATTCAGGATGGGATGACATGTCTGGCTCTCACCAGGTTCTGTTACCCAGAATCCTCTTGATAGGAATGTATTGCCTAAAAATCAAGTGGCCCTTGAACAAGACCAAAGATTCTTCCACAGCTATTTATTTTCCTGGCGCATAGATCTCAGAAAATCGATCTACAAAGTGATCAATGACAGGCCGAATCTTAAAAAGAAGGTTACAATCAGGGTGATTTTGTGGCAACACTGAACCATTATCAACAAAATGCAGCATCCGAAGCAGAAGCAAATACTAATCACGACTCTTGACTGCCAAAAATATAGCTTTTGCCATCAAGGGACTAGTAGACCAATATGAAGACATTGATGGCTTCCTTAGCAAACCCATCAGAAAAGTTAAACCCAAGAACTTCTTCATCTCTTCCAGATTTGTGGGAGTCCACCGGGTAGCTCTAGAGTGGGGCCTAAGGCTCACACTGTTTTCCTTCAAATACTGTTCTGCATACAAATTAGTCCGCTCAACAATCCCTGCCGAAAATACATTGTCCATAAACAACTGAAAATAATGTATAGGCAAAACATTTTCAGCATCCACTCTAACCCCTGGAACACCCGAAAAGTCTGGCAATGTCGGCTGCACCATGCCTGCGGCAACCTAGAGATCAGCACTTCCAGTGGGAAGCCTTGCAGCCCCATGTTGCATCAGCACATCAATGTCCTCTTCTAAGATAGGCACTTCATCTGCACTAAGAGTGGTTTCATCATCCGATGATTCCTTGTGGACAGAAAACTCACTGCCAGAATCTTCCACTGCCTCCTCTGCCGAGTCAGTTTCTGAACCATGGTCAGAGGAAGCGTCAAAAAGCATAACAACATGCTGAGCAGTAATCCTGCAGCTAGCCATAATCCTTACAAAGAAAGGAGACTTCACAAACAAGTCAACAACCAACACTGCAAAATGAGTAATAAACAAAGTCTGGCTTTATCACAAAGATCTATATACTCAAAAACAAAATGACTCACTTGCCAGAGATAGCTACACTCACTTGCAGAGACACAGCAAAAAGCAACGATATCCCACTACAAAGAAAATTCAAAACCAATTACTCACAAGACAACAAAATGCACATCGAGCACAAATGCAAAAAGATTTTGCCAGTCAAAAAACAGAATCCAAATATACTGCTATTAATTCACCATTTGCAAAAAACGTATTCATTCAGGGAAATGAAACTCTTTCAGAGTAGCTAGTACAAAAATAATTCTCTTATCAAACACATGCAACTACACATACTGCAGAACCACCAGTAACGAAACCGCAACCTGGAACAGTCTAAAGAGCAAAAGCCTTGATCTAGAATGAAAAGGCGAAATAAAAAATTACAATTGCAATTCATAAGAAATAAAACAATTATTATAACATGCTATATCACTACCCAAATGGTCAATTTGCCAGATGGGCTTTCAAATAAGGCTGAAAAAAATGGTGGGTGATCTTGTCCAAGGGATCAGGGGGCGTTTTCTGCCAGGCCGATCTGTCCCACAGGTGGGGCAGAAAACAGCAGACAGAAATGTGTCCCCCCCCTTGCAAAAGAAATAGATCCCTGGTGCCTAGTAAGGTTTTGTGCACCTCCCCCGCTTAGGGACAGAAAGGGGCAGTTCTGTCCCTAGGGGAGACAATAAATACTTAATTTGCCCCCCTTGGAAGAGACCCCATGCGAAGTGTCCTTGGACGCTGCCGTCATGGGATTACCATGGGCTGTTACAGGCTGACAGCGGAAACTCTTCCACTACCATCCTTGTTTGTGGGGGCCAGATGGGCTGCCCATGGTGGTCATGAGCACACACCCACCGTGGCTCACCTGAAGGTTTCTGCTGATATCAGTGCTGCACAGGAGACTGCTCTTGCGGCTGCCCGAGATAAGGTCTTTTTGTATTTTTTGTTGTTGCTTATTTTCTCTCCTCGCCTCAACTTCTGCCTGCTCCTTCTCTATTTTCCTCTTGCACCCTTCTCCCTCCCACAGCTCTTCTCCCACTCGGCACACAGCCTGTGTGCAGCCTCCGAGCATGCATTGTCTCCTGTATAAGCATTTGCAATGAAATAGGTCTCACGTCAGTTAAATGCAGACCTATTGCCTTTGCAAATGGAAAAGTAATACAGCGGGCAAACAATTTTTTTACTTTGTTTTTTATTTATTTACTTTTGTTACAAAAGTCAATAAAAAATAATTTCTCCGCCCTATTACTTTTACATTTGCAAAGCCAATAACTCTGCATTTAACTAATGCGAGACCTATTGAATTGCTAATGCTTGTTGTGAATTGGTGTAAATCCATTTTTGAAATGTAAAAAAAATTACATCTAGGAATGCGGATCCCTTGCGAATCCACATGCCAACAATAATGCTGTGATTGGCCGCAAACGTTGTAGAAATGTGCGGTTACCATTTTAGATACCGAAGGCAATCGCCAGCTGTGAAATTATGAATTAAATGTCCTAAAAGTATAATCTTGCGATAACCCCTGCGTAGTGATGGCCATGTTGCTGCCATAATGGAGCTGTAGCATGGATATGGCTCAGGACGTGCACCAGTCTATGGAATCTGTGCCACTTATATTGTGAAATGTGAGTAATGGGGTGGGGGGGGGGGGGGTAGCAGGCGGTCTCGAAGTGTAATACACTGGGAGGTTGCCTGATGTCTGTAGTATGTGCTGTTCCAATAGCACAGAGGTGGGCATAGCCCTGGGTCTGAATATCAGATAAACTGAATAGGCCTATCAATGCACCAACCAGTAGCCCTTCAGATGCGGGAGGCGTAGACCTCTCTTTTCCATAAAGGAGTGGAGCTTGGATCCCTTTATTCTTGGTTTGTCCAAGCACCACATGAATTGAGAATTGGATTGCTGGACCCCGCGGAAACTGGATTGTGGAATAAAAAGGGACAGCATACCGAAGATGTTGTTGAATTTCTGAAGGACCATCAACTTGATTATAACTTTTCCCCACAGGGACAGATTCAGGACGGACCACGTAGCAAAGTCTCGTTCGATGAGTTCTACGATTGGTTGAAAATTGTCTGAGACCATGTCTCCAACGCCCCTGTTAAGGTACCCTGATATTTTTCAGTTTATCTGTAGCCATTTAAAGGGTAGGGTGTCCACAGGCTCTTGCCTTGGTGTCAGGGGTAGGGCTTTGCATTTGGACCAGTTTATTTCATATCCAAAGAACTAGGAGATAGTCTTTTTGGGACATCAGAGAGGCTGCTGATTCCGAGGGGTGTGAAAGTGTCAAGAGAATGTCAGCTGCATAATAAAAATCCTTGACCTTTCCCGCTCGTGTGTAAATACCCTTAATGTTGTCATTAGAGATTATAACAATCACTAGAGGTTTCATCGCCAGTATGAACAGCAATTGGGATAGAGGACATTATGAGGGGAATCTTTATTGTCCTCTAAATATCTTGCCACGTGTTCCGCGACGTGTTGTTTCACCTGGGTCTTTGTAATAAGAAGCATTTAGGCACCAGGGGCCTCCTGGGGGCTCCCGCCATCGCAGGTTCATGCAAAAGTCTATGAGATCAAGGTCTGAGTCCCCACAGGGAACTATAGTCTCATCTGCAAGATGCTTGGTCACGTGAGGGGTGCAGACGAAGTAGTTAATGTGAGTCTAAATGTAGTGTAGTCTCTGTCCCAGGGTTCAACAGTCTCCTGGGGTCATAGAGAGCATAATCCTGTATCCGGTTTTGCAAGGCATTCCTTTTGTGGTGTACGTTCGGTCGAACCGATCTGTCCATTGTCACATTCCAGTCTCTTCCAGTGATGACCCTAGAGGTGTCAAAAGATGAGCAGTCTACTGATTTGGGAGAGGAACCCAGTCTTTTTTTTTTATTATAATCAAATTTATTGGTTTTAGAACATAAAAAGCGGATCAGCAAAAACATGGAGGACAATAGATCAATTACATCTTTGGGGACATTGCATCCCACAATTCCACTCCCCATGAGATGTACACCAGCAAAATGATGAAGCAAATCACTCTGAATCTTCCACAGTGCTCAGCCAAATTACCCCACACCCTCCGGTATTTCTTAGGGCATCCTCTAGTCATGTACAGGGCTTTTTCTTGGGTCGCGCACCAATCCACCCCTCTGCGCCACTTTCCCAGGTCTGGCATGTCGGGACATTTCCATGCCATCGCTCATGGCTACAATCATGGCTGTGTTGAAAAATATCTTGTTTCTGGACCCATGCAGCCCATCTGTGATCCAGAATAGTGAGTGGCGTGGGTCATGGGGAACCACCCATCCTAGGACCTCTGTAAGCTCTTCCTCAATGGCCCCCCAAAATTTCTCCAGGTTGGGACAGTACCAGACCACATGAAAAAAATCAGCTTGGGTCTGGCCTCACCTCGCACGATGCGTCCAGGCATAAGCCTGCTCGTTGGAGGCGCAGGGGAGTGAGGTAGGCAGCATGTAGCTAGTATAGTTGGATTAGCCTAAGTTTGGCGGAGGCGGTGATCGTCTTGGGTACCATGGCGGCGTCACGCCAGTCCACTTCGTCCAGGGGGCCCACCCGCTCTACCCATTGATCCCCCAACTTGTCCAGTGAGGTGGGAGTGTTATGGACTAAAGTGCGGTACATGGAGAGGATGCCCACCCTTGTCCTAACATAGTCTGTGCCTCAGTAGGGCTGAATTCTGGGAGCCAAGTGTCATCGGTGATGTGTGCCTGGAGGGCATGTCATAGTTGTAAATACTTATTAAATTTGGAGGAATGTAGGGAATAGCAGGCCCGCATGTCTTGGAAGAAGAGCATATGGCCTCCAGCCCATTCGTCCACAAGTTGCGTGATGCCGATAAGATCCCAAGCTTTGAACCCCCGTAATCCACTGACCTCCCGAAGCCAAGCCCCATGCCAGAGGGTTGTACATTGATGCTACTTGCGCGTCCAGACAGTGTGTCGTAGCGATGCCCGCCAGGCCAGCAACACACGGACTGCGTCACATCGGGTAGTTGGGATGGAATAGTCCACCATACAACATAGCCTGGACTTTGGGCAGTCCCAGCTCGCTCAATTCTAGCCGATAGGCCGGGTCAGACCATCCCCCATTGACCCAGTCATGGACCGCCAGAAGCTGTGCTGCTAAAAAAATAAAGTTACAGATGCGTCATCCCCATGCCCCTGTCAAAGGATGGGATCCGGCATGTGGACAGGGCCAGGCACGCACTCCGGCCCCAGAGAAATTTGATCGCTAGGCTGTTCAGTTCCCTAAATCAGTTCCTGGGAAAGCAGAAGGGGGTGTTTTGAAGGACGTAAAATAACCTGGGAAAGATTATCATCATTTTAAATAAAGCAACCCTACCCAGGGGGTTTAGGGTGAACGTCTTCTATTTTTGTAGGTCTTCTTTGGCCTTTTTAACCAGTGGGGTGACATTGAGGGACCAGCCCAATCCCGGAAGCAGGGTGAGCCATATCCCCAAATACTTAAGGATTGCACCGGAGCGGTATGTTGGACTGCCAGTCATAACAGTCCCTCGATAAGTGAAGTGGGACCAGCACTGATTTCCCTAGGTTCAATCGAAGACCTGAGGCTTGTCCAAACGCATGTAAAATCCGGAAGCAATGCGGTCCCGAGGAGGTGGGTTCAGCCAGAAAGAGCAAGACATCATCTGCGTATAACGCGATCTTGTCTGCTTCAGTGTTTGGCCATTCTCAGCCCCCAATGCGGTCTTCAGCCCGCACCAGGGACCCCAAGGGTTCCATCGCCAGGGCGAACAGCAAGGGTGAGAGGGGACATCCCTGTCTTGTACCCCTAGCCATGGGAAAGGCTTCCGACAATAAGTCAGCACACTCGCGCATGGCTGTGCATAGAGTACTCAGACCGGAGCCATAAACTGGGGTCCGAACCCCATCTCGGCCAACACGTCCTGTAGATCTATCCAGTCCACCGGGTCGAATGCTTTTTCAAAGTTTGAGGAGAAGAGCTAGGTAAGGGGTAAGTGTCGATGGACTAAGGCCAGCTGTAACCTCCAAAGGCAGTGTCTGGTCGCACGTTTGGGCATAAAGCTTCATTGATCCGGGTGGAGCAGCAAGGGCAAGTAAGGCTTCAATCGCTGGGCCAGGATGGTAGCGTACAACTTGATATCCGCATTGAGAAGGGAGATGGGGCGGTAGTCCGCACAGTGACGGAAGGGGGGCTGGGATTTCGGGAGGACGACGATGGTGGCAATATCCGTTTCTGATGGAAAGGAACCTTTTTCCAAAGCTTCCTGAAATAGGCCGGCCAGATGGGGCAGAAGAGTGTCTCGGTACAACGCATAATATTCTTCGGGAAGGCCATCTGGTCCTGGGGTCTTACCCGTTGAAGTGAGGGAAATCGCTCCCACAATTTCTTTCCTAGAGATGGGGCAGTCCAGATCTTTCTGGGCGGCCGTCTCCAACCGAGGCACATTACCGCGTTCAGGGAGAATGTGAAGCGGTAGGTCGGGGGGTTCCGCTGTGTGTAAACGCCAATAGTAAGCGGTGAACATGCGGGTCATCACCATTGGGGCACGGTGCACCGTACCCTGTTAGTCTACCACCACTGGGATTATAAGATTCACCCTGGGATAAGTGGCTAGCCTATGCAAGATCGTAATGTTTTATTCTCCCTTGCCATATACTCCCGCTACTGACGAATTCCAGAGGTGAGCAAGTTGTTGGCACTGGGCGGCGTATTCAGACAGGGAGAGTGATTGCTTCAAGCAAAGCGCATGTGCTTCCCTCAGGGTAATTTTCCGCAACTGTACCTATCTTTTTCTTAAGCTGCCCCTTCGCGATGCCTCGTATGGTCGCCTTCCCTGCCCCCCACAGGGTACCCAGGGAGGACACTAAACCCTCGTTGGTAAGAAAATACTGTTAGAGTTCCGTCCCCACCACCTTCTTGAAGTCTTTGTCTTGGAGGAACCATGCGTTCATCCTCCATGTTTGGCGGGCTGAGGGAGGGGGAGCCCCTGTAGTAAGGAGCACCGGGGAGTGGTCGGAAATTCCTCAAGGCAGGATGCGAGTGTCTACAATTACAGAACAGTCAGTGGCGGGGACAAAGATCACATCTATGCACATCTGCGTGTGATGGGCCATGGATTTTGGAGTAAAATGGGCTGTGCGTGGGTGCCACGTGTGCCACACATCGCAGAGGCCTAATGACTCGGACCAGCTCCTTAGCTGTTTTGCTTGAACCGTGCGGGAAGCAGAGGGAGGGCCCGTTGTGTCTAAGGCCTGGGAGGAGACTGCATTAAAATCGCCACCAACGACTGGTGCCTAGAGGGAGCGTGTTCAGCAGGGCCGCAGTATGTGTAAGTGTAGGTGTGATCATCGAGGGGGGAGAACACATAGACACGACATTAAAGGGGGATCCAGGCAAGGAGCCACGAATTGCCGGAGTAGGCACAAGAGACTTTGCCTCTGAGGGTCGTCGGTCACCTGGGAAAGGTCGATGGGCAGATTGCGTTTCATGAGGATGGCCACCCCACGGAAGCCCCTGGAGCAGCCGAAATGCCATACTCTTGTCGTACCCATAGCGAGCCAGGAAAGGGCAACAATTACCCAGGAGGTATGTTTCTTGAAGCATGAGGATGTCTATGTGAAGACGTTGTGCAGGACTGCCGTGCGCTTAAGCCGGTGTAGGAGACCATTAACGTTCCATGACAGGACATGGCGAGATACCCTAAGCGTGGTGTCCTCGGTCATGGCGGGCGGTATCTGAGTCCAGGACTTGTCATCCCACAGGGGTTTTGTGAATGCGTGTGGGAGCCCACAAGTATGTGATTGATCGCATGCATTGAGGACAAATACAGCCTCTGAGGAAGATGCATATGTCGGTCCGTGGAAGCTGAAACAGTAAAACAAAAAGAACCACCACCTAGGGAAAAAACAATCCCAAATCTCCCCTCTTCCCCCACCCTACACATCGAGAATGGAAGCATCTGTCTACCCCCACCCCCCCTTGACAAGACCAAACTAAAACGCTCAGATTGGTTGCGTGGAGGACCCCTCCAGAAGGACGGATAAGCAGTGGATCACGACCTGGCAACTGTGGCCCCTCAGGCAGTTTTTTTTTTTTGCAGAGTTTTATATAGCGCGAACTAGACCCGAACCGAATCTGGTATCAGAGCGCTTTACATAGCACCAGTTACGTTACATGAGGACACACTTTCATTTTTTTTTTAGGCACGGGGAGATTAAGTGATTTGCCCAGAATCACAGGAGGTTTTTGGTGTCGTTACCGAGACTCGAACCCAGATCCCCAGGTCCGAGGTCGAGCGCCTTAGCCCTTAGGCCAACCCCTCTCCCCTAACACGCTTCAAAGAAAAGGTCACGGCGGAGACGGTGTTTTTCCTTCACCCATGTCGCCTGGGGTGAGTCAAAGAATTGTGTTTTGCCCTGGAAAATGACCCGGAGGCGTGCAGGGAATTGGACCGGTTATTGTAAGTCCAAGGCACGCTGCTTCTCAACGTCCGTGTACGAGCACCCGAAGATCTTGGACTTCCCTAGTGTAGTCGGGAATACCATAATGACGTGGTTTTGGAAGTTGAGGGGACCTGACGCCTGCAGGATGGCATCACGATCCTTGAAGTTGAGAACTTTCAGGATGATAGAGCGAGGCGGGGATCCAGGGGGAGGCCTGGGTGCCAAGAACCTGTGCGCTCTTTCAGCAACAAACCACGTAGAAAGGAAGTCTTTAGTCATCCATGACGTGAACCAGTCTTCGACAAAGGTGGCCACCTGGCCCGTCTCAACCAGTCCATTTTTTTTCTGCGTGGGAGATTAGATTTAAGGGCCCTGTCCCTCCCGACGGTTGAAAATAAGTCCCAACGTTTCCCGGATGGCAGGGGCCAGGTGCAGGGGGAACCAGTAATCACAGGAAGTCTGTATGGAGGCCAGGGACCCACAGTTGTATCGAATGTCAGGTCGCTACCCGTGGACCGCCTGAAGAGCAGGCAGCCAGGGGACACCGGCCACAGGAGAATCGTGGCACCATCACCACTGACCGCAGGTCCAGGGGGGTAGGGAGGCCGATAGAGTATCAGGTTCTGGCAGGGCCCGAGACAAGTGGACCCGGCCCTGGACCACCAACTGGCCCATAGTAGTCCCGGTTCCCCCACACCACACACATGGCCTCAAGGCGACAAGGTCAACAGACACGAGGGGTTGCCGCTGGCAGACAGGTTCGGTGGAACCAACAGCCCAGAGGATACCCACGACAGTGCTCTCCGCCGCCACCTGATATGGTGGCCGAGACCACCCGTCCGTGATGGACAGATTAGCCCCTTCGGCGCTCTGAATCTGCAGGTCTCTGTTCGACAGCCAGGGCAGATGAGGGCCACGAACAGGCACCGGTGCCCAGTCGAGAAGGAGTCAGGTGGTCAAGGGCCTGCGCTCAGATAGCGCCCTCTGCCACCCAGCGAGATGGCCGAACTCACCCGCGGCAGGCCCAGCCCCTCCAACACTTCAGGCCACGAACCAGGCCCTTCGGACTCCCGCACTGCAAAACAGATGAGGGGAAGGCCTTCAGGTCGGCCTTGTAGCAGGAGAGGGGGGGGGGGCACGCGTATCTCTCCACGCGCACAGCAGCCCGACAGTGCAGCCGATCCCCCGCCCCACGTTCTGGAGGATAAGGTGCTGCCTAATGACCCGGCAGGAGGTCCACAGGCTATGGGTATGGCCTGGCTCCGTGCCATCATCACTGCGTGCCACACTGCAGGCCTCGCCACTTCCCGCACCTCAGACCAATGAGGAAAGGCCCCCGCAGTGTGCCGGAACACACCAGCCCCACAGTCAGCCTCAATGCGGGAGGGAAGCACAGAGCGTCACAGGAGGCTGGACCTGGCAGGAGGGGAGTGGGAGGCGAGTCAGAGATGGGGCCGCAGCTGTAACCGCACCCCAGGCGCCAGCGGACACGCTGGCCGATCCGCTAACGACAGGCTGCCACACGACCGCGGGTGTCGGAACCCTCAGAGCTCCCCCGGGCCGGTCTCGCCCGTCGATTGCAGGGCCTCGCGCAGGGCAAGGGCAGCAGGTATGGCTCAGGCTGCTCCGGATGCCACCAATCACCCGGCCCCCTTCCTCACGTCAACTCGAGCGCAGAAAAACAGGACGCAACAGGCCGCGGGATCCAGATGGCCTCAGAAGCCCCGCGCCGGCACCGTAGGCACATGGGGACGGCTTCATGACGGAGGGGTCCGGAGCACTCTTAAAGTGCGGCTGCCATCTTGACGCCTCAGGCCACGCCCACAGGGTATCCCAGTCTTAGCCATCTGTGGAACATGCACAGAGCCTACCATACCAATGTACCCCGTATTAAGAGTTTTGTAAACCCCTGTCTGCCTTCGGTGTCTGTCCAAAATTGAAGGAGTGTGCGGTAGGCGTATATGGATAAGCATAGCGACTCCGTGCTTTATGAATGGGCAGTCTGTCTTTGCCTATCCCAGTGTCATAGGTGGGATGCTAGCATGTAGGACTTGGCCCCTCTGGGGTTTATTGCTTTTTATAAGGGGAGTGAGTTTTTTTTTTTTGGGAGAAGGGCGAATTCTACTATTTGATGACCCAGAAAGATGAGGATCTACCTTTTGATGAAGTGCTTCAAACCATGGACATTGACGGAAATTACTTACAAGAATCTCCTAGCTGGGTGTGCGTCATAATGCATGATTGTTGCTGTAGAGCTAGGTGTCAAGTCACAGTGAAAAGGTGGACTGTACGCCAAGAATTAAAAAAATTGGTTGTTCGGGGAGGTCAGATTTAGTGTTGGGGTACTGGGGAAGGGTTGGGCGAATGTGTGGTGCAGAAGGGGGGAGTAGAAAAGGGTCACTACCAGGGTCGCTGAGTAGAAGTTGGGAAATAACGTTGGGAGTGGTAGGAAGTCTCTTGGCTGTGTATAGGGCTCAGATAAACCCAACATCTGAGCCTTAGACTGGGTGCATAAGGACGCGATGGTATCTGACGGTGGTGGCCACCCATTGAGGCAGCTTATAGGATAGTCCTCAGGTCAAAAGGTAAGAAGTTACGTTCTTGTGTAACGAGAAGAGCCTGCCTAGTACGGTTATAGTTAAATGAATTCTACATATGTGTCATGTATTGTATTTGCATTGATATAGCGTTTGCTGGTACTAGGGCCTGTGACTTTCGCTATTCGGGCCAAAACAGAACGCCCCCTCCCCAAACAATGAACCACTCAATCCTCAACAGCTCCCAACAGTCCTTTGCAAACAGGGTGTCTAAGAGAGATGTGTAGGATGGGGTAATTCACAGTCTTATAAAAACACAAGTATGTTACGGAGCGGGTGCTGCTAGACGGATGCAGATCTCCATCCCGTCTTGAGAGAGAACCTCGATTTTGTCTCTTGGTTGGGAGGTCTTCCCAAATCGTGGTCTAGCAAGTTTAGGTCACGTTTGCCTCGCATTTCAGTTCATCCAGTGTAGATGTGTCCACCTGGGTCTTGTCCCAGTGGCTTGTGGGTGGGAAGTCGGAATTGACTGTAGACTCAGGTTTTTTAGCATCCTCGTATTTCAGTTCACCCATCCACCTGAGATTAGACTTCCCCTATGCTATGCACACTCACCTCCACTTTTTGACACATCTTAAAGATGGACGAAACACTGGTGCCTTAGCTGTCGCAAAGTTACTCCAAGCATTTTAGCATTTTTGACATACCCCATTCCACTAGAAAGTTGTTTTTATTTTTTCAAAAAACTTTGAAGTTTTCCAATAAACGATGGCAGAAATCCTATATGTACATTCCATCAAATCAATATCACATATGGAGCATCTTCCACATAGCAATTAACCGCTATCACACTCTTGCGTAATCCTCCTGATTGCAGCTGTTTTCGTAAACACTATTTTAATGGGTTTAGTGTTGTCCCCAAAGTTGCAGGAAAACAATACTCACATATGCTAATAAAGATTTGTACCTTTATTGCAGAATTTTGGTTCCTGAAGGATTGCCTTCCCGCGAGCAGGATTTTATAAATATATTGATAGCACTCTGATATGACCTGGCTCGGGTATTATATTTGTTGCTTCCTAAAGATACATTGTTCTTAAGTTTGAATTTTGTTCCTTAAAATTTCCATAGACCCGGGGAAAGCATGCTATTATTTTTTTGTTAAGCCAAAATGTAAGCTATTTTCCTTGAAGGTAGTTATCCCTGTTTCGCTCCAAATTACTTGTATATGAGACACAAAGTTTTGTGCCAACTAGTCCAGCTCGAAGGGTATCCGTTTGAAGGCAGGAGATGCAGAACCAAATAGGTAGCTGTCCGGGCCTGAGATCATTGACGAATGTCTAACTAGAAGACCGCCCCTCCTCTTCTCTCGTGGGAGGCATGTAGTCCATTGTACCTCGGTTGGACAATTCCGATATTGAGAACGCCTTACCTAGGATAAGTATATCCACACGGCCTCTGCTTAGTATTGTTAATAATTTTCAAATCACCTTTCTGTGTTTACCACTGCAGAGAGGGATATTACTTTTGTTTGTGCCCTGATGATAGCCGTGGACCCATAGGGCCTTACACTGGCTGAAACATGTTGGCATGCATCGGGTCATAGGAACATTGCAACCTGGGGATACCATTTTTCTGTTTTTAATAACCACTATCTCTCCACATTAAAGGGATAACTGGAGTAGATTGTGGTCTTTTAATTGTTTTTTTTAAAAACTACCTGTTCGAGGCATATGAGCTGCAGATTCTACACTTTGCATTAGATCGCCACCTGGTGTTGGGCTTGGATGATTGCATGTTGTTGTCGTCTTGGAAGAAGTCTTTGTAGTCTCGAGATAGGTGACTCCTCCCTTGGACGATAGTGTGCATAGGCATCAGCGCCATCCTTGGATTGGTTTTTTCCGCCAATGGGTTCGGATGAAACTTTTCCACTCCGGTTCAAAATCTACTTTTCGAGTACTTCGAGTAAAAACGTATTCAAACTTCACTAAACTACTTTCGATATCGATAAACATCGACTCGACTATCAGCTCTCTTACGGTCTTCGACACGGGCCGTTGGGCCTATCCACGCCGTGAGGCCTACACCTCATGGAAAGGACGCCATTCAAAAGATGCCCCGAGTGTGGAGCAAAGTTTCCACACAGTGACCATCACGAGGTCTGTAACCTGTGCTTATCGCCGGAACACGACGAATCCAGCTATACAGCCTGTGCATCCTTTCGATCCAAGAAGACCATTCAAGATCGAAGGGCCCGTCGACACAACATGCATTGATCGGCTCCGGAACCGGTGGATATCTTCGGCGAAGACGTTCGCTCGTCCCCGAAGAAGATTCAGACGATCTCCAAATCGTATCGGAGGCAGACGACTCCCATGACTCCATACCATCGGGTCAGCGTGTGAGTACTACTGCCCCTGCCCCATACCCAGCACCCAAATCGAAGGCAAAGGTCAACACTCCGCCTCTGGGGCCCAGTCACGACCGAAAAAACACTTCGAACGCCCGCCCATCGAGCAAGCCGCACGTGCCGATCCCACCAGCTCCCTCGGCACCGAAACCGAAAGAAGTCCCGGCTCCGAAAACGTCGACTTCTAAAGACAAAACTATGAAGTCTGACGCCTCGAGGCAGACAAGACCAGCTTCTACTCCAAAGCCAATATCTTCGGTACCGAAACCTACAAGACCTGATTCCGATGCGCTCAAGCCCTCGAAACAGCGTACGACTCCGAAAACAATACCTTCGGTGCCGAAATCTACGCCAAAGGACACCATAATTACTCTTAAGGCTAAAGACAAGCAGCAGCCACGCCCGAAACCAAAAAAAACAGCGCCGGCAAAGGTTCCACAAGGAGAAGTCCTCTCCCAACCTGATCCTCTACAAAAAAAGATCTACATTGACCCAAAGACAGGTCATGTATCCACTACACCACACGGGTAGAGGAAGTCAGACACAGCACCTACACCTGCAGTGCCTGTCAAGAAGAAGGGCTCTGCCACATCTCCTATGCACCCATCTTCTCCTGTACTTCTCCTTCATCTCCAGTTCCTCTTAACCTTTCACCTCAAAATTCTCCTGAAAACTCTCCTCCTCATTCTTCACCACATACACCTCCAAATGATGATGAGTATAGCATAGGGGGAGGGGTAGACCCAGATGAGCCTTTTCCCTACCCTATTGATGATCCAGATTGGGAGTACCCAAACCCACAAGATGTGCCAGATGTTCCTGACCCACATTCATATCCATCAAAACCTTCTCCCCCAGAAGACAATATTGGTTTTGGGCACTTACTGAATAGGGCTGCCATCTATCATGGGGTCACCATGCATTCAGATAAGGCAGAGGAAGATTTTTTATTAGATACGTTTGAACAATCACAAAAGTCTGTTCAAATTATGCCTATGATTAAAGGGGTCATCAAACATGCTCCAGAAGTATTTAAAGATCCTGTACGTGCTAGGATTCTAAACCCTAGAATTGAGAAAGTATAGGCCTGCTCCTGGGGATCCTGTCTACATTAAAGGACAGCTACCCTTTTCGTGTCAAATGCTAGAAAAAGAGCAAACTCACA
This sequence comes from Lissotriton helveticus, assembly GCF_964261635.1. Classification (NCBI taxonomy): domain Eukaryota; kingdom Metazoa; phylum Chordata; class Amphibia; order Caudata; family Salamandridae; genus Lissotriton; species Lissotriton helveticus. Next base: position 960,216,649 of record NC_136070.1, on the reverse strand, counting down.
GACATCAGGTGAAGCACCACCCCATGATAAAGAATCTAAGGTGATAGATGCTTCAGGCAAAAGGATAGCTGCACAAGCTAGCAATACATGGCGTAAAGCTAACACACAAGCACTCCTTGCAAGATATGACAGGGCTCACTATGATCAGTTAGAGACATTACTACAACATCTACCTGACCAATATAAGGCGCAGGCAAACAACCTTATACAAGAAGGCAAGTTAATTTCAAATGCCTCAATCAAGTGTGCACTTGATGTAGCAGACACTGCATCTAGAGCTGTAAACACTAGTGTCCTACTTAGACATCATGGGTGGCTACGCATTTCAGGATTTAAGCAGTAAGTGCAAACTACCATCTTAAATAAGCAATTCAACCAACATCAATTTTTTGGACCATAGGTAGACACAGCACTTGAGAAAATGAAGAAAGACACCGATACAGCCAAGTCTATGGGAGCTTTGCAATCCACATAAGCTAGAGGCTCCTTTCGTTGCTCCTTCTATAAAGGAGGCTCCAAACAAACTGGAGCAGACAATACATCTTCCTTCAAATGCAATACACAGACATCCTCCAGTAAAGGATATTTTAGAGGAGGCTATAGAGGCAACAACAATAAAGGAAGAGGTCGAGGTAACAATTCTAATTGAACCTCTTCCACCACAAAACAGACTTCCCTCTGCTACCCCAACAGCACTCCACTCCTGTGGGGGGCAGACTAACACAGTTCCTACCTGTCTGGAATTCCATCACAACAGACAGGTGGGTAAGACAAATTATCCAGTATGGCTACTGCCTCGAACTTACACCTACCCCTTCACACATACCACCCAGGCAGCGTCAAATGTCTGCAGAACATCTTACACTGCTCAAACAAGAAGTCCTATAATTTCTTCAAAAGGATGCAATAGAAATAGTTCCTTTACAACATCAAGGAACAGGGGTTTACTTGCTGTATTTTCTAATACCCAAAATGGACGGGACACTAAGCAGACACCCCAGGATATTGCGGCATGGATTAGCAAATTTAGCGGCACAAATATGGAAATTTAGTGGCACAAATATGGAAATTTAGCAGCATTTCTGCGGCACTTTATTTTACTCATAATCATTCATTTTCAGTCTGAAATCAATGGAAACCGTTTAAGCAGAATATTCCACTTTGCAATAGGCATGTTTAAAGTGTCTGCAGCTCACGGAAGCACAGCTCCAGTCCTTACCTTGCGGGAGGGAGCTGGATTTCTCCCTAGGATGTTCTAGTGCCCATGTATGTACCCCTGCCGGGGCACCGCTGCCTCCCGGATCTGTGAGGCAGGACACCTCTTCCTCAGGCACCCTAGGGCACAGGATCGTAGTGGCTGATCCAAATAAGTAAGACAGACTGCATAGGGAGGTCACCTGCTTTCTGGTTATTTCACTAATTTGAGTAAATGTACATTATCCGGTGCAATCTTCACCTTTAAAAAAATGGTAGTGCATATTAATAACTTCTTCAAATGCTCCATCAGGTGCTCAACGTCCATGGAAAGCACCACCCCACTCATGGACTCACCTTCACCTTAATCTACAAATCTCCTAAAACTTAATCGTAATTGGAAGCATTGTCTACCGACCACCCGGACCATGATCTACCTTCACCAGCCTCATCACGGACTTCATTGATCCCGCTTACAATCTACTCCAGAGCCTTCATACTCCTCAGCGACCTCAACTTTCACTTGTTAGCTAGAACCGACCCCTGCTTCACAACACTCCTTGAAAGCCTCAACAACATTGGACTAACCCAACGAGTAACTGAACCAACACACATTGCAGGACACATACTGGACCACATCTTCACCACAAATTATAGCATCAAGTATAACTCCACATTACCATTCATATGGACTGATCACTGCATCAACCACTTCCAAAACAACACACCAAAGGTCAACATGACCACCAATGCCAGCCTTAGAATCCTTACCCCAGGTCAACCAAAACCCCATGGATTACCTCAAAGATATCACCAACTTCATTAACTGGGTCAAACACTATGGAGACTCCCATTGCACCCATCAAACACAACAGGCAAAGAAGCCTCCTTCTACAGCATCACTCCCTCCCAAGAACTCTGCAACAACCTATCAAACTTCTTCAACCACAAAATCACAAGCATATAGCAAATTCACACACTTACTAAGCCCTAGCGATCTCATCACCAGCCTGCCATCACCAACCAAGACAACCGCATGGGGAAACTCTCACCAGAGAAGACCCGGAAGATCATAAAATCCATCCATTCAGGAGTAGCACTCAATCAGGATTCAGGAAAAACCACAGCACCAAAACAGCCTTCATCACAGACATCGGAGCATCCTTGGACAAGGGGAGACAGCAGCTCTCTTCTTACTCAACCTCTCAGTGGCATTCGATACAGTCTTCCAAACCGCACTCATCAGAAGCCTTCATGAGATCTGCATCCAAGGACCTGCACTCAAATGGATTTGCTCCTTCCTCACAGAAAGAACCCAAGAGTCAGACCAATGTGGTACTATAGGTCAAGGAACTCTTTTAATTTGAAATATTTGGTAGAATGCACATATCCACCCTTGCTTGCATACACTTGTGTAGCAAGGAGGCCATGGGCCCTGGTGCAAGCAAAGGCAATAGCTCATGTGACTGCTGTTGGAGTAGTAAAATGCAGCATTGCCAAGACTCAGTGGGCCCTCAGAGCTTTGGGGCCCAGTGCCACAGCACCTTTTGCACAAATGCTAGCCAAGCCCATGTTGGCATACATAAAAAAAAATTGGAACAGAAAACCAGGCTCTGAGCCCACAATACATGAACTTATTTTCTCAAAAATTAACAGAAAAATGCAGAGAATTATTGAAATATGCACATTTCTGTGCACCTCAGTTTGCTTTTCCCATGTGCTGGGTAAATTATTAAGAGAGTGGCTGTCAGAATATATATGTTTTACTCGATCCTACCCTTTTTAGTGTTTTATTTTTCTCTGTTAATTTGAAGTGCATAGATTTATTAAAGCCATTCTAATAAACACATGGTTAGACATAAGTCTATTTCTTTTTTATCTGTGCCTGTTTAAATTATTCCTGTGCATTTATTAAGAGATAAACGGAGCTGCTGCCAACCTGCTGGCACCAGTTTCACATTTAGCAAGTCCTGTGTTTTTTGTTATTAACTTACACCCCTCTGCGCGCTGGAACATACTTAAAAGGGAGAAGAGTTTCAGTTTTGGGGAGGATTCTTAGTCTTTGGTATTCTCAGTCTTGACACAACAGGTAAGTGGGCAGAGCCAAAAAGGCACAGTGATATAAACGGGTGGGGGGAGGGGGCTGAGCCACAGTTTCTCATCCATCTCCTACAGTGCTCACCATGCCACACCACCTCCTAATTTCCATAACCACCCCCTAATTTCCCTCACCACTATCTAATGGAGTTGTCCGGTACCACTTGTATTGTGCTGAGACCAACACTTTCAGAATGTTGGCACTGAGAGGAGGGATGGACGCACTGTGGCACCCTCCGAGGTGATCATCTGAGAGCACTCAATTGCCATCCACATCAGTTCCATTGGATGAGATGCAGGACGTCACACATAACAAGTCACTGTCCAAATGTGGTTAAGCACTGAGCCTCTTGTCACTGCAAGGCCAGAATCAATGCCCCATATGGAACAACTATTGTTTCCACAGCTGTGTATCGGTGTATCACCCAGTTATTGCCTCGGGGTAAAGTGGAAGCAAATAGCCTTCAGATATTCGTAATAGAGTAGCCAGCATCTTCGTGGCCAAGCTATGTCTCAGAACAGGTGGTTTCTGATGGCAGAACCTCAGCTTGCTTTGCTGGTAGAAAGCTTTGGATGGTGGCAAATTCACTATAGAGTGGCTTTCTAAGAATATTGGAAAGCCTTTTCTATTTAAGTAGAACCTTCTGAAACAGGTGCGCAACGCCCATTGGATTCAAAGGGCTTCACTCCCCGCCCCCTCCCCCGTTGCGTGTAGCAACCCGGGATGAGACTGCTTTCCGTGCGCGCACACAACTGCACCAGAGTACTTCACAGGTCTTTTAAAGACCTTTTGCTTGTTAATGATGCTTTGATGGTTGTCACCCCTTCTTAGGGCCTCTGCAGCTCCACTCTGCCTTTTGCTTTAGGAATCAGCCCCCCCACTGAAATTTTATTTTGAAAGTTTTATATAGCGCGAACAAGATCTTTGCAGATATCAGAGCGCTTTACATAGAGAGAGTACAAGATTCTAATCACACAGCTAAGTCAGTAAAGCTAACAGCACAAATCGATGTAGATCAAAAATACAGATAATATAGATCAACAGAGAGGTCGAGCAGGGAGTAAGGTCTGTGCATATTCTTTAAAAGTCCGAAGTAGTGGTTCAAGTGTAATTAGTCCACTTGACCTACTTGGTGGGTTGGGTTGAGTTGGGTGAGAGTTGTATGGGGTTTGTGCAGAGAAGATCTTTGATGATGTGCAGTTCTTCTTTGACCTGGATGAGGTTGGCCATGATCTTGTCCAGCGTGGGGTCTGCGATGGCGGTGGGAGCGGGGGATCAGAGGTGCAAGACTGACCCGTGAATTAGCGAGCCGGAGGGGGGGTAGGCTGGTGTTCGTGCAGGGCACCATTGTGTCAGTGTCCATGTACGGGCCGGAGTTAGGGAGGAGAGAGAGTTTGGGCGGGGGCGGTATGGATGAGGTCGAGAGGGGGTTGGTGGAGGGCGGAGAGAGCAGGGTGGAGGCTGGGTGTAAGTTAGTGGTGGTGGGGGTGCAGTAATGGTAGTAAGGACTGAGAGTGGGGGGGGGGAAGTGGGATTGATGGTGGACCTGTTGAGAGGTGGGGGAGTTAAGTAGAGAGAGGAAGTGAGTTCTGCGTATTTAGTCAGAGGGTAGTGGGGGCTGAGGATGGGAGGGGATACAGGGTGGGAATTGTCGTTGTGTGTGTCGTTCCGGAGCTGAGCTAGGTTGTGGGTGGGAGCTGTGATGTCAGGGGAGAGAGGGGTGTGGGTGGGAGCTGTGATGTCAAGGTAGCGAGATGTGTTTATGGAGTGTGTAGAGGTCCGCGGGTTGGTAGGGGCAGAGTTGAGGGTGCTGTCAGGGGAGAGAGGAGTGTGGGTGGGAGCTGTGATGTCAGGGGAGAGAGGAGCGTTAATGGTATGTGTGGAGGTTCGAGGGTTGGTCGAAGGGGAGGGGGTGGTGTTGAGGGTGATGTCAGGGGAGAGAGGAGAGTGGGTGAGAGCTGTTGTGTCAGGGGACAGAAGGGTGTTAGTGGTATGTGTGGAGGTGTGAGAGTTGGTAGGAGGGGAAGGGGTGGGGTTGTGGGTGAGAGCAGTGTGGGTGGGAGCTGTGATGTCGGGAGAGAGATGAGTGTTAATGGTATGTGTGTAGTTCTGAGGATTGGTGCGTGGGGAGGGGGTGTCATTGCGGGTGAGGGTAGTGGAGTCGGGGGTGAAGGGGATGGGGGTGTATCGAGTCATCGGTGCCTTACAGGAGGTTAAAAGTTAAACGGGTGCAGTTTGCCTAAGTGTACGGAGTACAGGTAGTTGTATGGTGCTGTCAGTATACTGGACAAAATACAACAAAATACAACAGCAACAGTACATCACATGAATCGCAAGTGACAAAATCGTGAGCAACCAAAGGATATATGCGGTAGCAACTGTTGCAGTACAGGAGTTAAATGTACCAGGTAATACTAGTGAGCACCCATAAGTAAATATGAGGTAGCAGTCGGTGCATTACAGGTTATAAAACCAATACATAAAAACAGATAGTTGTGGATTATGAGCATCTAAAAATAAATGAGGTAGCAATCAGTGCGTTACAGGTGAAACAAATACATAAAAACAGGTTATAGGACCAATACGTAAAACCAATAGTTATAAGCTGTGAGCACCCAAGAAGGGTATGCTCAGACGTGAGTCCCTTGCTCATTGCACCATCAGGATTCAAGCAAGCCGGGCCGACGAAGGCTGTGATGCCAGAAACCGGTCCCCGGAAGCTTGTTTCCTTCCCAGTATAAGAATTGGTTTGGTAGTTTGGTTTGCCCTGTTCCCATCATGCACTGGGACAGGAACAGACTAATTTGCATATAGCCAGGTTCTGAGCTGGGATGGTGCATTGAGCTAAAAAACGGTGATGGATTAAAACCATGATCTCTTGACTTGGTAAGAGTATTCTGCATCATTCAGAAACTCTGTCCATCACCACCCCCTTTTTCCAAAATCGCTTTTATCCACACTATGTGTGGGAGGGTATGCTCAGACGTGAGTCCCTTGCTCATTGCACCATCAGGATTCAAGCAAGCCGGCCGACGAAGGCTGTGATGCCAGAAACCGGTCCCCGGAAGCTTGTTTCCTTCCCAGTATAAGAATTGGTTTGGTAGTTTGGTTTGCCCTGTTCCCATCATGCACTGGGACAGGAACAGACTAATTTGCATATAGCCAGGTTCTGAGCTGGGATGGTGCATTGAGCTAAAAAACGGTGATGGATTAAAACCATGATCTCTTGACTTGGTAAGAATATTCTGCATCATTCAGAAACTCTGTCCATCACCACCCCCTTTTTCCAAAATCGCTTTTATCCACACTATGTGTGGGAGGGTATGCTCAGACGTGAGTCCCTTGCTCATTGCACCATCAGGATTCAAGCAAGCCGGGCCGACGAAGGCTGTGATGCCAGAAACCGGTCCCCGGAAGCTTGTTTCCTTCCCAGTATAAGAATTGGTTTGGTAGTTTGGTTTGCCCTGTTCCCATCATGCACTGGGACAGGAACAGACTAATTTGCATATAGCCAGGTTCTGAGCTGGGATGGTGCATTGAGCTAAAAAACGGTGATGGATTAAAACCATGATCTCTTGACTTGGTAAGAGTATTCTGCATCATTCAGAAACTCTGTCCATCACCACCCCCTTTTTCCAAAATCGCTTTTATCCACACTATGTGTGGGAGGGTATGCTCAGACGTGAGTCCCTTGCTCATTGCACCATCAGGATTCAAGCAAGCCGGGCCGACGAAGGCTGTGATGCCAGAAACCGGTCCCCGGAAGCTTGTTTCCTTCCCAGTATAAGAATTGGTTTGGTAGTTTGGTTTGCCCTGTTCCCATCATGCACTGGGACAGGAACAGACTAATTTGCATATAGCCAGGTTCTGAGCTGGGATGGTGCATTGAGCTAAAAAACGGTGATGGATTAAAACCATGATCTCTTGACTTGGTAAGAGTATTCTGCATCATTCAGAAACTCTGTCCATCACCACCCCCTTTTTCCAAAATCGCTTTTATCCACACTATGTGTGGGAGGGTATGCTCAGACGTGAGTCCCTTGCTCATTGCACCATCAGGATTCAAGCAAGCCGGGCCGACGAAGGCTGTGATGCCAGAAACCGGTCCCCGGAAGCTTGTTTCCTTCCCAGTATAAGAATTGGTTTGGTAGTTTGGTTTGCCCTGTTCCCATCATGCACTGGGACAGGAACAGACTAATTTGCATATAGCCAGGTTCTGAGCTGGGATGGTGCATTGAGCTAAAAAACGGTGATGGATTAAAACCATGATCTCTTGACTTGGTAAGAGTATTCTGCATCATTCAGAAACTCTGTCCATCACCACCCCCTTTTTCCAAAAGCACCCAAGAATATACAGACAACAGGTTATAGGACCAATACATAAGAAACAAATCGTTGTACACTGTGAGCATCCAAAAATATATGTTGTAGCAGGTGGTGCATTACACGTATAAAAACAATTGCTTAAAAACAAAATAGATGTAAAAATGCTGCAATAGAAGGCAGACACTATCACAAGAGCGTGTCGATATAGGCTAAGTAGGGTGCGCGGTAGTGTAACTTAGTCTATGTGTCCGGTTCTCAGGTCATGCTCCAGTAGTGAGATTGACTAGTCCATGATGGCCGCCACTGAGAAAGAGCAGACTAAAGTGACCGCCAAGAGGGGGAGCCGGAGACAGTAGTCCTCTGTTTGTTGTTCTTGCTTTGAGAGCAGGGAAGGGCCTTCTGGGAGGGAGTCCTATCTCTATCTTGATGGACCTGTGTGGAGGAGTTATGCCGAGGAGCCTCGTGGGCGTCTGGAAGGTACAGGCAGGGATTTATGGTTTCAGTTAGTGACCCCTGCCCTTAAGAACAATGGCGGTTTTAAAAATGTGAGACGAGTGGAGTAAATAAAATACCTTATGGTTGTTCTCAGCCTTAGAGTTGTGATTGCAGTATTATTACAGATATCAGGCTTAGCAGGCATCCAGGGTCTAGGCAAGAGGTGAAAGCAGGCAGGATGCGGTGAGCTACTGGCAGGTTGCGTGCATGAGCCCCTGCCCGATCCTCGGTCCCCGCCAGCACCGCAAGAAGGCTGCCCGATCCTTGGTCCCCGCCAGCACCGCGAGAAGGCTGTAGGTCCGCAGGTCCGCTCCTATGGCCCTTGCAGCAGCATGAGAGGGGGGCCACCGGGAGTAACGTCTGCCGAAGGAACCTCGCTGTTGCCCGCAAATCAGAGCTCCTACGCTGCAACCCTTCCCGCCTCGCTAGGCGATGTCGTTTGTCTCCCGCTTTCCTAACCTTTAGCCTCGGGACTCCACTCTTACCGCATGAGCCCGGGTAGAGTCCGCCGAGCAATACGAGAGCAGCTCCCTCGCAGCTCCTCACAGGGGGCGTCTCTTCTCCCAGTCAGCGGTCAGGCATCCCCTGCAGGCTCCGGTCAGCGTCCCAACAGCCGGTTCCCGCCGTCCGTTGTGGTTGGGGGCCAGCTCAGTCGACCCCACCGAGCCTGAGCGCCCACTCTCCAAGGGGCGCCGCAAGAATCCGGGCAGAACCGCCGTGCAGCAAGAGGGCAGCTCTCTCGCAGACCCTCACGAGGGGCGTTTCTGGTCCGGCTTCAATCCGCGCCCCCGTATGTTCACGGCGGGTGTCTCTGGTCCCAGTCGGTTCACCCCTGCAGGCTCCGGTCAGCACCCCTGCAAGCTCCAGGCAGCCGTCCGTTCTAGGCGCCTGCGATGAACAGTAGCAGCCCGGTGTCCGGTAAAGGCGGGGGCGATTAGGTCCTCTCCCGCGCCGATAAGAATATGTTCCAGTTACTTGAGTTCCAGTTACTTGAGTTCCAGTTACTTGAGTTGCTTGAATTGCTGCTGTAGTTACATTCAGTTGCGTAACTACGGATACCCGGGATACTGAGTGCTAACAGGGATTAAATCCAAAATTGGGATCCCAAGCACTCGGCGCTCCGACGAGGAGCTCCTACCCGGCGGCCATCTTGGGCAGCAGAATTTGACTCTAGATTTGACTCTAGGTGCGCCTCTGTTCTGACATTTCCTGCGTGGGAATGGCGAGCAAAGCTTGGCAGCCACAGAGTGAAAAGTCATCAATAGGTTCCACTTGCCGGGAAGAAATTCTGATTTTGTTGTTCTCTAGACCCCCCCCGCCCCCTTGCAGGTTTTGTTTTGCTCAACCAAAAATAAGCTGCGTGTGAGACAGTAAGAAGTCAGTCTGCCGAGCATTAGTTTTGCAGCGTGAATCTTTTTGGATTCACTATGCTGTGCATTATTCCGCGGTCTTGTGGTTGGGTCCGGATTCGTAGTCTTTTCTTTTTCTTTTTTTTTTTTTTTTTTTTTTTCTTAGCCCAGGTGGGCGTCGGCTTCACACCCCATTGGGTGTATTTCCGGTGACGTCGGCATGCTTCCTGCGGAAGCTCCCACTCTTGGGCGCCATCTTCAGATTCTTTTTTTCCGCGGTCGGGTCTGGATCGTTCCCGTTTGGGCTCCAGACATTTTTGGAGAAAGAAGAAAGAAAATACAGAAAAGACGAGGAGAAGTCATCTGAAGACTCCAGGGGACTTCATCGACGAAAAGTCGGCAAGGAAAATGCGTTTTTCATCGAGATCAACGACGACCGTCGATGAACACGCGACCAGAAAGGCCCTGGACGCTCGATGATGGACAACACGCCGTTCAAGTTCTGCCGTAACTGCCACCACAAGTACGGGCAGAAGGACTAGCACCCGGTATGCAACCTTTGCCTACCGGTGAACCACGAAAGCGGAGACTGCAACGCCTGTTCCGCCTTCGCCCCGAAGACCCTTCGTGTGAGAGAGAGGCAGAGGGTAGCACACGCCACCCTGCAGGGGAAGGCCTCGACTCCGTCCCTCTACGAGCTGGGGATGTCCTCCGAGGAAGAAGACAACGCTGCCGCCGAAGACGACAGCTACACGGTCGTAGAGACCGATTACACGAAGACTTCTGACAAGGTAGGAGACTCTTCGGCCCCCAAGAACCCGAGAGACTCTGAGTCTAGAAAAATCGAGGGCAAGACCCCGAAAGCGCCGACGCCAAAAAAGGCGGCGTCCGCGACTACTCCCAGGCCCAGCGGATCCTCCCTAGAAGGAGTCCCCGGCGCCGAGAGCTGCTGATCAGCAGAAAACGTCGAAAATCGTCCCCGAAAAGGATCGATCGACGCCAAGGGAGAAAGACCCAAAACTGCCGACGACGACCAGAGACCCAAAATCCGGTTAGACGTCGACAACTTCGACACCGAAAGGTACGGCGACGAGCCATCCGCCGAAAAGAACGGCCGACCCATCCGACGCGGAACACGCGGCCGAGATGGAGAAGAAGAGAAGGCGCCTCGAGGCCGAAATGGAGAACATCATGCAGCGGAAGAAAGATTTCGATGCAAAGATGAAAGCCTTCATGATCCCTCACAAGACCAAGCCACCGGTGGTGGAGGCGGTCGAGGAGGAGGATGAGATCGCCGAAGTCGCCGAGGAACAAGACCAGGACGTCGAGGTGATCGACGACCAGGAGGAGTATGAGAATCCCTACGATAGTTACAACTATGGGGAGGAAGAGGAAAGCAGGACGGACACAGAGTCGGCACCCTCTGACCTACAGGAGGTAGATTACATAGATGTCGACACCGACAGCCCGGAGGAGGTGGTCGACACTTACCCCTCGAGGCCCTCGCCGCCGGACGACATCGGGGCCTACAACTCGGTGATACAATCTGCCGCAGCAGCTTTCAAGCTCGACGAAGAGAAGCAGAAAGCAGACTTCCTTCTAGAAACATTGCTCCCAACACAAACGAGGAGCCAGTACCTACCAATGCTCGAAAGCGTCTTGGCTCAGGGGAAGGAAGCATTCAGGGAGCCCGCAACATGCAAGGCAGTAACTCCCAGAACTGAGAAGAAGTACAAGCATTCCACAAAGGACCCGGCCTACATTCAGGGCACGGTCTCCGCAGACTCAATTATCACGGCCACAGCAAGGAGGAGGGCTAACGTACCCACTACCTCGGGCCTGCCACCGGATAAGGAGAGCAAAAGGATGGATCTGGTGGGCAGAAGGATCGAACGGAATGCCGCGACCCACTGGCGCATGGCTAATTCCAACGCCCTGATAAACAGGCACATGTACCAGATCATGGAGGGGCTGGGGCAGTTGGTGAAGGACCTGCCCCAGGATGCCAGGCAGAAGGCCGAAAAGCTGGTTGAAGAGGGAAAAAGCGCGGCAAATTCTTGCCTTAAGACGGCCCTGGATGGGGCAGACACCGCCAGCAGGCTCATGATGATGGGCGTCACGGAAAGGAGGCACGCCTGGCTCAGGATCTCAGGTTTCAAACCGGAGGTGCAACACAGCATCCTGAACACACCGTTCAACGGCAACACGCTTTTCGGAACAACAGTTGATGACACGCTCAGTCAACTGAAAAAAGATAACGAAACAGCAAGATCCATGGGAGCATTGCAGTTCAGAGGGAACAAGAGGGGCACCCCGTCACGGAGGCCCGGCGGGAGAGGCGGAAACCAGCCAGGTACATCACACCAGGCTTTCCAGCAAACGCACCAGGCAGACTCGCAGGCTCAGCATGGTCAGCAGAAGCAGTCCTGGCAGTACCAACAAAGAGGCCAGTCCTTTCGAGGGAGAAATGGACGGGGACAAAATAGAAGAGGGGGGCAGCAGCCCACCTCTAAGTGACTTCAAAAAACTCCGTGTGCCCGCCCACAAAGAAGATCCCAGGGGGCAGCACGTACAGATGGGTCAAGACAAACTAGACACCCACGACCACATGACACCAGTGGGAGGAAGATTAAGATTTTACCTCCGAGAGTGGAGAGAAATCACATCAGACAAATGGATCCTCAACATTATCCAATTCGGATACTGCAAAGAGTTGGAGGGGAGGCCAACAAGCCGAAAACCAAAAAGAAAAACACTAGCAAGCAAGCAGCTGCAGTGTCTTCAGGAGGAGGCAAAGGAACTCCTGCGGAAGCAGGCCATAGAACGGGTACCCTTCAAGGAAAGAAACACAGGAATATACTCAACGTACTTCCTGGTACCAAAGGTAGACGAGACAATGAGACCCATTCTGGACTTACGGTTCCTGAACAAATTAATAAGAATGCAAAAATTCAAAAGGACCTCCCTGCAAGAGGTGCTCCCACAATTGCAGACCGGGGACTTCATGGTCACAATAGACCTCAAAGACGCCTACCTGCACATCCCAATGAACAGAAAGCACAAACACATGCTCAGGTTCACCATTGGAGAAAGCCACTACCAGTTCACGACACTGGCCTTCGGACTAAAATCAGCACCAAGGGTCTTCACAAAGTGCCTCGCGGCAGTCGCAGCGCACCTACGAAGGCAAGGAATACACGTATACCCTTACCTGGACGACTGGCTGGTGAAAGCAAACTCATACCAGAAATGCAAGCAGCACGCACATACAGTGACGAGCACGCTCATAAGCCTGGGGTTCTCCATCCATTGGAAGAAATCATCAATGGAGCGGAACAGGTCAAGATCTTCCTGGGAGCACAGATCAACACCTTACAGGGCAAGGTGTTCCCCAGCGAGAAGAGGGCGAGGGCGCTGGTGAAGGAAACTCGCCTCTACCGGAAGGGACAAGCTCGGACAGTGAGGACTGCGAGCAAGATCATGGGCATGATGGCATCATGCATCCACCTGGTACCAAATGTACGACTCCACATGAGACCCATTCAAGAATGGCTACAGGAGCAATGGTCACAAGCTACAAGCGGTTGGGAGGATCTAGTGGTTGTAACGCACGCAGTGCAGAAGGAGATGGCATGGTGGACCATGGAGAACATAACAAGGGGAAAGCCTCTAACGCCCCCAACGCCAACAGTGACCATCACCACAGACGCATCCCTGAAGGGATGGGGCGCTCACATAGAGGAGCTCAAGGTGAGGGGACTGTGGACACCAACAGATGCGGCGAAGCACATCAATTACCTAGAACTGAAGACAATCTTCCTTGCACTGAAAGCCTTTCAAACAAGACTGTACAAACACAAGGTGTTGATACAAACAGACAACACCACTGCGATGTTCTACATCAACAAGCAGGGGGGCACACAGTCAGCCCCGCTTTCAACACTGGCGCAGGAGATATGGAGATGGGCCATCCCTCTCAAGATAGACCTGCTAGCCATACACCTACCAGGGAAGGACAACATACAAGCCGATTGGCTCAGCAGGCAGACATCGGCATCCCACGAGTGGGAGCTCAATGCTCAGGAGACAAGGTACCTGTTCGACAGGTGGGGGACACCATCGGTGGACCTGTTTGCCACACGCCAGAATGCAAAATGCCAAAACTTCGCATCCAGGCAGCCCGAGGAGGGGTCACTGGGGAATGCCCTATGGATAGATTGGTCAAGGACATTTGCTTACGCCTTTCCCCCAATACCACTGATACACAGAGTGCTGAGCAAGTGCAGAGCGAGCAACATGACACTGATACTGGTCGCACCACAGTGGGCGAGTCAGACATGGTACTCGCAGATCATGGAGATGACACAGAGTGCACCCCACAGATTCAGCAGCAGGAAAGACCTACTCTCCATGCAGAACGGAGAGGTACTACATACAGAGCCAGAGAGCATGAGCCTAGTAGCGTGGCTCCTGAGGACATAGAGTTCGCACATTTGAGACTACCAGAAAGCACCCTGAGGGTACTTCGGGAGGCACGAAGGCCCAGCACTCGGAAGTGCTACGTTGCGAAATGGAAAAGATTCACAATATGGTGCAGACAGGAAAGACTCCACAATAAAATGAAGAGGGACTCCACAGTGCTAAGGTACCTGACGCACTTGCTGGAGAAGAACCTTAGCTCATCCTCTTTAAGAGTCCACTTGGCAGCGATAGTCGCCTACACAAGGGGAGAAACGTGCAGGAGCTTCTTCACATCACAGGTGGTGAAGAGATTCCTAGAAGGAGCAAAAAGGATCGCACCACCCAAGCGGGTGCCGCCACCTGCATGGAACTTGAACACAGTCCTAACGGAACTCATGAAAGAGCCCTTTGAACCACTTCACAAGGCCTCCCTACAGATGCTAACTATGAAAACAGCCTTCCTGGTTGCAATGACGTCCTTACGCAGAGTAAGCGAGCTTCAAGCGCTGACGCTACAAGAACCCTACATACAAATACACAATGATAGAGTTGTGATGAGGACTGACCCACACTTCATGCCGAAGGTGGTATCCAAATTACACATGAACCAGTCTATACAGATACCGAGTTTTTTCCAAAAACCAACAACCAGCGCAGAGCGAGCTCTGCACACCCTGGACGCCAGAAGGGCAGTCATGCACTACATTGAAAGGACAAAGGGACACAGGAAAACAAAACAGTTTTTTGTGTCATTCGCAAACAGCTTCATGGGGAAAGCTGTAACCAAAAAGACCATTGCACGATGGATCGCACAGACAATTCAACTCTGCCACAAGCGTGCAGGACAAGAACTGGCAGAGGGGACACGTGCCCACTCCACCAGGAAGAAGGGCGCTACAATAGCCTTCCTGGCTAACACACCCATAGAGGACATATGCCTGGCGGCAACATGGGCTTCGGTGCACACGTTCACGAAGCACTACTGTGTGGACATACAAATGAACAAGGAAGCTCAAGTTGGACAGAAGGTGCTACAGCACATATTCAACACCCAACGCTCATCTTCCACCCAGCTGCCACAGAGATGAGAAACCGCTACAAAATCTATGCACAGCATAGTGAATCCAGAAAGATTCACGCTGCAAAACGAATAGTTTTCCTACCTGTCGGTGTAGTTTTGCAGCTTGAAGATCTTTCTGGATTCACTAGCGAACCCACCCACCTTCGCCAGAAAGATGAGGCTGGAGAGAGAAGAGGTGGTTAACTAAAGAAAGGACTTTAAAAGTACAAAGCGGTAAAATACCAACTAAATAGAACATTGCCATTACTTCGGAAACGAAAGAAACACGAAAAAAAAGAACCCGAAGATGGCGCCCAAGAGTGGGAGCTTCCGCAGGAAGCATGCCGACGTCACCGGAAATACACCCAAGGGGGTGTGACGCCGACGCCCACCTGGGCTAAGAAAAAACAAAGAAAAGACTACGAATCCGGACCCAACCACAAGACCGCGGAATAATGCACAGCATAGTGAATCCAGAAAGATCTTCAAGCTGCAAAACTACACCGACAGGTAAGAAAACTATTCGATTTTTGACAAAGTGCTCCCATCGAGTCGGCAGACGCACTGCCGGAGAGTGGAGTGGAGGTAGAACAGTCACCCCCCCTGGTTGAAGACCGAGAAGATTTGTTAAAGTTAGGAATGGAATTCATCCCATTAGGCAGCAGCTATTTTATGGCTACACGGTGACACCTAGTTACGTGTGCGCTGCATGGCAACCAATAAGAAGCCTTCATTATTCCTTTGTTCAGGGAAGACCCTTTTTAGCGGCCAAATCAGCAAATATCGCGGCCATCGCGCCAATCTGCAGATTTCGCGATTTGTTTCGTGAATCGCGAAATGCTGGAGGGTCTGACTAAGACCAATTCTCGACCTCAGGCCCCTCAATCACTATATACACTCAGATCATTTACATATGATCACTTTACAACAAGTGCTCCCATTGCTGCAACAAGGCGACTTCCTTACAACACTAGACATAAAGGACGCCTACTTCCACATTCCTATACATCCTTTTCACAGTAAGTATCTGAGGTTTGTACTGGAAGCACAGCATTATCAATTCAAAGTCCTTCCATTTGGGGTAACAACTGCACCAAGAGTGTTCACCAAGTGCCTAGCAGTAGTAGTAGCACATCTCAGAAGACAACAGATACATGTCTTCCCATATCTAGACGATTGGCTCATAAAAGCCAAATCATTCAATCAGTGTGTCCAACACACATCTCAGACAATTCAAACATTGCACGACTTAGGGTTCACAATCAACTACACCAAGTCGCACCTACAGCCCTCTCATGTACATCAATATTTAGGGGCTACAATAAACACGTCTACAGCTCTAGCGTATCCCAGTCCAGCAAGGATACAGAGCATTCAAGCCTTAGTCACAAAGTTTCAACATCAACACTCTCTCCCAGCCAGAGTGTTCATGAGACTAATAGGCATGATGGCATCTTGCATCTTTATTGTACCATATGCAAGACTGCAAATGCATCCGATACAGGAATGTCTAGCACAACAGTGGAATCAGGCTCAAGGACAACTAACAGACCTGGTGTTGGTGGCCAGCCGCACACATCGCTCTCTGCAGTGGTGGAACACCACAAACTTGACAAAAGGGCGGCTTTTCCTCAAACCTGTTCCACAAATAGTACTTACATCAGACGCATCTCTCACAGGATGGGGAGCCCATCTCCTACATCCTACAACTCGAGGGCAATGGACGGTTCAACAAAGATCGTTTCATATCAACCACCTAGAGCTGCTAGCAATATTCTTAGCGCTCAAAACTTTCCAAGTACAAAACAAAGCTGTCTTAATCCGGACGGACAACATGACAGCCATGTACTATATACAAAAACAGGGGGGACACACTCTCTACAGCTGTCTCAGCTTGCACAGAACATTTGGAGATGGGCCATTCCACAAAACATAGATCTGTTCGCAGAACACCTTCCAGGAGTTCACAATCATATAGCAGATCTGTTAAGTCGACAGACACAACAAATCCGCAAATGGGAACTACATCCGCAAGTTCTTTCATAAGTGGGGTCATCCAGACATAGATCTGTTCGCCACACACGAAAACGCAAAATGCCCAACCTTCGCCGCCAGGTTACCACGCCCGCTGTCCAAGGGCAATGCGATATGGATGAACTAATCAGGCAGATTTGCGTACGCTTTTCCGCCACTACCACTAATACCACTAATAGTGCGCAAGCTACAACAGTCGCTCAAACTGATTTTAGTAGCTCCCACATGGGCACGCCAACCCCGGTATACAACACTGCTAGAACTATCCCTAGTGCCACACCAAAAACTACGTCTGACACCATCTCTGCTAACGCAGAACCATGGAGTCATCAGACATCCAGACCCAAGCCAACTGAATCTGGCGATCTAGCTCCTGAGGTCTTAGAGTTTGGTTATCTTAACCTACAACCAGACTGTATGAATATCATTAAAGAAGCCAGGAGACCTACTACTAGAGCTTGCTATGCTGCTAAATGGAAAAGATTTGCCATTTACTGTAACAATAACCAAATTGATCCCCTAGATGCTTCCATCCAAAATATAAGTTGCTACCTTCTACATTTACAAAGATGTAACTTGGCATATTCATCTATACGCCTACATCTGGCAGCAATTGCAGCATATTTACAAAATAGACAACTGTTTTTATTTAGAGTGCCTGCTATTAAAGCATTTATGGAAGGATTAAAAGGAATCATTCCTCCCAGGTTACCACCCTCTCCAGTGTGGAACCTAAACATTGTTCTTACGAGGCTCATGGGACCACCTTTTGAACCTCTACACAAATGTGAACTGCAATTCCTCACATGGAAAACAGCTTTTCTAGTAGCTATTACCTCTCTTAGGAGAGTTAGTGAGATTCAAGCTTTCACTATACAAAAACCATTTTTTACAATTACACCGTAATAAAGTGGTTCTCAGAATAAATCCTAAATTCCTTCCAAAAGTCATTACTCCGTTTCATTTAAACAAATCTTTAGAGTTACCGGTGTTTTTTCAAAACCCTGACTCTGTAGCAGAAAGAGCTCTACACACCCTAGACGTTAAAAGAGCTCTTCTCTATTATATAGATAGGACCAAATCCTTTCGTAAAACAAAGCAACTGTTTGTAGCTTTCTCTCCACCACATAAGGGCAACCCCATCTCTAAAGCTTGAATTGCAAGGTGGATTGTAAAATGTATACAAATATGCTATCAAAAAGCAAAACGTACATTAACAGTTCCTCCTAGAGCACACTCCACACGCAAACTAGGAGCCTCCATGGCTTTCTTAGGGGACATTCCCCTAGAAGACATCTGCAAGGCAGCAACATGGTCTACAACACACACCTTCACTAAACACTACTGTGTTGATGAGCAAGCCAAGCAGCAAGCTGCAGTAGGCCAAGCTGTCCTAAAAACTCTTTCTAACTACTGCAACGGATACAGGTGACCACCGCTAGGGGAGACACTGCCAGTATTCTTTCCTCAACCAGACTCGGTGGCAGAAAGAGCGCTACACACTCTTGGTGTCAAAAGAGCATTGCTCTATTACATAGAAAGAACGAAACAATTTAGGAAAACTAAACAACTTTATGTAGCTTTCTTCCCACCTCATCCGTTTGAAGCGAAATGTACTTTGTGGAGTTGTAAAACCTATTGAATCACGTTAATTCTGGTCAATTTCTATCATTTGATAAACGGTTTTTGATTCAAAGTGCTAAACACCCTAGCAAAGAGGACACCAACTCATTTATTTTTGCCACACTGTTACTACCCACCCCAATGTTTCTATCCAAAGTGCAGAGGTTGATTCACAACCTTACCACTTTTCATCTGGACCTCAACTAAAAGGGAAAGCAATAGGGATGACCCAGTGGCCTCTTTGATCCAACCAGAACACAGCTTATTGTAATCTCAGTATTTTCTTGGCTGGCAGAAAAAGGCACATCACACAGTTAAGTGTAATAATATGGTGGAATTTCTTCACCTTCACCAATAAACATCTCTGTGTTTCTCCAGAATTGTCAGTCACAATATTGGTCTCAACTACACACTTCTGGTTTAAAGCATAAATCTAATTTAGTGTCACGCTGTAAGGTGTTGTCTACCTATTATGTCCTCCTCCTTCAGCTACATAGCCTTTTACATATTCATTCTGATTTTAAAAGTAATTATGAACCAAAAACACCCATCAAGTATGATGCAGATCTTTTGATACGTACCAGACCATGTCATTTTCCTTTAACTTCATGTTTGACCACTCTTCAGTAAAAAGCCCAGTGAATGGTGATGATATAGGAACCTAAGTTTACCATACACTCAGTGTCTCCAGTCTTTTGTTGGCTCACATGTATGTTTATCATCCCCTTTGCATTGCTCCATAAAAATTATCTAATTACCTCCCCATCTCTTATATGTCAACAGTGTGCATACTCTGTCCATACTTGTTCTTGCACATTTACAAGCATTACATTCTGTGGACCATGCAGAGCAAGATTGCATCTGCATCTCTTAGTGAATGTAGCCACACTTCGTACATGTGTCCCTTGGTTTGTTGCTCCTACCCTTCTTTCTTACTCTAACATCGCTATTGTTTTTACTGCCATTTCTATAAAATCACTGAACAGAATAATACCAAATCACAAACCGCACACTTTTTAGGTACATATCTAGCTTTCTGGAAAATTTGGTGGAGTTCTGATCAGCTGTTTTTTCTGTATCCTTGTTCAAGTTTCCCTAATAAAATTGCATGGGGTGGGCATTTTGGGAACCCCTCATTTTTTCTTCGTCCCCACTTGATGGGTCACCCAGAATATGTCCAGGAAGGAGCTGAGGTGGATGAACTTTTTTGTGGAATGTTTCTTCAAGATTCGTCAAACACTATTTCAATAACTGCTTGTTATTTAACATACCGCATCATGTTAAAGGTCGTTTCAACAGGACCCCAATTATGAGTGCACACAGAAATTTGAAAGCACTGATACAATCTCAGGAGTATTAATAGCTTGGAATAGTAAAAGGTATACAAATTTGCTATATTGATGACATGGTTATATAACTATACAACCTTCGGTGAAGAGGAAATTAAATTATAAGTGGCTAACCTGCTGGACCCCCAAGCTGGAACTTTAGGGAATGGAGTACATAAAACCAGCAAAAAAGCTTGCTGAATGCCATGAACGATCTGATGAAACAATATCATGTTTTTGATACTTTCCCAGTGTTTAAAATATTGAATTGATTCCTCCCCTAATAGTGTTCCAGACATTCAGTGCAACCTAATGACTGACTACTTCCATCAACAACTCTAGGTTATTACATTTTATATTTTCCTTTCAACGGATTTAGAACTGAGATGCATGAATGACTCTCCCAAAGAGAATTAGACAATTGCTTTTATTAAAGTTCAGTATTTTACAGTCTGGGGAGGTGACCTTTAATCGTCTGGAATAATCCTTGAAAGAGATTACATCAAAAGGTAAACCTACTAATCCCCTGCTTACAGAGATTATTAATTGTTCTTTAAAAAATCACTTCATTATAGAGCCATTAACAGAAACATTACTATCTCTGCAGCAAAAATAAGTCCTCACTGGTTCAGTAGCTCCAATATCTAGTGTTTGCAAAAAAAAAAAGGCTGCCTATTCAATACCGTAGGTGATTGAGCTGTTATAGTTTTAGATCTTTATTGGATTTTTTACGTTTTGCATCTTTTATAACGATAGGTACACCTAATCTCTGTTTTACCATATTATTCAGCAGTACAATTACATTTCTTGAGACCATTAGGGTGTACAATTTGTTTAGCTAAACATGACTTATAACATATTGTACAGACAACTCGATTGTAACTGCTGTTGGATTTCCGGTTACCTATAGAATTGTATTAATAGTATTTCAAAGAAGGGGAAAAAACGTAATTTATCCCACCCCTCCCACCTAACTGCCCAACTCCGCTGGCCCTACTCTATCACATAAGTGTAAGACATTCTTAAACACCCAGCAGTGTTAACTAGCACCACTGTTTCCCTCAATTTTTGTCTTGACAGTGACTAGTATGTTTATACAATTTATAAAGATAGAGTAAAAAGCCAAGTGGCATTGTGGGCTGAGTGTGGTTAACCCTGGTGCTCATGCCTTTAAGCTTTTGATATTCAGTCTGCCTGTTCTACCCCTATATTTTGTGTGATTTAGAGATTACTTTTCTGAATTACTCCGATTCTAAGGGGATGTTTAGTTTAGAACAAGTATCTAATCAAAAAAGGGGGAGGAAGAAGAAGCTGCGATCCATTCAGCTTCCTTGTCGTAATGCAGAATATCAAAGGGGAGTGGATCACTTGTACCTAAGTAACCAGGGTACAATGTCCTTGCAGTCTTTCAATAAAAAAAACGTTTTTCATATACGAAGGCTGTGAGGCGCTATATCTTGGTTCTCCGCCTTGTTAAAAACGTGACAGGATCATCATTGTTTTTTTTTTTCTCGTATGCGATCCTCTACCTGGAGGAGAAACCACTGGTTATTGCAGTAGTGATCAGCGATGAAAAGTGAAAGTGTTCAAGTGAGGTGACTTAAAAAAGGACCTCGCATTACCTAAACTGTACCTTTATTCAGTTCAGAATGGAGGAAGTTAAAACAGGATGAACTCCAGAGCTTTTACAATCTAAATATAGTGTCCAGGCATGTATTGCATTCCTTTAGCCTTGCTATTTAAAATTTGGACTAAAGACATTTGCTATTCTCACTTGTTATCCATCACTGTAGTGGGATTACCGGAGCTTGATTGCATTTTATAACTTTTATATGGGGGAATCGGTGTTAATAGATGGAAAGATTGTCTGTTAATTCTGAACATCCAGAACCCACAGCTATGAAAGGAGCAGTTGTTTTTCTTTTGTCATCTCGTCTCGCTTTCTGAAAATTGGATGTAAGAAGAGACAGGAGTTTACCTAGGATTTGTGAGTATAGAGGCTGCTACTGCAGTATGGCTTTTCATATTTCTCAATTTTAGAAGCATGGGTTAGTTTATTTTGAAAACCATCTCTGTTTTTATTGGGCTGACTTGTCACCTTTTGTGCTTATCATTTTCTTTTTGCTTAATCTTATTATACTTTATTACACTGCAGGTTGTGCTGTTCCAGTGTCTGAGGAAACAGCTGTTCCATCTCTACATCCCAGCCAACTCTTAACAGAAATGTGGGGGGACCCACGACCCTCCAACCGAATGGATCCATTCCGGTAAGAGTTTAAGCACAATAAACATTCCCATTTCATAAAATATACTTTCTGGCTTAACCTAGTCAACATCTAATGTTTTGTGTCCCACGAATGAATTCCTGTAGCTGCTCTTTCTTGTATTAAAAGATGCTGCTGTCTTCGCATATTCTATCCACGGCAACAGTTCAAACTTAAGTTGGTTCATTCTAATAAATTAACCACTATTGTCATTGATACAAAGGGATTTTTCAGTGTGGGGATTTTCCTGCTTTAGGGTGAACTAACCCATGATCAAACAGTTTTATGCTTTGAGCCATACCACTTTAGGTTGAAGGGTGTTCACTTTCACCGAATGTTACTTGTAATGATAGAGTTGTTAAAGGGGAGCTGTTGAACACTGAGTGGAGCTGGTTAAAATAATAAAATTAAAAAAGCCAGAGTATACTGTTTATGGTTTGGGGATTTCTCAATGGCCTAGCCATGGAATTACCTTAAACTTTTTATTTCATACAGGCTTTGTCCTCCATTGGACCCCTTCACTGAGTTCCCTTTTCTTGCTCTTTCAAGTCTTCACTTTCCTGCTCTCTCATTTCTGTATGTATTGCCTTGATGTCTCATTCCAGTTGTTTGCCCATTCCATATCTACCCTTGCTGTTCTGTCCCTGCTCTCCCATTACATTCCTTTGTAATTGTGCTTTTCATTTGTCTTGTGCTGCAACTGTGCTCTTGATCACCGAAATCCCCAAAGCTTTCACTGTTTTATTTTGTACTGCAGTCAGCAGTACACGTTTGAGTTTTCGAATGGGTAAAGTAATAACCACGAATGGTACTATCACAGTTAGTACTAGCTAAGAGTTTGGTATTGTGAAGCGTTAATAGAAGCCTAATTGACTGCTGGAGTCAGAAGAGAGTTACCAAATTTTGTACGCAATAACTCCATAAGACGTTCTTCAAAACAGTGGTTTGAGCGGATTATGATCTCTGCTGGACTTTAAACTGGACCTACCCACTGTTCTATTAATTTAAGAGATAATATATGTGATTAGTGTGCCTTGTAGAATTCTGTGAGTATGACAGGTATCAATGTTTTTCTCATGTACATGCTCATGTACATGTTGTTGTCAAACAGTACATCATCCAACAGCTTTCGCACACTGATTTGTATTAATGTAAACACATAAACACAACCATTACCGAAAAGCCTCTTCACTGTAACCAAACAGCCACTAAATTTATTGCTGCACTTTAACATCAGTATTATTTTTTGGATCTTATTTCCTTCACCCTTAAAAGTATTATTTGTGTAGTGTTAATTAGATGGTATTTTGTATCACAATGGTTTTCATTCAAATTTGATGTTTGGTGTGGTTTGTTTTTGCACATGTTCTTTCATCCTTTGGGTTAAAATTGTTGTGCTCCCTGTGTGATACGTCATTCAAACATTATACACTAAGCATTTGCCATATTGTGAGCAGGTTTAAGAAGTGAGGTCCACAAAAATAGGCATTTGAGAGGTTTTTATTCTATAAACACGACAGGTCGGTGTCCCCAGGGTTTACTTGGGGAGAATACTTCTTATCTCGGTATTCACTTCTTCGTGATTTAAAAAAAAAATATTTTATTAGGTTTCATACCACAGTCATGAAAAGCATACAGGCATACACAACAACACGGCCGGGGGCCGCAAACGGAACTCCTCATGCCTATTAAAAATACACAGCCTTAGTGCCAACAACCCAGCAGGGGGCAGGCGGCGTATTACACTCTTTACGCAGTACCCCTTACCAGTAGGCAGAATCTCCCAAGTTAGCTCTGTGTCCCCATGAAGCATTCTAAATCCCTCTCTGTCTCAGGGTGTACCACTACGATGCGTTTCGGCCTCGCAGGCTCCGACTCCTCCTACCCTCTGTGTATCTGTGCAACAAATAGACCCCAGACATTTTTGGGGTGGCTACATGGCGGCAGTAGTTCATTACAGATTTCCGACTGCGTGCAGCAGTACAGCACATCATGCGACCAACGCTTAGTTGTACAGACCCCCCAGAATATAGCGGCATGGATTAGCAAATTTAGCGGCACAAATATGGAAATTTAGCGGCATTTTTTTGGGCGTTTTTTCCTACAACAAACACAGATATCTGTGTGTGTTGGTCCCTGGTGTGTTTGTGGTCTGTGTGTGTTGGTCGCTGGTGTGTTTGTGGTCGGTGTGTGTTGGTCGCTGGTGTGTTTGTGGTCGGTGTGTGTTGGTCCCTGGTGTGTTTGTGGTCTGTGTATGTTGGTCCCTGGTGTGTTTGTGGTCTGTGTGTGTGGTTTCCACTGTGTTGGTCTGTAGTGCGTTGACGCCTGTGCCGCCGGGCACTGATGTTTACCTCTTGTCCTTGAATTATCTGAAGCTGCTGATGTCTGCGGACTCTGAAGTCCCCGCTAGGGCCCTCAGGGGCCCGGGCAGTGCACGTCTCCAGACAAGGGCCTGTCCGGGAGCCAGGAGAGTGAAGGAATCCCCAGAAGGGCTGGGGCAGAGTCAGGCTTCCGGCAGGGACAGATCCCCTGGTCTGCAGCTGCATTAAATGTTCCTGTAATTACAGACACAGCTTTCTTTGAAAGAGCCATTAGTGACAGCACCCCCCCTCCCCCGCACAGGTCGGATGCTCTCCTTGGAGCCTCCAAGTTACAACGAGCCTCTCTCTCCCTTCGATCGTGGGATCAGCAGAGAGCACCCCTAGAGGGTCCCACAGAGCGGCCCCTCCACAGGCTTCCCACAGAGGGGAGGCTACCACTGCCTCCAGAGGCCTGAGATTGACCAGATGGCTCTTTCCACCCCCTGCCCCCACCCCTCCGCAGACGGCCCCGCCCCCTTGAAAGGGGTCTGGATGTCTAGATTTCGCGAGCATTTTTGTAAAAATCCCGCCATTTTTACAAAAGTGCCGATTTCGCAGGCACTTTTGTAAAAATAGCGGCATTTTTACAAAAGTGCCGATTTCGTTTATTCACACTTTCAAATAAATATAAAGCTTGTTTATCCAGTCCAAGCTAAGGTGTTACCAAATGTATATGACATACATATTTATTTATAAACAATACATTCAAACAAGCTTGTCAGGCAAAGAAGCAAATGATTAAGGGAATAGACAATGCTTCATTTAAAGAAAGAATAACCAAGTTTTTAAACGATCACTTACATAGTATTAACTTCCAAACAAATATGCACACTCCCACAGAACGAATACAAGCCGAGAAATTGTTCAAGAGAATGTGATTGTAATGTTCAACAAAGGCAGCCATAAACAATTTGTGAAGCATAAAAAAAATGATTGTCATCACATTACATTTTGATTAGGACTTTGAAGTGACCTCCTGATCGTAGAAGGACAATACAAAAACAAAAAATAAAATGTGAAAGTGAACATTTAGGTTTCATCTACCTATCACATATCGGATGTTCCTTTTCCAACTCTATTAAGCTAACGGAGCGTAAAATAGATCAAAGTCACAACATTAAAAAATAAACTGGTGGCAAACATGTTCGGTATATTTCAAACGCAGTTTTTATAAATGCTCAAGATGATGCTGAGGTTATTGTATTAGATTAAGCATCGCCACAGATCACGGCAACATGCATGTCTTACTAGCATCTCTGAAACATGCTATTTCACATCTTGTAATGTTCTTTAAAAAACAGGCGTTCGGTGAGCTATTCTGAACTGTCAAACCACTGTGGCATGCAATCGAATGATTGCTGCAAGACACTCAAATGATCACATTAGAACCTGTGGTACAGCTCTACATTGTTTTACAAACAGTGCTCTGCGTGGGGTGTCTCCACAGAGCGCCCCCTCCCCAGGCTACCCACGGAGCGGAGGCTGCCACTGCCTCCAGAGGCCTGAGATTGACCAGATGGCTCTTTCCACCCACCCACCCCTCTGCAGACCGGCCCCGCCCCCTTGAAAGGGGTCTGGATGTCTAGATTTCGTGGGCACTTTTGTAAAAATCCCAACATTTTTACAAAAGTGCCGATTTCGCGGCAAATCGCGAAATCCTGGAGAGTCTGATTGTAGTCATCCAGCACTGCGCCACCACCCGCTTCGCTATGAGCGTGCCCATGTCCACCAGTCTGCGCGTCGCCCTAGGTAGCTTCTTGGAATATCCCAGGAGTGCCACTGGGGGGTCCGGGTCCAGCGTCACCTCAACTATTCTACTAAGTTCCCTGAATATGTGCCCAGTAAGCCTGTATTCCCGCGCATAGCCATGCCAAGTGTAGGAAGTCTGCTGTTTGAGCACGGCATCTCTCGCATGTCACTTCTTCCCATAACCCGTACCTACATAGACGCTCAGGGGTGAAGTATACCCTATTAATGTACTTGAAATGTATGAGCCGGTGCCTACCATGAAGCGAGAATCTTGTAGTGTTCGTGCAGCAGTATCGCCACATATCATCATCTATTGGAACTTGCAGATCTCTTTGCCATGCAAGCCTCGCTGCTGTGTATCAGTTCTCCCTATGGGACATTGCAATTTTATAAATATTGGTTACCATCTGACGCGGCGAGTCTGCCTTAATCACATAGGTGAGTTCCGGCACCTCCATTGGCTCATCCAGGTCCTCACCTAACTGTTCTGACAGGGACCTGCGCACTCTGTAGAATTGGAATTGCTGTAATGTGCTACCCGTTCCGGCTGTCCCCTTTGCCTGTTCCCAGGTCTTTACCTTCCCGTCTTGGAACATGTCCCCTGCCTCTCCGAATGTTCAGTTTGTGAAGTGCCTTTATCACTCCCTTGTCTCTGCAGGGGGTCAACCAGAGGGCCCACTCCACAGGCATGGATTGGGATGGTAGTGCTCCCCCTGTTGCTGCAATAGGCAATGCCATGCATGATTAGTGGTAGTTATGGAATCTAGTATCCCAGTTCTACGGTCAACCGGTTTGAATATCGTCGCTGTGAAGGGGAGAGGGTCTGCAAATCTTTCCATTCTAACATGTGGAATATTCAAGTCTCCATGGATCCAGGTGTGCATATGTGCCCCCTGTGCGACTCTGTAATACAGCTCAAAGTCTGGAGCGCCCAGACCTCCCATACTGTACGGTAGTGTGAGGACTTGCCATTTGATCCATGCCTGTTTGCCCGCCTAGGCGAGCTTAAGCATGGATTGTTTCAGTCGCTGAAAAAAGACTCGCGGAAGCACCATGGGGATATTTATGAACAAGAACAGCAGCCTAGGTAACACCACCATCTTCATAATTGAGATGCGCCCCATCAGTGATAGTGGGAGTCGACATCAGGCCTCAACCTCATCTTCCAATTTGCTAATGGCCACACCATAGTTCTCACGGAGCACTATCTCCGAGTCCGTATGCAGTTGGATTCCCAGATATCTAACGGAATCCACAGACCTCTGCAGGGGAACTCCATCTCAAATTCCTTTGTGGTTGGTGTGAGAGGGAAAGCTATGGACTTCGCCCAGTTAATTCTCAAATCTGAGAGTGCTCCAAAGTGTACTACTTCTCTAAGTACCGCTGGCAAGTTATTCTCTGGGTCGCGGACATATAGCAGCGTATCATCAGCATAAGTGGAAACGACTATTTTATATGTAGGGAAGCCAATGCCCTCGTTCCCATGATGTTCTCGGAGCGCACACGCTAGTGGCTCCGCCACTAGGGCATACAGTAAGGGCGACAGTGGGCAGCCCTGTCTAGTCCCTCTGGTTATGGCAAAGGGTTCCGTAACTAAATTGCCCACTCTAACCCTCGCTCTGGGGCTGTTTGACAGGGTGCCAATCATTTGCAAGAATACGGGCCCTAGTCCCATTCTTGTTAGTACCTGCCTCATGAGTGGCCACTGCACAGAGTCAAAAGCCTTCTCCATGTCTAAGAATACCGCTATTGCCTTAGTGTCCTGCCTTACATGCTGCATTGTCCCGAAAACCGTGCGGATGTTATATATAAGGTTTCTACTCTGAATAAATCCCACCTGTTCCGGTGCCACAATCTGCGGAGCCAGGAGTTCTAGTCCATTAGCCAATATTTTGGCGTAGATCTTAGTGTCCACATTCAGGAGTGAAAGGGGGCGATACGAGCTACACTCCTCCGGAGGCTTGCCCTGCTTGGGGATAGCCACCAAGATTGCCTCCCGCATCGTCTGTGGCATGCAGCCCGTTGTGCACAGGTCGTCAAAGAATGCTGCCAGGTGTAGGAGCTGAAGATCTATAAACGCCTTGTAGTAAACCCACCGTGAGGCCGTCAGCGCCCAGGGCACTGCCAGATCTAATGCCTGCCAGGGCCTCCACTATCTCGTCCTTCTCTATTTGACGCATTAGGAATTCCCTATGCGTGTTTGTGAGTGACGGTAGGTCGATGTGTTCCAAGTAGTCTAGAATCTCCTCCTCTAGGTCCCTTGCTCTTGAGGTGTACAAGTCTGAGTAGTAATGTCGGAACCATTTCGCTATGTCAGCTTCTTCCGTTAAGGTCTCTCCCTCCTCTGACTTCACCGCCATGATTTGTGTTCTCCTCCGTTTCTCTCTTAGCACCCTCGCAAGTACCGATCCTGGCCTGTCACCCTCTCCATACGTGCGCGCTGACGCGTATTTCCCCATGTGTTTAACTTCCCTGTCTGCCTCCTCATGGTATTCGTCTTGCAATACCTTAATCTCTTCCTCCAGTTCCCTACCATTGGCCATCACCTGACGCATTTCCAATTGCCCCAGTTTCTGTTCCAAGTCGCCTAATCTTAGCTTTAAGGACCCCTGAGTGCTTAGTCATTGCTGTGCCCCGAACATAAACCTTAAACGCCTCCCATATTGTTTGAAAGCTGTCGACTGAGGCTAGGTTTGTCTCAAAGTACGTTTCTATGGCCTCCGCAAGCTCCCCCTTGAAAAGTGGGTCCAGCAGCGAGTAGGGTGGAAAACGCCATGTAAATGGTTGTATCATTTTCTATGGGGTAGTTAGGGTTAGCAGTAACGGGGAATGGTCTGAGAGCGTACGTGGCAGAACTCTGCATTCTCGGATGTGCCCTAGCAGTGACGTAGAGGCTAACCAATAATCTATGCGAGTGTGTATATTGTGGAAGGCCGAGTAGTGCGTGTATCCACCCTGTTCAGGATTGCGTATTCGCCACACGCCCTAGAGGTCCATACTGACCATCACGGTGTCTAGCATTTTAGCAGCCGCAGCTGTCCTCCGTATGGGGCCCGCCGATCTGTCCAGGTCCGGGTCCCGTACCAGATTAAAATCCCCACCCCATAAAAACTGTGCTGTGTGGTATCTAAGAGTGGCCGCTGCCATCGTTGTGTAAAACTCTGGGCAATCCTAGTTCGGGCTGTATACGTTCACTAACACCAAGTCCATACTCGGTCCCTTACATTGAGATACTACAAACCGCCCATCCGGGTCCGCCTTCAGCAGTTCTAGTGAGTACGCTGACCTAGGGTTCACCCATGTCAGCACGCCCCTGGCATGTGTAGTGAAGCCTGCAGAGGTAATATTGCCTGCAAGTCCCCTGCTATGCAGCATTGCGCTCGCCTGTGGGAGGCGGGTCTCCTGGCGCATGGCCACGTCGATATTCTGCTTATTTAAATAACTCAAAACCTTGCGCAGCTTGTGGTGGTCGTTGAGCCCCCTGACATTCCACGTCAGCGCTGTTAAGCTATCTGCCCTGCGAGCACTATCCACCTCCGCCTGTCGCGCCATCACTGTATATAGTAAGTTCTGGTGTGCTGTGCATGATCAAATTGTGCCCTGTATGTAAAAACCATAATAATCTCCCTGAACATTCCCCAATCCCCTTTCGCATCTCGTCCTTCCCCTCCCCCCTACCACAGTTGACCTCCCCCAACATGGTCACACGGTACCCCAAGGACTGCCCTACCCACCCCTTAACGCTCCCCCAAACACACCCCGCAACAGGTACTTGTGGTGCTTCGCACACGTGGGCAGAGGTCGCTCCGTCTACAAAGAATGTAGTTTTGTCTTCCTTTGCCTAGTGCCCTTACACCCCGTCGTCGTGCTACACCATCTGCATCATTTGATACTCAAGCCTCAAGCACGCCTGGCTTATACTCCTTCGCTTGTGTCCCTTCCCCCTTAGAGGGGCAATGCGTTCTCTGGTCCGGGTTAGAACAGTCTCACTCTGTTGGCTATAAGCGGTTCTCTACCCCCTCCCCATCATAATTGTGACAGGCGCAACGGCCCTGTATCACCCATTTGTCCTCCCCCCATCAGCAGGGCACGGGACCAGTCACAGCAGGGCCTTAGCCCCCCCCGACCATCCCCCCACCGCAAATAATCAGCTTTGTCAGTCCTGCTCTTCCATTGAGACACCAGTTGCCTCCTCCTTCACCACCTGCTGCTCCAGGACTTTAAATTGTTCTTTCGACCACTCTTTCAGTGCCTGCTGCAAGGCCTTCGGATCTGTGAAGATGTGGGATTGTCACTGCCGGTTTACTCGTAACTTTGCAGGGTATAGCATAGTCAATCACAAAATGGGGTCGAACACTGCTAATACAGCAGCGGGATCGCCCCTAAGGACCATGGTAATTGTAGTGCCGTTTTCTGCGATGCATCTTCTTTCGAATTCTCGCGTATCTTCAAATCTTCGCCATCCCTTTACACGTGTTTCAGGGTATTTACCCCTCGTCAGCAGGGATTAGGCTATCTTCTGGGGTTGCTGCGTGCTGCCAAATATTACCAGGTATAGTACCACACAAAGGCACGCATGTGCGGGATCCCGAGCTCGTCCGCTCACGGCTCCAAGGAGCATAAACATTCACAAAATGGGGTCGCACACTGCTTATACACCAGCGGGATCGCCCCTAAGGACCATGGTAATTGTAGTGCCGTTTTCTGCGATGCATCTTCTTTCGAATTCTCGCGTATCTTCAAATCTTCGCCATCCCTGTACACGTGTTTCGGGGTATTTACCCCCGTGACCCGAGTATCGACTATGCTATCACAAAATGGGGTCGCACACTGCTAATACACCAGCGGGATCGCCACTAAGGACCATGGTAATTGTAGTGCCGTTTTCTGCGATACCCCGAAACACGTGTACAGGGATGGCGAAGATTTGAAGATGCGCAGGACTTCGAAAGAAGATGCATCGCAGAAAACGGTACTACAATTACCATAATCCTTAGGGGCGATCCCGCTGGTGTATAAACAGTGTGCGACCCCATTTTGTGATAGCATAGTCGATACTCGGGTCACGGGGTGTTTACGGGCTCCCTGCACCCTCGCTGTAAAGTCCGGATAGATTGCAATATCCGAACCTTCAAACCTCAGCGACGACTTCTCCCGTGCCATGCGCAACCCGCGTCCCTGTCCCTATAATTCAGCAGTTTTGCAATTATGGGGCGCGGAGGGGCTCCTGGTCGGGGGCCGAGGGATCGATAGGTTCGTTACACTACGAACATTGCAAAAAAAATTCCATCTCCAAGCAGCGTGACCAACAGTTTCTCTACAAACATTTCCATATTCCCAGTGGGGGTCGTCTCAGGCAGTCCAGTAATTTTCAGGTTGTAGCGCCGCGAGCAGACCTCCAAGTCCTCAGTCTTATCTTAAAAAGTTTGCATGAGTTTCCCCAGTGTCTTATGGCCTGAATCCAGAGTGGTTTGCGCCTCCCCCACCTCCGTGATCCGTCTTTCCGACATGTGCAGTCTTTCTGCGTGCTTGTCCATTCTTTCAGCCACTCTATAGATTCTGTAGGTCAGGGCGTCCATTTTCTTGCCCAGCGACGCTATCCCGCTCTGTAAACTTTTCTCTATAGACCAGAGTATACAGCGTATGTCCGTGCCGGCGGGTTCGCTCTCTGTTGCCGGCATTCTCGCGGCATCCACGTCAGCTGCGTCGTGGGATTTCGAGCGCTTTTGTTCAAATTACAGTTTAGCCTGTGTCTTATCTCCTCTTCCCATGTTGCCCCGGGATCCACAGGGCCCGCACACGGGTTCCCAGTCCCCGTCTCGATTGTGGATTGTCCTCACTACTCAAAGGCAGGGGTTGGGGAGAGAGAAGGTTCCCCCCCAGCAACTTTCTCAGAAGGATAACTTGGCCAGTTCCAGTTGGCGCCGGGGCCGGTCTGATCCTGATACTCTTCACCCCCTCTTCGTGGCGCTGGCCACTTGCCCCTACGGGTCGCCGCAGCTTATCTTCCGCCACCCACTATGGGGGTAGTCCTGCGTAGCGGCTGCACTCCAAACTCCTCCACGCCCCGGCGAGCCGTTACCCAAGGTACGCCAGGGGGTGTTTCCCCACTCCCCTCCACAGGTCTACACTCGTCTGGTGCTCTCTCCTTCCCTGTCACACCGAGGGGGTCCCCCGAATGGGGAATTTGCGGCCCGCACCTCACTCTCCAGACCTAGGCGCTGCACCTTGCAGGTCCATCTCGTCCGTGGCACTGCTTCCCCCATATAGGTATAGGAGGTGGGCAGCCCCAGTCGTGCACAGAATGTTATGGCCGGGCCACATGGCACTCTTCTGCCGCCCGTGTAGTGCCAATCGGCCCTCAGCCTCGATAGTTCTGCCCCCGCTCCCCTAACCTGGGCCTCTCCAGACCCCGCCCCACCGGCAGCTCGTGCAGTCTCCATCAGCTACTCAGGGGGAAGAACCAGCCGCCTCTCCACGCTCCCCGCACCAAACTGCCTCACCGCGGGGCAGCCGATTCCGTCCTCGCTTCTGTCTCCCGGCTGCCGGGGGCACTCCTCGGGCGCACGTCCCTCCAGCGGCGTGGGGGTCCGGTTTTCCCACCTGCCACAGCTCTCTCCGCTCAATACTTCCCGATTCTCGAGGGCAGACACCGCAGATGTTCCTCTCTCTGGAGGCCTCCTGTCCCACCGCGGGCTCCCCCTCACTTTTCCCGCTGACTCCGGCCCGAGGGGGTCTACCGCCGCGGCTCCTTCCCTTCGACACTCAACGGTGTCTCCGAGGCTCCGAAGTCCACATCCAGACTCTGTGCTTGCCGCCGCTGCACGTCCAGCGACTCAGCCCCGCCAAGCCGCAGACTGGAGTTGGCGGCTTGGCTGCCCGGTAACCGCTTCTGTTTCTCTCAGCGCGTTCTCCGGGTTGCCACAGTCGAATTCTATTGGGGTTTCGCCCACCTGTGCTGCTCAGCCTCCGGTCACTGTATCCGGGATGTAGGGCTAATAGGGCATCAAATGGTGCAGGATAATTGATGAATATGTGCACAACTGGACAGAGCTCTGGGCTCAAGCGGCCATCTTGGTCCTGAGCAAGCTCCGCCCCCCACTTCTTCGTGATTTCTGTTTTCTGTTTGTTCTGGCACTCCGTGGGGGATCCTTGGGACTCAAGCTTTTCTTGAGAAAGAAACCCAACAAAGCGTTGGCGAAAGGTTCTGTTTCCTAACCTTCACCATAGGGAAAAGGGAGTGAGGAGACATCCGGTGCTCACAAAAAAAGGGGGTTTGTCATGGGCGTTTACGAGAGAGGGGAGGATGCTCTGAACGGTCAGGGACGTGGGGAATTCTTGCCTTGGTATCGCCGACCTTCTCCCGCCCCCCGGCCTACCCCGCAAACCATGCATGCACCTGTAAGAGGTCCGCTCCTCCTGTGTGGCTGGGCGAAGCGTGAGGACGTTGGCCTCCCGGCTCTTCTGACACTTCTGGATATTCGTCCTTGGCTGCCAGCACCAGTAACAGAGCGTATTCTCCCATGGGTCCCGTCTCCAGCTCTGCTTTCGGCGTCTGTTCTCTCGAAGTGTTTTCCGGAGTTCGTTTTCTCTTCTTCCCGTCCTCCCTCTTCAGTTGGACTGGGGCGGATGACGTGTGACCTGGGGGCGGGTTCTTCTGAGAGTAGCTCCCAATTCAAGGGACCTTGCGTGGAAGTGGGCGAATATATTTCCTGACGGGGATTCCAAGAAACAAACCAGTCTGGGGATTCCTCTGGCTGTAGTGAGAGGAGAGGATACCCATTGTCAGATATATATATATATATATATATCAGTTTAGTTCAGTTCTAAAACTTTATTGCGGTTGGGTATAACCATAAACGCACATACATTAGAAAAAATATGCAGTTTTCAAACATAGCAATTATCTTTTAAAATCGATTGATCTAATTTAAATCCATCATCAATAAAAATCATCAAGGTGGGAAGGAAAAAATTTAAAAGTTGTAAAAATTTAAGTGAAGTCTACAAATGCTTAAAAGTAGTAAAATACCATTTAATGTACAAATTCATTCCCTACATCTCCACAGTTTAAGCTTGGTGCAAATATAATTGAGTTAACTAGTCAAATTCCTACGAATTAATCACATTGAGAACAGGAACTTTGCTATGGCAGCCACTATCACTGCGTTGGTATCAGTTTTTAAAATCCTGACGAAAGCAAGATAATTCCTGATGCCCAGATTGTTAAATAGCTGAATGATCCACTTCTTCCGGATATTACCATATACAGGACAGAAGAGGATAACCTGTACAGGAGTTTCCTCCTCCTTTCGACATCCTGGGCAGGGACGGACTGAGCCCCCCGTCCACCTATCAGTGGATGCATATAAAGGCAGGGTTCCATATCTAAATTGTAAATAAAGCTTCTTCGCTGAAAATAATGAAACACTTAAAAATAAAATTTTACATTGGCTCGTCCACAATTGTGGATTCCCTCTACGAGGGGCAAGTCAAATTCTTTCAACCCAAAGGGTAGGGTGGGTGGGCCCTAGCAAAAAGGAAATAAGTGGGGACTGCAGAATCATAAATTATAAAACTACCGAATGGGCAAGAGATTCAATCCTCAATGCCCCGATCCCATCCGATAATGATTACAACACCACTCTGTTCCCACTGGACTACTTTTATAGAAATCAGGTGGGATTTAAAGTCCCAGTGCAGAATTTCAAACACCCCAGAGCAATAAATATGCTATGTCCCCCTGCACGGCAGGCTCCAGCACAACCAGCTGGGCCCCTCATGCTCCCTCACGGCCAAAACATCCAGTATGTACCACAGCAACCCCCGAATTTGCCTGTACCGCAGGCACCAGTGCAACCAGCTGGGCACCTTATGTTTCTCCATGGTCAAAACACTCAATATGCACCACAGCAACCATCAAATCTATTTAGAGTACCTAACCCAAATTATCTCAATTTTAATGTCCCTGAATTAGGTACTAGTGTTCATGGCCAATATGCTGTCCCAACATCTAACAGATTCCAGATACTTAACTCATTAGATGAAAATGACTGACTGGGGGACACTGCTGCAGTTGGATTACCTGTAATTGAAGAACCTAGGCTGACGGTCGCCGATATAACTGAGGACCCCATAACAGTTACTGCTGTAGTAACAACCGATGACTCAATCCCGGTAGACGTTATCATACGTAACTGTGAGAACGAGCCGGAGAATTATATAACACCATCACTCACAACAGCTACCGATCCACCGTACGTAGCAACAGATGAAAATTTGATGGTCATCACATGGAATATAGCAGGGTTAGCCTCTAAGGTTAACACCCCCATCTGGGCTGACTTTATCAAACAGGGCTACGACATTATCTGCCTGCAAGAAACCTGGGTCAAGGAAGATGTACACATTGAGGGATACACATCTTTTAGTGTGCAGGCAGTGGCCTCCCAGGCCGGTAGAGCCAAGGGTGGGTTGGTGACTCTGATATCCACTGCACTGACCGAATTCCGCGTTAGTGGCCACACCATAGTAGGAGAGCACGCCTCTGTTCTGCGCATGATTCACAGTAGATGCAGAGATCTAATAGTAGTGAATTTTTACAACAACATTGTGGGGCATGAACGGGAACTGATTATTCGCGATATTGAGCAGGCCATTGATGTGTCCCTCTCAAGTACACCCAAACAAGCTGCAATCCTCTGGGCTGGAGACTTTAACATCAAAACATGCAACTATGCCCTCAAGGGGGCATGCGGCCACAGGGAGGAGTACATGGGAAGGGAACCTAATGTATATAACCACTTCCCGCATAACAACTATGGTGGTGTTTTAAATAAATTACTTGCTAAATATGACCTGGACCTTTTAGAATGCAATAAGAACGCAAACAGGTGCCCGACTTTCATGGGAGAAACAGTCGGTCTTTCATCGACCATATAATGATATCCTGTTCCGTAGTTTACATCAACGTCTGGGTGATCGAACAAACTGTCAGTGACCACAACAGCGTAACTGTTGAACTATTAGGTTGGGGAGCCAAAAGGAACATTTATGGCCAACCAATCCAGGACATTGTGGCAGAAAGACCTAATGGGATGAGGGTGAAATGGATAAAAGTGGACCCCAACCAATTTGTAGCCAATGTGATTACAAACTGTAGCAGAGAGGTTGAATATTGTCTGTCATCCAACCCATGCCCACGAACTTTGTTATCTAATTTCTTAAATATAACACAAGCGATCGAGAAATCCTTGTCACAAAAAGTTCGAAAATTGAGGAAAGTCAAGGCGGCATGGTTTGATAAAAATTGTGCACAATCACTCAAAAGGTTGAAAACCCTACTTGATGCTACCCCAAGAGACGCTAGCAAGATCAGAGAAGAGCGTCATAACTATAAAACTGCACTCTCCACCAGGAAGAAGGAATTACAGGACGAGGCATGGGCCAAATTAGATCTGGCTGCTGACACCAAAGACCACAAACTTTTTTGGGACACTGTA
The DNA here is from genome assembly GCF_964261635.1 of Lissotriton helveticus. Lineage (NCBI taxonomy): Eukaryota > Metazoa > Chordata > Amphibia > Caudata > Salamandridae > Lissotriton > Lissotriton helveticus. The sequence continues at coordinate 960,179,806 of NC_136070.1, read as the reverse complement.
AACAGCCCATTCTTGAAAAATGATAATTTTCCCGAGCTAACTTCACACGTCAGTTGCCGGGCCTGGATTGCACATTTTACAGGGATTTTTAACTCCGAAATTACCTCTGGTTTTACTCCTGATTTTAATCTTAATGTTTTAACTGATACATCAACCTGTTTTAAATGGGAAAAGATATTGTTTTCTGTGACATTAAACGAGGTGATTGAGGCAATTGAAATGAGTAAGGGGGGGAAAGCCCCGGGACCGGACCCTGTGGATTTTTACAAATTTGAGATTACCCTATGGGCCCCGATTTTGACCCGTTACTTTAACGCCGCTATTGAAGATAAGTTGCCAACTTCATGGGGTCAATCAATTATCGTGCCTCTCTTCAAAAAGGGTTCTAGGGCAGAAGCACGTAATTATCGCCCAATTTCACTTTTGGACTCGTCGTTAAAGATTTTGAGTCGTGTACTCCTGGCAAGACTAGAGTCCTGGGTTGAAGACAACAACATTCTCTCACCAATTCAATACGGGTTCCGTAGGGGTCTAGGGACTATGGAGCAGTGCGTGAACCTGGAACTCCTCGGCAAGTACACGAAGGCCAAGGAAGGGAATCTGTTTATGTGCTTTGCCGATTTAAGTTCCGCTTTCGATCTGGTGGAACACGCACTGCTCTGGCCTACACTACTTGCCATGGGCGCCCCGCCCGAAATCATTCACCTCTTGGCCAGAATGTACAGTAGCCTTTCAAGTAAGGTCAGATTCGGAACAGACGGTGAATGCACCCCCTTTTTCAAAGTCGGCAGAGGGATTCGACAAGGGTGTGTGTTAGCCCCTCTTTTATTTTCCCTTTTTATTAACCAGGTTGATCAATTTTTACAAGACTCTCACGCCGATGCACCTATTATTAATGGAAAGCAAACACCCGTCCTTTTATACGCGGACGACGCGGTCCTGATTTCCAGGACCGCAAATGGGTTGCAAAGGCTAATTGAGAAATTTCATAATTTTATTCTTGGCAGAAAGCTTAAAATCAACAAGGGCAAAACAATGACCATGACCTGTGGAAAGAAAACGAAGAAAAACAAAACATTCTTTCTAGATGGGGATAAACTCGAGGCCGTCCAACACTTTTGTTACCTAGGTATCATCTTCTCAGGCGATGGGAGATGGGTAAACGAACAATCAAGTGTTGACCTGAAAATGACTAGAAATGTAAATTGTATTTTCAGATTTGCCTCAAAATTAGGGGGTCGTAGAATCCGAGAGATGATCTCTATTTATAATTCAAGGTGTTTATCCTCTGCCTTATATGGAGCAGGGATATGGGGATATAATACCCAGATTGGCCTATCCGTTCAGCAGGAGGAAAATAAGTACCTAAAACGACTATTATGCCTCCCTGCTTCGGCCTCAAATGAGATCACCCACAGAGAGTTAGGTTTAAATCATGTTATAGATTTAGTTGCATTGCGCCCCCTGTCCCTATGGCGGTCCATATGGGCCAAAGAAGAAACCAAGTTTACCCAGGATTTAATCATTGAGTGTATCAAACTTGACTATCACTCAAAAATTCCCTGGCTAAAACACATTCAATCTTGGTATAAGACCCTTTTTGGCCAGGACATTTTTAAAGATTTACTAACAGAATCAGTTTTAACTAAACGTGATCTCAAATTGACTTACCTGGACCACACAAAAGGGATCAGAATGAAGGAGTATGCAACACAAAGTACTTTCAAACTATATATGGAATATAATCTTAGTACAGGCCTTTCCTCCTACCTCACATTCGTCAGTATTAATTCCCATCGCTTTGTTTTAGCCCGACTGAGGTTGGGAATAGTTCACCACCTTGTGGCCTTCCCCACAGCAAAAAAACCCGGAACATGTTTGTGTCCATGTGATGGGAAATCCAAACAGAGCACCTGCCACTTTTTACTTTTTTGTAATTTTTATACTGGTTTTAGAAAGTTTTATCTGAAGCAATTATTTTTAGATCATAACATGTGCAATTCTAGAGCCGCAATGCAACTGATATTTTACTTGGCTTCTCCGGATGTGTGTTATCGTGTGGCCACTTACATTTTAAAATGTATGTGGCAAAGAAAATCTATAATAATATGACCTTTGTCCCTCGAATATCCCCCAGACTGTTATGTTTTAAATAGTACTTGTCCCTGTACTAGCGTTCCTTGCACAAACCTCTATTGTCAACAAATTGCTGCTATAACGTTTATAGCGACCTAATAGCCCTGCACTTTATATTTATTTGGGATTGTATGTCTATTAGCACTTTATGTATATAACAGGCTCCCTGAACTTCTGCACTTTACATCTGCACTTTTGTACTTATTTTTGTATAACAACTGCTGCTAGACTACACAGAGCGACTACTACTAACTGTTATACTTTAAGTGGTATATGACTCTTGCACTGGCTTCTTTTTGCACTAGCGCTTTTGCACAGATTTTTAGTGTATATAAAATGCTGCTATGACGTTTATAGGGACAAAATGATCTCTTGTTCCCCATATTTTTTTGCTATTCTTTGCTATGTTAACAGTACTCTGTGTACACAATAGGTTGTGCGAAATCCTTTTCGCTTGTACAATAACAGCTGCTAAAATACACAGAGTGACCAATTTAATTATGCTCCTAAAAGTGATACCCCTGTACTAATTGAACCAAAACATGAATGGTATGGATATCGTTGTTGTTCTTCTTTTTTAAACTGTTTCATTACCCAATTGACATAAATATGATTTGAAAATGTATATATGTGCTGCTACATGGTTGTACTTGTACCAACCGAATAAAGCATTTTGAAATTGAAATTGACATTGATTTCCTGTTTAAAGCCATAGTATGGCTTAGAGTCCAAGAAACCATAGGTTAGACTTGAGGTTTTCGCTGAACGAAATACATTCCTTAGGTTATAGTCTTTTATCGTATGGACCAAGGTTTTCTTGGAGATGACTGAGCAGGAGACCTCGGGGTTATTCCAGAGATTCTCCAGCCCAATCGAGATAAAAGACTGCCTTACAAATGATAACCAAGGAATCCTGCCTGCGCCTAGAGATGCCATTACCACCTTAAGTTCCTCCTTGTAGCTCGCCAACTCAGGAGTACTCCACAGCCTCCTCCAATAAAGCAGTGGCCGTGAGGCAATGGCATCTGCAATCGGGCAGATGTTTAGATCCAGCCTTAGCGGCACTAACCGAGTATTTCTTGGCAGAGTCATAATTTGCCTAATAAAGTGGTTTTCTGTGATGGTTAACTCATTTGATAGTGTGTGGCCCCAAAGTTGTGCCCCATATAGGGACGACGATCTAGCTTGGATTTGAAAAATTTCAAGCGGGGCACTTACTATTTTTAAGACACATTTTTTTGGGACTTTTAAAATCCCCGCTACAGCCTGAGTTAATTTTAAGTTGGCCTTGGCCATTTTGGGGCCCCATCCCATTTTGTTGTTGAGAGATAGACCCAAATAATCAAAAATGGGGACCCTTTCCAGGGGTCTGCCCTCCATCATTGGATGGGGGCAGTTAATAGTACTGGCATTAAATACCATGTACTTGGTCTCATTAATGTTAACCACCAGGTTTCTTTTTTTTGCAGAAGTTGGTGAACTGGTTCAACACCTGCTGCATGCCCATTGGCGATTTAGAGAGCAGCAGGGTGTCCAGTTTTGGAGAGTCTATATCTTTGATAATGAGGAGATCTTCTATGATCCCGTTAAGGAAGAGGGAAAAGAGGGTTGGGGCGGGCACACAACCCTGCCGAACCCCCTTCTCAACTGGAAACGGGCCCGTTAGTTGTCCATGCTTACCGAATCGAACTCTGGCAAATGTACCTTCGTGGAGTAGTTTGAATTAGTAGCATAAGTATGGCGGAACCCCCATTGTTAATAGTATATTCCAGAGCTGGTTACGGTCCACCATGTCAAATGCGGACTTCAAATCCACAAAGGTTAAATATAGGCTACCCCCTTCCAGGATAACATGCTTCCAATAAAGGACCTGGAGCCTGAATAGTTGGTTGATTGTTGACGTTTTGGCCCTGAAACCTGCTTGTAGCGGAGTCAAAATATTATTTCATTAATCCAGTCCTGCAGACGTTGTTAAAGGAGCCTAGCATAAATTTTCTGGCTCACATCAATAAGGCTAATAGGCCTATAGTTGGATGGTTCGAGCGGGGAACCCTTTTTGTATATGGGGATTATCTCCGCCCCCATCCACGTACATGGAAGTGGTAAACCCTGGAGAATAGCATTGTATAATAATAAGAGGTAGGGTACCCATACTGTCTGTTCGTCTCTGTAGAGGTCGCCTGGAATCCTGTCCAACCCTGGAGCGCTATTCTGTTGCAAGCTTGTTACAGCCATTTGAACCTCTGCCAACGTGCATGGTGGTGTACACCACGTAGGGTCGGGGCCAAAAGACTTGCTGGGGCTTCACTTCTTTTAGTTTGGGGAATAGAGTAAAGCTCTTTAAAATGTAGAGACCATGCTTCTTCGGGAATTTTTAGGTCAATCATAGTCTTACCCTCTGGTTTCCCAGTATGAACGAGATTCCAGAAGGCCCTTGAGTCTTTCGCAACGAGTGCAGACCTAATGGCTTGCCAAAGTTCTGCTTCCCACTCTGATTTTGCGTTAAAATATATATATATATATCATTTTTTCTCATACCAATGCAGCCCCCCCGTATAGGAGGCTAAACAATGCAATCATAACTGCATTTGTAAACGCATAATGAATATATAGACCACAGGAGTGCAAGTATCACTTGAACTCTTTTTAATGAGTAAAACTCATGAAAACTGCAAATGAGCAGGCATTGTTCGCCCACAGGCTGCATTGTAAATCAATAGCATAGAAAATGAAAGCAATTGTACAAAAAACTGACACTGTGCCTTTAAGGCAGCCTTGACCCCTAGCTTCCCATCATGTCTCAGGGGTGACCGGTCAGTCGTTCTTTCCGGCTCATTCGGTCAGGACCCTGGAATTCACAGCTCTGTCCTTTTAGAGTTTTTTTTATCAAATAATCCTAGATTTATTGTGGTTTCTACCGTTCACTCAACGTCTTTTTGACTTTAGAGTGAAGTGTAACCAGCTTTTTGGCAGAAAGTGTTTTATTTTCCCTGCCCTTCCTTTGGCAACAAGTAGGCCAGGTCTGACACACATTCTATGTGTATCCTTTGCCCTCCTGACTCTCACTCTCCAGAAACCTGTCAACATGTAAAAAGCTGTCCAGGAGAACTCCCAAGGATAGAGAGAGAATTTGTTCATATGGTCTCTCTGTAAGAGGTAGGTCTCCTGTGAGACAGAAGAAAAGGAGAACAAGATCGACATCTAGAAGCAGGATACCGATCTGTTCACTGTCTGCATTGGCGTCGAGCGTATCAGCGGCAAAGAAGCAGATGTCGTCGAAGTCTTCGGCTGTGCATTATTCAACTCCAAGACCAAAAACTGCCGCTTCAATGTCGAGTCGGGTAAAAGACCCTCCGTTGATGTCAACCAGGCGACAGTCAACATCGAGGAGCAGGTCTCCATCAGCATTGGCTAAGCGTTCGACGTCGAGACAGGACACTCCGTCGCCGCACCTCCTTGAGTGGTCGATGTCGAAGGAAAAGAGTTCCCGTCAAGATGTTTGCATAGATCATCGACTTCAAGGCATAAAACGCTATCTCCGACGTCGAAGCAGAGTACTCGGTCGGCTTCCTTTCAAGGAAGGTCGATGTTGCGACACCAGACTTTGGCGAAGATATGCGTTTGACGTCGAGACAAAGGTCTCAGTCGGCGTCAGCACAGAGAAGGTCGACGTCGAGGCAGAAGACGGCATCAACAGCATCACGATGACGGTCAACGCCAAGGCAGAGTGCTCCGTCTACGCCACCACAGAGACGTTCGATGTCGAGGCAGAGGTCGATGTCGAGGCTTCGACGTTTGACGTCGAGGAAAGGGATTCTGTCGGCGTCAAAACTCAGGCGTTCGACATCGAAGCACAAAGCTGCTCCCAGTGAAAGATTGTCGTCGAGATGTCGGATTCGTGCAGGCTCCCGTTCAGTGAATTTTTCTCCGTCACCATCACAGACGTCGAGGGCAGAATCTCACCACACGTTCTCAAGACGTTCTTCTGCTTCCTCCTCAAGGGCACCAGTGGTCATTTCAACGTGGAATAGCCCGGCGGCTTCACCTTTATGCCTCCCCTCCCACTGAGGATCCTGCAAGAGCGGAAAAACAGAAACCTCCATCTGCACATCGCCCACGTTCACCTGAGGCTCCTGTGCGGGAAGGGAGGCGTAAATCTCCATCTGTACACCTCTCGTCCAGATGGGTGTTACTTCTACATCACTGGAGGAAAGCTGATGCTGCACAATCAAGAGGTGTTCAGGACTATTCAAGCCCTCTGCACAGATCTCCTCTAACCCGACTGGTGCAAGCGGCAGATCTCTCTCCTCCTACTCCATCGAGGTGTAGAGATCGCACGCATACTCCTACTCCCTCTTCAAGAAGGTGGTCCAGATCTCGAGGAAAAAGGAGAATACACAGGTCTCCGACACGTTCACTTTTTTCCACCCATTCCTCGTGGAGGGACTACTCCCAGACTCCGACAGCCCACGGTCGAGGATTCCTCCGGTGGATGACGTCATTACTTTCCATGATGTTCTATCCAGAGGGGCAAGCAAATTAAACATCGGTATGCCCTCTCAGCAGAGCTCATCCTCAGTCATCTTCGAGACTTTGCATCAGAGCTCAGCCGCCAAGCCATTTTTACCTTTGGTTCCAGGTCTACTCCAACCTGTGATGGACAGCTTTCTTACGCCGGCGACTCTCAAGACCGCGACTGCGAGAACCTTGAAGAAATACAGACCCCCTGAAGAAGACCCGTTGTTTCTCAGATTTGACCCTCTACCAGATTGTTATTATTGCTGCAGCTAATAAAACACATGCAATAGCCTCCTCATCTATAGTTCCACCGGATAAAGAGAGCGTAGCACATGATGTGTGGGGAGAAAGGTCTGTGGCACGTCGGCCTCCATTATGGTTTACAGCGCTTCAGCTCTGTTGGGGCGCTATGACAGATCCTTCTGGGACTACCTACAAGGATTCCCAGAAAAGCTGCCAAAGGAAGACCGCAGAGATTTTGAGGAAATGTTCCTGGAAGGCAGCTTAGTAGAAAACCAAGTGATCAGCGCAGCAGCTGATGGAGGGACGCTAACTGCACACGCCTATGCGCATGGAATTAGCCCCAGAAGGTCATCCTGGCTTCGTCTTACTGCTCTTAAACTGGAAACACAGTCTCGAATGCTCAACCTCCCTTTTTCAGGCTCATCTTTGTTTGGCACTCACACTGATGAGATGTCAAGGATGAAGTTGGAACATGATACTCTGAAGGCGGTTGGGTCTTGGGAAAAAAAGAGTTCCGACGCTGTAACAGGCGCTGCGATCGACGGCCCTTCCATTAGAGGGTTCAAACTCCTCACTGGCAGAGGCAACAGCAGCAGAAGGGTCAATCAAAATCCCATTACCAGGGCCGTCGTACCCCCAGAGGAAGAGGAACACCAAACACCAGCTAAATAATGAATGACTGCCTCCCTCATCGCCGTTTCCCACTCCAGTGGGGGGGGGGGGGAGTATTGCCAACCATCTAGAAGAGTGGTATGGTATCACAAAAGACCAATGGGCGTTAGCTACTCTGCAGGATGGGTACTCTATAAGTTTTCGACATTGGCCTCCCACGATCCCGCCAGTGAAAACAACATGCCACCAGATGAAAATACTGCAGCGGGAAGTATCTATCCTTCTACGAAAGTCAGCCATCGAGAAGGTTCCTATAGCGCAACGAGGTCAAGGAGTATATTCAAGACACTTTCTAGTGAGGAAGAAAGGTCGGAAATCAAAATACAGGCCTATTCTAGACCTTCGGACACTCCAGTCCATCAAAAAAGAAAAGCTTTGCATGCTGGCTCTCAATCAAATATATCCACATCTGCGACAGGGAGATTGGATGTGTTCGCTGGATCTGCAAGATGCATACTTTCATGTCACAATCAGTCGTCATCACAGAAAGTTCCTACTTTTTCTGGTGGAATCGTCCCATTATCAGTTCAAAGTGCTGCCCTTCGGGTTGAAGTCAGCTCCCGAGTGTTCACAAAGTGCATGGCAGTAGTGACTGCCACTCAACGACGCAGGGGCATCTTTGTGTACCCCTACCTGGACGACTGGCTCCTGAAAGGTCCCTCCCCCCAGAGTGTGAGGAATCATTTTCAGCAGTGTCTAAGCCTTTGTCAGCAGGTGGGTCTCCATGTCAACTTCGAAAAGTCGACTCTGCAACCTACGCAAAGAATTTATTAACTGGGTGCGACAGTAGACTCCGCAGTAGGAAAAGTGTTTCCTCCGGAGGAGAGACTGTTATCTATTACACTGAAAAGCAAGCAGATTTTAAGCACCAACCTTTCGTCGGTCTGTCAGATTGCATCTCTCCTAGGATCGATAGCATCCTGCATTTTTCTTGTTCCCAATGCCAGTCTGAGAATGCGTCCTTTACAGCAGGACCTGGGGGACAAATGGGTTCAAAGAACTACTCGGTGGGACTACAGGATACAACTGTCAGAAGCAGCCAGAGCATCAATCCCATGGTGGATGCAGCAGGAGAATCTACTGGTAAGGATTCCTTTCCATCAGACACCTCTCTCCCAATCATTGATCACGGATGCCTCCCTTCAGGGCTGGGGAGCTCACATAGGGTCCCTCCAAACTGTGCGGGACCAAAAGTGGACAGGGTGGTAACCAGGAGGGACTAAAAAGCCTCCTGGACAAACAGTACACTCCGTTTAGCATAATTGGCGATGTCAAATGACGCACACCAATGAAAATTACGGCCGGAGACGAAAGTCAACTTCGCAAACTGTATTGATTCCAAGAAGCCTCGCATGGCGAAAACAGCGCATGCGCTGCTAACGGCAGGCGAGACCTAAAATTTGGACATTGGTTTGCAAAATATAACAATTTGACCTATTTATTATACTTCCAGAAAACTGCCTCGTATTCTAATGGATATTAAATCAAAATTAGTGCTTGATTGATTTCAAAGTGAAATGTCGTTAAAAAAAGAGGTTCTGTAAGCTATTGTACAACTTTAAATACCAATTCTCTGAGGCATAACTAATAAAGGATGCTTGCCGTATGTCAACATTTTAAAAAAGATTGTTCAAGAAGCAGTGTACAACCATTAAGGAGGCAATTAAACTAAATTTGTGCCCCATTCTTAACAAAAGTCACAAAAATGCATCCATCGGACTTATTTCGTGCAGAGTTGTGACTTTCAGTAGTTCATATTAATACATAGAAGCTGACCTAGAAACTGTATTCCTATTTGTTTTAGAAATACAATGTAGCATGAGCAAATATACATGTATCTAGATTTGCTCATTTGAAAATCAACTCAGGTTGCAAATTCACGTATTTTTTTTTCCATTGAGAAAATATTTTCCTCTATAGATCATAAACAATCTTACTTTTTCCCTTATCGACAGTGAATTCTGACCTTTTCCAGTGTGGGAGAGATTGAAGAGGAGTTTTTAAGTTCCTTAAAAGTTTAGATTGTGCATGTGCTCAAAGACGCAAGACATAGTCCCTGGAACTAACCCTTCCACGTTTATTTTTATTTTTTTATTTTAGTAGTTTTGTATAGTGCTAGCTGGACCAAAGGGTATCAGAGCGCTTCACAACATATGCATCATATACAATAATGAGCAGACATGAGATCCAGGAGAGTGGGGGGAACATGTGGGTAAGGGCAAGCGTGGGACTGACGTATATTTGCAGGGAAGACTCGCTGGGGGTAAGATCTGATATTCAGCCATTCATAATCGGGAATCAAAAAGATTAAACATAGAAGGGTTTCTTGCACTGCTTCAGAGGGTAGGGTCTGATATTCAACCATACAAAATAGGCCATCAAAATGTTTGTACACATAGGATTTCTTGAACTGTGATCGTGTTGTCAGACTCTAATTTTAGTAATGAGGGGGTGACAGTTGGGGGATTGTCCAGAGTCTGTCAGTTCCCTCAAGAGCGGTCGAGGAAGAGGTCTTTGAGTAGGCTCTTGAATTTTGAAAACGAGGGGACTGTTCTGATGTGGGGTGGGATGGAGTTCCAGATTTTAGGTGCGTTTCCGGCAAAAGATTTGGCTGTGGTTCTTTGCTTGCGAGTTTTTGGTGGGATGAGCAGTAGAGAGCTGGAGCTCCTGAGGTTTCTGGACTGGCCTGCCCTTTTGAGTTTAGCGGCCAGGTATTCTGGTTTACCTGTATGCAGGGCTTTGTGCGTGAGGCAGGTTGTTCTAAAGCTGGCTCGCAACTCCACTGGGAGCCATCTGAGTTCTGAGGGCTGGAGAGATGTGCTCAAATTTCTTAATTCCGGAGACCATTCTTGCTGCTGCATTGAGTGTAGTCTTCAGGGGGGCAAGGTGGGTTTTTGCTGAGTCAGTCAAGGTCGCGATCCCATAGTCTATTCTGGAGAGGACGAATGCTTGGGTGGCTTGTTGAAGGCCCTTGGGTGGGAGGAAGGGTTTTATTTTGTATACCAGTCTCTTTATGGAGATTAGCAGAAATGTTCCAAAATGAATCCTTTTTCAGACTGCCAAACCTGATATAATGATACGTCATGAGAGATTACTATCAGAGCTCTGATATTAGTGCACTGTCATAATACCTCACCTCACTACATAGCACAAAAGGCCTTTTTTTTTGCAGGACAAGTATCAAGTATTTCCGAAGCATTCAGCCTCTTGGACAAGTAGATATTTTAGAAAATTCCACTCCTCTGCAGTTCTCACAATGTACTCATTGCATTTCTCTCTTGGTAGAACGCAAGACCTTGGATACTCTAAAAATCTTTGTCAACTATATGCCCAGATGTAAGGATGTCACCACATTAAAATGGCACATTGCAAGTTGGTTTAGTTCCTTATTTTCTGTTATCTGAAAACTAGCTACTTTAGCCTTATAAGTATCCTGATTCTCTAATTTACAAGTCGGGCATTGCTGTCTTTATTTGGAGCCCATGGCTAATGCACAGCTGTAGTGATTCTCCTTATTGAACCTTTTAAATGTTTCTCTGTTGCTCAATCATTGCAATGATCTTTCCCTGCTTTTTTGGTAGTGAGCTTGATACTTCATTCATAGCTTCCTGTGAAGGAGAAGGAAGAGTTGCTTGCTTGTAATCCTAGTTCTCCTTGCCAGTGGAATCCGTATTGTTTTTGGCAGATTAAATAGCTGTGATAACTCACTTTGTGTTGCTTGATGCACTGACACTGCTGACCCTTAACCGCATCGCTGCTAGAGCGATTCCCCTGCTGTGCTGGACAGCAATAAAAACGGGTGTGGTCATGCACAGGAGCACTGTACTGCATGACGAGCTCGTCATGAGCATGGAAGGGGTTAAGAAACAGTGTGTGCTGCCCATTAGATCACATTATTATTATTATTAGGATGATTACGTTTAATTGGCCTTTCACAATTATAAGCAATGTTCTCAGATTCTTTTTTTAAGTGCAGCTAAATTGTGAATATTATCCTTTAGGGAAACAATTTAAAATATTTTATTGAACAAAAAAAATTTAATAAGCTATTCCAAAACAGTAACAGAATTTGAATTGAACATCTGTATATTAGCAACATAACCTGCAGCCTAGCATTCAGTTTTGAGACGCTGCATCAAGTCAGAATTCTCATAGTTAGCCAGGTAGTTAAATTGTCCCCTGAAAAATTTCTCCCCCGAGAATGGGGTGAGTTAAATTATGTCCAAGGGCAGATCCTTTTTGGGTTTCGCCTGCTGAAAGGCTGCGCTCTGCGCAGCTTTTCAGCGCAGGTGAAATCCTTTGTTGACAATAAGGACTTCTGGAACGTCCCCCGGCTCTCATTGGCTAGCTCCATAAATGGAGGCTAGCCATTGAGTGCCGGATCTGTCCGTCAAGGCCGGACCAGATTCGGGGGCGTTCCTGAGATTTTTTCCCTGGGCGGAGTTACGTTTTTTCCTGTTCCCTCCCCTTTCACTGATGCGCTGTCCATTCCCGCCCCCTCCGTGTGCCTTTCCGCCCTACCCTCGCTTTCCTGTGCACGTTTCCCGCCGTCCGTGTCCTCTCCCGCCCCCTCCCGCCGTCCGTGTCCTCTCCCGCCCCCTCCCGCCGTCCGTGTCCTCTCCCGCCCCCCTCCCGCCGTCCGTGTCCTCTCCCGCCCCCCTCCCGCCGTCCGTGTCCTCTCCCGCCCCCCTCCCGCCGTCCGTGTCCTCTCCCGCCCCCCTCCCGCCGTTCGTGTCCTCTCCCGCCCCCCTCCCGCTTTTTTAATGTGTGACGTCACCTGCCGCCTGCCCCCTCCCCGGTGGAGGCCAGGATGGCGGTGCAGAAACAGAGTCAAGAATCGTGTACATCACTTGAGGAACTACACATCTCTACTGCATTCTATTTCACATATTTGCATTGCATCATAGTTCTCATAATTTCAATTGCCCTGTTTCCCTTCCGCGTCTCCACAGCCCCTGAAAGCCCTGCAGCGCACAGTTGACCTCACCCCTGTATTCACGAGGCGCTATGGCATGCACAGACCAGTTAGACGCTACAAGTGCCCCGTTTGTGTTTCCTTAGAAATAGATACTTTCTGAATTCTGCATATGACCGAATTACTGTTATAAATAGTACTATGGCAGGCAGGCTAACCCTTTGGTATCCACAGAAGTCCGTCTAACAAAATCGTATCGGCCAATCACGTGGCGCTCAGCAGAGACTGGATTGTTTCTTGGGCTAGACATGTGATGTGTAACTGCAAACCAAAAATATACCAACGTTATCAGTCGTGGAATGATGACGAACAACTGCGGCAGTCCCGGTGGGTTTGAATCAGCAAGTTAACAAATACATCCATGTCTGCAGTTCGCATGTATTAATCTTGACTTTTTGAAACAATGAAAAGGATTGCAGCTGAGCATACATTTCCCTTTGTTCTTATAGGGAGCGACATTTTCGTTCGGTTGCGTTTCAGAAATGCACCAATGTTGTTTATCTTGCCCTTGTTTCTGGTGACGACGTAATTTTCGTTCCGGAACTCCCCTTTTCGGCGGCTCTGAAAGGGCCGCTGTGTGTCGAAATGGTTTGGAGCCGGCTCCACCGGGGAGAAACGGGGGAGGCCGTGTTTATTCTGAACCAAAGGCCAATCAAGTCCAGGGCTGGCAGCGCGGCACTTGGGAACATGTGCATTAATACAAATTGTAATTAAATGGATTCCCGCTGCACCAGTAATGATGCTTTAATGAAGTCTTCTGCAAGAGCAATCGGTTTGAAAGGCCGGCTGCAGATGAAGAAGAAATGATAACATTTTGGATACGCGGCGCTCGGAGGTTGAAGGATGGGTTCCGCTGCCAGGCAGCGGTGCCCCTCTGCGAGAATTTACTGCGGCTGAACCAGAAGTATGCTTGCAGTGCTGGCATTGAATATGTGTTGCATTGCATGTCGAAGAGGGCCAGGCCATTTCGAATCATGCAAGGGTTAACATATGTATGCAAAGGATGTACACACGATTCTGTAGAGACCGCGGTTCCATGTGAATCATTAGATAAAATACCAACGTATAAAGTACAAATACTATCATAAGTGATTAAAAAAGAAGACAAAAGGGAGAAATCTGGAAATCATGGTGACCTTCAAAAACAAAATGCAATGAAAAAATGTCACGATGTTGTACAAGCGTGTGTGCCCCCAAATTGACATTGTCATTGGCCGATGTGGACGATATATCCGCCGTCCGTGTCCTCTCCCGCCCCCTCTCGCCGTCCGTGTCCTCTCCCGCCGTCCGTGTCCTCTCCCGCCCCCCTCCCGCCGTTCGTGTCCTCTCCCGCCCCCCTCCCGCTTTTTTAATGTGTGACGTCACCTGCCGCCTGCCCCCTCCCCGGTGGAGGCCAGGATGGCGGTGCAGAAACAGAGTCAAGAATCGTGTACATCACTTGAGGAACTACACATCTCTACTGCATTCTATTTCACATATTTGCATTGCATCATAGTTCTCATAATTTCAATTGCCCTGTTTCCCTTCCGCGTCTCCACAGCCCCTGAAAGCCCTGCAGCGCACAGTTGACCTCACCCCTGTATTCACGAGGCGCTATGGCATGCACAGACCAGTTAGACGCTACAAGTGCCCCGTTTGTGTTTCCTTAGAAATAGATACTTTCTGAATTCTGCATATGACCGAATTACTGTTATAAATAGTACTATGGCAGGCAGGCTAACCCTTTGGTATCCACAGAAGTCCGTCTAACAAAATCGTATCGGCCAATCACGTGGCGCTCAGCAGAGACTGGATTGTTTCTTGGGCTAGACATGTGATGTGTAACTGCAAACCAAAAATATACCAACGTTATCAGTCGTGGAATGATGACGAACAACTGCGGCAGTCCCGGTGGGTTTGAATCAGCAAGTTAACAAATACATCCATGTCTGCAGTTCGCATGTATTAATCTTGACTTTTTGAAACAATGAAAAGGATTGCAGCTGAGCATACATTTCCCTTTGTTCTTATAGGGAGCGACATTTTCGTTCGGTTGCGTTTCAGAAATGCACCAATGTTGTTTATCTTGCCCTTGTTTCTGGTGACGACGTAATTTTCGTTCCGGAACTCCCCTTTTCGGCGGCTCTGAAAGGGCCGCTGTGTGTCAATGGTTTGGAGCCGGCTCCACCGGGGAGAAACGGGGGAGGCCGTGTTTATTCTGAACCAAAGGCCAATCAAGTCCAGGGCTGGCAGCGCGGCACTTAGGAACATGTGCATTAATACAAATTGTAATTAAATGGATTCCCGCGGCACCAGTAATGATGCTTTAATGAAATCTTCTGCAAGAGCAATCGGTTTGAAAGGCCGGCTGCAGATGAAGAAGAAATGATAACATTTTGGATCCACGGCGCTCGGAGGTTGAAGGATGGGTTCCGCTGCCAGGCAGCGGTGCCCTTCTGCGAGGATTTACTGCGGCTGAACCAGAAGTATGCTTGCAGTGCTGGCATTGAATATGTGTTGCATTGCATGTCGAAGAGGGCCAGGCCATTTCGAATCATGCAAGGGTTAACATATGTATGCAAAGGATGTACACACGATTCTGTAGAGACCGCGGTTCCATGTGAATCATTAGATAAAATACCAACGTATAAAGTACAAATACTATCATAAGTGATTAAAAAAGAAGACAAAAGGGAGAAATCGGGAAATCATGGTGACCTTCAAAAACAAAATGCAATGAAAAAATGTCACGATGTTGTACAAGCGTGTGTGCCCCCAAATTGACATTGTCATTGGCCGATGTGGACGATATATGGGGACTTTCAAGGGTGGTGAATTATCTCATTCAGTTTTGAAACACCAGTCCATATGAGATGCCACTTTCATAGTGAGCTATCTCACAAAGTCGGAGGAGATTGTTTGGGGGCGCGAGGTCTGGAGCGCCGGCGTGTCGCGTCATTGCTCATTTGCATGCTGCCCTTGTGAGAGCCGAATGTTCCTGGTTGTTTTCAAAGTTGCCTCCCCTGTTCAGTAAAATTGTTGTTCTCCCGTTTTTGGGTTTCGCCTGCCGAAAGGCTGCGCTCTGCGCAGCTTTTCAGCGCAGGTGAAATCCTTTGTTGACAATAAGGACTTCTGGAACGTCCCCCGGCTCTCATTGGCTAGCTCCATAAATGGAGGCTAGCCATTGAGTGCCGGATCTGTCCGTCAAGGCCGGACCAGATTCGGGGGCGTTCCTGAGATTTTTTCCCTGGGCGGAGTTACGTTTTTTCCCGTTCCCTCCCCTTTCACTGATGCGCTGTCCATTCCCGCCCCCTCCGTGTGCCTTTCCGCCCTACCCTCGCTTTCCTGTGCACGTTTCCCGCCATCCGTGTCCTCTCCGCCCCCTCCCGCCGTCCGTGTCCTCTCCCGCCCCCTCCCGCCGTCCGTGTCCTCTCCCGCCCCCCTCCCGCTTTTTTAATGTGTGACGTCACCTGCCGCCTGCCCCCTCCCCACATGGTAAACATTACAGCTCTCCAGTTCTTTCGTTAGTACTGTGTGAAGATGTTGCCATTGCATTTTTCTGCCTCAGACATTGTTGCGGTTTTTCTCGGAAGCCCCCTAAATGTGCCTCCTCGTGATTCGCTATCATGCACACAATTACTAATGTCTCCCCATGCGCATCGAGCTCGTGCGTCACGGCGCTTCCCCTGAGTGAACGTTTGACGCATTGCTGAAAGTGTTATAATAAACAAGGCCTGATGACGGGGTTGCGTGGTGCGTGGGATGACCCCAGGCCCGTCTGCCCGCGGGTTTTACATGGGCCGTGTGTGAGGAGCCCGGGCACCTATCCTCCTGTCCCTTAACAGGATTGGTGTGGTAGGGCAGGGTGTGACGAGTGTGTGAGGGAGGGGCGGACACACCTGTCTCATTCCTACACTTCACCGATGAGGCCCATCAGAGGATACCTGCGTGGAGGGGACCTGGCTTTGCAGTTCGGCCTGGACTTTGCATACAACGGGTCCCTGTCTGGAGGGGCACACTGGGCACACATGACCGACTGAGAAAGAGATGAGAGCTTGGGCACGTGCCGCTGGATGACACTTTTGCGTGAATGACAGTGAATCCCACCCTTGGCCAATGGCCTCTGTGATTGGGCGGCGGTTGCTGCCCCCTGTCCAGGGAGCAGCAGCGCGTGCATTGAATAATTGAATGAAGTGTTGATTTAGGAGGGCAGAGGACGGGACGCCCTTGGCACGGCCGCTATCCCCGGAGGCTGCAGGGTTGCGGGCGTTGTGCTGGCAGGAGTGTTACCTACACAGGCTATGCTGAGCTGTGGTGAGAGAAGGGGCGTTAGATCGCTACTGAGGCCTTTTCACCAGTCTTGGGGTTTGCAGAGGAAGGGCACGTAAAGGTATAATGCCATCACTGCTGCGATGAGGGAGTGGTCATTGCGCGCTGGGGCTCTCCCGAAGCCTGCTGGATGAGAGGGCAACGTCGGAGCGCGAAGGCCTAGTATCTTTCTGTGCACACATTGGTGCTGCTGCCCCCACAAGGAGGGGGAGGAGAGGGCCGGTGGTCGTGGTAAAGGCGTTGCACCTCGTGTCTGCGGAGGAGGTCCACCTATTGGGTTTCGCCTGCCCCCTTAATAGCCATTCGGTAAGTGGCCGTTGGACTACTTAATATAATATAGATCACATGGCCTAATTCCAGGCATTTTAACAATTCTGAATGTGTTTGTTTTTCTTCACTTCCTCCATGAGAGTAAGCACTGGAGCCGCATTGCCTATTCTGCTGAGCTGTGTTTTAACTCCGTGGAGTTTGGCGAAGAAAAGTGATTTCTGCCTGTTAATATAAAGGATCTTAATTCAGGATTGACCAGATGAATTTATACAGCTGCCTAAGTCTGTAATTGCAGTGCAGAGTGCAAAGTGAGTGTGCAGAGTAGTGAGTGCAGAGTGAGTGAGCAGAGTAGTGAGTGCTGAGTGCTGAGTGTAGAGTGCTGAGTGTAGAGTGCTGAGTGCTGAGTGCAGAGTGCTGAGTGCGAGTGCAGAGTGCTGAGTGTGAGTGCAGAGTGCTAGGGAGTGCAGAGTGCTAGGGAGTGCAGAGTGCTAGGGAGTGCAGAGTGCTAGGGAGTGCAGAGTGCTAGGGAGTGCAGAGTGCTAGGGAGTGCAGAGTGCTAGGGAGTGCAGAGTGCTAGGGAGTGCAGAGTGCTAGGGAGTGCAGAGTGCTAGGGAGTGCAGAGTGCTAGGGAGTGCAGAGTGCTAGGGAGTGCAGAGTGCTAGGGAGTGCAGAGTGCTAGGGAGTGCAGAGTGCTAGGGAGTGCAGAGTGCTAGGGAGTGCAGAGTGCTAGGGAGTGCAGAGTGCTAGGGAGTGCAGAGTGCTAGGGAGTGCAGAGTGCTAGGGAGTGCAGAGTGCTAGGGAGTGCAGAGTGCTAGGGAGTGCAGAGTGCTAGGGAGTGCAGAGTGCTAGGGAGTGCAGAGTGCTAGGGAGTGCAGAGTGCTAGGGAGTGCAGAGTGCTAGGGAGTGCAAGGGAGTGCTAGGGAGTGCCGAGTGCTAGGGAGTGCCGAGTGCTAGGGAGTGCCGAGTGCTAGGGAGTGCCGAGTGCTAGGGAGTGCCGAGTGCTAGGGAGTGCAGGGTGCTAGGGAGTGCAGGGTGCTAGGGAGTGCAGGGTGCTAGGGAGTGCAGGGTGCTAGGGAGTGCAGGGTGCTAGGGAGTGCAGGGTGCTAGGGAGTGCAGGGTGCTAGGGAGTGCAGGGTGCTAGGGAGTGCAGGGTGCTAGGGAGTGCAGGGTGCTAGGGAGTACAAGGGAGTGCAGGGTGCTAGGGAGTGCAGGGTGCTAGGGAGTGCAAGGGAGTGCAAGGGAGTGCAGAGTGCTAGGGAGTGCAGAGTACAGAGTGCTAGGGAGTGCAGAGTACAGAGTGCTAGGGAGTGCAGAGTACAGAGTGCTAGGGAGTGCAGAGTACAGAGTGCTAGGGAGTGCAGAGTACAGAGTGCTAGGGAGTGCAGAGTACAGAGTGCTAGGGAGTGCAGAGTACAGAGTGCTAGGGAGTGCAGAGTACAGAGTGCTAGGGAGTGCAGAGTACAGAGTGCTAGGGAGTGCAGAGTACAGAGTGCTAGGGAGTGCAGAGTACAGAGTGCTAGGGAGTGCAGAGTACAGAGTGCTAGGGAGTACAAGGGAGTGCAGGGTGCTAGGGAGTGCAGAGTACAGAGTGCTAGGGAGTGCAGAGTACAGAGTGCTAGGGAGTGCAGAGTACAGAGTGCTAGGGAGTGCAGAGTACAGAGTGCTAGGGAGTGCAGAGTGCTAGGGAGTGCAGAGTACAGAGTGCTAGGGAGTGCAGAGTGACTGCAGAGATTAAGCTAATAGCAAAGTAAATGACAATGGCATTTATTTATCTGTTTTCAAAAGCAAAACATAAATACAAATTTTGTCATTTTCAATGCCAATAGGTCTAACTTTTCCAAAGGCGAAACCATTGCATTGTAAATGCTTGTTATATCCTGGGCCTTCTTCCATTGGCCCCAGACCTTTGTGTACTTCTGGTGACAAAGTGAAGTCTGTGTTGGTATGCCTTCCCAGAAGCTAGCGATTCATCTGCATGTCCATGGAGTGTGAAGTAATGTGCCTTTCTGGTTATTTCCCCGCAGCCACCTATTGTTCCCAATCTTGCCCACTTTTAGCAATATCGTTCTAGTAAAGTATACTTGGTGTAGAATTTTGAGTTGTACTAATTGGAAATCCGATTGGATAGTCACCTGTCTTGGGTATCGACAAGCTTTTTTTTTTTTAAACCTTATCTTTTCGATAGTCACAATGGGTATACGGTTTCTAACATTGCGGTCAAATGGGATCCGCAGACAAAGGGCAGATACGTAGACAGTACATTATTGCTTTACCAGTTGTGTTATATCTAAGAGCTTCACATTGAAATATCAAAAACACCCACTCGCACCCTCTTCAGTCATGCGGTCACTTGCATCTGAAGCATGTTCATTACTCCAAATTACCTAATGTTTTAAAAACATACTGGATAACTCCCTCCATGTCCCAAGATCCTCTTCTAATTTTGTATCCCTCTTACTGGCCTTCATGAGTTCCTCCTCCACAAACGTCCACTCGCACACACCCCTTAACCATTCATCGACTGTGGGAAACGCTTTACCATCCATGTTATAGCGAACCTGCGCTTTCGTAAAACCAGGAGTAGTTGCTAGAGTTTATACGTCATTTTGAGCTTTTTGGGCTTCATGATTTGACCCAGTAGGCAGTGTAGTGGAGATAGCTCCAACCGAAAGCTGGTACCACCCTTCACCTGTTCATTTACTTGGGTCCAGAATTGGTAAACCCAAGTACACCCCCCCATGCTAGATGCAGAAAATCCGCCCCTTCTGAATTGCATCTAAGACACGCATCTGAGCTGTCTGAATTGATACCGTGTAGTCTCACTGGGATCATATAAGGACGGTGTAAGTAATTGCAAGATACCGTGTGTGTGAGTGCACTTATTACTTTCCACACCTTATCACTTGGGGGGTATTGTTGTGTCCCTATCCCATTCCGCCTGTGCCCTGGGAGAACGGCCTGTTGAGTCGGCAGACTCAGCAGTCTGAAGAGCACCCAGTAGCCAATTTAAAATGTTACCATAAATATGTATAAAGTGCTCTGGTATTCCATAAATGTGAAGGTTAGTCTATAAAACAAAAATGAGAAGCACGCTTACATGCATCAGTCCTAAGTGAAGAAGTCTTATGTGGGAAAATTATACTGATCAAAAATAAGTAAACACACAGTTACAGAAACATTGACTTTACACAATATTAAACTTTATGAGAATTCATCCTTTATTTTCTTTTTCTTGCACCGTTAAAAGCAGGGACAAGGACACAGCCAACACGTTTCGTTCCTAAGCATAGGCATTTCTTCAGGACAGAAAGAGGTTTATTTTTGTACTATCCGAGTCTGTTTCTCAACTTGTGGTGCATGCTTAGGAGTTCTTTGCATGACTGTCATGCTGGGACTTGTGACTCGATATGGATTCTTGAGACTAAATCGAAACATGATGTAATGGTTATTTGATTAGCTTTATTTCTGATTGGAAATATAGTTTGAGTGGGACACATTGTAGAGCACTTAAGGGAAGTGTTTAATCACCTCCTCGATTTGCACGCACAATCAAAATCCACAATCATTAAGAATTTGTCTCTGGGTAATGGAGACGAAAAAAGGTTTATTTCGCAGGTACCCTCAGTGCGGGGCCAAGTGCACTTACTTGGACATTCATAAAGTGTGCAACTTATGCTCATCACCTGAGCACAAGGAACAGAAGTGCGCAGCTTGCAACTTCTTCAAAATCATAAAGGCATTGCGGGGTAGTAGGGATCGGTGCCTAGCACATAATATGGCCTAAGCAGAGTTCTTGCAGGACGATTCACACCAGTACAACTGGACAATGTGAGTTAGTCATTGGAAGCCCCATCTATGTCGCCTCTGATGAGTCCAGCAAAGATGAGGCGGCACTGGTGCAGGTTCGAGGACCCCACGCAGAAGACTCCATACCTAGGTCAGGACCGAAAACAAAGACGACGCCAAGGGCTGCGATTACCAATGACCCACCATGTGTTAAGAAAATCTTGCACATACCTCCCCCTCCACCCCATGATGTGCCTCAGTCCCCGCGATCAAGAAGATACCACAAGCATTTCTTGGAGACGAGAAAGGTTCAGAACGTTCTCTGTACTGATCAGGCGACCAGGCTGAGATACTGGGACCGATGCACAAATCGTCGACTGATGCTTCAGCACTGAAGAAACCCAGGCTTTTATGGTTTTGACACCGTACAAGCCATCGACTCCAAAAAAGCGCTTGGGCTCAAGCCATTCAGACTCCAAAAAAGCACCGGCATCAAGAAAAGATAAGGAATATGGTCAAACTTCCAGGCCAAAGCAAAGCCATTTTTCCGTAACACTCGAGGCAGACACCTTCCACAGCAATACTGCGGGTGCTAGGGAAGCACAAAACAAAAACACAAGTTCCAATTTAAGAAGAGGGTAATGTGTTTGAAGGATTTTATAAAGATACGCAAAACGAGCAAAAAGACTTCAAAACAACAGCCACAAGACCTTGAAATGCCAAAGCCTCCACCCAAAAAAGTGCCAACTGAACATAGGGCCACAAGCCCCAAGACATTCAGTCAACCAGAAACCCCAGAAACCAGATCAACCTCAAAAACACAAGAGGTGGAGGGGGTATCTAGCTCAACAGCATTGTGACACAGATAATTCACGTTGGGATACACACCACAGCCCAGACCCATGGGGTGATTGACATGGTTCTGTCTGATGATATTGATCCAATCTCAACAAAAGCATCACCACCAGATGACACTTCATCCTATCATAGTATTATCCAAAAGGCTGCAGAGTACCACAAACTTCCTATGCATACAACAGATGAAGAAACTGACTTTTTAGTAAAGAAACCATTGCGCACCAAATGCAATACCATCCAATGATTGGATCGGTTTTACATGTCTCAAAAGACAGATTTAAAGACCTAGTAAAATCCAGGGTACTCACACCATGCATTTAAAGTAAGTACAGGCTTCCACCTACAGACCCAATATATATCAGAGGTTACCTGTGAGCAGACTCCCTAGTGGTCACAACGTCTAGGATAAGAGTGGCATCACCTGGCATTCCTGCGAAGGAGAGTAGTACTACGTTGACATGCATGGCTATGCATATCTGTTTTTGAGCCAGAGGTACAGCAGCACAGTCTGAAATTCCCTTTGACCGGTAACACCTCTTTGGGCCAGAAGTAGATACATAGCTGGAAAAAATAAAGCAAGATGCAGACACTGCCAAATCTATGGCTGATTTACTATCAACACCACAAGAACAGCAGTCCTTTCGGAGCTACGAATGGAGAGGGGCCTCAAAAAGTGCTACCCCACAGAACCCCAACTTACCAACAACAACAACATTACCACCAACAAACCGATTGAGGGTACGACAGAGGTGGGTACAAAATTGAGGAAGGGGCTAGAGGCACACCCACAAAGGGAACAATGACTTAACAAAACTTCCCCCGATCACAAAACACCTGTTGGAAGGCTACAGCAGTCTATCACTTGGGGTCAGATATAACATCAGACCAATGGGTACGACAAATCATGAGATGAAAAAACAAAACCCATGCCGTGTGTGTGTGTGTGTGTGTGTGTGTCTCTCTCTCTCTCTCTCTCTCTCTCTCTCTCTCTCTCTCTCTCTCTCTCTCTCTCCCCTCCCCCTTTCCCTTCCCCTTTCTCTTCCCCTTCTCTTCCCCTTCTCTTCCCCTTCTCTTCCCCTTCTCTTCCCCTTCTCTTCCCCTTCTCTTCCCCTTCTCTTCCCCTTCTCTTCACCTTCTCTTCACCTTCTCTTCACCTTCTCTTCACCTTCTCTTCACCTTCTCTTTCCCTTCCCTTTCCCTTCCCTTTCCCTTTCCCTTCTCTCTCCCCTTCCCTTCTCTCTCCCCTTCCCTTCTCTCTCCCCTTCCCTTCTCTCTCCCCTTCCCTTCTCTCTCCCCTTCCCTTCCCTTCTCCCTTCCCTTCCCCCACACGTTTCTCTTCCGGCTTCTTGCCGCGTCTCTCCCAGCCTGGAGCACGAAGCCCAGACCAATCCTGCAATGCAGCCTTGTGATTGGTCTGAGCACTGTGGTTCGGCACTCAGCCAGGGAATGGGAGTCTTAGCATGTTCCTCACTCAGTCTGTAATGCAGCCTGGGTGGAAAACATGCAAAGTACGCATGGCTGTTTGGCTGGCCAGAGGTGGCCGGCCAATCAGTCATTGCACACTTAGTGCCCACCACTCCTCCCCGTGCTCTGAGAGCAGAGCAGCCCCACCCGCAATGACACCACAGCTGGAGCAAATAAAATAAGTTATTTAATTTTTCATTATTTCCACTGCTGAAGTCAGTGGGGCGAGGCTCCTCCTCCTTATCTGAGGAGCTGCCCACCTAATCCAGATGCCTAAAAGACACTCTAAAAACTATCGACCTATTATACAAGTGCAGATTTACAATCAATGCCACAAAATCCCATCTACAGTCGCTTTAAATACAACCATATGTCGTAGCCGTACTTAGTTTGATCTTGGGGACGACAAACTCTAACCAAAAAAGTTCTCAATCTTCAATACCAACTGGCTCTTTTTCAGCCACATCGTCGCTTACCAGTCAAAACAGTGATCCACCTTCTAGGTATGATGTCTTCTTGCATAGCTATAGTTCCTCTTGCAAGACTGCGTGAGAGACCTCTACAGGAGTACTTAGCATCACAATGGCCACAGGTGTAGGGAAACAAAGAGGATCTAGTGTTTGTTTCACCCAAAGTCCAACAGGCACTTCAATGGTGGAACACAAAAAACAAACAAAAGGGAAGAGCCTTCAAGGAATCAATCACGCATGTGACAATCGCAACAGATATATCACTCATAGGTTGGGGTGCGCATATGGAGGACATTGTAGTTCAGGGACACTAATTCACACAACAGCAGACAATACGCATCAATGTTAGAACTGTTAGCCATCCAAATGTCCCTTCAAAGCGTTCCTACCCAGCATAATGGGAAAAATGTCCTTCTACGAACTGACCATATGCCTGCAAGGTACTACATTCAGAAACAAGGAAGGACACATTCCAATCAACGAACACAGAGCATATGGAAATGGGCGAACAATCACAAAGTCTACCTCCTAGCACAATACGTACCAGGACAGGATAACTCAATAGTAAATCTATTAAGCTAACGAAACAACAGGTTCACAAGTGCGAAATCCACACTCAGTTACTACAACAAATACTTTCAACGGTGGAGAACGCCAACAATAGATCTCTTTGCCACGGTAAAAAACCCAAAATGCCAAAGCTTTGCATCCAGGAACACACACCCACAATTCAATTGGAATGCACTATGGATGACTTGGTGAGAGATTTTTGCGGAAGCTTTTCTACCTTACATTCATTTCATATGCGGTCAGGGAACCTGACTATTTTAAGAGGGCAGAAGATCAATCATAAGGACATGCTCTGACGCTAAATGGAAACGTTTTTTTCACTGCTGTGCTTCAAATAACATTTATCAATTCTCCCAGTCTGAACAGCTAATATGTTACTTTTTGTCTTCAAAAAGCACATTTAGCGTACACATCTATATGGCTACATTGGGCAGCAATTGCAACGTACCTAGAGAGCAGAAAACACCAATCCCTTTTCAGAATAACGGTTATAAAAGCTTTTATGGGAGGTTTGAAATGGATCATTCCACTTTGTACACCACCTATACCCAAATCAAACCTAAACATTGTATTAAAAAGACTCGTGGGTCCACCATTTGAGCCAATGCACAAATGCCAAATACACTTTCTAACATGGAAAGTTGCTTACCTTGTAGCAATTGCTTCCCTAAGAACTTTAATTTCAAGTATTTCAAGACAAAGTGCGTTTACGCACAAATCCAAACTTTCTATCAAAGGTCATAGCACCTTTCCATTTGAACCAAACTTTAGATTTGTCGGTTTTCTTTCCAAAACCAGAAACCGTGGCAGAAAGGTTATCATACACTTGATGTCAAATATCAGGGAAAAGACACCCTATAATCCCACATTACCTACAGTGAGGTTGAATGCGTCGGAGCACTGGAAGGAACGTCACAATCGCGCTCCTTATTCCCAACCCCTCTAATTGTAAGGATTGGCCTCGCCAGCAGTCACTGCGGTCCGGAAGAGGGAATTATCGTGCCTATTCACTGACAGCCTGTTCCCTGCCGCTCCGGATCGCCAGCCCTAAGACACATTAAACCTCACTGTAGGTAATGTGGGATTATAGGGTGTCTTTTCCCTGATTCCCATTTGTTTTCTTCCACTTCACAGTACTGATGAAGCGTACAAGGATGAAACGTGTTGACCTAATTGCACCTTCTCACTCACTTTTCACGGATTGAGAGCAGCAGGGACATACTTATTCCTCCGCCATATTTGTTTAAAGGAGAGGCTCCTATCCATTGTATTTTAACCTTATCTTCCGAACCCCTGAATTAAAATTGTTTCTGGGCACCGTGAAGGTAATTTTATTCACCCACACACTTTTTTTTTTATATATATTTTTTATTTTAACAGTAAGACAAGAGCAGGCAGTACAGATATCGGGTGTTTCGCAGTAAAATACAGAACAGGGCCAGGCGGGGGAAATATACAAACAATAATCACCGTAGGAAGTAAAAGGCCCATCGCGGGTACACATAACGGAAATAGGAAATAAGCAATCTATCAAGCAAGCAAAGCAATCCCACCCGCGTGACCTCGTCCACAATGTTACAGGATAATTAAGCCAGCGAAGACACCCGGACAATAAAGGATTCGTGAAAAATAAACAGGCCATCTCTCGTAGAAGGAGAAAGAAAAGAGAAAAGGGGCCATAGAACAAAAGAAAGGCAAAATAAAAAAACCCACCCCTAACCCCCCACCCCTGCAATGGCTACGGCCTAACCCCACTAGCAGCGTGCCTGTCGCCCAAGAACTACCCTAAAGGAAGGGAAAAGAGAAAGCGGAGGAGGAGAAAACAAACACACTCCCGGTCTCCCGTACCCCCCCGCCAACAGCGACCACCCCGAGACATGGTAAAATCAATATTTAGCAATTATACAAACCAGTCAGGGATGGATAAACAACAACCACCCAATTCTCGTCGCAATATAGGCACAACCCCGGCATCGCTAAAAACTATTTTATCGGAACCCAGCGATAAAGTTCAGCCCTGGCCAGTACGGTCCGTCATAAGAGTCTTGGCCACTCGAGCCACCATTTTGAAGGAAAAGGCAAAGCGTCCACAAAAGTTCTTGTCAGCACAGGAGGATCGAATACAGGATAAAAGTTCACGGCTCGAACGAGGAAAGGTGTCCAAAAACAGCGGGCATCCCAAACCATCACCAAAGAACTTGTAGCCACATGGAAGACCGTCTATAGATGCATTAGGCGGCAGCAGGAACAGGCAAGAGACGCTAGCGAGAAGCACGGCCTGGCTTGCCGGTAGTAGGGGACCGTCAAGGTTCATGAACTCCGGGTCATGCACGGGGACCTCGACCTCTGATGTGCAATGCACCGCTGGTACCATCTCTAACTGGAAACCAATCGAGGTGTCTTCCTCAGGTTCCAGAATACCGTCCACTTTCACCATCAGTGTCCGGAACACAGCGACTGTATGCGAATGGAGCGCCCCAATGGCGGCCACAACGGCCTGCAGCGATGGCGCGCCTTCCGTCCGCTCCATCCCCTCTCAATAGGCGACAGAGCCGGACTTGAACCCCGGATGCCGGTTGCTCCGGAGTCGCAGGCCACGCAAATCTGATATCAAGTAATGGGCGCTCCTCGTCTTACAGAACACACCTTCGCTGTCAGAGAGGGCCCCAGCCCGTCGACCCCGGGGGCGGACCCCCACCACAGCAGCCGGCGTGGCACGCTGGTGTGTCCTCGGTGTAGATCGTCCAAAGGATCATCACAAAAAGTCAACAATTCAGGCACTCTTCGGGAGACCGGGCTCAGTCCAGGTCTCATGGCCGATGTTGTTCAACTCTGGCCCGGGTAGTCCAGAAATCGAGGCCCCGGCTTCCACACGTTGTTAGGCCGAGAATGGAAACACGGCGTATCTTCGTCAGCCGATGAGATAGAAATCTCGGGATTGCACCTTTAGAAGCAGTAGACCTTCATAAACAAGGAAATCAGGTGTAAGGTCAGGATTAAAGACAGGATAATCGAGCTGCTGGCGGAGGTCAGCGGAGCCGGGAGCTTACGCGGCCATCTTGATTCGTAGCGTAGCTCCTCCACCCACCCACACACTTTTATAGGCCCATACACCCGCATGCACAACTGAGGCACCTCCTTCAAAAGATCTCCGGTAAAGAACCCTCTCGCGGGGCCCGTGGGGAACAGCAGCGCCACACCCACGAGGCGTTAGGTCGTTGATGAAGCATGACACTCGCAAGGGTGTGTGAGGGCACTAATTCCAAGAGGAGGAATCACCCCACCTTCATCTAGACCCAACCTGTTGAAATTCTGGAGACCACACACACACTACTATCCAGCCATAATAGGTTGCCTATCTTCTAACAGGAACAGTTATCCATTAGTGAGTAATGGGCGCTCCTCGTCTTACAGAACACACCTTCGCTGTCAGAGAGGGCCCCAGCCCGTCGACCCCGGGGGCGGACCCCCACCACAGCAGCCGGCGTGGCACGCTGGTGTGTCCTCGGTGTAGATCGTCCAAAGGATCATCACAAAAAGTCAACAATTCAGGCACTCTTCGGGAGACCGGGCTCAGTCCAGGTCTCATGGCCGATGTTGTTCAACTCTGGCCCGGGTAGTCCAGAAATCGAGGCCCCGGCTTCCACACGTTGTTAGGCCGAGAATGGAAACACGGCGTATCTTCGTCAGCCGATGAGATAGAAATCTCGGGATTGCACCTTTAGAAGCAGTAGACCTTCATAAACAAGGAAATCAGGTGTAAGGTCAGGATTAAAGACAGGATAATCGAGCTGCTGGCGGAGGTCAGCGGAGCCGGGAGCTTACGCGGCCATCTTGATTCGTAGCGTAGCTCCTCCACCCACCCACACACTTTTATAGGCCCATACACCCGCATGCACAACTGAGGCACCTCCTTCAAAAGATCTCCGGTAAAGAACCCTCTCGCGGGGCCCGTGGGGAACAGCAGCGCCACACCCACGAGGCGTTAGGTCGTTGATGAAGCATGACACTCGCAAGGGTGTGTGAGGGCACTAATTCCAAGAGGAGGAATCACCCCACCTTCATCTAGACCCAACCTGTTGAAATTCTGGAGACCACACACACACTACTATCCAGCCATAATAGGTTGCCTATCTTCTAACAGGAACAGTTATCCATTAGTGAGTACAATGTGAATCGTTGGGGTCACTGGTACTGGACCTATTTCTTTCCAATTAGCTCCCCATCCCCCCTTTCTACTTTGTGTTGCATGTAAATCAAATATGCTAACTAGGATAATCAATCATATTCATAATTTATACAAAGAGCATATGCACTTTAGCACTTGTAAAAGTGCCCGGAATCCTATAGCCAACGAAAACAGGGTCAGAAAAATAGCATGGAAAAGGCAAAAAGTTTGGGGATAATCCTGCTAAAAGGGCCAATTCCAGCAGCATCTATTCGTAACGTTTAGTGGTGCAGATTTACGTTCTCCCTTCCTCCTCCCCGGCAGAGATTAGATGGTGACACAAATGCACAAAAATTTGGCATGTTCAACAGAAAAGCTAACTTGGCAGACTCACTTATATGGCAGAGTGAAAAAAACATATAATAAAGGAGCTACTGAAAATGCCCAATACCTTGAGGAGGATGAGATGCGATGCACGACGCCGACCATAAAACGTACTCGAGGAAAGCAATTTACATAGTCAGAGGCCAAAATAAGGTGGTAGGAGTATGCATGGCATGTGAATCTGCAGCACTACATGCTACGAATAGATGCTTACAGGGTAAGCAACATACTCTTTTTGGCACATAACTTTGTGAGATTTTTTATTTACCTGATGTTTAAAGTTACTGATAACCGGGTGCATTTTTTTTTAATTAAAGGAAATGGAAATATGTGAACACCATCATCGTGGTTGGGTTAAAATTTGCATTTACCACTCTGGCTAAGAGGGACATTTTAAAATATGTGAACACCATCATCGTGGTTGGGTTAAAATTTGCATTTACCACTCTGGCTAAGAGGGACATTGCAAAATATGTGAACACCATCATCGTGGTTGGGTTAAAATTTGCATTTACCACTCTGGCTAAGAGGGACATTGCAAGAATGTGGAAGGCGACAGCCTCACCAAAGATTGATTTTTGTATGGATATGGAGCAACCGGCCTTTAAGGCAAGGGGGTGTCCGCAGAAGCATTTGAAAATTTTAGAAAAAATGGGCTGAGTACCGCGGCCTATGGTTGGAGCCTACGGGCCCAAAGGGGATTGAGGCTTTGACATGGATACCAAGGCAGGTGGCCAGTAAGATTTGCGAAGAGGCATTTTGTGGTTCAAACTGGGTCGTGGGTCAGCTTCAAAGTTATGGGACGAGGTTTGATGGCAGCACATATGGGGGGGCTGTTATAATGGTAAAAGTTTGATATCTTCGTTTCTAAAATATGACATTTGTATACTAGAAGCTTACTGGGATGGGGAGCTTCGACTGATATGTAGCAATTGACATAACAAAATGTGTTTATAAAAAAAAAAATTTTATTTACACCCCTGCTGCTTTGAAAAATGTAAACTCTCCACACCTTTTCTGTCTATTGAGTGTTAGGCGGTTTCTAAAAATGGAACACACATTTTTGGTGTGATGTGAAAATCAAATGTATGTTCTCAATATGTAAGTTTGAAATGTTGAACTTGAAATCACACTAAATATTTCAGTTTAGATTTTTCTAAAGGGTGCATTTTTGTTTTTGCAGCAGAAACCAGGAAGAGCGCTTTACCTCTGGGTGGAACAGAGACTTTCTTGCTCACTCTGATGGCCTTGCCTTAGAAAGAAATGCGGGCATCTTCCACAGCGGAAGAGATCTCCCCGCTCCATTTGAATTTTCTGGAATGTTGGGATCCACAGGACGCCAGTTTGCTGGTCGCGAGGAAGTCCCTTCTAACTTTGCTCCTCGAGGTGGCCCCCTAACTGACTTTCGGTCAGGGGATAGGATGGCACTGGATTTTCAGGCTAGAAGTCTGCAGCCTCGAGAGCTATCTTTGCTAGATTTTAGAGCTAGGGAGGCACTGGCTGCAGGCTACAGAGGCAGAGAAGCTCCTCTTCTGGACTTACGCAGCAGAGAGGGGCTGATGATGGACTATAGAGCGAGAGATGGAACTGCTGGTGACTTAAGGAGCAGAGAGTTACCGCCCTTGGAGTTCAAGGATCGAGATGTTCCACGTGTAGACTATAGAGAAAGGGAGCCTCTTGCTGACTTCCGCAGCAGAGAGGCTGCCTCTGAATTTAGAGGCCGGGGCATGCTCGACATGGACTTTAGAAGTAAGGAACTGCCTCACCCAGACTTGAGAGTAATGAATCCTTCTGACAATGACTTCAGAAATCGAAATCACCCGTTTCCAGACTTTAGGGCAAAGGATGGATCCTCAATTGAGTTTTTAGGAAACAACTCAACAGAGTTGGAGTTTCGAGGCAAAGATGTGTCCCAAATGGATGTTCGGCCCAGAGATGTATTACGTTCTGACTTCAGGGACTCTGGAACCTTTGATCTTGATTTCAGGGGCCGGGATGCACCAATGTTTAATTTTCCGGGTAGTGAAAGGCCTAGAACAGACCAGGATTTTCGAGACCGGGACGCAGCAGGGGCCCCAGTAGATTTTTCAGAAAGGGGCAGACCCCCCTCAAATCCAACTATTATAAATTACATGCACGGCCAAACTAGTGTGCGAGACCAAGAGGTTAATGAAGGCAGTGTTAACAAAACAGGAGACCCTGCTGTTGTGAGACTTCAGTATAACCAGGAGAAACAGACTGATGACCAAGATGGAGATGGCCAGTCCCATGGGCCATCCCAGTCTGCCACTAAGAGCAGCGATGGGCAGATTGCTACCGTTCCAGCTCAAGAGGAAAGCTCTGAATCTGTGAAGCAACCCTCGTCCACTGGAGATCATCAGAGAGCTCAACCTGGGCGTGGTGTAAAGAGAGGTGTGGACTTGGACTTTCTCGGAAGGCAGGACACTGACTATAGAAATATAGACTACCAAGATGTTGATCTACGTTTTGATTACAACCATGGCAAGCCACTTGCTGATGAGCATGCTGCAAAAGAGCCCCGTCACGATCTACAGGTATGTGTGCATCAACCAGTCGTAAGTTAAATATTCGAAGACCAAGCATGTGTTCTTTGGGCATACAGTGAAACATGTAGTGATGTACACTTGGTCACATAAAACTATAGATAAGTATATAAGTAAGAAGAAAAGGTTTTCAGCTGTTAAACACGGTTTATGGCCTTATAGTTTATTCAATAATATGGTTTAAAAAAAGATCTGATTATGTTGACAGTGAAATGTCTTATTTGCTTTCATGACATAATTTAGTATATTCTGTGAACTGCATATTTTCTGTACCGATAGTATGCCAAAAATGTAATGCTGTAGGTAAATAACAAGCCTGATCTATTGTAAATTATCATTTGAATTCTGTCTTGCTTGTCTGTGAGTTATAGGAATTTGATTGTTCATTTACAGATAAACCAGTATACCAGAGTAGTAAAAAATTGAGGGTGCCTTGTTAGCAGTGCATTAATCAGATGGCTCAAGCGTTCAGAGGCATAATGTAAAAACTTAAAATATGAAGGTTTCTCAAGGCAGATCTACTGCCTGCTCGTTTCTTTTAAAACCAAGCAAATTGACATTTAAAACCATTTTTATCTGCATTCGTCCCTGGCTGAGAAGTAACTTTCTGTAATAATGAACAGTCCTTTCAACTGAGGAGCATTTACTCAAATTAGAGAGCAGCATGTATGACGCTCAGGGTTGTGTCTTAGTTCACAGCCTGTCATCTTGAGTAAAAGTATTGTGAGGGCTACGAGATCTTTACTCCTAACGCCTGTAGGTTCAGAAAATCCAAAAATATTAACACTAAAGTGGACTCTCCTACAGTCTTCCTAATTTGAGAATAGGATGCTGAGACTGCTGTATGTAGCCCATCCCTTAGATAGAAAGTTGTGATTTATCCTTCACTGAGGTTTAATCCTTTCATTTAACTTGATTAAAAATGCTTGTTTTGAGATCTTCGTTAATACGCATTAACTCATCTGCAAAATCTCTGAACACTTTCTATCCTATGTAAAAAAATGAGTTAATAATCATCAATTATTGGCAATTGCCATAGCACCTGCCATATAACTGAAAGTGCTCGTCAGTCACTAGTGAGTGAGGTAAGTCACTCTTCATCATAAATACAGGCACTCACTCGTTCTTTCATTCATACATCCACCCACTGACTCATCCTTTCATTCATCCACTCATCCATCCACAATAAACACCCAAACTGGAGGAAAAAATAAGTGAGACATTAAACATTGCAGGTTCCGGGTCATTGTAGAGTGGTATTGAGCTTTGTGTTTGAGAGAGAAATATTCCTAATGTAGTAAAGATAAAAGCAAAATAACCCTCAAAAGTCAGTTCCTCAGTTTCTCTCATTGGAATACCTCCAGTGCGGGTGTGTACAGAAAGTGGTCTGCTCAAAAACACATTAACTTCATAATTGAGAAGTTTTTAATGCCTGTTCGCCTTTTTATTGAAGCCCTCATGAAACGGGTTAAGTCTGCAAAACTGTGTTTTCGGAAATTATGATATTGACCAAGGTGACAAGCATGTCCACTTGCATCCTGTTGAGTCACAGTGGCCGAATACACCAAAGGATTTTCAATTTGTATTGAACACCACATAAAGGAATACTGGTTACTTTGGAACCCGATATACGTGGAACAAGTAACCGCATAAAAGGACTTGTGCATAGAGGACGTTTGTGATTTGATTATTTTTTCTTCTACAAGTAGAATCTTTAAAAAATAAGGCTAGCAATAAAGAATATTATGGTGCTGCTTTTGTGTCCCAAAAAACAAAGATTATTTCATACTTAACTGTATTTAGCCAGACTTCCAATCCATTTAACCATGTGACATAGTCATAGTAATATAATTAAAAATATCTGCAAAATTTCAATTCGGCAAAACAATATAAAACTGCTCTTATAGGGCTCAGCAAGGATTATTATGTTGCAAATCTGCACCCAGGATTTTTAAGAGGCCAGTCAATAGACATTATTCGGTCATAACAATGACCATAAAGCACAGATTAAAAAAATAATACATCATACGGTTTTTCATGGTCAAAGGTTATTGAGAAAGCATCACACATTAAAAAACACATAGATTATAATTTATGTAAATATCTAGCAGACAGTATTAAAAAAAGTATAACATTGCTTTATAGGCAGCCCTGGAGGCTAACAATCCATCCTAAAAATACTATTTACAATCTCATCAAAGTTAATAAAAAGGAAATATTCTTATGAAGCATACCTCCTCCATTTTATTGCAGACAAGATATAATTAAGTACAGAGAAACAAATTGTGGGAGTATTTAAGTATTTTAAAAAGATCTCGTCCCTCAAGTGCTTGTGCTTTAAAAGTGGTAGTAATCGTTTTCTCAAGCTGCTATCTAGAGTGCAAACAACCATGAAGCACACTGTTGTTTAGGGCAAGGAGCTTTGCATGGGCAGCCTGGAAGAGATTCGAACCAGGAGCCACAGTTGGGGAAAGTAACCAAATAATGAATTGACTGTAACCTAAGCCTTGTGAGGTAAAATGTGTTCTGGTTTTTCCACCCAGATCAAATACTGCTCTATTCTAGGTATTGTAGAAATTGGCACATAATTCAGAACTGAAATTAGATGACTTTATCTTGCAATCCTAATCTCTTCATCTTGAGAAATTCTTCCTGAACTATGGTCTTAGTTTGGGGACCAGTACTATCCGGGAATTCGAAAACATTGGTCCGCACATATGATTAAAGCTTTTCCTTCCATATATCGGCCAAGGGATAAAGTATCTATTGTCCAACTTCAAACAATCTCTAAGAATGTCTCTTGAAAAATCAGCCTGTGGGGTATACCAAATTTTAACCCGAAGTAAAAGTGGAGCTATTTTAACTTTGTCTACCAAATACCCCATACCCAATTCACTGTGGGAGATCAAGCTAGGGGTCGATTTAGGAATGGCCAGTGTCTTGTTTTCAATGGCCTTCATTGTTGCTGGCAGTTTACACTCAAGCTTTAATTGGCTTGTGCCCTCGTTTTTTTTGCATATCTAAAGATTGACTCGCTTGCTACTCTCATTTTCTGAATTCTCTGTTTAGTCAAGCCGCCCCATGGCGAATTTGTTCCAGACAGGATACCTAAATCATTAAAATATGAAACCTTAGTACTCTGGCTATTGCCCATAGAAAAGGATTTTGTTTTAGATTTGTTTAGGCCGCAAGTTAAAATAAATGATTTCTGGTGATTTACTTTTAAACTTAGGTTTGTCCTAAAACTGTTAAAACCATTTCAAAGTTTCTGGTGGCCAGTTTCTGTTTGTGAAATTAAAACTGCGCCATCCGCATACAGAAGGGTTGGGAATGGTCGGGAGCCGATTTTGGTGGTATCCTCACTACATGTACTCAGGCCTTTGCCTAAAGAATTGATATAGAATAAAACCAGAAAAGGTACCATTATCAAGCACTGCCTGACTCCTCTGGTTACCGTTGTAGGTTGTGTACAATCGCCTAGTTGTATATAACGGACCCTAGTGGAAGTATCCCAATGTAACCGCCTAATGAGGTGCAACACTGGGGGTGCTACCCCAGATGCTTCCATCAAAGACCACAACTTTCCCCTGTCTACCAAATCAAAAGCATAGGAGAGGTCTATAAACGCCATGTGTAATGAACCTCTCCTGGCCTTGACTTTTTTCCACGATGGATAAGTTAAGTGCTTGCTCGATGGTCCCCAAACCTGGACAAAAAACTTATTGAGCCTTTGAAAAGAAGGAATTCATTCCTGCCCATTCTTCTAGCTTCCCAAAGTAAGCTGTCCTAAAGTTATTGTGGCGTCTAACAAAGAATT
The DNA here is from genome assembly GCF_964261635.1 of Lissotriton helveticus. Classification (NCBI taxonomy): domain Eukaryota; kingdom Metazoa; phylum Chordata; class Amphibia; order Caudata; family Salamandridae; genus Lissotriton; species Lissotriton helveticus. Next base: position 960,144,603 of record NC_136070.1, on the reverse strand, counting down.
TGGGCGATAACACGTAGGATAATTCCTGTTCCCTTTCTTGAATATAGGTCCTAGAGTGAATTTTCTCCAAGTGTTAATTTGAGGCCCCTTCACAACTGCTTTCAAGACATTAGTAACTAATGGGCCCCAGAATTCCAGTTTCGATTTCAACCTGTCATTGGGGCCTCCATCAGGGGCCTTGGCCTCTGGTGACTGTTTGTTAGATGAATAAATTCACTTCGCCAGGCGTCATCAAGAAAGAGTGGATCTATTTCTGTTTCCATATTGGTTCATCAAGGTGATCATTAGAGTTAGTTATTGGAGCAGTGACTTACTCCTGTTCTATGGCTGGGTCCAAACTGGAATGGCGAGCAAAATAAATGATGGATTTAGGTCCAGATCTCTGTACTGGGGTGAATGTATGACATTGTTCTGCATTCTGTCCATCAGTTGTTCTTTTTGCATTACTCCTGTTCTAAAACATGGCATTCAATAACATTGGTGGGGGGATGGGGGCCACCATAAAAAGGGTTGATTTATAACCTCCTAACAGAGTCTGCTGTCTTTTAGATGGACCGCTTTATCTAGGTCTTCCCATGCTTGGTCCCTTTTCCTAATTTCTAGCACTTTTTTGTAGCATTTCCTGGCTGATGTTCCTGCCTCACTTTTGCGCCGAATATGTTGGTGGCTTTTGTAAGGGCTTTTAGGGCTGAAGTACAGTCTGAATTGAACAAAAGCTGCTGTTTGTGATCTTTTGATGGCCTGGTTTTTGTTAGCAGTCGGGTGGCTGTCTTACATATTCCTGTGTAGCTATCCTAGTTCTTACTAGGGTCACCATAAGGAGAGCGATTGAAGCTATAAAAATGATGATATCACCGCTAATCAACTACCTGAGCACTATGCTGCCCCTCACATTCTCAAAGGATTTCCTTTCCAAACTTGATAAAGTAATTTCCTCCTTCCTTTGGCAAGAAAAAAAAGCCAGAATTAGCATAAAAAAACTAAGGCTGGATAAATCCCTAGGAGGCGTCAATCTGGCCGACTTTAGGCTCTATCAAACCGCGTTCTTAGCTAGACAAGGGGCTTTTTGGCTCATTCCCCACCAAGACTACACCCCAGTCTGGCTGATGGTGGAAAAATCCATTCTGCGTGGCCTTCCCCCCTCCACCCTCCTCACTACCAAACCACAACCCACTGTATCCTCAGGTACCATCTTCAGAAACACGAAGGCTGCCCTTCTTCACTTAAGCAAATTTTTACCGCACCAATTTTGTAAATCAAGATGGGAATCACTGTGGAACAACACCAGACTGCTATACAAAGGGAAACCAATGAATAATCCTACTTGGATAGAGAAGGGTATACACTTCCCTCATCAGCTGTTTGATGGTCCGTTGCCACTCACTTTCAACGACCTACAAAACAAGTTTCAACTCCAGAACATAGACTTCTATTACTTCTTACACATCAAAGTGGCCCTCTCCAAAACAGACTTATCCAACATCACCCCCTCCCTTCCTGGCTACCTACACACGATCAATAGACTGGGTCATCAGGTGTCCAGAATATACAAACTGATCCGCCCACAGTCCACGAAGCTGACAACATCCACACAGTCCTTCTGGGACTCATACTCTTCCACACCAACCTCGGAAGCAGAGTGGGCCAGAATATGGGAATCTGCCTCTCGACACAAAATCAGCCCTACATTATCCCAATCTAAATTCTGGCTTCTCCACAAAGCTTTTTGGACTCCTAGGAGACTCTTCCTGCACAACATCAAGGAAGATGACTCCTGCTGGAACTGCACGGCAGAGGGTGGGGACCTTGAACATCTAATATTCAAATGCCCCTGTGTGTCCGAATACTTGGATAGAATTTTCGAATTTATCACCAAAGTGCTGCATGTCTCGCTCCCGAGGGAATTTGCAACCTTAGTCATGGGTTTCACCAAAGCTGTTAACCTCAATGAAAATGATAAAGCCCTACTTGACTTACTTTTGACAGCAGCGGTCAAACTCATACTGAACAACTGGAAGGACACTGGCAAAGTTTCTTTCCCCCACTGGCTCAACTGGGTATCGAACCTCAGAGGAGCCGACAATATTGCGCTGGCAGCTACACCTTGGCGCCCCCCCTATAGGAACCTATGGTCCTCGCTGGACGCTCACTTCGACCTATTTAAACCACCATGATTATGCACATATACACCCTGCCCATAGTTCGGGCTGCCTACCTGCCCAAGCGACTATCCTCATTGACTTATATGACTACCTTGCGCCACCTATGACTGTAACCTTTGTAAATGTACTGATGCAATGCCTGTGCTTTACATTACTGTTTTTGTTTAAATTGATTATTGTTTTTCGTTCCTTATGTTAATTTAATTTACCCCTCCTTTGTTCCCGTTACACTTGCGTACTTGCTCTTGTTGATACCGGAACCATGCATGATTTCTGCTCACGCCTGTAATGCTTACTCATCTCTCTCAATAAAAAATTCTAGTGAAATTAAGGAGAGCGACATTGAGAAATCTCCCGACTAGTTTCCGTCACTAAGTCTTTAAAGAATTGGCATGGGGCAATGCGATAAATCAAAAAGTATGTGCAGTTCCTAACAGTGGGGGGAGGGAACAGGTCTCTTATGGATTGCCCTCACACACCCAGAAGGGGGGTCATGCTTCATCATTGGGCTGTGCTCCTCGTCTGGCCGACGCTGCAATGCCCGACTGGCTCCCGCGAAGGGGCTCTTTGCCGGAGATCTTTTAGAGAAAGCCTTTTGGTGTGTGAGGGTGAGTGATCAAAGTAGTGTGAGTGGTGGATTTTAAAATAGGTTTAGTACTGCCCTAAAGGAGAAAATTTTATTCACGGGGTGTGCTAACTTAATTGAAATGGGTGAGCCCCGTTTGGAATAACAATGATCCCACAGGGTCAAGTGTGTAAGTGGGGTTGACCTGTTTCTTGCCTACTGCCCCTAATGGGTCACTCGGCAATTCTTCAGGACCAAATGTCTATAAGAGTCAGTACTCTAGAACTCTAACACTGCTACAAGGCTAGTGCTAATTATTGTGAGCGTCACCAGCGTTGTTTGAGCGATCCAGGGGAGACCCGGATTGTAGAGACCTGTAAGAAATATCAAAAGTTAAAATCCAGAACTGGTCTGGAAGACAGTAATATCCACCCATAGAGCAGTGACATCCATACTTAGTCAACTGTTACCAGAAGGGAAGGTTACTGTGGGTGAGTATTCGATAAAAAGAGGCCTCAATGTACATCCCGTGGAGTAATGAAATTATCTTGGGCACACTGTTGCCTGTAAAAAGAAGGAATAAATCATTGCATGGCGCTGTGACAGCGATATAGTGGGGAGAATGTTATGGCCAATACCAAGTGTGCATCTGGCAATTCATGCACTAATGTAAGAGTGCAAAATAAGGCACTCGAGGTAGGAAAGCAGAGCGTCAAGTTTATGTACACACAATAATCGCTTCATTTCCATGCTTTCTAGTAAACGTTGCATATTCAGAACTGATTTTTCGATAACACGTGTGCATCTGGTAATTCATGCACTAGCAACGTGTCTAAGTACAAACAAAATGTGATAATCACCCCATTTCCATGCGTACTGGTTAACGTGGTGTGATCATGGCATGTAGCAACTCACCCCGATAATGAATTCTCCGGTGTACGGGGTTGCATCGCGAGCACTACGTTGCTCACTCTAAAAAACAACAGAAAACAATCACAGCATCCAGCTGGGGGCTTTTTAATGTTACCGGTAATTGGTAGTGAGGCTCAGGCTCTGTAGTGGAGTAAGAAAGTTGGTACTCACATAGAGGGGGGCGCTCAACTAGCGGTGCTCTTACCCTTTCTAAGGCTCCTGTGACCGGCCCTACCGCTCAGGCACATAAGTAGCTTACATCAATGCGCAACAGAGTGGGCACTAGACCAACACGGCGGGCGGCCATATTGGTAGTGGATTTTGCGTAATGCTACTTTTTTGAGACAATGAAGCGAACAACACTGGAGGCATGCGTTTAATGTGGCTATGGTGTATGTGGACAACAATCCTGGGCAGTATGACCGTCCGTATTTATTTGACAAATTGCCAGGATGGCTGGGCAGTAAATGATTCTTCACAAGATGGAAGACTGCTTAAGTGTAAAAGTACATTGGACAGTAACCTTGCGCTGAGCGCTACACTGTCTTATCTGTTGTTGGTTACGGCCAAGGTATTGTATTGAATATAGGGCAGTACTGTTACCAGTATTGATATTAAATACAGTGGACCTCAAGATCGACAGGACAGGGGCTTAAGTTTTATTTAGAACCACCCACGGGATGTCATCATTGAGGCCCCTGGTATTGCTGGAAATTTTAAAAATCCATTTTTTGCTCCTTTCTAAAAAGGGCATCTTTACTGATCACTGGGTGTGATTCCAAGATGGACCAACAGATGTCGTTGGCAGTGTGGTTTGCCACAGTGTAATGTAAGCAAATCTTCGTGTTATTTCTCCTACACCTGATGTTGCTGCAGTGTTCGGACATTCTAATCTTTACGGGGCGAGTCGTCATGCCCACATACATACGTTTGCATGGACATGTGATTACGTATACACAATTGCAGGTGTTGCAATTGGTGTGTGCCTTTTGAACCCAGGACACTGTGTGCAGTAAAGTGACAAATTTGCTGGCTTTTGTCAGGGGGCAGACTATACATTGGCCACACGGATAGTGGCCCATAACCGGTGGTAGTTTCCAGAGTTAGTTAGTCTGCAGGGGTTCTTTCTTGGGTCTTGCCTTGATCAATAGTTTTTTTAAGTTATTTGTTCTTTTAAAGGCGAGTTTGGGTGGTTTTACTGCAGTCGCCTACATTAAGGAGCTTCCAGTGCTCGTTTATGATCTTCTTGATCATATTTGATTCAGAGGTGTAGGTGGTGACACAAGTTATTTGTTTGGTGTTGGTTTTTTCGTGGTCTGTAGGAGTACCTCCCCGTTTGTGTTGCGTGCTCTCTTGCAAGCGGTTTTGATAGTCTTTATAGGGTATTCCCGTCTAGCCAGATGGGTAGTCGGCTCAGAAGCCTTTGTGTTGAAATCTTCCACCTTGCTGCAGTTACGTCTGAGCCTTAAGTATTGTCCTCAGGGTAGATTATCTCATGCTTTGGGGCGAAAGCTACTAAAAAGTAGCGGACTGTGACTATCGGTGGGCTTTTTGTAGGTCTTAGAAACTAACCCTGTTGTGGTACGGGTAATAAGCAGATCCAGAAAGGGTAATTCTTGTTCTGATGCAGTGGCAGTAAAGCGAAGGTAAGGGTTCAAACTGTTGACCCATGTTACGAACAGTGTTATTATGTCTCCTTTTCAGCGTTGTGCAGGACCTCATCAAAAGCTTCCGGTTCTTTTGATTAAAATGGGTCAATGCGATCCCATATTATCGTACTCCTTGGTTAGCGGAAAAATAACCCGGGAGGTCTGGTGCATCAGTAGAGCCCAGAAGCAACTGTAAATCAAAACTTGGAATGATCGGGTTGTGGTCAATGTATAGGAAGGGTTGCACCTCATGGTTTAATAGTTTCTGGGTAAGATCCTTGGAAATTAGTGCAAAATCAATTGTGCTGCTCTTACGTCTGCCTACAAATGTGGGCACATGGGTGATGTTTTGACTGTTAAAATAAGATGGAAAAGACAGTTCTAAGAATAATTATGTTTAGTGCATCCCCCTATGCCGTGTGTGTAAAGTGACTTGCATCTTACCTTTCACCATCGGCGAATCCACATATACAATTATTGCTGAAAATACACTGTTCGATATTAAAAGTCTCCAACGCACATGATTGGTTTATAGCATCCCTTTCTCCTTGAATGGTTTTCCTATATTTCCCCTCGTTCCTCTATAATGCCCACAGGTTGCTTTGAGAAAAAATAAAGTTATTTTACCAAAATAACATTAACTAATTCAGACGAAAAGATATGTAAAATCGTATACCATAGTTTAACCTCTAGTACTTTGATGGCAAGATTCTCAAATGTTACTGATATGAAAACAACCACACCCCCATTCCCCTCCCTGCTGGTGTCGGAATAGCCGTAGAACAGTAAGATTTAAAAACCATCAATGTGCACGGATTTGGTAGCCCAAGTCTTCTGACAACATACTATATCAAATGTACGTACATGGGATACCCAAATCTTGTTGGTCAACTTCTGTCAAATCCCAGCGATATTCCATGACGTAGCTTGCAACCTCTGTCCCTGCCATCTTTTAGTTGTGATAATAGTTTGGTTTAGCATTTGCCGTGGGAAGCGCTCACAAGCCATATCTTGGGTTAGACGGTTACGCTCTCCCTCTATTGCAGCTGTAGCAGGCAATGATTTTCTGTGAGTCTGGTGAGTGCTTCAAAGCTGTTAGAGCTATAGATGGACCAAGGTCATGGCTTAAATCTGGCATTAAATTTGTATAGGGGACCCTGCTATCACATATTGATCCTAGGAGGCAATAAAAGTACCCATGTTGGGTTAGAGGTGTAAACAAATTCTGGTGGGCCAACAGATGATGTACCAACCCAGGGTCTCTAAAATTCAGGGCCGCACCGTCCCCTGGTGTTGCCTATCTTAAGGGACTAACCCAGTTCACTCCACGGCTCATATTAATTTTGTCCACAAAATCAAAACGACGTGCAGCATTGATCCTACAGCAATGGTGAAGCTTTGTATGGCTTTGACAGTCCTCAAAAGACCCCTCAGCTAAGAATGTTATCCCATTTAAAATAATAGCATATGGAGTACTTTCTGGTGGGAGATGTAGGGTCAATAAACGGCTATCAGGGGCTGTCTACATTTACACGCAGGCATAGATCGATATCTACACCATACTGCGTTGACTTGCGTAAGTAACTCTTGAGCTCTGGGGCCTGTATCCTGGGTGCTCGTGGTATTATTATTTGGTGTGTTTCGGTCTCTGTCACTCTTGTTAATTGCTTGGGATCTAGAACAGGCCAATGCTTGGTCTTCTCCAGGCAGGACCATGACACCTTTTAGTGCCATCGCTGGGGCCTTAATTTTATCTGCTAGACACTTCACCTGACCCATTATTTCCTCCTGAAGGTAAATAACATCTTTTTTACTGCAGCGACAGCCGGCCGGCAACATTTTTTAGAAGAATTATTTGTATTACTTTCACAAACAAATGGCTGATTGCTAATTGAGGAATGGTCCAAGTGCTAGCCGGACATTCTTCCATGTTCGTTTTCAAAGGAGACAGTTTTTTCAGGGGGAAGAATTTGATGAATCTGTAATGAAATCATTCACATTGATATTAGAAACGCAGGTGTTCTTTGATTTCTGCTTGGTTTGCTTTTTTGAAGACTTGCTGGTGGATATTTACAGTTGGTCTGTGGACTCAACAATAGTGGTATCCTTTTGCATTTTTGAGGGAACTGAGGGAATATTGGCTGAAGGCAAGGTTGAAGATGCTGGATTGACAATTTTCCTTTGGACAGCTTCAATCTGATTGTCAACCAGATTGATTTATTGAGACATGGCACTCATAGTCAACGTGAAGTGTGTGGTGATGGAGGGGGTTGATCCCAGCCTTCCCCCTTCCCCTGGCCATTTTGAATAGGTGTACTCCTCAGTGCCTGGTCAGTCAGAGAATCAGTAAATAGACCTCATCCGAATCGGGAAAGGGAGTCAGAAGTCCACAGCACAGTGACAATAGCAGCAGTAGTAGCAGGGCAAACAGTAGCAACAGCGACCACATCTGACCACTTGCCTTCTCCCCCTGGTCTTACTGTAGGTGCCGCCTCCACCCACACTAGTCGAAGGGCTGTTGTGATTGTCAATAATGACAATAGCGACTTCAAGGTGAGAACTCAGGCAGAAGGCACATGTTTAGCTTGTAGTTTGGCTGCTTGTAAATAGCTACAATGGGCTGAAGTCTTACCTCTGTAGCGAAAGAAGATTGCTCACCTGGAAGGTACCAAAGGGTCTTCCAGAACAATCATTAGCCCAGCCAATATGTCTCATCCTGAGACCAGTCAAACGCTTGCTTACAAAAGCAGTCTTTGAGATTGCATTTAACAAAATACCGGTCTACATACTTTAAACTCTGTGTAATAATTCACAATTAAATTCCTATTGGCTTTAACACAGTAAACGTGAGGCCTGCTGCCTTTTTTATAACTTTTCATAACAATTAGATTGGACCATAACAAATTTGGGATACTGTACTGAGCATAAGCTTAACCACAAGATAAACAAGCACCCTTTTGCAGCAAAAGCGCACCCTTATTCCCAATCAAATGTTGCCACAAGAGAGATGAATGTGTGAGAGGAGCCAAATCCTTGTCCCCGTGGTGCATCACAAAGATCTTTTTCTAGTAATCACACAGGGTCTGGATACAGCCGCTATTCCAATCCAAAGCTGAAATCCCATTCTGAAATTCAGAGCAAACTGGGCACCGTTCTGACCACTGTCATTCTCCCAGTACTCACATCTCAGCACTGCTCCTTTCCTAAGCCTACCCATCAAAACCCATCCTTCTTGCCCTTTCTGCCAATCATGTGCTCCCTACCATTCCTTATCCAACCCCTTCCTACATAGTTAAAACATTTTATACATTTTCAGTATTTTTCCTGGCCTTGCCTAACTCTTTTACCCTTTCCATACCTGTAACCTATTATGATTGTTGCAGAGCTGCGGGGATTTGTGAAATCGCATCTCTACCCTTAATTACTTTGATCTGTCTCGAGCAGTTGAACACCGTAGTATGTTCTTGACCCTAACTTGCTTCTCTGATAATCTCTCAGAAAAGGTTTGCCTTTTGAACTGCTCAGCCTGTATGCTGGTATTTCATTCTGTTTTTGTGATGCTGCTCCTGATGTGCGTGCCCCAATGATCATTTCATGGTCTTGCACTGTGCACCGTCTATAATCTCTTGACTTGTCGTAGCTTTGTATGTATGATGTACTAATCTTTCCCGACCTTTACACCCCTACTTGAAATCATGTATTTAACTTCAAACATATTGAATTGTGTAGGAAAATAGGATCTGTGTTTATGGTTACCCCCACGTTTTGCCTGGTGCTAAGCTGATTTTGAATAGTCTGACTGGGATCCTGCTTATCAGGAACCCAGTCCCTCTGCTTTCTCCCTAGAGGTCCCCCATGGGCATAAGCATGTATTATTACACCCACGGAAGACAATTTAAACTGTAACTACAGGCCAGCCATTGCAGCCTGTGTAAGCTGCTGCTAGCACCACTTACGTTACGAAAGATAGCAGGCCTTATCAATCCTGAAGGCAGGGTGCTTGGTTTTAAGTTTGAGGGTGCCCCTGAATGAGCAGGACACCCCTACAGCCTACGAAATCCATTAGCCCGGGTTGTAGATGAAACCACCATAAACCATATAGAGGGGCACCACGTAATTACGTGATGACCATCTCGAAATTGGCTGAAACAAATCCGATCATGTTTGGTATCAAACATGTTGGAATCATACCCCCACATTACAGTGTGTATGATTCCAAGCACTGGAATGAGCCTCCAATAGGCTCTCAGTCCCTCCTGTGCCACTCTTTTAGACCCGGACAGCACAACATGGCTGCTGCTGACCAGATACCAGATTCTACTCTCCTGCTGCTGAGGCAAGCTCGAGCAGGGGAAGGCAGGACAATAGGTATCCTGTCCAAGTGAGGTGTGACCACCTCCCAGACAGGAGTTAGTGTATTGGGGCCGGGTGAGTGCGCCTGCAAGAGCCACTCAGTCTGCATGAGGTGCACATTTGGTGCCCTACTTGCATAGTCCAGTTCAAAACAGTCTAGGGAGCCGTTGGCTCCAGTTCTGGTACGAAACTGAACAACGAATAAAGGAGTAAACCCCCTCCCCCCCTGTCCGAACCGTCCCCAGGGAGGGTCCACTGAATCATCCCAATTCTTTCTTTGGGGTACTTAAAGGCTTACCTGGGTGTAAGTCCCTTGGTTCGTCGTGGGACACGATTTAATTCAGCGACCACTTCAACTTCTACCGTTTGGGTACTCTAGACTTCGCTTGGGCTCGACTTCATCTCCCTGCTTGTCTGCTGCATCATCTGTGCCTGTGCTCCTTACAGGAACCTTCCAAGGCCTGTGGGCATCCAAGACACCTGAAGGATTCTCCCTTGAAGTGAAGGAGTCACTTCACTGCATCTGCTTGCACCACAACTAAGCTGACCGGTCTGCTGATCCTGAGCTCCTACTAACTCCGAAAGGTTCAACAACACAGGTGGTGGTACTCCACAGCTCTTGAGGCCTACCCTACCCTGAAACCAAGTTTGAGGCTGGTGGGAGTCGCAAGAACCGAACCCCCCCCCCGTACACTGCGTTGACTTTGCGTTGCAAAGGCTTGTTGGCTTCCTTCCATCAAGATCTTCAAGCTCCAAGTAGCTCCAACCTCCAGCATCTCCAGTGACCAAAGTCTTCGTCCACATCGCATCATTTGCACTGTGGCCTGCATCTTTTGGTGAGCTGCTCGAGGTCCTGTTGAGGGTCAACTTTGTTTCTTTTGAGCTTCCCTGATTGCGCAGGGCCTGCTCCGACTTCCCTGCCTGTGGTGAGTCTCCTGTACTTTGCTGGTCCCGACATTGCACCTTCTTCCACTTCTACCTTGTTTGTAGTTACCAAGGCTTCTTGGTGCTCCCGACGGACACCAACCCGTAAAATCTCGACATTGGACGTGGGACAGCCCGTGAATGGCTCCTGGTTTTCCACAGAGTTGCCTGGTCCTCACAGCTGCAGAGTCAAGGTCACCGTCAACTCTCCTGCAACCCCCGACATTGGTGGGCATCGGTCTTCCAGGTCTTCGTGTCACTCATGAGTGACATAGACTCTGTCCCTTCTGCTTGCAGGTACTTCTCAACTAGAATCCACCTTCGAATTCCACTCAACACTTTCTCCTTCTCCAGCAGCGGCACTTTTCTGAAGTCCTCCATTGGGTACGACTGTGGTTTTTGACATTACTTCACTCCTATGCACCTGGCTTCTCTGGTATAGGTAACGTGGGTACTAGGGTATCCACGGGTAGGGTGGCTCTCTAACCTTCTGTCTTCCACAGGGTTTCTTCAGGGAAGTGTCCTTAATCTTTAAAATTGCAATCGCGACTTACACGTTGATTTGTACGGAGATTGCGGTCGTGTTCTCACACTGAACATGCTCTCTGTGGGGTCTCTATCTACTTACCTTGGATCCTCACCACTTCTACGTCCTCTCGACATTGTCTTGACATAAGTCGTGGTTCTTTTACCACTTTCTTAGTATATGGTTTGGTCCCCACTGCCAGGAGTTCACTGTGTATTGTATGCTATGTACGTAATTTCCATGCAAAGTATTGTGTGCATTGTGCATATTTCCGGGTAGGAGATATCTGTATGTGTTAATAAGGATATAGAGCCAGCTTCCTACATACACCCCCTATTATGCCAGCCTCCAGTGGGAGAGGGGCATAAGCCTCACTCTCGTTGGCTGCGTCTCTCCATCTTCAAAATGACGGGGACTGAGAGTTGTGCTTCACCTCGCTTCCCCCACCAGAGGGGTTGGGTTGGCAAAGGTGGGCACACCTTCCTTCCTCGCTTGGTTTTCCTGTTGATTCTCCTGCCCAAAGTGGGGGACAGAACCGGTGGGGGCCAGTTGTTTGAAGCAGCAAATGGCTGTGGTAGCTCACAAAGGCGGCAAGCTTCCTCTTCGTGGACCCTGCCCACCTTAGGGGAGGAGGCTTGGCACCTCGTCCCAGGATGTGCATTGTTTTAGATACCCAGGAGCAGCAGGCTCTCGACCCTGGGGTCCAGAACAGGTCTCGTGGTGGCAGCTGGTGAGCAGCCACTCAGCCAGGACACTAGTGTTAGGTCGTGTTTAGGTTGAGCCCAGCACAGCACGCATGCGCTGCTCTATGGGAGGCTTTTTCTGAGCACGCCACACTTCTCCGTGTGGGTTAGACTCCTCCCACACATTGGATTGGCCTTTGTCTCTCTTTCAATAAGGAAAGCACGCAAATGGCCAAAGAGCATGTCCCACCTCTCCTCCAAAGGTTCACTCCCACGGCTTTTTTCTCCCGGGAGCGAGCAGCGGTGCGCATGCTGTCAGCTGCATTCCTCCCTCGTCGTGGATCAGGTTACTAATTAAACACAGCGCGGTCGCTTTCACTTTAGTGGCTGCGCTTGTTTTGTTTGTGATGTCTTGTTCCTTTCTGTTGTCTCCTCGCTATTCATGGCTGCACGGCACCTCCAGACCCAGTTCCCCTAATTTCCTTGTGCTTCCCTCAACACCTCCAGCTTGCCCTACAGAGACCACGGCACCATGGCTTATTTCCCCTTTCCAAAAGGCAGTGTTGAGCGGTACCTGGAGAAGAGTGAAATGTATTGTTTGTGAGGGAGTAAAAGGCTGTGCGGCGCATCTTCCTTACTTAGTGCTTAAAAAAACCTTCTTTCTCTATGCTGATTACCGTGTTTTAACTTCCAACTGCAATCCGGGACCAAATTAAGTCAGGATGTGAAGTTTGAGAAATTCAAAATAACCTTTGATCACTATTCACTTTTGTTTTTCTTGAGGAGTCCCACCTCGCTTACTTCTGTCATTTAAGCACGCAAACGTTTCTCCCTCCTCCTTTGAGCTCGGCCCCTGCCTTCCACCGCTTTTCTCTGTGAGCCGCTCGGTGACAACCCCCGCAGTCAGTGGAGGTGAACTGCAGCTGTCCCACCCCCGTGCCTCTTGATGTGAACCTCCTGGCAGAGCTCACTTGCTCTCCCGGCTCAGTTTCTGTGGGATCTTTGTCACTCCTGGAAAGATAAAGCTGGAACTTGGGAGGGTACTGGGCTGGTGTTGGGGATCAGTGGAGAAAAGGGTTCTTAGTACGTCAAAATGATCGTTACACTTAAGGACCACTTTCACCCTCGTGCGTGGATGAGTTGCCGGTCTGTCCTTTTTAGGTTTCGCTGGAGGGCGGAGCTCTTAGCTCCGCCTCCAGAGAAATCTCTTGATTTTAGTAAGGACTCTGGAATACGCCCCCCTGTCCCATTGGCTAGCTCCATAAATGGAGGCTAGCCATTGGAACAGAGATCTGTCCGTCAAGGCCGGACCAGATTCGGGGGCGTTCCCGAGATTTTTTCCCTGGGCGTTCCCAGGTGAGTGCTCTGCCTTTTGATTACCCTTTCCCGCCCCCTCCCGTTGTCTGTGCGCCGTTCCCGCCCCTGTAAACACGCCCCCAATCTGAAAAAATCAGGAGTTGCTGGCCGCCATTTTTTTTGGGTCCCACGATGGAAGATTAGTCACCCGGCAGACAATGGAGTTGCTCGGCCTGCCCTGCTCCCTCCACCCCGCCTCCCTCTCCAAACACTGGCTCTCCTAACCCGGGCTGCGGAAGATTAGTCACCCGGCAGACAATGGAGTTGCTCGGCCTGCCCTGCTCCCTCCACCCCGCCTCCCTCTCCAAACACTGGCTCTCCTAACCCGGGCTGCGGAAGATTAGTCACCCGGCAGACAATGGAGTTGCTCGGCCTGCCCTGCTCCCTCCACCCCGCCTCCCTCTCCAAACACTGGCTCTCCTAACCCGGGCTGCGGAAGATTAGTCACCCGGCAGACAATGGAGTTGCTCGGCCTGCCCTGCTCCCTCCACCCCGCCTCCCTCTCCAAACACTGGCTCTCCTAACCCGGGCTGCGGAAGATTAGTCACCCGGCAGACAATGGAGTTGCTCGGCCTGCCCTGCTCCCTCCACCCCGCCTCCCTCTCCAAACACTGGCTCTCCTAACCCGGGCTGCGGAAGATTAGTCACCCGGCAGACAATGGAGTTGCTCGGCCTGCCCTGCTCCCTCCACCTTCCGCTTCATGTTTTTCGAGCGCACATGGCCGTGGGCGGGGTTGCCGAAATGCCCGCTCCGTGCTGGGCCTCCGTTGTTCCTCAGGTGAGTGCTTGTTTCTTTTTGCTTAAGTGGTTCATGAAACTGCATGTTTCCAGCGGTCTCCCTCCTTTGCTTCTCCCCCATCTCCATGTTACGCGCTTTCACCCGTATTTCTCTTCCGCTGTACCCTGTGTGGCTCTCTCTCACCAGGTTTTTCAAGTATAGAATACAACAGTCGCATTGCAGTGCTATAATGCCAAATTAATTGATACATTTATACTTTTAGCAGTGTATGAGATGCGCACCACGTGCGTTGCATTAGCATGGATAACAAGACCACAAAATGGTAGCAACAAATTAATTAAACTATCCCCAAACGCCCTGCCGCCCCACACCCCCTGAAAAAATTGGGTAGTCATAGTATAGGCTGAGTAACAAGCTGTAGGGTGTATGAGGAGTCCTGTGTGTCCCCGGAGGCATTAGAGTAGATGTGGCCGACTCACCCAGTGGATTCTGCTAAAGGGGTGCCCCAGTACAAGAGACGAGCGAACAACCCCATGAGGGTTTTCAGGCCACGAAACAAGTATTGGGTGCTAGGATTAGATCTCCCTACCGTGCTTCATATTTCTCTTGCCCCTGTGCTTCCCCCTGTGTTCTCTCCCTCGTTTGCGTCGCTCTACCTTGCTTGTTGCTCCCTTCCTAGTTGTTTCCTCCCCCGCGTGCTTCCTTTCCCTTGTTGACTCTTTCGCTTTATATATAAAAGCGCTTTCATGCTACTTCATTTTTGTGTTGGGTTTTTTTGTGACCAATTCATCGGTTATGCTTCCATACTCTGGGAGCTCAAACTTATTGCAGCACACGAGTGAAGTGTCATTCTGCTGTATTCAAAGAGCTTATAATAAGCAGGTCACAAGTGCATATTGTCATGCTGCTGTATTGTATGACCTCGTACAACAAGCAGCTCGAGTGCACACTCATGCTTCTGTATTCTGGGAACTCCTACAACAAACGGCACGAGTGCACACTGCCAGGCTGCTGTATTCAGGGAGCTCGTGCAAGGATGGCACGTATGCTCCCCGCCAGGCTTAGATGTGGCCGACTCACCCAGTGGATTCTGCTAAAGGGGTGCCCCCCAGTACAAGAGATGAGCGAACAACCCCATGAGGGTTTTCAGGCCACGAAACAAGTATTGGGTGCTAGGATTAGATCTCCCTACCGTGCTTCATATTTCTCTTGCCCCTGTGCTTCCCCCTGTGTTCTCTCCCTCGTTTGCGTCGCTCTACCTTGCTTGTTGCTCCCTTCCTAGTTGTTTCCTCCCCCGCGTGCTTCCTTTCCCTTGTTGACTCTTTCGCTTTATATATAAAAGCGCTTTCACGCTACTTCATTTTTGTGTTGGGTTTTTTTGTGACCAATTCATCGGTTATGCTTCCATACTCTGGGAGCTCAAACTTATTGCAGCACACGAGTGAAGTGTCATTCTGCTGTATTCAAAGAGCTTATAATAAGCAGGCATATTATTAAGCATTGCATTGTACAAAAAAAGTAATCCCAGCTAAGTCCGTCTAAGAAACAAAAACATGCAAACAAAGTCTCTCGGTTCAGTCTGTGAAAGGCGAAACCGTTGCATTGTAAATGCTTGTTCAATGTTGCTGACAGACCTGGTTTGCTTCTCAACTAAATCTCCACTCGTTTCGGCATCTCTCTCTCTCTCGCCCCTGATGGTAAGTGCCCTGTTACTATTATGAAGTTCCTCCACTTTTACAAATGCCGGCCCTTTTTCTGTTCATGTTTTGGGATTGTGCCTAGCACCCCATGCCCACCATTTCTGATGTCAAATGGAAGATAACACCCTTTTCCATCCGCCAGCATTAAAGAAGCATGTGAGACAGTGTGAGCCTGTGTGAGAGGACCACCACCTCCAGCGTGGCTTGCTGCTGCCACCTCCAAGCGAGTATGTCTGCCCTGTTGTTATAACCTGTACTCTATTAGTCCCCAACTAGATTTGTGCAGCACCATTTAAATGTCAACACTGCACTGCAATGGGCAGAGGTGGGTTAATTAAGTGTTCATCAGCACGTATGGTTTTGAGCATTGTGTCCAATACAGCTGTCATTTTAAATCCGTGATTTACACTCCAGCATTTTTCATGGAAAAAATAAACTACAAACGCAAAAACTCGGTGAAAAAAATCATGCATGGGTTGTTGATTTGCCTTCTACAGCTCCAGCTCACATTTCCCATTTGTTTTAGTTGGTGTTATAAATCTAAATGTAACCCATGGCACCAATAGAACAGTTTACAAGTTTCATCACACAGAATGGTTCAAAAACATACACCCTGAAAGGATTTCGCCATCTTGGCCCACCCAGTCACTGGGCCTTCGTGCTTGAGGTTGTAGAAGACTCATGTGCCACTAGTTTTACTTCCCATGGTGGCAATACCTTTGTTTAAAAAAAAAACAAAAAAACATAATTATTTTACAACTGCAATACTGGCTCAGCAGCCGTGGCTGCTTAATGTGAAATACAAACCTGTCTGGCAACCGTACAAACAGTGCAAGCACAAATACAGGCACCTCGATCAAGTCCTGGCGCACTAATTCTGCTGCCAGCGTAGGTAATACATTCAATTCAGCCTTTCACACTACTTTCCTGCATTCTAAACAAAGTCGAAGTCACATACTTTGTGATCAGGTTTTAATAGTACTAGTCAGTTAGATTCCCCCCACCAAAGGCATGCCCTGCCTCTTTCCTCTCTGCAGCTCCACCTTGTCTCTATGTACCCATCCCTCTCGGAGTTCTAAAAAGCATCTATTGTCCCTGTCTCAGCCTCTCCTGCCTACCTTTGCTGCCTGCGGTATCTCTTTCTCCCATGCATTCTATTACTATCTAGCTACTGTTAGCTCATTATTTGGCATTCCTGGTGATCCAGTTGCTCAAGCTATCTTTGTTTCATTCCACACTGGTTCATGACAGCGTTGTATAGCTATTTAATCATTGGTGGCACAGCACCCAGAAAAATGTGCTGCATGGCTAAACACCTATGAGATCGCAAAAGCGAGACCTATTGGCCATGCCAATGCTTATTATAGGGGGCATCTCCAAGATGCCCTCTAAGTACATTTTTCTTTAAATCCCACACTATCAGTGTGGGTTTAATGTGCTGAGAAGTTTGATACCATACTTCCCAGTTTTCAGTAAAGCCAATATGATGCGGTGTAATTCATAATAACAAACTCCTAGCACCATATAGTCTTAATGGCATTACTGCACTTTTCTAGGAATTGACGTAGATACTGTAGGGGTACAGGGCTTGTGCACCTGTACCCTCACCACTGGTATAGTGCACCCAGCTAGAGGGGTGGCTGACCTATGCCAGGGCAGTGGGTTGTCGGCATGGCACACAGGGACTATACCATTTACAGTGGACTGACATGTGGCCACAGAGTGCCAATTGGGTCTTGTATCAATGCAGTTTAGGGACCAAAACATAGGCCCCAGGTACCTGATTGGCAGGAACCCAGGGCACACTGAAAGAACATCAACAGATTGGCAACAAGTGAGGGCAACCATGCAAAAAGAGAACACTTTCGTGCAGTGTACCCATCCCAAGGAAGGGACCCATTGGTCCCGCCCTGTACCTACCTGCAACGCCCCTAAATTTAGTATTTAGGGTCAACCCTGAACCTTGCCGCCTCAGACAAGAAGGAGCGAGAAGGATCGAAGAGCTGTGCTGAGGAAGAAGAGGAGGGCACCAGCTGACTTGGCCCCAGCCCTACTGGCCTGTTCCCACCTCGACTGACCACAGCGAAATCCTAGTGTGTCCTGCAGCCAGCAGCCCTCCAGGACCTTCCCTGCCTTTCCAAACCAGACTCTGTCTCCTATGAGCACCGGATTTACTCACCCACAGACTCTGGGTCCAGCCGGAGTTCGAGTGGCTCAACATCCCGAGGTGGTCTCCCTGACCTGAGATCCAGTGACCCCTGACTTATCTCAAGCCGACGCCTGCAGCCTCAGTCCTGAGACTCCCCCTGACCGTGACCAGAAGCTGATAAGAAAACCTGAGGACACACCTGCACCCGACTCCAAACAGCCTTGGGAGGCCCAACCAACAGCAGTGTCCTGGCAACACCCAGCATCCCAAGATCTTCGTCCCTCAGCCTTCAGTGCTTTTGCAAACCCAAGAATCCCCTTTGAAAGTAGCAGGGTGCCTGATGCCAAACCAGGACCCTGCACCCGGCAGCCCTAGTACCGCTGTGGGTGCACCTTAGGTGCTAAACCAGATCCCCCTTGCCCTGAGCTTAAGTCCAGGAGCTTTGCACCCTCAACCTTGTGGCCTGTCATGAGCAGCCACTTACCGGCGGCCCCCTATACCCTATTGGAAAACATTGGCCCTCAGTATTCTGCATCCGGCTGCCCAATACCGCTGAGGGTGCTTGTACAGTGCATCCTTGACCCTGGGGAACCCTGGTTCTAACCCCAGAATACCAACTCAACTCCCACTGCCAAGTTATTTACCTATGCAAAAACTGAATTGCTTAACATTTGTCTAGGAAATGTCCCAGTTTCATATCTAGGCATACCACACTGATTAGCAAAAATAACTTAAAAAGTAATCCAAGAAGTAACATACACCGTAATCTACAAAGTAACTGAAAGGTAATTTGACTATTGCATAAATCTTGCAAAGTATTTTACTTACCTGTACCTGGCTTGGATTTGTTCTAGAAAATAAAATATAACTAAATAATATTTTTATACAAACAAATTAGTCTGAGCTCAGTCTGAGTGGGTGAAATTATTTCTTGCCTGAGTGTGTACAATAAACGCTAAACACTACCCTCTGATAAAGCCTTACTGCTCGCCCACACTACCACAAATGGAGAGTAAGGCAGTATCTACTTTTACTTCTGCCTACCTTTGGGTTTCCACTGGACTGTGCACACTATACATTACTTTGGTAAAGTATATACAGAGCCAGCTTCCTACACCCATCCTCTCTCTCCAGGTTCCATGCCTTTCAGTAACTATGGAGTCATCCAAGGAACTTTCCCAAATAAAAAAAAATGTAAACTAACTCTGAACGCATTTTCTTTACTTTAGAGAACTAACACTTCAATTCCGTGCTCCAAGATATAAATATACATGTACTGAGAATGGATTCCTTTGGATACAAATGCAGTCAGAGGTTATTTGGCTCCTATTTCACTCCTACAGTATCATAAATTATTCTGAAGAAATGTAAATTAAGGAAAACATTACATTAATGACACAGACAAGCCAGCAACATCAGTAAATGGAAGAGAGGGCATTTAAATAAATCAAATCTTGTGAGCCAGACAAATCGCATAACATGATGCTCTCATATTATGCACTAGTAAAACATCTTTCTACAATATGGACCCATGTGTATATGTTGTGAAGCTCTTGGCACTTTATAGTCGGTAAGAGTGGGAGCCACTTCATTAACACAAGAAATACTCCTGCAAAACACCATTCACCAATTTGTTCATTTACCAGCTATATTTTCTCCTGTATTTTATTCCACAAATCAGAGTTTTGAATTTTACCCCCACAACTAATAAGAAACTTTGTAAATATAATGAAAGTTGTGAAGTTTCCGGAAGAATTTTACAAGTGAATATCTGCATTTTTGTACAACCATACCCGTAGCAATACCTGATAAGACGCTGCTGCCTCCCCATACACAATACATAATCTGGGCGTGTGTGGCTAGAGGGCTGTCCCAAAAGCCTTTCCTACGTAATAGTTAGAGGGGGAGAGTGGGAGGCAACATTGAGAAAGGCCAGTGTTTGCCAATACTCAAGGGTGAATCTTCTCTCTGGTCCCGGGTCATACATAACACCCAGGAAGCTGGTACTTAGTAGCACAGTAAATACTGGAGTAACCTTTTGCTTTGGAGACATTAGTTTATTTATAAAAACAAATAAGTGAAAGGAATGTAATTTTAGAAAATGACAAGCTAGTGCTTGGGGACAAGAGAAGAGAATCAGTACCAAAACATGGCAATTTTGGAAATTCCCCCACCTTGTCCCCAAGTGCCATCCTGTCACTGGTGCTTTGCATGCTAATTCTTCAGTCACTTAATCACGTGTCTAATGTGGCGCTAAAGACCACACAAATTGCAGCACCGCACTGTATAGCTCCAGGCTCTCGTGGATAAGGATTTGCAAGGACTTCCTGAATATCGGAAGGTCAGCAACAACTCTCATATTTTCAGGCATATCTTAAAACCAAACCTGCTAAAGCCTGGAAAGATTTAAACTAATCCTTATTTCTCGCTTTTTACTGGACCCTGTCAAAGTCTTACCCAGAAAGAATTGACAGTCAGAAATTTCTGGTGGTTTATCAAGCTTACGGTTTGTAATTATTTCCTTTACTGTGCTAATTCCTAACTAGAATATAAAATGTCATTTACCTCACAGCTAGTATTTTCTGATTCCTGTATTTGAGCGACTGTCAACTAAAATCATATACCCAGAGACACGCAATT
The DNA here is from genome assembly GCF_964261635.1 of Lissotriton helveticus. Lineage (NCBI taxonomy): Eukaryota > Metazoa > Chordata > Amphibia > Caudata > Salamandridae > Lissotriton > Lissotriton helveticus. The sequence goes on along the minus strand of NC_136070.1, from coordinate 960,124,245 downwards.
GCAAGTCTGCTCCTAACTATCCATCATCCTCTGCGTATCAAACCAACACCCAACCCCACCATACCCATCACAGTATCCAGTACTTGGCAGGTCCTGGAACACCTTACATATAGATGCATACAAAACTTTAACTGTTGGATGCTAGTGGATTTGTGGTAATTAAAAATGCGTTTGTGCTTTGTGTTGAGTTGCGTATTTGTTTTGGAAATTAGTATAATCTAGATTTATTTGTTGATCTGACTCGTTGAATTCAGCAGGATTCTTCCTGCCTGCATAGCAAACACTCACTCTCAGGCACTTTAAACACACCTATGTTAAAGTGGAATACACTGCTAAGAGTTTCCGTTGTTTTAAGGCTGAAAAGCAATGATTAAGAGTACAATAAAGTGCACCGACAATACAGCTAAATTCGCATTTTTGAGCCGCAAAATGTGCAAATGCCACAATATCCTGGGGGTCTGCTTAATGCGCCCCTGAGACCCAATCGGTTGGGGCCAGAAACATTAAAGGGGAGGAAGTGCGCTTCACCCTTCCCTGAGTTTTAAAAGGCCCCTGGGACACCATCCCCTGGGCCTGGTCAGTTACTGTGTCCTAAGTAGCCCAACCCCGGTAAACAGTGTTCCTGCAGGCAGGGAAACATGTTGCTCCCACCTGACTAGCATTTTTACATCTCCCACTGGGTGGAAGCAAACATATCTTCCCTGTCCGCAGGAGCACAGGCAGGGAAGGCATGTCTGCTCAAGCCAGTTGGCAGCAGACTTTTCTTTCCCTGTCCATGCTGCTGCAAGCAAGCAAACACAGATTACTCCTGTTGGGAGAGAGCATACAGAACGATCTGCTCCTGGCGGGTGTGAGTACTGCCAGCTCCTGCAGCATGCAGGTAGCTGGAGGGGGCCAGAGGGCTCACCTCATGGCCGGCCCCCAGCTTGGTAGGTGCACTGGGGCACCCACCTATAAATAACACTGGTCCTGGGGAGCGGTCTCGCCGGCTGGTGGGCAAGGGGAATAGAGTCCTCAGAGTCACTATTAACTTAGGGATGGGGCTGTGCGCTCCCTTTCCCTTAATTATAAAAAAAAGGCCTTAGTGGAAGGTGTCCCTGGGGCCACAAGCCCCTCCCCACCCCTATAAATAGACTGCCCCTGGGGTCTTCGGGCCATTTGTGCTGGGAGGGGGGTACTCGCCCCCTCATCCCCCCCCAAAAACGTTTTGGCCCTGGGACATGGGGTCCCTCGGGCCAATTTGGACTCTGGGAGGGTATCGGGCACTACCCTAATACAAATGCTTGTGGCCCCTCCCCATGTAATATATTTTGTTGCCTTGGGGGGTGGGATCCCTGGGTCAAGTAGTGGCTTGGTGAAGGGGTGAAGGGGTGGGGGGTGTGGGGTGTGGTTGTACGAACCCTTTCCCAGCAGGGAGCTTGCTGCCTGTGGACAGCCCCATGCTGTGCACAGCCAAAGACCTTGCGCAGCATTGCGTGCCTGTGAGGCGCTGGGTTTATGTATGGTAATAAAATATTACTTTGTTATAAACCTAAAAATTCTGTCAAAAACACAAAGGTTTAACCCGTTCCCTGCGCTGAACGTTCCGCGCTAGTGTGGAACGTTCTATTGCGCGGGCGGGTCTGCGATGTCCAACGGACGTGCGCAGCACTACCGAGGTAGTGCACGCGACGTCCGTTGGACGTCGCCAGCAGCAATGGGGTTAAGTAACATTACAGTTGGGTGAAAAAAATCAATGACAACACAACGTTTTGAACTCAAAATACCACAGAAATTCTCCAAATATAGTAATCAGTGCTAACTATAACTTGGCCTCCCGCCATGCACTGCTTATGACCTACCATATTGCATCTTTCATGACATGGTATCATTTATGACATCGTTATCACTGATGACATCATCCAGTGAGTGTCAGTTTGTTTTAAAATTTACATAGTGACGGTTAAGTATCATCCTACTTCTCTACCTAATTTTGTACAACCTCTTTTCTGCTAATGGGTGTAAGTGTTTACAAATTGCTTGTGCTCCTAAAGTTATGTAGAGTTATTGAGCATGGTATAATTGTTTATTTACAGGGTTAACGCTGTGAGCAGGTGACAGTTGATGACTTGTGTCCAGTATGTTGGCCACAAGTAGTTTGGTTTTGCAAAAAAAGTTCCCAATAGGGCAAAGATTCTATGTAGTAGATAGTAAGTATTGTTAGCAGGGTTGAGTATTTTGAGGGAATTGTCTCAGCATGACATTTTCCACTACGTAAAGACTGTGTGCACCATGTACTTATTGATGTGCATGAAGGCTGTTGGGAGTATTACATTTAGCGCTTACAGGCCTTGGGTATTTACAGTGAGTAGCCTCTCTTTGGAGAGGTGTTTCATACAGTGAAAAGTGCTCTTAGTAGATATCTTGTAATAAACTGTGGTGCATTCCTCACAAGAGTTTGGCTGTCTGCAACCAGTGTCGTATAAAGTAAAGTGTCTCTATAAGATAAACATTGCTTACATTTCTCACTTTTCCACTGAAGTCTGATTTATTTCTCATTCGAGATGTGCTAATTGGGAAGGGTTTGAAATAAGCCAATAGCTGTCCGTAGAAGGCTATTAGTTATGCAAAAGGTTTGAGTGTGTGGAGGAAGTTAGTTTCCTCTGAACAGTTGGATACAGATTGAACACCTTGTGCAGTACTTATCCAGTTATGTCTGGTTGATTGTTAACATGAGCTCAGCTACCCATGAAATGTATAGTATAGACTCGATGTTGTACATAACAGAAGGTTGGTTCACCTAAGGGGGTTGGGTGTCTAACAGCATTAATTATGTTTTATATTGTTCTGAGCTATTTGATACTTACTTTTGTAACTCTAATGCCATACTCCTTTATAGAGTAATGTGTACAACAGTAGCATGTCATCAGTGATGTATATTATATGGAACGTCATGAGTGATGTGATATGGGAGATCATAAGCGGTGGATGGTGAGGGTGCAAGTTATATTTGACTCTGCTAACTATAACTTTTAAATTTCTGTGGTGGATGGCGTTCAAAACATTACGTTAAACACTGTCATTTTCACCTACCTATAACTTATGTGTTTGTGTATTATATATATCCTACTGGCTGCTGCCATCAGGTAGTTGTAGTTAGGACCTAGTTTTCCTAGGCAAAGCTCTTTTGTTTTGCTAGTAACTTTGACGCCGCTTGATGAATCTTCACAAAAATTTCAAAACTTGTGTTCAGCAGTTATAGTTCTACTTATCTCAAGTAACTATAACTCGTAACCTAAGTTAACTATTACTTGAGCCCTCACCATGCACAGCTAATTGCCCCACATGTTACATCAGTAGTACATCTTCTAACATCATTGATAGTCACTGCAACATTTTCAGTAAATTATTGATAGAAAACTCTTGCATGGCGGGTGTGCGAATTATAGGTTCGAGGCATATGAGCTGCAGATTGTATACTTTGCATAGATCGATATCTAGTGTTGGGCTCGGATGATTGCATGTTTTTGTCTTCGGAGAAGTCTTGCAGTCACGAGACCGGTGACGATTCCTTCGGTGTACAGTGCGCATGGGCTTCGGCCCCATCGTTAGGTTGTTTTTTTCCGCCATCGGGTTCTGATGAAACTTGCTGCGCTCCGGTTCGGAAACGCTTCCAGACCCCTTCGACGCGCAATTACATTCACCGACGGTATTGTTTCGATCGCGTGCCTTCGAAGCGCACCTCCAAAGCTTACATCACTCTTTGACGCCTGCGAACCTCGATGCGGGCTGTTGGGCCTACCCGCGCCGATATAGACGGACGTCGATGGAACGGACTCCTTTTAAAAATTTCCACAGTGTGGTGCTAAATTTCCATACTCTAGCCTCCATCCTGTATGCAATTTGTGCCTCTCTCCAGAACATCGAGAGGACAATTGTGAAGCCTGCCTTTCATTTAAATAAAAAAAGACTATCCAGGATCATCGAGCTCGACGCCGAGACATGCAGCGAGGCACAGGCTCCATTCTGGACATCTTCAATCCCGGTCCAGATAAACTTCCAGAGGCAGAAGAGATCCTGGATTCCGAAGCAGGCGTCTCCGGCGCCGATGATATCACTCCACCTCAAAGGGACGCGAGTACTGAAACCCCGGCCCGACCAAACCCAAAACAATGGCACCGGTAACACCTTCGCCTTCGGGCTCAGGTTCACATCGTACAAAGACTTCGAACGCCCTGCCCTCTGGCTCTGCACCGAAGGACTGACAAAAGCCGTCTGGCTCTATCCAACCACTTGGCGCCGAAAAAACACTCTCTGCACCGAAGGTACAACCATCCGAGTTGCCACGCCCTCTTCCGTTGTCACCGACGAAGCACCTATAAAAGACCCCTCGGCACCGAAAGACTCGAATAAAAAGTCCGCGCCGAAGCAACTCGGTAAGGCATCGACACCAAAACAGCCGGATAAACCACCGGCACAGAAAAAAACAGATAAAACTTAGGCCCTGAAACAAACTGAAAAACCTTCGGCACCGAAGCACATAGAAAAGACTTTAGTACCATCAAAACACAAGGCACCAAAAACATCGGAACTGAGTAAAGTGGTTGTACCGGACAATGTCGCAAAACACCCAAAATCAGTTCCTAAAGACAATTCTTCGATGCCAAGCAAGTCTGTGGAGTCCGAAGAACTTTTTTCCCCAGATCCAAAGCAGACTACTACATTTATCCACCCAAAGACTGGTCTAATAGTCACCAAGCTACCTGCAAAGAGGAAACCAGAACATTTACCCCAAATTCGAGTTCCTCCAAAGAAAATTCATACATCTACTAATACTTCTCCACCTTCACCTCCACCACCTGATAACCCTAACTTAATAATTTCACCACCACACTCTCCAGATTTACAGGATAGTGATGATTCACAAGGGCATGGAGATTTAGATGTGGAAGTAATGCCATTAAGTCCTGTTAATTCACCACAGGAGCCTGACCCATGGCATGATTCTAACACTGATCCTGATTTAACAAATGATCCAGATTTCTACCCCTCGAAGCCATCCCTACCAGATGATGATGTGGGGTTTGCACAGCTTATTAATAGAGCAGCTGCATATCATAAAGTCAAACTTCATGCAGACCCTGTATTGGAAGATTTTCTGCTGGAAACTTTTGCACAACCACAAAAATCTACTCATGTCTTACCTATGCTAAAAGGCCTTATCAGACATGCTCCTGAGGTGTTTAAAGACCCAGTCAGAGCTAGGGTTCTTAACCACAGAGTTGATAAAAAAAATACAAAGCAACTCCTAGTGACCCTATTTACATTAAGGGCCAACTTCCCCTAGATTTATTAGTAGTAGCCAATGCACGTAAAAGGGCAAACTCCCAGGGATCAGGTGACACACCACCTCCTGACAAAGAATCTAAACTGTTAGACGCATCAGGTAAATGTATGGCGGCACAGGCTGCTAATTCATGGAAAATTGCAAACACACAGGCCCTGCTAGCAAGATATGACAGGGCCCACTATGACGAGCTGGAAAAGCTCATTCAACATCTTCCACCAGAGTATAAGGACAAAGCTAATGACCTTGTACAAGAATGGAAACTAATTACTAATACCTCAATAAAATGTGCCCAAGACGCAGCAGACACCGCGTCACGGGCTATAAATACTAGTGTGCTGCTACGTAGACACGCATGGCTTAGAGTGTCTGGTTTTAAGCAAGAGGTGCAAAATGCAATTTTATCAAGAGCACCCCTTTGGACCTGCAGTTGATGCATCTTTAGAAAAAATGTAAAAAGATACAGAAACAGCAAAGTTTATTGGAGCCTTACAGTCACCATCAGCCAGAGGGTCCTTTCGTCACTCCTTTTACAGAGCAGGTTTCAAAACTAACACATCAGAACACCCAACATCCTCCTATAAAAGTCCCAACCAAGGCTCTTTTTCTAGGGGATACAATAGAGGAGGTTACAGAGGTAACAACAACAAGGGTAGAGGCAACAACATCTGCAACCCCCCTAACAATAAACAGCGACTTCCCTGCGCTTCCCCCCGATCATCCCACTCCTGTCGGGGGACGCATCTCACAGTTCCTACCTGTTTGGAATTCCATCACAACAGACAGGTGGGTAAGACAAATTATCCAATACGGTTATTGCCTGGAACTCACTTCTACACCCCAAAACATTCCGCCAAGACAGCGCCCAATGTCATTAGATCATCTAACGCTACTCAAACAAGAAGTCTTGGCAATGTTACAAAAGGATGCAATAGAGCCAGTTCCTCCAATTCAACAAGGGACTGGAGTTAACTCACTTTACTTCCTTATCCCAAACAAGCATTTGCAATGCAACGCTCTCGGCTTTAGTTAAGCGTAAGCAATCTTGTTTGTAATTAGGTAGCTTTTAGCTTTGCTTTTATTAGTGTTTTTTTAAATGTTTATGTACGTACCATGCATGTGTATGTATGGATGCATTAATATTGGTATTTATATGGATATGCAGATGTTTATATATGTTTATATCTGTATGTGTGTATATATATATATATATATATTTGTACACCTACATATGTATATATATATATATGTATATATATATATATATATATATATATATATATATATGCATATATATGCATGTTATGTACATGAAAGTTTTACAAACACTAATAAAAGTAAAGCTAAAAAGCCACCTGATTACAAACAAAATTGCTTTAAGTGTAATAAAGATGAGACCTATTGCATTTTGAATGTGTTTTCACTAGTGCCTTTAGGCAAAGAGTAAAGGGTTGGAGTAAGGTCACGCTGTTTTTTCAGTGTGAGTAGTAGAGTGATTAGTAGAGAGTTATTAGAGAGTGAGTAGTATTGAGTGCTGGAGCGTGAGTGCTGGAGCGTGAGTGCTGGAGCGTGAGTGCTGGAGCGTGAGTGCTGGAGCGTGAGTACTGGAGCGTGAGTACTGGAGCGTGAGTACTGGAGCGTGAGTACTGGAGCGTGAGTACTGGAGCGTGAGTACTGGAGCGTGAGTACTGGAGCGTGAGTATAGAGTAGTAGAGTGAGTAGTAGAGAGTGAGTATAGAGTAGTAGAGTGAGTATAGAGTAGTAGAGTGAGTATAGAGTAGTAGAGTGAGTAGTGGAGAGTGAGTAGTGGAGAGTGAGTAGTGGAGAGTGAGTAGTGGAGAGTGAGTAGTGGAGAGTGAGTAGTGGAGAGTGAGTAGTGGAGAGTGAGTAGTGGAGAGTGAGTAGTGGAGAGTGAGTAGTGGAGAGTGAGTAGTGGAGAGTGAGTAGTGGAGAGTGAGTAGTGGAGAGTGAGTAGTGGAGAGTGAGTAATAGTGATTAGTAATTAGCGATTAGTAGAGTAGTAGACAGTGAGTAGTAGACAGTGAGTAGTAGACAGTGAGTAGTAGACAGTGAGTAGTAGACAGTGAGTAGTAGACAGTGAGTAGTAGAGAGTGAGTAGTAGAGAGTGAGTAGTAGAGAGTGAGTAGTAGAGAGTGAGTAGTAGAGAGTGAGTAGTAGAGAGTGAGTAGTAGAGAGTGAGTAGTAGAGAGTGAGTAGTAGTGATTAGTAATTAGCGATTAGTAGAGCAGTAGAGAGTGAGTAGTAGACAGTGAATAGAGAGTGAATAGTAATTCTGATCTTGAATGCCCTGGTTATTCCTCATTTCCCCCCTAATCTTGGTCTTTCACTCGGAAAATATAATTCCTTTTACTTGGGGGTGTACAAGACTCAACTGTATGAAAAGACAGCTTAAATGGTTATCAACAACCAGGAAAATACACTTCTTTAAGTCCTAGGAAGTTTGTTTCAAGGTTATATCATTTTTTTTTAAATTATTTTTATTTGCATTTTCAAACCAAAGAAACATAGTAAGCATGTCACAGCAGATTGTCCATCACCTCCCACTCTTCCCCCACCCGCCACCCACCGCCCCAAACATAGCGCAAAACATATCACGTCATATTTATATATGAACAAGCCATCCATATCCAAAATATATAGCTCCATCCAAGTCCTTCCCCTATACATTAGTGCTGTCAGTGTAACATACCCTACCCCCTCAGAGCCCCCATCCATGCCATAGTAACGTCGCCATTTGCCCCACACTCCATAGAACTTCTTCGGGCAACCTCTCGCTTTATAGGTAACTCTTTCAGCCGCCATATAAATGTCCATACCCCTCCTCCAGTCATCAAGCCCCGCGCCACATCCCTCCTGGCCACCACTAATGCCAGCGTTAGAAAAATGAGATGAGGTCGCGTCATATCTACCTCGTTAGTTATGCCCAGCAAGACTAGTTTAGGCTCCAGGGGTACGGTCATTTTGAGTATTTCCCCAAGCTCCCTCAGTATCCTGGCCCAGTATCTCTGGAGGACCCCACACTCCCAGATGGTGTGGTAAAAGTTTCCCTCGGCATGTCCACAACGCAGGCAATTAGGGTCATTGGCTCACCCCATCCGATGTAGGCGGTATATATCAATATACTCTATGTAGAATTTTGAATTGAATAAGTCTGAGTCGGGATTTTATTGCCACTTCCCTAGGGTGCATCAGGGCGGTCTCCCAGTCCAGCGCGTCCATCTCCCCCAGGTTCGATTCCCATACACTTTTCAGTTTCACAAGTTCGTCCGGCATGTTGTTAAGTAGGGTTTTATAAGTCAATGAAACTAACTTAGCCTGTACCTCATCCTGCAGCAGGCGGCCCTCTAACGGAGCATATTCCGGCAAGGGGTCCGAGAGCGCCTCTTCCGCCAGCCAGGCGTGGCATATTTGCGCATATTTTAAAAATTGAGTGTGGTGCAAACCGTACTCTGCCCTTAATTCCTGGAAGGACTTCAGGGCTCCCCCTCTGGAGGTCAACCAACACTGAGATACCTATATCATCCCATCGTCGGAACCCTCTCAGCTTATGTAATTCCTGTAGCCATGCACATTTCCAAATTGGGGTTTGTCTCTGGGGTTTGTCTCTAGGGTTTATGCTGCCAGCCAAGCCGTCTTGTTGCCCTGTCCCACAGCTCTACGGTCACCCTTGTTGCTGACAGCAGTGCTTCCTTCCCCCTCCCTCCATATAAGTAGTGTAGACATGTACGACGTTCCAGTTTCTCCCTCTCCAGTCTATATGTGGGGTGATCTACCGGGGCATGTAGCCAGTCATTGATTGGTGCGAGGTGTTCTGCCCAGTAGTAGGCCTCAATATTGGAAAGGGAAATCCCTCCATTATATTGGTTCATCTGTAGGGTCTCCAGAGCTATCCTGGGCTCTTTCCCTAACCAAAGCAGGTCTCTAAGTCCCTCGTTTATCTCTTTAAAAACCTGACGGGGAAGGGGGAAGTACTCGTTTTGTAGTGCATACAGAAACTGCGCTAGGGTGATCATTTTGTATATTGTAGCCATCCTAACATTGTGAGGGGGAAGGTCCTCCATCTGATCGCGTCATCCTAAAAATTCGTAAGAACTTGTTGGATATTTTTCGTATACGAGATAGAACTGCTGCTTGTTATATAAATCCCTAAGTATGTGAACCCTTCTGTCGTCACCCGTAATGCTGCGGCAAGGCCGGCCCCAAGCTTTCATCCCCAGGGCTATACAGGATCGACTTGTGCCAATTTATAGTGTAGCCTGAGCGCGAACCATATCGGCCCACTAACGTAAACAGGCGTGGTATCGAGACCTCCGGGGATGTAACTTTAAAACCAGTTATTTGTCTATCTTGCCGTATTTCGCAGGCCACCACTTCTATGGTGAGGGCGAACAACTGCGGCGACAGGGGACATCCCGGACGGGTCCCTCTCCTTATAGGGAAGTCCTCGGACAGCACACCATTAACTTTGACCCTCGCTCGTGGATCCGTATAAAGAAGAGTAATCCATTTCCGAAACTTCGGACCAAATCCAAATTTTATCAGCACGCTATCTAATAAGGGCCAATGGACCGCATCAAACGCTTTTTCAGCGTCCAGGGAGAGAAACACTTGGGGCTCCTCCTGTGCACACACTTCCATCAACCAGTTGTGTGTCCTTCGCAGGTTGTGCCTAGTCGCCCTATCTGGCAAGAAACCCGTCTGATCTAAATGGATCAAGCCTTTAATCACCTTTCTAAGTTGCAGGGCCAGGATTGTCGCTAGGAGTTTTACCTCTACGTTGAACAACGATATGGGGCGATATGATGAATATTCACCTGGCGGTTTGCCCTGCTTATAGATGGGTACTATCGTGGCCATACGGAGATCTGGCGGAAGCATCCCTTCCTCCATCGCCCCGTTGAACAAGGCCAGCATATGAATAGTAAGGAGGTCCACCGTTTTTGTAAAGAATTCCGCAGGAAACCAGTTAGGACCAGGAGATTTCCCCGGGCGTAGCTTAGCAAGTGCTTTCTGCACCTCTGCAACTGTAATCTCTACCTCCAGGGTCTCTCGAGCCTCTACGTCCAAACTGGGAGTCTCCACCTCTTCTAAATACTGACCGATCTCGGCCGCCGAGCCTAGGTCTCTAGCCCCATAGAATTCCTCGTAATAAGCTGCAAATGCCTGCGCTATCTGTGCGTCTGTTCTGCTAGGTCGGCCATACGCGCCAATCACCTGGTCTACCCACCTCGCCTCGTGTTCCCTACGACTCAACCATGCCAACAGTTTCCCAGATTTGTCCCCTAAGTCATATAATCTATGCAAGGTCGCCTGTGCCTGCGTCTTGGCCTCATTACTCGTCAGGGCCTTGTATTGCTGCTGGGCATCCAGCACTCTTCGGAGCGCGGGTACTCCCCCCGTCCAGGACATGTTGCTGATGGAGCTCCAAGATACGAGTTTCCAGGTCCCTGAATTCCCCCTGCAGTCTCCTCCTGTCCTCTGCTATCCTATTTTGTATTTTATCATGCAGGGCAGCCTTCAGAACTTCCCAAATCGTCACCCCTGACTGTACGGAGCCCAGATTGTCTGCCAGGTAGACATTCACGTCCACCCGGAATCCTCGCAGTAGGTCCCTATTCTGGAGATCCCAGGCCGCCAATCTCCACTTCCAAGTCTTCGCCCCTAGCCTCGATCCCAGCGTCCCCAACATCGGCGAGTGGTCTGAGATGCCACGTGCCAGGAATTCTGCTCGGCTCGCAGCATCAAGCGCACGGCGGGGCAGGAAGACGTAGTCTAGTCTGGAATACACCCTGTGCGCCCCAGAGAAATAAGAGTACATTCTAGTCTCCGGATGGAGCCATCTCCAGGCACCCGTTAGCACCACCATGTCGATAAATCGTGCTAGAGAGGAGTGTACCGGGGGTCCACTCGATCCCCTGACCTGTCCAATGAGGGGTGAACCACATCATTAAAATCTCCACCCACCACATGTAGAGAGTCTGGCGTATTCAGAATAATGTCAGTCACCCTTGCGAGGGTTCTGGCCTGTAACCTAGGGGGTGCATATACTGACACCACCGTCATCTTCTGGTGCCTCCAAGTCCCCGTTACTCCAACATATGTACCTTGTGGGTCCGTCCATGTGTCTAACTATAAAAGGGGGATGATTTCCTAACCAGAATGGCCACCCCTCTAGAACCGGACGTATACTCCACATAGGCCATTACCTTGTACGCCCCTCTAGACAAGAACCCACAGCGTGTCCCATGTAGATGCGTTTCCTGTAGTAATACTATGGCTGGGGCCATCCTTTTAACTAAGGCCATGACCAATCCTCGTTTTATCTTTGCGCCCAGGCCGTTTACATTCCAGGTAAGGATTTTGTCTGATCCGCCTTCTGGCGCCTCTATCTCAGGGCCACCCAGCCTTTCAGAAGACATCAAACTGGGTCAGGACCTGTCTCGGCAAGTACCCGGTGTAGGGTGTATGGGCGTAGTGAACACTCCTGTCTGCAACATGCTTAAAAAAACCAACCAGAACCTCAAACCTCCCCCTGAACCCCCCTCCCTCCCCCGACCCCGCTACTGATTCACCCCCTCCCCACCTCCCTCCCCCGGCCAGACCCATCGCCATCATAATGATAGAGATACAGCTGTTCAGGTGAAGGTCTGTCGCCCACACTCTACCCCCCTGCTACGAACTTGCCCAGTTCACCCTCCTACAAGAGATTGGTGTGAAGGTATAAATCACAAACATAGAACTAAGGAAACAATAGGAAATAACAATCAATCCAATACTGTTGAAGCAAACAGTTCTAGAACAAAAAAGAGGGGGAAAAAGGAAAAAAGAAGGGGGGTGGTCAACTTGCGTGCTCTCGGCTACAATGTCCACATTAGGCTGACCCGTGCTGTCCCTTCCTCATGAGTTAGAGTCCTGCGGGTCCCCCTGCGAGGCCTCAGTGTCCTGCGTGTGTCCCTGCTCCATGTCCTTTATGGCTGCTATAAAGGGATGCATTGAGCGCCCCTCCAGGTCTTCTCCCTCCGAGGTGGTATTACCAGGCTCGTCTTCTCCCTCCGATCGTGCCTTCTCTGCCAGGCAGCGAAAACGTTAGCCTGTCAGCCGAATCGATTCAAGGGAGGCTGTACTTTTCCATCGCCTTCTCCGTGTTCCAGAAACCCTGTACGGGGTGGCTGCCACGTCCCGGCTGCCCCGCCACTGCCTCACTCGCTGTGGCTTCGGAGATCCTCTAGAGTATCCCCCAGGCTGGTCCTGTTCCGACGGTCCCCGCTCCCGCGTCGTCTGCCGCCCCAGCGGTGGGCGTCCCTCCAGCCACTGCCAAGCCTCCTCCGGGGATTGGAAAAAATAGGTCTTCTCCTTGTATATCACCTTCAGCTTTGCAGGGAATAGCAACATATATTGTATTTGAAGTGTTTTCAGCTTGGCTTTGACGGAATCGAAGGATCGCCGTTGCTTTTGCACCTCCTGGCTGTAATCCGGGAAGATCATTATGTGTGCATTTTCCTGCCGGATAACCCCAAGTTTCCTAGCCTCTCGGAGGATCATGTCCCGGTCTAAGAAGTTTAAGAAACGAGCAATGAGTGGTCGCGCCCCAGCCGGAGGTCTCGCCATCAGTGGTCTATGGGCCCTCTCAATGACAAAGCAAGTGGCAAATTTGTCCTTTGGGAATGTATGAAGCAGCCATGAGTGAAGAAACTCCGCCATGTTTGCTCCCTCAAGTCCTTCCCTAAAGCCTACAAAACTGAGGTTATTACGTCTCGCTCTGTTTTCGGCATCGTCCACCTTCCAAAGGAGTTGTTTATGGGAGGCTTGGAGATCCACCAGGCCCTTCTTCAAATCCTGCACAGTGTCTTCCGCCTTCCCTAGCCTGGTCTCCATATTTGTCACACGTTCGGCTAGATTGCTAAGGTCCTGCCACAGGAGCGCCACCTCCATCCCCCACCTCTCCGATTTTGTTTTCTAGGGCCTCTCGAGACACTTGTATGGCGCTCATTAGAAGGGCCGTGTCCGAACTTGCCCCACTCGGTTCAGCCTCTGCCACCGGAGGGGCCACTGCATACCTGTCCAGGGTGCCCTGTTTGGGGGGGCATCGGGGTCCAGATTTTTCTTGCCCATTGTAGGCTGCGTCACTGTTTTTCCCCCACTGGGCTCTCCCTGCTCTGAGCCGCCGTCGCGCAGGGTTCTCAGTAGCTCACGTCACCAGCCACCTCCACCGCCGTCTCCAGGTGGTGTTGCCCAAGCTCCACGTCCGCCCGAGCACCGTAAGCTGCACCGCGGCACCCCTCACCTCCAGGTCTCTGAGGGCTCAGAACTCAATCTGCAAGGCCATGCAGCTCGCCCCAGCTCCTGTCAAATGCAATCCACAAGGGCTCCTTCACCAGTCGTCACCCCACCTGTTCACAAGGGGGGGGAGGCGCGGCCTCGCCACACTGCTTCCATCCAGTCCCTACTCCTGGCAAGCGCCCCGACTCTTGCAGCCCCTCCACGCCACTCCACCGAGCGCCTCAGCCGCTCTCCCAGTAATCAGGGCTCCGTCACTCCCACCAGGGTCCTGCCAGTGACTCCCCCACCGGCACTCCCAGTCGTGGTGCGGGTGGGTGGGGGCACCCAGTGTTTAGAACAAGTCTGCCCCGGGTCCAGCCAGCAGGCAGCGGGGAGAGGCGCCGGGATGGGGCTCACCTCGAGTAGGCCGGCCGCTGCAGCGTTAGGGGCGCTTCCGCCCAGCCCCAGCCGTCGCTGCCTCCAGGGCACTCTCCCTCAGGCCGCACAGCAGCTTGCGGGCCCACGGCCGCCAGCACTTCTCCCGCCGACCACGGGAACTGCCCGATGTCGGCAGCCTCCGGAGTGCACACCAGACGTCGGGGGCCCGTCTGTCCATGCCGAGCCCCGGCCGGCCTCCTCCACACGCCCCCCCGGAGCTCAAGGCGGAGTTCTGCCAGCTTCCTCTGTCTCCGTTGGGGTCGCAGGTCGTCCCAAGGGCCCGCACCAGTCGGATCCAGGAGAGCGGGTGGCAGCGCCCAAGACTCCATCACGGCCAGTAGCTGCCGAGCCTCTCCCTGCACCGCAGTTCTCAACGTCACGGAGCCGGCGCCATATTAGGTCGCGCGCCCGGCCTCCGGATCCGTGTCCGTTCCCGGATAAAACAGGTCTTTCCCGTCTCCGTTGCACGCCCAACAGCACCTAGGGGCCGTAGGGACCTCCAGGGAATGATAAGTGCCCAGTCATCGGGACTCAGGGTCGCCGATATAGTTGTCGGATCACTGCTAGTAGCCGGAGCTATGAAGCTCACGTCCTACCCGGCCATGTTGCTAGCTATGCCCAGACTCAAGATTATATCATTGAGCACATATAATACTGAGAGTAAATCCACATAATGCACTTTATTAATGATGTAAAAAAATTAACAAACAAGCATTGGCATTGCCAATAGGTCTCGCTTGTGGGACCTTATAAGTATTTAGTTTTGCAGCACAATATCCTTGTAACTAAATACTTTTAAGGTCCCACAAGCGAGACCTATTGGCTATGCCAATGCTTGTTTTTCATGTGCTTCACCCCAGCCGTGGCTTTTTTTGGCAATAGGTGTAATCTGTCAACATTGAAAACGCAGCAAGAGATAGACTTCAGGAAAGCATCGTGGCTATCGCGAACCTTTTTTTTCTTCATTGAATACCTCATAAAACACGTCTACTGTTTCTAGGCACAGTAAATAGCAGATGTCACAATTTTTTTTTAATTTTTCTGCAGATTTATATAGGGCGAACGTATTGGAGCGCTTTACATACGCACTAAGTTACCTTACACAAGGACACATTCATTTCTAAGTAGGCACGGGGATATTAAGCGATATGCCCAGAATCACTGACTGAAAGCTGACCAAGGACAGGCTCGAACCTGGTTCCGCCGATCCAAAGTCGGCATCTCTGGCTGGAAGGCCAAAACCTCTCTTCGGCTCGCTCTCCGTACTATGGGGCTTATTCACAAGCCCCGTGTGACATACCGGCGGCGCAGGCGACTTATAAATAAGCCCCTATCATTGGAGCGGTAGTTTGTGAACTGAATTAAGAATGAATGGCAAATGAAACAATATGAAGAGATGCCAGCATTTGCAACAACCATTGGACAACACTGGCAATGGGCTGAACATATTAGGGCCGTTTGTATGGCCACCCCACCCCCACAGAGCACTGAAGGGCATGGAAGGACACAGGGGACTCAGTTTAAACCCTGGCATACATAATGTGCACGTCTGCTCCTGGTGGGAAAGGAGCGGCGGTAATTATAGTGCCCGGTAGAGGCTGTAAACTGCGCATCCCAGTGACGGGGCTGATGTATGCCCCATCTGCTGCTTATCTTTATTAGAAAGGGACCTCCAGAAATGAAACGCCGCCAGTTGTCTGCTCAAGATAAACAAACGGCGCCTGATATTAATGCGCCTTTGCTCCTGGGTCCTCGCAGGCCGGGGTCTCCCCTACTGATGCTTACCAGCATCTGTGCTTTAATGTTACTGCGGGAAGTGACAGAGCATCCAGGCACCGCGTGCGTGACGCCGGGCTCTGGCGGGAAATGCGGAGAGCGCAGTGCGTGACTTGAGGTGTGCGGCCATGCATCGGCCTTTCCCCGTCCTAAGGCCATGGTGCCACTGCACCTTGTGCACAGATAGCTACGCCCCTACGCGGAGAGAGGGATTATATGTGGCTTTTAAGGTGACTTGCGTAGTGTATGAGGCCTGTGGGTTAAGTGTGAGAGACGTGGTGCGGAATGAGCTGTGTCTAGGTCGGGTGGGTGAGTTGTGTTTCGAGATGATGTGTGGGGTGGGCTACGGGTGAGTGAGCTGTGGGTTAGATGTGATCGGCGAGTTCGGCAGCTCATAGGTGAGAGAGCACAGATTGGTCTCTGGGTTTCGAAGTGTAAGGTGAGCTCCAGGTTTGACGTGTGAGCTGTAGGTTTGACGGGTGAGCTGTAAGTTTGACGGGTGAGCTGCAGGTTTGACGGGTGAGCTGCAGGTTTGACGGGTGAGCTGCAGGTTTGACGGGTGAGCTGCAGGTTTGACGGGTGAGCTGCAGGTTTGACGGGTGTGCTGTGCGGTGAGGTGGGGTATTGGATCTGTGAGGTGAGACTGGCTTGATGTGCTGGTGTAAGATCCCACAGTCACTGGGGCAGCAGCGGGGTGAGGTAGTATGAGAGAGGCTGATATGTCGGGTGAAATGTGGGACAATATGCAGGGTGTAAGACCAGCAGTGGCGTGAGATGTAGGTCCATCTGCGGAATGCCTGGTGTATACTCTGATCTCAATGTCCAGGAGGAGTGCTGCTACAGGCTGGGGAGGGGGAGGAGAAATGAAAGGAAAGGCTGTGTTTGCGGGGAGAGAGAGGGGAGGTGCTGGTGTGGGAGGGGGGAGGTGCTGGTGTGGGAGGAGTGCTGCTACGGCAACTGCTACGGGCTGGGGAGGGGGAGGAGAAATGAAAGGAAAGGCTGTGTTTGCGGGGAGAGAGAGGGGAGGTGCTGGTGTGGGAGGGGGGAGGTGCTGGTGTGGGAGGAGTGCTGCTACGGCAAGGCTGTGTTTGCGGGGAGAGAGAGGGGAGGTGCTGGTGTGGGAGGGGGGAGTTGCTGGCGTGGGAGGAGTGCTGCTAGGGGAGGAGAAGCCCTGGCCGTGAATGCTCGTGCATGTTCACGTGAACTGCAAGAAAACGCCGGGCTGAAAGCCCTTAGTTTGAAGAGGATTTTGCCGACATGAATTCTCGCTCCGCTCGATGCGCATGCGCGCATCGATAGGTCGCGAGACCTAAAAACTAAAAGGTAGGCTTCCCTTGGTGGCTCTATGCCACACCTACAGAGGGGCCTGCATGTTGGGGGCCCTGTAGTATTTAATGGAAGATGTTGAGAGTATGCGTGTACGGGGGGGGGTCAGGAGTTAGTCTTCTAACTCGCCGCCTCGTGGGCTATGATCCACTCCATAGAATGCTAGCTCATCCATGAACTACTACAGCTCTTCGTGGAAAGATCTGTGCAGCGGTCGGGGGTTTCTATGTTAGGTGGGTCAATTGGTATGGATGCTCCCATGCCTTTTCAACAGCTTCATTCATCAGACTGCCAGCCTTCCCTTGGAATACTGCAGCCTCTGATGGGGCTTGAATATGCTACCCACAGGCGAGGAGGAGTGGGGGGGTGAATGAGGTGGTAAAACCGATTACTGGATCCTTAGGGGCTGAGGGTTTGCGATTCAAGGGTGAGTGGGGTCTCTAGAATTGTCACATCCCCAGATCTTGGGTTTAAACTTGCTAGGCAACCAGCAAGTCCTTTGGGTATAGCACCCTCCGAGGGATTGCACATAAATGTTAAGGAGTTGCTTGAGGTGTTGGGGGTTTCCCATAGAGAACGGAGCTATCCCATTCCATCCTAAGAAGACTATACTTACAAGATCGTCAGCCAGTCCTTGGGGTACCGCAGCCTCGAGCAGCCCAGCGCCGAGGGCAGGGAGTGGGCGCTGTTAAGGGGCGAGTAGAGTACCCCGAGGCGGCACCAAACAGGAGCAGCAGGAGGCCGTGCAATGGAGGTATGACTGTGGGGGTCCACGGGGACCCGCAGGAGGGCACACTGCAGAACGAGGGCCGTTCAACACACGCAGGAGTCTCCGCACCGGAACACGTTACTGGGGCAGATTCCTACAGCCACTGAAGAGGCAGAGAGCGGCGTGCATTCCTCGCTACCCACGACCTGTGCCGCTACTGACACCACCCAGCCTGCTTTGACCTCCGACAGTTGCAGACCCGCACCTTAAAGGGGATGTGACGAGGAGTGCTGCAGGCACCGCCTAGCATAGCGTCTGCAGCCCTTTGCCTTTAACCGCTTTTACTGACCGCCGACAATAACAGCTATGAAAAGGAATATGAGGTGAGCAGAGCCGGCAGGACACCACATTAGCACTGGGCACCCTTAAGGGGCATTAGTGACCGCTGACGGGAATCTAGGATAGAAAGGAAGGACTACTGCTGAAATTGTATTGGGCAAGTTTTTTTGATCATTTCAAAGCAATTTCTTAAAAGCTGCTAACAAATACAACAGCAATTAAATAGATACAGTTCAATGAGTACCGGTAGGATGTGAATGTAATTTATCAAAGTGTAACAGAACAAGCTCTCGCTACGACGTACACTTTTCTGCCGTCCCCCATCGTCAGATGCACAAATTTGTGTACCATAAGGAACAATTTATTTTTAGACTTTCTTTGAGTAGTGTGGAAAGCAGCCTCTATATTCACTTGCATTGTGATATCGTTTATGCAGAAGTATTTCCCTGAATTATGAATATTTTACCACCTTCCTGGAGGTAAAATTCATTCATCAGAGTAGACAGCGACAAAATGATTTTGGAGACCTCTGCCCCTGTGGTCTGTGATGGTATGATCGCGGCACCCACGCATTACTTTTAAAATGTTATTAAGTAAAGCGCGGTTGCCGCGATTATACTAAAATGAAAGAAATAGATGTTTTTTCTATTTCTTTCATTTTGGTATAATCGCGGCATCCGCGCTTGACTTATAACATTTTAAAAGTAATGCGCGGATGCCACGATTATACCAAAATGAAAGAAATAGAAAAAACATCTATTTCTTTCATTTTGGTATAATCGCGGCACCCGCGCTTTACTTTCAAAATGTTACAAGTAAAGTGCGGTCGCCGCGATTATACTAAAATGAAAGAAATGTTTTTTTATTTCTTTAATTTTGGTATAATCGCGGCACCCGCGCTTGACTTATAACATTTTAAAAGTAATGCGCGGGTGCCGCGATTATACCAAAATGAACGACATGGAAAAACATGTATTTCTTTCATTTTGGTATAATTGCGGCACTCGCGATTTACTTGTAACATTTTAAAAGTAAACCACGGGTACCGCGATCATACTAAAATGAAAGAAATTTCTCTTTCAGAGCCGTTCCGCTTGAACGGCCTCAGCCTGACTTACTGCTCTTGTAAAAGCTTTCTTATCTTCTTTATGGGGCCATCTGTTTTGCAGCGTGAATCTTTCTGGATTCACTATGCTGTGCATTATTCCGCGGTCTTGTGGTTGGGTCCGGATTCATAGTCTTTTTTTTTTTTTTTGTAGCCCAGGTGTGCGTCGGCGTCACACCCCCTTGGGTGCATTTCCGGTGACGTCGGCATGCTTCCTGCGGAAGCTCCCTCTCTTGGGCGCCATCTTCAGATTCTTTTTTTCCGCGGTCGGGTCTGGATCGTTCCCGTTTGGGCTCCAGACATTTTTGCAGAAAGAAGAAGGAAAATACAGAAATTAGAAAGAAAAGTCATCTGAAGACATCAGGAGACTTCATCGACGAGGAGTCAGCAAAGGAGAAGGTGAATCCATCGAGATCTTCGACGAACACGCGGCCAGGGAGGCCCTGAGCGCTCGATGATGGACAAAACGCCGTTCAAATTCTGCCGCAACTGCCACCACAAGTAGGCGCAGAAGGACCAGCACCCGGTATGCAACCTTTGCCTACCGGTAAATCACGAAAGCGTGGACTGCAACGCCTGCTCCGCTTCGCCCCGAAGACCCTTCGTGTGAGGGAGAGACAGAGGGTAGCGCACGCCACCCTGCAGGGGAAGGCCCCGACTCCGTCCCTCTACGATCTGGGGATGTCTTCCGAGGAAGAGGACAACGCTGCCGCCGAAGACGACAGCTACACGGTCGTAGAGACCGATTACACGAAGACTTCTGATAAGGTAGGAGACTCTCCGGCCCCCAAGAACCCGAGAGACTCTGAGTCTTGAAAAAATGAGGGCAAGGCCCCGAAAGCGCCGACGCCAAAACACCTGCCGTCCGCGAGTACTCACAGGCCCAGCGGATCCTCTGAGAAGGAGTCCCCGGCGCCGAGAGCTGTTGAACAGCAGAAGTCGTCGAAAATCGTCCCCGAAAAGGATCGATCGACGCCGTGGGAGAAGGACCCTAAACTACCGACGCCGACCAGAGACCCAAAATCCGGGTCGACGTCGAAAACTTCGGCACCAAAAACCACGGCGCCGAGCCAACCGCCGAAAAGAGCGGCTGAACCATCCGACGCGGAACACACAGCCGAGATGGAGAAAAAGAGAAGGCGCCTCGAGGCCGAAATGGAAAACATCTTGTAGCGGAAGAAAGAATTCGACGCAAAGATGAAAACCTTCACGATTCCACACAAGACCAAGCCACCAGTGGTGGAGGTGGTCGAGGAGGAAGACGAGGTCGCCGAGGAACAAGACCCGGACGTCGAGGTGGTCGACGACCAGGAAGAGGATGAGAATCCCTACGATAGTTACAACTATGGGGAGGAAGAGGACAGCAGGACGGACGCAGAGTTGGCCCCCTCTGACTTACAGGAGGTGGATTACCTAGATGTCGACACCGACAGCCCGGAGGAGGCGGTGGGCACATATCCCTCGAGGCCCTCACCGCCGGACGACATCAGGGCCTACAACTCGGTGATAAAGTCTGCCGCAGCGGTATTCAAACTCAAGCTCGACGAAGAGAAGCAGAAAGCAGACTTCCTTTTAGAGACATTGCTCCCCTCACAAACAAGGAGCCAGTACCTACCAATGCTCGACAGCGTCTTGGCTCAGGGGAGGGAAGCATTCAGGGAGCCCGCAACATGCAAGGCAGTAACTCCCAGGGCAGAGAAGAAGTACAAACATTCCTCAAAAGACCCACCCTACATTCAGGGCACGGTCTCCGCAGACTCCATTATCACGGCCACAGCAAGGAAGAGGGCTAACGTACCCACTACTTCTGGACCACCACCAGATAAGGAGAGCAAGAGGATGGATCTGGTGGGCAGAAGGATCGAACGGAATGCCGCGACCCACTGGCGCATGGCTAATTCCAACGCCCTGATAAACAGGCACATGTACCAGATCATGGAGGAGCTGGGGCAGTTGGTGAAGGACCTGCCCCAGGATGCCAGACAGAAGGCCGAAAAACTGGTTGAAGAAGGGAAGAACGTGGCAAATTCTTGCCTTAAGACGGCCCTGGATGGAGCAGACACCTCCAGCAGGCTCATGATGATGGGTGTCACTGAAAGAAGACACACCTGGCTCAGGATTTCAGGTTTCAAACCAGAGGTGCAACACAGCATCCTGAACACACCGTTCAACGGCGATACGCTTTTCGGAACAACAGTTGATGAGAAACTCAGTCAACTCAAAAAGGATAACGAAACAGCAAGGTCCATGGGAGCATTGCAGTTCAAAGGCAACAGAAGGGGCACCCCGTCACGGAGGCCTGGCGGGAGAGGTGGAAACCAGCCAGGTACATCACACCAGGCTTTCCAACAAACGCACCAGGCAGACTCGCAGGATGAGCAGGGTCAGCAGAAGCAGTCCTGGCAATACCAACAAAGAGGCCAGTCCTTTCGAGGGAGAGGAAATGGACGGAAGGGACAAGCTCGGACAGTGAGGACTGCGAGCAAGATCATGGGCATGATGGCATCATGCATCCACCTGGTACCAAATGTACGTCTCCACATGAGACCCATTCAAGAATGGCTACAGGAGCAATGGTCACAAGCTACAGGCAGTTGGGAGGATCTAGTGGTTGTAACGCACGCAGTGCAGAAGGAGATGACATGGTGGACCATGGAGAACATAACAGGGGGAAAGCCTCTAACGCCCCCAACGCCAACAGTGACCATCACCACAGACGCATCCCTGAAGGGATGGGGCGCTCACATGGAGGAGCTCAAGGTGAGGGGACTGTGGATGCCAGCAGATGCGACAAAGCACATCAATTACCTAGAATTGAAGACAATCTTCCTTGCACTGAAAGCTTTCCAAACAAGACTGTACAAGCACAAGGTGTTGCTACAAACAGACAACACCACCGCGATGTTCTACATCAACAAGCAGGGGGGTACACAGCCCCACTTTCAACGCTGGCGCAGGAGATATGGAGATGGGCCATCCCTCTCAAGATAGACCTGCTAGCCATACACCTACCGGGGAAGGACAACATACAAGCAGATTGGCTCAGCAGACAGACATCGGCATCCCACGAGTGGGAGCTCAATGCTCAAGAGATAAGGTGGCTGTTCGACAGATGGGGAACACCATCAGTAGACCTCTTTGCCACACGCCGGAATGCAAAATGCCAAAACTTCGCATCCAGACAACCCGAGGAGGGGTCACTGGGGAATGCCCTATGGATAGATTGGTCCGGGACATTTGCTTACGCCTTTCCCCCAATACCACTGATACACAGAGTGCTGAGCAAGTGCAGAGCGAGCAACATGACCCTGATACTGGTCGCGCCACAGTGGGCCAGACAGACATGGTACTCGCAGATCATGGAGATGACACAGTGTGCACCCCACAGATTCGGCAAAAGGAAAGACCTACTCTCCATGCAGAACGGAGAGGTGCTACACCCAGAGCCAGAGAGCCTCAGCCTAGTAGCGTGGCTCCTGAGGACATAGAGTTCGCACATTTGAGACTGCCAGAAAACACCCGTGAGGGTCCTTCGGGAGGCACGGAGGCCCAGCACTCGGAAGTGCTATGTTGCGAAATGGAAAAGATTCACAATATGGTGCAGAAAAGAAAGACCTCACAATAAAATGAAGAAGGACTCCACTGTGCTGAAGTACCTGACGCACTTGCTGGAGAAGAACCTTAGCTCATCCTCGTTAAGAGTTCACTTGGCAGCGATAGTCGCCTACACAAGGGGAGAAACGTGCAGGAGTTTCTTCACATCACAGGTGGTGAAAAGATTCCTAGAAGGAGCAAAGAGGATCGCACCACCCAAGCGGGTGCCGCCACCTGCATGGAACTTGAACATAGTCCTAACGCAACTCATGAAAGAGCCCTTTGAACCACTTCACAAGGCCTCCCTAGAGATGCGAACTATGAAAACAGCTTTCCTGGTTGCAATAACATCCTAACGCAGAGTAAGCGAGCTTCAGGCGCTGACGCTACAAGAACCCTACATACAAATACACAATGATAGGGTTGTGATGAGGACTGACCCACACTTCATGCCGAAGGTGGTATCCAAATTCCACATGAACCAGTCTATACAGATACCGAGTTTTTTCCAAAAACCAACAACTAGCGCAGAGCGAGCTCTCCACACCCTGGACGCCAGAAGGGCAGTCATGCACTACATTGAGAGGACGAAGGGACACAGGAAAACAAAACAGTTCTTCGTGTCATTCGCCAACAGTTTCATGGGAAAATCAGTAACCAAAAAGACTATTGCACGATGGATCGCACAGACAATCCAACTCTGCCACAAACGTGCAGGACAAGAGCTAGCAGAGGGGACACGTGCCCACTCCACTAGGAAAAAGGGTGCTACAATAGCTTTCCTGGCTAACACACCCATACAGGACATATGCCTGGCGGCAACATGGGCTTCGGTGCACACATTCACGAAGCACTACTGTGTGGATATACAGATGAACAAGGAAGCACAAGTCGGACAAAAGGTGCTCCAGCACATATTCAATAACCAACGCTCATCTTCCACCCAGCCGCCACAGAGATGAGAAACCGCTACAAAATCTATGCACAGCATAGTGAATCCAGAAAGATTCACGCTGCTAAATGAATAGTTTTCTTACCTGTCGGTGTAGTTTTGCAGCTTGAAGATCTTTCTGGATTCACTAGCGAACCCACCCACCTCCGCCAGAAAGATGAGGCTGGAGAGAGAAGAGGTGGTTAAAAAAAAAGAAAGAAAAAAGGACCTTTTTAAAGTACAAGCAGTAAAATATCACCTAAATAGAACATTGCCATTACTTCGGAAACAAAAGAAACACGGAAAAAAAGAACCCGAAGATGGCGCCCAAGAGTGGGAGCTTCCGCAGGAAGCATGCCGACGTCACTGGAAATGCACCCAAGGGGGTGTGACGCCGACGCCCACCTGGGCTACAGAAAAAAAAAACAAAGAAAAGACTACGAATCCGGACCCAACCACAAGACCGCGGAATAATGCACAGCATAGTGAATCCAGAAAGATCTTCAAGCTGCAAAACTACACCGACAGGTAAGAAAACTATTCGTTTCGCCCCATAAAGAAGATAAGAAAGCTTTTACCACACACTTAAGTCAAGGAAGCCAGTCTGAAAAGGACGAGGCTAAAAGAGAAAGAAGTACGTCACAAGGACCTCTTTTCCAATGGCTGGCCACCGTTTTGCATGAACGGTGACGCCAGCCAATGGAAAAGAAGGGCGGGGCTTAACCTCGCTAGTGAAACTTTATGAATCTCATTAAATCTTCCCAACGAGACTGCGCATGTGCGCAGTCTTACGCTAGCCGTGACCTAAAAAGGACGGCTCTCTAAGACCAATACTGGACCTCAGACCGCTAAACTGTTTCATTCATTCAGAGCACTTTCACATGGTCACTTTACGCAAGTGCTTCCACTACTGCAGCAAGGCGACTTTCTCTCCACTATAGATCTAAAAGACACCTACTTCCACATTCCAATACATCCCTCCCACAGGAAATATCTCAGATTTGTGGTAGATGGTCAACACTACCTGTTCAAGGTGCTTCAGTTTGGAGTCACCACAGCACCTGGGGTTTTTACCAAATGCCTCGCAGTAGTTGCGCCCATCTCAGAAGACAACAAATTCATGTCTTCCCCTACCTAGACGATTGGCTTATAAAAGCAAATTCCCAAAACAGTTGTGTGCAACACACGCTTCAGACAATACGGTTGCTTCACAATCTGGGATTCACTGTAAATCTAGCCAAATCCCATCTTCAACCGTCTGCTATGCAACAATATCTAGGGGCAACAGTGAACACGCTCACAGCCAAAGCTTATCCCAATCCCATCAGGATAAACACTATACAAACACTAGTGCAAAGATTTCAACCACAACACACACTACCAGCAAGAGTGTTCATGCAACTAATAGGAATGATGGCATCATGCATTTTTCTCATTCCTCATGCAAAACTACAAATGCGCCCATTACAAGAATGTCTAGCACACCAGTGGAACCAGTCTCAAGGTCAACTAACAGATCTGGTGTTGGTAGACGACCGCACCCATCGCTCTCTGCAGTGGTGGAGCACAAAAAACCTTGCCAAAGGACTGTCGTTCCTCGAGCCACTTCCACAGCTAGTGCTAACAGATGTGTCGCTCACCGGCTGGGGAGCCCATCTCAAGAACCATACCACTCAAGGGTTATGAACCTCTCAGCTAAAACAATTCCACATCAACTATCTGAAATTGTTAGCAATCTCTAATGCTAGAATCGTTTCAACTGCAACTCCTCAACAAAGTTGTCTTAATCCGTACAGACAACATGACGGCAATGTATTACATACAAAAACAAGGAGGGACACACTCTCTCCAGTTATCCCGTCTAGCACAGAGCATCTGGAGGTGGGCCTTTCCGCGAAACATATACCTCCTAGCAGAACATCTACCAGGAGTACACAGTCAAATAGCGGATCTGCTCAGTCGTCAAACACAACAGATCCACGAATGGGAACTTCCTCCTCAAGTTCTTCTTCCATTCTTTTGTATGCAGGGACAGCCAGACATAGATCTGTTTGCCACACAGAAAAACACAAAATGCCAAAATTTCACATCCAGGTACCCACACCCATTGTCCAAAGGCAATGCACTATAGATGAACTTGTCAGGAAAATTTGCTTACGCTTTTCCGCCTCTCCCACTCATTCCATTGTTAGTGAGGAAGCTCCAAAAGCATTCCCTTACAATGATCCTAGTTGCTCCAACATGGACAAGACAACCATGGTTCACAACTCTGTTGCAGCTATCAGTAGTGCCACATCAAAAGCTGCACCCCTCTCCCAAGTTTCTCAGTCAGAACCATGGAGAGATAAGACATCCAGATCCCAATCGGCTCAACCTAGCAATCTGGCTCCTGAAATTCTAGAGTTTGGATACCTCAATCTTTCACAAGAATGTATATACGTTATCAAAGAAGCTAGATGCCCTACAACAAGAGCATGCTACGCTGCAAAGTGGAAAAGGTTCGTCATTTATTGCTCTAACAATAAAATTGACCCACTAGATGCTTCCATTCAAAACATCATTTGTTACCTTTTGCATCTTCAACATTGTAATCTAGCGTATACATCAATAGGATTACATCTAGCTGCTATAGCAGCCTACTTGCAGAACAGACAACATCTGTCGCTTTTTAAAGTTCCACCAATAAAAGCTTTTATTGAATGGCTTAAAAGAATAATTCCACCGAAAGTTCCACCCTCCCCAGTGTGGAATCTCAATATAGTCCTTACCAGACTAATAGGCCCTCCATTTGAACCTCTACACAACTGTGAATTACAATACCTTACTTGGAAAGTGGCGTTTTTAGTCGGCATCACATCTCTCAGGAGAGTGAGCGAACTCCAGGCATTAACCATACAAGAACCATTCTTACAAATTCATCACAACAAAGTGGTTCTTGGAACAAATCCTACTTTTCTACCCAAAGTAGTTTCTGCCTCCATCTAAACCAGTCGGTTGAACCACCAGTATTCTTTCCTCAACCAGACTCAGTGGCAGAAAGAGTGCTGCACACTCTTGATTTCAAAAGAGCATTGCTCTATTACATAGAAAGAACAAAACCATTTAGGAAAACTAAACAACTTTTTGTAGCTTTCTCCCCACCTCATAAAGGCAATCCTATATCTGAAACAGGAATTGCAAGGTGGATTGTAAAATGTATAGAAATAGGCTACCTTCAAGCTAAACTAACATTAACCATCCCCCCTAGGGCTCATTCCACACGCAAACTAGGGGCATCTATGGCATTCTTAGGAACCATTCCTCTAGATGACGTATGCAAAGCAGCAACTTGGACCACGCCACACATCTTCACAACACACTATTGTGTAGATGTGCAAGCAAAACAATAAGCTAGTGTGGGCCAGGCTGTATTAAAAATACTTTTTCAAACTACTGCAACAGATACAGGTAGCCACTGCTGAGGAGGATACTGCTATATAGTCTATGCAAAGTGTACAATCTGCAGCTCATATGCCTCGAACGGAAAATGCTACTTACCATTATGCATCTGTTCTTGGCATGTAGTGCTGCAGAGTTGTACACGCCCACCCTCCTCCCCGGATACCTCTATCTGATCCAGTATTATCCTCATTAGATACGTCACGCATGGACACTTCTCTATTTCTCTCTACTCCATCTAACCCTACTGGCAAAACAATCTAACAATGGAGCCGAAGCCCATGCACACTGAAGGAGTCACCGGTCTCGTGACTACAAGACTTCTCAGAACACAAAAACAACATGCAATCATCCGAGCCCAACACCAGATGGCGATCTATGCAAAGTGTACAACTCTGCAGCTCTACATGCCAAGAACAGATGCATACTGGTAAGTAGCATTTTCCTTACTTGAGATAAATATAACTATAACAACTGAATTTCTATGGTTTTGTCTGTACAATATCTGGACCGAACTATAACGATCCTGTAACATTCTGGTCAGGTTGTGTCTTTCCTTATCCAACATACCAATGGTTCAGGAGCACGGGCAAGCAGTGGTAAGGAGAAATGGCATGTGTGATTTGCCACTTTCAAAAGTAAACCACAGTGACTGTATATTATCTCATAACCTAGAAGTGCACATCATAAGAGCCTTTTTGAGAATTGACAGTTCAGTGCCAATCTTACTCAACTCTGCAAATTGAAAGGGCTATTTAGCTGAGTTAGTTGCCTTTTCAATATCCAACTATACTATTTCGCTTCACTCTTCAACTGTCCGTGCATAGCCTAGTCAACAGTACACTTATCTGAGAGTGCCTTATTGACCTAGCTTGTACAAACCTGGACTGATCCTTTTGTGTAAATGTTCCTATTATTGTATATATATATGGTTCAATAATACCTTAATGGGCACTTTGTTTTCGTTGTGTAACAAGATTGGTTATTAGACGTTAGTCCTCAGACGACTTCCCCTGGATAGGAATGGGAACTGTGGAGCCACATAGGGTCAGAGGGTATACAGAGGCTCTGTTTCCTACTGGAATCTCTCGTACCAAATCAGGAGAATAATCAGTTCCTCGCAATGCTACCAAGTGTCCTGCATCATAGATGAGGTCTTGAGCGAACCAGCAACAGCAGAAAGGTGACACCAAGGATAGAGGAAAATTGCAAGCATTAGTCAAATGCACGTTACATCAGAGGCAATGTGAGGGCAACATCCATTATTGTGGCCAATGCTCCCACTATCACAGGGCCCCCACCAGACAGAGCGCAGGAAAATGGAGATGGTGGGGTTAATGATGGAGCAGTGAGTGGCCACCCATAGGGCATTGCCAACTTGAATTCCCTCATTAGTCGATCTAGTCACCGGCAGTGGGACAACATGAAGTTAATCCAAAACATCCCAGAACTGTACCAAGCTCAAGTAAAAATAATCTGCAGTAGAGGCATGGCTATCTCCAACACATGCCTGAAGTCAGCACTAATTGTGGCAGATACGGCAAGCAGACAGGTGTGCCAGGGAACTGTCTTAAGAAAACACGCATGGCTAAGAGTCTCGGGATAAAAGCAGGAGCTGCAAGTGGTGCTTAAATGGCAACAATCTCTTTGGGCTAGAAGTGGACGAGTTACTGCAGAAAATGAAAAAACACTGCTGGTCAACCCTCTTGCCAAATTTGTGCTCAAGCCAGCTCACAAAGTGCACCACCTCAGTGGCAATACCCAGTGAAGCAAGGTTGCCCTTTTAAGGCAGAGGTAGCGGAAGAGGAGCACAACTGTGAGGAGCAGGACGCAAAGCTGATGACTGACCGTCAGGTGTTTCCCTACACTCAACACCTTCAGGTTGCATAATCTGATGTTTCCTCAAACAATGGGAACGGATCACTTCTGACAAATGTACTCTAAACCTAATAATACATGGAGATTGTATAAGAACTGTTTAGATCCCCACCAAAAGCAAGGTCTTGAAACAAAGGAGAGAGACTGCGACTGCTGCATGACGTGCATGACATCCTAAACAAACATGCTATAGAAAAGCTCCACAAGGGACTGATAAGAGGTTACTCTATGTTCCTAGTACTGAAGAAACACAACGCCCATAGACCCATTCTTGTCTAGAATTACGTAATTTTTTTTTTATAAAGACCCAAAAGTTTACGATCACTCTGCATGAGGACATCTCAGGCCTGCATAGGGGAGAGTATATGGCAGTCAAAGATCTCAAGGACGTGTACCTTCATGAGCGGATGAGGTACAAACATAAGAAGTTCCTGTGGTTTGTCATGGACAAGGTGCATTACTAGTTCATGGTTCTACTCCTGTGGAATACTGAGGGTATTCACAAATTGCCTCACTGTGGTAGAGGCGTACTTAAGACCAGGAATACATGTCTACCCTTACCTAGACAATTGCAAGATCGTTCAAACAGTCCTAAAAGAGCATAAATACTCTTACAGACACACCACAGATTGGGGTTCTCCATATTGTTTAACAAAAAAAAAGGCGCTCTAAACACACGGATAGTTGCTGCCATTGGCAGTTATAACCAGGAAATTCACTTTATCGACTAAAAAAAATCTATATTTTTAAATGTATAGATATTGGATTCCTAGTCAATAGAATCGACAATATATTTGGACAAGCCCAAGGAAACCGTTATAGAACTAATTTTGCAGGACTCGCCAGTGCAATTTAGACTTCAAAATTACCTGGATGTCTTTGCAAAAATGTAAACTCCTGTAAACAAAGGCCACATGTTCTCTTGAGGTAAAAAGAAAGGGAAATTGGAACCTAAAGAAAGGATACATCTCCTATTCAAAGTCGAACTTACAAGTGCGGTGGCATAAAGGATGATTGAAGAGAAATGTATTTACTCTACTGGTATTCATTGTAGTCTCACAAACAGGTTCTTCAAACATAAAACTGACTTGCTTAAAATAGCAGAAGCTATTAATGTAGAGATGAATGACAAGCACACTGGAATAAAAATCCAGTACAGGTTAGGTGTATCAAGTCGCTTTTGTTTCAAGACCTTGCTTTTGGTTGGGATCTTAACTGTTCTTTACAATATCCATGCTGTTATGTTTAGAGTCCATTTGTGAGCAGTGATCTTTTCCCGTTGTTTGAGGAAACCTCTGATTCTGCAACCTGAAGGTGTTGAGTGTAGGTAAAAGCCTGATGGTAAGTCCCTTACTTGGTGCCCTGCTCTTTGCAGTGGGTCACCTCTTCCTTTACCTCTGCCTCAAAAGGGCATCCTTGCTGCAATCGTTATTGCCACTGAGATGGTGGGCCTTGAGAGCTGGCTTGAGGCCCAAAGGTTGCATGAGGGGTGACCAGCTGCGATCCTTTATCTTCTGCAGTTACTTGTCCTGTGTGCTGCATGCTGGGATTTCGATGACAGCACAGTTTTGATCTATGCCTGGCTTTATTCCTTTTTTAGGTCTCGCCTGAGGCAGCGCAAGTGGTGCTCTGGCGAGACTTTTGGTAAGTGGGCTTCAGAAAATGCTACCACATGCTTTTGTGGCCTAGAGCTTGCGGTTACGCGCGCGGGCTCACACTTACGAGCAGAGGCGCCATTTGGCTTTCCTCTCTCGTCTGCGCATGCACCACTCGCAGGCTCACCTCTTGCTCCCCCTCTCACAAGCTCTTTGCAAGCTCGGCATGCTTTTACTATAGCAGCGCTCGCGGGCGCGCGCTTATAAGCAGAGGTGCTTGTGTTTTAGCGCTCGCCAATGTGTGCATATTTGGATTTTCCGCAAACGCCTGTCCGTCCATGGCGCTACAAAATCCCTCACCTGTAGTAGAGACTACCACTCAATGCTTCAGTATATTTGGTTTGTTTCCAAACTGCGTTCACCAATAAAGCGGAATAAAAACAGGCAATAAAAGTGTAAACCAATTTTAAAAATGCTTTTGCGAATGCAAGAGGACAAAAGTAACTGAAAAAATGCTTACGTTTACAATGATATCTGCTTTGTGGCTCAGAATTTCTTGCTATTCACTTAAGGAATTAGAATAAAATGTAAAAAAAAGAAAAAAGTGCGAACTTACCAAGATTTGCAGCTAGCCCTGATCGTCCATGCTTTTGACTTGTATTTCTTATTATGACTAAGAGTCCCTTGTATTTACCATCACTCTCTCTCTCCACTTCTACACCACTTGCTTTCTACCCCTACGTATCCTTCTTAGCTGGTCTCTGGTTACAGTGTACTCCAAGAAAAACTGCTCTCCCCTCAAAGGCTCTGCCTTCTTCCGGTTCCCCGAACACGCAAAGGCGTTGATAGGCCTGCTTGGCCTGCCAGTCAAAGCTCGCGCGACTGCTTGGCACTGAATGCTTATTCATGTCCATCTTCTTTTGACAACTCTTACCGCAGCTGTTGAAGAATCTCCCCCCCCACCCCCATCTTTCTTCACCATCACTCCCTTTTCACCAGAACAAAGATTTTTTCTCCCAAATGTGGGGGTTTCCTGTCACTTGCTCTTTCTTTGAAAAGCAATGTAGGTGAATCTCACTTGGGCTCCTTACTGTGTACGCGAAGCTGAGAGAAATTTACAAATTGTATGTTCCCACTCTTTCTGTTGGTGGTGGAGAAACATTTAACAGCACTGGAGAAGCTTAGTGTGAATCCATATCCTTTTCCATATTTACATGGGATTTTAGCCCTATTATTGTTTTCTGTCCACCTTGACCACCTGTTCCCACCAGTGTACTCCACATTACCACCATGCCTCCTTTGCTATCCAGCCACACAATGCGTGAAGCTTGGCGTTGAGCTCAGATCTGACACCAGTGGTGTCCCACTGGCTAGGTGGAGGAGAGAGTGTACTGCGCTAGAAGTGAGGAAGACTTGCCATTTTGTTCACACATTGGGTGAGAGATAGCTGTGAACAGTGTGCGCGCCTGGCAGAGACCGCCATTTCCATCGCCCCAGGGCCAGGTCACACCCCGGGCGAAAGCCGATGACAACACAAATTTTAACCCGTTTGTTGCTTAGAACGTTCTGCGCCAGTGCTGAATGTTCGAAGAAACGGGTGCGGCCAATGGACGTGCGCAGCACTGGCAAGGTAGTGCTCGTGACGACCGTTGGCAGCACTAAAGGGTTAAAGTGCCAATAAGTAGTTCTGTTTGTAGCGCAGGACTTAATATGCTGTATATGACGCAGGTATGGCACAGACATGTAGCTCATCTCAACTGGCTTCAATGCATTGGAAGAGCTCACGTGCCGCTCCCTCCTGAAATAACTGTATCCCTTTCTACACACACACACACACGCCTCGCCTCCCCGTGGACCAGGATGGATGCCACATCCTTTCCCATTCCAACACACACTATGCAGATTAGGTATTGGGTGGCAAACAGCAGGGCTGTACCTATCAATGGTACAGCCGGGGCCCATTCCAACCACATAAGTGTGTTGTTTTTCTAAAAGACTGGGGGTGGGGCAATTTCCTTGACTGCATTAGGGCACATGGCACCTATACCAGTGCCACTGGCAACTTGCAGTAAAACTACGCCATGAGCATTACCTCTGTCCCTGTTGATATTCACTGCAAGGCAGGTGTGGCGACGGTGTGCAGGTGAAGTGTATCTAACACAGTCCACCGAAGTGTCGCTGTAGATGCAGGTGCACTTTTCTTATAAGATAGTGGATAAGATGCTAACCGAGTTTCTTAGCATTATTTAATGAGGAGGGGGAGTGGTTTGAGATATCAAATACACAGCTAAAGACTTACTATGGTCTTTAGAGTAAAACAGGCAATATGATGTGCAGTATGTACACTGCAGACGGCACCTTCATGCCACAGCGCACTCCAAACATATTTCAGGTGCCCTGTGCTATCCAAAAAGATCTAAAGATGTTTTTCCAGACTCCTAAATAAACATTCTGTTCTATCTTTATTGGTGCACGCCAGTAGTCATCCATTTCTTCTTTCCCCAGTAAATTTGCCCGCTTCCCTCCTTCTCCCCCTGAGTACTTTCAGACCCATGCCAGGGCCAGGATCTTATCTCGCAGATCGCCTGGGCTGATTGCGGCACCAATGCCATCATATACCTCAGAGGGGCGCTTTGGTTAACTTCCTCCATGAGGCGAAGCCGTTGATGTCACATTTGCGGGTCTTATGCTAGAAGTGTGCCAACTAACTCACTAAATAATTGACTAAACGACCTTCACCCTCCTGTTATTTATGCACCACCCATAACAAAACAAAACAAGCAGTGGCATAGTCAATAGGTCTCGCCTTTCTGACCTTATAAGTATTTAGCCGTGCAGCAGTTGATGCTATTGTACCAATGATATTGTGCTGCATTACTAAATACTTACACGGTCCCAAAAGCGAGACCTATTGGCTATGCCAATGCTTGTTAAAAGGTGGTTATAAGAAAATGTACCGAGCAGCACGGCTATGGTGTATTAACCTATTTTTTGGGTTAATACATATTGGAGTCCTCTTATGTTTGCTGTTTTAGATTGGACCCCCCCCCCATATTCTGGGATCCTGCACTTGGGTATAACAATTAAACATTGAATTTAAAATAACATTATAGAGAACTGGTGTTACATCTAAGTAACTTTTACGTTTAATTTACCTTTTAATTCCGACATGGTTGTGGAGAATGTTTCTTCCTGGTTAGTTCTATGAACTCACCCATAGGTGGAGTTTTTTGCCAACTTTATTGTATTTTAAACAAGATACCAGCGAGGAGCAAACTCGTGTTTTGGGTAAGTACGCCCCCCATTACCCCCCCCCCCCCATCCCTCCTCTGCCCAAGTAACCCTTAAACCGTATCAGTTCTCAATCTTTTTTTCTAAAACCGTTGAAGGTTCATCTAAGTGTATTTACTGTTGACTGTGATAAGGTTTTTGCTTCTACTTGATACTGTCAATGTCATTTTTTAATTAGTTTACTTTTGTTTAGCCACTAACACTACTTTGATGACCACCCCGCACCCCCATCTTTTCCTTTGGTTTCTTTTTTTCTATATGAAAAATATTTCTTAGGAGTATGTATCTTAAATGTTATCGCAGTACGTTTTGAATTAATTTATTTACCTTTAAAATAAACCTCAATAACACTTTAAACTAAACTGATAACTTAACGTTAATGTATTAATGATTTTTGTACTGCATTCCTATTTAAACGCCTCAGTGAAAGGCTTCTCCTGAATTAGCTTTCTTGACTTGAACATTTGTGGATTTGTTAAATGTTGATTATGCTACCTACTGGGTTGCAGCCACTTTAAAACAAATTATATAGATTTGCATTGCAATGCTATTTTAATGAGATAAAGAATTATTACAAGTCTACAAATCATTAGCATGGCGGACAAGACTAACTAATACCTAAGTGTAATCATTTATTTTTCATTTGTCCATTTACCTTCCCTCATAAGCCTGCATCTCCTTTTATAATTAATTTTGTTGTGCATCATTTTCTCCTTACGCGCTCAGGATGAATTGTTTCTTCAGTTCAAACCCACCAACTCCATGCAGTTCATCCTGAACGCTGCCATTTCTTCCAAATTGCCTCTTGCCAGTGACCCCTTTTTGCTGTCTTTAGATATTTGTAAGCACAGTATGAATAACATGTAACAGCTGCTCTTCTAACTTGTTACTGACTTTTGGATAGCTTGTCACCAAAACGGCTTTATAATGGGTCTTGGGAAATCTGTGTGCAACCCTTTAGAGGGCTTGGTTATACCCTTTTTCCTGCAAACCCTCACCAGTTAGCATTTTCATAATTCTGAAGGTGGTGTGAGCTGG
Organism: Lissotriton helveticus; assembly: GCF_964261635.1. Taxonomy (NCBI): domain Eukaryota; kingdom Metazoa; phylum Chordata; class Amphibia; order Caudata; family Salamandridae; genus Lissotriton; species Lissotriton helveticus. The sequence goes on along the minus strand of NC_136070.1, from coordinate 960,089,181 downwards.
AACCTGCTTCTCTTGGTTAGTCACTTACATCATGTGGCCTCGTTGCCTGCCCTTTTCTTTCCATTCTCTTTTTTGACTTATTCTTCTGACTTGAACAATGTGTGCTGCAGGGATATTGTGTCAAACACTGTACTGGACACATGTTAATGCAGCTGACAATTGCAAGTGTAGTCTCTCCTGTTTTGGGTAATTGCCTTCTGATACTTGTCTGAACCATACGTGCTGCATTATGGACAATGTCTTTGCTCATGGCAAGCAGGAATTGCCTACGGCGACATCAATATTTCATTTCATTTTCAATTGAGAAAGCCATGATATGAATACAGTCCTGGTGGTACTGCTTGGCGTTGAGACACCCAACTCCAGAATCACAGCAACCCCACTCATGGTAAACGCTACCACAGCCCACAACCTCACTCTTGCGCCTCTTTCAATGGTTGTCCAGGACTTGTTGTTTAGGAAAAACCGTGAAAAACATTTGCACTTCCTGCTTTAACTCTGCTCTGGCATAGAGCACTTTAAAATAATCAGCTTATTCTTTTTGAATGCATTTCAGTGCCTCAAGCCCTCCATGCTTAGGTGGTGTTGCCCTTTGCACCAATGGCAGGTTTAATACCGGTCAACCGGCAGAAGTTCCACCCAGCAAGGTTTGAGTCTATCTTTATTACTGCTTTCTTGTGTGGGTTTCTCTTCTCCCCCAGCTGCTTGACTTTAAAAAGGGACAGAAGCTCTTGGTACCCGCACAAGATCAATTTCTCCAAGAGGAGTAGGAAAATAAAAACTACTTGTGCTCTAAGCTTTTGCTATCTATTACTTCATCTGCAATTGCATCCTTACCAGCTCAGTTTTCTGTACTACAGTGATCTGCACTTAGTGTACATTACAACAGACCTTTCACTTTTTGGTAGCGCCTCCATTTCAAATCCTGAAGGACAAAGTTCGTGCAACTGAGTGTACCAAGCAAGGTCACTGAAAGGCTCTTTCAGCCTTTCAGTCACACTAGGGATATGACTTCAATGTGCCGTAAAAATACTTTAGGCTTACAACTTGTAGCTGTGGTATGCCCACTAGGTGTCTTTGTACTCTTTTGTAAATTACCTAGTCAAACATAGGAGTAAGATGACAGCCATCCTCCCTCAATGTTTGTAACTTTCAGTTTGTGTATGGCCTGTTACATCAAACTGAAACACATGGTACAGTCAGTTCCTGGGTCACATGACCACTACCAATTGCTTCCCACAGTATGATCAACCCATCGAGTGCGGCAAGGCTGACATGTGTAAATGGGTCCTGGCACTGATGATTTAAGGGGATGCAGACGATCTATCTCCTACTAGAAGCTACTTTGCTGTTTTGGGGCAAACTATTCTATTGAAAAACAAGTTCTGTCTCAGAAGACAGTCATTTTTTCAGTGGTGCCTTCAGCCTAGTATTCCCCTGTGGTCTGGGGTAGAAATTAGCTTGGGAGATAATGAAAAACCCAACACTGAGCAAACCATATCAGAGTTTTGAGATTTATAAAGTGTGGTGGCTCCAAAGAGATTGTAGACATGGACCTTGTAAATGTATATAACATAGATAACATCTTCACGGTACTTGGTAATGAGTTTTTTTTATTGCAAATTCCAAACCTTCTTAAAAAGATCTCTTAATCAAAACTTAGTTAGCCTTGCTATTGTTGGAAAGTCATGGGGAAACGGTTCAGTTTGAGGACCTTTTACTAAAGCAAACTCGTGATGCGATATCAAGTTGCTAGTTCCACAATTAAGCTATGGCATGAGTTAAACAGCTATGCCCTATGGCATGGATTAAACAGCTATGCCCTTCTCGTGCTGAAACCAAGGAAGAATACTTAATGCTTAATCATGTAAGGAAGCTGCGGGGCAGCTGTTCCAAATGACTTGAATGGCTCTGGTCTCTTCCCACAGTCCATGGGGCTCCCACTAAGGGCAACCTTTCAAAGCTTGCCAATTTGATCGGGGACCCCAACTAGGGCACCCTATCAACCCTTGCCGGAGATTAGATTCTTGTTGCAGTCACTTCATTTGTAAAAAATTCCACAAACAGACATCCTCATACATTGGGACGAACATTGCCAAAAAATGGATGACCTCTTTGTTACAGATTCTGACCATATCCAGATGACACACATTGTTGAACATGATGAGAACAGTAGTGAACCTGCCACCTTCCTCCTCATAGCACTGACGCTTCAGATTGCTTATACCTTCAAAATATCAGTGAGCCTTTCGAATCCATGGAAATATCATTTGAGTGCTATTCTGATCGCCGTTTGCAGAGATGGCCTTCTTCCAGAGTAGTCAACTGAAGCAGGTGGCGGAGGTTCTGGAGTAGCCTCTCCCTAGGGAAGAAAATAAGGCTAATCTTTTTATGGAGATTCTTTATCCAACTTGTTTATGTTCAGAAATATTGTTTCTGTTTAATGAGAACCTTATGGAACTATTAGGGCAGCATGGTCTAAGACGTCTTCCACCTGGGCCAGATTGCCCACTGACCCCCAAGTTAGTTTTGGCTCACCCTTTTCTGGAAATCGGGTGGTGCAGATGTCTTCTTGCTTGAAGTAAAATGCTGGGTTCAGTCTGTAATCGCCTCCTAACCAGTAACCGAAAAAAGATAGGCAATGAGGAAGATGGTATTCTCTTCTGGAATGCTGGCCCTTGGGGCAACCAGGGCAATCTGCATTTTGTCAAGGTACTCCACGTGCTTTGAGAGTTGACACCGATGGTTTTGCAGCGTGAATCTTTCTCGATTCACTATGCTGTGCAATATTTTTTTGTAGCCCAGGTGGGCGATGACGTGCCACCTTTTGGTGTACTTCCTGTGACGTCGGCACGCAGAAGCTTTCACCTTTGGGCGCCATCTTCAGATTCTTTTATCTGCCGTTGGGTCTGGATCGTCACCAAGAGGCTCCAGAGTTTTTGGAGGAAAGAAGAAGAAAAAGGCGACATTTTCACAGAAAAGATTGGAGAAGATACCCAAGGAACAAGATCACCAAGCCGGGACGGCAAAGAAGGAGGAGAACTTCGAGATCTTCGAAGTCCAACGGTGAATGTGCACACATGGGGCCCCCTGACAGCAGGAATAGACAAACACCCTTTAAATTCTGCCGTAACTGCCACCACAAATACGCGCAGAAGGACCAGCACCCGGTCTGCAACCTCTGCTTACCGGTCGACCATGAGAGCAAGGATTGTAACGCCTGCTCTGCCTTCTCCCCGAAGACACTCAGGGTTAGAGAGAGACAGAAGAGAGCCAACTACACCATGCAAGGCAAGGGCCAACCTCCGTCGCTTTGGGACCGGTGTCTCTTCAGCGACAAGAGGACAACTCGCCGAGGGACCAGATGACTACACGGTTGTAGAGACCGATTTGAAGACATCTAAAGAGTTAGGAGAGACGTCGACCCCAAAACCCTCGACAGACTCTCGAAAGTCCTCGAAGGGAGCACTGGCGCAGAAAACCTCGATGGCCGCAGCTGCTTCCAAGGACAGACCGCCCAGCGGATCCTTCGAAAAGGACTCCCAGGCGGCGAAAAGCTAAGGTCGTTGAAGCATGTCCCCGAAAAAGACAGCTAGACTTCGAAGGAGAAGGACCTGAAGGTCGCTTCGACGTTGATGACTAAGTCGAAGAGATCGACCAAAACGCTCGACGCCGAGCATGCTGCCGAGATGGAGGGGAAAAACAGAAGGCTCGAGGCCGAAATGGAGAACATCCTGCACAGGAAGAAAGAGTTCGACGAGAAAATGAAAAGGTTCATGATACCGTCGAAGCCGCCGCCGACTATCGTCGAAATAGAAGAGGAAGAGGAGTTAAACGCCCAAGGGCCGCCGAAAACGCCTCGAGGAAGAGGGCCTATACTATGAGGAAGAAGGCGACGATGACCAGCGAACGACTTTCGGCTCGGCATCCTCCAGGACTCAAGACATGGAATGGCAGTAAATCGACTCCGAAAATCCAGAAGAGCCTATGAAGACTTATCCTTCGAGGCCTTCGCCACCAGATGACATTGGGGCCTATAACATAGTCATCAAGAACGTTGCAGCGGCCTATGGAGTCAAATTGGAGGAGGAAAAACCAAAGGCATGTTTCCTTTTAACCCTGCTCCCCACTCAAAGAGTCAGTTCCTCCCCATGCTTCCGAGTGTCATGGACCAAGGGAGGGAGGCGTTAAAAGATCCAGCAACCTGCAGGTCTGTCGCACCTAGGACGGTGAAAAAATAAAAACACTCCTCTCAGGATCCTCCCTACATACAGGGATCCGTCACGGCGGACTTCATTATTGCGGCAACAGCCAGAAAGAGGGCAAACTTCCCAACAACGTCAGGCCCACCACCAGACAAAGAAAGTAGGATAATGGACCTGACTGGGAGAAAAATAGAGAGAAATGCAGCAGTACACTGGCGCATGGCGAATTCCAACGCCCTGCTGAACAGACACCAGTACCAACATTGGGACGAGATGGGGCAACTGCTCAAGCACCTCCCAGAGGAATGCCAGCAAAAGGGCATCACACCTGGTGGAAGAGGGGAAAAATATAGCAAATGCTTGCCTGAAAACGGCCTTGGATGGGGCTAACACATCCAGCAGACTTACTATGATAGGAATCATAGAAAGAAGGCAGGCCTGGCTTAGGATCTCAGGCTTCAAGCCGGAAGTGCAGAACAACACTCTAAGCACTCCCTTCAATGGAGAGACTCTGTTCGGGGCACCGGTGGTTGAGAAACTCACCCAGCTCAAGAAAGAAAATGAAACTGCAAGGTCCATGGGGGGGCCTTACAATTCAGAGGGATGAGAAGGGGTACCCCGACACGGAGACCAAACGGAAGGGGAGGAAACCAGCCAGGAATGTCACACCAGACATTCCAGCAGGCGCACCAGGGCGACAACCAATCCCAGCATGGGCAGCAAAAGCAAACCTGGCAGTACCAGCCTCGGGCCAGTCCTTTCGTGGGAGGGCGAATGGACGAGGGCAGGCAAGAGGGGGCCAACAATCCACCTCAAAGTGACTCCGTCACGCCAAGCGTGCCCACCCACACGACTCCTCCGAGGGTGGAGCACAACAAGGACAACACGAGGGAGTTACACGGACCAAACATCGACGAGCATGTAACACCAGTAGGAGGCAGGCGAAGACGCTTCTTCCAGGAGTGAAAGAAGATAACTACAAACAAATGGATACTCAACATCATACAGTTCGGATTCTGCATAGAACTGGAAAAGAAACCACCAAACAGAAAACCGAAAAGAAAGGCGAATTCAGGAAAAGAACTAGCGCTACTAGAGGAATTGCAAGAACTCCTCCGAAAGGAGCACATCGAACCAGTTCCATTCAGAGAAAGGAACAAGGAAGTGTACTCAAACTATTTCCTAGTTCCAAAAGTGGACGAAACGCTAAGACCCATCCTGGATCTAAGATTTCTAAACAAATACATAAAGACACAAAAGTTCAAAATGACATCCCTCCAAGAGGTCATTCCTCAGATAAGGAACGGGGGACTTAATGTCCACCATGAACCTCAAAGATGCCTACCTGCACATTCCCATGAACAGGCAGCGCAAACATCTACTAAGATTTACCATCAACAAAGAACAATACCAGTTCACAGCCCTAGCCTTCGGACTAAAATGTCTCGCAGAAGTGGCAGCGTACATGCGCAGGGAAGGGATTCATGTATACCCTTACCTCGACGACTGGCTAATAAAAGCAAGTTCACACAGGACATGCAAGGAGCACGCACAGTGTCCACAGAGACACTGACAGACCTGTAATTCTCCATACACTGGGGAAAATTCTCAATGGAACCAGCGCAAGTGAAGATTTTCCTGGGGGCACAGTTCAACACCATACAGCGCAAGGTGTTCCCCAGCGACAAGAGAACACTGGCCCTGCTGAAGGAGACATGCCGCTACCAGAAGGGGCGAGCTCTAACAGTGAGGACAGCAAGCAAGATCATTTGGATGATGGCGTCCTGCATACACCTGGTCCCCAATATACGGCTCCACATGAGACCATTCCAGGAATGGCTGCAACAGCAATGGTCACAGGCTACAGGAAGTTGGGGAGATCTAGTGGTTGTAATGCACGCAGTGCAGGAGGAGATTACGTGGTGGAACAGGGAAAACATAACGAGGGGGAATCCCTTAACACCACCAACCCCAACGGTGACCATCGCAACAGACGCATCCCAGAAGGGATGGGGAGCACACATGAACAAACTCAAAGTGAGGGGTTTGTGCACTCCAGCAGATGCGGTCAGACACATCAACTACCTGGAACTAAAGACCGTGTTCCTACTCTTGAAGGCTTTCCAGAAACAACTGTACAACCAAAGAGTGTTGATACAAACAGACAACACAACAACGATGTTCTACATCAACAAACAGGGAGGAACACAATCCGTCGCACTGTCCAACCTAGCGCAGGAAATATGGAGATAGGCCATCCCACTCAAAATAGACCTGCTTGCCATACACCTACCAGGGAAGGACAATGTGGAAGCAGACTGGCTCAGCAGACAGACTTCAGCATCCCACGAGTGGGAGCTCAATGCACAAGAAACGCAAAGGCTATTCAGGAGGTGGGGAGCACCGACAAAATACCTATTTGCAACACACCACAATGCAAAATGCCGACACTTCGCATCCAAGCAAGCAGAAGAGCGATCCCAGGGGAATGCCCTATGGATAAGCTGGTCGAAGACATTTGCCTACGCTTTTCCCCCGATACCGCTGATACACAGAGTACTCAACAAGTGCAGAACCAGCAACATGACACTGATCCTGGTGGCACCACAGTGAGCCAGGCAGACCTGGTACTCACAGATAATGGAAATGGCACAGGGACCACCCCACAAGTTCGGGAAAAGGAAAGACTTACTCTCCATGCAAAACGGAGAAGTACTACACCCAGAGCCAGAGAGCCTCAGCCTAGCGGCATGGCTCCTGAAGACATAGAGTTTGCACACCTAAGGTTACCTGAGAGCATCCTGCGGGTGCTACTGGAGGCAAGGAGACCTAGCACACGAAGGTGCTATGTGTCAACATGGAAGAGGTTCACACAATGGTGCAGCAAGAAGAAGCTACACAAGAAGATGATCAGGAAATCAACGGTGCTAAGATATCTCACGCACCTGCTGAAAGCAAAACTAAGTTCATCCTCGCTAAGAGTACACCTAGCAGCGATAGTAGCCTACACAAGAGGAAAGACAGGAAAGAGCTTTTTTACGTCACAGATGGTAAAGAGATTCCTGGAATGGGCAAAAATGATCGCACCACCTAAGAGGATGCCGCCACCGGCATGGAACCTTAATTTAGTCCTAACGGAGCTAATGAAAGCGCCCTTTGAACCAATCCATAAGGCCTCCCTGCAAATGCTGACAAGGAAGACAGCCTTTCTGGTGGCAATCCCCTCGCTGCGCAGGATAAGCGAACCACAAGCGCTAACACTACAAGAACCCTACATTCAAATCCACAATGATAGGGTGGTAATGAGAACTGACCCACGCTTTATGCCAAAGTGGTGTCAAGATTTCACATGAACCAAACAGTACAAATACCAAGCTTCTTCCAGAAACCATCCACAAGCGCAGAGATGACACTGCACACCCTGGACGCTAGAAGAGCAGTGATGCATTACATAGAAAGAACTAAAGAGCACAGGAAAACAAAACAGTTCTTTGTGCCCTTCGCAAGCAGTTTCCTGGGTAGACCAGTAACAAAGGGAAACATCGCATGATGGATCGCACAAACTATACAATTCTGCCACAAACAGGCAGGCCAAGACCTAGCAGAAGGGGCACAAGCCCACTCTACCAGGAAGAAAGGAGCATCAATAGCTTTCCTGGCTAACACACCCATTAAAGACATTTGCCTGGCGGCAACATGGGCTTCAGTGCACACGTTCACTAAGCACTACTGTGTGGATATACAAATGAACAAGAAAGCACAAGTAGGAAAGAAGGTGCTTCAACATGTATTCAACAACCAACCTTCATCTTCCACCCAGCCGCCTCAAACATAACAAACCGCTTCAAAGCCTATGCACAGCATAGTGAATCCAGAAAGATTCACGCTGCAAAACAAATAGTTTCTTACCTGTCGGTGTAGTTCTGCAGCTTGAAGATCTTTCTGGATTCACTAGCAAACCCACCCACCTCCGCCAGAAAGATGAGGCAGGAGAACAAGGTGGTAATACAAGGTCAATATAGAAAGAGACACCTTAAAAGGACAAATCGGAAAGATCACTTACTGGAGGAAGAAATAGAAAACATTGCCAAAGGATTCACAAACAGAACACAAAAACAAGAAAAAAGAATCCGAAGATGGCGCCCAAAGGTGGGAGCTTCCGCAGGAAGCATGCCAACGTCACAGGAAGTACACCAAAAGGTGGGACGTCGACGCCCACCTGGGCTACAAAAAAGAAAAGACTACGATTCCTGACCCAACCACTAGACCGTGGAATAATGCGTAGCATAATGAATCCAGAAAGATCTTCAAGCTGCAAAACTACACAGACAGGTAAGAAACTAGGCGTGGGTTTACTTTATTGCCAGCGACTGCTCTCCCAATCAGTCCAGTAGACTCTGTTTCTTCTGCAAGGTCAACACCAGATGTGGCTTGTGGGAGGTGGAGCTTTGCATCACTTGTAGTATTGGCAGGCCATCGCAACAGACAGGTCCTTCTGGTTGTTAAAAAAAAAAAAAGCTTTATGCCCTCCCTTTCCCAGATTAGCCCTCCACCCACTGCCACTGTTCTCCATTAGTCTAGTCAGGCGTGCAAACTTGTATTCTCCAGATAAGCAAGCTATGGAACGAGTCTAGAACAAGAAATCTTGCAGGGTTGTTATTCCTGCTATTTTCTTGTTCCCAAGAAGGACATCCTATTTCATCCTCAGAGTATTGAATACATATCCGTGCAAGGAGAAATTCATGGTATCGTCCATTGCACATGTCGTCTTGGCTCTGGAACTATTATACTAGATGATGTCCCTTGACTTTAGGTTCAGGCTGTCCTGCTCGATCCTGTAGTCACAGTGGAGGTACCTGCACTATGTGGTAGGTTCTGCCCACTATCAATTTGCCTTCCTCCCATTTGTATTGACATTGGCACCTCCAGTTTTACGAGGGTGGTGAATGCCACAGCAGAGCTGGCTGTTCAACTTGGGGCTTTTCATCAGTCTACCCAAGTCTCACCTGGAAGCCTTACCGCACACCTCCTTTTCAGATTGTGTTGGACACAGTAGCTCTCAGGACATTGGGCTTTACCCATCTATACTTGGACCACTTAAAATGTAGGCTTTGGCTCATGGAACCTGGCTGATGGCCAACCATTTAGGATGATGCCTGAATGTTGCAAATAAACTCGACTTTACTCACACCGACTCCTTTTGGTGGGTCATCTCCTTTCTAAATATATAACTTGACTTTCTCTGTGGATAAGGCCAAACACCTTGAAGATTTAATGTTCATTTAGCTAGGCATCCTCCTCTGCCTCTTTCAGAATTATTTAAGAGCTTAGGATCTGAAGGAAATTTAACCCCTTCCATGCTCATGACGAGCTGAGCTCGTCATGAGTTGCGCCGCTCGCATGCTCATGACGAGCTCAGCTCGTCATGTAACGCGGCTTTTGGAAAAAAAGCCGCACAGCGCAAAAATGACCGCAGCACGCATGTGGTTAAGTAAAGAGCACCCACTGCTTTATCATCCTGAAAGTTTTAGCTTGGACCGGTCAGTGCTAGCTCTCTGAAAGCCTCTATCTGTATGGTACATTGCCATCCAGCGAAGAGTGCACGAGTTATCAATCTCTCACTTCAGTTGCTCTACTTGGAGTGATTTGTTCCTGACAGTTATCCCACTGTACTGACAGCTTTCAGTAAAGTCTCTACAAGATCCTAATATGTAATAATGGCAGACATTTTTTTATTGAGCTGACCTAGCTATTTACCCAGATGTCAGTGGTTGCCAACTGGAACCGTTCTTTTTCTCGAATTAGGCCTTTAAACACTATCTTATTGGCCTTAAAAGTTTTCTTCCGTTATGAGACGTTTAGCTTGATCAAATTAATATTTGTGTCTCATAGTAAGCACACTGCATTAGAATTAACGGCTACTTGTATGCTCCAGTTATGATGAATGATGACCTTCCTGATGATCTCCGTCACTTCATAAGATGCATTAATTAGCTTCAAGCTATGTGCTCCTCTGTAATGCACAACATTTTTCATCTGTGAAGAGGTTTCTACCTATCCATCATAAAGGTATTCAAAACTGTATTCCATCTAAATAAATAATTGACATTTCTCGCTATATTGTGTGTCCTAGGCTGAGGAGGTGTTGAATAATATGCAGCAGGCTATCCTTTCTAGCAGGACAGAATTATAATTGTTCATTAATGTTATGGTATGAAAGCAGCTTTTTTTTATAACTGTACTTGTACCCTTCAAGAGGATCTGTAGGGAACCCCCCCACATCCAGTCTACAGAAATTAAGAGCTTGATGCTGCCTCAAGTAGCAATGTGTAGTTTCTCTAATAAGGCTTCAATGTATTCATCTGGTTAGCTAGAACTGTAACGAGACAAACTAGCGGGGTTCAATGTCTATTACTTGTAGCCCTGGGCTCTCATATTTCCAACACCCTCCCATGGACCAATCTACTGCGAGTCTAGACAGTTCGAGGCATGTGGGCTGCTAAATTCATATCTATAGCATAGATCGCCGCCTAGTGTTGGGTCCGGATGATTGCACATTGTTGTCCTGGAAGAGTCTTCGAAATATCACGAGATAGGTGGCTCCTCCCCTGGACTACAGTGCGCATGGGCATCGACTCCATCCCCAGATTGTTTTTTTCCGCCATTGGGTTCGGATGTGATTTCGACGTCTCCTGTTCGGAGTCGTTACAAAACTTTTTCAAGGCCAAAAGGCCTACCTTATACGTCGGTATTGTTCGCGTTCAGTCCCGTATAACTTCCAACTCGTCGAGTCGGATATCCGGGGAGTCGTGTTACTGTTCGGTGATCGAGGCCCAGTGGACGCAGCAAGACTTCGACGACATGGAGCGGAGTCCTTTCAAGAAATGTCCCGTGTGTGGATCCAAGTACCCACACATCGACGTCCATCCTGTGTGCACCAAGTGCCTGTCGCCGGACCACGACGAGGCCAACTGTATGGCCTGTTCCAGATTTCGATCAAAGAAAACGATCAAGCTTCAGTGCGTGGCGCGCCTCGATGCCCAGCGATCGGCTCCAGCACCGGTGGACATCTTCGACGACGCAGAAGAGCAAGAGCTTCAGCTGCAGATTTCACCTGCACCGGTGGAGGTCGAGTCCGACTACGAAGCGGACGTCGAAGGCCAAGACCTAGAGGAAATCGTCGATGAGGTAGGGGACGACGAGGAAGCTTATGGGGCCATGGAAGATAGCTCGGAGGATGAGCTATGCCCCGTTCGTACTCTTACAAAGGCTCGGGTCGCGGGATCGCCACTCGGCCTTACCCAAGACCTTACACCTCTGTCCACGGCCCCGCCTTCAGGCCCGGCTACGGACACCTCAGCGGAGCCGCCATTATCGAAATCGAAGCCATCGGTGTCGACGATAACTAAGATGGCCGAGGCGCCGTCGAAACCGAAGACGCCTGCTGCACCATCGACGCCGTCGTCTTCGGAGGCCTCAAAGCCAAAGAAAGCTGCCGACCAGGCGAAGGTACAAAAGGTGATCAAAGAGCCAAGCTCGAAGAAGGCCGTCGAGCCGGTCTCTAGCAAAGCGGTCGAGCCGAAATCCAAAAAGGCTGTCGAGCCTGCCTCGGGAAAGTCTGTCGACCCAAAGAACAAAGGGGCCGTCGAGACAGTCAGCCAAGGGCGCCGAGCCGAAGTCTGGGGTCCCGACGCCAAAAGCAAAGGATACTGCTCCGAAGCCGTCGGCGTCAACGTCCGCGGCCGTGGACAGTGATCGAAGCGCACCGGTCCAGGGTGCTCCTGCGCCTCGCGCAGACAAGCAGAAGTCATCGACGCTCGGGTCTTCCCCTGGAAGCGTACCGAGGGCATCGGTCGGGTCGACGAAACCATCCGCTTCCTTTGCAAAGCAGATCTCTGACTCCCTCAAGCGAATTAAGGACAAGGCACTGGCATCGGAACCGAAGACTCCTTCCGCACCGAAGCCGGCTGACCTACCAAGAAAGACCTCGACGCCGATCCTCTACACGTTACCGCCTAAGGTGGCGCCGAAGGCCTTTGCACCGCGGTCGGTGCCCACTGACACGGTGTCGAAGTCAACTCCCCCAGCTGGGGGTTTAAGTCATCGACAACCCTTAATTGAAGAGCGGTCGGAACGTTACATCGATGCCGACACCGGGAAGCTCACGCTCTACAAGAGGAAAATAACATCACAGCTTTGGAGTCGTATACTATTCCTCTGAAACGCAAGAAGCCTGCACCAGAAACACCAATTCTGGTTGAACAGATCCTTCCACAGCCTAGGAGGAGTGCAACACCTTCACCCACTTACTCTGGTGGGGATGAAGGAGAGCAAGATGAGGAGTACAACTTTCCTGCAAACACAGAGCCTGATGAGCAACAAGACTCATGGATGGACACAGGTGATCAAGGGGACCAGCAAACAGTCCATGATCCTCAGATTTATAACGTGAAGACGTCTCCCACTGAAGATTCTGCGGCATTTAATGCCTTGATTGAAAGGGCAGCTACAAATCATAAAGTGGAAATGCATGCTGACCCTGTGGAGGTTGACTTCCTGTTAGACACTTTCTCCACTGCAGAAAAAATAGTGAAGACTCTCCCAATGCTAAAAGGGGTCCTTAAACATGCGGCAGACATTTTCAAAGAGCCCACGAGATCAAGGGCTGTCAACCCTAGAATAGAGAAGAAATACCGGCCGGCACCTGGCGATCCAACCTACATAAAGGGCCAGTTGCCTTTGGAATCTTTGGTGGTCTCTAATGCCCGCAAGAGGGCGAACTCCCAAACCACGGGTGAAGCTCCTCCCCCAGACAAAGAGTCGAAAGTGCTGGAGGCATCGGGGAAGAGGGTTGCGGCTCAGGCGGCCAACATATGGCGCATCTCAAACACGCAGGCTCTGTTGGCCAGATACGATAGGGCTCACTACGACACCCTAGAGCAGCTATTGCAACACCTTCCAGACCAGTTCAAAGAGGGAGCTGAAATGCTTATACAGGAGGGAAAGCTCACCTCCAACGCTGCTATCAAGTGTGCGCTGGACGTTGCGGACACGGCAGCGAGGGCAATCAACACTAGTGTGATGTTAAGGCGTCAAGCATGGCTCCGCATCTCAGGGTTCAAGCCAGAGATACAGACTACTATCCTCAACCAGCCCGTTAACCCCGATAGGTTATTTGGACCAGAGGTGGACGCCACCCTGGAAAAAATCAAGAAAGATACAGAGACTGCAAAGTCCATGGGGGCTCTCCAGTCACAGCAATTTAGAGGAAACACTTTTCGTCGCTCAGGCAGTCGAGGTGTTAACAGAGGGCACATGTCGCAGCAGACGCCATTCAATAAAGGTGGTGCGCAATCCTCGTACCCCAAGCAGAGCAGAGGTGGATACAGAGGAAACAGTGCCAAAGGTAGAGGCAGAGGCAACAACAGTTCCCGTTCCTCTGCCGCCAACAGAGTGACTCCCTGTCACTGCCCCCCGACCATCCAACACCTGTCGGGGGGGAGACTCCAACAGTTCCTGCCAGTCTGGAAGTCCATCACCACAGACAGGTGGGTCAGGCAACTTATCCAGTTCGGCTATTGTTTGGAGCTGACCTCCACTCCACCAAACATACCTCCACGACAACGTCCTATGTCAGCAGAGCACTTGCACTTATTGCAGCAGGAGGTTCTGGTGATGCTGCAAAAAGGCGCAATAGAGCTCGTGCCAGTGGAGGAAGAAGGCACAGGGGTTTATTCCCTGTACTTCTTAATCCCAAAAAAGGACGGCTCACTCAGACTGATTCTGGACCTACGCCCCCTGAACCAGTACATTCTATCAGAACACTTCCACATGTTGACACTGCAGCAGGTTCTTCCGTTGTTAAAACAGAGAGACTTCCTCGCAACCTTGGACCTCAAGGATGCTTACTTTTACATACCACTCCACCCATCCCACAGGAAATACCTCAGGTTCACCATCCAAAACCGGCATTACCAGTTCAAGGTCCTCCCCTTCGGAGTGACCACTGCTCCCAGAGTGTTCACAAAATGTCTGGCGACAGTTGCGGCGCACCTCCGGAGACAAAGCATACATGTCTACCCTTATCTAGACGACTGGCTCGTTCAAGCCAAGTCAGCCCAGCAGTGCGCCGCAGACATGTCCCACACCATTCACCTCCTTCACAGTCTGGGATTCTCACTCAACTGTCCAAAGTCGCACCTTCAGCCAGCCCACGTGCGGCAGTATTTGGGCGCGACGATAAATACTCTGGCTGCCACGGCTCAACCGAACCCAGCGAGAATCGACAACATACAGTCGCTCATCCAGAGGTTCAGACCGCGACACTCCCTTCCAGCGAGTGTGTTCATGCAGTTGATAGGCATGATGGCCTCCTGCATCTTCATAGTCCCGCACGCACGGTTGCATATGCGTCCGCTCCAGGAATGCTTGGCACATCAGTGGACTCAGGCTCAAGGACAGTTGAAAGACCTAGTGTTGGTGACCGGTCGGGCATACAACTCTCTGCATTGGTGGAATCCACACAACCTTTGCAAGGGCCGACCGTTCCAAGAGCCTGTGCCACAGATTATCCTGACAACGGACGCATCTCTCCAGGGATGGGGAGCTCATGTGCTCCACTACACGGTGCAGGGCCTATGGACGACGCAGCAAAAGAAGATGCACATCAACTATCTAGAACTGATGGCAATCTTCATGGTGCTGAAGTCCTTCAAAGTACATCTGTGCAACAAGGTTGTGTTGATCCGGACGGAAAACATGACAGCCATGTACTACATCCAAAAGCAGGGAGGTACACACTCTCCACAGTTGTCTCATCTGGCTCAGAGCATGTGGAAGTGGGCCATTCAGAGGAACATCTTCCTCATGGCCGAACACCTCCCGGGCACGGACAGATGGCGGATCTGCTCAGCAGGTACAGCCACCAAATGCACGAGTGGGAGTTACATCCATCAGTACTCCGCCCGTACTTCCAGCAGTGGGGTCATCCAGAGATAGACCTGTTTGCCACAACGGAAAACGCAAAATGCCAAAGCTTTGCCGCCAGGTTCCCTCACCCACAGTCGCAGGGCAATGCGATATGGATGAACTGGTCAGGCAGCAAATTTGCGTACGCTTTTCCCCCAGCACCTCTCATACCGCTGGTGGCAAGAAAGCTAAAGCAACACTCGAAGTCACTCATCCTGGTTGCTCCAACGTGGGCACGCCAACCATGGTACACCACGTTTCTAGAACTCTCCATGGTACCGCATCAAAGGCTACACCTCACGCCCCGGCTCTTGACGCAGAACCATGGCGACATTCAGCATCCAGATCCGCAACAGCTCAATCTGGCGATCTGGCTCCTGAGGTCTTAGAGTTTGGCTACCTTAATTTGCCCCCTGAATGCATGGACATCATCCGGGAGGCAAGAAAGCCCACTACCAGAGCTTGCTATGCAGCGAAATGGAAGCGGTTTGTCATTTACTGTACAGAACGCAATATCAACCCGCTAGATGCATCCATTCCTAATATCATCTGCTATTTGTTACATCTTTACAAATGCAATCTAGCATATGCTTCCATTCGGATACACTTATCCGCCATAGCGGCTTACCTCCAAAACAGGCAGCATCTCTCTGTCTTCAGGGTGCCTGCCATTGAAGCATTCCTAGAAGGGCTGAAGCGGGTCATCCCTCCCAGCTCCTGTGTGGAACCTCAATGTGGTACTCACCAGATTAATGGGTCCCCCGTTTGAGCCTCTGCATTCATGTGAGATTCAGTTCCTCACATGGAAAATGGCTTTTCTCATTGCCATCACGTCTCTAAAACGCGTTAGTGAGCTACAGGCGCTCACAATACAAGAGCCATTTATACAAATTCATTCGAACAGGGTGGTGCTGCGCACTAACCCCAAATTTCTACCCAAGGTGGTGTCGCAGTTTCATGTCAATCAAACCATCGAACTGCCCGCATTCTTTCCTAACCCAGAAACAGTTGTGGAAAGAATGCTCCATACGCTTGATGTCAAAAGAGCGTTAATGTACTATATTGACAGAACACAACATTTTAGGAAAACGCAACAACTTTTTGTTGCCTTCTCAGCCCAACACAAAGGCAACCCCATTTCCAAAGCAGGAATAGCCAGGTGGATCGTTAAGTGTATTCAGATTTGCTATCAGAAAGCTAAGCGCACTTTAACGGTCCCCCCTAGGGCACACTCCACACGCAAGTTGGGTGCCTCCATGGCATTCCTAGGTAACATTAGTAGAGCAGCCACATGGTCTACACCACATACGTTTACCAAACATTACTGTGTAGATGTTCATTCCAAACAGCAGGCAGCTGTAGGACAGGTTGTTCTTAAGACACTTTTTCAGACTTCTGCAGCTGGCACGGGCGGCCGCCGTTAATGGAGGGACTGCTATGTATTCTATGCTATAGATATGAATTTAGCAGCCCACATGCCTCGAACTGAATATGCTACTTACCAGTATGCATCTGTTCTTGGCATGTAGGGCTGCTAACATTCATATCGCCCGCCCTCCTCCCCGGCGCCCGTAGCGGCTGCAGACCTTTCTTGCATTCAATCTCAAGCATGGCCATCGTTTACACTATTACACTCCATCTTTGCCACAATGGCTAAAAACAATCTGGGGATGGAGTCGATGCCCATGCGCACTGTAGTCCAGGGGAGGAGCCACCTATCTCGTGATACTTCGAAGACTCTTCCAGGACAACAATGTGCAATCATCCGGACCCAACACTAGGCGGCGATCTATGCTATAGATATGAATGTTAGCAGCCCTACATGCAAAGAACAGATGCATACTGGTAAGTAGCATATTCATTTTCATTGATTAGCATCTTAAAAGGGAATTGATGAGGGTTTACACTTAAGAAGTGGAAAAGATGTGGCTGTTATCCCCACTTGTGTTGGTAAGTTGTGCATTAGTAATCTTATTGAGAAGCAGTTTCCAGCCCCACTATTTGGTGGAAGGATGCCCATTGACTCAGAATTGGCAAGTAGTATGGACTAGGCATAAATGGGTCTCCATAAAGGTAACTACACATTATTCATGCACGCCCCTTTGAATGGGGATGGGATTGGTGGTAAAGAGGCAATGGAATGAGTTATCTTTTAATTTGGCTTCCCCTTAACTTGTTTAGATTCATCTTTTAAATAAACCTTATTTGTACCCTGCCCGTTCCAATAAGATTGTTCATCGTATAAATAATAAATTGGTGGCTACACAGATGAGCAAACCTGGGAGAGGCACAGCCAAATCGACCAAGATCGGCCAGGCATCTGCCGCACACACAAGATCGGCCACGGAGGAACATGCAGCTAGGTCTTCTGGAGAAGATTTTGATGGGTTTGTTCAACGTATTTCCTCTGCGGTTTCAGCGTCATTGGACCCGAAAAACACAAAGGTCGCAGATGTGGTGAGCACACTTCGCTCTAACATTACATGTGGTGATAGCCCCTATCCAAAGGCTTTTCACATATCTATCATGGATATCCTGTTTATTCCCCTATTAGTTGAAGTGGGAAAATATTATGCCTTTGCAGAAGGGGAATGAAAAGTTTCCGAATTGCATGTAGCTTTTTTCATAGTTTTAAATTACTACGAATCTGCATGACTCCAAAGCAGCAGGTATGAATGTTATCTAGTTAGCCTAATGTTCTTGTGGGCGGCTTATCAATTTTGACATGCTATTTCCCTTGCATGCCCATGCATGTTTGTGTGCAATATTTGTCTAGGCACTTGGTTTGATTTTAAACGTTCTTAATGACATATTTACCCTTCTATTTAAAGTTGACAACATTACAGTGACTTGTAATTTCTACTGTACACACTGCCGAAGTAGCTGATTTGATTCTAGACGATAAATTGGCACCCATCGATTTCTGGATTGTTGTAAACAGCACCTTTACAAAACAAAAAGTAATTTAGTGGAGCGGTGTTAAGATTCCAATGAGGTTAGAATAACTTCCATACAATTTAGCATAAAGCAATCTGAATTTAATTTTTCATAGTATAAAGATTCTCTTAAATTGAACGAGGTACTTTTCGAAAGCTTACTCAGTTTTACTTTTTCTGTACCTGACTTTCATTACGAACAGGTTATCCTATGACCATGGACATTAATGAAAGCTGTCCTAATCAAGGCAGTGTCAAAACTCTGATTAGCTACCATAGTTTCAGCATGTAGTAAACTAACTATTGTGGAGAAGAGAATAGCCAGTGGAAATGGTATTCAGGCCCTGAGGCTGCGATTTGTCACTCCTTGCAGTCTTGAAACTAGGAGGTTTTTGAAAAGTTTTTTTTTGGTGATTTTTTTTAAATAACTTTTTTGTTTCATTAAAAACATCAACCAAACATGTATATTGGCAGTGTGAAATACGAGTCATTTCCTGAAGGCACAAGTACACAGTTATTCTGATCTAGATACAACGAATACAGTGCATACAGTACAACATCCCCTGTAGCTTGCTTTACCCCCCTGTCTTCTGACCGATTTATCCTAGTCCTCTTGTATCATACCCCATCACTCTCTTCGTCAGTGCTGTCAGTATCATCCTCAGGCAGTGGATCGCACAGGTCCCCTCTACAGACATTCCATGGATTCCAGATCTTATTCCATTTACGGGGGCGGGGGCTGGCCCTGGCCTTATATACTGCGCGCTCCGTAACCATTAGCATATCCATATTCCTGCACCAGTGTGGGTAGATCCGTTGCACCCCACTTCTGCGCAATATCTCTTAGCACCCATAATGCCCAGTGTACCCCACGTTTGACCATGGCGGGAAAGATCATTCGGGTCCCATATGTTCAGGATACATTTGCGTGGTTCAGGTAGTATAGAGGTCTTTAGTGTTTGTGAAATGGTGCGCATTACCTGCCTCCAATATTCTGTGACAAACGGGCACACCCAAATGGTGTGCAGGAATGTGCCCTCCTCCCCACACCCGCGTAGGCAGTAGGGATGTTGTGCCCGTTGCAGCTTGTGTAGTGTGGTTCTGGTGTAATATATCCTATGCAGGATTTTGAGCTGTACTAATCGGAACTTCGCAGATACTCCCACTTCCCTCGGGGGTGCCAGCGCCTCATTTCACTCAGAGTCATCCATATCGCTCACGTCGCCTATCCACTCCTCTTGCAGTTTCAGTGTAGGGTCTGGTAGGTTGTTTATCAGCTTCCGATAGGTGAGGGATGTGGCTCTGTGCTGCATGTAATCTGTGAGTAGTCGATCCTCCAGCGGGGAGGCTTCAGACACTTCGGTGTCTGCCGGGATTGCTTTTAACAGGGCGTGCCTGACTTGCACATTTCTATAAGTTTCGTTTGGTCCTAGTTCATATTGTTGCTGGAGTTGTGTAAACGGGACCACTATCCCCTTGTCCCACAAGTCGCCCACCGTAGATATTCCGATATTGTCCCATTGTGTAAAGCCCTTACTACTTCTCAATTGTCCCAGTGCTTTGGAGTCCCATAGTGGGGTGAGTTTAGTGATTACTCCCTGCAGTGTCACAGCGCTGCTACGATTGTGTATCCTTTATACGACCACCCAAAGAGCATATGTAGTGCAACAGCAATTCAATGCAATTAGTTGACATTTCGATCACTCACTTAAAGTACCCTTTTAACAACCCTACTTTATTGATCCACATAACCAGTGCAGATCAGAGTAGCAGTTATTAATTGATTTTATTCTTGAACTTTTTTTTGAATAGTTTTAAATGCTTTCGAGTTCAATTACTTTTGAAATTTGTTTTGAGACCTCATGCAATTTAGCTATTTGTCAAATATGTGCCGAAAATAAGCTTGCTGTCCATGCTTGATAGTTATTTTCTACAACTAAAATAGCCTGTTTTCTTTCTAGATGGAGGTAAAGATTAAGTTGTAAAAGTAATCTAGTTTAAAAGTGCCCTCATTGAGGATATGAGTGTATTGTAAAGTAATTGACCAGTTAACTTTTTACGTTTAGAGCTTTTTACGCGATAGGGTGAATTTCCTTCTTGTCCTCCTCATTACCTGCTAGAACACTTAAGCCATCAGTTTATTTTCAAGATTGCACTAAGTACTTCGCCAGTCAGTGTCTTAGATGCTAAGATGTTCACAAGCCACTTCATAATTTTTGTAAAGCGTTACTTATTGCTGGTTAACTGAATAATCCTTTTATGTTCTGTTACCTGCTCTCTAATCTGTTTCTGTATTCAAACTTTATCTTTGGTCATGTGTTTCTTATGAGCCTTTTTTAACCTGTTTTTTTCATTTGCAATGTAAAAAAAACTAAAACAAAAAAACCCTTGTATACCCTTTTTCGATCAATAGCATGATCATTTACATCGACAGATAACACAACCAATATAAAAGTTCCATTATTTATCTGCTTTTTCTCTGAAACATGAGACGGCTGCATTATTCTAGGTAGCTTCACTTCGCTGGATGATGCTAAGCCTCCTCTTAAGTTTGCCTTACTATGAGCTGGACTCGGAAAAATAAGTATAGATGTATAGAGAGGACTGCAGGGCCATTAGTTCTAGAATTTAGATGGATGTGTTCTATTTAGGAATTGTAGTGTCGTCACTGCTCAAACCTCTTCAATCCTAGCTAGTTTCTTACATTTGACTGTGAAGGGAAACCTAAGATTGCGAATGCTTTTCTGAAAAATTGTTAGTGGGTTGAAGTCAGAAGATTATTATTATTCCTTCGAGACACTATGTCCTTATATTGATGTTTTTTATTATTTGAATTCCTGAACATCACCAGCTGACCCTAGTCCCTGTTGCCTGTGATACGGATCTGTGTCCACACTGTTTTACTTGCCTTCCATATAACGCTCTGAAGTTAGTCAAGGTTTGTCTCCCCTTCACCTTGGTGTCTCTCATATTGTTTTTCAGTGCCATAACTTAGCTTTAAAGGTAAATTAGAGAAACCTGGATTTCTACATGTGAGTTGTCAATTAGCTTGTTTTGGTATCTGAAAGAAGGTTTTTAGGACATTCACCTCAAATGTATAGGGAACGCTGTGTTACAAAATTAAATGGACTAAGAATAAATATGTGAAGAGTGCAAGGAACTGCTTTGTCTAGGCTTATATAATAGTTATCACCATCGATACTATGCCTGAAATATTCTGTAGGTATTGCTAGGCAAGAAAACCTGAGCAGGCTAAGATTCTCTTTTACCAGTCCACACTTTGCCACTGCTTCGTAGTTGCGCTGGAACATTTGCATATTGCATGCTCGCCTGTTTGTTTTTCTGCTGATTCATTTTAGTGTCTTAAATACTGTTTATTGACTTTAAAATTCTGGTACCCCATTTCTCAGGACCAAGATTATAGACCTGCCTCCTCTGGGGAAGAGTGCGCCAGCAGGTTTATTCAGATCCAAGGATTGCCAGAAACAGCTGACCAGGAAGAGGTAAGGTATTTTTCTGTGACCTCTCTCTGCTACCAATTATACCAATCATCTGTATTACACTTCTTTCACTTTACCTTTGAAAAATGAAACCAGCAACATGTTCATGTCCCAAGCCATCTAGTTTGGGTTCTACTTTTTTGTGTATCTGCAGAATGGGGTCTTTTTTGTTGGCATTGCCTAGTCAGTGATTGCGCTATCTTTCAAGACCTATATCTAGGATATGGGCTTGAAAAACTCCCATCTTTCTCATTATTTCCTGTTGCTGTCTTTTAGAAATGCTGTCTTTTAAGTGGGGAATACACTTAGTAGTCCCGTCTTTTGGAATTTTGTCCTCCAATGAGGACTGCCCCTCTTACATGTGTTGTTACTTTTCAGGTTATTTATACTTGGAAATAACTGTCTTTTTTTTTTTTTGGCCTGTCTCGTTGCTCATAAACTGTTCTGTGTACTTGTGCAATGAAACTTTGGCCGCTTCGTTTGCTTGCCTTCCATCCTTTTATCTCCCCGTGCCTTCCCCGTTCCACAGCACTGCTTTGGTTGCTTCATGCCCCTTAATCTCCCAGTGCTTCCCCCCTTCCAAAATACTGCTGTTAGGCCCCATCCACTCCTCTGCTGTTTTGCTCGTTTTTTGGTTACTTTACGGATAACTTGTAGTGCCTGTTATTTTACATTAAACCCTTTTTTTATATTGCGCATCTAGCCATGGCTCTAGAGGAAATTAATCAGTCGGCCCATTGTCGCCGGATTTTGAGCTGACAACAGACCCGAATTCCGATCCCCAGCTCACCAGCTCTCACTGCTGCACCATATCCTTTGCCTAGCCATATTGCAGTACCATTTGTGGCCAAAAGAGGTGGCACGGGACACCTAGTGACAGCCTGTGGTACTGCACCCTCACAACACTGCTTGTTTTAACATGGAGTAGGTACTGCCATTAACGTGAATAATAATGTATTTCCTTCCAATGCAAGACGGTTCTGGGAGGAAATGAGCAAATTTAACAAACCTGCATCATGATTTTCATGTTAATGGCACTTTTTATATTTGAATCATTCAGTGGCATGCTGCCAGGTAAGTTTCTTATTTGATAGAGCTGATGTAGGCACAGGCACCAAAAGACAAGGTTTTGCTCTATTGTATTAAATAAAAGGAAATGAAACCGGGGCAGCAGTAAATCTATATAAATTAAACATTTACTTCACCTAAGTGCACCACAACTGGTCAAAAAAGACTCCTCGTACTCTGTGGAATTTTTACATTTTGTGCAATAAAAGGAGTGGTTTGAAAAAGAACTTCAAGGTAATATGTTAATATTAATTCACGTATTCCCTATCTGAAAAAACTAGTTTTGCAGCGTGAATCTTTCTGGATTCACTATGCTGCGCATTATTGCGCGGTCTAGTGGTTGGGTCTGGAATCGTAGTATTTTTTCTTTTTTTTTTTCTCGTGGCCCAGGTTGGCGTCAACGTCCCACCATTTGGTGTCCTCCCGTGACGTCGATGTGCTTCCTCCGGAAGCTTCCACCTTTGGGCGCCATCTTCAGATTCTTTTTTCTGCCATCGTCACCGAGAAGGTCTAGAGTTTTTAGAAAGAAGAAGAGAGAATCAAGGAAAAAAAACACTGAAAAATTGGAGTTTTCAACATCGCAATCAAGTACACAGAAGTACGCCGAAGGAGAGGAAGAAGAGAAACTTTGACGTCCAATGGAGAATGCACCTACAGGGGGCCCCCTTGAGTGCAGGAATGGACAAAACACCTTTCAAATTCTGCCGTAATTGCCACCACAAGTACGCGCAGAAGGACCATCACCCGGTGTGCAACCTCTGCCTGCCTATCGACCACGAAAGCAAGGATTGCAATGCCTGCTCGGCATTCACCCCGAAGACCCTCGGAGTATGAGAAACAAAGAGGAGAGCGAACTACAACATGCAGGGCCAATGACAACCTCCGTTGCTCCAGGACTTGGGCCTCTCTAGTGGAGAAGAGGACAATATCGCCGAGGGACCAGAGGACTACACAGTCGTAGAGACCGATTTGAAGTCGACAAAGGAGGTAAGAGAGACGTCGACCCCTAAAACCCCGACAGACTCTCGAAAAACCGAGCCAAATTCCTCGAAAGGAGCACTGGCGTCGAAGCAATCGACAGCCACAGCTGCGTCCACGGACAAACAGCCCAGCAGATCCTTCGAAAAGGACTCCCAGCCGGCGAACGCTCAAGAGAAACCTAGGTCGTCAAACCACGCCCCCGAAAAGGCACGCTCTGCACCGAAGGAAAAAGATCCAAAGGCGACTTCGACGTCAACATGGACATTGAAGAGAAACGCCGAAACCCTCGACGCCGACCAGGCGGCCGAAATGAAGAGGAAGAAGAGAATGCTCGAGGTCAAAATGGACAGTATCCTCCAGAGAAAGAAGGATTTTGACGAACGGATGAGCAGATACACCATCCCGTCGAAGTCCTCGACGGTTATCAATGTAGAAGTCTAGGAGGAGTTTGACGCCGAAGATCCGCCGAAAACTCAAGAACCTGCAGAACAGCAGGACGAGGAGGGCCTATATTACTACGAGGGAGAAGGCGAGGCAGAGCAACAAACTAACCTAGGGTTGACATCATCGGTGGCGCAGGACCTGGATTGGCAGGATCTCAACGCCGAAAGCCCGGAAGAGGCCGTAGAATCATACCCCTCGAGGCCTTCGCCGCCAGACGACATTGGCATCTATAATATGGTCATTAAAAATGCTGCAGCACCATATGGGGTAAAATTAGATAAAGAAAACCGCAAAGCCTGCTTCTTCTTAGAGAGCCTTCTCCCCATTCAAACCAAAAGCCAATTCCTGCGTGTGCTTCCAAGTATCCTGGACCAGGGCAGGGAAGCCTTCAAGGAGCCATCAAGCTGCAGGTCTGTCGCCCCTAGAACTGAGAAAAAATATAAACATTCCTCTAAGGACCCAGCATACACCTGGGGTTCCGTACCAGCTGATTCTATCATTACAGCAAAAGCCAGAAAGAGGGCCAACATTCCCACAAACTCTGGGCCACCCCCAAACAAAGAGAGCAAGAGGATAGACCTCACAGGGAGGAAAATAGAGAGGAATGCAGCAATTCACTGGCACATTGCAAACTCCAATACACTTTTAATTAGGCATACGTATCAACATTGGTAGGAGGTCGGACAACTGCTTAAACATCTCCTGGAACAATATCAGCAGAGGGCAACGCACCTAGTGGAGGAAGGCAAGAACATGGCCAACTCCTGCCTGAAATCAGCCCTGGACGCGGCAGACACATCCAGCAGGCTAATGATGATTGGGGCAACAGAGAGGAGACATGCCTGGCTGAGGATTTCAGGTTTCGAGCCGGAAGTCCAGAATAATATTCTAAACACACCCTTCAATGGGGAATCGCTTTTCCGTGCGCCAGTAGATGAGAAACTGACGCAGCTCAAGAAAGAGAATGAAACTGCAAGGTCCATGGGAGCGCTGCAGTTCAGAGGTATGAGAAGGGGCACCCCCCTCAAGGAGACCGAACGGCAGAGGAGGAAACCAGCCGGCAACGTCTCACCAGACCTTCCAGCAGATCTACCAGGGCAACAACCAAGCGCAGCAAGGGCAGCAACAGCAAACCTGGCAGTACCAACCCAGGGGCCAGTCCTTTCGGGGACGACCGAATGGACTGGGACAAACCACCTCCAAGTGACTTCGCTACACCGATCGTGCCCACCCACACAACACCTGTACGGGGCCAGCACACCAAAAGACTTAAAAAGCAATTAGACGCACACAAAAGAGAGATGAGCGACCATACAATACCGGTAGGAGGCAGACTAAAATACTACTTCCAGGAATGAAAGAAAATAACAGACAAATGGATACTGAACATCACACAGTTTGGGTACTGTATAGAACTAGAAAGGAAGCCACCATACAGGAGGCCAAAGAGCAAAACTCGACCAGCAAAAAAACTCAAGCTCCTCCTGCGGGAAGCACCAGAACTCCTAGACAAGAAGGCAATAGAATGCCGTTCAAAGAAAGAAACAAAGGAGTGTACTCCAATTACTTCCTCGTACCAAACGTGGACGAAACGTTAAGACCCATACTGGATCTACGGTTCCTAAACCAATACATAAAGACTCAAAAATTCAAAATGATATCCCTACAGGAGGTTATTCCTCAAATAAGGAGCGGGGATTTCATGTCCACTATAGATCTCAAGGACGCCTACCTACACATTCCCATGAACAAACGACACAAACATCTACTGAGATTTGCCATTGACTAAGCACACTTCCAGTTCACAGCCCTGGCGTTCGGACTAAAGTCCGCTCCAAGGGTCTTCACAAAGTGCCTCGCAGCTGTAGCTGCTCACCTACGGAGGGAGGGGATCCATGTGTACCCCTATCTCGACGACTGTCTGATAAGGTAAGTTTCTACAAACAATGCCAACTACATGCACAGCAGGTCACATGAACACTGACGGAACTGGGATTTTCTATACACTGGGGGAAATCCTCAATGGAACCAGAACAGGTGAAGATCTTTCTCGGCGCACAGATCAACACCATTCAGAGCAGGGTGTTCCCCAGCGAGAAGAGAACACTTGCCCTTCTGAAGGAGACACATTATCCCGGAAGGGGCAAGCTCTGACAGTGAGGACAGCAAGCAAGCTCATGGGGATGATGGCGTCCTGCATACACCTAGTCCCCAATGTACGACTACACAAGACCATTCCAGGAATGGTTACAACAGCAATGGTCACAAGCAACAGGGAGTTTAGAAGATCTAGTGGTTGTAACACACGTAGTACAAGAGGAGATCACATGGTGGGACAAAGAGAATATTATGAAGGGGGAAACCATTTACACCACCAACTCCAAGTGACCATCACCACAGACGCATTCCAGATGGGATGGGGAGCGCACATGGGCCAGCTCAAGGTGAGGGGCCTGTGGACACCAACAGATGGGATCAGACACATCAACTACCTGCAACTAAAGACTGTGTTCCTTGCTCTAAAAGCTTTCCAGAAACAACTGTACAGGCAGAGAGTGTTGATACAAACCGAAAACACCACAACAATGTTCTACATCAATAAACAGGGAGGAACACAATCGGTGGCGCTATCAAACCTAGCGCATGAAATATGGAAATGGGCCATCCCACTGCAAATAGACCTCCTGGCGATACACAGGAAACGCCAAAGCTATTCAAGAGGTGGGGAACCCCACAAATAGACTTGTTTGCAACACACCAGAATGCAAAATGACAATACTTCGCATCCAGACAGCCAGGAGAGCAGTCCCTGGGAAATGGCTTATGGATAAACTGGTCAAAGACATTTGCCTACGCTTTTCCCCCTGATACCATTGATACACTGGGTGCTCAGCAAATGCAGAAGCAGCAACATGACACTGATACTGGTGGCACCACAATGGGCCAATCAGTCCTAGTTCTCACAAATAGTAGAGATGGCGCAGGGTCCACCACACAAGTTCGCAAGAAGAAAAGACTTGCTCTCCATGCAGAACGGGGAGGTGCTGCACCCAGAACCAGAGAGCCTCTGCCTAGCAGCCTGGCTCATGAAGACTTAGTTTGCACACCTAAAACTCCCAGAGAGCACACTGCGGGTGCTGCGAGAGGCAAGGAGACCTACCACAAGAAAGTGTTATATAGCAAAATGGAGAAGTTTCACACAATGGTGTATCAGGGAAAAGCACCACAAGAAAATCACCAGGGAATCAAAAGTGCTAAAATACCTAACGCACTTGCTAAAAACAAACAGATGCAGCAGGACCCGCCGATCTGCAATCGCCCAACAACCGCAGGTCTGGAATGTGAACGAGCCCTGCTGTTAGTGACGGTGAGGGCTGCCCCTGTCTCGAGGGGATCGCACCGCGCTCGAGTCCGCACACTCCGGTCCCCACATGTGCTGACGCGGGCTGAAAGACTCAGACTCATACAGAGGGATCGCGACCACCGGGCTCATATGCGGACTGAACCCGGTCTGGAAACTAGACCGGGCGATGCCCGGGGGATGCTGCCGTTTGACCCCCCCAACCCACACCCCCTGGTCCGATGTGGGACAGCGCCGAGAGCGCACAGTCAAGTTAAATGATATTTGAGGGAAGACATCAACGAACCAGGGCATCTCAAGCACAGCGCCCTGAACTATTAAGAGAATGATCCCTGGGCAGTCCGCAATCTAATGGAATCTGGTAAGCGTTGCTGAGGTAACAGCATCGTGGACACCGTGAGTTCACTTACATCTCGCTTATTTAACATATGGAGTTTTCTGAACTCTTGTCTTTTTACCCTACTGCAATGGCACATTAAAAAGGGTGATGGCTGTTTGAGGCAAAGAGGAGCAAAATGGCTGGTCACTCTAACAACGAGGGTGAGAGGCACACCCCCCACCATGTGTCAACCTTGTCTCAGACCGATACCATCCCAGGTGGCTCAAACACCAACCACAGCAACTGAAGTAGGACTAAAAACAAAAAAGTTGATGGGGAAAATGTGCATAGAAAGAAATACAAGACTACAACCATGCGCCCTTAGTCAATGGAAAAAGAAATAGGACAATATTGCTGTTCAGGAGGCTCTGTACAAATGAGGGGCCATATTGGAAAAGCTTCACCACATGGATATAACATGCACCCTACGTCCACCGATCTTACTTCCCAACTACCACAGGTCAGAATGTCTACGTTACTCTTTTAACCCACATTTCACCAACAGACCTTATCATCAATTACTTATCTCTCTGCCCACTACTACTATACCTTGCTATCTTTCGTCCTGCTGGTCCTTTTTACCTACTTTACTTTCATCCTGTTGGTCTGTTAACTTTCATTTTACCATCAGACCTTATATTCCACCACTTTATAATCCACTATTTTACCTTTATATCCACTACTACTATACCTCTCTATCTTTCGTCCTGCTGGTTCCTCATCGTAACTCACACTTGACGCAAACAGCACACTTTTTCGTATTCTTGAACCCTCCCCTCCCCCACACCCAGACTACTACAGTTGACAGCCTCCCTCATACCAACCCACCTCCTTATACCTGACCCCACACATCCCTCCCATACCCACCTCCCTAAGCCCGTCCCTACACCGTGTAACACGGACTGCTAACAGAAACCCACATACAACACTTCACCAACTATTGTGTGCTTATTATGGAGCTCACAGGGACACACCTACACCATCACTGCCCCCCCAACCTCTCTAAAAACGCAGCCAAACGCTTCAATCACAATCTTATAAAACATCACCCTGAAGCACCCATAGCTGATCCCTATTTCTCAATACACAACGGACACACAACCAATTATATCATTTTTCATACGAAACGAAGAGCGCAATGGTAAAATGCATTCCTAACCCTATTTACTCTCCGCCACCAGGAAAATCACCCATGGCCTAGTTATTTATATCGCCCCCTCCCAATTTTTCCAAGCGACTGCAACCATCACCATCTACAATAATGGAACCATCCTCATGCGTTGGCCTAACGGCTAAGGCGCTCGACCTCAGACCTGAGGATCTGGGTTCGAGTCTCGGTAACGACGCCAAACATCCTGTGATTGTGGGCAAATCACTTAATCTCCCCGTGCCTAACAAAAAAATGAATGTGTGTCCTCATGTAACGTAACTGGTGCTATGTAAAGCGCTCTGATACCCGATTCAGTTCGGGTCAAGTTCGCGCTATATAAAACTCTGCCAAAAAAAAAAATAAGCCTCTTAGACAACATATTCCCAATTATCAAAGAGCAAGTGTCTAAACCCCAAACGGCCACTCGGGCTACCCCCTCCGCTAATACTCAACATACCCCATGTCCTATCCCTACCGACAACGTCACTCCATTCAGACCTTTACCTGCATATGACCCATCTGATACTCCCCAGACTTTCCCCTACACTAACACACGTCTATCCACCTCACCGAACCCTCCCGACAACCCCGGTCCTCCAATACACAGGCCAATATTCGTAACGGAGACACAGTCCACCACTCCGACGCCTGAAACCCACACTACTCGCCTACCCAACACTACCGAAGCTAATACGCACTCCCCAGTAAACACCGAACACCCCTTAACCACACCAACAGATGCCCCTTTGGATAACCCCCTCCCACCCATCACTAACATTCACGCCACGGCAACCTTGCCAAACACCGTCACTCACCGTCACTCATAGTAAGCACTCCCCTCACGCTAGACCACCTCCCCTACTTCAGTTGCTAGAACATATTAAGACACCCCACAGCCACAGCTATACCCACACCCTCATCCCAGCTATCCACCCCCACAGCCCACCTAACACACACATGCACACCGGCAGCACCCCTACCTTCTCCACACACAGCTGCCCCAAACCACACACCAGGCCAGTCCTCAGCGCCTGCATCTACACCTATAACACAGACCCATTCCCCACTCGTAGCCACCCCCACAGTCCACCCAACACTCACACTCTCACCTGCAGCACCCCTCCTATCCCCACTCACACATACAACACACTACACACCAGGCCAGACTTCACTGCATGCATCTACATCCACACCCATAACACAGCCACATGATCTCATTAAATCAAATCAAAGAAGAACTTCAAGCACTCCACGATCGTTTCTGGAGACAATCATGGGGATTTAGAGCAACAAGACACCTCAAAGCTAGCTGGCCCAAGAGCCAACTAACAACGAACGCAAATCTCTATGGTCCCAACTGGTCCACAGTCCCCTCCTACAATAACTCATCCCGGCCAATTAGAAGCACCAATCCGCTCTCAGCGATTTACTCTCCCTGGTGAGCTCATATGACCCCGCTCCCATGAAGCCACCCACTCCTGCATCATCGTTGATTCCTACTATCCCCCCCAACCCTCATAGGACTACTAAACCAGACACTAGAGGCATCACAAACACCAACATTAGGAGAATCCCTATCACTCAGGAACCCTCCTCAACCATCAGCACGCCCAAACTCAAATGTATACTCCTAAATTGCAGATCGCCGCCAGACATGCAGTGGACATAGCTGAACTCATCCTCACACATGAACCAGACCTGATAATGCGAACTGAAACCTGGCTAAAGGAATCCTCCACACTAATCATTGACATTTTAGTACCACACAATTACAACATCATCAGACTAGACCGAGACAGAGCCGATAAGTCGGGGGAGGTATCTCTGTACATCATCTATCACCCACCAGGCGAGAACCTCACCTTCACCGAACACTTCATGGATATGGTATCGTCAAACACAGGGCGACCAAATACCCAAATATTCCACGGAGACTTCAATCTCCATTGGGATGATCTTAACGATACAGCAGTGAACAGTCTCAAGAATTTCCTAGTTGACCAATTCTGCAACGTCCCAACTTACGACAAAGGTTCGATCCTGGACTTAATAATCTCTAAAACAGACTCCATTCAGCTAGAGTCGATCTAACCCTGCGGTTGGTCAGACCATCACATCCTCACCTTCACCATTAAGGAAACAGTGAAACTGAACTCTGCTCAATCCACAAGACCAAAAGTGTGGAAAAGAGTCCTGAAAAAACTCAACCCCAACACCTTGCCTTCCTCCTGTTACAACCTACTGTTGCCCCCGCAGGATCCTCCAAAGTACATGATCTCACCAACCACTATCTCTCGCTCATGACATCGATAATACATGAGGTAGCACCTCTTCAACTAAAAACACTCTCTAAAAAAGATTCTAAACCATGGTACAATGGCATACTCAACGAGGACAGGCGTTCGCTCATAACGTCGGAATGTGCTTGGAGATCAATACCATCCGCCAACCACCTCAAGATCCTCAGGACAAAGAGAAACGCTTATTACCGAAAGATCAAGCGCACCAAAGCAGACTTTTTCAGCCAACAGCTTGACCAGCCAAGAAATCGTCCCAAAAAACTCTTTGAACTGATCAAAACCCGTTCTAAGGAGGCACCTCAACGTCCACAAGAAATAGAATGCCCGCAGCCAAACTGTGAAGAATTCTCCACCTTCTTCACCTTGAAGACCGATGCCATCAAGAACGACTGTTTAAATGATTTAACCTTATACGCAAGACCGCATACACAAACCCCTCCAGCACTCCTAACCGCGCCATGCCAACTCACATCAAAGCCCAACCTAAAAAAAATGCAGACTGGTCATCATTTACCTCCTACTCCGAAGATGCCATAGGCAAAATACTCAGTGCACTGAACCCCCCCAACCACTTCTCTAACCCGCTTCCGGCAAACGCAGTCAGAGACCTTACTCCACTGCTTCTACCTCTCTGGTCCAAGATCATAAACAGTTCACTTCAACAAGGTTGCATCCCAGATACCCTCAAAGTAGGCCAGGTATAACCCATTCTAAAGAAGCCCACGGCAGACCCCACTGACCTAAACAACTATCGCCCTATCTCCAATATCCCTACCTTAGCAAGCTTCTGGAAAAATGTGTGCATCTACAGCTGACGAAGCATATTGATCACTTTGAGCTCCTTAAGAAACACCAATCAGGTTTCCTTGCAGGCCATAGCACGGAATCAGCCATGATGCACATAATTGACGATGCGCTGCAAATACTTGATCAAAATGGATCCTGTTTACCATCCTACTAGACCTCTCCTCGGCCTTTGATACGGTCAAGCATGAGAATCTGTTAGACGTCCTGAAACACAGAATGGGTATATCTGGGGCAGTGCTAAGTTGGTTTACTTCATTTCTCCAAAACTGGACACAACAATTGAAAGTCAATAACACCCTGTCCAAGCCCGTCCCAGTCTCTTTGGGAGTCCCGCAAGGGTCCGCACTATCCCCAACATTGTTTAATCTCTACTTGGAACCTCTCACCGAAATTTTACAAACCTCTAACATGCAATATCACATGTATGCAGACGACACCCAACTATATCCTCAAGATCCACACCATAGATTACGTCAAACTACTTAATACAGCGCTTAGGAATAACCAGACTTGGCTGGCAGAAAATCATCTCAAACTGAATGCCCTAAAGACTGAATTCCTTCTAATGGCTCCACCGGCCCAAATCCCGAAAATGCAAAAATAGATCAAACATATTACGGCGTTCAACGGTCTACCTACCATCGTGGACTCCGCGAAGTCACTAGGAATAACTTTAGACCGTAACCTCAACATGCAAAAACATATCAGCAGTGCTACAAAGGGAGCAAACTTCCAGGTAAACACACTGAGGAAACTGAAACCCTTCCTACCACACAATGACTTCAAGTAAGCAGTACAGGGTCTAGTTATACCCAGAGTGGAATACGGATGTCTCTCTCTCTGCGGCCTACCCAAAGCATCAACTGCACCACTAAGAGCTTCAATCAACGCAGCAGCAAGACTCATAACTGGGTCTAAATGTAGCTCCCACATCTCCCCGAACCTACAATCCCTGAACTGGTTACCCCTGGAGGCGAGAATTCAGCTGAAAATTGCGTGCATGACGCACAGAGCCATGCATCACAAGACACCCAGCTACTTAGCACAGAAACTGACGATCTCTGGTGGGATCAGATCCTCAAGAAATGCACAAAGATTACTATGGAAACCACAAAAATTCAATAAGAAAAAAACTTAAAACAGATCCTTCTCTGGGATAGCGCCCAGAATTTGGAATGCCTTACCCCCAGAAACCAGACTTAACCCGTCCACTACCTCTTTTAAAAAGGAAGTAAAATCCATCCTCATTGCCAAATTCACATGAGTATGGTCTATTGAAAACCTGTGATGGGGTTTGACCACCATAGGTGGTGTCAAAGTTCCACATAAGCCAAACAATACAGATACCAAGTTTCTTCCAGAAGCCATCCACAAGTGCAGAGAGGGCATTGCACACACTGGACGCTAGAAATAATGCATTACATTGAAAGAACTAAAGATCATAGGAAAACAAAGCAATTCTTTGGGTCCTTCGCAAGCAGTTTCCTGGGAAGACTAGTAACAAAATGCACCATCAGACGATGGATTGCACAGACTATCCAATTCTGCCACAAACAGGCAGGGCAAGAACTACAAGGAGGGGCACAAGCCCACTCTACCAGGGAAAAGGGAGCAACAATAGCCTTCCTGGCAAACACACCCATCCAGGATATTTGCCTGGCGGCAACATGGGCCTCAGTTCACTAAGTACTACTGCGTGGATATACAAATGAACAAGGAAGCACAAGTAGGACAAAAAGTGCTTCAACATATATTCAACAACCAACGCTTATCTTCCACCCAGTCGCCACAAACCTACAAATCCGCTACAAAGTCTATGCACAGCATAGTGAATCCGGAAAGATTCACGCTGCAAAACGAATTGTTTCTTACCCGTCGGTTTAGTTTTGCAGCTTGAAGACTTTCTGGATTCACTAGCGAACCCACCCACCTCTGCCAGAAAGATGAGACAGGAGGAAGGAAAAAAAAGGATGAATAACACATTTCCTTACAAAGATGGGAAGATAAAATAAGATGGCATAAAGACAAGGAAAAAAGAATTCGAAGATGGCGCCCAAAGGTGGGAGCTTCCGGAGGAAGCATGCCGACGTCACGGGAGGACACCAAATGGTGGGATGTCGATGTCCACCTGGGCCATGTAAAAAAAAAAAAAGAGAAAAAATACTCCTATTTCGGACCCAACCACTAGACCACGGAATAATGCACAGCATAGTGAATCCAGAAAGTCTTCAAGCTGCAAAACTACACCGACAGGTAAGAAACTATTCGTTTTTCTCTCAGTAACGAACGTTTCTTGCCAAACATTTTTTAACAAAGCAAAAATGTGCCTTTGTATTTTTTATACTATATTACTGGCTGTACATTGCAAAAATAATGTAGTGTAAGCAAACTCCAGTGCATAATTTAAAATTACTTCTCGAAGAACCAAATATTATACGGGTTTGTCTACATCTAAAAGTTAACTGAATTGCAGAAATCAAACACAACACACATTTTAAATCCCTACTGATAGAAAAAAACACTGGCATTTAGTAGCAGTTGCCTAATGCAACTAGAGTCAAACTGGTAATGTAACAAGTGCGTTTCACTAACGGACAAAAGGAATGCCCTGAAACACCTGTACATCTAACATCAAGTTTCTTCAGCCGCTTCCATAGCAGCCTTAACCAAAATGTCTATTTTGTGCCCCCTCTGTACCTTTAAAGCATGTGCATCCTCAATGCAGTACACAGGGCAGATGGTGTTCACAAACAAGCCTGAGTGCTGGTTTTCAGTGCTAGGGCTTTGGACCCACGCTATCGCCGGCAGCTGGGATTAGATGGAGACTGACAGCTGCTGGGTTAGGGCAAGGCCACAGGTCTGAGTCAGAGTTTTTTTTCCCTGGTGTACTTTTGAACTAGAGAAACTGACGGTCAATCCCATCTACTCCCAGAAAGATGTTTGATTATGTCTCACATTATGTCTTTGAATTACATTGATATTAATGCTTCCTAAACTTCAGCTGGCAAAGGTGTAACTTTTTAATGTTGTACACCACATTGATTTAATAAACAGTTCGGTTTAGATCATTCACACACTTTATTTTAACCATTTAATTAACGGAAGCAAGCCATGTTATCATGTCAAAACTCACATGCTAATGCTTGCACCCATTAAAAGATGGCTATTTTATTAATGTGTTAATTAACTCAGTACCTGTGCGGCCTGCTGTGGATGTAGTTATTTTTTTATCTCTTATTTTAATTCTAGCCCTCTTTCTATTTATAATTGCATTAAGGATGCAGTACCTTATGTGGCTAACAGAGGTCCCTTTACAACTCCACAGGGACCCCTAGTAACAGCCTGTGGTACTGTACCCTTTCATTGCTTTTGTGGATCTTCTTTTATCCTCCAGTATTTAATCTTTTATGTTACTGTGGGACTCCCAGCATGACTATGGGGAAGATTCAAGCATGTAAATCAATAAAAGATGTCAATACTGGAGAACCACAGTGTTCAGTTAAGTAACTTGTTTTTCATTTTATTTATGCTACTGGTGGGATATTTTTTGACAAATAACAAAATCTAACAAACCTCATTGGCAACGCCAATAGGTCAAACGTTCACTGATGAGAGACCTATTGCATAGTAAGTGTTTGTTATTGTTTCCTCTTCCGGGAGTTCTATTTTTTCCGGTTTTACAAATTTAAATTTGAACCAGAAAATGTCTGATTGATTTTTATTTCATCTCATGATGTATTCAGTATACACACTGTATATATAAAATACAGTGACCGGTCTACATGATGTCTTTGGGGAAACTTGCCCTTAGCGAGCCACCTGTCTGTTCTGCACAAAGAATCATTGTGTGTCACTGAAAAATGGCTCCTAGCAGGTACTGGTACTAAAGGAGAAAGCCGGATTCAGTATACCATTCATCATCTGAGTCGACACCCGTATTCTACCACCCATTCAGGAGGGCAATCTGTGGTCACGCAATTCTGTCTCTCTTGGCGGGTAAGTGCAAAGTCAAAAGACCTGTATTTTAATAATTTTTCACAAAAGATCGTTTCACCCCAGACAAGGTTATGAAAATACCACCTGCACCTGTCTCCTTCGTACAGTGAGCAGGCTGAGTATTATTTGGTCTAGCCTGCTCTAGCTACCAAACTCATTTCCTTTCTTTTTTTGTTTTGCAATTTTGTCTATAACTCTTACTTTGGGCGACTCTCTCTACTTTATTCAAGAGCCGACTGTTAATCCTTGACATACACAGGTGCAAAGACCTGGTTATGATCCATTTAGCAGCCAAGCTAAACATATTGCATATATTGGTTCCCTTTCCGAATAAGATAATCGCCAAAAAGGACTCTCCCATTTTTCATGTGTTAGCGTAGAATGTCACACCAGGTTTCCTATTCCAAGCTATGACCTGACAAACT
The DNA here is from genome assembly GCF_964261635.1 of Lissotriton helveticus. Lineage (NCBI taxonomy): Eukaryota > Metazoa > Chordata > Amphibia > Caudata > Salamandridae > Lissotriton > Lissotriton helveticus. The sequence continues at coordinate 960,052,661 of NC_136070.1, read as the reverse complement.
TCAAATGCTGCAATGAACTATGTCCTTTCTGAACCGTTTCTTGATAAAGGACCAGATCAAAATGAAACTAGTGCACCTGACTCTGGTCTATTCACCTCGTATTGTAGAACCTACGTTTGACTGTGAAGCAGACACAGATTTTATCTGACTTAATGGGCCAACCCACCTTTCAATAGACCTGGCCATGCCAATAGAATCGATTATTGCCTGGTGGCTATTGAACTTCGGCTTACCGTCCATGACGTGTTGGTAGTCAATAGAACAGACAGAGACCATAATGCCCTTACTCTTACCATTAAAATTCAGGGCAATCAAGAGCTTGGAGCCAAGAGCAGGCCTGATTTTGGTGCCCTATCTTTCTCAAGCAAACAGAGGGCAATTAGATGGAACTGGGTGGAGGCCAACCCAAGGGCCATGGAAGCTGCTAAAGGCAAGGTTTTTTTGGTGGTGGAAGATCTGGCCCTAAAATCCACAGACTTTCTCTCGAGGGAATTGGGTATTCGCCATGAACTTCTGTACACCGAGATTAGAGATCTGCTGGACCAACAGTGTTCCGATCACAATTCAGCAAAAAAAAAAAAAAATGCATCAACCGGACAGTGATCCACATGCAATGTGGTATTATCAGGAATGTAGGAAAACTGAGGGGGACCTGGTATGGGCTGTTAAATCCAATACGGGCACTGAAGTAGTTCCCTGTAGAGCTAGATGTAGACAAGCTATTAAGCTAGCCGAGAGAAATTGGGAAAGACTCCCTATGGTCCACACTGCACAAGGCATTAGCAGATAGGGATGCTGAGACCTTTTGGAAAAAGGTGGCCCAATGGCTTAATGGCAATAGGATTACACTGGAGTTCACTGTAACGCCCTACGAAGGGTGTCTCACTTTGAACGTCTCTATGGAGTTGACAGATGTTCTTACAGCAATGGGGGGAGGGGGGCGCATCAGGAGCAGCTGATGCTTTAGTCTTCTCTCTGGAAGAAACTTTAGTTGCAATTCACCTGTGTCTCCCTGCTAGAGCTCCTGGCCCGGATAAAATCCCCTGGTTCAAGGGGGATGATTTGAAGGTGCCGGGAGAAGGTCACCTATCTCGTTGCCTTCACCTTCCAGTGATTGACCCTACTCATATCTAGTTATGCAGCATGAATCTTTTTGTGGATTCATATGCTGTGCATTATACTGTCATCTACAGTTTAGGTCCGGAAAACTCGTCATAGTCCTCTTTCTCTGTTTTTTTTGGTTGTCTTCTGTGATCTTGTCCACCAGATGTGTACCTCTATATTAGTTGTGAACCCTGAAGCCGCTGTGCGTGGTCACAATCTAAGATTCTTTTATCCGCTCTTGAGTCTGGATGCATCAGCTGAATCTACAAAGAGCCAGAAATTCAAAAAACCAGACAGCGATTGGAAAATAGACTGCGAAAGTCACCAGAGGTTCAACCAAAGAAACACAAGGGGGGGACAGCTCTGAAAACACTTTTAGGTAACATCCACAAAACAAGGGGAGGGCGAACAAAAGTAGTCAAATCACACAAAAGATTCAACAACCGAAGGAAAGTCGAAACAGAAGAAGCTCCAAGGGTCCAGACACAGGGACACCAGTAGAGGACTCCCTCCGAGAAACGCTCGACATTGAAGGACGAGCAAGAGGGCACAGGAATTGGCAGATGTTGGCGCACCGGTTCTGAAGAAGGTGCTGCCAAACAGAGGACGGTTGTAGTTGAGAGGAAAAAAAGACCCTTCAAAGCCGAAATGGCATTGATTCTACTAAAAAAACAAAGGGATTTTAATGGATCCGTTTGAGAATTTCAGATCCCATGAAACTCATCAGGGGAGTTGGGCTTGGAGGAGGCCGAGCCATTCGAACTCAAAACCCCACCACACCAGAGGTACAGGAACGAGAGCATGAGATGTTTTTCGAGAACCAGGAAATATTTCAGGATCCTGAAATTATTGACCAGTGGCGGAACTTGCAGACTCACCGGAGGATGGAGTCTACTCCTGCTCTTCGAGGTGATCCTATCAACATCACATCACCATGTATAATTTGGTGGTGGAATTGAAAGCGGACATGTATGGAATCCAGCTGGAAGAACAAAAGGCACACATTTGCTTCCTTCTTAAAAACCTCCTACCCTCGCAAAGCAAATCTCCTGAAGCTGCAAAGCATTCTAAATCAGGGAAGTCACTAGCGATGAGAAGCAGTACAAACACTCTTCCAAGGCCCCTCTGTACATCCAGGAAAATTCAATGTCAGACTCTGCTATTGTGGCCACGGAAAGAAAGACGGCTACTGTTCCCATATCCAGCCCTGGAGTAAGAGCAAGAGAGTGGAAATGGTGGTCTGTAAAACAGAGAGGTGCAGCAACACAGTAGAGGACCACGAACACCGTCCTAAATCTCTTGGAAAAGGTGGGAGAGTTAATGAAGCACCTACTGGAGTATTTCCAGAGATGGGCTGCCACATTTGTGAAAGCGAGAAAGGCCATTGCCAGCAATTCCGCTCTTGACCTGGCGGATCCTGGTAGTAGGCAGATGGTCACAGGTGCAACCCTATGGAGACACGCCTGACTAAGAGTGTCCAGTTTCAAGAGTGAGCTGCAGACAAGCATCAACAACACACCTTTCACTGGAGAACACTGTTCAGTTCAACAGTGGTTGACATTTTGCAACAGCTTAAAAAGTGTAATGGCACGGCAAAAGCCATGGGGATTCTGCAGTTTCAGGTTACTGAGAGGGGCAACCCCATGAGGAGACAGCTGTACGTTTCCAGAGCTCACCAGCACCCTACCAACAAGCAGGGCAACATCAGAGCACAAGACAGTTGTGGCAGCGCCAATCAACTCGGCGCCATTCCTTTTAGTGTAGGGCAGGAGGAAGAGGCCAACACTCCAGAGCAACAAGCTCATCAAACAAGTGACTCCACATACCAGCCTCCCCACCACAAAACACCAGTGGAAGTAGAATAGGAGCCTTCCTACAAGAGTGGAAGAGGTTAATGTCTGACCCACTTGGGCCTTCGGGGCACAATTTCTCTTCAACATTCACTCCAATGGATGTCCAACTGGAAATGGAACCGTGGCCCTTACGATTCTGCCTTTCTTGTCATGCCCAGTTTCCACGCACCGACCCTCACCAGGAGTGTACATTGCTTATCTCCCGAACGTCAAGAGGCAACCTGTGAGGCTTGCAGGTCTTTTCGATCTAAAAAGACTGGGCGATCAGGAGGCTAGAAAAGTGCAAATGTCGATCTGCTGGACCTCTTCGGTTTGGAGGATCCAAAATTTGCAGTAGAAGCACACCAATCTAATGCAGATGAAGGCAGCACCTCTCCAGACGAAAGCCCTGGGTCTGATTTGGAGTCGCATAACATGGTGATGGTGATCAATTTTCAATAGAACCGTAAGATGAAAGGAAATCATATGATGCAGATCTAAATAAAATAAAAAAAAATTACTCCATAAAACCTTCCCTCCTGACACCGCCACTACTTATGACCTTATAAGCAGGGCTGCGACTTTCTACAAAGTGCCACTTGATACTCTGAGTCGCTAGAAGACGACTTCTTGTTTGAGACACCCTCGTCCGCTCCGCGCTTAACCCAGTACTTTTCAGTGCTTAAGGGCATGCTCAGACATACTCAGGACATTTCTAATGACTCCATTATATCCAGGGTTATTACCCCCAGGGTTGATAAAGTACACACCTTTTCCAGTCAAACCCTACTTACATCAAAGGCCAGCTTATACCTGACTTCCCAGTGCTGGCCACAGAAGGTAAACAGGCAAACTCTCAAACATCTGGTGAGGTGCCCCCACCAGATAAAGAGAGCAAAAGGGTAAACGCTGTGGGTAAGAGTAGAAGCCAAATCAGCCAACCATTGGAGGATAGTAAACTCCCTTGGTCACTAATCACACTACAATAGGGCCCAGTGGGATGAGATGGAAGACATTCTCCAGCATCTCCCAGAGGAGTATTAAAAAAAGAGTATACCAGATTGCCTCAGAGGGCAAACCAATATCGAAGACAACTGTATGTTGTGTACTTGAGGCAGATGATCTAGCAGGTAGAGACATCTGTTCAAGCCTGCTTTACAGGAGGTATGCCTGGTTAAAGGTATCCTGTTTCAAACCTGAAGTTCAGCAGATCTTGTTAGTCCTCCTGTTCCAACGGCGAACATATTTTTGGGCTCTGTAAGGAAGCTGGCTTTTTTTGTAGTGAACCAGTGTAGGGGTACACCATGCAAAAAATCCAGATGACCCGTATTGGTTTACATGGGCTTGCTGTAATATCTTAAGTGCTATATATGTGGCAGTGTGGTCGAGCAGCTTAGGCTTATCAGAGGGGAGTGTACACCATTTGTTATACCCACAGAGTCAATAAATGAGAGACACGCTTGAAAGAAATGGGAGACCAATTGAGGAAAATTACACCGATTTTTATATAATTTTAGGCAACCAGATTGAAATCTGGTAAGTACTTTCAGGGATATGAAATTTACAGTAAAGCAGAAAAATGCTTAAATAGAAGTTTTTGAGGCATGAGCCTTGAACGTGGTAATTTTATCCTATGGGAGAAACATATACTGCATACATATACTTGCAAGTGCTGCTTATAAGGGTGCCTTTTGGGGCTTAAGGTGCTTAGTGGCCAAACTCCAACTCTGACTTTTGAGGGTCTCTGGGGCAAGGGGACACAGCCAGTTTACTTAAACTCAGGCTGTTGGACTTGGGTGCAGAGGTGTTTTGTCTGGTAGATCACTTGTTATGGAGGCTCTCAATTTACTTGGGTGGCCTGGAGAGGGAAAGAAAACAGAAAAGCCGGGTCACTCTCGGTGTAGTCCTCATTGATCCTGGAGTCCCTCGTCAGCAGGTCGGCTTTGGTATTGGTGCTGTGAGGCACCTGGAGGGTTTAATGTCTCGAAACCCACTGGAGAGACTGGGCTGACCTCTCACAACCATGGTGACCTCCTCCTTGCTAGATGCTCCCTCAGTGGACGGTGGCCAGCAAAACAGAGTACCAGATAAGTGTGGTTGGTGCCTGCAGATGCTGGGGAGTGGCTCCTCCACCTTGAAGGAGATGCTGCATGGTTGTTGAGGTGCTGGACAGTTCATGAAAGCCTTCATCAGGACCTCAATCAGTGTGTTGCTACTGCAAGAAAGTGAAAATATAATAACATACTAAAATCAATTAACCATTTCACCTGAGATCCTCGGTGTATGGTTCCTTCTCCTATGTGGCAACATTTTCAGCCACTGTAGAGAGATCATGTTGGTTACATGTCAAAGAAAGGAAGAACAATGGAACAAAAAGACATTATCTCAGTTCAGTTGTCATAGGCGGTCATTTGCGTCAAATCTAACCTCAGGCGTACAGTGAGTGACTGTTACTCTTTACCCATTTATCAGGAGTTCATAGCTCTGCCTCACCTGGCTGCGGCTCAGGGGAAAGAAGCACCGCTCTATATAAAAACACAAAGAAGGCATAGACATGACCCATGTCACATAACCAACTCTTCATGGTAAGACTGTGCAAGTCTCAAACAAGTATACCATTCTTGTCAAAGCAGACCCTAATAGAAGTGTTATTTCCACCAAAAAGAACACCGCACAGTGTAGATATCGTACCGTCTTGGGATAGTGTCTTTTCTTGTATTTACCATCTGTGTCTCGCTACATGCAATTATTTGGCTAGCCACATATTCTGTAAACAGGCTGCACAACTATCTCTGTCCAAATCATAAATTAATTCTATTACATCAGGATGATAGTAAAGACCATTCAGCAAGGTACTAACACAATCAGAAGACAATATCTCTGTGATTTGTATGTCATTGAGCCTGCCAGTGTTAACCGAATTGTCAAGCAATGTTTCTCTAAGTCCGGCACACATTGTACATCGCAACATTCGAAAAGAAGATGGGACCAACGGACACAGGTAACAGCGGGATCACATGTACTGACTTTGTTATAAGACGACTACCATACAGCGTACACCCACTGTCGAGGCTGTTGTACTCAAACATGCCCATCCATGTTAAGAGCCTATAATGCGCATACGCTTGACACTCCACATTAAACGTACTGCCCGCTCAGAGTCATATCGCGTACAACCACGGCCAGCTTACCTCTCCGTCGGTACTCCTGATAGTCAGCTAAGCCGCCTCGGGGAGGTAGCTGGCCGTATGGAGTCTCCTGCTTTATGCGTCGTATGATCGCATCCAAGGAGAACACTATCACGTGACCGGGGCCAGCCCTCTTGACAGGGGCTCATGGGAATTGGAGTTCTGTTATGATGCACTCAAACACAAAAGTCGCCTGCTCTAAGTATCATAGGATCGTGTGCAAGGAGAACAGGATCACGTGAGCAGGGGCTCATGGGAATTGGAGTTCTGTTGTGATGCGTTTAAACAAACAAATTAGTTGCAGACGGTGCACCTAACTTGCTTATAGACGGTGCACCTAACTTCTTGATAACGCTGGGATTGCGAGACCATTGTAAGTGATATGTTGTAGAATAACAATCTTAAAGTGGGTGTCGTAACAAACGACACTGAGTCCTTGGTGGCACTCCTATGGGAGACAGTGTCTCTAGATCATAAGCCAATGATAATTTGTTGTAAACACAAAAACTAAATTCTTTCAAAGTTCAACAAACTTTTATTCAATTGTTGCCTTAGGAGTGCCACCAAGGACTCAATGTCGTTTGTTACGACACCCACTTTAATTTTGTCAAATATTTTGGTCCCTGAAGGCCAGGAGGGACCCACCCTGTGGCACCCAGAAGCGGATTACTTTCCAGTACTTTTGACATAAAGATCACACTTATCTTTATACAAAGGTGTGCCGCACACCACCCTGATCTATTTCATGTAGAATAACAATCCCCATACTCAAAGATCTGGGCCAAGATGGTGGCCCTGTATAGCTGGTAGGTCCCACAGCTGGACAGTTCTCCAAGGGTTTAGGGAGGGTGTTGGTCTTCTGGATGAGTCAGCCTTCGTGATTGTTGCGGTGCAAGCAGCCAGGCAGGGTTTGGTGCCAGTTTCGGTACAGGACCTTGTTCTCACGTCTTCGGCTCTTCTTTGTTCTCCCTCTGTTCTCAGGTAGACAAATCTGAATCCCTGGGGTCAAGGGGACGCCTAAATACAGAATTTAGGGGAGTGTAGGTAGTAGTCAATGAGCTACTTACCCCTGGGGTAACTACACCCCCTATATGACAATATTTCTCTACACTAATTCACCGCTAATCCTTCTTGAGTTCCGGAAAAGTGCTTCAATACCTCATTAGGGATAGCAAGTATAGTATAATGCAAACCCTTCCCTCTTTCATCCCTCCACTATCTTTCTCATCCAAATAACAGACTAACATATCCACCGCTCAAATTAATTTCATATTTCACTATACTAATTCACCACTTATCCTTTTGGGTTCCGGAGTAGCATGCTACTCGCCGAAAAAGCATCTCAACGCCTCGTCAGGTGTAGTAAGCACTATATAATTGCAATTACAATCCCATACAATACTTCCTGTGGAGAGTGACCATAAACCCGGAATTTCTAGCTTAACCACATTGAAAATGGTGAAACCCTTTCTGGGCTATCCACTTCAGGTGGCCCACCTTGAGGGTGTTCCTAGCCTGAAAGTGCAACTTGATTATTGACTATCTAATTTACTGCCTGTTCTGGTGCCAAATGGGCCCCTCGGCAGGGTGCGACATTCCCCAGGTCTGGGGAAGTCGTTGTGGCATATCAAAGGTGGCAGAGGCTTTCAAGCCTCTGGCCTTAACCTGCTTATTCTCTAGCCATCCTGCTGGAAGAGGTGTGACCACCTTCTGCTGGAGCAGGCATTGTTTCTGACCTCTGAGAGCCAGGCTCTCACCTATAGGGGGGTCAGAAACGTGTCTGTGGTGGCAGGCTGGGAGATGTCAGTCAGTCCGGACACTGGGTACTCTTAGGTTTAAAGGAGGCACCTCTAAGGTGCCCTCTGGGTGCATATCATAATAAATCTAGTACTGGCATCAGTATAGATTAATTAAGACCAGGTGTTTACTAGTAAACCCCATTAGTTTCAGTGCATCCATCATGTAGCTGGGTTACTCTAATTAAGACCAGGTGTTTACAAGTAAAGCCCATTAGTTTCAGTGCAGCCATCATGTAGCTGGGTTACTCGTAACAGCAAGTGTCCAGTACATGTCCTTAAGATGGCTGCCTGATCACTTGCAATATCCATCAATGGTGCTAGGGACCTATCTACACGTGCAGATGTGCCCTCACATACAATATATAATGCACCCCGCCGTAGAGCTCGAAGGCCTCCTGTAGGAGAGACTTTCATATGGTATATTTAGTGCAGTGTACCCTGGCATGACACACAGTAAGTGTCCTATGTTGTGTTTTCAGAATGGTTTGCACTATTTCACGCAACCTGGTATCTGAGTCTGCATGCTGTTTGGCTGTGGATCCCTTAGGGTAGCATAATGCATGCTCCAGCCCTTGAAGGGGGGGCCCTTTTTGGTACCCATGCCCTAGTTACCAGGGGGACCCTTTACTAGGGACTTACAGGGGTGCTAAAGTCCTTGCCAGTTGGGCAACAATTAGACATTTACCTTTTTTTTAAAGGAAAGAGCTTTGGCACCGGGGGCCTTGCGCCCTGACTGGTGAGTAGTTTCAATTTACAATTAACAGGGACCCAGTGCATTTTCAGTCAAGAAGCATCAGTACTATGGCAAAACGTGAGAGTGACCATGTCAAAAAGGCACTTTCCTACAATCCCCAAGTGGATACCCTTTTAGAAAAGATAAAGAAAGATAATTAGACGGCGAAAGCCATGGAAGAGTTACAAACACCATCACAATGTGGATCCTTTCGCCGCTCTTCCTATCGTAAAGGGTCCAAAACAACCTCCCCTGAGGCATCCACTTTTTATAATTAAACCTGCGCTCAGACATCCTCCCCAAAAGGATACTGTAGGGGTTCATATACGGGATCAATTCTCATGGTAGATAGATAGGTTTTACCTAACCAAGCATTGACTTGCTCATTATTCGCCCCAATCACACAACACCGGTGGGCCGAAGACCACAGCTGTTTTTTCCTGCATGACAGAATATCGCATCTGACCAGTGGGTGTTACCCTTTATCCAACGTGGCTATTGCCTGCAGCTCACTTCAACACCTCCAAAATTTCACCTTGCACCCACATACTGTCAACAACTACTCAAAGAGAAAGTTCAAGCTCTTCTACAAAAGTGAGTATCCGAACCTGTACAATTACAACAACAAGGCACAAGAGTATATTCATTTCACTTTACTTCCTTATCCCCAAAAAGGACAAGTTTCTAAGACCAATCCTAGACCTCAGACCCCTAAACCGATAAATTCTCTCAGGGCAATTCCACATGATCACACTTCAAGGTGTCATCCCACTGCTGTAACCAGAGGAGTTTAACGCAGCACTGGACCTAAGGGATGCCTACTTCAACATTCCAATCCATGCAGCACATCGTCTACACCTCAGATTTGTGCTATCTGGACAGCCTTTTCATTGCTTCTATTTGCGGTCCCCACAGCCCCCAGGGTGTCTCCCAAGTGTCTAGTAGTTGGAGCAGCTCACTTATGCAGGTAGAACATCCATGTTTTGCAGCGTGAGTCTTTCTGAATTCACTATGCTGTGCATTATTCCGCGGTCTAGTGGTTGGGTCCGGAATCATAGTCTTTCCTTTCTTCTTTCTTCTTTTTTTTTATGTAGCCCAAGTGGGCGTCGATGTCCCACCTTCTCGTGTACTTCTTGTGACGTCGGCACGCTTCCTGCAGAAGCTCCCCCCTTTTGGCGCCATCTTCAGATTCTTTTTTCCGCAGTTGGGTCTGGATCGTCACCGAGAGGTTTCAGAGTTTTTGGAGAAAAGAAGGAAAAAGCTGAAATCTACCGAAAAAGTTTGGAGAATACATCCAGGAACAAGACCGCCGGGACGACGAAGAAGGAGGAGAACTTCGAATACTTCGACGTCCAACGGAGAATGCGCACACAGTGGGCCCCCTGAGCGCAGGAATGGACAAGACCCGTTCAAATTGCCACCACAAGTACGCGCAGAAGGACCAGCACCCGGTTTGCAACCGCTGCCTGCCGGTCGACCACGAAAGCAAGGATTGCAACGCCTGCTCCGTCTTCACGCTGAAGACTCTCCGTATTAGAGAGAGGCAGAGGATAGCCAACCACAGCATGCAAGGAAAAGGCCAACCTCAGTCGCTTCGGGACTTGGGCCTCTCCAGTGACGAAGAGCACAACATTGCCGAGGGACCAGATGACTTCACCGTCGTAGAGACCGGTAAGAAAACTACAAAAGAGGTAGGAGAGACGTCGACCCCTAAAGCCGCAACAGACTCCCGAAAGCCTGAATCAGACTCTCGAAAAACAATCTAAGTCCACGAAGGGAGCACTGGCGCCGAAAATTTCGACGCCCGCAGCTGCATCAAGGGACAAACAGCCCAGCGGATCCTTCAAAAAGGACTCCCAGGAGGCAAAAACACACGAAAAGCCTAGTTTGTCGAAGCACGCCCCTGAAAAGGAGCACTCTACGCCGAAGGAAAAGGACCCGAAGGCTCCTTCGAAGTCGACGTCTACGTTGAATAGATCGTCCGAAACACTCGACGCCAAACAGACCGCCGAGATGGAAAGGAAAAAGAGAAGGCTCGAGACCGAAATGGATAACATCTTGCAAAGGAAAAGAGAGTTCAACGAGTGGATGAAGAGGTACACCGTCCCGTCGAAGCCAGCGACGACTATCGTCGAGGAGGAGTTCGATGCCCAAGAGCCGCCGAAAACTCCCGAGCCCCAGGAACACCAAGAGGAAGAGGGCCTATACTATTTCGAGGAAGGCAAAAAAGACCAGCGCACAAGTTTGGACTCTGCATCCTCGGTGGCGCAGGACCTGGATTGGCAGGACCTCGACGCCAAAAGCCCGGTAGAGGCCGTGGAGACGTATCCTTCAAGGCCTTCGCCGCCAGATGACATTGGGATCAACAACATGGTCATCAGGAACGCGGCAACAGCTTATGGAGTGAAACTGGAGGAAGAAAAACCAAAAGCCTGCTTCCTCCTAGAGGCCCTGCTCCCCCCTCAAACCAGGATTCCATTCCTCCCCATGCTACCAAGTGTCCTGGACCAGGGGAGAGAGGCATTCAAAGAACCAGCAAGCTGCAGGTCTGTCACACCCAGGACAGAGAAAAAATACAAACACTCCTCTAAGGATCCTCCCTACATCCAGGGATCCATCACAGCTGACTCCATCATAGCAGCAACAGCCAGAAAAAGGGCCAAGGTTCCCACAAACTCAGGCCCACCACCTGACAAGAAGAGTAAGAGGATAGACCTCACTGGAAGGAAGATAGAGAGGAATGCAGCAGTATACTGGCGCATTGCCAACTCTAACGCCCTACTGAACCGGCATACGTACCAGCATTGGGACGAGGTCGGACAACTGCTCAAACACCTCCCTGAGCAATACCAACAGAGGGCAACACACCTGGTGGAGGAAGGCAAGAATATAGCCAACTCATGCCTAAAATCAGCCCTGGATGCTGCAGACCCATCCAGCAGACTCATGATGATCGGGGTCACAGAGAGAAGACATGCCAGGCTGAGAATATCCGGCTTCAAGCCGGAAGTACAGAATAACATCCTGAACACCCCCTTCAATGGTGAAACCCTGTTCGGAGCACCAGTGGATGAGAAACTTACCCAACTCAAAAAGGAAAATGAAACTGCAAGGCCCATGGGGGCCTTGCAATTCAGAGGAATGAGGAGAGGCACACCGACACGGAGGCCAAACGGTAGAGGGGAAAGCAGCCCGGAACGTCACATCAGACATCCCAACAGGGATACCAGGGCGAAAACCAAGCACAGCAGGGCCATCAAAAACAAACCTGGCAATACCAGCCTCTGGGCCAGTCTTTTCGCGGGAGGCCGAATGGACGAGGGCAAACAAGAAGGGGGGGCCAGCAACCCACTTCACAGTGACTCCGCACCACCAACCGTGCCCACCTACACAACACCTCTAGGGGAGGGGCACAACTAAGTCAGCAAAAAATTGTCACACGGCCAAAAGATCAACGAACATGTAACACCAATAGGAGGTAGACTAAAACACTTCTTCCAGGAATGGAAGAAAATAACAGACAAATGGATACTGAACATCATACAGTTTGGATACTGCATAGAACTGGAAAAGATACCACCAAACAGGAAACCGAAAAGAAAAACGCACTCAGCAAAAGAACTAGTGCTACTCACAGAGAAAGCTCAAGAACTCCTCCACAAAGAAGCCATAGAAACAGTACCATTCAAAGAAAGAAACAAGGGAGTGTACTTGAACTACTTCCTCGTACCAAAGGTGGACGAAACACTAAGACCCATCCTGGACCTACGGTTCCTAAGTCAATACATAAGAACACAAAAATTCAAGATGACATCTCTTCAAGAAGTCATTCCTCAGATAAGGGAAGGAGACTTTATGTCCACCATAGACCTAAAGAACGCCTACCTACACATTCCCATGAACTGACTGCACAAACATCTACTGAGATTCGCCATCAACAAAGCACACTACCAGTTCACCGCCCAGGCCTTCGGTCTAAAATCCGCACCAAGGGTCTTCACCAAGTGCCTTGCTGCCGTGGCAGCGCACCTAAGGAGGGTAGGGATCCATGTATACCCCTACCTCGACGACTGGCTCATAAAGGCAAGTTCCTACAAACAATGCAAGGAACATGCACAACGGGGTCACAAAAACGCTAACGGAACTGGGGTTCACAATACACTGGGGTAAATCCTCAATGGAACCAGAGCAAGTGAAGATCTTCCTAGGCACACAGATCAACACCATACAGAGCAAAACTTTCCCCAGCGACAAGAGAACACTTGCCCTGCTGAAGGAGACACATAAGTACCAGAAGGGGCGAGCTCTGACAGTGAGGACAGCGAGCAAGATCATGGGGATGATGGCGTCCTGCATACACCTAGTCCCCAATATACGGCTCCACATGAGACCATTCCAGGAATGGCTGCAACAACATTGGTCACAAGCTACAGGGAGTTGGGAAGATCTAGTGGTTGTAACACACGCAGTGCAAGAGGAGATGGCGTGGTGGAACAAGGAGAACATAACAAAGGGGAAGCTTCTGACACCACAAAACCCAACAGTGAGCATCACCACAGACGCATTTCAGAAGGGATGGGGAGCACACATGAACCAACTCAAGGTTGCGGGCCTGTGGACCCCTGCAGATGCGATCAAACACATCAACTATCTGGAACTGAAGACTGTGTTCCTCGCACTAAAAGCTATCCAGAAACAACTGTACGGGCAAAGAGTGCTGATACAAACCAACAACACCATTATGATGTTCTACATCAACAAATAGGGAGGAACACAATCGGTCACACTATCCAACCTAGCACAGGACATATGGAGATGGGCCATCCCACTCAAGATAGACCGCCTAGCTATACACCTACCAGGAAAGGACAGCGTGGAGGCAGACTAGCTCAGCAGACAGACATCGGCATCCCACGAGTGGGAGCTCAGTGCACAAGAAACACAAAGGCTATTCAAGAAGTGGGGGACACCAACAATAGACCTATTTGCAACACACCAGAGTGCAAAATGCCGATACTTCACATCCAGGCAATCAGGGAAGCAATCTCGGGGGAATGCCCTATGGATAAGATGGTCGGAAAAATTTGCCTACGCTTTCCCCCCGATACCACTGATGCAAAGGGTACTCCGCAAATGCAGAACCAGCAACATGACGCTGATTTGGGTGGCACCACAGTGGGCCAGACAGTCCTGGTTCTCACAAATAGTGGAAATGGCGCAGGGACCACCTCACAAGTTTGGGAAAAGGAAGGACTTACTCTCCATGCAAAACTGAGAGGTACTCCAGCCAGAGAGCCTCTGCCTAGCGGCATGACTCCTGAAGACATAGAGTTTGCACACCTGAAACTGCCGGAGAGCACACTGCGGTTGCTACGATAGGCAAGGAGACCTACCACACGGAGGTGGTATGTGGCAAAATGGAAAAGATTCACACAGTGGTGCATCAAGGTAAAACTACACAAAAAGATGACAAAGGAATCAACGGTGCTAAAATATTTAATTCACCTGCTAAAATCAAATCTACCTCGCTGAGAGTGCACCTAGCAGCGATAGTAGCCTACAAAAGAGGAGAGACGGGAAAAAGCTTCTTTACATCACAAGTAGTAACAAGAATCCTGAAAGGGGCTAAAAGGATGCCGCCACCGGCATGGAACCTTAATTTAGTCCTAACAGAGCTTATGAAGGCGCCTTTTGAACCCATCCATAAGGCCTCACTACAAATGCTCACGATGAAGACTGCCTTTCTAGTGGCAATCACCTCACTACGCAGGGTAAGCGAACTGCAAGCACTAACGCTACAAACACCTTACATCCAAATACACGACAGGGTGGTGATGAGAATGGACCCACACTTTCTGCCAAAGGTGGTTTCAAGGTTTCACTAGAAACCAGGCAACACAGATACCAAGCTTCTTTCAGAAACCATCCACAAGTGCAGAGAGGGCACTGCACACTCTGGATGCTAGAAGGGCAGTAATGCATTACATGGAAATAACTAAAGAGCACAGGAAAACAAAGCAGTTCTTTGTGTCCTTTGCAAGCAGTTTCCTGGGTAGACCAGTAACTGAGGCCACCATTGCACGATGGATCGCACAAACGATACAATTCTGCCACAAACAGGCAGGTCAAGAACTAACAGAGGGGGCACAAGTCCACTCTACCAGGAAAAAAGGAGCAACAAAAGCCTTCCTGACTATCGCACCCATTCAAGACATATGCCTGGCAGCATCATGGACTTCAGTGCACACGTTAACTAAGCACTACTGCGTGGATATACAAATGAACAAGGAAGCACAAGTAGGACAATAAGTGCTTCAACATATATTCAACAACCAACGCTCATTTTCCACCCAGCCACCACAAACCTAACAAACCGCTACAAAGTCTATGCACAGCATAGTGATTCCAGAAGGATTCACGCTGCAAAACGAATAGTTTCTTACCTGTCGGTGTAGTTTTGCAGCTTGAAGATCGTTCTGGATTCGCTAGCGAACCCACCCACCTCCGCCAGAAAGATGAGGCAGGAGAAGAAGGTGGCAATTTATTTTTATTTTTTTATTTATTTATTGGCCTGAATAGCGCAAGAATCGACTCCCAAAGGAGTATCTCTGCGCTCAATTCGCCCTACAGGTAAGAAAGACAGAGCTCCACAGATCCAGAAAAACGCTATGTTTGAAACCGAAAAGTCTTCAACAGTTTCCTAAAGGCTAAATAGTTAGTATAGAGCCTGAGGGTAGAGGGCAGTTTGTTCCAGAGGCGGCGCCCCAAAAATGAAAGAGCTCTTCTGCCCAGTCTTGCCCTTCTGACAGAGGTAATTTTCAGAAAAGATTGGTTGCTGGAGCGGAGGGCACGTGTAGGATTATAGGAGACAAACTTCTCCGCCAAATACGGGGGGCCCAAGCCGTGTATACCCTTGTGGATGACACAGCAAGTTTTAAACTTAACCCGTTGTCGAATTGGTAGCCAATGAAGTTTTTCAAGTAGGGGCTTGAGGGAGTTCTAGGCGGGGCATTTAGAACTAGCCTTGCGGCAGTGTTTTGAACCACCTGGAGTCTACTTAGCAGGCTGTCGTTTGCTGATATTAATAACCC
Organism: Lissotriton helveticus; assembly: GCF_964261635.1. Taxonomy (NCBI): domain Eukaryota; kingdom Metazoa; phylum Chordata; class Amphibia; order Caudata; family Salamandridae; genus Lissotriton; species Lissotriton helveticus. The sequence continues at coordinate 960,036,914 of NC_136070.1, read as the reverse complement.
ATTACAGTAGTCCAGGCGGTTAAGCACCAGGGCCTGAACAAGGATCTTTCTAGAAGAGTCTGGAAGTAACGGAAACACTCTTCTGAGTAATCCAATTATGTGAAAGCAAGACCCAGCTGTTTGATTAACATGCTCCTTAAGAGACAGCCCTTGGTCCAGCCGAACACCCAGATTCTTCACTACCTGCTTAGGGCTGGGAACGGGTCCAAGATCTATCGGCCACCAGTCCGGAGACCACAGCAGAGGAGCCTCCCCAAAAAGCATAACCTCTGTTTTCCCTACATTGCATTGCAGGAAATTCGAGGCCATCCACTGTGATACGGCCCTCATACCCTCTGAAAAAGACTGTTTAACTGCCGCAGTCAATGTCTGGAAAGGGAAGAGCAGCTGAGTGTCGTCAGCGTACGACACAGGAATAAATCCATAAGATCTCATGAGGTCAGCCAAGGGGGCCACATAGACTTTAAAAAGAGTGGGGCTTAAACAAGAACCCTGTGGAACCCCTTTGGTGAGCTCCACAGGTGCCGAACGAAAAGAGCCCATGCTGACACTCTGCAAGCGGCCACATAGAAAGCTCCTCATCCAGGACAGGGCAGTGTCTCAAACCCCCACCTCCTACAAACGACTGAGCAAGATTCTGTGTGATATCGTGTAGAAAGCTGCGGACAAGTCCAACAGCACCAGAATCACAGAGCTCCACTTATCCTGCAACATTCTGATGGTGTCCGTTACAGAGAGGAGCGCCGATTCTGTGCTATAGTTGGGCCTGAAACCGGACTGGGAATGATCTAGACCTCCAGTTAGCTCAATAAAATTCGACAGATGGGTGTTGATATGTTTTTCTGTTATCTTGCTCAGGTACAGGAGGAGAGATATGGGTCGGAGATTGGAAAGATCAGTCCATGGAAGGGTGGAATTTTTCCGAATGGGACTCACTAGAGCCTTCTTCCACTCCTGTGGTACCTGACCCTCAGCAAGAGAAAGATTCACCAATGTCTGGATCATAGGACCAAGAGAGTTGCCCAAGGAGGAAACAACTCTAGTTGGGATAAGGTCTAAGGGAGAACCGCTCTTAATTTGGCCTATTAGTGTCTCTGTCATCCTGACTAACTGCTGGAAAGGCAGTAAGTATGGTGGAACTAGTGGCCTTAGAGTAGGGCAATGGTACGGAGGGGCCGTTCATAGGGTTGCTAGCCTTGATAATTTTGTCATAAATCATCTCTATTTTATTAGTAAAAAAGAGGGAGATGTCATCACAAAGTAGCTGTGAGGACGAATCAAGACTTTCATAAGCCATGGGTTTGGTGAACGACTGTAAAATCCGGTAAAGCACTTTAGAGGATGTGCCTGCCTCAGTTAGTTGCGAGGCAATATAGTTTTTCCGTGCTCGTCTAGTATTTTTATGATATGTGAACAAGGCGGTAAGATGGCCATTTTTATCCTTTTTGGGATGGGATTTCCTCCAGGCTTTTTCTAGCTTTCCACAAGCCTGTTTATCAGAACGTAATTGGTCTGTAAACCAGGCCTCTTGCCTGGAAGCAGAACGCGGTCTACATAATTTTATAGGAGCCAGAGAATCAACTGTGGTAGAAATAGCAGACTTAAACTTAAATAAAGCCGATTCAATGCTATCGGAAGCTGTAATATGGGGCTCAACTAGTGCCTCCTGAAAGGCATCTGATGTCACTTTATACCATTGTCTACGCCAGAAAGGAGGGGGAGGGGCGGTTTACTAGGTTTGTCCATACCCAGCAGGAAAAATTCAATAAAAAAATGATCCGACCAGTTCACCTGAGTAGGAGGGAGGCATACAATTTTGGGGGAATTGGAAAAGATCATGTCCAATGTGTGGCCTGCTAGATGAGTTGGACCTTTGTTGTGACACATAAGTCCAACTAAAGATAGGTCCGCTAAAAAAGACTGAGTCTCAGGATTATCAGAAAGGTCGCCATGCACATTGAAATCCCCCAGCAATATAAAATCACTACCAGATTTAAAATGCGGGGCCAAAACCTCAACTAAGGAAGGGGCAAAATTGGTACTCGGGCCTGGTGGACGATAGACCAAGGCCCCTTTCCAATATGCATTAAAGGGAGTCCTGATTCTAAAGATCATAATTTCCATATTGGCAGTGATCCTTTGGTCCAGAATGGAGACAGTAATCCCCTCTTTATAAATAATAGCAATTCCGCCTCCCGTTTTAACAGGTCTATCTAGCCTCATTATTTTGTATCCTTCTGGGATTCCCAAGGTAATTGCAGGGACCGAGTGAGGTTTCAGCCAAGTCTCAGTCAGGAAACACAACTCAGGCTGAGTGGAAGAAATGAGATCCCAAATTTCTATATGGTGTTTAGGTAGGGATCGGGTATTGCACAGCAAGCTCTTCCATCCATTCGGCGGGAGTGTCTCTTCCCTGTGATACCCAACGGGTACATTGTCGTGGGAGGCCTGAAACCGACAGTGCCTGCACGAAATTGGACCTTCTAAACCTGGCCAGGTGTCAGATACACAGCCTTGTAGAAGGGTCGTCTGTTGACTTAATAATTCCAGCTAACATGACCATCTACCTTCGTGTCCCTGTTAGCCTGAACAGAGTCCATGGCCACTGGCCTCGTCCAGTCGCGGACGGGCGCAGACAGGCTACTCTTTGGCTCCTCTTCGGCGCGTCTTCGGCGCTTCCCCTGCGCGTGAACGTTGCGCGCTCGCAGATACACGAGGGCTAAATAGCCCTTGACTTCCTGCCACTAGAGCGCTTACCGCTCCAGTGGTAGGGCGGAAGTGCCTGGCTCTCCCTGACCCGCCCTCCGCGCAACGGTACTGGCTACCGCGTCGGACCAGGGCGGGCAGGAGCAGAAACTGATCCCAGGCTTCCTATCGGTATCCGGAGAGTGCCAAGCTCCCCATAAAATTCCCAAAAGGCACAGGTAAAAGTTTTTAAAATACTGTCAAGTTGGACAAAATACAATTTACATTTAATAGCAATTAGTGTTTAAAATCAGCGTCCGCAAATGGAGCTCTAAAATTCTACCTGTGGCAAGGAGCGGATCGGGAGAGACACTGCCACCGTCCTCCCTACCCCTACCCTACCTACCTACAAGGACAATATACAAACAGATACCTTAAGAGACAAAGTGGGAATGTATTTACTTTAAAGGACAAGTTGAAAGCATTGCCCAAAGGATTCACAAACACAACACAAAAAAAAAGGAAAAAAAAATCTGAAGATGGCTCCCAAAGGTGGGAACTTCTGCAGGAAGCGTGCCGACGTCACAGGAAGGGCACCAAAAGGTGGGACATCGACGCCCACCTGGGCTACGAAAAAAACAAAAAAAGAGACAAAAGACTACGATTCCGGACCCAACCACTAGACAGTGGAATAATGCACAGCATAGTGAATCCAGAAAGATCTTCAAGCTGCAAAACTACACCGACCGGTAAGAAACTATTCGTTACTTTTGCTGCACTTCTTTCCTAATGAGGCTGTGGCTGCGGGCTGTTTGTGGCCCTTTGTGACACATCGTGCTTTTGGACTTGCTGAATTTCTTCTCTTAATGGAGCGCGGTTGGGGCTGATTGTGAGCCATTGTGAAAATGTTTGTAAATATCAACGCATGACAGTGCTGCAATTAACACATTTTTTCACACAGGGCCACAAACAGGCCACAGCCCATTAGTACAAGAGCCACTTGCAAATCAATGTTCCACCAAACACGGAATTATCGTTTTCGCGCCGCTTGCGTTTTAAAAGCGGCGGCGCGAAAGATCTTACAGGATGTGTGCGTGCTTCCCTCGGGACTCTGCACGCTCGGGGTCAGTAAGGTGCCTGTACGCCTTACAGGGAACACTGGTTCTTTGTATCATTTGGGAGCAGTTTTCTGGGATGACCAGTCACAAAGAATACCATTGCAAGATGTATTGGACACGCCATACAGTTGTGCCAAAAACAGTCAGGTCAAGTCTTACAAGGAGCACCACACACTCACTCGATAAGGAAGAAAGGAGCAACAGTTGCTTTCCTAGCATTCACACCTATTCAGGACATCTGCCAAGCATCAACATGGTCTTCAGTGCACACGTTCACGAAGCACTACTGCGTGGATATTCAGATGAATAAAGAAGCACAGTAGTACAAAAGGTCATACAACATATATATTCACAAACCAACGCTCGTCTTCCACCCAGCCACCACAGGACTATCAAAGCACTACAAAGTCTATGCACTATGAAACTCATTATTACACCAGAGTCAGTCTGGATTTAGGGCAAATTTCAGCACTAAGTTGGCGCTGCTGGAAGTATCGGTAGCCCAAAAGGATGTTGTGGATGGGGGCGACAAGGCCGTACTGATATTGCTGGACATATCTGCGGCTTTTAATACCGTCCCCGGCCGACTCCTGCTGAGACTGCGGGAGTGTGGATTTGGGGCTATGGTGTAACTGCTTTGCCTCCTTTTTAAAGGACCGCAAGCAAACAGTATGGTCTCCAAATTTTTGCTGCCCCCTATCCCTCTGTTAGCGGTGGGTGTGCCTCAGTGCTCTCTTTTGAGCCCCACCCTTTTTAGGTCGAGGACCGAAAGGCTGCGCTTGCGCAGTCTCCGGGAGGAGATTTAATGATTTGGAGTATGGGGGCTTGAACCTGCCTCTCTCCTCCTCTCTCCTCCATTGGCTGGCTTCCTAAACGGAGGCCAGCCATTGGAGGAGACAGGTGTCACTCCAATAAAGCCCCGTCTCTTTCGGATTCGGGGGCGTGTCTTTTTTGCGTTCTTTAGCCCTGTGACGTCATCCGTCACTCAGAACGCCAAAACACGCCCCGATTCCGAAAGAGACGGACGTTTGCTGCCGACCTTTTGTTTGCACAGCACAGTCACAGGCCGCGCGCCCCTGCGGTGCTGCTGACTTCTCCACCTTTCAAGTAATGGGCAGCACCCACTATGGGCAGAGAGCACGCCGCACACCTGCGCCCGGGGCAATCAGACAGCCCCGACCTCGCCAGACACCGCCACGTAGCTGTACTGAGGCATCCAGACCAAGCCGTGCCGACCGACTCACCCCAGGCCCAACCCGTGACCCGCACCCCACTCACTGTGCCTCCTGTCGATCACCGGGCTCACCAGGCTCCACGTTGGAAGGGTCTGATCTCCGCTTTCAGAGACCGAGACCCGCAGCGGAGAGGGCGGGTCCTCCTACGTGGTGAGTGATTGGGTCCCTGAGGGCGCCCTGTGCCTCTCCTCTCACCCCTCTGCTTCACTCTGTGCCCTTCTCACCCGACCCGTCTCTGGCTGTCCCACTGTCTGTCCGCGGATGTTGTCACCCTCGCCTCCTGGGGCCAGCTGGCGGTCCTCCTTTTTATCATCCCGCATCTCTCGTGCCTGTCACCCCTCTTCTTACTCCGTCCCCCATCATGCCGGTACATTTGCATCCTCCTGCATGTACCCCCACCCCTCTGCGGGGCCAGCCTCCCCTCTACCCCGCTGTCTGTCCCCCACCCCTCTGCGGGGCCAGCCCCCCTCTCTGCCCCGCTGTCTGTACCCCACCCCGCCGTCTGTACTCTTAACCTCCACACGCCTCCAACCCCCGGTGCCCAGCCAAAGGCTCTCCTTTACCCGCTTGCATTTATTTGCAGGGCCCCCATTTGCACTGTGCCATCCCTCCCCTTTAAATAATGTACCCCTATATCTCTATAGCCCCTTGCTGGGGTGGGGGGGCTGCGCTGTCAATGCCGCCCTGGCCTTTGCACCATCTCCTCGTACAGCTGTTACAAGTACAGCACTCGCCTCCCTGCCTGTAGGATCTCACCTATCCATCCCCTCGCACCCCCCTGCTGTACCACTTTTCTCCTGCCTGACTCTGATCTGCACCACCTTACCCGTCGATTTTCTTCCCGTATCACTGCCCCCTCCTGCCTGTCCGATCCCCACACACCGCATTGCTTCGTGTCCTCCCAACACCTCTGCTGCTGCTTGTACCAGCCTCACTCTTGTCCATATCACCCCTCCTTCTCCATATCACCCCTCCTTCTCCATATCACCCCTCCTTCTCCATATCACCCCTCCTTCTCCATATCACCCTGCTTCTGTGTCTGCATCCACCATCTCTGTACTGTTCACCTTCCTGCCTACACCACCTCCCCTCCGGCTTCACTCCCTGTACATGGCCAGCTTCCTCTAGCACCCTCCTGGTGGTCTAGTCCACCTCCGTGCCTATTTCACTCTGCTCGCACTGCCACCCACACTCCGGTGCCACCACCCTCTTTCCAGTCTGTGCCATTTATATTTTCTCTTTACCACCCTCCTGGCAGTACGTCCACCCCTAGTGCTTGTGCCAGCCTTCATACCTACTATAAACCCCTGTCTCTTACTTGTGCCACCCTTAATTCACACTGTATGCCCGCCTGTTACTTGTGCCACAATTTATGGCCATATGACCCTGCTCTACCGTGTCTGTTCCACCCTGCTACCTGTCAATCCACCCAGCGTCATTCCATTGTGACCTTGCACCCATCCCTTCTACCAATTTCCATCACTCGACCGCACTATTCGCTACACCACTCTACCCTCAATGGTATTGTTAGCAGGCGCGTTTCCTTATTCTCCTGGTATCGAGTAGTTCAGGAAACATTTTATCTTCTGTCGGAAACATCGAGTGTGGCCCTCTGGCCTAACCGCGGTGGTCCACCTTTCCGGCGATGAAACAAACTCTGTTCAATTCTGTCCTCAGTTTTGAAAAGAAACAAGGGAACCCAAAGGCAATATGGCAGGGACCATGGGTGTGTAGACTGGTACTAAATACAATGGTCCCTACACAATAACGATTATGAAGCAACTGATAAACATATGCTAGATAAACAATATGTTCTTTGTCCAGCCGGACACAATTTAATTTTCAAATGAGCTTTGTAAAACAATCAGTTGCAATTACAAGTGGGACACAACCTGCGTCCAACTCACAAACATAGACGAACAACATAAATGTGGGCATGGGGGAGGGTTCAGGCAAGGGAAAACAGTCTTTATTCCATACTGTTTAACAGACTTCAATTTCATGAAGGTACCATTGTACATTGTAATCCACAACATTTAGATACATATGGTACATGCAGTGTCGACGACGTTTCGATCCCTAGGCGAAGTACATGGGATCATCCTCAGGACAATAATTATGAGCATGCCTGCGTGCAAATAATATTAGACAATCTGGTAATTCATGCCTAGATACAATTTAACCGATGTACAATAAGAGGGAGGAAAAGGAGCGATAAAAAAGGGGGAGAAAGGAAAAAATGGAAGAACAGGCATTAAATGACGGTCAGGCCATACAGTGTAAAAATTGCATCAAGTGACATGCGGGAGTGCATGGCCGTGTGAAAACTTGTCCAATAGAATAATTCCAGGGTAAACAAGTCGCAATAGCAGAGTACGTAGGTCTTGTGACAGCAGTAGGTGTCCTGCAATTGAGGAATTAAAAGGTAAAAGTGCTGAGCTGGTAATGACTTCCGTGAAGGTGGGAGGTAGGAGTGGGGGCGAGCAACCCTTACCGGGAGATAGGACTGCTACAATTGGCCAGGAGCCGCTGGGATATTCAAACGGAGTTTTCTATTTCTCAAGAGACATGGCACAAGTCAGTAGACCTAATTTGTCTCTTGAAATATCATGGTCTTTTAAAAAACGCGAGTGCATGACTTAAGGGAAGTTCACCGGGATGTAGTAAGTAGTATCATACGGCTTGGCAGGTTAAAATGACTGTCACGGCGGAGGACCTGTAGAACAAAATAGTGGTGAGCAAAATAGTCGAGGTGTCCGGCAAGGGTCTACGAGTACAGATGGTGAAGGATGCTAGTTACTTACCGAGACAATGCTCAGTGATGATCAGAACAGCGCGGCTCCGGTGATCAGGGCACAGTGAGGAGTGAAATGCAGTTACGGTACAAGTGCCGCGAGAATTGGTCACGTGTGCCAGGTCAGGTTTTGGAACTAGAGGGCCCATTTAGTAGATACGGTGTCTAAAAATTGGTGTCTGCGCGTGAAGTGACCAACGTTACAATTGTGGTAGAACAGCTGGAGGCTAGAATATAAAAATTGTGCAAATGAGCGCAAATTGTGACAAGAGTTACGTGAGTCGGGTCGAGTGCTCGACTGAGGGGGGTCTATTAATTAGAGCCAAGACAGAGCGGCCATCTTAAGCTAGACCATGGATAGAGCCATGTAGAAGGGCAGAATGTAGGCAAGGTGGATTCCTTGGCAATAAGGAACATTTGTTTCTCAACATAAAATCGACCGGAATACCACTGATATACTGCTTGCCCAAAATTCACAAAAATTCAGAAACCCCACCGGGGCGCCCCATTGTCTCAGGGTGCAGGTCCATTTCGGAACTATTAGGGCAGTACATTGATCATTTTATCAAAGATTTTGTGCCCATGATTGAGTGCTACATACGTGACAGTATGGCCATGATTAATTTGATTGAAAAATATCCTTTAGACCCTACATCCAGCACAATGTGCACGCTGGATGTAGAGTCACTTTACACCAACATCCCACAAACCGAGTCAATGCTAGTCATTGAGCAAGTACTAAATAGGCGTCCATGCCCGCATGCTGTAGCAACATTATTCATATTACAACTCCTGGAAATCTGCCTGACAAACGTTTTTCTTTTCAATGACCAGTTCTACGGCCAAGTCCGGGGTACTTCGATGGGATAAGTTTTTGCTCCCAACCTAGCTATCCTGTACATGGATGACCTCAAAATGAGATGCATCCTCAATCAAGCTAACCCCTGCCACAGTGGCATTGTCCTGTGGAAGCGGCATATAGATGACATATTTATGATCTGGAATGAATCATCTGAATCACTATTGCAATTGCTTCATTGGCTCAACAATAATTGTAGCGGACTCAAATTCACTCTATCCGATAGCAAGCACACCATTCCCGTCTTTGATTTGGAAATCGAACATCAAGATGGGCAATTGACAACCAGTCTATACAGAAAACCCACTGAGCGCAACACATTGCTTAGTTACAGTAGTCACCATCCCCGGGCTTTCCGTGACTCACTTCCTTATTCACAGTTTCTTTGAATCAGAAGAAACTGCTACCATAAAAAAAATTACTTCAGTTAAGCAAAAACTCTAAGTGATAAGCTTTGTAACCGTGGCTACCCATGCAAACAAGTTAACCGGTCCTTAAAAAGGGCTTGGTACTGCCCCAAAGACGTTCTCCTGGAGCCCAAAACTAAAAAAACACAGGATAGGCTGGTTTGTGTCACTACCTTTTCGCCTGCATCCAATGCCATACACAAAAGTGTTTTGAAACATTGGAAGGTCCTAAATGCAGGCGTATTAAACATTGAACGCCCCATGTTTGCCTTGAAGAGAGCAAAGAACATTGAAGACCATTTGGTAAGGGCTGCCCTCCCATCCAATGTTCCCAAGGGCACTCTCCATGATCTATGGGGACTCCCACGCCTCTCTGGCCATGCCAAATGCGGTGAGTGTATTGCATGTGACACCACTATAGAAAGAAAAGAGTGCACTTATGATAAAATAAAGTTTGAAAAGAGACGCTTTACAAATGATAACACTGCAAATGTTATTTATGCCATTTTCTGTCCCTGCATGAAAATATATGTTGGCCAGATCACACATAAGGTCAGACTACGGATCGGACAACATCGCTGCAAGACCCCCAATGCACCATTAGTGGATCACTTTGCGGCTTTTGGACACAGCGAAGTGGATTTTGCGTGGACAGTAATCCCTGCAATCAAACCTCCTCCAAGAGGCGCATACATATACCTATTGCTCAATAAGGAGGAACTTAAATGGATACTCTGAACCAACAGTATACGGAATGGTCTAAACCGGCTTGACCTCTCTTCTCTAATATAACTCTGTATGTAATGTTGCCGTTACTAATTCGTTCCAAGTCACGTAACTGCAATTGTGTCAACTCGAACCGTTGTTGACCAACATCTTAATTGTGTGAACCACCTTCCCTACATTCTGCCCTTCTACATGGCTTTCTCCTCTATCCCTGGACTAGCTTAAGATAGCCGCTCTGTCTTGGCTCTAATTAATAGACCCCCTCAGGCGAGCACTCGACCCTACTCACGTGACTCTCGTCACAACTTGGGCTCATTGCACAATTTTTATATTTTCGCCTCCAGCTGTTCTACCACAATTGTAACGTTGGTCACTTCACGCGCAGTCACCAATTTTTAAACACCTTGTCCGATCTTTTCTCCATGGTCCGTCCCATGGTCCATGCACTAGATGGCCGTCGTATCTACTAAATAGGCCCACTAGTTCCAACACCGGACCTGGCACACGTGGCCAATTCTCGTGACACTTATACCGTAACTGCGTTTCACTCCTCACTGCACCCTGATCACCGGAGCTGTGCTGTTCGGACCATCACTGAGCATTGTCTCAGTAAGTAACTAGCGTCCTTCACTGTCTGCACTCGTAGACCTTTGCCGGACACCCTGACTATTTTGCTCACCGCTATTTTGTTCTACAGGACCCCCGCCATGTCTCTTGAGAAATCGAAAACTCAATTTGAATATCCCCGCGGCTCCTGGCCAATTGTAGCAGTCCTATCTCCCGGTAATGCTTGCTCGCCCCCACGCCTACCTCCCACCTTCACCAAAGTCATTACCAGCTCAGCACTTTTACCTTGTAATTCCTCAATTGCAGGACACCTACTGCTGTCACACGACCTTCGCACTCTGCCATTGCGCCTTGCGCTTCGTCCGGCTAGCACAACCTCTGGTAAAACTTTGCGCCACTTCTTGGCCACAACCCTGTTTATTAAAAAGACACCATCCACGGCCTAATATCTTTCTTCTCTCACTTATTGATCGTCACGGTTGTAACATGGCTAAGTGTTTACCCTGGAATTATTCTCTTGGACAATTTTAGTTTTCACACGGCCATGCACTCCCGCATGTCACTTAATGCAATTTTTAAACTGTATGGCCTGATCGTCATTTAATGCCCGTTCTCGCATTTTTTCCTTTCTCCCCCTTTTTTATTACTGTTTTTCCTCCCTCTTATTGTACATCTGTTAAATTGTATCTAGGCATGAATTACCCGAATGTCGAATATTACTTGCACGCAGGCATGCTTATAATTATTGTCATAGGGATGATCTCATGGATTTTGCCTAGGGATCGAAACGTCGTCGACACTGTATGTACCATATGTATCTAAATGTTGTGGATTACAATGTACAATGGTACTTTCATGTAATTAAAGACTGTTAAATAGTATGGAATACAGACTGTTTTCCCTTGCCTGAACCCCCACTTGCCCACATTTATGTTGTCCGTCTTATGTTTGTGAGTCTGATGCAGGTTGTGTCCCACTTGTATTTGTAACTGATTCTTTTTTACAAAGCATATTTAAAAATTAAATCCTGTCCGGCTGGACAAAGAACATATGGTCTATCTAGCATATGTTTATCAGTTGCTTCATAATCGTTATTGTCTAGGGACCATTGTCTTTAGTAACAATTCTGTCCTCGGTGCAACACCAAGTACCCTCGCACAAACCTACATCCAGTTTGTAACTTGTGCCTGTCGCCGAAGCACAAGGAGGAAGACTGCAATGCCTGCAGGTTGTTTTGGTCGCCAAAAACTGTTCATGATTGTCAGGCTCGACAACGTGAAATGCAACACCGAAGCATTCAACACATCCTGGGCATCTTCAGCGAAGATTCCAAGCATGAAGAGGTCGAAGAGTTGGCGGCAAAAGAAGAAGAGGCCATCTCTGTTCCAGAGTCTGATTCTGAACTCTGGATCGACTTGGAGTACGAAGATGTGCCTCCTGGACAGGGTGCCGTGAGTACCAAAGACCCCTTGCCCCCCAAAACTTTCCAAAAAGCATAAGGCTACGGCATCACCTCCTCCTTCGGGCCAAGGTCGTCACATGACACTGTTTCCGACGCCCCACCTCCTGGCCTGGCACCAAAATAAATAGTCAAGCCTTCCAGTTAGGGACCGAGTCGGCTGAAATCCTCTTCTGAACCGAAACCCTCTGGTTCTAAGAATAAATCTGGTTCAGAGTTGGAACCCTCCGTTTCCAAAGACAAATCCGGTTCGGAGCCGAAACCCTCCGATCTAAAATAAAGACTTGCTTTGGAGCCTAAACATTCCGCTTCCAAAAGCAAATCTATCTCTGTGCCGAAATAGAAAGACCGCCTCACCGAGCCTCCCAAACCCATTTTAGACCTTCTAAAAGCTAAATTGGATCCTAAACAAAAAAAGATCTATATTAATCCTGATACGGGACACATTTTTGACAAAACACCTACTTCCTTCATAGGACCCTCCATTTGAAAAAAGACATGGCTACCAGCCCTGCTTATCCTGCGCTGCAATTCCCTCCACTATCTTCTCCACATTTACCAATTCCAGATCCTTTACATATAACTCCTCAGGGATCTCACATACACTGCCGGAAGGCGACAATATTGATGAAGAAACTGATTTGCCTGTTGACCCATGGAATGATTACACCATTGACCCTCCATTAGATACTGACCCAGACCTTTACCCTGCAAAGCCATTACCACCGGACGATAATGTGGCTTATCAGGAACTTATTGATAGAGCAGCAGAGTACCATGGGGTGACCTTACATAAAGCGTCCTTAGAGGAAGTCTTTTTATTTGGAATTCCTGGGTCCACGCACAGGTCAAGTCAGACACTCCCTATGCGAAAGGGCTTGATGAGGCGTTCAGATGACATCTTCAACGACCCTGTGCGGGCACGTATTTGAACTCCCAGAGTCGATAAATATAAACCTTGTCCATCTGATCCTCTTCATCAAAGGACAATTACCTCTCTATTCCCTAATGGTGTCCAATGCTCGCAAGAGGGGTAATTGCCCCAGTATTGGAACTTTCATAGATTCCCATGCTTTGTATCATTCCCCGTCGTCGGAATGGGAGCCTCGGTAGTATCACAACCATAGAAACAAAAGAGAAAAATAGGCCTAGGCCTCATCTCATTTTGTATCCTATCACCCTCTTTTTGTAAAAGAGACCACACTTTTGTAGGGACCAATCAGAGCAGCCTCACCCCATAGAACCTTCCTGAGAGAGCTCAGAGCCTCAGATTTTTCTACCGCACGTTGTGCTAGGGAGTCTCCACTGAGCTCTGCTCAGTTTTCTCAATCTTACTGGTTATTTCTTCAATTTTTCTACTGAAATCAAGACCTGTCTGACAAGGAGAAGAAGGCCTTATTCAGGTCCTGTGCCTCTTGTGGGAAAAAACGACTTTTTGTGGAAGATCAGAATGAAAACTGTATTTATTGCTTATACCCTGACCACAAGGCCACAGACTGCAAAATTTGTAGAACCTTCTCTACCAAGACACTTCGTGACAGAGAGGGTCGGCTTTTGACCTGGCTTCAAGATGAAGACTCGGAAGGAGGTGCTCTCATCAGATGAAGAGGATTCAACATCTTTAGCGTCCTCTCACAGATCCAGGAAGAGGGGTAGGTCTCCCCCTGGTTCTTCTTCAGCTGAGCCCCCTCTTAAGGCCCCTCATAAGATCTCTGACAGGTCTGAGAGGGCTGGTCCCCTTCAATCTCCTCACGGAAGTGAAAAGGAGAGGGAGGGACAGGCTGCTGGATTGGTTACAGCCTCAAAGGACAAAAAGGAGGTTACTATCACTTCTCCTCCGTCCAAAAAGGAAAAAAACGGTGACAAATACTCTTCTGTCACTCCAGGAACCGGGCCGGAGAAAAAACAGCGTCCGTCGACGACGAAAACATCAGGTACGTCGACGACGATTGCTTCTGTGAAAATTCCCGCTGTTTCCTTGGCTCCGTCGACGGAACCCTCCGATCTAAAATAAAGACTTGCTTTGGAGCCTAAACATTCTACTTCCAAAAGCAAATCTATCTCTGCGCCGAAATAGAAAGACAGCCTCACCGAGCCTCCCAAACCCATTTTAGACCTTCTAAAAGCTAAATTGGATCCTAAACAAAAAAAGATTTATATTAATCCTGATACGGGACACATTTTTGACAAAACACCTACTTCCTTCATAGGACCCTCCATTTGAAAAAAGACATGGCTACCAGCCCTGCTTATCCTGCGCTGCAATTCCCTCCACTATCTTCTCCACATTTACCAATTCCAGATCCTTTACATATAACTCCTCAGGGATCTCACATACACTGCCGGAAGGCGACAATATTGATGAAGAAGACACTGATTTGCCTGTTGACCCATGGAATGATTACACCATTGACCCTCCATTAGATACTGACCCAGACCTTTACCCTGCAAAGCCATTATCACCGGACGATAATGTGGCTTATCAGGAACTTATTGATAGAGCAGCAGAGTACCATGGGGTGACCTTACATAAAGCGTCCTTAGAGGAAGTCTTTTTATTTGGAATTCCTGGGTCCACGCACAGGTCAAGTCAGACACTCCCTATGCTAAAGGGCTTGATGAGGCATTCAGATGACATCTTCAACGACCCTGTGCGGGCACGTATTTGAACTCCCAGAGTCGATAAATATAAACCTTGTCCATCTGATCCTCTTCATCAAAGGACAATTACCTCTCTGTTCCCTAATGGTGTCCTATGCTCGCAAGAGGGGTAATTGCCCCAGTATTGGAACTTTCATAGATTCCCAAGCTTTGTATCATTCCCCGTCGTCGGAATGGGAGCCTCGGTAGTATCACAACCATAGAAACAAAAGAGAAAAATAGGCCTAGGCCTCATCTCATTTTGTATCCTATCACCCTCTTTTTGTAAAAGAGACCAAACTTTTGTAAGGACCAATCCGAGCAGCCTCACCCCATAGAACCTTCCTGAGAGAGCTCAGAGCCTCAGATTTTTCTACCGCACGTTGTGCTAGGGAGTCTCCACTGAACTCTGCTCAGTTTTCTCAATCTTACTGGTTATTTCTTCAATTTTTCTACTGAAATCAAGACATGTCTGACAAGGAGAAGGCGGCCTTATTCAGGTCCTGTGCCTCTTGTGGGAAAAAACGACTTTTTGTGGAAGATCAGCATGAAAACTGTATGTATTGCTTATACCCTGACCACAAGGCCACAGACTGCAAAATTTGTAGAACCTTCTCTACCAAGACACTTCGTGACAGAGAGGGTCGGCTTTTGACCTGGCTTCAAGATGAAGACTCGTAAGGAGGTGCTCTCATCAGATGAAGAGGATTCAACATCTTTAGCGTCCTCTCACAGATCCAGGAAGAGGGGTAGGTCTCCCCCTGGTTCTTCTTCAGCTGAGCCCCCTTTTAAGGCCCCTCATAAGATCTCTGACAGGTCTGAGAGGGCTGGTCCCCTTCAATCTCCTCACGGGAGTGAAAAGGAGAGGGAGGGACAGGCTGCTGGATTGGTTACAGCCTCAAAGGACAAAAAGGAGGTTACTATCACTTCTCCTCCGTCCAAAATGGAAAAAAACGGTGACAAATACTCTTCTGTCACTCCAGGAACCGGGCCGGAGAAAAAACAGCGTCCGTCGACGACGAAAACATCAGGTACGTCGACGACGATTGCTTCTGTGAAAATTCCCGCTGTTTCCTTGGCTCCGTCGACGGGCTCGTCGTCGGTAGCGATCTCCACGTCGATGACTTCGTCGTCATTCAGGGTTCCCGGTTCGTCGACGATAGCTTCTTCCACGTCGACGACAATGAGCTCCGTCAAAAACTACGTCGCCGACGACGACAACGTCGACGCTGATGGTGATGACGACGAGTTCGTCTACGAAACCGTCGACGATCATTCCGTTGACGACCAAGATTTCGTCGACGAAGGCCGCTGTACCGTCGACAATTCCATCGACAATTCCATCGACAATACCGTCGACGACTGCTGCACCGTCGACGACGGCTCCGTCGACGAGACCGTCGACGGGTCAAAAAATGCATTTTCCACCGCAGAAGATGAAAATTACACCGGAAATGACGTCTCCGTCCATCAACCGACAATGCTTCTGGATGATGAGGAGGATGAGGATGAGAGTGGCCGTTATGGGGATGCCTACAGTCCCTCAGACTTGAATGTAAAATTGCAGGAGACGGACACGGAGGAATATTACGAGCATACAGGTGGCCAAAAGTTTCATCACTATGTTCCACAAGAGCGACGTACGCCTGGTTTAGGGCAGGACATGGTGGCCATGCCCGCCTCTCTCATCTCTGATCTACAGATGATGCTGCAGGATTATCGAAACAGGTTTCCTTCGGAACCTTCAATGCAGTCTGCGCAACCTCCACCTCAGGTGTTGTCACAAGCACAGCCAGTTATCGGTCTGCCTCCTTTGCCAGTGGTGCCCCTCATGCCACCACCGGTAATACCTATGGTCCGTTCCCCGACACCGGATCCCGAACCAGCCAATACTGTCCAGCAGGATACCTCTTCGTACGATGAGGCTGTACAGGTGGATCCCTTGACTGATCCATTGCAGGATCCAGACTTGGATCAGGGTGACAGTGGGCTACAAGATCCAGACGCCTCTGGTCGTGATACTTCTATCTCCCCTCCAGTTGATATAGGGGGTTCCATAACCTGATGGAGAGAGCGTCAAAGAGGTTTGGACTGCCGATTACGAGAGAAGTCTGAATGTTTCCTCTATGACTTCAAGGAACAATACAGAAGATCTGTCCAGTCCATTCCCATAATTGAACATGTGTGGGAGGAAGGTATGAAGATCATGCAAAATCCAGCCACTGTTATTCCGGTTCTCACCAGACTGGAAAAGAAGTATAAGGCCCCAGAAGGCAGTCCAGCTTGTCTTCTTGGACAGCCGAAGCCTGATTCGGTGATCTCACAGGCCGCCCAAAGCAAGTCCAAAAACCCGTCAACACCTTTGATTACGCCTCCGGGCAAGGAGGGTAGGCGCCTGGATAACGTGGGGAGGAGGTTTTCTTCCATGGCCAGCTTGCTTGTTAGAGCAGCAAATGCTCTTGCCATTCTAGGTAGATACGATTGTCAGATGTGGTGTGACATGGAACCGTTTGTGGAACAACTACCAGACTCCACAAGGGATGAGGCCAAGAGTGCTGATGGAGGGAGAGAAATCCTCCTCTGAAGTTATCGATTGTGCTATGGATATAGCTTCCACGGCTTTTCGGGCCTTAGCAGGGTCAGCGGTGCTACGTCGCCAGGGCTGGTTGAGAGCCACCTGGTTTCGTCAGGAGGTCCAAAATAAGATCCTGGATCTCCCATTTGATGGAGAGATGCTTTTCGGTAAGCATGTTGATGATGCCCTGCAAAATCTAAAAAAGGATACAGACACGGCGAATTCCTTGGGATCACTCAACTACCGTAAGGTCCCATTTAAAGGCGCTCGTGGCAGAGGTTTCTCTTCGTATAGAGGCAACACCCAACAGAGATATTCCTTGCAGTCTTTTAAGACTCAGTATTCGAATCAACGGAAGGGACAATTGGCGTCTTTCTCTCGCCAACCTCCGCGAGGGCGTCAGAACCGTCGGGGATGCGACAATGCCAAGAGGCAATAGCGGCCTCCTGGCTCTACCTACTGTTCCTCCCCTCCTTTTGTCTGAACAGCTGGAAGTGTATAACATCGGACCAGTGTGTCCTGAATATTGTTCAGAGTGGCCATACGTTGGAATTCTAAGATCTTCCTCCAAAGAGAGCTCCGGGCGCCAACCAATTGTTCATCAAGGGGGCAATAGAACCGGTACCTCTCTCTCAGAGGGGCAGAGGTTTTTATTCCAGGTTCTTCCTGGTTCGGAAGACGGCAGAGACTTGGCGCCCCATACTAGACCTACGAGAGCTCAACATTTATCTCATCAAACTCTCTTTCAGGATGGTCACTCTCCAGGAAATTCTTCCTCTTTTGAACCCAGGCGACTATTTGGCGTCTCTGGATTTAGAAGATGCGTATTTCCACATACCGATACACCCAGCTCACACACAATATCTGCGCTTCACAGTGGGCAAGAGCCATTTCCAATTCAAGGTGCTTCCGTTTGGCCTTCGGTCTGCACCACGGGTATTCACCAAAGTGTTGGCACCAGTAGCAGCTTTTCTACGAAAACAATCCCTGGAGGTTTTCCCTTACTTGGACGACTGGCTCGTCAAGGCTCCATCTTTCAAGGAAACTTCTCAAGCTGTTTCGACGTGCATTCAGTTGTTCAGTCACCTGGGCCTTCAGCTAAACAAACACAAGTCAGTACTACAGCCCTCCAGATCCACAAGGTTCCTTGGGGCCATTTTGGACACGACGCAATGCACAGCTCGTCCTTCGGAGGAACGTCAACAAAAGTTGATCGTCTCGGCTCGCCAGGTGCTCAACAAGAAATGCCTTTCAGTCCGACAATACAAGTCCCTGCTCGGGTCGATGTCATCCTGCATACCATTAATGCCGCATTGCAGGCTGCGAATGTGTCCTCTGCAGGAAGAGCTAGACAGGCAATGGTGGCAAGCAGAAGGGTCATTCAACGACAAGGTGTTGGTGACGCCAGAAATGAGAGGCATGCGAGTGGTGGCTAGTAAAAGACAATATCGCAGAAGGTCTGACATTCAGAATTTCATCATCCCCCCTGATCATGACCACGGATGCCTCTT
Source organism: Lissotriton helveticus (assembly GCF_964261635.1). Classification (NCBI taxonomy): domain Eukaryota; kingdom Metazoa; phylum Chordata; class Amphibia; order Caudata; family Salamandridae; genus Lissotriton; species Lissotriton helveticus. The sequence goes on along the minus strand of NC_136070.1, from coordinate 960,018,338 downwards.
TGGAAGGCTGGGGAGCAGTGCTCCGAGAGCTTCAAATCAGCGGGCACTGGTGTCCAGAGCAGCGCCATATCAATTTTTTGGAGCTGGCGGCCGTTTGGTTGGCTTTGCAGGCTTTCCTTCCCACAAAATCAAACGGTGCTGGTCCGGACGGACAATACGACGGCCATGCACTACATCAACAAGCAAGGAGGAACGAGGTCGCAAACTCTGTCCAAGGAAGCTCAGAGAATCTGGGATTACGCGATTCTTCACAGGATCAGTTTGCAGGCCTAACACCTGGCAGGTTCTCTCAATGTCACGGCGGATGCCCTGAGTCGCCAGGCAGAGGTGAATCACGAATGGGAATTGAATCAGTCCATTCTGGAGAGTGTGTTCTCGGTCTGGGGGACACCGACCATCGACCTCTTTGCCTCTCCGGTGAACGCCAAATGCCGGTTTTACGCAAGAAAAGTTCACCATCCGGGATCTCTGGGGAACGCCCTTTCGATTGCCTAATACGGCGCATTGTTTTACGCTTTTCCGCCAATTCCCCTCATCCCACGAGTACTCAGGAAGATGAAGGCGGAACCATGCAAGATGATTCTCATTGCACCGGTGTGGCCCCGGCAATTTTGGTACACAGAACTCCTTCTGCTCTCCCAGGATCATCCAATTCGCTTGCGACCAATTCCGTCACTACTATCGAGGGATCCGGGGCAGGTGTTCCATCCGGATCCGAAATCGCTGCACTTGACAGCGTGGCTCCTGAACACAGAGAGTTCCGTCATCTGAATCTCCCCAAAGAGTGTAGAGAAGTTTTGTCCCAGGCTCGAGCACCAAGCACTAATAAAACTTACAAGGCGAAATGGAAGAGATTTTGCCTGTGGTGTCAAATACAAGGTCTCCATCCTTACAAATCTCTGCCTCATCAACTTTTGCCATATATACTATCATTGGCTAAGTCTGGGTTGGCGCATTCGTCTGTGAAGGCACATCTTGCAGCCATATCGAGGTTTCGACGCAGTTCTTCAGGCCCTTCCTTATGGTCCTCTAGGATTGTTAAACAATTCTTGAAAGGCTTGTTTCGGATGTATCCTCCAGTTCGCCCTCCTCCGCCAGTTTGGCAGCTCAATCTTGTCCTGGCTCAACTCATGAAAGCTCCATTTGAGCTGGTGCACAAGGCGGACTTGAAATTCCTGTCTTGGAAACTTGCCCTCCTCTTGGCTCTAACATCAGCGAGAAGAGTTAGTGAGCTTCAAGCCCTCTCCATAGTGCATCCATTCCTTCAATTAAAAAAAGATGTGCTTATCCTTCGCACCAATCCGAAATTTATTCCGAAGGTGCCGTCTGAGTTCCACTTGAATGAACCTTTGATTTTAAAGTCTTTCTTTCTGCGCCCTTCTACGCCTGCGGAACGCACATTACATTCTTTGGAAGTTCAAAGATGCTTGAAATTCTACGTAGAACGCACACGACCCTTTCGAAAATCATCCCAATTGTTTGTGTCCTACAGCGCACCACGGAAGGGGTTTCCTTTGGCAGAGAGTGGCATTTCCCGCTGGATCTCCAGTGCGATTCAATTCTGTCATCAGGAGGCGGGCAAGCCACTGGACAGAAAAGTCCGTGCACATTCCACAAGGTCTGTGGCATCGTCTGTGGCTCTTTTCTCTGGAGTCGCCATTAAGGACATATGCAGGGCAGCGACGTGGAGCAGTACTCATACCTTCACGAAACACTACTGCCTGGAGTCTGCAGGACGAGACGACGCGGCTGTTGGTCAAGCAGTTCTGCGGAATCTTTTTCATTGAGAGGTGAGCTTTCCCTCCAATCCCTCCATCCTGGTGAGCACATTTTGTTTCTTGTTTTGCTATGCTATAAGTATTGCTATATGGTTATGTGATGCCACGTATCTACAAAATGTGTTCTGGGTAATTTACTGCTAGCTACTCTGATACAAAGCATGGGAATCTATGAAAGTTCCAATACTGGGGCAAGAAAACAAGTTACTTACCTGTAACTTTGGTTCCCCAGTATTGGTAACTTTCATAGATTCCCATGCGCCCACCCTCCTCCCCTGGGAAAGCTCAGTCTTTTGACAGAGATAGTGGCGGTTTGCACAACGGCTACGAAAATCTGAGGCTCTGAGCTCTCTCAGGAAGGTTCTATGGGGTGAGGCTGCTCTGATTGGTCCTGCCAAAAGTTTGGTCTCTGTTACACAAAGAGGGTGATAGGATACAAAATGAGATGAGGCCTAGGCCTATTTTTCTCTTTTGTTTCTGTGGTTGTGATACTACCGAGGCTCCCATTCCGTCGACGAGGAATGATACAAAGCATGGGAATCTATGAAAGTTACCAATACTGGGGAACCAAAGTTACTGGTAAGTAACTTGTTTTCTTCCTCATCTCCACAGACGACATCTGCATGCTCCTCGAAAAAGGCCACACTGCGGCCCTCATCCTACTCGACCTCTCCGCAGCCTTCAACACCTTCTCACTCCTCTCTCTCACAGCCAGACTCCACAACGCCGGCATACAGGGAACCGCCATCGACTGGCTCCGCTCCTTCCTCGCCGGCAGAACCAAAGGGGTCAGACTCTAGCCCTTCCTCTCTAAACCCACAGAGATCAACTGCGGAGTTCCCCAAGGATCGTCGCTCAGTCCCGCGCTCTTCAACATATACCTGGCCCCCCTCGCCGCCATCGTCAGACAGCATGGACTCCGCATAGTATCCTACGCCGACGACACCCAGCCCATCCTCTCCGTCACGAAGGAACCAGATGCTACCACACTCCGCTTCCAGGAAGGAATGAAAGACGTCGCATTGTGGATGAGCAGGAGCTGTCAAGTTTAACTCTGAGAAGTCCCCGTCCTCTGACCCACCCCCTCAGCTTGGTGGCCCACTGCCCCTGGCAATCCACACCCAACCGGGACCATGCCTGGAACCTCGGCATAATTTTCAACTCCTCCCTCACCATGACCTGCCAAATCAACGCCGTCGCCTCCACCTGCTTCAACACCCTCCGCATCATTGGCAAGACCTTCAAATGGATCCCCCCCTGAATCCAGAAAGACAGTCACCCACGCACACATTACAAGCAGATTGGACTACGGAAACACCCTCTACGCTGGAATCAACAAATCCCTGTTACGCAAACTCCAGACCATCCAGAACACCATGGCCAGACTCATCCTCTGCATCCCACGACATGAACATATTACCCAACACCTGCAAGACCACCACTGGCTCCCCGCTGAGAAGAGAATAATTTTTAAGCTACTCGCCCATGCCTACAAATCCCTCCACAACACCGGACCCAAATACCTCAACGAAAGAGTCTCCTTCCACGTACCCAGGAGAAAATTCCGCTCCTCTGACCTTGCAGAAACCCTGTGCAGTCATAGAACCAGAGTGGATGTGTGAGAAGTTGGCCTGATATATGATGTTTCCAATTCTGGAACCACCTTGTATCAGTCCAAACTATCCCTTATGGTGTCTGGTTGTAAGTCAACCTTGTAGACAAGCTATCTTAATGGTAGCATAGACTAAGCAGCCTTAAAGGCTAAACTCAAGAGGTCGTGTTAAGCGAGCTGTTTTACCAATCACAGTCCTGGAATATCAAATGAAAGGACACCACACAAGTATATATTATAAAAATATATGTGTTTATTCCTAAAAATAATCCCCAGTACTCTTTATGAACAAAGGGGCACAAGCGTTAAATCAAAAGCACAGTATAACATACAAAGTTGCACAATTATGGATGAGGGCGGGTGGCCACTCAGACCATATACTAAACAAGTGGTATAAGAGATACCAATCGAACAGTGGTTAGGCCTAGGGCCTAGGGAATCGCTGGGAGCAGTCGGGACAAGCAATGCTGAAGTCGGGAAAAGCCTGCGGGATTCGGGTGCAGTGCTTAAAGCACACGCATGCACCAATGTTAAGTCAATGGTGCGTAAAAGTTACACAAATAGAGTTTTAGGATACTTCCGATGAACCTAGAAGGACAAAACTTTAGACACAGACCCTAGAGGTGTGTACCAGTGTGGGAACACCGGCGTTGCAATGTTACCTCACCCACAGGAAGCGGGTGCATAGGGTCAAAGTGGCATCTGGTTTCGTCACGCAGGTTCTGGGTGCTTGAAGCTGAAGATGCTGCAGGCGATGTGAAGGAGAAGTGTCCGGTGTGATCCAAGGGTGGATCAGAGTAGAAAAGTACCTGAAAGCAGAGGGGACAGAGTCTGGGTCACTCAGCAATGACCAGGGTGGAACCAGGACGGAACCAGGCAATGTCGGGCGCAATCAGGTGGTTGTCGAGGAGCTTCTCTCCGCTGCCACGTGGGCTCTGGGGCATCTGCGACGTCCAGGAGCGGGTCACGAGCTGTCCCACGTATGCTCTCACCGTCGGCGCTGTCGGCTTCAAGATTGGAGCAAACAACACTTGGCAAAAGCAATCCATGCGAAACTGGAAGATTGCTTCTCACTCTGGTCAGGAGGGTCAGAGTGGGTACTCCTTTTCAGGGGGAGCGGGTGCAAATCTGGAGCAACCAGAATCACAAGTCGTATTTAGGTTTTCGCCGGCACAGGGGCCACAAGCCAGCTGGCAAGTGACCGGGCCAACGCGTTGAGCCAAAGAAAGCAGAAGGGCCCCACGCAGCACTCGTCGAGTGTAGAGGGATGAGCTTCGGTGCAAGAGTGGCTCAGGGTTGGGGCTTCTCAAACCCCGGTGTACAGCTTCGAGGGTCACTCGTGGGCTGCACGGTCAGCATCTCGTGGTCTTTTCAAGATGGCGTGCCCCACGCTTTCGGTCGCCTCCACGGGTCTCAGCTCTGCAGGGACTGTGGATCGGGCTGTAAGAAGGCAGGCAAGCTTGATCTCGTCGATCTCTGTCGCTCGAGTTCCGGCGGGAACTGCAACAAAGCAGACGTTGAGGTGCTGGATGGTGCCTGTTTGCACAGGGTGGTCACTCCTTGACCACAAGGGAGATTCTTCAGTCTTCTACGTTGAGTAGGATGTCGAAGGGTCCACAGTTTCGTTTGTTATGTTTCATCAGGATAATCTGAAGTGCATTGGCACTGCTCCCATTCTCATACCAATCTAGGGGGCTGGATTATCTGCTAGGTCCCCTCCTATGGGTGGGACCCAGGAAGGGGGTGGGTACACCCCTTTCCTTTGATCCAGGCCGCGCTGGGACGGGGGCTGGTGTGCCCCAGAACCGGTTTGGCCGGATTATGCAAGGGCCAGCCTTGTGCTCCCCAAGCAGTGTCTGGTTTCTTTCAAACCTCCCTGCTACAATCCACTATCTCCTGTCTGGGGGGGTGTGACACCTCCCTGCGACAGGAAACCCTTTGTCCAGGCCTCCTTGGCTGAGTTTCGGTCAGCTGCAGGGGGTCAGACCCGTGTCTGTGGCAGAAGCATCCATTTTGTGGATCTGAGGCTCTTTTAAAAATCAACCGCATTTCAGTAAAGTAACATGCCTTCTCCCTCTAGAGGGGTGGAATGCTATCCCCGTAGCCAGGACTGGCGAGGGGATAGTATTCCAAATCGTATGACACCTTACACGACATGTTTTGATAAAGCCAAACCAAAGTTGCCATATAACCGCGAGGATTATCATGCACTTAATAGTATATGGTATGGCATTATCCCGGAACAGCTTAGGGAGTTGTTCCCGACAGCTGCAGACAGGGTCAGCTCATGCTAGAGCTCCATCTCACATTAAACCACGCACTCTGCCTCCAGGATTGATAAGGCCTTCCATAGGAGTGGCTCACAGGTTTATATGTGTCCAGATATAGGTTTAGATATAGGTATACTATATCTAAGCAAGAGGTGATTACACCATCTTGCCCCAGCTGAGTGATCAGCCAGTTGTGTCAATTTAAGAACCAGCCAGGGGTGGCAAAAGATATGCTGCAGCCCCTGGTAGGCCTTGGTGGCACCTATGCCCTGAGCACCTATAGTGCATAGTACAGGGGCTGACAAGGAGTCAATTTCCAATTGTGGTATGTACCTATAGCACATGTATTACTAATTTAGAGAGAGAATAGCAGGCTGGGGGTCTGATTAGCAGGGCCACAGCCTCAGTAAGTCGAAAACCAGTGAAGCAAAAAGCAAAAATTTGGGGTGACCATAGGATAGCAGACCCTACTCTCCTACAGGATGGAGGAGCCTTCTACATCACGGCTAAGGCCTGGAACGAGCTCCCGATCAACATCAGACGTTCCCCCACTCTGCACACCTTCAAGAAGAGCCCCAATACCTGGCTCTTTGGCTGACCCAGAGCAGCTCTTCTGGAGCAGCTCCCCCAGCGCCTTGAGACCCTCATGGGTGAGTAGCGCTCTTCACAATTCCCTGATTGATTGATTTATTGAATTCATAGATTGACACTACCTTCCCTCAGGATGGGCCAGTGCTCGAAGGGGAAGCTTCAAAGGCCTGCTGCCTTTGTAATGCGACCCCCAGCCTCTGCTGCTAGCACCCTCACTTTGGGTGGGAAAACCGGCGGGAATACTCAAATGCTAGGAGGTGTAACCATCATTGTCAATTCCACCCCTCAGGTGGAGCAGGCAAAGTTTAGAACACTTTTCAGTCCCCTCCATATTGAAGATGAGGGGGCTCCTGCAATCAGGGCAAGGACTATGCCCCCCCCCCCTCCCCCAGGAGGGTGGCACAGTAGCAGGGGAGTCGCTCCAGATAATTTGCCCATTGGTTCTTCCTACTACTCCTCTATAAAGCCCCCCACATTTTTTATTTACGGGGCTTCCCGAGATATGGAAGTTAGTTACCTGCGACCTAAGAAGAAGGATGGAGAAGACGTGCTGCGTAGCCCGTAGAGGACTACTGACTTGGCCACAGCCCTACCGGCCTATCTCCAGCTTCCATGACCCTGCTGAAAGACTATGCCTGTCTTGCAGTCAGCAACTTCCAGAAACCAGAGAAAGACTACCTGAAACTCGAGAAAAAAACTCCACAGAAATCCAGATAAAAGTAGATCTGAAAGAAACAGGTTAGTATTAGATTCCTTACCTTAGAATATCCCCAGGCGTCAGACTGGGTCCGGAAACTTGCGTAGCAGTACCTTTGTGCGTCGATAGGCGTCGTCTGCGGCTCCGTCGTGGGTGCCGGAATGGCGTCGCCGGAGTACTTGGACGCCGCCCTCGAACGCTGACGTCAGTTCTTCTTTTTTCCGCGCCAGCAAGCGCCGATCCGGAAAAAGTTGTACCATTAGCCAATTTTTGACTAAACTTTTTCGATCATTTTTGATCTACTTCGAAGTCTGTTAGACTTCGACGGTGCCGGTAGGGATGCCCGGGTTCAAACCCTGCGCCGACTGCGACCGACTGATGTCGGTTACCGACCCCCATCGCTGGTGTCTTCATTGCCTAGGCCTCGACCACCACGACAAGGCCTGCTCCAACTGTCGATCCCTGACGTCTAAGGCTAGGCGGGAGCGGTCTCGCAAGCGGCTCGAGCTCCGTCAGTCGGCCCCGTGCCGCTCGGGGTCCCGGTCTGCGAGGAGGTCGAGGGACCGGTCGCGGGGTTGGAGCCACCATAGCTACGGGAGTCGTCCATCGTCTTCAGGCTCCTCAGGTAAGCACAAGAAGTCGAAGAGATGTCATCGCTCTACCGACGCCACCCGCCGCTCGCGCGACGCGCCCGGGGGTTCGGGCGACACTGCCGGCACGGCTCCGCCGGAGCCCCGGGCGTCGCGGCGTGCTCCATACCCGACAGTCCCTGGGCAGCACGCGACTTCGGAGGAGATCGAGGCCTTCCTCATGGCCATGAGGTCGCTCACAACTCCGTCGGGCTCCGCGGCGCCTTCAGGCTTTTCGGCCCCGACTGGGAGTCCCAGCGGGTCGGGTGCTTCGGTCCCGCCGCCGCCGGTGACTTTGGTCCCGGCGCCTCGGCTCCCGCAAGATCTGGATCCGGGTCGCCGCCGGTCGACCTCACGACCTCGCCGGCGCCGGCCCCTAGCGTGTCGCCCCCGGCGCCGCCTTCGGGCGGCGCCCCGATCCCTCCCTCGATTCGGGTCCGACGCCGGACCGGCGCCGTTCGGCGCCATATCAGACGACGATGGGAGATTTCGATTTCTATGACCCGGCCCATCCTTTGGTCTGGAGTCTCAGGAGATGAGTGGTGAGGGGGATTGGGAGGGGTATGAAGACCCTCTGGCACGGGAGTGCCAGTCTTATCAGGACTGATCAGGTGAGCTAGGGGACGCCAGTGGTCTGGATACCTCGCCAGACACTGTTTTTTTTCTCCCCTCCTACCGTGGCTACGGAGGAGGGGGCTGCTTATAGTGTGGTGTTGACGCGGGCAGCCAAGGCCTTACACCTTGAGCTCCCCCTCGCAGCCGGGAGGTCTAACCTCCTCACTGAGGTCCTTAAACCGCAGGTAGCTCGGCCGAGCCTCTGCTGCCGTTTAATGAGGCCTTGTCTGATGTTCTTCTGGGCACCTGGTCCAGGCCCGCCACAGGTCAGCCTGTAGATAGGAACGTGGCCAGAGGCCACCGCCCGGCTCCGGGCGACCCTGCTTTCCTGTCCACCCACCCCACCCCCGAGAGCCTGGTCATCCAGGCCTCTAACTCCCAGACCGCGTTCCCGACGGCTCCCCCCGATCGGGAATCCAAGAGGTATGAGCAGTACGGGAAGAAAGTATTCTCATCCCTGAGTTTGGGATTGCGGTCAGTCAACACCGCATGCCTCTTGGGCCGCTATACCCACTCTCTGTGGGACACGGTTGCGGACGTGCTGCCACAATGTCCGGAGGAGGTCCGGACTAAACTCACCCAAGCCCTTGCGGAGGGGGGGGGTCGAGATGCGGCACGGTACTCCATCCGGTGTGGGCTGGATACCACGGACTCACTGGGCAGAGCCATGGCAACGACGGTGGCGATTCGTCGCCACGCCTGGTTGAGGTCCGCCAACTTCTCGGCTGATTTCCAGAACACTCTTATGGACATGCCGTTTGATGGCCGTCACCTCTTTGGCGACAAGGCAGACCATGCGCTTGAGCGCTTTAAGGACTCCAGGGCTACGGCCAAGTCCTTGGGCCTCTCGGCCTGCGCCAGCAAACTGGTGCCTTTCGCTCCTTTTGTGGCCAAGTAAGGGGCGCTCCCACACGTGCTGCCAACCACGCACCGCAGACTAACATCCAGCGCGGTGGCGGCCGTGGAAACCGCTGTGGTTGCGGTCGGGGACAACGGCGCGGCCAGTCCACACCTGCCCCTGCAGCATCCGCCTTGAAACCTTCCTAGTCCGAGCTTTCAGGCCCATGTGATGCCAGTGGGGGGCAGGGTTCACCATCACCACCTCCACTGGCGACTGTTACATCGGACAGGTGGGTGCTGCAAATCGTCCGAAGGGGCTACTCCCTCACCTTTGAGGAGACCCCTCCAGCCATTCCACCGCAGTACCACCGTGTGTCGGGGGATCACTTGGCACTTCTCAGAGAGGAAGTTAAAGCCCCCTTGGCCAAGGGGGCCATCGAGCGCGTTCCTGGGCCAGAAGTACGGTGTGGTTGTTACTCCCCCTACTTTTGGTACCCAAAAAGGGCAAAGGGGGCCTCCGCGCTATCTTGGACCTGCGGAACGTCAACGGCTTCCTCCGGCAGGAGAAGTTCAAGATGCTGACACTAGCTCAGGTCCTAGCTGCCCTGGACCCGGGAGACTGGATGGTAGCGTTGGACTTGCAGGACGCTTATTTTCATATCCCCGTCCTGCCGGCCCATCGGCGTTACCTGCGGTTCACGGTAGGCCACGAGCACTTTCAGTTTACCGTGCTCCCCTTCGGCCTTACCAACGCCCCACGGGTGTTCACGAAAGTGATGGCGGTGGTCACAGCTCATCTGCACAGGTATGGGGTTTCAGTCTTCCCCCACCTAGACGACTGGTTGTTGAAGGCGGTCTCGTCCCAGACAGTCGTCAGCCACCTCCAGACTACGACCGACCTTCTGCACCTGCTGGGGTTCTCCATCAATGTGCCGAAGTCACACCTGTGTCCCTCTCAGAAGCTCCTCTTCATCGGAGCGGTTCTAGACTCGGCGCAGTTTCGGGTTTATCCTCCCGAACAGCGGGTTCGGGATATTCAGGCTATGATTCCGATCTTTCAGCCATTATCCTGAGTCTCGGTCAGGTTGTCGCTGCGGCTTCTGTGGCTGATGGCCTCCTGCATCCTTCTGGTGCATCGCGCCAGGTGGCGGATGCGGGCTCTGCAGTGGGACCTGAAGTTTCAGTGGGCCCAGCATCCAGGGCAACTTGTCCGACCAAGTCTTGATCTCGGAGGGCACTGCAAAACAGTTGCAGTGGTGGCTCACGGACCACGATTAGGTCAGCGGCAGATCCCTCTCCCTACCCCAACCGAAGCATGTAGTTGTGACGGACGCATCCCTCCAGGGCTAGGGGGCCACATGGGAGAGGCGGAGATCAGAGGCCTCTGGCGGAGTCCCGGCTCCATATCAACCTCCTGGAGCTGCGGGCGATCCGACTTGCACTGAAGGCATTCCTCCCCTCTGTCCGGGGGAGTGTAGTGCAGGTGTTCACAGACAACAACACCGCCATGTGGTATTGCAACAAGCAGGGCGGGATGGGGTCGTGGACCCTATGCCAGGAGGCCCTGCGCCTCTGGCAGTGGCTGGAACATCAGGGTGTGACTCTGGTGGTTCAACACCTGGCAGGTTCCCTGAACGCCAGGGCGGACTAACTCAGCTGTCGGTGCATGATGGATCACGAATGGCGTCTGAGCTCGGACGTGGCGCAAGGCATCTTTCTTTCAGCAGTGGGGAGAGCCTTGGTTAGATCTATTCGCCACCGAAGAGAACGCGCAATGTCATCAGTTCTGCGCGTTGGAATTTCCAAAGCGGCACTCGCTCGGAGACGCTTTTCGTCGCTAGTGGAGTTGCGGTCTGTTGTACGCCTTTCCGCCTATACCACTTCTTCCCAGAGTGCTGAGAAGATCAGGCGCGACCGGGCCCAGGTTATCCTTGTGGCTCCGGACTGGGCACGAAGATTCTGGTATCCCGAGCTACTCAGCATGTCAGTCGATCCCCAGATTCGTCTGCCTCTTCGGGAGGACCTTCTGTCGCAGCAGCAGGGGACGGTCCTCCACCCGAACCTGTCCAGTCTCCACCTACAAGCTTGGAGATTGAGCGGCAACAGTTGAGGCCATTTGACTTGCCTCCCGAAGTCTGTAATGTCATTCTGGCAGCCAGGCGTCCCTCCACAAAGTTGGTATACGCCTGCAGGTGGAACAGATTTGTGGCATGGTGCACAGCAAAGGCTGTGGACCCACTCTCTGCCCCCCTTTCTGAGGTTCTCCTCTTCCTTCTTTCTCTTGCCCAGCAGGGCTCTGCTCTGGGCACTGTCAGGGGCTACCTCTCTGCCCTTTCTGCCTTCTTAAGGCTACCTGATCAGCCTTCTCTGTTCAAGTCCCCTATTGTAAATAGATTTCTTAAGGGCATCACACACATGTTCCCTCCTGTTCCCTTCGTGATGCCCCAGTGGGACTTGAACCTTGTTCTTACTTTCCTGATGTGCGCTCCCTTTGAGCCACTTCACAACTGTCCTCTTCGCCTTCTAACTCTGAAGACTGCTTTCCTGGTTGCCATCACCTCTGCCAGGAGAGTGAGTGAGCTCCAGGCCCTTTCTTGTACTCCACCTTTCCTTTCTGTCCATCCGGACAAGGTTGTGTTGCGTACTAAGCCATCTTTTCTGCCCAAGGTTGTCTCAGCCTTCCACATCGGGCAGTCCATCACATTGCCTACCTTCTTTCCGCCTCCGCATCCCTCTAAAGAGGAAGAGGGGCTCCACCGTCTGGACCCAAAACGTGCGCTCTCATTCTACTTGGATCGCACACGCCAGTTCCGGGTGGATGACCAACTCTTTGTTGGTTACGTGGGCGATAAGAAGGGGAAAGCGGTGCAGAAGAGGACCATCTCCCGGTGGATCATCTTGTGTATCCAGGCATGCTACTCCTTGGCTAGAAAGGAGCCCCCTTTTGGATTACGGGCTCATTCCACCCAAGCCACGGCGACTACAACTGCCCTGGGTTGCCTTACAAGACATCTGTCAGGCAGCTACGTGGGCATCACTGCACACGTTTGCAAGACACTACTGCCTGGACAGCCAAGTCCGGAGGGATGGCTTCTTTGGCTGTTCTGTCCTCCAGGACTTTCTGGTGCGATTATTGGTTCGCAGACCCACCACCGGGGTTGGTATTGCTGGGGTATCTATTCTAAGGCTATGAATCTATCACTAATGTGTCTCTTTCAGATGCACAAGTTACTACTTGTGTAACGATATATCTGTAAGAGACATTAGTTAGTAATAGATTCCTTACCGACCCACCCATCCTCCCCGTTCTGCAAACCGATATCTAGGGTTAAGGTCATCCCCTTTCAGGGCCCTAGTTTCTTGGCACCAGTGTTGGTTCTATCATGGCTCTGCGTATCTGGCGCGGAAAAGCTGTGTATCAGAACTGACGTCAGCGCGCATGGGCGGCGTCTAAGTACTCCGACGTCATTCCGGCGCTGCCGACGACGGACGCGGAGCCGCGGACGACGCCTACCGACGCGCAGGGGTATTGCTACGCAAAAATTTCTGGATCCAGTCTGACGCCTGGGGATATTCTAAGGTAAGGAATCTATCACTAACTAATGTCTCTTACAGATATATCGTTACACAAGTAGTAACTTGTGCACTAGGCTTATTAAGCATTTCCAGGTGGGTAATTGGTGCTGGTATTTGGCATTTGGGAAGCTTGATTCGCTCTTTCAGGCTGTGATTTAGTAGTTTGCCTGGTGATGCTCATCGTCGAAGCTATTCAAGGATGTACCATTCCATCAAAATATCTTGTCACAGAATTGTGACATTTATTTTATGTAGAACAGAGCGTCGCACCAATCACCTTTTATTGCAGGTGACATGGATCTCATCATACTTCTGAAATTGAAAGCAGTCCACCTCTTGTTTTCAAGTAATTTCGTCCAGTATCCAAAATCATCTCCCTACTTGTACAGACAGTCAACACAACAACATTCTACTGTTTAAACAGTCAAAGTGGAACACACTCCAGGCCTCAATTTCTGGAACTTCGATTGTTTTTAAATTGGTTCATAGCAAGAAATGTATAGATACTTCTGTCTGCCACCCATTTTGTGCACTATGTAGAGGCATATATACATTCAACAGGTACATATGCTGAAAATCATGAGTAAATATTCCACGAAGAAGTATGGCAGGACTTCATTGCAATTTTGGTTTTCCTCATTTAGGCTTATTCACAGATTCAGTAAACAAGAAACGCCCAGGCTTGACTTCTCAGGTACTGAACCAGAGACAAATGGCAATACCTCTTGAGAGACTCACCAGCAATGTTTATATATGTTTGACAGATTCTGGCAGCAATTTTCAGGCTGCCCTTTTGCAAATCCAGAATGATCATCATAGCTCTTTGACTGACCACTTCAGTGGTGGTTCATCTGTGACCTGTATCTGTCAGAGAGACCACAGAGGAGGCTGCCTTACAATTCAGAAAGTGTACACATGTTCAGTGTCAGATCCTTCATCCCAGACTTCCATCATTGAACTTAGTGGAGTGGCTCCTGCACTCACACAGTGTGGGCATTTGAATCTGCCCGAAGACTTTGGACATTATGTTTGAGGCTAAGCTTACGTCACTCAGAACTTTGTACGCTTTTATGGGGAAAAGCTGCTCTGGATATTGAGAACAACGTTGCTCCCACCAGTTTTTCAATAAAATCACATTACATCTCGTGTTTATTTGGACGACAGTAGTATTGCTGTTTAGCCATAGGACATACATCCTGTACTCAAAGGAGGTATCTGTTGTTGCAGTCCAGTTGTCCTTTCTGTAAAGTGATGTCGGGGGAACTGGGGAGAACTAACTGGGGGTACCTTGAGGGGGGTCAGTGTGCGTGCTTCGGATATGTCCTGGGTTTTTGGGTCATGTCAGCTACAGCCTGTAGATGCGTCACAGCTTTCTTTGCGGGCTATCATTGGACAGTGTTGCTAATAGTAGTATACGGTGCAGTACGTTTTGGCGTTATTGTGCATTACATGTTTGGTGTGGTGGAAGCGGTGTCTCGTGTACTCTCGTGTGAGGCTTGTGATTCTGAGTATGGTGGGTTGCTTTGAGAAGCGCTTGGGTCGGTACGCGTGTGCAATTGTTTCAACTGGTGGGATAAAAGGTCCCATTCCATAGATATTGGATGTTTTCCTAGTCCTTTCACCTCCTCATCCTCCTGTGGTGTTTCTTCTTCTGCTTCTGCCCATTTCTACACTGCTCCCACCCACACCTCTATCAGGGGGCCCAGTGTGGCTCGCCAGTTCATGGCGATACTACTTTTTGCTAGTAGCGTTGCAGCGACGCAAAGCGGACAGATGCTTTGTGAGTTTTTGGTCGTCGGAAGATTCGGAGAGCGACCGCCTCCCACGTGTGAATATCTGTGAGACCTGTGAGTTCTTGAGTGTCTTGAGGACTACGGACCAGTACAGTTGTAAGGTGGGGCAGCTCCTGAACATGTGCCGGAAGTGCGCGTCTGGTAAATGACATCTGGGACAGTGAAATTGGGTGTCCTGGTAGAATCGCTGTAGGCGTGCTGGTGTTTGATACGCTCTATTTAGGACGTAATACTGTATGTTTTTAAAGCTCGCATTCCTAGACACTTTCTTGGGAACTCTAATGCCCTGTCCCACTCCCTGTCTGTGTAATTGATGCTCAAGTTCGTCCTCCCATTTGGCTCGGAGAGCAAGCAGTGGTTTGTTAGTGAGTTCTCATATGGACTTACACAAACGTTGCTCCCACTAGATCTTAGGAATAGCAATACTCCTCTACTGGGTGTGTTTCTATATATTATCCAGGATGCTATCTTCTCCATAAAACTAACCGACCTATTACTGACAGGGTATGATGAAACGCAGAGGGAGTGTGATTCCTTAAAGTTGCTCCATCAGTTTTCCAAGCTGTCTACTATAGAGGTTGCAGAACTAAAATTATAGGAAAGTAAATTTTCTTTCTTTGGCACTCATAGATTCTGTTGAACATATTTATGTATTTCTCGATTGCATTAACAGAAATGTTGTACAGGATAACAGTAGCTGTACATAACACAAGTGATTAAGGGACCGATAGTAGTTGCTGTTCTCTTGGAACTTTAAACCAAACCGCTTAATACCTTTCAATTCCTAGACAGGAAATTCTGGCGAAAGTTCTGATGTACTGTAGGCTACAGTAGTATGTATGCTGCAGAGCAATACCTGAGGCAATTCATTTTGGCTTTGAGCACTTAAATTATATTTCTTTTTCTTCGTATTTAAAGTGAATTTGTCTTTCTGTCTGAAGACCTTTTTATTGGCAAGCACAATATTTGTTCATTTTCCATTCTATAGATTCTTGACTCATTCCGAACTTCTGATGGTAAACCTATAGAGGATTTGCAGTTAAGCGATTACAACCCAGGTGAGTCCCCTGCCTCTTCTTTCAAAGCTTTTAGCATTTGTTAATTTAATCAGAAGCATTTTTCAACCTGCTGCCCATGTTTACTTGCTGCATTATGTTTCTAAGGATATGAGCAGTTCTTATTATAGCAGAAGCAAAAATGCCGTAGGAATACGGGGCTGCTGTGGACAAATGTTTTTAATAAGAGGGCACCTGTTATATTAGACCGCAAGCAAACCTTAAGGTTGATAATGGAAGTGC
Source organism: Lissotriton helveticus (assembly GCF_964261635.1). Classification (NCBI taxonomy): domain Eukaryota; kingdom Metazoa; phylum Chordata; class Amphibia; order Caudata; family Salamandridae; genus Lissotriton; species Lissotriton helveticus. The sequence continues at coordinate 960,002,639 of NC_136070.1, read as the reverse complement.
ATGTCAGAGTTCTAATTCCTTGCACCAGCACTTTTAGATCCTTTTCTGGAGTTTCAGTTGGGATTGGGTTAAGATCCTCTCACTTTGGAAATCAAAGTGCACTTATCCAAGCAAGGAATACTAATCAGAAGCTCGCTCTAAATTAGGTCATAGTATTTAGTCTTTAAATTTGTAAAGTAATTGTGGGGCTTTGTTTACGAATTCCTCCTAAACGTGTAAATAATTCTTACATTTCCATCAAACACTTGACGACTTACTATTTGGGAGGAATGCGTAAAATATAACCACAAATGGTACTTTCCCATACTTCCAATTCATGCTAGCCAGTACATTGTATAACCTCTTCCCATGTTTTTGCAAGAATCAAAGGAAATTGGGTAAGCCAACATTCAAGTCTGAGCTAGAGGCTTAATGGTGAGGTGCCTTCTACAGAATCGAATGGCTTACATGCAAACTCTGAGTGTGGCTACTCTGGGATGTTACAGTTTTACAGTGTAAGTATTGAAACAAACTGAAGTTGGAGACCTTCGTGCCCATGAATGCTTGCAGGTCACACTGATTTTCCATCTGAGTTTATTTGTGAGAGAGGAAATATTTTAAGTGAGACTGATGATGTAGGCTCCAAGACTCTCTTTCAGTGCCTGTGAATTTGAAAAGTCCCTTTTAGGTTGTCCCTAGTTCTGTGGTAGTATAATGTTATGGGAGTGGAATGATGGAGATGGGACTACACTTGCTATTAAATATTTGCCAGCTGAATGTGGGAATGTTATAAAATGGCTTGAGGAGAAAATTGAATTGTTTTTTTTTTACATATAACTAAGACTAGTTCTCCACCCGGCAATCAGATTAGCTCTTGCTTGGACAAATTGTATTTTACTATGGGAGGTTGTGATGCAGTTCCTTAAAGACAATCTGAATCCAAACCCTGCAGAACTGTGAATCCCTGAACCTGAAGATTTCAAAATAAGGGATGCCAGCTAAATTAATCGCAACAAATCACGTTACAATAGGTTTAATATTGTACATTCTCAATATTTTAATGTTGAAGAAAGTACATCCTATAACAAAATTATATTTTAGTGTGGAAGGGTGTGGTATCATTTGGGTGATGAATATTTATTTGATTATCTTTGATCTCGAATTCTGGTGCTTGAGGCTGCAGGAGTGTGATGGGGGTAATTTGATCCAAGTAGTCTGGCTATCAGTCTCTTTTTCATGTCCAGCCCTTTAAGTGCAGGATGTAGCTTGCAATCTGCTAGTTGTATCTGGAATTGAGAGATGTTGACCCAAGAGTACCTGTACTCGTCGTTATGTTGGAATGCAGTAAATTTTGGCCCTGAAATATACAATGGCAAGAAAACAGTCCCCCAAGTATTGCATTTGTTTGGTACTTGACAACATGTTCAGCTTAATTTTTTAACATTTAATTTTTTTGCCTCAAGTCCTAAAAGCACTGCTATTTCAGGAAAACAGGATAGTTTGCCTAAAACTTGAGGCTCTGAGCTGTCTAAATATACTTCTTTACAGCAAAAATTGAAAATTAGGTACAGATTAAGATGGACAAATAGCTGTTGTGCGTCTAATAGTTTTAAAGTCAGGAATAAGATAGTCTGTCAACTTTATATATTTTTTCTTTTCTCATGTGCACCGTTAATTGTGATCAGTCTATTGCCAATCCCAAAACTTTGTGTCTGAGGCAACTGGAAAGACCTTTAATCTGAATTTTAAATAAATATTTGTATATACTGTTTGTCTAGAATATCTAGAAAAGCCTTTGCCTGGTGAATCCTTATTATACATACAAGATGAAACGAGTGCTCTAATCTCTTATCCTCCCACCCCCATTTGAAATGATCTTTGTTGGTGGGTTTTTGTGCAGATAATCAAAGCCATTAGTTATTTAAAGCATACCGAGTACAGGACATCTTGAATCGTAGATAAAGAAGCGCACAGTTTAGAACATATCTTAAACTAAAAAGGTCATATTGATATTAACCCTGGGCGGTGAACTCCGCTCAGTTCGTGACGTTTTCTGCACTCCAGGGAACAAGCGGAGTTCCCAAATACTCTGCCCTGCTGAGTTTTTTTTCCTTGTTCCTCCTCGTCAAGTGTGAAGTTGGCGAGCCTGGAAAATCCACCTCCCGGTGAGATTTTTCCTTGCTCGTGCTCGCTATGGTCTAGTTGGCGAGAGAGGAAAATCTATTTCCTGGCGAGATTCCTCAACGCTGGTGGTTGGATTTCTCAATGCATGTGGTCGCGGCAGGTTGCAACTACTTGATTTGAGAAACCTCCGTTCACGTTGAGAAAGCTGCCGCTAGAGTAGAAAATCTGCCCGAGCAGCAGAAAGGAAGCTGCGCCCTCTTGCGCTGTGCATGGTGCCATTCGCAATGATTTTACAGCGTGGGACAAACACCCGACACACAAAATCACTGCGAACGGCATGACACTAACGCACTACGCCTCCGTAGGAATTTTGTTGCATAACTCCGCAAACTCCACCCAGGCTTGACTGATCTTGTTCTATTTTAACATAGTAAAACAAAAAGTTAGTGCAAAAAAATGATGACATTAGGGCACTGGGCACACGCTTAACTGCTGGTGGTCCTCCGTTCATTGGATAAAAGGTGCAGTTTGTCCAATTTACCTGACCCAAGGACTAGTTAACACATTTTAAAAATACACTGGGGTTGGGGAGAAAAATCGATCTTCAGTTTAAGAGAACTATCAACATTATCTTAATGTAGAGGCTTCACCTCAGGCTTGCAGTTATGGCACTACCTTCCTGTATGTCCTAGAGCTTTGGACATGCCGATTTTAGAAAACACAATGTTCATAGGATGACTCTTCCATTAGTGGTCAGTGCGGATGGGCAACGACTCCATGTTGGATTGGTTTCAGCCACCATCAGTTTTGGAGATAGTCAAATCTGCATCAGATTTGGTCATGTTTTCAACATGTTTTTTACCCCACATGGTTGGATTTTTACACCAATACATCTGGCAAACCAGCCTGCGCCACAATGAGTTTCTACCATGCCTTGTCTCTAGACACGGCTTGTGGATTGACAACCAATGCTCGATGCACCCAGAGGTGGATGGCCTGGGGTTAGGGGAGGTAGTATTGTTTTCTTTCTGTATCACAAAAGCAGTCGCTGATGATTACGTTGACGTCTATATTCTAATTGATGGCCAGATTTGAGAGAGCTGAGGTGGCGATCCTGCAAAGACTCCAGGAGGAGCTTGTTGGTAGGGAGAAGTGTCTCTTATCTACCATATCACTGTGAAGAACTTTGTGAAACCACCCCATCCAAAGCCAACAGAGATACTTCCTCGCAAGAGAAAGCTTACCTTGAAAGGCACACTCTCCTCAGCCTTACCCCCTTTTTTTTATTTATTCCACCTTCTCCTCCAACTCACCCACCTAGTCTACCAACTAAGCATCCACCACCTTGCTCATTCACACCATCTTCCATGCCTCTACCAGAGTGACTATAGGGTTCCTGACCCCAAATGAAACCGATGACCAACTTTTCAACCAACTGATGACACCTGAGGAGAATATGGTGGGTTGGGGACATAGTGCATAGTGGCTAAGGGCAAGGAGATCTCGAACACCAACATTCATTGTGTGCTTGGCGCCGCGGACACAACCTCTAGAGGCAACAACACCAGCATCCTCCTGAGACCCCACACTTCATTGCATGTGCTGGAGTTCAATACAGAGATCCAGCAGCATCTCTACAACTTCCCATTTTAGGGGGATCATCTCTTTGCCCCTCTCCCCAACCCCCTCCTCCCCCTGGTTGACAAGATGCTAGAAGGAAATTAAGGAAATGGAAACGTCTATGGCTGTCCTGCAAACGCCAGCTGTAAAAGACTGCTTTCACAGGCAGCAGGACCCAAGGCCACTTCACCAGACCAACCTCAGTTTTACAAGAGACAGCAGCCGATCTTCCACCTGCAGACAGGCAGAGGTTACACCTGGAGCACATATAGGGCTAACAATAGAGGCAGGCATAGGTGAATCCAGTAAAGGAGCTTACACCTCCAAGCAGTGACTCGCCCCACCTCCCTCACACCATATCACCTGTAACCTTTCTGGGGGAGAGATTTCTTTTATCACTGGAAGCAAACTGTATTAGACTAGTTTACCATGTCTAGTGCCTAGGACTTCTCATTACTGCTCCCATACTGCTTCTCCACTGGCAGGTCCTCAGCAGAGACAATCTTCTTTGAGTAAGAGGTACATGTGTTTGTCCAGAAATGCAAAATAGGGATAGTGCCTCCACAACATCAGAAAAAGGTGTTTACTCATTCCCATAAATGATCGCTCCCTCAGGCCTATCTTAGACCACAGGCCTCTCAACAGATATATCCAGTTGTAACATTTTCATATAATTACCCCACAGGATGTCATCCCTCTGCTCTAGTAAGTGATGACATGATAGTGCCTGACCTCAAGGACACCTTCTGTCATATACTTCTTCACCCTGTTCATTTCAGATACCTTAGTTTTGTGGTAAGGGAATATCACTACCAATTTAAAGTTATTCCTTTTTGTGGTCACTACGGCTCCAAGGGTGTTCACTCATATTTCTTCTACCTCGATGAATGGCGGTTGAAGAGCGGCTGCTGTCAGCAATGCCTAGCCAACACTCAGTCAATGATTTACGTGCGGCATAGTTTGGGATTAACAGTAAATGCCACCAAGACTCATTTCCAACTTCATCAGATTTAGCCTTTCCGGGGTCCATAGTTAAACACAGTTATGGGGAAAGTCTATACCAATCAATCGAGTTTTGGCATTCCAGCTGTTGCTGCCACTTTATCACCCCAGTCATCAACTCATTGTGATAGACTTTTAACCATAGATTCCTCACCTTTTAAATACTCCCCAGGTGCCAGACTGGATCCTGAAAATCGTAACCAGTACCCCTGCGCTGACTGTTGGCGCCACACAGCTTCCTACCTACAGCGTTCCACTCTGGAAGTGAGCAGCATGGCTCTAAATAGGCTCCATTCATAAACACTGACACTTGTTGCTTTCTTAATTGTCTGCGTACACTGAATCCAAACTTTAGGTTTGTAGTGACCAGTGTGCAGATCTCTACTTCTGACTTTTTTAAATGAAAAGAATCCAGTTCCCAGAACAGGGAGAATGAGAGAAATCAGTGCGAATCCTGCATGTAGTGTCTACCAGAAAGAGCATTATCAAAATTAAGTAACTTTTTCTTCTGTTAGAGACTTCTAAATACAAATTCCTCACATTTTGTATAAATACCAAAGCAGTTCCTCCCAGGTGGTGGGTCAGTGAACTGACTCAACCAAAAAAAAGTTCTGCAGAAACGAGTGGGCAAAGTGCCCACCTCAACTGACATGGTTGTCCAGACAATAGTGCTTTGTGACTGTATGGAGCGTTGCCTACATCACCGCCTGGTGAAGGATATGTGCCCGAAATGCCAACACATAGGTAGCAATCTTGTCTTTAGTTGCGTTAGCCCATAGGCACTCTGGGTCCTGTTTTTCGGCCAGTGCTTAGCAGATCTTATCCAGAGCACGATCCAGTGAGAGATGTACCTGTTGTGCACAGCCATACCGTTTCTTGCTCCAACAAATCATTCACCTTGTCTTCTATGGTATATAGAACTTGGGCCCCATTTCGGTTCGAATCTATGGAGTCTCATGCTTACCCAGAATCAATCCTACATGTCTTACCAAGGTGTTATCCTACTTCCATCCTAACCAAGCCATAGAGCTGGCAGTCTTCTTTCTACATACACTCTGTAGCAGAAAGAACTCTACACACCCTAGACGTAAAGAATAATCATGTATTACATTGACAGGATCAAGTTTTTTTTGTAATTCTGACCAGTTTGTTAATCTACAGCATTGCGTGCTATTAGATGCTTACAGGGTAAGTAACTTTTCCTGACTTTTTTTTTTATCCTCAATTTGACTCCCATTTAGGCCTAGCTTTGAATAAATGGAAAATGTCTGAGTTGGTTAAGAAAATCAAAAGATTATTCAGTGGTAAACGTTCATTCCTTCCAAAGTCCTACTATTACTGAGCTCCATAGTGTAATGATGCACTCCCTGCCCCATACATTGTGCAACATTAGGGCACATTGCTCTCCCTCCAAGTTGCGAGCTCAGCATGAAAATGGTTTGTACTTGCTGCATCTGGATTTGAAAGGTTATATGTTCTGCGATCTTCCAAAAGCTGAGTCAGGGAAGTGTGACTTAAAGTTTAATTAAAGGAGACCTTACTGTTTTCCATATGTGATAGAACAAAAGAAGCTAATATGCTCCATGATTTCACGTAAAAGGAATTATTGAAGCATCCAACTAAAGACAGTGACAGCTACTTAATCATCAGCTTTCTTATATTTTTTGCCTCCAAATTCCAAGAAGCTTAGTAGATGTTACTGACATTCCTTAGTGGCTTCAATGCAGTAGACCACCTGTCCAAAGAAGCCGAATGTCACTGAGAGTAGCTATGGTAGGCTTTAGGACAACAACTTGCTGATTAGCCTAATGATGGGTGAGTTCTGCTACAACACTGTTCGTTTAAAATATACCCTGCTTTTTGACAAAACGTTTGTAAACGTTTGCAAAATTGTCCTCTATGTATTAGGATGATTCATAATGTTATAATGTGATGTGAACTGGCCAGATCAAATAAAAGCAGGAATAATAACCTTCACAATATCTTTTATGGTTAACACTGTTTTAACAGTATGCCAGCTAGCTTTGAGACCACAACCGAATTGAGAGGGGCCGAGTGCCACCCCGGTGTGCCGCAACGCCAGTTCTTGGGGTCCGGCAATCGAGGGCGTTGCAGGTACCAAGCGGGTGCCTAGCTAACAGGTCGGTGTGCCTTATTGCTACCACCCCCCCCTCCCGAGATCCATGGTGCCTTGAATCCTAGCACCATTTACTAGACTCGGTTCCACTCCAACACGTTGGAATTTTGGTAAAGTGTTTTTATTTTTCACACTTATAACCACTGGGTAGGGTGAGCCTTAGCGTGCCCATACCACCGGGGTTTGACATCACATATTCACTTATTTTTAATTCACTGGTCCTGACGAATGCCTGATATAACATTTCACATGTGCTGAAACGTTGACCTTGCATTAGGATAAAATTGGATCTTTAATTTTGGTCCTTTATCCTACACCTCTATTTTCTTTCCTTGTCCAATTGGCAATACGAATAAAATTTCTTTTTTGACTCAATTGTGACATTTTTAATATTCACTTCACATTCACAAAAACCAGCTCCGCAGTAACCTGGCGTTGCAGCACACTGGGGTGGCACTCGGCCACTCCTTGTGGGGCCCGATGATGAAGCATGTAACCGACCAGGTCGGTGAGTGGGGGTTTTCAAATCAACCGTAAAAGGTTTTTTTCGTGAGCATCCTAGATGGTGTGCTAGATTATTTGCTTACTTTTCCTCTATCCTGTAGTCTTTATTTTGATATTCGCCCGAGGGGAATAGGAGTGCTTCTTGTTTCCCTTCCTCTCTTGTTGTTACAGGTAAACCTTTTTATACAAAGACATATTTGTTATGTGACTAACTTATAATACTATTTAAAGATACAATTTTGCAATATGATTAGTGGTAAGATTTTACAAGCTGTACTAAAAAATGTTCTCAATGTTTGTAAAAGTAATGTCATTAATAGGAAAAATAAATAGAATAATTAGTACAGTCCCTTAATTATGCTTTTTCACGCAGGAAATACACACAGCAACAACTTTTGTTTCATTGCGCCGGTAATAGTGCAGAAAGGAGCACAAAACAACATTAACACCGTGCTAGAGAAATGTGTGTTAATGGAGCTTTTGCAGTGGAGTCTGTACACATCTACAAAGCCTTCCATTTGTTGGAGGGCAAAACTTAATTGCCAAAGATGAAAATGTAATTGGGATATCATAAAAGCTCTTTCAGATATTAGGAAATGAACCCACGTGATTTGTACAAAATAATTGTATGGATTAAGGCTCCGGGCACTTGAACTTCTGGGAAGCCAAAGATACACACTCTTAGGCTTCACATCACTGAGATTCATGCAATAGATTTGTGATGCAGATGTAATAGTACTTTAGCTTTCCTGTATTTCTCTCCTGGTTGACAGAGGTTTGCAAATGCATCCAACTTCAGATTGCTTTTGTGGAGTGTGACTTTCTGATACAGTTATGTTTTTATTGAGATGTACGACTGGCTGATATTTAGCAAAGTCTTAAACATGAAGATAAAATTGGATACCATAATCACGGTTTTATTTTCACAAAGTTTACATTTCTGACAGTGGCGTGGTGGGGAAATATCGTGGCTGTGAAGTTTAAAATAGTTTTAATTGCCATGCCCATTGCACTGCTCACCTAATTTAAAATTTAGTTTTGTAAATACCTATACAAACCCATCATTCACAGTAAGGTGGTCTATGAGTGGCACTGCAGCATTTGCATCTTAATGTTCATGGACAACACATCACTCTACAAAGGCTAACATTTATTGGAACCCCACCAATTATGCACCGAGTGGACAAGGTTCATATTTAGGAATTTCTCAGTCTGCGAGGTCTCTTTCTAAAACATGGAGAGAAGTCCTCAGCACTCCTCTTATCAGCTGAGGAAGTGTAAGTGATAGTTGAGGACATTGAAATGCACACAATTCTATACTTGGTTCCATACAGTCCTTTCCATTGCAGCTATAACCCTCAAATGCTTTTTCGGGAATTAAGGTTGGCCTTCCTTTCCTTTTTGTCGTACCGGGTCGCATTTTTAAATGTTTGAAATACTTTCCTCTTGCATTGCAAGATATCTTTTTTCCTTGGCATGTTTATTAAATGGCATTTAAACACTTGTTTACAATTTGTGTTGTAGTCTGGTCCCTGCGTGGGTCTGACTATGATAACAATCAAAGAGTACTACTGTGCCTTTCTCGCTTTGCTGTGAGTACAGCCCAGTGGTATCTGGCAGCTCCAAGGGCCATCATGGATATGTAATGGTAGTCTTCACTACATTCAGTAACCTACATCGCCCTATTGTCTGTAATGCTTCGACCCCGGTTCTAGGTCTATTTTCTTTTGGTGCCAGCCCCGCCTGGGTTGTTTTCCCCAGTAGGGAGTTGCCATGGACCTCTCTGTTGTGGGTTGTTATGGCCTTTGGCTTGTGCCCCAGCAATTTTCTCCACATCCCCACTGCTTTTGCGCAGGGTTTTCTACGTTCCACTAGCACTCTTAAATGTGGTGGACTCGTGGAGCTGGTTCTCCTTGTACTCCGCTTTTCCTGGTGGCTAGGACCCATGAGCTGTTCCTAAGTACTCCTTTGTTAGGCTTGTCTTTCCTTCTAAATTGTCCTGCGAGAAGACTGCTCTCTCTTCTGGACTGACGGCAGACGCTGCTTAGAGCCTGGTGTAGTACCACTTTCTGTATTAGCTGCAGGTACTTTTCAGCGTAACCGAGTGCCTGGGTTTGGACGGGTTTCAGCATCTTCTTGAGGCAGTTATGTGCCATTTCATTCCTCATGGCTTGTGCGGCCTGTTGCTTCTTGCAATTGAGCGCATATCTGCTTTTCCGGCTGTCTTGCTTCCTGGTGTTACTTCTGGCTGCGTATGATCGTCTTTCGGGCTGTGTATGGACATTCTTCCAATGCTCTCCACATCTTTGTCTGGTGAGGGTCTCCGCAGTGCTCCTCCTCAGTGGTACACATGGGGCGTTACACGTTCTCTCCACATACCACTTATCAGGTCCTCTGGGTTGGTTTTGGCGACTGCCGCATCCTGTGGTTCCTTCATGCCATAAGGTTCAGTTCTACTCCCTGCGAGGGGCTGCACGTTCTTTTCATGTCAGTTTCTTACTAAGCGTGTTTTTCTGCCCTGTGCTGGGCAGGGGTCAGTGCCCTGCTGCCTTCAAGTCATTACGGGAGCAGGTTTCACAATGTTTTACGCCATTTGAGTAATTTAGCTGGGCCAGCCCTAACTTCTTGTCTCCACCTTGGATCCTGGGGATCCTTCATGCCTCTTTCGAGGTTCTGCATTTTTTCTGTCGCTCAGGTGCAAGCGTTCTGGCTTGGTGTTTTTCTTCTTCATCCCCTCTACATGTGGGGGTTTTCGTGTTATTCTGGATGGGCTGTGGTGACCTAGCCTTCCCTTGATTCCTGCTCTCTTCAGGGCATAGGGGTTTGGTGGGTAATTGCACTGTCATTTTGTCCCCACTGTGTTTCGTCCTTGGTAGACGACATTCCTTTAGTCAGGTTATTGACTACTAGGTTCTTCTGGACCTTGGTGGGGTTTAGTCGCAGTCCCGCCTCCTCTATGGGTATGGCTTTGGTATCTATTCTAAGTTAAGGAATATGCGGCTAGATGTCTCTATCAAATGAACAAGTTACTTACCTTTGGTAACGATGTATCTGGTAGAGACATAGTCTAGCCGCAGATTCCTTAACGCCTGCCCGTCCTGCGACAACCTTCTCAGGTTCGGCTTCTTGCCTTTGCCTCCCTTCGGGTGGCTTTATTCCTCTGCGGAGGAACATTTCGTCTTCATTCCAACTCCTGAAGCTACATTCTGTTTCGTGGGTTTGTTCTGCCCATTCTTATGATTGGACGGTATGCTCATATGATATGTGTCCTTTACAATCCTGGGCTGTCCGATGTGAGTCTACTTCTCCATTCTGTCTTCTTCAACCGCTTGCAGTGTCTTGCCTTCCCTGTACTCAAGCGTTTGCAGTCTCTGACAAGGCTGCCTTCGGCAGATCCATTATTTGGATTTGACGCCTCCTTTTAGGTGACGCTTATAGTTCTTTGTCCTTGCTCCTGGATTTTGGACTGGTTGTCCTTCACTGTCATTTCTTATGGTTGCAGCCTTGCTGCCGGCTGCTGTGATGGTTCACCGAGGAGCTAGGGCTCAATGGTGGGTCTTGTGCCTCTGGTGGCACAGGCTCATACAGGCCAAAGTTTCTATTCTGCCTATGCTCTGCATCTTCTTCTGCTTCCGGGGGAGGTTGGGACTTTACACTTGCGGCAGTTCCTACCAAAGTGGTGCTCTGTACTCTCTGTTTCCAGTATACAGTGTTTGGCACTGTCCCTCTATGGTGATGTTTATTCACCATACCATGTTTTGACTTTTTCTGCACACTGTTCCCATATTTTCACAGTTTTTTGGTGATGGCTTCGCGTTTTTATGCGGAAAAGTCTTCTGACGAAAGCTGATGGCGTGGCGGGGCGTATATGGCTCCGCTGACGTCACGTCCATGGACGACTTCAGGGCGGAGCTACGGCCCATGGGTTGCCACCCTTTTTGGTAATGACAGGTACTTCTGATGAGTGAAAATAATTGTGAGCTACTGAAGGCCAAATAACTTGCGCATTGTAACTAGACACCCCTTCACCCAGCTAAATTGACCTTAAACCTAATGTCCACGGAGCCCGATACTATGATTTGATCAAAGTACTGTGACTAGGGTTACTATGATAAGGCTGCAGTGTGCGTCAGTGAGTGCATGGTCTGTGGGGATGTGATGACGTGTGAATAAATGGTTGTGTATGGGTGAAACTGTCGTATGTATCTGTGGCACAGGATATACCTATCCCCATATGTGGTACTGTTACATGTACAACACAAACCTACAACCATTTTTGTTTTTTTTATGGGGGAAATTTAAAGTGAAAAAAATTCATAATAAGGACATTTTTCTGCACTTTAAATTTCTCCCGTTAAAAAAATGGCTGTATTTTTCAATTATAAATAGGCAGCATGTCAACCAGCCACTGGGAGCAAGATGCCGGCTGTGTGTAAATGCGACACTTTGAAATGGTAGAACATTCTACATTTTAATTTCCGCCCATGTAAAAGTGTCTTTACAAAGAGTAGGCATATTACTTCCAATGGCCTGTAGACATGGTGCCATATTTAGAACAGGAGAATACAGTCATGTGTTTAAATGTGAGGAATTTAAGTTGAAGGAACGTGCTTCATAAAACATTAGGACCTAATTGGCTTAAAGTACAGAAAAACAGTAAGACAAAGTTCATAGAAACATTTTTCTTCCCTTTATATTTCTTACAATTTAAAAGAAAATGACAATATTTTTCATTTATAAATGTGGCACTGTGGATCAGCCACTGGGAGCAAAATGCCTGCTCTTTGTTAATGCAACACTTTGAGATGGGATAAAATTAAAATGAAGAGTTAACCTAGTCATTTAGTTAACTCCATTTGAATTTTCTTTCAGTTAAAATCATTCAGAAACTTAATTTTGTTCTCATTATCCAATATGGAGTTGAGAATGACTTATTTAATAGTTAAATACATCATTGCTTCGGTTCTGAACCTCTGTGACCCACCTGGGTCATAAATCTAAGTGGAACACTGCTCATTATCAAGCTCTGCTATATGTAGCCTGATAATGTAAAATAAACATAGCCTTTCCTTAATTTTAAAAGGAAACGCAGCACTTATTTATTGCAGCTCTTAGTTAAAAATGAGCTACTGGTAGATAGCAATCGACTGGTTGGAGACACCTGCTATGGACTAATAATGGGGCTAAAGTATTATGTCGATAGGTGCCCTGAAACTGCTGCTGTTGGTATGTGGTGTGAAATGCGGTTTGTGTAGCATTATAGTGAGAATTTAGTCATTGTAGCCCTAAAGTATGCGACTTTGCTAGATTCTGTGGTAGGAGCTTAATGCCAGTAAAGACTAACAAAATATTTTAGCACATGGTATTTTTAATAATTTGTTCCCTAGTAATGCCTTTAAAAGGACAATGCTGATTTTGATACTTAAATCTAGAAATCAGAAATACCTTCTGCCATATATTGATCCACAGAGTGCTTACCTTCTGCTCTTTTAGTTTTACTTTCATGTCTTAAACTGCTGCCGATGGCAAGTTAGGCATGGTTTCACAAGAGTACTGCCATTACTGCTGTCTTATATCCTTGGCTAATCCTTTTCCTCCCTTTAGAAGAGATGACATTTTAAAAAGCGCAGAGTTGACCCATAAATATATAAAATGTTTTACTGGTTCTTCTCTTGTGAGGAATTTGTGGATCTCCGTATCATAAATAAATGTGCATACATAGCTTTAACTTAACAAGACATTGCCACCTTCCACCATAAAGAACCACTTTTTAAATTCTCTTCCTAGCTGCTTTTTTTTTTTCTTCTAAGTTAGTACGTAAATAAAACAGTTCTGTCTAGATGTTGCAAGGGTCCTGATTGTTGTATGGCTGTCTCCTTCGAATATAGAATATTGCAGCTTTGCAAGGTGAATGCAAAATTTGTCGTGTGATTTTTCTTTTATTTCAATAAATATTTATTGTTTTAGATCTCAGGAACATGGATGTATCAATGTACAGGACTCCTAAGTTGGACTGATAGATGCAGGATGTTTGTACTGCATTTCTGGTGGCTTCATTCATACATAACCTTCGTGCTATCACGTTAAGCAGTGATAGAATGCATAATTTGATGCATATGACATAGGTTACCGCTACTACGCTACTGTTGGTGATGGAACTTGAGTCCATATTTGTAATGTTCCTTCAGCTGAATCGGGAAAAGGAAAATAGGAGAAGGAAGTAGATGAGAATAGTGCTGCGGCCATCATTGATAGATGTGTATTCAACACCTTGTGGAAAGAGGTCAATTGGCTTATTGGATCAGAGCGTGCTGCTATTCTGAGCAAGTGGTTGAGTGCAAGGTTTCAAGACCTTCTCATTTGAGGGTTAGTTGATGGTATGAAAACATCAAGTGAGTTCCAGAAGCTGTTTTGCAGTCTCGTCTTTTTCAGATGTATTAAGGGAATTATCTCTGCCCCTAGTTAACTGAATCCACATTCACCATGTATGCAAGACAGAAAGCGTATTACTAGGCGGCTGTAGCGCGCGCCTATATGATTTTACTGGTCGCGCTTGACAATTTGTTTTAATAACTTACTCTTTTTAACTAGGGAACTGCTTTTGGGGGGGGGGGGGGGGGGAACTTTCTTTTCGATTTACCTCCGCTGCTTGTGGCATAGCGTAGCTGGTCCACCATGGTCTGCTAGTGACCGATTTGTTGTGGAGGGACGCGGCTCCTTCACCTGCCTCCGTCATTTCCGCTGACGGCACAGCATTTAAACATGGTGGAGATCTGGTGGCGCAAAGACAGAAAGCGCATTACCGGGCGGCTGTAGAGCGCAGCGCGCCCATTCGATTTTACTGTTTGTGCTTGACAATTTGTATTAATAACTTACTCTTTTTAACTGGGGAAATACTTTGGGGGGAACTTTCTTTTCGTTTTACTCCCGCTGCTTGTGGCATAACGTAGCCGGTACCCGGTCCACCACGGTCTCCTAGTGACTGATTGTTGTGGAGGGACGCGGCTCGTGCCGTCATTTCTGCTGACGGCACGGCATTTAATCAAGATGGACGCCCGGCCGCGCAGCGGGCCCCCCAAAGGCTAGCCCGTCTGCGCCCGTCAGCGTCCCAGGGCGGCCAGGGTCAGGAACTTTGCCGGTTTCAACTTACCCTCAAATAAGGTACTAACATACGATAGGGAGACTCATTGAGCTGGGCTCCATTTACCAGTGTAAGAAAGCTATCAATATAGAGACCAGCCTTTTCTTAACAGGGCGTCAACACTGCAGCTGGTGTGATACTAATGACAACCTAAACGCAATGCCCGTGCACAATATACAAAGACAGGAAGAGCCGGGTGTTATATCTAAGAAACAACAACACATCAAGGCTCTAATTTTAAATTATAGTTCGCTTAATAAACACGCGTTACACATTTATGACACATTATTTGAGACTAAACCTGATTTTTTGTTTCTAACTGAAACATGGCTGTCCGACTCGTCTAATCCAACCATAGCTTCAGTCATCCCCCTGGGCTACTCCATTGTGAGGAAAGATCGGGCTGGAAGCAAGGGAGGCGGAATTGCTATTATTAGCAAAGCAGACATAGCCATTACTTGCCTTCCCATGGAGGAAATTGAAGGGGCGGAATGTATATGTTTTCAGGCTACCCTGTCCCCGCCTTAGTGCCTTGCAGGAGTCCTTTTGTATAGACCCCCAGGGAAGGCAGGGGTGTTCTTGAAATCCATTGACGATGTTATTGCTCCTGTGGCCTCCAGATTTAAACACTTACTCGTCTTAGGGGATTTTAACATACACATGGATCAACAGGACACCTCAGAGACTATTTCATTGCTAGAATCTCTGGGTGCGCTCAATATTGTTCCATGTGTATTTGACCCCACGCATGAGAAAGATCATACCCTTGATCAGGTATTTGCGAATTGCTTAATTCAGACAGAGCCTCCTCTACCCCTACTCTGGTCAGACCACTATCTGGTCAGTTTTAGGCTACCTAAACTGACAAAACACTTATTGACTCGGGTTAAGCAGCCATCTTCCACCTCCAGACCTTTTCATAAGATCACCCCGGATGCTCTTAAATACGAACTAGACCTACATCCTCCTACGCTCACTGGTGACATAGAGCAGGATGCAGAGGCTCTGGTAAAGTGGATTGCACAGGGCACTTTGACCTTCGCTCCTCCTACCCCGTGCCCCACAAGAATAATTAGACGTTCAGCCCCCTGGTTTAACGATACCTTACGTCAGTGCAGAAAGTACTGCAAACGCCAGGAAAGAGCTTGGAGGAAGGATTTTAAGACTGAAAATGAAAGGAATTATAAAGAGACCTTAAGAGACTACCACAAAAAGATACAGGTAGCTAAGAAGAGCTTCTTCGCTTCTAAAATTGAATCGACGGGAAACGATCAGAGAAATTTTGGACATTGTCAAGAGCTTCTCCTCACCTAGGGCTGTGACCAGGCTCTCTCCCCACTCTGACGTGTGGATTGGTAATCTAGCTAACTTCTTCTATACAAAGATCGTAACTATACAATCCTCGTTTGACGGCCCAGGCGTGAAAGATGTGCCGGCCATCCTACGGACTGCTTCCCAGTGTCAGGAAGATAGGACCTCCCTCTCCATCTTCCTGCCTATGCCCTTTGTGACATCTCGGGCAATAATGAAGGGTTTGAAATCTGGCTCGCCTGTAGATTCATGCCCTGCCAAATCTTTGGCATCTGTGGCAGAGATTTTGAATTCCACTGTGAACTGTGTTCTGAACGCATCCCTCCTTAACGTCCAGGTCCCTGTATGCTGGAAGAATGCGAAAATAATTCCTTTTTTTTTTAAAAACCTACGGCTGATCCCATGGTCTTAAATAACTATAGACCCATTTCTCTTTTGCCTTTCTTTGCAAAAACAGTTGAGAAATATGTTCACACAGTGATCAGCAATTTCGCAGAGGCTAACAACCTGTTTCATCCTAGTCAGTCTTGCTTCAGGCAGAATCTTAGTACAGAGACGGCACTGCTGGAGGGTATCTGAATCCATTAAAGAGACCTTGGATCCAGGTGGCAAAGCGGTCCTGGTCCTCTTAGATCTCTCTGCTGCTTTTGACACCGTGCCCCACGGCCACCTCCTGCAGAGGTTGAGGGACTGTGGGTTTGAGGGCACGGTGTTGAAGTGGTTTGCCTCCTTTTTAGAGGATAGAAATCAGGAGGTCTGGTCACCACCTCTTTCGGCCAGTATGCCACCTGTGGGTGTGCCACAGGGCTCTATCCTGAGCTCTGTACTTTTCAGTCTGTACATGGCCCCCCTGGCTACCCTGGCTGAAGAGAATGAGGTCACATTAATATTGTATGCTGATAACACTCAACTGCTGTTTACCTGTAGGAAGGGAGAGGAGTTCAATGGGGAAAAGATCAACAAGTGCCTGAAAGAAACTTTTACCTGGTTCAAACGGAACCATCTGAAATGTAACACTGACAAGTACGAAATTTTCGTCGGCTCCCCCCTGTTCGACGCCTGGAAGCAATGGTGGCCCCAAGATATGGCCCCCCCCCCCCAAGGCTGCAGTCCGGACTGTAAAGAACCTGGGAGTGAAAATGGACAACGCCCTCTCTATGGTATCTCCGGTTCAGTTAGCAGTCAGGACCTGTTTCGGTCTCTTGAAGATGCTCTGGAAGTTTATATTTTTTCCTACAGACTCCGCACAGAAAAATAGTCATTCAGGCCCTTATTATCTCCAGATTGGACTACGCTAACATCCACTATCTGGGCCTCCCGGAGTTCTTACTCAACAGATTGCAGGTGGTGCAGAACGCGGCAGCCAGGGCTGTTCTGAGTTTTAGACGCAGAGATCGGACCTCCCACCATCTTAAGAATCTGCACTGGTTGCCTGTCGCAGCAGAATTAGTTTTAAAGCTCTGGTCCTGGCCTTCAAGGCTCTGCAAGGTATGGGAGCAAAGTACATCTGCAGAAGTCTCTTTTTATGTACCTGGCAGATCTTAGATCTGCTCATCAACATCTTAGGGTCACCCTATAGCATCTCAGAACCCGCTAAGGCTGGTGCTCTTTTCAAGTGCAAGTGGCTGGACTTTTGAATAAGCTACCTCTTCCACTTAGGCAAGTCACTAACCTGCTCGCCTTCTGGAAACAACTGAAAACCTGGCTGTTCCAACAAACAATATAATCATCTCTTCTTTTTTGGGTTTCTTTTTTTCTCCTTTTTCCCCTGCATCTGTTTTTTTCTGTCTTAGCGCCGGGTTACTCTACTGAGTAGCTGTGTGCTCAATAAATCTATTCTAACATAACATGTAATGAATTGTTTGAAATCTTTTCGTTCTGAAACAATACATTCGACCCATATGGTTATTATAAGGTCTAGAGGGATATATTTGTTTTGTAAAGTGATGCGGGGAGGTGGGGGTAAAGCCCTAATAATTATTGAGGAAAGATCCAGGATCTATTCGGCACTGATGCATTCAAATACATTCTTTTCTCATTCTATTTTCGGTAAGGTCAGTCTACTTGTATTCATTATGAAAATCTAAGCACCCCTTTCAGACTCAGTTTGGTGCCCATGACTGAGGTCCTCTATGTTTTGGCCTTTGGGCTCCATCAGGTATCCTTGTCTGTTACTCCTAGTTCGTGGTGTTTTGAAGGGGTCCTGGATGTGTTATGGGCAGACCAAAATCTGCAATAGGCAAGTGAATGGGCAATTTTGTGGTGAGATCCAGTCTTAAGATTTTTTTTTACTTTGGATGTATAAGTGACCTCTTTGTCTGAGTTTGTTTGCCATTTCGGGTAAGTTTGTTATGTGTGGTGCATGATATTTGGGAAGGGAGTCCTCTATTTTTAGGTCTCGCCTAGCTATTGCGTAAGCGATGCTATGCAAAATATTTAGTAAGGGGCTTTTGAAAGTGCTCCCAACACACACACAACCACACACACACAACCACACACACACAACCACACACACACAACCACACACACACAACCACACACACACAACCACACACAACCATACACAACCATACACAACCACCACACACGCACAACCACCACACACGCACAACCACCACACACGCACAACCACCACACACACACAACAACCACACACACACAACAACCACACACACACCCAACCACCACACACACCACCACACACACCACCACACACAGCCACACACAGCCACACACCCAGCCACACACCCAGCCACACACCCAGCCACACACCCAGCCACACACCCAGCCACACACCCAGCCACACACCCAGCCACACACCCAGCCACACACCCAGCCACACACCCAGCCACGCACCCAGCCACGCACCCAGCCACGCACCCAGCCACGCACCCAGCCACGCACCCAGCCACGCACCCAGCCACGCACCCAGCCACGCACCCAGCCACGCACCCACAGCCACACACCCACAGCCACACACCCACAGCCACACACCCACAGCCACACACCCACCACACACACACACCACCACACACACACCCACCACACACACAACCACCACACACACAACCACCACACACACAACCACCACACACACACACCACACACACACAACCACCACACACACAACCACCACACACACACAACCACCACACACACACAACCACCACCACACACACACAACCACCACACACACACAACCACCACACACACAACCACCACACACACACAACCACCACACACACAACCACCACACACACACACAAACACACGCACACGCACAAACACACGCACACGCGCACACGCACACACACGCCTACACACGCACACACCTACACACGCACACACCTACACACGCACACACCTACACACGCACACACCTACACACGCACACCTACACACGCACACACACGCACACACACACCTACACACGCACACACAACCACTCACTCACGCACACACAACCACACAGTCAGTGCACACTTTCACCAGACACAGACTCCATCAGTCGTCCGTGCACGCTTTCACCGGGCACAAACACTACCAGCCGTCGGTCCACGCTTTCACCGGGCACAAACACCACCAGCTGTCAGTGCACGCTTCCACCGGGCACACACACACACACCACCACCAGTCAACAATGCACACTTCCACCTGGCACACACACCACCAGCCGGCAGTGCACACTTCCACCAGGCAGACACACCACCAGCCATCAGTGCACAATTGCTACAGGCACACACACCACCAGCCATCAGTGCACACATCAATTGTTAACGCATCCACAATTAACTATTGTAGCAATTGCAGGATGGCGCACTTTACTTTTAAACATATTCATCTAAAGCGCAGCATGCCACAATTGCTACAAAAATAAATACACAATTTTTTGGCCTACAATTTATAGACTTTTGTTGCTATTGGTTTTGCAATATTTAGCAATGCCAATAGCTCAAACTTAATTAATGCGAGACGTATTGCATTGCAAATGCTTGTTAGAGTTTGTATTAGTCTCTTCTCTAAGTTTTGTCCAGACTGAATAAAGTGGGAGGGGAGCATTTTGTTCCCAGGACTTTGCCCATTAGAATGCTTTTCTCAACCAAAAATGTGATTTCTTCTGTATCTTTTGGTTGTTTGCGCTTGGAGTGTTTTCATTTTCTTTTGGAGTTTGTTGCGCAGCAAGTGTAGGGCTGAGATGGTTGAGCAGTGTTCCTTTTTGGCACGTCTCATGGTGATGGCAGATATTAGACTTAGTGTGGATCAGATTCCGTTCGATTATTAGCCATGGGGGGAGGTCTTTGAGTGTTCGTCATTGGAGTCCGTCTTACCAAATATGCAATTTGACATCTACGGATATTTGCCAGGTTGCGTCCCCCTAGAACATATGGACACCTCTATTTATGTAAGGTTTTTCTTGGGGTTGTTTGTGCCCCAAATTGAGTCTGAAAGGGGTGCCTGGATTTTCTTAATGAATTCATCTGAAAGATGTACTGGAAGCATGTTAACAAAATTAATTTTAACCATTTCAGTTCTACCCCACAAGGTAATATATTTGGTAATGCAACAGATTCCAGTAGGGGACTACAAATGCGTGCCCCTATATCCTTCCTAGGTCTGTTTCTTAAATGAAAGCACGTTTTTTAGCGAAATTTAAACCATGCTGTAGATGACTCTCAACCTCATAAGTATGCATTTTCATAATGGCTTAGATTGGAACACTCCTACATGATTTAGAACAGCTCTTACAAGAAGCAGCGGGTAGACACTACTACATTTCAGGACAGAATTAAAAATCACATACATTTTCATAAAGGATTTTCAGTAATTTTTCTTTACTTTTATATTTTCAATTGGATTATTGAACAGTAAACCCTAAGCCAAATTTACTTTGCTTTTTTCTCTGTGTTCTGGACTCTAAAAATGCAGAGTGAATTACTTTATATTTATCTATTTATTTATCTATTTAAAGAGTTGTATATAGCGCTGGCTAGACCCGAAGGTATCAGAGCGCTTTACATAAGGTTCCACATGGTTGCAAAATTACATCAGTTACAAGATACCAATGATATCAGTAAAAACATTTAAGGTGCATAGTAGAAAATGAAAATAGAGTGAGAAGGGTAAGGGGTAGAGGAGAGGGTTAGGGTATAGATATAATGGAGAGACGAAGGGAAAGTCTGCCCAAGATCCGACTGGGTAGGTGACGGCCGAGGGGGAATCCGCAGCCTATCTCCTCTACAGCTATCAGGTAGCTCCACCGGTCATCTGTCAAATTGCTAGGTCTCAACAGAAAAACATTAAAGGGATAGTAGGCAAGAGGAAGTAAGCGTAGAGGGTGAAGGGGTAGGAGTTGGATACGATAGAGAGACAAAGTAACATCTGCCCAAAGTCCGGCTGGGTAGGTGACAGCCGAGGTAGATGGATCGTCAAAAGTTTCAGGGTGGCTGCCTATCACCTTGCAAGGTGAATGGGTTCCCAGCGATAATGGGAACATTCCTAAACCTCCAATAATGTGAGATTCCCTAAACCCTGTGGACTCTCTCAGAAGGTTAACTTCGACTCCAGGGCAGAAATGCAGGATCTCTTCCCAACAAGGGGAGAAGGAATACTTTGGCAAGGGGTACATTTAAAGGAGGCCAATTAAGGCCTTTTCCAATAATATGTGAGTCCCAAGCACTGTGGACTCTCTGAGTGGAATCTGAGACTCCGGGGCAAGAATGCTGGATCCCTCCCCAACAAGGGGAGAGGGAGCGCTTTGGCAAAGGGCACATTGAAGGAGGCCATAAGGTACCTACAGCCCCAGAGCAGCTAACCTAGAAGGTAAGGGGGAATAGATCAAAATCTGTTCACCCTCAAGGTCTAAAATGAAGGGGCTAGCAGAAAAAGAGCGTGGACAGAGAAGGAAAATGTGGACACCTTGGGAAAAATGAATGTGGAGGGAAAGGGAAGATGTGGCCTGGGGGGAGAGATTCAGCTGCCATAGTGAGGACAAGTCGGTATAAGCAGGCTCAACAGGGAACAGACATCGGAGCTGGCAAAAAACCCGGTGTAGTCAGTGTGTAAGCAAGGGTAATTGTAAGAGACAAAATTAAACAGAGAGAGTAAAGGAAAGAAGTAGTGCAGTACAATACGAACCATAGTATTAATACATGCAAATAATCGGGGGGAGACATACCATGAGAGAATGGGGGGGAACAGAGGTATCAATAACAATTTTAATACAATGTGAATGTCTGTGGGGAGGAGAGAAGAACAATAATAGTTTAGGAGGGGGTCAGTGGGGCCGGCAGTAGGGACCAAGTTGCAAGATGGCGGTTGAGACAGGAGTGACCATTGGAGATGGACTCAAAATGGTGGGGGGCGATGTAGTTCAAAAGTCCAGAGGAATAGTTTCTTCTTACCTCTGGATAAAACCTCCATGTTGTGCCACGCGTTAGACGGGAGGCAAGCCCAGAGGGATGGCAATGGGAAACCCATCTGTGGCAGTCACAGGGAGGGAGAGGAGGGTAAAGAGTCTCATACACAGTCTGATTAATCGGCGGCCAACCTGAGGGCATCGGCAGTGTGGCAATGGAGTTCTCGGTGCAGCGCAGTTGAGGAAGTCAGGCGGCGGCGATGGGTGTGGAGCAGAGCCCAAGAGGAGGGAGAGAAAGACGATCGAGCGGAGCCACATCTCAAGCCCTGGGGCACCGGCGTTTCGGTAAAACCGGAGTGTGAAAAATAGCCAAATGTGACTTTAATTTTTTTCTCCAAACACACACAAGTACTCTACCCCACCCCCCACCACCCCTCCTCCTCATAAGGTTTGTCTTCCTAACATTGCCCTCTTTTGAGTTTTTTTTTAAATGGGGTCAGTGAGGTTAAATGTTTTTACCATTTTATTTGTTTTGTAACTGATGGTCTACATTTGCTGTTGTACATGCTTATGAGTAATTGAGAAGTGAACCCCAAAAAGTTTACATTATGAAACTTAGCACAATTCTTAATTAAAGAAGTGATTTATGTGTTTTTTTTTTAAGTTTCTCCATACAAGAGTCGCATCCACATTTACAAAACATTGAATATTGGAAAAAAATGTAATTGGAAAAGACAATTGTATGTGTAACTTTCTTATTGCAAGCCTATCTATGAAGCTAAAATACCTGTGCAT
This sequence comes from Lissotriton helveticus, assembly GCF_964261635.1. NCBI lineage: Eukaryota > Metazoa > Chordata > Amphibia > Caudata > Salamandridae > Lissotriton > Lissotriton helveticus. The sequence goes on along the minus strand of NC_136070.1, from coordinate 959,979,671 downwards.
TCTCCATATTAACCCAGTCACGGAGCGGTTAAACTTTTATATCAGTGGTTTTGCTGCACACGTAAAGTTCAGACTACCTGCTCTTGTTTAATTTGAATAGTACTAGCACTTCCCAGTATTGGTACAGTACTTTTAATAAGAAAGTATCAGCATTTCTCGGTGGAAAAGTGGTACTCTGGAATTATGACTACAGCATTTCTATACTTCAAGCTCTCTGTATAGTTTGCTTGAAGACAGACTTTCTTAGCAGAGCCAGTTAACTGCGGTTTGGCTTACAATGATTATTTTTTTACTGTGCATCAGGCCATCTTCTCTTAAAATAGTTCATCTGTAAACGCTTGAATTTGTTTTAAGTGTACTCAAAGCCTACTTTGAGGATGTCCAACAGTTGACCTTTTATACCTTTATAGTATGCATTGCGATTTGGAAGGGAAGCAAATATTTTTGTTGATTCTTCCTTACAATAGTCACTTTAACATTTTGCAAATGTAGTAGTAATAGTTGATTTCCTACTAGCCTGCACTCCACACTGTTCCGAATTTAAACTATACTCCTACTATGTTGATGGGCATGTTGTACATGGCATAAACTGGCCAAAACTAAAGCCATCTTGAGTGTATTTTGAAAGAGTATTGCTATAGATGTTAGGTGTGCAGCTGTTTCTGGCCCCAGGGATCCTTGGTATCCAGAGAAACCTTACAAACACAAAGGAGCGCTAGAGGGAAAATAGATAAGGTCGCCCTCCACTCAAAACAACCAACTAACGCAATTAGACCTGATCAACAAGGGCACTTCATTCTTTTGACTTCCTTAGTGGGAATGGGAATTCATTTTTTACCACAACACCAATCCTTCATAATTCTAAGGTATTGTTCCTACTCGCCCCGGCCCTATCTTTTCAAATATTAAACAACTGACCTTCAAATTAACAGTCACTGTGTTATCGACAAATACCCTCCACTTCAACAGGTGTATTTAAAATAGAACATTGTGGATGAATTTGTGAACAAATTGTGAACAATGAGATAGCTCCTCCCATGCGCAACACCAACAGAGCTTACTGGTTAATTATCATCAGTTGTGCTCACTTTTTTCATCATCGGTCGCTATCTCGCAAAAAATAATAGTGTCCAGAAAATCAGTTAAAAATAAATGCGTCTCTGCTGACAACAAACCCCCGTGAGGTTAAAATTGAGATAGGCCACATCGTCACCAAACCACTTTATTCTGAACTCGTGGACTTATTGAAAGTAAAAACCAACTGCATGCTCGCAGACCATTTAATGATGGGCCGACATGCTTCATTGCCTGTATGTCGAAGAGGCAATTTCTTCAGGGCATGGGGTCTTAATCTACCTTTCTGGACCCTTGTTCTGTACACAAAGTGACAGGTAGTAGCCAAGGCCCCTCGTTCCAGTATCCACCTCGTCACACTGGAACTCAATTTTATTATGAGCCCTTTTTCAATACGAGGACACTTGTGTTGTCCAACTTCGCGTGTACCGCCGGACGAGCGTGTTCTCGTTCTCAGGAAGTTAAAAGAATCAAGTGCCCTTGTTGATCAGGTCTAATTGCGTTTGTTGATCCAGATAAACATACCAATCTCAAATGACTGGCCAAAGAGTGCAGTCATTCAACTAGCTGCATTTCTGTAAAAAGAAAAAGGCTTGTTAATGGCATTTGGCATACTGTGAATTATGATTTTTTTATGGAATTGAATGTGAAAACTTGTTTTGGCTGTATTTGATACTGGCCAATTATTGTATGTTTAGAAACCTATCCCAGTTCACACAAGCTGCATCTCTTTAAAGTTTACCTGTTTAGTATTCAGAAAGTCATTGAGAGTTGCTTTCCCTGGGTTTGTTTCCTCCAGGACTTTAAATCCAAGCTTCCCACATTTTTTTCGACAATGAGTCTCCAAATGGCATTTATTAGGCATTTGTATTTGTCCCAATCCTCTCCTTTGGGATGTTCATCTCCACTCAAGTGGAATACTGTTTTTATCAGGTGAATTATGGCTGCTCAAGATTGTAGGGCACATGCTGATGGTATTTTACATAAGAATGCGAGGAAATTGTTATTTTCAGTGGTTTAGCTTTTAAGTCATTGTCTAATTAGTGGTTCATGCAAATCAAACCTTTCTGTAATCCTTATGTTCTCTAGTTTTCAAAGATGTTAGTCCTTGGTAGATTTAATTGTCTGCCAGACCTGCACTGGGCGAAAACTGCAGAGAAATTATGAATTCTGTTTCAATGGCAAATACGTTCTGAGACACAGTTCTGTCCATTAAAGTATGACCAGGCACATGCACAAACATGGTACCATTTTGTCAGCGAAGTTCAATAGTCGAATACATGCCACAAAGGATTCAGATAGCAGTCAGCTCCTGCAATTCCTCAGTTCCTGTAATTCCTAAATTATATTAAATAGATTAGCAATTAAGGCCTGATGCCTCCTATCCTGTGTCTGCCCAAGGAAGTTAAGTCCAGTGATCCGCTTCTTAAAATGTAGATGTCATTTTGTGCCAGGTGGCTGATTCTTTCACTCAGTTCCTCTTAAACAGAGACCGGTACAGAACAGTGCGCAAAAATTCAGATATGCTCCATTGGCAGACTTAGATGCATATGTTTGAGTTTAGTAAGTGAGGAGAGAAACCTTTTACCAGCAGATGGGACCAGCCACCCTTTTCTGTTCAGTAATAAATAACTGGTGTGCAGGAGATGCGAGTATTGTCTCTTGAGGCATATCGGGGATAACACAAATATGACCTGTTGGAGTGTTGAAAGTGTAGTGTTGGTTAAGGGAGGGCTGTGGGGAAGGATACATCCTCCACTCCATAGTTGATATTTATGTGAATTTCACTAACCTGCCTCCTCTTTGCTCCTTTTCTGTGCAGCCAGAATGGTGTTTCGAAGTGTATACATAACAGGACCCAGGCTGTCCCAGTATATTCTAATCCCCTTATTTTGAGTTTGCTTGGACCTAGTATCGAGAATACCTGATATGCAATTCAGTTCCTGAGCTAATCCTCAATAGCGATCTTTTTGACACTCTAAAATTCTTCTCAGTGGCTGTACAGCAGTGCTAAGCAAAAAAAGCAACCGAATCCTCTCTTTTTTTTTTTTAATATATATTTTTATTGCAAAATTAGAAACCACAGGATACAAACAATCAACCAGTGCACTCATGACATCCCCCCGTCCACTAAGAAGTCCAAACCATACACAGCCATTCAGCCCGCATCCCGGGGGCCGGGCGGCATGTCATTGCATTTAATAGGAAAAGCACGGTGCACGTCCCACGGGGACCATGGTCGAAAAGTCGTTGTACGTATCTGCTTTTATCCCCCCCCCCACAACAACATCTCCGTCAGCCATCCCAGAGGTAAACAGTGACACCGCTCGTATCGGGGCCTGCCCTAGGTGCTATCGTTCGTTCCCGCCTGGCTACTCCCTCCAGCCCTTCCATATTCCACCCTGTACCAACCATCCTAGTAGAGTCAAAGCACCCAGGCGGCTACCATCCAGTGGCTTCCGTCCCACCCCGAACCCTCATGAACCAGTCCCCCCCAAGGCCCCCCCCCCTGGCAACTGCTGGGCGTACGCCTCGTCCTGTCAAGTTAGATGGAACCACCACAGTGCGGAAGATAGCACTTCTGTGTTCGCCCCGTGGTGTCCACCGGTTTAGTTCTCCCCATCCTCGTCGTCCACAAAAGAATCACGCAAGGCCTGCACCACTAGCTCCCATGCACGCGCCGCTTCCAAAACTTTCTCATTCCCCATATTAACAGCCTGCCGCATCCGGAGCACACTCTCACAGGCAGACCACCGCAGCAATTCATTCTTCCATCTACGCAGCGAGGGCCCCCCCCTGGACTTCCAATGCCACGATATCTCCCTCTGCGCCAATATCAGACCCAGATCAAGGAACTTGCTCGTCACCTTGGTGCGTTTAGTGTGCGGGAACCAGAGCAGCAGGCACGCCGCCATGTCGAATTCCACCTCCCTATCTGTCACTACATTCAGGAGTCCCCCTACCTCCGCCCAATAGGTCCCCAATTGCGGGCACTTCCAAAACAAATGATCCATGTCCGCTCCCAGAGACGAACACCGTGGGCAGCGAGCAACCGGCACCTGGAAGTACCGCTGTAATTTCTCTGGAGTTAAATAGGCCCTATGAAGCACATAGAAATGCACTTGCTGAAAGCGCGCATTTCTCGTGCCCTTCCACGTGCGCCGCAGGATGTGTCCCCAAGCCGTATCCGGTATGTGCCGGCCCACACTCTCCTCCCATTTAGCCTTGAGCCCCAGGAGTGGCTCCAGTCCCTCATTCAACATCCTATTATGGAGGCATGTCACAGCTTTGACCGTGCCCGCCGCCATCACCACATATTGGCACGCCATGGTCGTCGTGGGTTCTACGAGCCCCCCCTTCCAGTGCTTCTGTATGGCAGCCACCACCGCCGCGTGCAGGAGGAACCCCCCGTCGGGCAGCCCGAACTGGTCCCGGAGCGCCTCGAACGGTGCCAAAGCCCCATCTACGTACAAGTCGCCTACCACCTGTAGTCCCGCCTCCTCCCAATCCAGCAACGGGGACCAATCTCCTCCGTGCGGCAAGGCCGTCAGCATGCCGATCGGGATCTCCGGCGCATAAGGCCGCAAAGCCCTCGCTCTCCGAAGGCTCCTCTGCCAACACAGCCGGAGCGTCCTTTCCTCCACAGTGAGGGCCCGCAGCTCAAGCCTCTGCTGCATGACAATGTAGGACAGCACGTGGCGTCGTATCCCTCGGTCCCGGTCCTCCTCTGGACCCCGGAACACCCTAGCTACGTTCTGTGTAAGAACCTGCAGCTGCGCCGCTAGATAATACAGCTCGAAGTCAGGCACAGCCATGCCCCCTTCAACCTTAGGGCGGAGGAGCGTGGTCAGGGCCACTCTACGGCGGCCGTGCCCCCATAAGAAGCCAATAATCATCGATCTCAGGTCTCTGAAGACCCCTTGGGGAATCCAGACAGGCAGCGTTCGGAAATAATAGAGGAAGCGGGGGAGCGCCACCATCTTCAAAAGGGCAATCCTACCCAGAACCGTCCGCGGGAGGGTCGACCAGAAAGACAAGCTGCCCCTCAGTGCCCGAACACAGCGTCCAATGTTGCCCTCCAAGAGGTCCGCAGTCGCGTGGTAGATGCGAACACCCAGATAGGTAAAACAAGATGGCTCCCACACCACGCCCAAGTCGCCGCCAGGAACGGGCGAGTCCGCTCGCAGCGGGAACACACAAGTCTTCGCCCAATTAACCTTAAGGCCCGACAGCTGGCCGAACTCCGACAATAGTTCCATCGCACCTGTCAATGCCCGCGAGGTATCAGCCAGGTATAGGAGCAAGTCATCCGCATACAGCGAGATATAATGCCACTGCCCGCCTCTCGCTATCCCCGCGTACCTGACACCCGACCTCGCATGGACCGCCAAAGGTTCCATCGCCAGAGCAAACAACAGGGGGGACAGAGAGCATCCCTGCCGCGTGCCCCTGCCCACCGGATACGCCGCAGACACCAGGCCGCCCAAGCGCACCCTCGCCGCCGCCGAAGCATACAAGACCCTCGTCCACCTGCGGAACCCCTCGCCCATGCCAAACCTCTCCAAAACTCCGTCCAGGAACGGCCATTCCAAGCTATCAAAGGCTTTCTCGATGTCCACGGATAGGACCGCCGGGGCTCCCTCCTCGTCCAAGATGGCGTCCATTATCCCCACCAAGCGGCGAATATTCAACGCCGTGCTCCTCGTGGGTATGAACCCGGCCTGGTCCCTATGTACCAGGCCCGTCATATATGGGGCCAGTCTGGTGGCCATTATGCGGCTCAGAATTTTATAATCCACCGTCAGCATGGATAGCGGGCGGTAAGACCTCACATCTGCAGCATCCCGGCCAGGCTTTAGGAGCGGCACTATCAAGGCCTCCCGCATGGACCCAGGCAATACCCCAGCCTCGAAGGCTTCAGCGTACACCACCAACAGCCTGGGCGCCAAACAGTCCGCATACCGCTGATAAAATTCAATCGGTAATCCGTCCACCCCGGGCGTTTTGTTGCGAGCCATATGCTTAATGGCCGCCCGTATTTCCGAGAGCGTGATCGGGCCGCCCAGTTCCTTCGCGTCCTCCTCATCTAGGACCGGAAGCTGCCTTGCCCCCAAGTATTCCGCAATGTCCTGGTCCCCCACTCCCAGCTGGCCCTGATACAGTTCCTCATAGTACCCCCTAAAACATTCCAATACCGCTGCTTGGGTGTATACCATCTCTCCCTGCGCAGTACGAATGCCGAGGATCGGGGAGCCCCTAAGTTCCGGATTAGCCAGTCTGGCCAAGAGGGTACCCACCTTGTCTCTTTCCGCGTGCGCCCTGATGATATATTGCCTGTGATCATAGCTACGTAAACGTTCCGTCTCAGTGGCGACCACTTCTTTCGCTTCTAAGAGCTGGGCCTGTAAGTCCGGCCTAGCTGGCCTGCGGCGCTCCAAATCCCTCAACCTTTCTTCCGCTTTCTTAAGGTCAGTCAACACAGCCGTGCGAGCATTCGAAAACCTACCCAAACACACTCCTCTCACCACCACTTTCATTGCATCCCATTCAGTGGACCTACTCGTGGCCGAGCCCTCATTCACTCCGAAATAGCTATCAATGCCTTGTCGAACCGTATCAGAGAACACAGGATCTTCAAGCGTTTCCGGCCGAAGCCGCCACGTTGGAATTACTGAGCGCTCTCTCTGCCACTGAATGTGCACCAATAGGGGGTTATGATCTGAGATCGTTCTAGCCAAGTACTCCGCATGGGAGATCAGCGGGGCCAGGGATCCACTGCAGAGCACCGAATCAATCCTGACATGCAGGTCATGAAGAGCAGAGTAAAAGGAATAATCCCTGGTTCCCCTGTGCCGTTCCCTCCAGACATCCAGCAACCCCCACCTATCCTGCCAGTCCTTCCTGTGCGCGGCTAACCTGCGCACCGGGGAGTCCACCAGGGGGGGATGGGACCTATCCAGAACCACATCCGTGATCGAGTTAAAGTCCCCCCCTAGCACTATTGGGGCCGCCAGGAAAGAGGCCAAAGACCCCGAGAGGCTATCAAAATATCGAGCTTGATCAGCGTTCGGTGCATACACACAGCAGAAAACCACATCCCGTCCATACAACCTCCCCTCCACCGCCACAAACCTGCCATCCGGATCCACAGCTTGATTCAGTAATTGAAAGGGTATCCCCGCCCTCACCCAGATCAGCACCCCCCTGGCATACGCTGAGTAAGTGGTGCCAAACACCTGGCCCCTCCATCGTTTCTGCAAGGCAGTACACTCTTTCTTAGTAAGATGAGTCTCCTGGAGCATGGCAATCTGAACCCCCCTGCGTACTAGATATGCATGGACCTTATGACGTTTCACCATAGTTCGCAGCCCCCGGACATTCCACGTCAGGCATTTCAGATTAGGTAACGTCCCCATTCCAACTTCGTACAGTCCAAAGCAAATAACGAATGTTCACAGCCCCCCCAATGCAGTTGCCCCCCCCAAACACCCCCAAAACAGAAAAACTCCCCAAACCCCACTCCCCAGGACAGAGCTCACGAACCCAATGGCCGCCCCCATCCAAACCTAGAACCAACGTCCCACACTCCTACCCTGTGGTCTCCACCACAGTCGGCCTTAAGGGCCCAAGGGGGTTGAGTCGCCGCCGACCTCAGCAAGCGGAGCTCGCACCCCGCGCCTCCATCCCTCCCGAAACACTCAGCCTCCCCTCCCGGCATCCCGGCCTCCAACAGCAGGATACCACCCTACCATGAAGTCTCGAACTAGCCCAGTCCAAACTCAGCCGCAAAAGATACCATCGGAAGTCTGTGGGGTCACCGTCGGCCCCTTCAAGCTGTCCGCCTCCGAGAGTTCCTCGCCCGTCTTGCTGCCTTCCCCTCCCGAGTCCGTTTCAGCCCGTTCACTGTTCTGTTGCGACCCTGTAATGGCCGCCGTCGCTGCGAGTGCATCCCTCTTCTCCGCCGCCATTTGAGCCTCCCGTTTCTCCCGCTGGCGCCTGTTGCGGGATCTGATTCGCTGCGATTGCCTCACCCGGGACCGCTTGGGTTCATCTCGTCTGCTTTTATGTGATCTGTCCGTCCCCGCTCTATACGACTCCAGCCAAAGCCAAACCTCGTCCGGAGTCTGAAAAAAGTGCGTAGCCCCATCCATGATGATCCGCAACTTAGCCGGGTAGAGCAAGGAATACTGAACGCCTTCCTCCCTGAGTTCTTTCTTCACCGCCAAGAATGATGCCCGGTTTTTCTGGACTGCTTGGGTGTAGTCCGGGAAGATCGTAACCCTACTGTTCTCCACCTCATAAGGGCCCGACATCCTGGCCCGCTGTATGAGGAGATCTCGGTCCTTGTAGTGGAGGAGCCTCACCACCATCGGTCGGGGGGGGCGGCCAATCCCCGGCGGGCGAGCAGGAACCCGGTGGGCCCGCTCCAGCGTGAAAAAAGGAGTGAGCCCCTCCGGCGCCACCACAGTGCGGAACCAGGTCTCCATATAGGCCACCGCATCCTCCCCCTCAATCCGTTCCGGAAGGCCGACGACCCGCACGTTGTTCCGCCTATTGCGGCCTTCGGCATCCTCCGCCCTCCGTTCCAGCGAGTCCAGCCGGGCCAACATGTCCGCAATCCTATGCTCCGCGGCCACCACCGATGGTTTCAGGTCCAGCAGCAGTTGGTCATGGTCCTTAACTCTGTCCGCTAGCTTCGCATGATCCGCGCGGAGCAGCCCTAGGCCCGTGGCCACTTGGGCGATGTCCTGGTGCAACGCGTCCTTAGTCGAGGCGATCGCATCAAGTATGGCATCCAATCGCTGGTTCAGCCGCTGTTCTCGGTCAAGCTCCGGGGAGGGACCCTCGCCCAGCCGAGTCGATGTCGCCGAGCCCTCCTCAGTGCATCTCACGGCCACCGGCCCTCCAGTCGCCGCCATTCTAGGGTGCTGCGTCACAGGTCCCGCAGCCCGCTGTCGTCAGCGTCCGTAGGCTAGTGCCAGGCAGTCGGGCACCAGGCAGAGCAATGTCTCCACAGAAACTCACAGGAGCAACAACCAGCTAGGTACACTCCGCTCTGCCGCCCCCCTCGGGAGCCTGAGGGGGAAAGTATGAGTCTCCAGGCGGCAGCCAGCCAGGGTCCCCAAGCTCCTGGTGAGTCAAGGCAGAGTCACTCGACCCCAAGGCACAGCACCGCCGACCCCAGTGCCTCGATCAGCCGAACGCAGGGTCTCCCGCCAGTATCCCTCGCCAGACGGCGACAACTCGGCTCAGAGTTGGAGTTCGGGGCCCGCCGAACTCCTCGCCGCCATTTTCTTCGCACCCTCGGCAACACCTCAGCCGCCTCTTTGACTCGGTCTCCTCGGGGCCTGCAGTCCCCCAGCGGCTCACCAATAGTGTCCAGCTGTCCCCTTGCACTTCAGAGGGCAGGAGCGTCGTCTCCGGGCCGCCTAGGGTTCCGAAAACAGGAGAATTAACGGGATTCTGCGCGGAGCTACGAGCTCACGCCGCCATCCCGATCGGCGTCCAAGCCACGCCCCCCAACCGAATCCTCTCTACCCAAAATCTCCAACCCATCCCTAAAACACATCCTGGGAAGCTGAAAGAACAGTGGTGACATTGGAGGTGGAGAGTAAATCTTGTACACATATCTATGAAAAATCAGAGCGAACTGCACCATGTGTAGGAGAGCGCTGCTTCTTTCTGCCTCTCAACAGATGTTCTTCTCGAGCGGTAGCTTCCTCAACGCGAACGGAAGGCCTCTCAATTCGAACGTTAGTGGCCACCCTCAACGCCTGCATTAAGAAATCTGGCTGGGAGGTGGTCTGGCATGCAAGAGGGAGGAAAACACTCTGTTCTGCTACACAGTGCAGAGTTTTTTAGGAACCTGGAGTGCGGATTGTGATCCCTGCAGATGATTTTGTAAGAATAGTGCCTTACAGCTTAAGCTGTTACTGAGTATGCTACAGTTTAGTTGGAGCCCCGCATACGGCCATGCTGTACATGAGCACACTGAACCACTGTATGTTGCATAGATTATCGCTTCACTAGTTGGCGTGTTATATAGGGAAGATTCGTAGCATGCTTTGGACTGAACAATTTGGCCCAGGACACCTTTTTTAAGTCTGCACAACTTTGTCGACTGACGATCTACACATACATTCTGGGTTGGGAAAGCAATATTGCTTGAGGCAGTTATAAGCAGGTTGCAAGAGTGATTATAGTGATGTCAGAATGCCCATACCTCTAGCAAATTCCAATGTATTCGGTTGTGTTTAAAATGAACTTTCGGAGGGTGGGAGTCGTAGGAAAATGGCCGCAGTAAACAGTGTTCACAATACACTGACCACATTATCATATGATAAGGCTACTTCGATGCTCCACTTTTATTTGTCAATGCCCTCAGGAACAACTTAAAAACATAATTGAACAAATATCCAAAGAATGTCAGTGTTAAAGTTACGCAGCACATTCTGAAAACATCAAACTCCTCAATCTGCCTAAATAAATGTTGGAAATATGAAACTAATAAAACATACAGAAAACCTTAAGCAGTGAGCTTATTACAACATCCAAAAAGTAGTTATCAAGCATATCAAATAAACATCCCGCAACCTGCGTGACCAAGGGGGGGAGAATAAAATTAATTTGTAGCTAGAAAGAGGTATTTGAAGCTCAGGTAGCAGCGTCCATATTCAGATTTAAACAAAAGGGTTACAAAGGGGAACCTCTTAAAAGTAAAAAAAAAGTAGACTGGAAGTATTGACTGCCCTCTAGAAAAGCCAGTTATGGGGGGGGGGGGACGACAAAAATAAGCGTCATTACAAGATGTTTTAAAGAATATTACAGTAGGATGGGCCTACAAAACCATTGGCAATTGATCCAACATAGTCCATTTCTCAGTAATGCACTCCAAGAACATGCATTAGTTGCCTTCCAGAGAACAAACGCATAAAGAATATTCTGTCCATCTGGATTTAGAACCAATTAAAACATTTATTCATTTAACCTAATGGATACCATACATGTCATAATTGCTCAATCTGTAAACTGGGGCTGAGCAAAACGCTTAAAATGCAGTACAATAACGACCACATTTATCATATCAAGCACTTCTATTGTATATATGATTTATTGCCCATGGATTTTTTGTCAAATTGGAAGTACCTTAAGAACATTAAAATGGGACTACAAAAATGTCAAACAAAACTGATAAGTAATTATCCGCGCAGAAGCTCACCTTTCGTGGAATAAAAAGAATAACCATTCCCAAAGGGTAATATTAAAATAAACCGCTAATTCCTGGATCACACAAATAATCTATTTTAGATTGGCCCCATAAATCTAACATATGTTGCCAATTCAAGGAAAATAAAATACATGTAGCATTCCTAGCCAGACTAGCGTAACCTATCACCTTATGAAACGATTTCTCACGCACAATAATCTTTTATCTATGTTCATTGATCTGATTCATACCAAACAAGCCTCACAACTCCAATTCAAATAACGATAACCTTTAACATCCAAGCCAGAAGCAATTGGTGTAAATTATATATCTGAAAGAGCCACGTTAGTGATAGATTCCTTACCTTAGAATATCCCCAGGCGTCGGACTGGATCCGTAAAGTTTTCACTAGCAGTACCTCTGCTTGTCAGTAGGTGGCATCGTGCGGCTCTGCGTCCGTTGCTGCCGTCGTAAGCGCCGAGATGACGTCATGAAGACTACTTAGGCGCCACCCATGCACGCTGACCTGACGTCAGTTCTTTCTTTTTCTGCGCCAGTAAGAGCAGATCCGGTTAGAGCACGTACCTTAGTTACTTTTGGACTACCTTTTTTGGGGACTTTTGTCTCTTGTAGTTTTTCTCTGGTGCATGTAGGGATGTCTGGCTTTAAGTTCTGCGGGGCCTGCCATCGCAATATGTCGGTGACGGACCCTCATGACATATGTCTCTACTGCCTGGAGCGCGACCACGACTCCCGGTCCTGTTTGGACTGTTGAGCCATGGCCGGAAGTTGCTTCAGGTCCGGCATTCGTCCCAGCGCCGCTCCCGGTCCAGGGGCCATTCTAGGGAACGCTTGTGGGGCCTCCATCATCGCTCCTCGGGCTCCAAGTCTTCACACTCGGATTCGGATAAGAGACGACACAAAAAGAAGTCTAAGAAGCGTTGTCTTTCTCCGACGTCCCCCCGTTGGTCCCTGGACGCGGACAAGGGGGACAGGGGTTCTGCCTCTGCGGTTCCTTCTGAGCCTGGGAGTACTGCGGCCTACCTGCCTTACCCGGGTCAGTCGGCGGCTCCCGCACAGGTGCAAGAGTTTCTTGCTGCCATGGACCGCCTGTTTAGGCCTCGAGCTCCCGCCGGTGTGCCTTTGGGCCCATGTCTCATGTCAGGATCCTGCCGGGCCGTCGGCTCGGCGCCGTATGATCTGACTCCGGCCACGGCACCACAAGGTCCCACGCTGCCGGCCCCAGCGCCACATTCGGCTCCGCCTGCAGCGCTGCAGTGGATGCCGTTCGTTTCGCCCCTGCCCTGGTTCCCGGACTGTTTTGTCCCCACCTGGGATCCGAATTGGGACATGGCGCCGGCTCGGCCTCGACCGGCGCTGTTCCCGCCACCATTTGTTCTTTCTTGCTCATCAGTATGACTGAGCAGGATTGTGCAGATGACTTGGAGGAGGCCGGCGGCCTTGACGTCTCCTCTGACCTGGGGTTTGCCTCCCCCCCCCCATCGCCCCCGCCCACTATGGAGGAAGGTGCCTCGTACACGTTGGTGCTCCGTCGGGCAGCTGAGGTCCTTAACCGTGATCTCCCTACAGTGGCCCTAAAGACTAATCTCCTCACTGAGGTGCTCCAGTCGGCGTCAACCTCATCGGAGCCACTGCTGCCATTTAAAGACGCCCTCACTGAGGTCTTGCTGGTCACTTTGTCGCGGCCGGCCAGGGTGACCCTGCCTTTTTGACCACTCATCCTACACCCGAGAGTCTGGTCATTCAAGCTTCAACGTCCCAGAGTGCCTTTCCTACGGCTCCGCTTGGCCAGCTTGGGACTGCGGTCGGTGAACACCGCATGTCTATTGGGTCCCAATTCCCACGCGGTGTGAGATACCATTGCTCAGGTGTTACCTCAGTGCCCCGAAAAGTTCTAGGCTGTGTTATTCCAGGCTGTGGCACAGGTTAAGGACGCAGCTAAATTCCCCATTCGTTGTGGCCTAAACACCGCATACTCCCTCAGTAGGGCAACTTCCACGACTGTGGTGCTTCGTCGCCACGCCTGGTTCAGGTCTACCGGCTTCTCCCCGGACGTCCAGAGCTCACTCATGGACATGCGCTTTGATGGCACTCGCCTGTTTGGTGATGAGGCCGACAGTGTGCTGGAGCATTTTAAGGACGCTCGAGCAACAGCCAAGTCCTTGGGCCTTTTTGCCAAGCGCCCTGGCCACGTCTACTTTTCAATCCTTTCAATGCCATGGAAGGGGCGTCCCTGCCCGCTTGTTCAGTCCGAAGCCTGCGCAGAACCAAACTCAGCGTGGCCGTGGACGCCGTGGTGGCTCCGGGGGCCAGCTTGAGGGACATCCGCCTCAAAGCCTTCCTAGTCTCAGCTTTGGGTCGCACTCCAAGCCAGTGGGTGATAGGATTCGACATCACCTTCCCCAAGGGCGATCTGTCACTTCCGACAAGTGGTTGCTGCAACTTGTTCGGAGGGGGTACTCCCTCCCCTTAGAGTCTGCCCCCACAGCCATGCCTCCTCAGTACCACCGCATGTCGGGGATTACTTTGCGCTTCTTCAGCAGGAAGTTATGGCCCTCTTGGCCAAGGGGGCCATTGAGCACGTTCCTGGGCCAGAAGTAGGATGTGGTTGTTATTCTTGCTACTTTCTGGTCCCCAAGAAGGACAAAGGGGGCTTGCACCCCATCTTGGACCTCAGGAATGTCAATCTCTTCCTCCGAAAGGAGAAGTTCAATATGTTGACGCTTGACTGCCCTCGAGCCTGGAGACTGGATGGTAACGTTGGACTTGCAGGTTACATATTTTCACCCCCCCCCGTCCTGCTGGCCCACCTGCGTTACCTGCGGTTCACGGTAGGCCAGGAGCATTTTCAGTTTGTCGTGCTCCTCTTCGGCCTTACCAGCACCCCTCTGGTGTTCACGAAAGTGATGGCGGTGGTCGCAGCCCATCTGCGCATGTCAGGGGTTTCAGTCTTCTCCTTCCTCGACGACTGGCTGTTGAAGGCGTGCTCGCCCCAGGCAGTCCTCAGCCACCTTCAGACTACGGCCAACCTACTGCATCTGCTGGGGTTCTCCATCTACGTGCCGAAGTCGCACCTGCGTCCCTCTCAGAAGCTCCCCTTCATCGGAGCGGGTCTGGATTCGACGCCATTTCGGTTTTATCCTCCCGAGCAGTGAGTCCGGGATATTCAGGCTATGATTCCGATCTTTTGGCCTCTTTCCTGGGTTCCAGTCCGGTTGACCCCCCTGATGGCCTCCTACATCCTGCAGATGATATATGCCAGATGGCATATGCGGGCTCTGCAGTGGTACCTGAAGTTCCAGTGGGCGCAACATCAGGGCAACCTGTCCGATCATGTTCAGATCTCGGAGGGCACTGCTCAACAATTGCAGTGGTGGCTCACGAATCGAGATTGGGTCAGGGGCAGATCCCTCTCCCTTCCCCAACCGGAGCACACAGTGGGACGGATGCGTCCCTCCTGGGTTGGGGAGGCCACTTGGGCGAGGCGGAGATCAGAGGCCTCTGGTCTCCAGCGGAGTCTCAGCTCCATATCAACCTTTTGGAGCTTCATGCGATCCTACTTTCACTGAAAGCATTCCATCCCTTTGTCCGGGGGAAGTCTGGTGCTGGTGTTCACGGACAACACCACTGCCATGTGGTATTGCAACAAACTGGGCGGGTGGGGTCCTGGACCCTATGTCAGGAGGCTCTGCGCCTCTGGGCATGGCTGGAGCATCAAGGCATAACCTTGGTGGTTCAACACCCGGCAGGTTCTCTGAATGCCAGGGTGGACAAACTCGGCTGCCGGTGCTTGATGGATCACGAATGGCGTCTGATCTTGGACGTGGCGCAAAGTCTTTTTCAGCAGTGGGAGAGCATTGGTTAGATCTATTCGCCACCAAAGAGAACGCGCAATGTCATCAGTTCTGCGCGTTGGAATTTCCAATGCGGCACTTGCTCGGCGACGCCTTTTGTCGCAAGTGGAGTTTTGGTCTGTTACACTCCCTTCCGCCTATACCACTTCTGCCCAGAGTACTGAAGAAGATAAGGCGCGACTGGGTCCATGCCATCCTTTTGGCTCCGGATTAGACACCAAGATATTGGTATCCCTAGCTACTCAGCATGGCGGTTGATCCCCCGGTCCGTCTGCCTCTTCGGGAGAATCTCCTGTCGCAGCAGCAGGGGACGGTCCTTCACCATGAACCGGTCCTTCACCTGAACCGGTCCAGCCTCCACCTCCATGCGTGGAGATTGAGCGGCGACAGATGACAGCTTTTAATCTCCCTCCCGAAGTCTGTGATTTCATTCTGGCATTTAGGCGTCCCTCCATGAAAACGGTATATGCCTGCAGGTGGAACAAGTTTGTGGCGTGGTGCACAGCAAAGTCTGTGGATCCCCTTTCTGCCCCTCTTTCCGATGTTCTTTTGTTCCTTCTTTCTTTGGCCCAGCAGTGCTCTGCACTGGGCACTATCAAAGGTTCTCTTTCTGCCATCTCTGGCTTTCTACGGCGTCCAGATCAGACTCTTTTTAAGTCCCCGTTTTTTTTATTTTTATTTCAAATCTTTTTTATTGAAGATTGAAAAAAGAAAAGCAAAGACATTACAATAAATCTTCCAATACATAGATTAATACAGTAGTGGTCAAAATGACGCTTACCGAAAGTCAAAGGAACAGGGAAAAATAGGGAAAGTAGAGAGGAAAGTAAGAGTAAGAGTAAGAGATAAGGACAGGTGTATCAATGTATCAATAACAATCGGTCTGCGGGAGCATGGGTCGCAATACAGGAGATAATAAGTATACAGTAAAATACATAATCTGTTGAATATATGGGGCCAAACGGAGACAATGAGTCACATAAAGGCAGTCCACCTGTTGAAAGTTGTATCATGGAGGTTCAAAGTGGGAGGATGACGCATCCAAGGAGGACCACAATTTCCTGTTAGAAGGCTTCCATGTAGCTGACTGCAGTGCTGGATTGTCCGCCCCTCTCAAAAAGGAGAGCCATTCCAACCATATTTTAAAGTTGACTTCCGCAAAATTCTTCCACTTACAGAGGATGACCTTGCACGCCAATGTCAACATGATATCTAGCAGTTGTCGGTCATGTATGTCAGGTAATTGTGTTTCTAAAGGACCCAAAATGACGTATAAGAATTCCTGAACGAGTGTGATTCCAAATACTTGGTGAATATAAGCAAAGATTTTTCTCCAAAATGTTCTTAATAGGGAACAATCAAAAAGCATGTGCGCCAGGTCTCCAAGTGCTGCCTGGCAGTTCCAACAACTGGGCGTATCTTTTAGATGACATTTGAACAGCTTCTGAGGGGTCCAGAACACTCTGTTCAGCAACATGTATTTCGTTTGACAGAGAATCGGGGAGACCTTATTTGATAGTGCAGTGTTGTGTATTACCTCCCAGTCTATCGTTATCCCTGTCGAGTTAGGTTCCGACTCCCACTTGCTTTCCGTTAACTTATGGGGTTTCTTGGGCAGGGGAAGGAGCAATTTATATATTCTGGAGACGAAATGGTCAGCATGGTATAGTATCAGTAGACGTGTCATTAGCCAGGGTAAATCAGTAGTGAGGGTACGTTTAGAGATGACGGATTTCAATTTCAGGAATTGATAGAATTCTATGGGTGGTAAGTTAAATGTCTTCTGCAGTGTCGAAAAGGGGATGGGCAGACCGTTTTCATAAAGGTCTTTTACCATATTGATACCACTTTCAGCCCACAACTCCCAATAAAGGGTTTTCCCTTCCAGCCGAAACATAGGGTTATTCCATAGTGATACTAGGGTAGATTTCTTGATCACTGAATCAGTTTTATGGAACAGGTCGAGCCTGAGGAGGGCTATTCTGGTGTTTAGTAGGATGTATTTGGAGTGAGGCAAATGGGCTAAGTCCATGCTGAGGAGGGCCGAGAGGGGTGCATGCGCAATTAATGATCGCTCTATAGATAGCCATACTGGAGTATATGATGGAGAGTCCACTAGCCAAAGAGCCCCTTGTTTGCAAAGGAAAGCAGTCTGGTAGTTCCTGAACGAGGGAAGGCCCAGGCCGCCTTTCTCTTTTGCCAGCTGCAACTTTTTCAATGATATCCTGGCTTTTTTCCCTCGCCACAAGAACTCCCCAAACACCCTATCCACTCTTTTGATGAACTCGTCTGTAAAAGTCATTGGGAGCATGCTGGCCAGGTAATTAACCAGAGGCGTGCACATCATTTTAAGGGTCTCAGGCCTACCCCACCAGGACAAAAACTTGGGTGACCAGCTATCTAATAACGCAGATATCTTTTTTAAAGTTAGATCCTCATTCACATTCAGGGTTGTTAGTAAGTCTCTCTCGAAATCCAGACCCAGGTATTTAAAAGCTTTTGGCTGCCAGGTGAGACCAGATGTACCAAGTAATTCTTTATTCCCGATGTTATTTAAAAGCTTGACTTCTGTTTTGTCTTTATTCAGCTTGTACCCTGAAACTTTAGAATACTCGTCAATCGTGTCCATTAAAGCCGGAATAGCTTCGTCAGCTCTCTCCGTCATAATGAGCACATCGTCGGCGTATGCAGTTAATTTCACAGTGCAACCATCAAACGGCACACCGGCAATGGCTTCATTATTCCGGATATGATATAGAAAAGGTTATATCGCTAATAGAAACAAAGATGGTGACAATGGACATCCTTGTCTTGTTCCTTGTTTAAGGCAGAAGGATGAGGAAAAGGAGCCTCCCGCTCTAACCCTAGCCGTAGGTCCGGCATACAGAGCCATTACGAGTTTAGTGAATGTTGTCCCTAAATTAAATTTGTGTAAAACTGCCTCAAGGAAGACCCAATCTACCTTGTCGAAGGCTTTTTCAGCGTCTAATGTGATTGCTACTGTGGGGGTATGCAGAAGTTTTGCTTTTTCTAATGCGTGGGCTAACACTCTGGTGTTATCGCTTGATAGTCTGTGTTTTAAGAAACCCGCTTGAGATGGGTGTATGAGGGTAGGGAGAACTTTTTGTAATCGGGCTGATAAGATCATGGCTAGCAGCTTGCAATCTAGATTAATCAGGGAAATCGGCCTATAATTTTTTGGCAATGATGGGTCCTTGCCATCCTTTGGGAGAGCTGCGATAATCGCCTCCGCTAGTGTGCCCTTTACCTCACCTGATTTCGTGAATTCGTGGAAAAGGTGCAGAAGAGGTTCTACTAGATCCGTTCCAAAACTTTTGTAAAATTTAGCCGTAAAGCCATCAGGGCCAGGTGCCTTGCCACATTTCAGCCCTCTGATTGCTTTCTCTACCTCCCTAGTCGAGATCGGTTCATTTAGGCTGCGTTGTTCCTCCGGCTTTAGTTTTGGCAGATCGCACTCCTGCAAGTACCCTTGAACTTTGCCCTCGTCAACCAATTCATTTTTAGCATACAGGCCCTCATAAAAATCTTTAAAGATCTCAGTGATTTTTTGGGGATCAGAGTGGCTTATTCCTGTAGAGTCCTTTATGACATTAATAGAATTTTTCTGCACCTTGAATTTTAGATATGCAGCCAGGCTTTTGCCGGCTTTGTTAGATTTGCAGAGCTTAAATTTCCGCCTTCTGTCCAGCCATACTCCCGCCCTTTCGCTCACCAGCTTATTATATTCGTATTTTCTATTAGTCATAGTGTTAAGTGTCTCCCTGTCCCTTGTCAATTGGTGTCTGTTTTCTAGGTTGGCTAGTTTCTAGTGCTTCTAATTTTGTATTGTAATCTTTGTTCATTGCCGAACGGATCTTGATACACACCCCCCTTAAGGTACTTTTCAAAGCCTCCCAGCGAACAAGATCTGAAGTGTCCCCTCTCCTGTTTATTTCCAAATATGACCGGATGGCTGCTTGAATGGCAGCCCTATTCTGTTCTTTGTTAAATATTTCTTCATTGAGTCTCCATGACGTTTGTTTAGGGGAGGGTTTGATGTTGCTGAGTGAAAGGGAAATGCATGAGTGGTCTGACAGTACTCTTGGCTCTATGGATGTGTCTTCTATCCTTGCAACTCCATTTTGTGTAATGAAGATGTAGTCAATGCTGGAGTACGAATCGTGAGGGGAAGAGTAAAATGTGTGGTTTTTGTATTCTCCACGTGTCGACCAAATTAAAACGCTGACACAATTTAATGAATGCGTTATGTGATTTGTTCGATTTGAACACACACTTCGAATCTCTGTCCAGGGCAGGATCAAATGGGAGGTTAAAGTCTCCTCCTAATAAATGAACTGCCGTATCAGGTATCATTGCAATCTGCTTGACTAAATCTTGCCAGAAGGTTAGATCATTAGTGTTAGGTGCGTAAATATTCGTGACAAAAAATTCTGTGTTGTCCCTGGCGAGCTTTACTGTGACCCAGCGCCCCTTTTCGTCTGCTGATGAAGACAATAGCTCTATCTTGGATCTCTTTGATAATAGTATCAGCACCCCATTCTTTTTACCAAGGGCACTTGACCCCACAACCTCCGAGTAAAATTTATTACGCAGAGTATAGAACTGTTTCGTGTCTAGTTTGGTCTCCTGTAGCAGAACAATGTTGCCTCTCTGCCTACGTACGTAATCTAATATCTTCTGTTTTTTTATGGGTTGGTTCAACCCCTTTACATTCATAGACAGAATTTTTAGCTGGTCAAGTGAGGCCGTCCCGAGCGGAGTGTTGAGTGTAGAGAGTACCATTTATGTTATTTCATGTATCATGAGTGCATTATGAATCCCAAGGAGTAGCATGTCATGCGGCGCCTTATGCGAGGGATCCCCTGCCTTGATGAATATGGAACTAAATTGACAGAAACCTTGAGCAGACGTTTGGGCACACAGATATGGCATATGAATGAACCAAATATGGGTACACAGATACAGCATGTAAATGATACGACTTGTCCAGTCAAGAAAGAAAGAATAGACTAGAGGTGAAAAGAAAAGCGAAGATGAAGGAATCAAAAGTAAAAATGCAAACCATAACATACAACACACACCTCCACTTCTCCCCCCATCCCCCCACCCCACCCACCCCAACTGCAGTGCAGAAGCATGGCGACGTGAGGAAAACGGGAGTAGCCCTCCCGTCGATACCAATCTTGAATGAACATTGGAACAACTGTGTGTAATGTATAAAACCATACATTTAAGCAATGAGAACATTTAAATGGTGTGGCTGAACTAAGAGTACACTCTTGATAACCTGACCTACTCTGAAATACTTATGAGATTTCAGCAGTAGAACAGCAAATGGAAGCAATATAAAGTACAATGAAGACCCTTGTAAGATATTATAACATCATATCCTTCGTCCAGGGCACCCTAAGAGTTAGTAGACTCTAGGCATATTCAATAGTGATAAGTAACAGAAACAGGGGCAATAGACTACCAGTGAATGGCCTCTTAGTCAATAATCTCAGCAAGGCCGTGAGGAGGCCCGACTAATGCCGAAGTAATATGTTGATACGCTGATATATTGATATATTGAGATCACGCAGAACTACACCTCTTCGGGAATAGTGACAGTTTAAAACAAAGAAGTCAAATCAAAGAAGGTAGATCAGCAATAGCAGTTCGATAGTAGTTCGATAACAAGGAGTGAAGGGCAAAGAAATTGTCAAAAGTTGAGCCAGACTAATACGCTGTAGTTTAACTCACGATATTACTCCCAGTGTCAGTAGGTGATCTCGAGTATAAAGCCTAACCCGGTAGGTGTCAGGCCCACCAATCCTGCGAGCCTATCTAGGTAAAGATGATCAATTGTAGGCAGCAATTCCCAGAGATGTTCATTTGTAGCCTGAAGCCGAGGCCGCCATATTGTCTGGGTTGTTGGTTTCCATGTCGCGTCTTCCAACTCCTCGAGCATGCGTTTTAGTTTCATAGGATCTGTGAAGAAGTGAGGTGATCCACGTATTGTTACTCTGTACTTCGCCGGGCCCACAAAGCCAAATTGATATCCCCTCGATTTCAGTTGTGGTCGAAGGGCTAAGAAGGCCTTCCTTACTTCTACAGTCTCCTTACTGTAATCTTGAGAGATATAGATCTTTGCGTCTCTCCACAGGATATGATTGTGCTTCCGCACAAAGGCAAGTATTTGCTTCACATGTTGATAACGCAACGGCTTACAGACGATGGGCCTAGGACCTTTTTGCGTCTTGGTGATTCTTCCTGGCACTCTGTGCGCTCTGTCGAACTCAAGAGGGTTGACAAAAGTCATGTTCGTGGCTGTAGCAAACCATGATTCCAAGAACTGAATACACGACCCCGCTGAATCTTCGGACCCCTCCGGGACCCCAAAAATGCGTAGGTTCCCTCTTCTATTTCTATCTTCCAACTCGGCCAGTCTTCTAGTAGTTTGGTCGGAGGAAATGTGTAGGTGTTTCAGAGCCGCAGAGGTCTTAACCTCTATATCTTCCATACGACTGATCCTGGATTCCATTTCTGTCAGGCGTGCATTAGTGTCTCTGATATCTTGACGGATTGCCACCACTTCCTGACCTTGGCTAGATCCTTCACTTCATCCAGCCTATTCAGGATCGTGTCGAGTGCTTCCGTAGTAACTTTCTTTGTTTTGTTCGGTGACCCCGGGTTCGAGTGATCTGATTTAAGTCTTTTTAGGGTGCCCTGATCTTTGGTATCCATCATGAATATTTAGAGCCTTGAGTGGTGTCTTGAAAACCTTTCCCCTGCAAGCTCGTGGGGTAGATTAGACAACTTCTTATGAGCAACGCAGTCGCGCTGATGCAGGTAGATAAGCTAAGGCAGATCGGCAGAAGAAAATGGTCGCCTAGTTCCCAGTGTACTCAGCAGGTATACTCAGCAGGTATGGTGCGCCACCGGTAGGGACCTGAAGTGCAGGGTGTCACATAGATGCATTTAGAGTGTGCATGTGGTATCATAAGAGAGGTCACTTTAATCTAATAGCAGGCTTTTCAGGCACATAGCACAGATGCATTGAACCCCCCACTGCCAGAACGGGAATATTTGCCCATTTATTTCCCAGAGGCTAATAAATCTGCCAGTATTGCTTGTCAGGCGGCTCATTGAGGAGATCAGCAGTGTTAAAAGTCACTCCCTCTCGTTTTTTCGGCAATGCAAAATGACGGCCGCCATCTTTTTTTTTTTTTTTTTTTCTTTTTTATTCTTTTCTAAAAAATAATTTAAAAAAAAAAAAAAAATTCAAACCAACATCCCGGTTCCCCCAACAGTGCCCAAACAACTACACCCCCCACCCGCACCCCTGCTGAAGACCAAAAAGCCCAATAAACTTGGTGTGCCTGTCGCCCAACCACCCAACTAGTCTACGAAAAGAAGACCCAGGAGGAGAAAGGACCCGCTCACCCCCTACCCACCCCCAAAAGGACTATTACTTGCAAACATTATTGTCACGGCATTAGCACAGATCAGAGCCAACTGTAAGGGAACGGGGTCAAAGTCGATATCTACTCCTGCTCCATTGGGCCACCCTCCGCCCGATCCGACCTGCCAGAGTCCTCAGAAGGTTCTTGATCCGCAGGCAGCGAGTCAAGCCAGTCACTCACGACCCCAGGATGGTCGAAGAAAAAAGTACGATCCTTATGAACAACCCGCAAACGGACCGGGAAGAGCATGGCATACTTCATAGATCTTTCCCTGAGTCTCTTCTTGACCCCTTGAAACCCCAGCCTCTGTTTCTGGACCTGTTGTGTAAAGTCTGGATAGAAGCTGATTGTAGAGTTCTCAAAGGCAATGGGACCAGACTGTCTCGAAGCCTGCAGGATAGCGTCTCTGTCCCGGAAATGAAAGATCCTCGCTATGATGGGTCGTGGGTTAGCACCCGATTTAGGTGTGCCGCAGGGTTCCTATGTGCACGCTCGACAGCGAAAAACTTACTAAGACCCTTGGGTGCCAAGTGATTCAGCACCAGGTCTTCCACCAATAAGTCCGTCGAGGGAGCAGCCAATGATTCCGGGACCCCAATCAGGCGAATGTTGTTGCGCCTGGCACGGCTTTCATAGTCCTCTAGGCGCCCAGAGAAATAGTCATTAGCTTTCCGCAAGTTCCCGACTTCAGCCTGCAAGTCAGAGACGTCAGTGACCAGGCTAGTGGTCTTGAGATCCAGGGATTTGACCCTTTCGTTTGTCTTCGCCAAATCCACCCTGATCAAATTGACGTCAATCGACACAGTATCCAGTTTGAGAGTCAAGGCCTCATATTGTTGCCCCAATGAAGCCTTCATTCCGGTAATGGCGCCCATGACATCCCGCAACGAGAGCTCTTCCTCAATCGATGAGTCCTCCGGCATGGTCGTCGAGGGTTTAGATGCTGCGCCCGGCGATCCTTTAGTAAGGGTGTACCGGTCCATAATGTTCGTTTGCAAAGCACTCCCTCGAGCGCCCGGTTTGGTCTTCCGCCTCTCACTCTCTGGCTTGGTGGCCATCTTAGATCCTGGACCCTTAAGGGTCGCCTGTTGTCGGGTGAAAATGGTTACTGCGGTGGAAAATGCAGGACCAAAAGGGCGAAGGTGGTGCCAGTCTCAGAACTGGAAGGCACGACAGATCGGCATCAGAAGCGGAGAGACCAAAAAGTATAGGCACGTCTGGCTTTCTGAGTAGCTGTAAAGTCAGGCTGGTCTCTGGACAGGAATCGAAACCAAAAGCGTTTGCCAAGCCCATGCGAGTCCAGCAATCCGTTGTTGTTCACTTACTGAACGGCCGGCCAGACAAGATAGCTCGGGGCGTCACCCTGGAGCGGGCCAGAAAACTGCGGCGATCTGTAGCTCTGGACCCCGAAGTCCAAATAAGTTTTTTGGAACAGATAAATGATCAGTAGAACTTCGCCAATAAACACCCGTCGTCCAAACCAGGATAAAGTACAGGATAGTCGGTGGAGGTGGCGAGGGTCCGCGAGCATCTTGGGTCCGCGCGAAGCTCCTCCCCGCCGCCATCTTGGTTAAGGTAATTGAAGCCCTGTGTCCCCACATGGCCGGTCGGACTTTACTCACGCGTCCGTGATCCTGGGTCGGGGACTCGATTCTTTTCTGGGCATTACCGTTTCAGCGTATGCCAGTCACACCGCGTGGTTGCAGACGCCACTGTCCCGTCGGTGGTTGCTCAGTGCCCCGCCTTCGTTCCTCCGTCTACGGTGCAGCAGGGGACGCCCGGAGTCCCGCTCGGTGCGACTCCAGATCTGGTGCAGTCACAGCCATACAAAGCAGCTCTCCGCATACCGAAAGCACTCCGGACTCCGAATCCGCGGTCACATCGGTGCTTCAGACGAGCGAAAACGTCCCAATTCCTGATGAGAAAGCTCGTGACGGGAGGAGAGACGCTCTACACCGCCATCTATCTCGGCGTCCAAACCACGCCCCCCCCCCCAAGTCCCCGGTTTTTAACCATTTTCTGGAAGGCTTTACGCACACTTTTCCTCCTGTGCCGGTTATCATGCCTCAATGGGACTTAAACCTTGTCTTGACATTTCTGATGTGCGCTCCCTTCGAGCCCCTTCATAACTGTCCCTTGCGTCGTCTTACTCTCAAAATGGCTTTCCTGGTAGCTATCACCTCCGACAGAAGAGTGAGTGGCTCTTTCTTCTAAACCTCCTTTCCGTTCATCCTGACAAGGTGGGTTTAAGGACCCGTCCTTCTTTCTTGTCAAAGGTTGTCAGGCCATTCCACACCGGGCAGACCATTATTTTACCCACCTTTTTTACGCATCCTTCGAAAGAGGAAGAGAAGCTCCACCGCCTGGACCCAAAACGTGTGTTCTCGTTCTATCTGAAACGCACACAACCGTTCCGGGTAGATGACCAGCTCTATGTTTGCTATGTGGGCGCCAAAAAAGGTCGGGCCGTGCACAAAGGACCATCTCCCAGTGGGTCATTCTCAGCATCAAGGCCTGTTACTCGTTGGCTAAGAAGGAACCTCCTGTGGGGCTGCGTGCCCATTCTACTTGGGCAACTGCAGCCACTACTGCATTGGGACGCTTTGTTCCCTTGCAGGGCATTTGTCAGGCAGCTACGTGGGCCTCGCTGCACACGTTTACCAAGCATTACTGCCTTGACAGTCCAGTTCAGAGGGACGGATTCTTTGGCCGTTCTGTTCTCCATGACTTTCTGGTGTAATATTCGCAGACCCACCACCTGGGTTGGTATTGCTGGGGTATCTATTCTAAGGTAAGGAATCTATCACTAACGTGTCTCTTTCAGATGCACAAGTTACTACTTGTGTAACGATATAACGAGAGACAATAGTTTGTGATAGATTCCTTACCGCCCCACCCATCCAGCCCATTCTGCGAACTGATTCTAGGGTTAAGGACATCCCTTTCAGGGCCCTAGTTTCTTGGCACCAGTGGTAGGTTTCTTGCACAGCTCTGCTTTCCTGGCGTGGAAAGTATTGTGTAGAACTGACGTCAGTGCGGATGGGTGGAGCCTAAGTAGTCTCTGACGTCATCTTGACGCTTACGATGCCAGCAAAAACTTTCCGGATCCAGTCTGACGCCTGGGGATATTCTAAGGTAAGGAATCTATCACTAACTAATGTCTCTTACAGATATATCGTTACACAAGTAGTAACTTGTGCCTCATTATTTAAGATGTATCACCTTAAATCGGCAACAATTTCCATAATGAGATCCAAAAATCAGCTTTGCAATTGACTTCAATTTAAAACACATGCAGTTCTCAATACTAACTTGTTGGAATCTCCAAAATTGACAAAATTATAGTCCTTTTCTATCCCCTGAATTGAGAATACATTAAAAATGAAAGACCGTATATAGATATCTGTACTGGATGTAACCCTCATTTGCATTAAATGTTGGCTAATCCGAACATAAGATTTTTGCGTAACGATAAATTTGGACTGCAGATTATATGCATGTTCAAATATAACCCTTACTGACAATTTCAATGTGGCGCCTATCTTGTAACAGACTGGTATCAGTCCTTGTTCTTTTTTCACAAACATTGTGATGTGTATTATCCTTTTCGCCGCGGCGCGAATTTGGCCTCGGTGTGGGCAGGGGTGGGCGTGGCGCTCCCTTACTCATGACAGCTTCACGCCGTCATGATTCACGGGTGGCGTGTGCTCATGACGGCGTGGAGCCGCGGAACAAGAATGCGGAACTATTGCATGTTCCGCTGTGACCGCTGCTGCTTTGTAATCTAGCCCACTCTTCCCACACCCTAATCGACCCGATTCTACCCCACTCCAATCTAACCCACTCTAATCTACCTTACTCCACTACAATCTACACCACTCCAATACACCCAGTCTAATCTACCCCACTCCACCCTAAAGTGTCCTACTGCAAATCACTCCACTACAGTCTACCCCCAATGATCTCCACCCCACTCTTATCCTCTAATTCACCCATCCCCACCCAAAACTACCCCACCTTACTCTATCCCAAACTATCCAACTCCAGTCTACCTCACTCCACCCCACTGCACTCCAATCTACCCCGCTGCAGTCTACCCCATTTCAGCCTACCTCACTTTACTGCAATACAATCTACCAACCTCCAATTACCCCACTCTACCCTAATATCCTCCAATCTACCCACCCAATATACCCCACCTGATCTATCTCAAACTACAGCACTCGTCTACCCAAATCTTTTTCACCCTGCTCCACTCCACCCCTTTCCAGCCTACCCTTTCTACTCTACCGTAGTCTACCTCACTCCAGTCTACCCCACTCTATTCTACCCCCACTCTATTCTACCCCCACTCTATTCTACCCCCACTCTATTCTACCCCCACTCTATTCTACCCCACTCTATTCTACCCCACTCTATTCTACCCCACTCTATTCTACCCCACTCTATTCTACCCCACTCTATTCTACCCCACTCTATGCCAATCTACTTCACTCCACACTACCTCAATCTATCCCACTCCACCGCCACTCCAATCTACCCCACCTCACTCTAAGCCTTTCTTCCCCACTCCACTGTGTTTAGGGCACAAAGAGGAAAAAAAGAATGACCATATGCCACCACCGAAAACATGGTTGCTATATGCTTGCAATAAATTTTTTTAAACCAAACCCTCAAATTGCAGCAGCTGATATTGAAATTTTAGAACAATGACTTTAATAAAGTGATAAAAAATGAATTTCCATCGAACTGGAACCTCGAAATGTAGGAAGAATAAGTTGCCGATTTTTTTTTAAAATTGATGTAAGTAAACAATGTACACTGTAGACCAGCTTTGTTCTTGAAAAGAAAGCAAGTATTTTTGAGTGGATTTGAACAACGTGCAGATGTTTTGTGCAGTCATCCATAGCGAAGGAAGCCACTAGGTAAAGTGTTCTTACAATTTGCCTCCTGCTATCTGCTGTGGTGGGTGGAACAAAAATGCTACTGATTGAAACATTCCAGTGAGTTTATCTTGCTGATCTAAGGGCAATCTGTGTGTGTATATTATGCCTGAATATTTGTTGGCTAAAAAGAATTTGTACTAAATTGCTAGTAATATTTATGAGGCTGGAACATGAGATTTCAGCCTTCCTCGATGCCAAAGACAATGTTGAACCAAAGTGTGACTGCCAGGCCACTTCCCCTTCTCACCAATCATATTAGTGCAGCCAGCTGTTGCATCATGAGATTGAGCAAGTCTCCATTTTTGGAATGCCGAGGTTCCAGTACCTCACATTGTTGGATAATCCGATGTTCCCTCTAAGTCATTGCAGCAACTACTTTTCTCCACCTTGCTTTCGTTGGGGCCTTGCACAAGTCGATTGAGTTACTTTTATCCCCACGTCTACATACTGTCCAGTCCACTTGGGAGAAGAAAGGTCTTATCTAGTTTCATCTCACTACAATGGCTGACTCATGGTTTCATTCAGTACTGGAAGAGAGTACAGTCCTGCTGTTATAAATGGCGGTCTCTAGTTGGCAGAGATAAACACCTTTGTCCAAATAGGGACCCTTGCTTCTAGTCAGGTTAAGGGGGAATACTCTCCTAAAATAACTCTGCTCATCCCCTTGGTAGCTTGGCACGAGCAGACAGGCTTATCTTAGAGGCAGTGTGTAAAGCATTTGTGAACACGTACAGGTACGCAGCGAAAACACTACAAATGGACACCACTCCAGTTTAGAAAAATAAGTAATCTTTATCTAAACCAAAACAAGACCAAACAACAAAAATCCACAATACAGTATTAACAAATAAGGCTTTCAAATGGTAGAAATAGTTCAGTTCAATGCAAGTTGTAAATGCAACACTTTTCTCACAAAGTACCTGGGAAGCAAACAAAATGGTCGCAGGAAACTGGCTCCCAAACTCTGGAACCAGTTGCCGCTATCTTTCAAATCCTCCATGTCTCTGCTGGAATTCAGAAAACTTCTTAAAACCAATCTTTTTACACAGTCTGGCTAGCTCCCCCTCTCTACATCTCTCAGTACCACCCAGCGCTAGGAAACCTATGGTGACAGAGCGCTATACAAGTCCCTCTTAAGATAAGATAAGATAAGGAAAGGTGATACGTCGGTTCCTACACGAAGGGCAGGTGATGCGTCGGTTCCTTGCTTCGGGGGAGGTGATGCGTCGGTCCCTAACTGCAGCGCAGGGGAAGTGATGCGTCGGTTCCTTACCGGAAAGGAGCTGATGCGTCTTTTTCTTACTGCGTCCCCCAACGATGTGACAGTCTTGGTACCTGAATGCGATGTGTTGTTCCGGTACGATGCGTGGCTTCGTGCAGCTGCACAGCAGGCTTGTGTTGGCATTGGTGCAGTGATTTCGGACTTCGGATATCGTTGCACCCGATGCGTCGTGCTGCGATTTCTCGAGCCGTGGCAGGTGCTGTGATGGTTTCTTTGGCGATGCGTCGGAAACCGGTGCGGATGCGACACGCTTCTTTGATGTTGCATCGATTTTCCAGCTCCCAGTGACAAACTGTCTCTAGAGGTCCTAAACAGCAGCAGGCACCTCTTAGCAGGTTGGAATTCACAGCAAGGAAATTCTGGGGAGCTGGAGGTGAAGTCTTTGTGGCCCTGAGACTTAAGAACAGGAGGCAAGCTAAATTTCAATCCCTTGTAGATCTTTTCTTCAAACAAGTTACAAAGCAAACAGCAAAGTACTTTTTCTCATTTCCTTGGCAACAAGCAGCCACTGCAGGCCAACCCCAGACATCAACCAGCACAGTGGCAGTATTCCTCCTCAACTTATCCGGCTCTTCTCCTTGGCAAAGGTTCCTCTTGATTTCCCAGAAGTGATCTAAAATTCTGGGGTCTGGGCCCCTCTTTTTATACACCAAAATCCTTTTTTCTCTGAAGGCAGAGTGTGTCTGTCCCAGCCAAAACAAGGTCTGTGGGGCACTTTGCACGTGCACAACAACCTCCATTGTCCGTGTGAGCAGGTTGTATGTTGTTACAACGCATTTCGTTGCAACGCATGCCTTTACCACGCATGTGTTACAACAGAATGCTTTTTTCACGCATTACCTTTTCCACGAATATTCCTTTACCACACATAGATTTACAACGATTTTCGTTGTAAATTTATGCATGGTATGGGCATACTCTTGGGAAAGGTTATACCCCTCCCCTGTACCCTTGCGTATCCCTCCCAGCCCCCAAACCTTCCTCTAATTACCTCTGCCCTTAACCCTGAATTATTATTATTTAAAATTCCCCTTACCTCTTCACGTTGTCTCTTCATGTTCCTTGATGACGTCGTAAAGAGGAAGCAGAAGTTTCTTTCTGTTTCCTCTCCAACGACGCCAATTGCCTCCACTTCGCTTCCCCACTTCGTAGTAAAGGTATGTGTGGTAAATGCTTTCGTGGTAACCACGCATGTGTTATAATGCATGCATGGTAAAGGCTTGCATGGAAACGGCCGCGTTGTAGTGGCCATTTCCCATGTCGGCCCTGGCTTCAGACACACCACAGGGGGGCGGGCCGTCATTGTGGAAGGCAGGCACAGCCCTATTCAGGTGAAGGTGCTACCCCTCCCACCACTCCATATGCAGACTAGGCCTATTCAGCCCAGCCCTGACTCATCAGACTTCTGGAGCTTCTGCCCTTGTCGTTCAAAAGCCAGACAGGCAATACACAAACCTAGCTGAGGCATACTGGATGGTTAGGCAAGAAAAGATCTACTTTCTAAAAGAGGTATTTTCAAACACAGAATATAAAAATCATCCTCACTTAAAGATGCATCTTAACATTCTGAGTTCAGGCATACTAAACTTTATTTTCCGATCTTGTTCCTAGGGTCAGTTATTTTTATAAGATGTTATAAACAAACTCCCCATTCTGGCCGATAGGAACAGATAGCCTTGCAATAGTGAAAAACGAAATTGGCAGTATTTCACTATCCGGACATGCCACACACATGATGGGCATGTACTACCTTTCACATACAATGCACCCTGCCCACAGGGGTACCTTGGGCCCACCTTAGGGGTGACTAAAATGTAGAGAATGGAAGGTTTAGGGACTGGTAAGTGGGTGCACTTGCCAAGTCAACATGGCAGTCCCAGACTGCACTGGCTGTGCAATGGCAGACTTGAGTCCCATTTTACAAGCTGCTTCTGTGGGTGGCACAATCATTCATGCAGCCCACTAGCCGCATTTGATTTGCAGGCCCTGGACACACATAGTGCACTGTACTAGGGACTGACAAGTAAATCAAATAGGCCAATCATGGAATTACTAACTCATAACAATACTTTTCAAAGGGAGCACTTGCACTTTGGCACTGAACAGCAGTGGCAAAGTGCCCACCTAGACCAGCAAACATTGAGTTCAACACACAACAAAACACTGGAGGTAGAGGCAATTAATGGAAGGGTGACCCACGCCAATGGTGCCAGGTCCAACACCTGCCCTTTCACACACCCTGAGGAAAATATTAGACATATCAAGAGCCCCTTAACCTGTGTAATCGTCTTCCAAACAGCTAGAACCCCGAAAGCATAGTACAGTGCACAGATAGCATGACATCTAAAGGATTTTAAGACTTGCTGCATTGAATGGCCTGCAAACTAAATTTTCTGTCATCTTCAACTTCACTTCAGAAAATTGTAGTCATAGAGAACTAGTCCTCTAAAGGGACTCTGACAGAATTGTTAGAAACCCTGATAATGACACCCTTTATCACAATTTAGAGAAAACAACAGAAGGTACTGGTAAAAATGTATTGTAAAAGTGTTTATCTTTCCATGTCGAATGTTACCATGAAGGAGTACATAATTTGTACTGGTGATTGAAGTGGCCCTCTCACTCACATTAGTGGAAAGGGGCCCTTTGCTGCCTCCCGTGGTGTGCCGTCTAAAAGTGCCTTAATTTGCAGAGCAGCAGGAGCCAGTCCTTTTATTTTCACAAATGTGGCTTGAAGTAGAAGATGGCTAACCAGTACTGTGATCCTTTACTCATCAGTGCATTGGCAACCCTTCTTCACTTCACTAGTTAAGTGTAAAGACAAGAACAATGTGTTCCATGCAAGATGACCTGCATGCTGCTGTTACTGCTGAATAGCATAAGTTAAGGCAGGTGTGAAAGAATGTTGTGGGAGCTTTGGTAATGCTGCTACTGTTTGGACGTGACTTGTTAAAAACGTCACATAGGTGCCCACTGCTGCTCTTACTGGGGCCCTGCGCCCTGCATGGGAGCAGCATGATCATTAGCCTGGTTGTGGCCTTCAATTAAAAGTTGTGACAAACAGCACTTATTCATTAATTTTTTTCAAGTTAGGTACTTTCAGGTAAGCCCCGCTCTTTGGAAAGTTACATCCTCAACTAATAACACCATTGTGAAGATTGAGCAACAGCATTGACCATTTGTTTTCAAATGACTGTTACTGCTGTAAGAAAGTGTCCTCTTTTTGCATGGCTGCCCCCACTTTTTGCCAAACTGCTGATGTACTGTGAGTGTGTCCGGTGTTCCTTCCAACCAGGTACCCAGCACCTATGTTCTTTCCCTAAAACTGCATTAAGACACAACCCAATTGGCACTCTTTGTCCACAGGTCATTTGTCCACAGGTCAGTCCCTTGTAAATGGCACCATAGGTACCAAGGGCACTGTGGCCAGGGAAGGACTCTAAAGGCTGCAGGTCTTATTATGCCACCCTTAGACAGACAGACAGACACCCCCCCCCCACCCCCGCTTGTTTTGGTGCAGAACAAAGTGAAGAGTTGACATGGCACACATCCTGTGTGCTATGCCTACAACTGCCTGGCCTAGGTCAGCCACCCCTCTAGCACTATACCAGTGGTGAGGTTGCAGGTGCATGAGGCCTGTACACATAGTGTTTAAGCCAATTGTTAGACATTGTAAGTGCAGGACTGCCATTAAGAGTATATGGTACTGGAAGTTTCACATTACGAACTCCACAGCACCATAATGGATTTACCAAAAACTGGGAAGTTCCACACTGATGCCAGTGTAGGATTAAATGAAAAATGCATTCAGTGGGCATCTTAGAGATGCCCCCATGAAAAACGATCTAACACTAGTGTCCTGGCTCAGTGTCTGCTTGCCAGCTATCACCACCAGACATGTTTCTGGACCCCTGGGTCGAGAGCTTGCTGCTCTTGGGGGTCTGAAACTATGCACATCCTGGGACAAGGTGCCAAGCCTCCTCCCCCAGGATGCAGGGTCAACGAAGGGGAAGCCTCCACTGCTTGCCGCCTATGTGAGCTAC
This sequence comes from Lissotriton helveticus, assembly GCF_964261635.1. Taxonomy (NCBI): domain Eukaryota; kingdom Metazoa; phylum Chordata; class Amphibia; order Caudata; family Salamandridae; genus Lissotriton; species Lissotriton helveticus. The sequence goes on along the minus strand of NC_136070.1, from coordinate 959,946,778 downwards.
CTCAGCCCTTTGTTGCTTTCAACAACTGGCTCCCACCTGTTCAGACCCCCACTTTGGAATGAGAATCTGTCTGAAAACCAAGTGAGGATGGGAGGTGTCCCCACCTTTACCAACCCCTCCCCTCGGGTGGGGAGGTGAAGCACAACTCTCAGTCCCTGCCACCTTGCAGATGGGAGGACCCAGCCAACAAGAGAGAGGCAAATGCCCCTCTCCCACTGAATGGTGGCATAATAGGGGGTGTACCCACCCCAAGGAAGGGCCCCACTGGTCCCAACCTTTACTTAACAGTAACACCCCTAAATCTAGCATTTAGGGGCAACCCTGAACCTTGCCTCCTCAGGCAAGAACCGACCAAGAAGAAAAGAAGTTGAAGGACTGAAGAAGCCGTGCTGAAGCTAAGAGGAGAAGGACTTGGCCCCAGCTCGTCCCCACCTCTAACCTGCTCCAGCGAAATCCCGGTGTGACCTGCAGACAGAAGGCTCAAAAACCCGAATGACCTGCCCTTGCTACCAAAAACAAGACTTTGTCTCCCGTGAGCACCGGATTTGCTCTCCAACAGACTCTGGCCCCAGCCAAATCCTTGAGTCTGCACCCGATGCCTAAGGCCAGGGTTCGAGTGGCGCAACACCAATAGGTCTTCTCCCAGCGATCCTGACCTGCGATCTGTTGATCCCTGACCTGCCTCGACTCTCCAAACAAAACCTGCGGTCTCTTTCTGGAGGACCACCGCGACCAGAGCTGGTAAGAAAACCCGATGCCTAAAGACACCCATAAACCCGACTTCCCACAGCCTTGAGTGGCCCAATAGACGGTGTCCCAGCATCCCCAGGCATCCCAGCTTACCTGTCGGTGGTCACCTCCAGAAGATCTTCGTCCCCAAGCCTGCAGTCTTAGTTGCAACCAGAGAATCTTCTTTTAAATCAACAGGGCACCAGACGGCAAAACTGTATTTTGCACCCTGCCGCCCCAGTGTCGCTGTGGGTGCTCCTTGTGTGCGCTAACGGGGATCCCTCTTTGCCCTGAGCCTTACAACCTTTGCTCCCTCAACCCTGTGGCCTGCTTGTGAGCAGCCACCATCCCGAGGCGCCTAGTGGTCCGGTTACCATTGGGGGAGCTATGTAGTAATATGATTATATGAAGTGTTCTTTCCAACACCTCTTTATTCTTCTGCCATGGATGTCCCTCCCATGTTTTTCCATAGTTGCAGACTTCAGTTCTGTACGGGTTTTCCACAGTATTTCTGGTGGGACGTCTTCTTTCTTCCCCTCCCTTCCTAGCAGCTGGTCTCTCTCTCACCAGTTATCCCTAGTCGGGGATCTTGAGTTGGATCAGTTTGCATACCCTTTTCCGGGGATGGTATTACTCGAGTATCTAATTCAAAGGGAAGGAATCTGCGGCTAGATGTCTCTTATCAGATGAATAAGTTATTTACCTTTGGTAAATCCTTATCTGGTAGAGACAGGGTCTAGCCACAGATTCCTTATGAACCCATCCATCCTCCCCAGTCTGCAAACTGGTTTCTCCTTTTGTCTACCAGATCCCTTTCTGAGCACTTATGTTGGTATCATTGGGTTTAAAAAACATTTTACAAAGTTTCTTTTTAGGCACACTGTTTACATAAGCAGTTTCTAAAAGTGGCTCTGCTTTTTTAGCATGGAAAATAGTCACAGAAGAAACTGACGTCCGCTCATCAAGGGAGGGCTTAAATGGACTGTCGACATGATTCCATCCCGCTGTAAGGAGGTACAATTTCCCTGTAGTAACTTCATACTGCCCCAGAAGAGGATGTGTCCTAATGGCTAGAGCAGTCGACTTTGAAGGTGGGAAACCGGGTTCAAGTTTTGGCAGGGATGCTCAACATCCTGTGATTCTGGGCAAATCACTTAATCTCCCAGTGCCTAACAAAATGAATGTGTCGATCTGTAACACAACTGGTGCTCATGTAAAGCGCTCTGATACCTTTGGGTCGAGTTGGCGCTATATAAAACTCCACAAAAAAACAGTGGTGGAACAGAACCGCATATAAGCACCACCATGGCACACTGACACCAGTTACTTTCTTTCTGCACCCATTGATGTGGAACTGGAGCCCCACTCCTAGCATCATTTTTTTTCCAGCAACTCCAAAGTTATTCAAGCAGTATGCCAGGGGCAATGTTTTCTTTAAAAACAACAGTATTCAAGGCATGGCTTAGGAAGCAGATACTGGCACATAAGCATACAACGTTTTGCTTTAATGATTGAGGTCATAACTCAGTTGTGCGATAATTGTGCTCTCATATTTCCTGAGTCGATCAGGAAGTGGCAAGAGCCCAAAGTCGCAGAGCATAGGAGAAAGTTGCGTTCGAGACCGAGAAAAGGGAAAGCCACCTAAAGACTGTGGATCTTATTGCCCAATTTCATTTATTAATGCTGATGCCAAAATATATGCCAAACTTTTGGCTAATCGCCTTACTCCTTTGATGCCTAATTTGGTTTCTAGCCAAAAGCATGGCTTCATAGCCGGTCTAGATACGTCGACTCATACTAATACTGCTATAATGGCATTTGATTTAGCTAATCAAACTGGTGTTAAGTTGGGCAAGATATTATTGCATGCGGAGAAAGCCTTCGACCGTGTGGCATAGGGCTCGTACTTCATTCGGAATTTCTGGTCGATATTCGGATTTGCTGAAGGCGCTTTATCGCTCACCACAGGCCAAATTAAGTTATGCAGGTTCACAATCTAGGCTTTTCCGTATAAATAGGGGTGTACGCCAGGGATTTCCCCTCTCACCACTATTCGCTTTATACCTTGAACTTTATATCCGGGTTTTGCTTGCTAATCAAAATATTTTACCACTATCTCCAAGACCCAATGAATTAAAAGTCAATCCCTATGCAGATGATATTGCTATTTTCCCGACGCATACGGCCCAATCTTTAGAATTATTCAAGAAGCAGGGAAATCGGGTCTTTTTCTGGATATAAACTGAACACTAACAAAACTCAGGTCTTACTGAATTTCAGACCGGGTAGTCCTATTATGGGAACATGCTCTGAAGCTACTTATTTAGGTATTTGTATTTCGCCCCAGATCGAAACTATAATCAAATTAAATCATGAGGTCTTACTGTGGAAACTTAGGAACTGGCATAAACTACCCATTAGTAAAATAGGCAGATGTAATATTAAGATGACGATTCTCCCGAAATGTATGCATCTATTTCGTTCTGTTCCTCAGAGTTTCTAATAAGTTTTTTACTAAGTTAGATGGGGCAGTGAGCAGTTTTATATGGGGGTATAAGCATTCTTGCAGCGCACTTAATTTCCGAAAGTATCCATTTCACCAAGGTGGCCGCTCATTTCCTGATTTTAAAACTTTATTATTGGGCATCTTTCACAAGTAGATTATGCAGTCTTCTTTCTTATAGGGGCTAGGAGTTCAATCATAAACTTTTGTTAGGCCAGGATAGCTGTAGATCTCTCTACCGGATCCATGACCGGAACTACTCTAAGAGGGTACAATTTAAGACCCTTAGGGGCCTAGGCTTTATTTGACGAGAAATTGTTATTAGGTATTCTTTACCGATATATTTTAATAAATTTCCTTTATGGGATAATCCTTTTCTTCCAGACATTTTTCATGATTGGATAGTGAAGCAATGGGCTAGCCTTGGGGTGGACAAGTTGGAAGATCTCGGACTGTGATGGCTTCCAAACTTTTCAAAACCTGCAGGATACTTTTCTGATACCACAGCAACATTATTATGAATACTTATAACTCCTACGATTTTTTTGTGTATTAAATCGGTAGAGACTCCGGAATTACTGATATTTTTAAATGATCCTCCTCAGAAGACCATTTGTGCGGCATATAGGCTTTTTTGTCAGGTTAGACCCGATCCTTGTTTACAGCTAGCTACAAATTGGAGTTTAACTCTTTCGATTGCAGTAACTCTTGCAATGCTGGAGGAGGCATTTTCAACGTAAAAGATGCTGTTTGGTCTATTAATTTGAGACTGTAACAATTTAAGACAGTCTGCATTTTGTACTACTCGCCCTATAAGATAGTTAGGTGGGGGCAAACAAGAACCTATTTATCAAATAATACGGTTAATTGTCCTAATTGTCGAGGATATGGGGCTAATATTGTCCATGTGTTTGTTACATGCCCACAGCTAAGGGCTTTCTGGCACGAGGTTATACTGCTCTGTAAAAACCGTCTCCGATGAGTTCTGACTCTCCCTAATTAAGAGATTGTTGGGTTATAAGAAGGATGCTAATCAGGTACGTTGAGCATTAAAGTCTATAATTATAGTTCTAGACCCACTATCTCCAGAGCTCGGACTTCCCCAAGACATTGTAATGCTGCAGAATGGTGGGCTATTGTTATGGAGTTTTTCAGAGGGAGAAGGCCTTGGCTAAAGTTAGAGGCTTAAAGTCGATGCAGAGATTTAATGTGGTGTGGCATCGTATGAGTCCAGATTGACTGTTAAACTCTGTGGAATTATAGTATGCAATATTTTTTCTCTTTACTTCTTTTGTTCTCTACTCCCCTAGTGATAAGACTGTGTATTGAAAAATATAATATGCTGATGTATCTGCTTTTGTTTTGCCTCCCATGCAAAAAATTTATTTAAAAAAAGTTATATTCTGAACCCAAAAATGTGTCAGGACTACACAGTATTTGAAACTACAACAGTAAAAGCAGCAACATGTATGTAGCATGTTCATCATTATCGTGGGTTTCTGATTACAGCCATCTGATCAGTTTGTTCTGTTTTGTGCTGCAGTTAGGAGTTATTCCTAATGAAGTAACTCTTGCAAGAATGAGAGAAATTAGTTTTGAACTGGATTGTCTAGTAGATGGAATTCGATTTAAACACCTGAAACAATCCTTGTTGTTCTCAGTGGATTTAAAAGCTCAGAATATCCTGAAGGCTTACCAGATTTCTGCAGGATTGATTAAATGCCTTGGCTTCATTATATCACTGATGCATATAGAAGATGCATATAAGGGAGAAGGAGAAGTTAGTGACTTTTGCTCTCATTGTTACTGGACACCACACTGAGGACCTTTTAGTTCCAGTGTGCCATATTTATTTCAAGCATAAAAGGAAAAAGACCTGCATTGAAGGGTAAAGCAGTGACTCGTGATCAAATTTACTCCTAGTTTACAGAATCCAGTTTTAATTATTTTGCAATCCCCTTTCAAAATGTGTGCCTAGCACCAGATAACAACAATCCAACTTTCTCCACATTCCGGTCTTCACTTTTCTGGTTTCTGTGGACCTTCGATTCTAGTCTCTTCTCAGCATACATTCATATTAGTTTGCTGGACTTTGTTGCACTTATTTTCTTAAGTTGATTTGGCCATCTCATTCTCACTTAGACAAACATAAAGGTAGTTTGCGGAATGATTGAGTGTGTTTGTGTGCATGTGTGTGAAAATATATATATATATATTTAGATGCTCTTAAGTGCGATAGATATGCCCAGGCATGGGTCCTGGCATCAACCTACCTTTGCCCTCTCATTGCACCTCACTAAGACCAATAGGCTGAAACTTGGCCGTTCCGATTGGACTATTTCTGTTGGAGGAGGACAAGGTCTGATTTGCATGTCTAGCCTGTCAGGAGTTTCTCAGCTGATGGCAGTGTGGCCCAAAGTAATTACTGATGATTGGCATTATTTCATGCATTCGCCCTATCCTTTTCTTTTTGCCAGTTATGAAAACTAACTCCAAGTTAACTTTCATTAAAACTAGCATGTCTACCAATTATACAAGAACAGAAATCTGTATTGTGGAAATACTGACACCATTGCACACCAAGTCAACTAACAGCTGCTCGTGGCTTCTGAATAATTTTCTGTAGAAATTGTACTATTTTCAGATTGCATTTCTCATCCCTATCACCAATATCATAACATTGGTGTCATTCAACCATATCACACAATCTTAATTTTAGTTATACATTTGCATTAATTCTGGCCGATGTTGGAACCCGAACCCACATAGTATTTTGAAAATGACCTCTGTTTAGAACTGCCCCAAAGTAGGTCAAAAGGTCAATGGAGACTAGTTCATAGAGCTGATGGAACCCAGATTTATACCTTTATATACCCGTTTTGAACTAAGATACGCAAGTATCAAGCAGTAGTTACATGTAATTTCTTACGGTGAACACAAGCAGGTGTCTGGGTGAGATCAGAGCTAGTGACCCTCAGATAGTAACTAAAATGGTAAACCGTTTCATTTGAGCAAGCTGTTGGTTTGTCTTGCCTTGACAGTCAAAATGCAAAAAGTGCTACACATCAGGCACTTCCTGTGGACATTGTTAGCTTGAGCAACAAAACAATGCTGAAGCAGGTTAAAGTTCTAGTAATATGAGCATGGATGTTTTAAGTTTTGTCACAACTAGTACTTCCTAATTTTTAACATAGGGTACATTTTTGCTCTAAATCACTTTGCCATTTCTTATTTTTAGTGTCGAGCCTGCAAGCTCATTTGCTAGTGCATGCAGCTCACTTGCGAGGCACTATTGTTTTCAGTAGAGGGCTTAGAGCCCGCCTACTGCTAACCATTTGTTGGCATCACACCACTCTTCTTTGCTGCCTTCCTTAATTGGCCTGTGCACATGAAACGTCATTTTCAATACTTTTTGTTGAGCATGGACCAAGCACAGATTGATTCAACTAATCCTGCCCTTCTGCTGTTCTCGATGTGATTGAGGTACTATTTCTTCCACCTCCCACTCCTTGTGCCTGCTGCTTCCTTCGTAGCGCTTGCTTTTTATTTCCTTGTTTAGGTCGAGCTGAGATGAGGTAGGTATCAGCCACCATGCTACTGGTGGCCATGTTAGGTCCGTTCATTTTTCTTGGATGCTGTTGTGTATCTAGCAGTATTTTATTTTGCCGCCTAAGGAAGAGCATAAGCTCCAGGCTGCTTTCCTAATTTTAAGGATCTCCTGGTAATTTGCGGCATTGCGGGGGTGAGGTATGAAGCAACTTACAGGGCTGTGAGTGTCTCCGTAGGTGGGTGGTTATCTGAAGTCGCCTCATTTACAGCCCTGCCATATCTGATAGAATTGACTCTACATAAAAAGGAGAAACATGAGTTTAATTAAGAAATTAGATTAATTGCCAGTTTACACATGTATGTCTAGGACAGTTTGTTCTGACCCGAAAAAATCTATCATGACACAATATCGGACAAAAAGTGCTTTTTTCTTGATTTTGTTTCTCTCTGGGGTTGGCTTTTTTGACCGTGCATGCTTACTATTCAGGATTTGATACATTGGCATTTCAGCCCAATAGTTGGTGGAGCTGGAACACACACATTCTAAGCTTACTGATTTGTCACCAGTGTGTGCCAATAGCGAGCCTCCGGAGACGTCAATCTGTTCTGCCTTTGCATGGTAGCCCTAAGCTTCCACCTAACCACTTAACAAGCATTCGGGAAGGGGGGGGAGAGAAACCCAGATTGGCCTAATGATATTTGACCCCCTCAGAGCTCTCTGAGCTGGTGAGAGGCATGCACGCTTCATCCTTCTGTTGACACTCCTAGGGCCTACATAAGTTGAGATAGTGGCCCTGACACCACCTAAATCCTATCAAAGCGTTATCGACAATCATAACATTCTACAATCTAGTGGTATGTCATTGGGTTATTGTGGCTTCTATAGATATTGGTTTTTAAGGTTCTCGTCTGAGGTTCAAAACTAAGCGTGGTAATCTCATTTTTTCATGCTTGCCAGATTGATACAATATTTAACTGGAACATAACATCTTGTAATAAATACTGCACTATGAAATGACAACGGATGTGGCTGCAAGCATAAAACCACAACTAGTAATGGTATTGATTCTTAACTCCATCTGACCCAGTGTTACAGAGGGCTGAAGGGACTATGCAATATTAATCTGAAAATGTGTGCCATGATTAGCATTTTACAACTAAGTAATATACATATACATATTTACGTTATCTTGACCCCCTACATATGAACCATAAAATTATAATTTGATGAACTTATGTTCAACTATGTATTATATCTGTATCTTTTAAGCTGGGCCAGTGGTCATTGACTTGATGCATTCTCTCAGATTCCCGGACAGTGTTTAGTGATATGATGTATTTTTATTAAATAAATAGGTTCATGAAGTCTTTCTTTTATATTATTTGACTGCCACTGGGATATGATAGAGCCATCTAGCTGCAGGTTACTTACCTCAGAATTTCCTGTGCACACTAGTAGGTGGCGTCAGTCTGCTTCGCATGGCATTGTCCGCCTGAAGTGACGTCTGCATCACCTATATAGGCGCACCAATGGCAATTCTTTTCTTTTCACGCAAGGTAGTGCAGATGAGTGAAGAGAGCTCTACCCTCTCACTTTTTGACAGTTTTTTGGGTGGACATTTTGTCGAATATTTTTGGTGTGTAGGTTTCGAATGTCGATGTCGAAGACTTCTGGATTCGAACTGTGCACCGCCTGCTATCGCACCATGTTGGTGACAGATACACACTTAGTTTGTCTCTGGTGCTGGGAGAGTGACCACAACTCGAAGTCATGCTCCAGGTGCTGAGTTGTGGCTCTGAAGGCTTTGAGAGTGGTCCCTGAAGCTGCTTGCGGCCCGGCTTTCGACTCCATGCTGTTCGTCCCGGAGGTCTCATTCCTGACGCAAAGCACAGGCGGCACACTTGAGTCCTAGGTCAGTTCTTCAGCCTTCTTTTGAGGGGCTAGAAATGGAGGATGATTGGTAGGGGTCGCTGGATCCTTTATAAGACAAGCCTGAGCACGAAATGTACTGTTAAGAGGAATTTGGTGAGGCCAATGGCCTGGATTCTGGCCTTTTTTCTCCCCCCTACTGTGGCTACAGAGAAAGGAGCTTCATATGCTATGGTGTCGAGAAGAGAAACTGAGGTCCTGGACCTCCAGCTCCCTATGGAGGTCTTGCAGCCTAATGTCTCCTTTTCGGAACCTCTCCTGCCATTCAATGAGGCCTTGACTGATGTCCTTCTGGGAAACTGGTCCAAGCCCAGCACAGTGGCTCCTTTGAACAGGACAATCGCCCTGCAGCGTGCCACCCAAAATTCCTCACCAACCACCCTACCTCCGAGAGCTTTGTGGTCCAAGCCTCTACCTCACAAGGGGTGTTCCTTTTCGCGTCCCCAGACAGGGAATCCAAGAGGTTGGATAGTTGGGGCAAGACATTTTTTTCTTCAGGTAGCCTTGCATTGCAGTTGATGAACACTGCATGCCTATTGGGCCGCTAAGTCAACTCCATGTGGTAAATGGTTGCACAGGTTTTACCTGACTATTCTCTTCCAAGCAGTATCTGACGGGAGAGAGGCAGCAAAGTTCACCATTCGGTGTGGGCTTGACACCATGGACTCGTTGGGCAGATTAAGGTCATTGACTGTGGCTGTTCGATGCCATGCCTGGCTCAGAACTTCTGGCTTTTCTGGGGATATCCAGGCTTCCCTTATGGACATGCCCTTTGATGGCACCTGTCTCTTCGGAGACCAGGCAGACATGGCCCTGGAGCGCTTTAAGGCCTCTTGGGCCTCTCAATACCCACCTGTTCCCCATCTGTTTTTTTCACTATCGTAGCCATGGAAGGGGCTTTCAGCTACGCCAGCCATATCCCACCCACAAGACAGCGCAAGTTCAGCAACCTCTGCTCGGTCACATCTCCTTTCGACCCCATGGGTCAGGTGGCCAGAGGTCCAGTCAGTCCACTCCTACCCCTGCAGCCTCTAAACCTTCCTAGTCCGGCCCTTCAAGATCATGGGCAGCTGATTTGTGGCGGGATCAGCCATCCCCTCTACCACTGACAAAACATCCCATCGGAATAGTGGGTTCTTCAGATCGTATGAAGGGGCTGCTCCTTCCCCTTTGAGACTGCCCTTCCCTCCGACTTACAACCGGCTGACAGAGGACCACAGGAATTTGCTTATGGAGCAAGTCAAGACTCTCTTGGCATAGGGAGCCTTAGAGAGGGTTCTGCCGCCAAAAGTCTGCTGTGGTTGCTATTCCTGCTACTATCTGGTCCCGAAAAAGGACATGGCCTTCGTCCTTTTCTAGATCTGTGAGCCCTCAACTGCTTCCTCAAAGTAGAAAGGTTTCAAATGCCCACTCTGGCTCAGGTCTTGTCTGCCCTAGACCCAGGGACTGGATGGTAGCATTGGACTTAAAGGATACCTATTTTTACATTCCTGTCCTGGCTGCATATCGGCGCTACCTGCGGTTCACGGTAGGCCACGAGCACTTTCAGTTAACAGTGCTCCCCTTTGACCTTACTAGTGCCACTCAGGTTTTTACCAAGGTGATGGCAGTAGCAGCTCATCTGCGCAGATCAGAGGTGTCAGTCTACCTCTCTCGACGACTGGCTGTTGAAGGCGAGCTTGCTTCCAGACTGTCCTCTCCCACCTCCAGGCTATTGCGAATCTCCTGCTTTCGCTGGGGTTCACTATCAATGTGCTGATGTCACACCTGACTCCCTCTCAGATGCTCCTTTTCATAGGAGCTGTTCTGGACACAGCACAGTTTTGGGTCTTTCTTCCCGAGCGGTGAGTCAAGGATATTCAGACTGTGATAATGATGTTTCAGCCTCTATCCTTGATTTCGGTGATACTGACTCTGAGGCTGTTGGGCCTCATGGCCTCCTGCATCCTGCTAGTGACACATGCCAAATGGCATATGTGGGCTCCGCAGTGGGACCTGAAGTTCCACTGGGCAGAGAATCAGGGGAATCTCTCCAACTTGGTGCACACCTCAGAGGATACTGCACTGGATTTGCAGTGGTGGCTGACCTACCGCGATTGAGTCGGAGGCAGGGTCCTCTTCCTATCCCAACCAGATCACACAATAGTGACAGATGCATCAATCTTGGAATGGGGTGGCCATCTGGGAGAGGTGGAGTTCAGATGACTCTGGTCTCCGACGTAATCCGGACTCCACATCAACTGGCTGGAGCTCCAAGCAATTTACTTGATATTGAAAGCTTTTCTCCCTTCACTGAAGGGAAAGCTGGTTCAGGTGTACACCCCCGCCATGTGGTACTGCTACATAAGGGCAGGGTGGGGTCCTGGACCGCTTGTCAGGAGTCCCTGCGTCTCTGGACATGGCTGGAACAGCAGGGTATATCCCTGGTGGTTCAAACTCAGCCGCCAAAGCCTAGCGGATCACAAATTGCGTCTCCATCTGTAGGTGGGGCAAGATCTCTTTCAGAAGTGGGGAGAGCCTTAACTAGATCTGTTCGCCTATGCTGAGAATGCGCAATGTAACAGTTTAGCGTGCTCGAGTTTCCAAGGCAGCTTTCAATCTCGAGTGGTGCTCAGGCCTCCTGTAGGCCTTTCTGCCAATACCACTCTTGTCCATAGTGCTCAGGAAGATCAGGAGCAACTGGGCCCAAGTCATTGTCGTGGCTCCGGGCTGGGCACAGGGAGTCTGGTATCCCGAGCTTCTCTAACTGTGCATCGATACCCCGATCAGGCTGCCCCTTCAGGAGGATCTTCTGTCGCAGCAACAGGGGAGGGTCCTCCACCTGAACTTGCCAACTCTTCGACCTGCGTAGAGATTGAGAGGCGGCAGTTGACAGCATTGGACCGAAGTCTGTGCGGTGATTTTGTAGGGTGGCATTCCTCTACCAAGACCGTGTATACCTGCCGGTGGCAGAAATTTGTAAAATATTGTACAGAAAGGTCTATTGACCCCTTTCTGCTTCCCTCTCTCAAGTCCTTCTCTTAATTTTGACCCTTTGCCAACAGGGCTCTGCTCTGGGCACTCTTAAAATTTTCCTTGCTTCCTTGTCTGCCTTCTTTAGGCTGCCATACCAACTCTCTTTATTTAAATCCCATATTGTGGACAGATTTCTTAAGCAGCTTTTACACATGTTCCCACCTGCCCCATTCATCATGCCTCAGTGGGACCTTAATTTGGTTCTCTTCTTCCTGATGTGCGCTCAATTCGAACCTCTGCACAACTGCCCCCTCCGGCAGTGTTCCATCAAAACAACTTTTTTAGTGGGAATGACTCATGCCAGGAGGGTGAGCTAATTTTGCAGGCTCTGTCATCCGAGCCTCCTTACTTGATCTACTCTGATAAGTTGGTGCTTCGCACTAAGGCCTCTTTCTTACCAGAAGTTGTCAAACGATTCCACGTGAGGCAATCATTCCCCTTTGCCCACTTTCTATGCTCCTTCGCCCCCTCAAGAGGAGTGACTCCACCGTTAGTACCCAAAAAGAAGCTGTTCCTGGGATATGTTGGATGAAAGAAAGGTTGTGTTGTGCAGAATAGGACTATCTCACATTAGGTCTTCCTCTGCATCAAAATGTGATACGCTCTGGCCAAGAAACAGCCTCCTGAAGGCTTCAGAGTTAATTCCAGCAGAGCTAAGGCTGCGACCACAGCGTTGCAACATGATGTTCCAGTCCTTGACATTTGTCAGGAAGCAACATGGGCGTAACAGCTCCATTTCACTAAGCACTACTGCCTAGTCCGTCAAGTTCACAGGGATGACCCTTTTGGCAGCTCTGCGATGCAGGACTTCCTGTTCTAAACTTGGCTACAGTCCCTCCTTCGGAGATGGTATTGCTTGGGTATCTATTCTGATGTAAGGAATCTGCGGCTAGATGTCTCTGTCAGATGGAGAAGTTACTTATCTTCAGTAACACCTAATATAGTAGAGACGTAATCTAGCTGCAGATTACTTACCGAACCACCCATCCTCCCAGCACTGCCGACTGGTTTTTAGGGTCAGGGATGAACCTTTTTTCAGGGCCCTACTTGTGCCCTTCATGTCTCTGTGCTCCTGGCGTGGAAAGATGTGAAAAGTAATGGACGTCAACGTTCCGAGGTGGTGCCTATGTAGGTGACGCGGACATCATTTCCAGTGCAGATGCTGCTGACCGACACCACCTATTGACGCGCAAGGATATTGCTCGAGCAAAAGACTTCCGGATCCAGCCTGGGATATATTGAGCAAGGAACCTGCGGCTAGCATGTCTCTACCAGATGAGGAGTTATCGAAGGGAAGTAACTTGTCCTTTAGTGCAGTCTTATTTCCTTTTTTTTCCCAAAATGTTTTTCCCATAATTTGATTAAATCACTGATAATTCTCAGTGAATTTTTTTCCATCTGCTGTCCTCTTCTTTTTATTGTGTTTTATCCTGACTTGGTCTTTGGCGCTTCTACCACACTTCAAATGTCCGCAACATTTATTCTTCTGTACTTGGTGCTCGTGCAGCTATTGCCATTCTCCAAGCCTGGATTTGAATGCTTGCCGCGTCATGCTTAAACTTATGGCCCTTCAAATAACATTCTCCGTTACTCTGTGGTGCTTTACAATTTCCCAGAAGGCTACGATTGCTTACAACCTCTTGTGGGCATTCTGAATGCTTTTGTGCAAATGCATTCCACCCGCTGCTTACCATTGGCTTTGTGGTTTGTAACTCGCAGTCCTTCTATTAGCTGTCTTTAATTGCTTTAGGCTGTCACTCCAGTGGCCCATATCACGTTTACTGTATTCTTCCACAAACTCGCTTTCTGTAAACAGGCCTTTAAATCTTGTTATGGTATTACATTTGTTGTGCATTCAAAGACAGAGGTCAAATGTCAGGTCGGGCTCAGTCTTCAGAGAGCTTGTGGTTTACTTTTCATTCTCTGACAACATTGAAATGCATATAAATTAACTATGCTGATATTTCAGAATATATCAGAATTAGGAAAGTACAAAGAAAGCACATTTTTTAATAATTCTGTAGAGTGCTGGAAACAATGAAATATGATCAAAATTCATCAGTTCACTAGGTGATGAAATTTCCACACATTATCGTTTGTACGCAGTAAAACTATGTATTTGCAAATGTAATGGTAATTTCAATTGCAAATGTGTTGTCTAATGGCAGTGCACTAGCAAACCATGTATATGCCACACAACCTCACTTCACGCTACACCATTCCATTCCCTGGCCCTCACTCCCTGCCCCTTCACTCCTTGCCCCTTCACTCCTTGCCCCCTCCACTCCTTGCCCCTCCACTCCTTGCCCCTCCACTCCTTGCCCCTCCACTCCTTGCCCCTCCACTCCTTGCCCCTCCACTCCTTGCCCCTCCACTCCTTGCCCCTCCACTCCTTGCCCCTCCACTCCTTGCCCCTCCACTCCTTGCCCCTCCACTCCTTGCCCCTCCACTCCTTGCCCCTCCACTCCTTGCCCCTCCACTCCTTGCCCCTCCACTCCTTGCCCCTCCACTCCTTGCCCCTCCACTCCTTGCCCCTCCACTCCTTGCCCCTCCACTCCTTGCCCCTCCACTCCTTGCCCCTCCACTCCTTGCCCCTCCACTCCTTGCCCCTCCACTCCTTGCCCCTCCACTCCTTGCCCCTCCACTCCTTGCCCCTCCACTCCTTGCCCCTCCACTCCTTGCCCCTCCACTCCTTGCCCCTCCACTCCTTGCCCCTCCACCCCCTGCCCCTCCACCCCCTGCCCCTCCACCCCCTGCCCCTCCACCCCCTGCCCCTCCACCCCCTGCCCCTCCACCCCCTGCCCCTCCACCCCCTGCCCCTCCACCCCCTGCCCCTCCACCCCCTGCCCCTCCCCGCCCCTCCCCGCCCCTCCCCTCCCCGCCCCGCCCCTCCCCTCCCCGCCCCTCCCCGCCCCTCCCCTCCCCGCCCCTCCCCTCCCTGCCACTCCCCTCCCTGCCACTCCCCTCCCCGCCACTCCCCACCCTGCCACTCCATTCTACGATACTCAATCTTTTCCTACAAGCCACTCTACGCCACTTAATGCTAGGATATCCCCCTCTACTCTAAGACACTGACACACCACTCCACGACACGTCCAAACTATGCCCCTCCACTCCAACACTTACCCCTCTCCAATCTACCCCACCCCACTGTACCCCTGTCTATCCCACTCCAGTCCTCTCCAATATACTCCACTCCAATACAACCTACCCCACTCTACACTAATGCACCATACTTCAATGTACCCCAATCGACCCCACTGCACCCCAGTCTACAGACCCACCCCAATCTACCCCACTACAATCTACCCCAAACCACTTCAGTACAATCAACCTGACTCTACTCCAATCTACCCATTCTACCCCAATCGACCCATTCTACCCCAATCTACCCAATCTACCCATTCTACCCCATTCTACCCCAATCTACCCCATTCTACCCCATTCTACCCCAGTCTACCCCAGTCTACCCCATTCTACCCCATTCTACCCATTCTACCCAAATTTCCCCATTCTACCCCAATCTACCCATATCTACCCATTACAATCTAATCTACCCCAATCCACTCAACTCCAATCTACCCCAGTCCATTTCGATTCCAATCTATCCCATTCCAATCTACCACACCCCATTCGGCCCCAGTCCACTCCAATATACCCCACTGTAATGTATTAAAAAAGACCCCACTACAGTCTATCCCAGTCTACTCCACTCCACTCCAATCTACTGCAGCCTATCCCAATCTACACCACTCCACCCAACCTAATCTACCTTACTCCACTCCACTCCACCCCACCCAATCTATCCCACTCCAATTGAACCCACTCTGAACCTCTCCACTCCAATCCAGTAGTCTAATCTACCCCACTCCAAACTTCTCCATTGTATCCCAGTCTAATCTACTGGTCTGTTCCACTGTAGTCCAATCTACTTCAGCCTCCACCAATCTACACCACTCCTCTCTACCCCAATCTACCCCACACCACTTTGCCCAGAGAGTTCATTGCACTCACAGGGACACAGCTTTCACTTTCAGCCCCCGTCGATTGAACAGATTCTCCAGGTAGCCGGAACAACATCAGGTGGTACATCTGATCCCTGCCCACTGAAGGTTATGCATCTCTTCAATGACCTTCTGAGCGAGCAATTATACTTACTCTTTGCAAATGTAATTTAATCTAACCATTTCCCTACACCTTGGAAAACAGCTTCCGTACTACCCCTTCTAAAAAAAAACAATCTAGACCCCCAAGAACCAGGAAATTACAGACCAATTGCTAGGATACCATTTGCCTCGAAAGTACTAGAGAAGCTTCTGAACAGACAGCTGTCTCATTTCCTTGCAGAAGCAAATGTGCTAGATTACTCACAATTCGGCTTCCGGGAAGGTCACGGAACAGAGACGGCTCTGTTAATGGCAACCGAGGAGCTTAGGAGCATTCTGGACGCCGGGGGGAAGGCCGCCTTGATTTTGTTAGATCTATCGGCGGCCTTTGACACGGTAAACCACGACACTCTTCTCATCCGGCTCAAGGAGGCTGGAGTGCACAGGTCAGCTCAGACCTTTCTAGCATCCTTTCTGTCCAACAGATCCTTTACGGTGGAACTGGGAGAAGCAAAATCTAAAGCCTTTAGGTCCCCTTGTGGGGTGCCCCAGGGGTCGTCACTAAGCCCCACTCTTTTCAACCTTTACGTGGCGCCCCTGGCGGCTATTATCAGGAATTGTGGCTTTCTCCCAGTTTCATATGCACTTGACACTCAAATAGTGGTCTCGATCTCCAACAATACTCTAGAAACAGCGACCAGGTTCAAACAATGTATGGAACAGGTCACTTGCTGGATGCAGTCTAACTGCCTCAAGCTGAACGGAGACAAGAGTGAAGTGATGCTGCTAGGTTCTGGCTTACAGTCCTGGTCCCAGGAGTGGTGGCCAGACAATTTGGGGCAATGCCCATCACCAGTACACAAGGTAAAAAATGTAGGCATACTCATTGATGACAAACTGTCCTATGAAGCACAAACTAATAAGCTATCATCCTCGATCTGGTTCATCCTAAAGATGATCAGGAAACTACTACCTTTCATCCCTCTGACATCATGCAAAACGGTAGTAACAATGTTGGCTTTATCAAGGTTAGACTACGGTAAAGCGCTTTTTGCAGGGATTCAGACCCAATTTCTTACGAAACTTCAACGCTTACAAAATGCAGCAGCACGGTTGGTGCTGAACATACCCAAGCATGAACCAATAGCCCACGAATTAATAGCTCTGCACTGGCTACCTATGAAAAACAGAATACAATTTTAATCCTTGTGTCTGGCATACAAGGCCCTACAAGGTGTGGGCTCTCAGTTCCTAAAAACCCATCTGGTAAGGTACCAGCCCAACAGGTCCTTGAGATCCAGTAACCTTAACCTGATCCAGGTCCCCAGATATAAACAACTCAGATACGAGGGAGAAGCTTCCTGCTGTATGCAGCGAAGGCTTGGAACCAGCTTCCAATCTCAATTAAAAACAGCCCCTCTTTACTGTCCTTTCGGAAAGAGATAAAAACATGGTTATTCAGTTCGGATTAGCCGTGCTCTGGCTGAGCAGCTCGGTCAAGTACTCTGATTTAGCGCCAAGATGCCCATGGGCGTTCGCTGCGCTTTACAAATCCATACATCAAATCAAATCCATACAAATCCATAAAATCAAATCACACCACTCCAGTTTACCCCACACTGCCCCACTATACCCCAATCTACTCCACTCTATCCAAATCTGCCCCACTATTATCAATCTCATTCTACTTCACTCTGCCCTAGTCCCCTTTACCCCACTCCAATATACCCCACTCCACCCATCCCACTAATTTTTAGCCATGCTCAAGAGCAGCCACACTGGAATACAGCATAGCTAAAACTTTTTTCCAAAGCCAAGAGCTCTCTGGTAAGCTAGACCTATCGGCTTTGCCAGTGCTTGTTAAAATGTTCTGTTGGCCTGCCTCCATTTTCGGAACAGCAAATGGCCTCAACGAAGTAAATCAAGTGCAATAAGATGATCTAGCCCTGCATTAACGGCGCAAAGTAAGAAGTAGCATTTTCCACTAAAATGAAAATGCATCCTGATACAGTAGTGGAACTATTGTTTGCTCTTCTTCCTGATATTTGTTTCCTTTTAGGCATTAACTTACTACTGATTTCTATTGCCATCTCAATTTCTTTGTAGAGCACCACTTTTTGAGAGTATAGACAGTGAGACCATGTC
This sequence comes from Lissotriton helveticus, assembly GCF_964261635.1. Lineage (NCBI taxonomy): Eukaryota > Metazoa > Chordata > Amphibia > Caudata > Salamandridae > Lissotriton > Lissotriton helveticus. Next base: position 959,928,801 of record NC_136070.1, on the reverse strand, counting down.
CTTAATCTAACAGCTATTTTCCTTCCTGCTGGCTGTATGTCATTGGCATGTATGTTCGTAGAATGTATGGTTGTAGGTACAAATGCTTTGCATACTCTTTCCATCTAGTGTTGGACTTGGATATTTCAAATTATTTTTCTTCGACGAGGCTTTTGGTCACAGGAGGTTGTAACTCCTTCCTTAGATCACAATGCACCTGGGAACGGACTTCTCCTTAGATTGTTTTTTTATGCCATCGGGTTCTCCGAGACAAATACATTTTCTGCGGCCATTTCGGGCCCAGCTACAAATTTTTCACTCAGAACTGGGAACAATCACTGCACACATTCCTTGAGTTGTTACAAAGTTAACTCTATCCTAACCTCAATTGACCCAGTCCATGCCTGTTAGACAGCCGCAACCCTTTTTGACCACCGATGTCTTTGCATTGGAAGATATCAGAAGATTTGGCAGACATTTCAGTTCTGCTCAGCGTAAACCAAGGATCCCTGGGCCAACCACCACAAGGTCTGTATCCACTGTCTCTCCCTGGATTACCTTCCGCATCACTTTCCAATGCAAGAAGACATTGATTTACTAGAGGGAAAGTTCTGATCATGCCAGAAAATGCAATGCTGGTCATTATCCATCGCCTTGGACATCTATGGCGAGCAGTACTCGCCCCATTATGAAGAGGAGGATGCAGGCACCTCTGAAACCCTGGCAGCCCAATCCACTCCTAGCCCGGAGATGTGATCTTTGAGCACTTCCGAGAGAGGAGAGGTAAACCCTTCTCCTCTGACACTTCCACACACCATGAAGAGCCGAAGGACTGCAAGTGACAACCCTTCTCCGAGGTCAAGCTCTGCTCCTGTGAGGGTCTCGCGTCGAACCGGCAAGGAAAAAGGCCTCGGCCTCCAATCCAGTGCTGCCCTTAGGTCCTGCTCAACATAGAGACTATGCTCTCGCTCAAATGGCACTGAGCCCTCACCTTCAGAACCAAAATCTGCACCTGGGGCGCCTCCAAAACAAAGCCCAAGACCCCTTTGACTCCAACCAGTGAGGCTCCCATCCTCAAAAAAGTAGCTGAAGAACTGTACACTAGGCAAACGCTTCTCTTTATTGGCCCTGAAATAGCTAGGATTTCCGCCAAAAAGCACAAGGGCCATGCAACATGAAATCCTCAAAAGCATCCCACTCCTAAGCATGCACCCGCCCCGCAGCCTGCCCCACCTCTACCACAATTCCCTGGACGGTCTTTACATTCTTTTTCAGACCCGGAGAGACTCCTACAACTAGCCCATTGATGTAGGGGGTAGTGATGACCTACAGGACTAAAGTAACTCCCCGATACCCCTAACAGATGTCCAAAATCCAGAGCATTACCCAGCTAAATATCTTAACTAAATGATACTACAGTATTCCATGCAGTGAACGGTTCACCACCATAAAGTCGCCATGCATGTCGGGGAGGACGAAGATGACTTTCTGCTGAAGACCCTCTCCAAGACAGAACGCAGTGTGAAGTTGCCTTTGCTTAAAGGTATACTTAAGTACGCCTGTGACAATTTTAAAGATCCAGTCACACCTCTTGTAGAGAAGTATGTTTCTCCCAATGACGCTCTCTACATTAGAGGTTGGTTTCCCCCAGTCTCCCTGGTGGTACATATTGCCAGAGAGACCCTCATCACAGGCAACTGAAGTCCTACTCCCTGATAAAAAATAAAAAAAACAGCTTGACGCGGCCAGCAAGCGATTAGCAATCTGCGCAACCACCCAATGCTTCTACAACACCTCCCTGATGTCTACAAGGGTTGAGGAGCTGGTTGCAGTGGATCAAACTATCTCCAGTGCAAACATCCTTGATGTCGTGCATGCCACAATTCCCACTTCCTGCACCGTTAATAGCAGTGTCTTGCTTGGCAGTCACACAAGACTTTGCATCTTGAGCTTTAAACCGGTGGTCCAGAAATGACTCCTCAATTGTCCAATTGATGTATAACATCTTTCGTGACCCCAAGAGGATGAGATGTTGGAGAAAATTAAAAAAGATACCAAGATTGCAAAGTCTGTACTGCCCTCCAATCTATCATCTTTAGTGACACTTTTTAGACCACAGTCCAGGGCAGGGGGCAAGATCACATGAGCTCCAAACGCATCAGCGCCCGCAGCTGGTGTTTCATGACCCCCGTCCAGCAGGGGGTACTCAGGAGGAAGTTACAGGAGCAACTAGGGCAGGGATTCCACATCTCCCTGCCCAACATGCCGGCACATGTTCAGTTTCTACACTAAAGGGCGTTTACTCAATGTACTTCCTTATCCAAAAGAAATATGATACCCTGCAACCATTCATGGATCTCAGGCTGTGCAGTCAGTATATCCTGTCGGAGCACTTCCACATGATTGCCTTTCTGAACATGTACCCTCTGCTCCAACAGCAGGACTTCTTGACACTTAGATCTCAGGAATACCTTCTTGCACATACCCATCCATCTAGTCCTATGGTCTATAACTTTGGTTTGTGGTAATTTGACAGCACTACCAATGGAAAGTGCTACCTTGTCAGTCACCAAGGCTCTAAGGGTTTTTACCAAATGGGTGGTGTTCATTCATCTTTTCAGAGCAGGTATCCACACCTTCCCTAATCTCAAAACTGGCTAATCAAGAGCAGCAGCAGGCACCAATGTCTAGCACATACTCGTCCGCTCTAACCCTTCTCCGCAGTTTAGGATGTACCATAAATTCAAGGAACTCCCACTCCAACCTTGCAGATGTAAAACGCTGTCACGTTGAAAGCAGACCCCCAACCAGCAGAGGGAGGAGCCATTTTAACAGCAGCTGGCTCTTTCAGTCTACTTGCCCGTTGGACTATCAGAACTTTAATGAAGCTATTAACTTTGATGGCATAGCAATTATACTGCATGTCAGGTTATACATGTGTCCACTTCCAATAGTGCCTTGCAAGTCAGTTGGCATAAGCAGAGGGTCATTGGGAGGATCTAGCGTTTGTAAAGACCAACACACTTTGCAATGATGGAACAGCAAAAACCAGTGCCTTAACAAGCCTTTCTCAGATCCTCTTCCTCATGTGACCATTAACACAGACACATCACTCACGTCAGCTACTTGGAACTCATGTTAATTAGATTAGTCCTCAAAACTTTCTACTCCCTTGTTAGTGGCAAGGTAGTCCTTGGAAGAACGGACAAACATGACAGCATGTATTACTTACAAATACAGGAGGGCACTCACTTCTCACCAGTAACAAAGCTGGCACTGGGCAGTCCACCTATGCTCTTCTCCTATTGGAACACCATTTAGGTGTATTCAATGACTTTGCAGACCTGTTCAGCAGGTCACATCAAGTCCACAAGTGAGAACTCCAAAGGCAGGTCCTTTAAAGGTACCTCCAGTGGTGGTAGAGCCAAACCTTCTATCTCTTTGCCAACCCAAAAAATGCAAAATACTCAAGCTTTTCCTTTCTGTCCACACCCACAATCCAAGGGGAATGCTCTATGGATGAACTGTTCAGGGGAAATGTGCCTGTGATTATCTACTCCTCCCACACATCCAGTACGTAGTGAGAAGAAAAAGGCAGGTCTGCCTATCAGTCTAGCAGCACCAATTTGGGCTAGACAGCACTGTTACTCAATGTTACTGGAGATGTCTATCAGCCCCCAAGAAGCTTTCAGTCAGGCTGGACTGTCTCCTAGAGCAATGCAGCATAATCGGATACCCAGACCCCAAGCAGTTCAACTTAGCAATCTGGCACCTTGGGTCTTACAGTTTGGATACCTACATCTCTGAGAAAGGTGTGTGGCGATACTCTGAGATGCTCGTAGACCTTCTTGTGCATGCTATAGAGCTGTGTGAAAACAATGCTTAGCAAGGATGGCTAAGAGGAAACTGCTTTATGATCGATCTACAGTCACATATACTACAAACTGAAAAGGTTGCCCTGTGAGCATCTTCACAGAGCTTGTAGTGCTGTAGGTTCACATGTACCTGCACTCGTACCTGGAAGAATGCAGCAATAGCACTTTTTTTTACATTGAGGACATGTTAATGACCAAATATCAATGTGCAGAGCACATATGCTTACTCTCACTCTGCACCCCACTGTCATCTTCCACCCACTGTGCGTAAAACAGTCTTAAGTTGAAGTCAAGTGCCGATGCACGTTGCAGACTAAGGGAGGAGTCCCACAACATCTTATGACTCTGAGCTGCTTTGAAGAAAAAATAACTTGTAATGTCTGATCCCAACTCTAAATAGCAGGAGTATGCAAAGCATGTGACTACAAGACTACGAACAGATTGTTACAGGGTAACCTTTTCCTTCCATCACCAGGTCTCTTCTGTGTGACTCCAATATATTAATGTGTAGACTCTCTTGCTCCCAGGCATGATGTGGCAAGAGAAAGAAATGGCTGACTGGTGAGTAATGTGTATGTTTGTGGTGCAGGAGGGCGTTTGGGAGGTGTATCCTTTTACAAATAGGGGTTTGAGACAGTTCTCTCTTAACAGGTAGAGTTTCATTATCAACACTCATACTCTTAACTGTTTAGTATTAGACTTGATCCACCCCAACCATTTGTTTTGGGTTAACAGTTTCCAAATAGTGGGAACATCTGGAAGAGTTGTTAAAAGAAAGACAACAGGTTGACCCTTGTAATTGAACTCCTTTTCCATAGTCTACTTCAGATTACCACTGCTTCCCTCCAGCCATCTTTTAATTTAATAAGAGCTAAAATGTACAGGATATGAATTTAAGGATAAACAGAAATGGTATGTGCAACTAGTACTGCTTGTTTCAAGAACTGCAAAACCATTTATTGACCATCTGCTTTGTGTCAAAGGAAGCCTAATTAATTAGCAATCTGTATAACTTTATTAATTACGAAGCGCTGGAGTTACAAGTAAGTACCTTTTTCATGTTTAGCTATAAGTGTATGTTTGCAATGAACACAAAGATATCCGATGTGGCACAGCAACACCCTGGTTTCTGTGACTTTAAAAAGTTTATAAGTAGCGCACAGGTGAAGTAATTTTGTTTTCAAGGCAATGGGGTGACAGTAGGGGGGGATCTGAGGATAAATGTCAGTCATGTTTCTTATCAAAAACTAAAACACGTGGCAAATGGGGATGGGTAAATAATGTATACTCACTGCTACCACAATGTCTAGACGTTTATAATTGGCTCTACTATTTTAACTGTATTTCCTTTCTGATAGGGGGAGTGATCTCGGTGCGGTCACCTCCAAAAGAGGTCTGGATATGCGGCCATTCATTGGTCCACTGCGCCAAAGAGCGAGCGAGACGACTGCCACAAGGGACCCAGCTGGGCATTTCCTGCCACAAGGCCAAGATCACCTGGATGGGGGAGGTTGGGATGAAGTGGGACCAGTTGATTCCCACGATGAAAGAGATGGTCGGGAAGTCCCCTGCGCCTGACCTGATTGTTGTACACCTCGGGGAAAATGACTTGATGCAAATGACTGGGGTGGATCTGATTATTCGGATAAAAAAGGACTTGCGCTACTTGATGACGTTATTTCCGCGAGCCCATATTATGTGGTCTTCTCTGTTGCCACGCCGGGTGTGGCTGGGAGCCAAAAAGCCAGCTGCTATTGACCGTACTCGTAAAGAAATAAATCGGGAGGTGAAGCTCTTCTGTAGGCAGGCTGGCATGTTGCAGCTGCAGCATGATGGAATCAGATTTGAAATCCCACATCAGTTTAGCAAGGATGGCGAACAACTGTCTGAATTGGGACTTGAGATTTTTACTGCGGACTTGCAGGGTTCAATTCAGGGTTGGTTGAATGTGCGATAAAAACAATTTATGGGTGTGCGGGTGGGGGGGCTTGGAGGTCGCTTTCATATTGGTTGAGGTCTTTTTTTTTTGGTCCAGTTATGCCCATATTTCCTTTCTATCATCTAATTGAAAAAAGTAGACCTGGTAACCTTGGTTTCACGTGGTCAAAACATACACTTCGGTTCGGATTGAGTAATTGGATTATTGTTCGTCTCAGCTGAAAGACCGTGCTATTGGGCTGATGTCCATCTATGTCAGCACATTTCAGAAACGACTTTAATGCCCTAACATACTCTAAATAATGTACTAAAAGATCCTTATTTTGTTTTAAATCAGTATGATCTTAGAACATAAAGAATCAATTTGTTTTGGTTAATTTGACTTTTTGCTGCTTTGGTCATCCTTAACTGAAAAACCAGTGCTTCATACCATTAGGCTGTTCAGGGTTTTGAAATATTTTGTCAACCACTAGTCCTCAACCTGCTTAACCTCATTCTTCAGTGATAACACTTCTGCATGATTTATGCTCAAATTTGAAGGCATTCTGGTATAGTGAGAAAGTGACTTGCTTGGCATCCAGCTCTCCACTTTCTACTTATGACTTTTATCCTTCATGACTCATCACTGATGGCAGATCTAATTGAGCGCCCTCACCAACCAGTCCCTGTCTTTTACATTTTAAAGAAAAAAAACACAAGTGTTCTGAATATTCTTACAATGTTAGAGCTTTCTGATTCCATATGAATGAGAACACAGCTTCATTTCCACTTGGGCGCTTTGAATCTTTGTAGCGTACTTTTTTCATCCAGGTGTGGAGACCCAAATGTCACAGCTAAACATCTGGAATGGCTATCAGATGGCAGACAATGATGCATTGCCTTGCCTAGTTATGCTAGAGATTGTGGCGATGTAATATGCTGAATGAAACCAGTCACAGCTAAAACATGTCACAGCAACATCTGCAGTCATGGGCCTAAAGTTTAAGTACAACTCTAAATGCATTATCTCCTTCCTTTTAGAGCCGAGTTGTCTTAGCAGGTCATCTGATACGTGGGAAACAACCACCTTGTTTATAAACAGGGCAAGACCGCTATCTTATTACTACTTCAATCTGCTCTCCAGATCTGTAATGTTTAATATAGGTCAGTGTGTGTTAGTACAAAGCTCTGCCCTCTTCGGCCTTTCTTCATGTTGACTAAATACCAATTTTTTTGTTTTCCAAAATCCCTAATGTTCTAATTACAAAGGTTCATATAGCTGAAGCCTGAATATTTCATAAATAATGGGTCTTGTGCCCAAACTGCCACCTGGTGAAAAACTGGATTACTTTTAAACTTTTGCATGTAAGGCATGAATGACAAGTCCCTATGGTTGTCCAGGCGAACCTTGTGATACATCAACCGTTGTTCTATACAGACCAGTGAAACCTTTTGCTATGCAGATTGAAGAGCTGGACAATATTTCTTCCAACACTCTTTTGTATGAGAAATAGCTGTTTCGCCATGCCTTGCCTCTGCAGGTTATTTTATATTGTAATATATTCCTTTGTCTGTTCTGCTTTTAATTTTTGCTGTCTTTGTGATTTTTGATTTGCTACTCTGTGCCTGCAAGTAGGCTTACCCTATACTGTGGTGCCCTACTAGCTTTTTTTAAATGAAAGAAATCAAATTATCTGTCTCTCTGAATAACTGAGTCTTATATGGCAAACATCAACGTTGTTAAACTTGCAAAGGGTTTTACCTTCCCTTTTCCGGGCATGATCCTGTACTTTTATATTTTTTCCTAGGCCTTGGATGTTTGCAGGGAGAGACTTCCCTGAGGCTGTGGGGTGAATGTTTTCCAAACTTGAGGGTACAATGGGCTGCTGATAACTATAAAAAATGTAAGGCAGTGACCGCAGATGTAAACATGTTAATGTCTAGTCACAGTTGAATTGCTGTTATGTATGGTTAACCTGTAATGAATAAACTGCACTTGTTTCCCAAATTTTTGAGTGTCTGTGATCGTTGTTCATTTATTGAAATTGTTTAAACTGGCTGTAGAGCACTGCAAGGTTGTAAGGCTTGTAACGGAACATGTTGCTCACTAACTTAAGTGATAATAGAAGATTTACATTGTTTACCATGAATGGTGTGAGAATTGTTGGACCTTTGCAGAAAACCCAATTTGGTTGTCAAATTGATAGAGATGTGAGGCTCAACCTGTAAATTTGTGTCCCTGCTTGTGCCTACTCCAGTGACATGACTAGAGACAACTTTATTAAAATATTTTGAACCAACGCTATATGCAGCTCAGTGCCCTTCATTTGTGGCTACTTACGTTCCAGGCATAATTGGGCTTCCAACAGAATTGCCTGTTTTCTGTGAACTGTGTTGTTACTTATGCTTTAACCTGCAGCATTTTAAATTTCCCCAGTTTGGTATTTCTTTAATCAATTAGTTTGACTGGTCCTTTCTCTGTGCCACTTTTTTTTTAATTTCTTCCACTCTGTTTCTTTTGTGTTGCATAATGTATGTCCCCTGGGTTACTCTTCAAATCATATACCCTGTGAACTTGGTGCATCACTGTATCTGATGTTGATTGATTACCTTCCCAGGTAATTTCCTACTGGTGAGTTTTGCTGTGCGAGAGAGACCGTTGAACCTCTATCTCTGAGGAGTGCATTTTCCTACATGTCGACTTGTTTGGTCTCCTGAGCCAGATCCTAGTAGAGGGACCTGTTTCAAAGATGTCTTGATTTCTAGGCCAGGTAGTATGTCATGTGAATCCGGAGTACATTGCAACGTGACTCCTAAAACTTCAGCTGCATAGTTTTGGGTAAATTAACATATGTTTCGGTAGGAGCGCATTACCAGGTTGTTGGTGACTTTATCTGCTCTCAGTTTTATAAGCACTTCATAGGCATGCTTTGCAACTTGTGCGTCTAGCAAATCCACAACCGGGTCAATTAGATGCCGGCCAAATCCACCTGTAGGGTAAGTCATGATCATGCAACATGGTGTCGTCCAAGTCCCTGCATCAGTTCTGTCTCACTGTATCAGGGGTTTGCTATGGCACCTCTTGTTACACTGACATCATGCTGGACATATTCTCCATGGCTTATTGGGGTACCATCTAAACCCCTCAAAGTTCTCTACTCATTGTGAGTCTAGAAAGGGAATACCAACATCTATTCCATTACCAACAGCAGTGCTTTCTTCATGTCCAGATAGGTGCAACAAGTGCCTTAAGGGTAAACTAGCTACACTCTAAATTATCTCGAAGAATCAATGAGAGTATGTTTTTTTAGAACCACTTCACCAGTCTCACAAGACTAATACAAATCCACAAAAAGTATAGCCACCAGGGTTTAAGCTCTCCAGACAAATGTTCAGTATCACCAAATCTATTCATTTTGGACAAGAACCCACCGCCCAAGTATTGTGGCAATCTTCCGGGCCCCGTCCACACTTGTGAAAGTGGTTTGATTCGTATGGGCTCAACCAATGGTGAGGGAGCTCTTCCTATTCAGAATATTGCAGGGGGAGATCCAGGCAGAATATAAAATAAAATGATCTAGTGGGCTTAATGGCATAAGAATGTTTATTGGGTTGGATCCCTGATAAACTTAAAAAAAGAGGATATTCATGGATTGCTAATTACTCATGTCTACTAATCCAGTAAAATACCCAAACTTCTCCAGAGACCTAAATACCGTTCTGGGACCTTTTGGCCCGAGGCATACACCTATCAAAGATAATGCTGCTACTGGATTAACCGCATGCGTATGGCCGCGATTTTCGCGCTGTGCGGCAATTTGAAAAAAAAAGCATTACATGACGAGCTGAGCTTGTCATGAGCATGCGAGCGGCGCAACTGAGCATGGAAGGGGTTAAAGCTGTGGTATACTAAGCATTTTGAGTACATTGTCTATCTGGCTTAGACTAATCTGGTGGATTATGCATGAGATTGGATCCAGTCTCCTATATTGATTGCATTGCAGTCTTAACTATATACTGAGGTTATCAAACTTTGAGAATTCCTAAATGGAAACTAGGGAACTAGCAGGTGCCACCCGGCTAGAACTCCTAGGGATCTTGAACAATTTTGTTTAGGATAAGACTGAAGGTTCAGCAGTCTTGGAAAAGCCACAGTTTCTTGAAATATTTAATAGTTAACAAGTCTCAAAGCTGATTTTTCCTGTACTCAACCCTCCTCCCTATATTGGCCTATGTCAGTTTACCAGTGTTGGGGCAATTTTCTCGCTTCCTTATGACCTATGTTATCTCCTTCAAAGTAAATTTCTCTTTTATAGTGAGCAATCTCACAACAAAGGTCAAAGGTTATATCTGGTTTGGATTTTAAAAACCAAAATGTCTCCATGCTTACTGTACCATCTATTATTTTATTAACCTAAATATTCATGATTACAATCTTGGATAGGTGCCCAACTTTTTATTCCAACACTAGTGGTTCTTAAATATCAAAAGCCTAATAATGCCTTGTTTTGTCTCACCTGGCAAATCTGATGCCATATATCCAGCTCCTCTGCTAGGATTTAAGCTCATCCTATTGGATGGAGACACAGAATTGGACAGACTGAAAATGTGAAAGGGCGGGTTGAAATTGAAGATATAGGTTCATCCATCAACTAATTTTCTCTACTTGTTAATCTGTACGTCTTTAACTACATGGCCCTAATTTCTCGCCTCAGGGATTTTGTAGTCCGGTCAGGCTAACTTCCCCTTCTGCTAAAGGAAATGCATCAGGCAGAGCCAACTAAGTGCGAAAAGCCCCATATATGGATTGTCAAGAGCTTAACTTATCGGAAGAGCCAGGATTTCTGTTAGGTCATCTCAGTGCAGTTAATTGATGTCTCCAGGATGATCAATAGAGGCAAAGATATGCTCCACTTGTGCTTTCGACAAGGACTGTGAAACTACTGTTTATCATGAAATTCTTTTTGCCTTCAGTTTATCACAAGCTAATGCTATTTTAGCCAGTCAGTCTCCCTTTGCAGCCTGAAAAGGGTAAATGCTTAGACTCCTGTTGCAGACACCAACAAAGTATTTACATGTAAACTGGTTTAGGCTATGGGTGTACTGAAGCCATGACTTGTACTATTGTAGTAGATGGGTCTCCAGTCTTGGGTCCTCTGGTCTTCAATGGGAGATGCATGGTAAGACAATAGGTCTAACCCTTTGATGGGAAGAATCTTCTCTTCTACTTGGGATATAGTTTAATTAAACACTATTGCTGTTGTTTCTATTAACTCTGTGCTTTTGAATTGCAGCCCTAAATGAGTTATTGTTGACTCAATTGTGTCTGCTGGCTCGTTTGTGATATGTCCTAGTCTTCTAATATTTAGTGATATGGGGAGATGGAGGCATGAAAGGAGTGCAGGATGTTCCCCTTTCAGTTTTCAGCTGTCTAATTCTATTCTCAATGCTTGTCTGGGTGTAAAGGCCAGATGCAGGCAATGTGTTGCTCCATGCTAAAATGTAGACTTTTCTGCTTGGCCTAAAGCCCCAAAGGCGCAAATAACTTAAAATCTATTCACAGTGTCAAAGAATACAGTAATGAGTACGCGGTTTGCCGCTTACAAAGAAGACATTTGAATGGACTGGATGGTAGTAAGGATGTCAAGCACTAGAAGTCAGTTTGAGCCCTGGATGTACCATGACTTGAGCTTCATGAGATTCTATTTGGTTGGTTTTGAAAGTTATGGATTTGCTCGCCTTCCTGTAAACTCCCTCAATTCCATCTGCATGCTTTGTCCTTTGCTTCTCTTTGAAATCATGTCCTTATGGCCAAAACGTTCTCTGGAGCATTTTGTCAGAATCTGTGATTTCCTCCATCTCTTTGGGTTCTACCGGTTGTTCATTTACATTAGAAAAGGAAGCATACCAGGATCTAGAAGTAAGAAGTGGCTGCTATTACAAATTACTTATTATCTGCCCCCTTTGAACCGTCGCTTTTATCAAATTATAGATTTGTACTCTGAAGGGTACATAACCATGTACAGTTTTACTGTATAATACTGACTTCTGAACTGCTGACACTTGTTTTAAAGCAGTAGCTCCAAACACTCGTACAATGAGCCGGGGTTGGGAGACAGGACTAATAGTAAAGGTAACATTAATGGCCTTGATATTATTTTACCTAATATTTAGGACTCTGCTGTCTTCACATGTGAAAACTTAAGTTACCTTCTGTTTCATGTTATTCCTGAGCTGCAGAGCCTCTTCAGAATCTCTTTATTCACATTTAGTGAGAGAATACCTACCGGTTTCTTGGATACTTTGTTGCTATATAAGCCATGCTCTGCCTAATGTAAAGGAATATGCCCACTATATTCTGTTTTACCCTTGAGTCAAGAATATGTAACATTGACCATAATTTATCAATACATTTTGGTCGCAAATTCTCTCTGCAGTTTATTTTAATTTGTTTGGGGAAGTTTAATTGAATCAAATGTAAACCAGAAATGTATCCTAGTTTTAAAAACTAATTGGAGAGACATTTGCACTGGTCTATGGTAAAGAAAAAGTGGGTTCCCTTCCTTGCTTGTCCTCGTGTTTCCCATTCCGGAATCATACATGAACCACTTACTTCATGTGGCAGTCATCCAATGGGTGTTATTATTGTCCTGGTGCTTAGGACCACTGGTGGAGAACCTCTGATCTTCAGTTTATGTTGGCAGCAGAGTTCTCGTTCTTAACTCAAAGGTACCTGAGTATCTGATATTTTGGGATAAAGAGGCACATGCCCCAAGTTAAGCACTTATAAGCAAGGATAGATATTTGAAGTACGTCTCTATTTAGCCAGGGGGGCCTGTTTAGCAGTGGAGCTGCTTTTATTTGTTTTGTGTTTTTAAGCAGAAGAATAATCTTCATTTTCAGAAAGTTGTAGAGTATATAGTCCTGAGTGCTTGCATGAAGTGCTTATGTTCACTTTAGTGCAACCTTAGGATTTCAGACTATATTGCATAGTTGTTTAGTGGGTTGACGTTCAGTTACTTACTCTAGGAAGAAGGATCTTTTAGTTACTATATTGAACTTCATCTTTCAGTCCTGTTACTGAACAAGCCTACTGTTTAGTTTGTTTCTAATATACCATAGTGTACCACTGCCAAGTAATTGTAAATGGTGGAAGGAAGCAGTGGTAACATTATTTCCACTTACAGAGCGCACTGCTATACAGCGAGTTTTCTGACACTAAGCATAGGTAGAGATGCTGCTGGCTTTCTAAGAGAAAAGAGTTAAAACAACCAAGTTTTAAGATGTTTGCGTAATAGCAGCAGAGAAGTGCAGTGTTTTAAGAATAACGGTAGGGCAATCTAAAGTTTAGGACCTAGCTATGCGAATGAACAGCCACTCTGCGAGCCAAATGGATTCTAGGCATGCACCAGAGCCTGATTCTCGGATCTCAGTCTCCAACTGGGTTGATGGAGAGAGACTACGTACTGTATATAGTGAGGGCCTATTCCAACTCTAGCTTTAAACATAAAGCATAGGGTTTTAAATTGCACTCTCTCCAATTGGCAGCTAGTTCAACTCACGAAGAATAGGAGAAGCGGGCGTATCTCTGAAGCCGAACAAGGAGTCTTGCAGCTGAACTCTGCAAAAACCTGCATTGCCGTAATCCACTCTTGAGAGTATCGGGGACTGAATCAGTATTTGTGCTGAGTGAGGAATGATCCAAATAATTTTCCTCATCCACTTCATCATGGCGAAACAGGTGGATGACGCTCTGGCCACTTTGGGACGCATAGACTGTTTTATCCTGCCAAAATCACAGGCTTTTAACTTTGGGGGATAAAGTTGGAAGAGCACCCAGGGACTCAGGCTAATGTTCTGGGCCCCAAGCTGTGGGTTCCTACCTAAATCCATAACCTCAGTTTTATCACAGTTAAGTTTAAAGAAGTTGCTTTCCATCCAGGAAGCAACCCGTTTTAGACCGAGTCTAAGGGAATCAGGGTTGTACCCCTGTGAGGACGACAAAGAGAAAATTATTTATCATCGCCGTAGGAAAACAATGTCAAACCACAGTTCTCCACCACATCTCCAAGGGAGCGCACATAAAGGTTTAACAGCATATCGCTCAACGTAGAACCTTGGGGTACACCTGAGGTCAGGGCTCAAGTCCCAGACCTAGTATCTGATGAAAACACGTGAAATGACCTATCTATCAAGGAAGAGGTAAGCCAAGCTAGGGCTGTTCCCTCAAAGCCCAAATGTCAGCAGTCTGTCTACAAGGATGGCGTGGGACACTGTATCAAAGGCCGCGTGGAGATCCAACAGGATCAGCACGGCTGTTCTGCCTTCATCCAGGAGTCGTTTGAGATGTTCTGTGACCCCGAAGAGGAGGGGCTCCGTACTGTGTCCCAATTCAAAACTCGATTGGGAAGAGTGGGGATGTTGCTGGACTTCCACAGAGGAGGTAAGCCGTGAGTTCACATGCTTTTTCATAATTTTAGAAAAGACCGGCAGGTGAGCGATAAATCTAAAGTTAGCCAAGTTAGTTGGATCGAGATTGGGAATCTTTAAAAGTGGGAGGACTATGGCATGTTTCCAAAACTGTTGAACACAGCCTTCGTAGAAGGAGGCATTAAGCAAATCTACCACCACTTGCAGCAAGTCAAGTTCAAGAAGCCCCAGCTTAGCTGAAGGAAGCGGATTTAAAGGAGAGCCTGATTTCATTGATTGATTGCAGAATAGACAAAAATCCGACAAGGGCCATCTGAGGCCAAGATTCATTTGTTTTGGCCGAGCCTGGCATATGCTTGAAAAAATTTGGGTTACATGAAGGAAATTGCTAAGTTGCACTATCAGAATCCTCCACGAGTGAACATGTTCTGAAGTTTGCCGCTAGTTTGCGATTAGATAATGGCTACATTGTTAACAAAAAAGCGCTAATTCTGTCCATTGAAAGTGAGACAAAAAAGGTGCAGGGGGCAGTTTATTGGGGTCAGTCAATTCTTTGACCACACTAAAAAGTGTCTTAGGACAATTCTGAGCATTGAGATTATTTCTGAATAGTAGGATGCTCTGGCTGCTCTGCTCAGTGCCTGATATGTGTTGATGGCCATTTTGTGTTCGGCCTTAGCCTCCAGCTTGTACTTCTTCCTTCAGAGTCTTTCAAGACCCTTAGAACGTTTTTTTTTGTAGATGAAGCGATTGATAAATCCCTGGGGCTGGCGGGTGCAACCTCACTGTGGCCTTAGCTGTCAATGGAAGAACAGACTCCAAAGAGTTTCCTATCCAAAGATCTACCAGATGCTGATCTGCTCCGACCTTCTGCCTTAAATCTGGTTTGGAACTTCGAAACAGTATGTTCAAGGCTGGGGCATCTAATTTACACCCATTCCTGAACTTGATAGTGGGTTCAGAAGGGCCTGCAGATCGTTGTGGCAAAATTCTAATAAAAAAAAGGAACAGCCAAGTGGTCAGACCAGGAAAGCAAAAGTGTGTGTGTGTGTGTGTGTGTATATAAACAATGAAAACTTCGCAGCGCGGGAAGGGTGGAATCTCAGTGGCTCCATATTTTCGGCTGTAGCCTTCAAAAGGGTCTTAGAGTTCCATTGTGTAGTGTATTTTTAAAGGGGAACAACCCCTTCCCTCTACCATACATCAAAAACAGCTAGACGGCTCACATTTCTCTACAGTTTCCCATCATTTTGTCGTGTTTTTTTAGTCACCTTTTCTTGTCTAATTACATGGTGAATTGCATGCATTTACGTGACGAGTTGCATATTGTTACATACTGTGCACGTTATACATATTAATTTCGATCGACTCCAAAGTGGAAGTACACAAGATGTTAGATGAATATGTAGAACGGAATTCGAAATGACTTAACCAGTATATCAAACATTATCTTAATTATTGTACACTAGTTGCAAACCCATCAGGTACAACTAAAATGCGAGTGCAGGGTGTGTGAAGTACGTTTAGGCAATTAAATCCGTTTCGTTCAGTTTTTGATGCATTTTTGATTATAGATCCGCTCCAGAGTAAAAATACTTAATGTGTTCCCTCTACACATAGAACAAAGTTCAAAAGTGTCCGAGCTAATCTTCCAGGCTTCATCTTGCTCATTTATAAAAGAATTGCAGGTGCACCAAGTTTGACTAAAGTGCAAGTGCAGTAGATGTAAAGTACTCAATTTTTTGATAATTATTAGTACAGAATTATAGTCCGGTCACACAATAGTGCTACATTTCTCATTTAAGGTGCATATGAAAACTGTCTTCCATAAGGTGCAAAGTACAAAAATGTCAGTGTCAAAATATGGTACTGTAGGTCCTATTTGAAATACAAATCCCATGATTGTAAAGGACATGTAAGATACTGTTCTGCAGTTCATTATCTAAATGATACTTCACTTCCAATATCCTCAGCCCAATAGGACAGGGAATAACACAGCTGTTTTGCAAATCATACAACATCATATAACTTGATTCATGAGAATTTATTCTATACAGATTATAGATCCACCCAATGTAACTAAAGTGTAAATGCTCTAGATGTACAGTACTTCAAGCCAATATGTTTTCATTTCATGGATTGTGGGTACTGTTCTCTGAAATGACTATCTATAGCTATATCTATCTACATATATCTATATCTATCTATATATATATATATATATATATATATATATATATATCTCAGCTCCACACATCCATGGACAGTAAATCCAAAGGAAAGCAGCACTCGCAGGAGGTAGTTCTAAACCAGTTTATTTAGTGGAGGAACTAAACAGCAACGACGCGTTTCGCCGTAGGGCTTTGTCAAGTTGTACAACTTGACAAAGCCCTACGGCGAAACGCGTCGTTGCTGTTTAGTTCCTCCACTAAATAAACTGGTTTGGAACTACCCCCTGCGAGTGCTGCTTTCCTTTGGATTTACTGTCCATGGATGTGTGGAGCTGAGATTTTGTAACGGGCACACCCCCGTTTGGCGTGCACCCGCTCACGAGTGCTACCGGCTGGTGTTTGGGAGTATCGGATATATATATATATATATATATATATATATATATATATATATATATATATATATATATATATATATATAATATATATTCCATCCCGCGCAGTGGTTGCGGATCAGGCAATGGAGTGTTACTCCCCCAGTGAGTACATTTTAAAATCAGCAGGAAAAAAGGTGCAATACATTTGTGTAACAGAAAAGCACACCAGAATTTAGCTGTAGGGCTTGTGTTCTAAAGATTTTGATTTGTCTACTGAAGTTGAGCGTGCAAGGATTAATTAAGGAAGCTCAAAAAGTATTTGGCGAGCACCGTGGCTCAACCACAACTGAAGAACACCTTGCATGGAATTTAGAGAAAAAAGAACCAAAATATGAAAAGCAAACCACAGAAAAAATGCGTTAAAGTGGTGTCTAAGCGCATCTTTGCAAAATTAGATTGATGTAGGACATATTTCTCTGCACCTCCGTATACTAACAGCACACAGTTATAAAAATCTACATCCTTCGATGTGAAAAGAATGGGCAGCAAATATGCAGGCTTGAATACGGATGCTGCAAATATTGATTAACTATGCATAAAATTGATAGAGACAAAGATTAAATTAACTTATGAGTAAGGGAAAGTGGAAAACCAGACCACAGATCTGGTGTGAGTGAAATGAATACTCACCTTTTGAAATTGGAAGACACCATTAAAATAAAAGGACACACAAATGCACGCATTATATGGCTGATAGTTTATGAACAAGGACAAATCTATACATTCACAAAATACATCTGCACGTTAAGATTACAGAAAATAGGAGAGATAACAGACTGACTCGATGGATTTCATTTCAAAAGCTGAATCTGATTCAGGTGACTGGACTTCAGGGCTGAGAAGAGACCTACCACCATCACTGCCAGTTTATTTACTTTTCTTTTAAGTCTGGATAGAAAGCTAAATCTGAGACCAAGAGGACAAAATCCAAAAGGTGGGGGAGTGGGCAGTAGAAATGACCGAAAAGAATGGTAGCTCACAAAATGAAGGAAGAAGAAATGAGCAACACCGAGACCTCTTTGAGGATGGTGATTCATTTGACTAATGAGACTCTTACCCAGGCAGAGATGCACGTTCTTTCCTCAAGTTTATCATACTATCCTGAGTCCTTGTGTAATTATGCTCAATAATTGAAGTATAAAAACATTAACCCCGCAAGATCTCAACCAATGTGTGACCAGGAAAATCTTCAAAATTCAGTTTTGAAACCGATGTTTGAATTATTGGAACCGGAGAATGAAACACTAAGTATTGGTGTCCTTTTTCTGATGAAGTGGTGGTAGCAACATTAAATATTGATATCTGGTGAATTACCGAGTAGATTCCACCCTTGTTCGAAATTCAAGAATGAAATCCCTTTGCATTCCAAGTATGTATTTTCAGTTCGAGTTATGTAATATTTGGAAAGGTTATAAGGTACAAAGAATAACATGCCCAATAAGCAAACTAAGAAGCAAAAGACATAAGGAATTGATGTTCAAATTGAAAGATAACTGTCGGTGTGATCAAACTGTCTGGTAAAGGTGGAAATATTGTACTATGGCTGTTGTAAAAGCATACAACAGAGATGCATAGTAACTAATGATGCTTCATTCTATAGTAGAATTAACAGTAAGGCTTCTATTGGCATAAAGACCAGGTTTTTGGAGTAATTGTCAGAGTGGCATGATGTGGGCTTTATCAATCAAGATGACTAATGGTTCTCATAAGTTGACTCTCCGGAAATGGCTTTTTAAAAAAAAATAGTTTTACTCAATTTCAAAAGTCCATGAAGATGAGACCAGCCACCCAGGCTGGCCGATAATAGGAAGCCTCTTGGAACCTGCATTTAAATATGTAGATCATACCTTAGTGAATACATAAGGAACCTCTGTTATATGTGAAGGAAACATCCGATTTCCTAACCATGCGAGGATGACTGCCTTCTAATTATCTTCGATGTGACCACATAATATGCAGTCATTGAACATGACTTGAGGGGCTTAATGTAGCCTGTAGGATATTTCTTTCCTAAGAGTGAAACCGTTGAATATATTTAGACATACGGAAATCCTAATGAAGATTATAATACTGTCTCTGAAAAACAAAACTTATGTTTAAGGATTAATTCCAAATAAGCAAGGGGGAGAGCAATGGCCATCTGCTTTGCTCCCAGCTATGTTTATGTGCATATCGGCTGATGGAAGGAGCAGGTGGTCTATGGCCCGAGTTGTTGGAATGGTCTAGTAACATAATCTTGTGATCAAGGTATATTGATGACTTTTTCAACATTTGGAAGGGTACCAAAGAAAATGCTGAAACGTTTGTGAGGGTAATGAATGAAAACAAACTTAATCTAGATTTTATAAGCAATATTGTTAAAGAGAAAGTTGCCTTCCCTGATTTGACAATTTATATTCGAGATGACAAAATAAAATCTAAGACTTATTTTAAAAAACTAAAAAATCACAGGCAGTATATGCGAGTAAAGTTCGTTGTAGGAATCATTAAATGATGTATTTTGTGTGGAGAAGTACATAGAAGTAAACTGAACTATAGTGAGGAAGAGATTTTCATAGAGAGGCAGGGGTCAAGATGGTTGAAAGGTTTCTACAGAGAGGGTACAGTAAATATAGTATTAACACAGATTTCCCGAAATCTTGTTGCCAACAGTAGGAATTGTTGGCAAAAAAGGATATAATCAGAAAAACCCAAAAGCAAAGCAATTAGCAGTGTGGATTGATTACTACACTTAGCAGAGAGGAAAGTGCAGTCCGGTACATTCTACATAAACATTAGCATTTGGTAAACACTCCAGATTTACCTTTTGGTAAAGAGAGAGAGTTTAGTTTTAAGCAGTCTGGAAAACATTACTAAGGAAACACGACTTAAAATAGCCAGATTTTACCGAATGCGTGGAGTGTATGGCTTTTGCCAAGATGCTTTAAATGGCAAAATGTTCACATCCCAGTTTAATAATCAAATCGGAGAGGATTATGGGCTCATGTCATTGCAATAGTGTATATGTGCTGTATGATTGTTAAAACGTACATATGAAGTTTGATCCTTGCACTACATAAAAGAATTTTGCAGAATGTAAGGCAATAGGAAGTAAGGACACAAGTTATCTGGTATCCCACCAATTTGAGAAAATACCTCATGGAGATGAGAGGTCTGAAATATTTAGTAATTGATTCAAACCCCAGAAATTCCCGAACCGGGGGGGCGGGAGTGATATAAGCATTAAGAAGACTTGAGTGTTTGTATATTGTTGAAGTAGACTTCAAAATATCTCATGGTGTAAACATAGACTGTACATAGATTTGTGGCAACCATGGAATGATGCGAATAGTGGCTAATTCTTTTTATTTGAGTATTTCTATAGGTCAGGTAAACGAAGGGATATAGATTACTGTGTATAGTTTTTGGAAGAATAGCCCCCGCCTCAAATAGGCACGAGTGTGCATAAATTCAATTATAAGAGTGCTATGATCTCTTATGCGGATCAAATAATTATTTAGAACTATCCCACTGAAGCTTTATAATGAAGCAAAGATTTATTCTGAATGTAGCGCATAAATAAGAATGGAAAATACAATTGCTTATCTAATAAGTTATCAAGAAGCCTCACTTCCTACACACACGTTAGGAAGCCATAAGACATGTATACTTCTAGATGAGCCCCCCAGATCCCACAAACGCCATACACTGTCTCCAACTTGACCATTTGTGGATCAGCTGTTAGTCGTTGCCACCCTGCATTAGTTAGTTTTTATAAAGTTAGCTTAATTAAGACACATACTGTAGGCAACACCAGAGACACCCTGTTTGAATGAGGCCAGGTAACATATTCTGTAGTTCTGTTTTTGGCTAATTGACACATGGCAGAGACGCACACCCTTGCGGTAAACCCAAAGATGACATGCTGTATAGATGTATTGTACCTGTTCTAACGGTCTAATGACACGTAATTGGCCGAAATGGATATATACCAAACATTTGAAGACCTCTACTATTTATATAGCATATTTTGTTTGGGAGGGAGTTTTTTGTACATGCTGTACATGCACCTTCCTAACTGTCACTAATAGTAAATGGCAATAAAAATGTTTTTCAAAAAGTTATCAAGAACAAAATTTTGAGGATTGGATCGGATAATTGTTAGTAAAATAAGCTCTGAGAAAAGAGCTTGAAGAAAGGTTTTGTAAAGTATGTAAGTCTATTGCATCAAAATACCACGATTGTATTTAGTGTAACAAAAACAGCACCCCGTTATGTGTTCATGGCAACAACCGTATCGGGAACAAATCATATTGGCAGCATGTTTGAGGGGGGAGGAACAACACTTGGCAAAGCGCAGAGCTTCTTTACTTCTTTGGAGAGAGGTCCCTGTGTATGTAATGTGTATGTATATATTTATATTTTTGAAGTGCTACTGCCTTATTTTATTCTCATTCCGTCAGATTGACATTGGACACAACACAATTTGGCTTTAAACAAGCCTTGTTTCATAGAATTAGTGGTTTTGGTGATACCTGCCTCTGCTAACTGAAATTGGCACTTACTTTTGGGGGACACATATATATTTATATTTTTCCAGGCTAAGTGTTAAGGGTCAATGTTAAGGGTGCAGACTTATGGGTGCTTTGTGGGTACGTTGTTCAATATTGAGACTGCCGGGATAATGGTTCAAGGTGAAGGATATAGCATAATGGGTACATGGCTTAGTAACTAAAATACATGCCCACACGTGTGATGTGATATCTCCCAGTGTAATGCATGAGATGTATTTGCTTACAATGTTGTCATCAATGTATTGATATACAAGTCGAGGAGGGGGCGGTAAATAGCATGATAACCAAGCCCATTAGAACCAACGCGCCCAACATGTTTAAATCTGGTAAAAAAAAAAGTTGGTACCAAAAAAGGAGCCATAAAATCCACAGTAGACACAGGAAATAAGATAAAAGGCAAATCCCAGGAAAAAGATCGAAGTAATCTAACCAAGCTAGTCGGAAAGTTAGATGTCTTCCTAAGAGACTCGCTGACTAAGATAGAGAAAAGAGTAGATCAGATAGAGGTACGTTTGACTAACTTTTTAGCTGAAGAGGGAATAGCTAAATATATACTTAATAACGCCTGGCAAGAGGCCATGGCAACCTTGGAAAAAGTGTAAGTACTGAGCAATATAGAGATCAGCAGCCTATCACTCAGAACAGAGAGGTTTCTGAGAATAATACAATTGCACCCAACAAACAGAGCGATCTCCTCCCCTACGTACTTCTACACTTAATATCACTGGCCGAAATTCACATAGGGGCGATAAGGGAGCAGACACACAAGATCATAGCTCTAATCAGTTCCCTCATCATCAATCCACTATGCTCCTACATTCTAGGACTACCCCAATTAGAGCCCCTTACTTAGACCTACCACCAGCTGTCACACCATATACAGTTATACTTGCAAATGTACCCAGGTTGAGGGCACAAGACAGCAAACCACGGGATACTCTAAGAAACAAGTCCTTTCATTGGCTAGGAACGAAAGTGGGGTTCACAGAAAATCTCTTTATGGAGTTTACAATGGCCCGCAGGGTAACTTGGGTTGGTAAAGATCGGAAAACCCTACCCGGAGACTGTGGTACTAATGTTTAAAACGCCCCAGTTAGTGGAAAACATCCTATGGAGGGCAGGGAACAACACCACGATCATGAGAGGCATTAATATACTGCCTCTTGCTTTTTTTCTACCGACCACCAGTCGTGATGGTAAGAGGCAGTATTAGACCGAGGCGAGAAATCAGTATACGTACAATATACTGGTGGGTAACCAATTCGAATTACTCCCAACTTTAGATGAGATAGATTGACTAGAATGGGTATCTGAACCTATCTTAAACAAATCGCCGGTTCATACTATTCCCGTTTTAGAAATCACTGTCCCAAGTATCCCAAGCATCAAAAGGGCTACCTCAGGAGGAAAAGTCGTGTTGAAGAAACAGTAATACGCTAAAAGACAATCCCTCTAGCTCCGAGGTAACAGCAGACTAGTGCCAAGGCCGAGAATGAACTCAGAGCGGGGTTTAGAAACCCCTCTACCAACTGTAGTAACATCTGACATGCAAATTGAGAGTACAAACACGGAGAGCGGTATCTCATTTCTGTTTTAGAATATAGGGGGGCTACGATCCAAATGAAATAACCATCTTTGGCATGAGTTTGTGGGGAAATTTAACGTTCTTTGCATACAAGAGACGTGGTCCGTAAATGAAAATCACATTGATGGTTATAAGACTTTACACATCTGCCACACCATCTACACACGGTAGGCGCAAGGAAGGACTTAGTATATACATATCAAATTTGGTGCCGATACACAAAATATCTTTTGTAATTTCTGAACTCAATTACCAAATTGTGATCCTGACTATAGACAAATGAAACTGTGTGGTCCTAATTAATTTTTATAACAATGCACAGAAGGAACAGCTAGCGGACGTGCTGAAACAGTTTAGGAATACCTTACAGGAAAAACAGAATGGCTGTACAGAGAATGTGATATTTGTGTGGAGGGGTGATTTTAACATGGCTTTGTGTCCCATCTAACCATTACATAATTTGTGGGTTGTCAGACGAAGATAATTGCAATCTACCCCATTTTTCCCACTCAACACATGGGGATTCCCTAAATGAGATCCTATTTCTTTTGGACCTGGGCTTTACAAATGTATTTTGCTCCCCACCGATACCATTTACCCAGACTTCTAACGGGAGAGGACTGAGTTTGATTATTGATTTTATAATTATAAATAGATTTGCTCCCTGCTTAATGAGCTATAAAACACACAAGAATCCCATAAGCGACCATTTCTCCCTGAAGGTGTCCATATCCCTCCCTATAAATACCCATAGCTCTTATAGTAAGAAGATATTTGCGGCTCAA
The DNA here is from genome assembly GCF_964261635.1 of Lissotriton helveticus. Lineage (NCBI taxonomy): Eukaryota > Metazoa > Chordata > Amphibia > Caudata > Salamandridae > Lissotriton > Lissotriton helveticus. Next base: position 959,905,069 of record NC_136070.1, on the reverse strand, counting down.
GACAAAATGGATAAATTAAATGGCTACTCCCTAAAGTGGGATAAAGTAGACCCGCATAAGATCGCTAAGATTGGTAAAGAAATGTTATGAACAAATCATGAAATGCTTGCACGATTCTACTCCACACGAGGGCATATTGGAAACTTATGCACAAATAACCGAAACAATAAGGAACACCCTAAAGGTTGAAATAAAAAAGGGGAACAGGAAAAATAAGGGGTGGTTCGACCACAACTGCACGAAAGTATACACAGAACTAAAACACACACTATTCAAAAAAGAAAGACAGAATCTAAATCAGTCAGTGTAGGAAAGCTTATGATCAGGCCAAGAAAAAACGTAAAGGAGATCTAAAAAATAAAACTTGGGCCGACTTACATAAGGCATGCACTAACAAGGATAGTACAGAGTTCTGGCGTGTGGTAAAATCCCAATTCCTAATGACAGAAGATACCCCTTCCATAGAGATCGCCATTGATGAGAGAGACTGGAGGGACACTTTCCCAAAATCTTCGGACAGTGAGGGAAGGTGGGCGTCTCTCCCACAAGTGGTGTAGGTCAGAGAATATTGCCAACAGACTTCCCATTAGATCTAGCCTTCACCCTAGAGGTGATACAATGTGCATTAAAAGCTAGTAAGGGGGGGGGGGGCCCTGGGGCCAGACGGGCATAACTGTCAACATCTACAAACACAATATTGAATTATGGGGCCCAATAATAACGCGAGTGCCAACAGCTTGATGCACGATTGGTCTCATTGATTCCTGGTCAGACTCCATCATGGCACCCATCTTTAAAAAAGGTGACAGACTGAACCTGGCATGTTACCGCCCCATTGCTGGATTCCCTGGGCAAAGTGGCAGGTTGTATAGTGCTGAACCGACTCCAACAATGGGCTGAGGACAATAATGTCCTATCAGACATTCCATTTGGTTTTAGGGAGGGGCTGGGCACAATAGAACAGGGCCTTAACCTAACCATCGTCATGGGAAAATATGCGAAGGCAAGAAAGGGAAAATTGTACCTGCCTTCGAAGACCTTACGGCCGCATTTGATTGCGTAGACCATGGAAATTATGGAGCATTTTAGTAGCAATGTGGGTGGAGGCCCCTCTAATTCACTTTTTAATGGAGCTTTACACAAACGCAAGAGCTTGAGTGCGGTTTGGGCCCAACGGAGAGTGCACAGCGTCGTTCCAAGTGAAGAGGGGGGTCAGGCAGGGTTGTGTTCTGGCACCTTTCCTATTCACGCCATATACCAACGGCTTGGAGAATATTATGTTGTAAAGGTGCCGGGACCTAACCCAGTTGTCAAAATGTCCAATGCCTGCCCTACTCTACGCGGACAATGTTGTAATTATGTCCCGTACACCAATGGGACTTCAACTGGCTCTTGATAGCTGTAATGAGTTCATGAGAAACTTAGGCCTGAGAATAAATATTTCTAAAACTTGTATAATGAGCATTGGGACAAGTGGTAAGAAGCAGAGGGACACCTACATAGAGAACAATAAGGTCGAAACCACTATAACGTACCCGTATTTAGGAGTTTTAATTGACCATAAGGGCCAATGGCGTCAGGCTATCAAGGCTAGGAAACTCCTTTTTATGAGAACGACAGCCCTAGTGAACTTCTCAAAAAGGCTAGGAAAGAGACCCCCAGTACAGCTGACCCGTATCTACCAAGCTAAATGCTTAAGCATAGCCATCTATGGTGCGGGGTTATGGGGATACTGCGATGTAAATGAAAATCAGAGGGTGGAGAACGATTTTGTAAGGTACCTGTTGGCGGTTCCACGAGGCACATTAACCTACCGAGCTGGGGCTCCCATGCTTTAAGGATATAATAAAAATACAACCAGTGCTGTTATGGCACTGAATCTGGACGTCGACTAAAACTACATTTAACTTCAATGTTTTAAGCGATAGTCTGAAACTAGAACATGCATTACAGATCTGGTGGCTGAAGTACATTAAAGCTTTTATATCTGATTTAGGCAAGCAAGAATACTACCATAATCCTACTCTGATGGGCTCTGTCTTGAGAAAGGCGTTCAAAAAACAATGCAAGACCCATATGAAGGCAAATGGATTTGGCACCAAGGCATCGCGGACGTCGGTTCAAACTAACCAATTGATGCTGTCAACCTTCGGCATGCAACCATATTTTGCCTACACCCTAAGCGGGTACGATAGATTTGCCATTACACGTCCCAGACTCGACGTATTTCACTGTTTGGTAAGTTTTCCGACCATAAACGATTGGTCCAAAAGCCTACCAAACTGTCCCTGTGATGGAGTTGCCCCACAAACATAAATCCACGTAGTCCTATATAGAACAATGGAGAAGGTGGATCAAAACCATTTTAAAACTATGGGGTATGAGGCAATGCCGCCCGGCCTACCTTGCTCTGCAGATTCTAGATAATGACTGCTTTGCGAGATATATTGCTCTATTTTTGAAGTGCATGATCAAACATAGGAAACATTTTTTATGAATTGTATAATAATGTGAAATGCAATTGTATAATTGTGCTTTTATGGTTTTTCTGTGCTCTAAATGAAAACCGAATAAAGCATTTTTTTTTTATATGTAACCCCTTTTCTGAACTTTTTCGATGGTATGATTGATATATATATATATAATATATATATATATATATATATCTTTATTTCAAAGGAGCTCTGGCATGACGCGTTTCGGTGCAATACCTTCCTCAGATGCCAGCCCCAGCTACAGTTCAAACTCCAAAAGAGTCTCCGGTATATGTCCTTACGTCACGCCTGGATTGGCTGTTCAGGTGGGCGGGGTTGGACTCACGAACAGCACCGCAGCAGCATTGGCAAACTACAGGTATCAGCATGCCCTTCTCACGACTTGCAGGTAAGTGGTTCCACCCCAGTCCAAGTGTCCCGAGCAGGGTCCTGAGTTATTTTGGACGAGGAGTGTTCTTTTGGATAGACTGTGCAAGTGAAAGCTTGTACCCTTCCCGGGTCCCCTAGACGCTTCAGCTGCAAGTATCCACTCTCAGCTGGGCCATGGAATAGTCAATGAAGTCATCACCATTCCTCCGTGAAGTCACAGATAATTAGGCAAAGAAGCTGAAAGCGGGTGCAGCGGGTCAGTGGAATCCAATACCTTGGAAAGAAAGTCTGCCGAAGCTGTCCTGTTTACACTGACCTCTTGATTGAAGCGGGTCTCTCCCAGCACGTCCTGGACTGGTGTGCAAGATAATTGCCACAAGAGATTCTTCAATAAAAAAGAACCGGAGAGACACAGCGGGGAATGTAGGAAGGGTCTTTATTTCAACGGAGTTCTGGCATGACGCGTTTCGGTGCAATGCCGTCCTCAGATGCCAGCCCAAGCTACAGTTCAAACGCCAAAAGAGTCTCTCTCTCTCTCTCTCTCTCTCTATATATATATATATATATATATATATATATATATATATATATATATATATATATATATGTTTGAGCAAGAGCGCAAGCGCTTCGATGAGGGCTCACCACAGCGGCCCGAGCCTCCGGCTTCTGTGTGGCACCCAATGCAGAGCCTCGATTCCCTCCAAAGTAAAAGAGATAAGTCCGACGCGTTTCGGGGCCTGAACACGCCCCTTAATCATGGACTGAAGAAAGAAGATGCCAAGTTCACCTTACAATGTTCAAACACATTTTTATTTGATCATATGTACCCGAATTACTCTGTTTTTCACGGGTATTCGGAGTGTCATCAAATAGACAATGAGAGCAAAGCTCTAGTTGTATGTTGTCACTCAAACAACATGTAGCGCAGAAGGTTGGGGGCAGCAGAGCAACACGCAGCACGTGAGGGGGGCTGACAATATTGGTGTGAGGGAAGCAGCACACAACGGAGCGAGCTACAAAGAAAATATGCACTCTCGTGTAGTGCTGAAAGAGACATAAAAGTAGTACCCTAAATGTGAGCAGTGGAAGGTTACAAGCTGTCCAATCAAAAGGATAGTAAATATGTAATGCTCAAGGGGAGGGGCATACAGAAGCAGGCAAGCCATCGAATTGTAAGCCCGAAATTGACTAACAAAGCCAATGGGCTCTAATCCCAGTGTACATTTTTGGCAAGCCCACAATTGGTCTTTTGAATCAGACCGCTGTCTGGTAGTGAGACCTAATTCTCACCAGATTTCCTGCCACCTACCACTTCCCCCCCTGAAAATACTCTTTCGCCCACCTCTAAATAAAAATTAAAATACATGGCCTGCCGCTTCAAACACCACCACGCTCTGCACGATTTCCCACCACAGTCTTCTGCACAAGTATATCCATTCCTAGTACGAAGTAAAGCAGATAGCTGGCAGAACTCTAAAAGCTCTTTGAGATCCACTTGTCAGCTTGGCTATCAATGTGTCTGCAGCAAACCGCACTGACTGGGGAGAAGGCAGTTGATTAAGGCTTTGTGTCCCCCTGAGTTCTCCTGGCCCCCTCTGGTCTGGGAGAGGTGGGAGGAGTGGCAGAAGGCCTGTGATACCACCATTAAGCTGCCACGTTGTGGTCTCTTGAGACTTAGATAAGGGGGCGGAACAGAAGTGAAACGAAGGCTTACCCTTGGTGACGACACAGCAGTGCACATGGCAAAAGACAGTGCGCCGAGTGGGTTGGGTAGAAAGCATGAGATTGGATGCAAGCCAGACTTTGTGGCCTACCCCTACTGTGCACGGAGGAAAGCAGGATAAAAACAAAAAAAATGTATGATACAAAAGCCATTGAAAATCACAAAAGAATCCTACAGTTAAAAAGTGGGTTATGTTTGAGGTACTAACACGCAAAACCACTGATATTCACCAGTTATATTTAGGAATACCCACACATAACTCCTTGTCAACCACCATGAATGCAACACACATTTGGCATAATAATTGATAACTTGAAAGTTAACTTGAGCTCAGCAGGGTAGTCAACCATGAGTTATGTTATGGGTTGTGAGCATTCCTAAACACAACAAAAAATTCAATCGTTTTGTGCATTTAGGTCTCAAACACAACCTACCCTATTACTGTTTTTTTGTGAAAAAATATATATACGCTTCTGCTCTTCTGTTACCTACATTTGCTCGTCGAGATAAATTCATTGATAGTCTCAATTGTGCTATCATTTCCATCATTCCCCTCTGTATCTCGAGGAAATTAAGTTTTGCAGTGTTTGCAATACAAGAAGGATAAATAAAAATAAGTTTCAGGAAAATTTTGAGAACACCTTTTTTATTGTGAATATTTTAAATTCACATGCCTATTTACCCACTTTGCGGTAAGAATTCAATCCTTACTAAAAAAGAAATTAGCAATCATTCAGCAGCAGTCTTTGCTGTAACTTCTGGGAGAAATGCTTTGGGATAGACTATTTTATGATGTGTATGTGTAAACTATCTTTATTGTGAACTCGCTTTATTTTGCTTACAGAACATCACCAAAGTTGAGCCATAGACTTTGGTGTCTAAATCTATTAACGGATTTCACAGTTTGAGTGATTTCCATGCCAATAACGACATTTCAGCTTTGAACCTTATCCCAAAAAAGCGAATACTACCTGATATCTTAGACCAGCAACTGATATAACTGAAAAAGGACGCTGGATAAATTGAAGTATTTATCAAAGACTTTACTCCACAAAATGTTGTGACACGATGCCATAGGTTGACTTCCATCACTATATAAAGATGAGATCTGCATTGTAACAAAATGCTGGCTTCTTAAAACTGTCCATAAGAAAAACTTTAGCTTTAGGAGCAGAGTTGATACAATACAGAATTCAGTCTCATAAAGGCCCGGTAGTTTTTACACGGGTGATAAACAATGCTGAATACATTTATTCAAACCCCCATTATTAAACATACCAAAATGGATGGCAATTGGCCAGCACTAGACTGATAGCTCTTTCTCACGATTTACTTGTTTGGTACTGATGTACTGGCACATGTGATCCTTATCAATTTCACACAAAAAGACATGGCAATCAAGTGGTTCTTGCTGTGATGGGGGGAAAGAGAATTTACATCCTAAACCTATGGAAATCTTAAAACAATAGCAGTCTTTTGGTGAGAGCTATCAACAAGAGCAGAAGGGCCACTACTCAAAGATGGGCATCTCACATGTGCTAACATGTAGCGTAACGGCCAGAGCTGCGGACTTTGGAGCTGAGGAACCAGGTTAGAGTCTCTGCGTCAGCTCAACATCCTGTGATTCTGGGCAAAATATTAAATCTCCCTGTGACTACCAACAAAAATGTATGTGCCCTTGTGTAGTGTAACTGGTGCTCTTGTACAGCGCTCCAATACCTCGGGTCAAGTTCACGCTATATAGAACTGCAAAACAAGACATTTAATGTGTCAGTGAATCTGACCGCTTTATCAGTGCATTCACACCCAATAGGAAGTGCAACACAGCTGCTGAACATGGTGCAACCGCTGGCTTAAAATAGCTGGATAGTTACTGGCTTCTGTTATATCCACAAAATGGGGAGCCTGTTATTGTGCAGATTAGTTCTTAATGAATGCAATCAAGAGGGCTACATTCCAATTTGATGGTAATCCAAGTTGAATACTCTCAAACAATATGTGCATAAAGACAGTACATCCACCTATTAGGTGATGTCAGGTTACTGTCTCAGAAAGCAGTGGAGGAGGAAGGTCCAAGAACTATGGTCTGTTATTACCTCATTCCAAAAATGTTTACTTTAACGAATAGCAAACCTAGGGCCAGCAAATGTGTCAACACACATCACAGTTATTTAATGAGGTGTCATAATAATGATAGACTAAGCACTGCCTGTAGTTTATATTGAATCAGCAAAACTGTTTATAAAATGCCTATAAGTAGCTTCTGTTGTGGCAAGGATTCTATACATGTTGACTCCTGCAGGATGATTCATCTATAAAAGTCAACTCCTTACAGAGCTGTCATTACGCAGCAGACAAGATATTATTGTGACACCACTTAAGGATAATAGCAAACTAGTGTAAATACTTCCTGGACCTAGTACTAAATGGAGTAGCTTACCTTTTAATAGCGTAAGTCAAGTTATAGAAAATAATTCTCTTGAATCAGTCAGTGGTCCTGGCTAAAAGATTTAGGATGAGAGGGTGATGGGTTATGGACTAGTGATTTAGGAACTGGCTACAAACTACTTCAGCTAGCTTCTAGCAGAGCACCAATGTAATCCATTAGCCACATGAGGCACGACATTTTGTGAATGTTGGCACAGTTTATCATTGGGTTTATTTCACGGCTTTCCCGTCAAATCAAATAGCTCCTGCGGTTTTTGTATGCTCTGAATAATAGTGCCATTCTGTGTTCTACTGCGTGTATTGCTGGCATTCATTCAGGCTGCAAGACATATGCGTTTGTATTTACAAACGCTTATGTCAAACATGTTGGTGGATGCTATGAAACATGTGGAACTTTGCCAACCTTGTAAGAAAGTGAACCAGCAACCCAAATGACCATATTTACTCGTGCATCCTGTGGAGAGTGGTATTTGCGGGGACATAAGGAACACCCTTGAAGAGTGAAAAGGACAAAATCTGAATAACAGGTGAGCATACATGCGTTGGAATTAAAGGCAGTGATTGTTGGCTTCCTTTTTTCAAGGACAATTTAAACCCCAAGAAAGTGCAAATATAAAAGTCTGCATTATCAGGGTACACTTCTTTAAGAAACGAAGAGGGACAATGTCTCAGCAGATGACTTCAGTTACAAAATTTGGGGCTTGCACGCAGGGCACAGTTCTGTAGTTTCCAGATTAGAAGATTAGCAGACAAAACATGTAAATGTTGTACATAAATTCATTAGACCATCTGAAGCAAGTTTGTAGATGGACGTCTCACAAATAGATGATTTCATTGCAAAGCATAATTGTAAATTCCTGCACGTTGAATACAGGAACCAACAATTGGGAACACAGAGGAATCCCTTTTAATGAGTTGGTGCAAGAAATGTTATGTTTTTTTTACTTGTCACTGTGGCAGTTTGCAAGACCACAAATAGCCATGCGCTTAGTTCCCACATCTTATTTGAATCTTTCTTTTTCCATACAAGAAACTTGTTATGATGCCCACTCTACTCTATAAGCCAAAGCAGCATGCTGCTTCTGCTTTTGCAACTTAGCATACAAAGATGTCCCGCCCATAGCTATCACCACACCTCAATAAGGGGGACAAACACATGCCAGGAAATGTACTCCTTATCCAAACATTTAGGAAAAGAAAGCTTTTGGCAAGTCGAAACCTTAGTGTATTTGTCATATTAATAAAGTCAAGCTGGAGGTAGACACCTACTACCTATGCCTAGGTAATGTCAAAACAAACGTTTCTTAAGCCCACCCTTGTTGCTAATAAATTAAGAGCAGCTCATTCTCTTCTTAAAAGGAAATGTTCAGATATCTTAGTTCAAGCCAGTAAAGATTGCCTAACAAAGAGGCTTCCATCTTTGATTTACGTGGCTTCACAAAGTGCTCAACAAATGTTGGTAAACACAGTTTGAAATTCACGCATTTCACTTTAGTCTTTCAATTTCATCACAGTGGCCTACTTCTGTCCAAGGCTAATCCCCATTCATGGCCTTCTCCTTCCTATTCCACAGGATATCTACCTATCCTTCCAACTCCTCCTCTTTCCTTTCTTCTTAATCGATGCAAGCTTTGGAATCTTGATCCATCCTCTTCCTGACCGTTTCAGTCTGCCCAAGTTATGAGGAGATTACCCCCTTTAATAACATTTGCTCGATGAGCCATCTGATCATTCTGGACACACCAGGTTAGTATTGCTGAAGAAAGGTTTACTTGTTCGCACCTTCATATCTGGTACAGATTCACTTCCAACTCACCTGACCTTCCCAGGACATCTTGGTTGTCTGTCTTTGATAGCCATATTGTTGGCAAAAAGCGTTTGACATTAAAGAACTATGACAATAGCACCATTTTGCATACACAACATGTTTAAACTATTGTGGATCCAACTACAAGTTGGATGCCTATAATATAAAGCAAATAAATCTATTGCAGATATCGAGCTTTAAGACCGGACTTTGCAGGCAAGTCACTTTTTCATTTTACATCCATGAAATTGCTATTATTTTCTTTTGGTGTTTATTCTCAAGCTTGGAATATTAACCCACTGAGGTTTGTCTCCTACATGGTACTATGTAACCAGAATAAAAGTTTTAATATGAAAATCCATGCCTCTTTTCTTCGTATTTCTCTGATATTTGATCAGTTTTGCTTTCTCATTATCCCTATTTTGTGTAAGCATTTTTTACATGGTTCAGGAGAGGCTTTGAACAATAATCCATGAGTCGTGCAATGTAAATCGGCAAGGTGATCTATTTCATTTTATGATACATGATGTAGATGGAAGTTCAGAGGAAATGGGTCCCATTGCAAAACACTAAATAATAATGACCATAATTTGATAGCTGTTCTTGCAGCTCACCTTCTATGGTTAGGTGCCTAACATATACTTTGTCGCTTCTTGCATTGCAGTTTGCTAAATAGATGATATATTAGGTCAGTAATGCTAATCAAAACCTGCTTTTTGAATAAGAAAATAAACTTTTGATGTCTGGATTAGATTTGCACTAAACAAATTTAGAATAAAAACACATGGTACAAAGAGTATTTTTTTTGCTGTATTTTTCAAAACTTCCTATTTGAAGTTCTGTGCCAAAGTAAATCTCTGCTGAACTGTCATGGCAGCTGGTTGACTTGAACGAACTTCACAGATTAACTTCATAACCCTCATATTTCTGTTGCAATAGGTCTGCTGCATGCTTTGGAGAACCTCTCCCAGAATGTGCTACAATACCTTCAGCTGCACAAATTGTACCTGTTAATTCAGGTGTACCAATCTAGAGCCTCAGAAATATTTCATGTTCCACCAGTGATCATGAAGTGGCTTCTTTGGTAAGCAATTTAGAAGATTAATCAGACTAAGTGGCTGTTGGAGCGGTCCAATTTGCCTGCAGCAACCCTCTGCTGTTAGTTACCTTGTTGCTGTACTTGCATTAAGCCTGCAGAAATAGCCAAACCATCTCTCTGCGGACATCCATGGTTGGGTGTTCCAAAGTTTTTTTTGGCAGGATGTGCCTTAATGTTCCCAGAAATAACCTTTCCAGTGGCTTTTCTTGCCCTCATGCTCATTTGCTCACCCCACATGAAAGAAATGATAAAATCATTTGCAATAAAGGTTTTCTTCACGCACTCAATTGTTCCTTTTTAATTGATAGGCCTTCCTGCAAATTCCTTGTTTGAACATTCCCAGGCGCAAAGATAGTATCTGGAATTTTTTAGAAGTATCTTTTCTTGAAGGTGGGACGGTTTTGTTTCTGCACAGAGTCCCTAGACTCCAAAGTTAAAAGCTTCACAGTTATCTAATGTATTACAGACTTCTGTGACATAAGTTCAGTTTTTCCATGCTTTTAATTTTGACTTTTTTTGGGACTGACTTTGATAAATGTTTGTAATGTGAGATGATGCCCTCCTGCCCATTCCACCCCCTAAACTTTTACCGTGCAGGGCTCGTTACTGGGATAATTGTATAATAATATGGTGTTATCTTTTTAAATTGCGGCAGGGCTTATGAGGCTGCTTAACTCGAGTTATGCGCCTTGATGAGTCCAAATAAAACACAAAGATAAATGTTGGAATGCTTGGAATCATCACCTAGTTACTTACTCGTAGTCCTACTACCATTCCTGGGGTAGTGGCGATCAATTAGGATTCTCCATCCACCTCTGTCCTGGACTTTTCTTTCATTCTGATGCCAGGTGTAACCCATCTCTTTCCAGGCCGCCTCAAGGCCTTTGCGCCAGGTGTTTCTTGGCCTTCCTCTTTTCCATTGAGGGTACCAGGTCAGGGCTTTCCTGATTGTGTTTGATGTGGGCTTGTGTAGGGTGTGACCTGTCCAGCCCCAGCTTCTTCTCATGATTTCCACATGCGCAGGGAGTTGGAAAGTCTGCTGCCATAGGTCGTTGTTGCTGATGGGGATTGGCCAGCAGATTTGGAGTATTTACATCAGGCAGGTGTTGGTAAAGGTCTGGACTTTGATTGGTGGTGGTCACGGTTGTCCTCCAAGTTTCTGCCCCATACAGAAGGACCGATTTTACGTTGTTGTTAAAAAGCCTGATCTTGGTTTGCAGCATTAGGTCCTTGGAGCTCCAGCCCCTGCTTTGCTGATTCTTGCCTTGACTTTGGTGTCTGTTGCTGCAATGCTTGCCTGTGACGCTGCCCATGTAGGTGAAGGCCACAACCTCTTACAGTGCATCACCTGCAAAAGTGACTGCAGTTGTGTTGCGTAAAAGTGCCCTCTTTTTGCTAAACTGCTGATGTACCTTGACTGAGTGTGCCCTGTGTTACTGCCAAACAGGTACCCAGGGCCTTTGTTCGTTCCCTAAAACTGCATTGAAAACCATACCCAATTGGCAAACTCTGGCCACAGGTCAGGCACTGTTTAATTGGTACCCCAGGTACGAAGGACACTGTGGCCAGGGAAGACATCTAAGGGGCTGCAGCACTTATTGTGCCACCCTTAGAGTTGTGCCACCCTTGAAAGCCCTGTACCTTCACACACACACACACTGCCATTGCAGGCTGCGTGTTTTGGTGCAGAACAAAGTGAAGTCTCGACATGGCACACATCCTTGTGTGCCATACCTGCAACCTACTGCCCTGGCATAGGTCAGCCACCCCTCTAGCTGTGTGCACTATACCAGTGGTGAAGGTACAGGTGCATGAGCCCTGTACCCCTACAGTGTCTAAGCCAATTCTTCGACATTGTAAGTGCAGTAATGCCATAGAGTATATGGTGCTGGGAGTTTGACATTACGAAATCTACAGCATTATCATGAATTTACTGAAATCTGGGAAGTTTAATATCAAACTTCTCAGCACATTAAACCCACAGTGATGCCAGTGAGGGATTTAATGAAAAATGCACACAGAGGGCATCATAGAGATCCCCTCTGAAAAACGACCTAACACTAGTGTCCAGGCTGAGTGGCTGCTCGCCAGCTGCACCACCAGACATGTTTCGGGACCCCTGGGTCGAGCGCTTGCTGCTCTCGGGGGTCTAAAACAATGCACATCTTGGCGCGAGGTGCCAAGCCTCCTCCCTCAAGATGGGCAGGGTCCACGAAGTGTAAGCTTCAAAGACTTGCTGCGTTTGTGAGCTTCCCCATGCCATTTGCTGCTTCCAGCAACTGGCCTCACCGTTTCCGACTCCCACTTTGGGTGGGAGAATCGGCAGGAAAACCAAGTGAGGAAGGAGGTGTCTCTACCTTTGCCAACCCCACCCCTCAGGTGGGGAGGCGAGGTGAAGCTCAACTCAGTCCCTGCCATCTTGCAGATGAAGGGACCCAGCCAACGAGAGTGAGGCATATGCCCCCCTCCCACTGGAGTGTGGCATTGGGTGCAGATTGGTGCGGACTCAAAGATTTGGCTGGAGCCAGAGTATATGGGCGAGCAAATCCAGTGCTCACGAGAGACAGTCTTTTCTGAGGAAGCCAGGGGAGGTCCTCAGGGTTCTTGAGACTGCAGGCCACACTGGGATTTCGCTTCTGCATAGTGGCATAATAGAGGGTGTACCCACCTCAAGGAAGGGACCCATTGTTCCCAACCTGTACTTAACTGTAATACCCCTAAATCTGTTATTTAGGGGCACCCCTGAACCCTGCCACCTCAGACAAGAACCGACCAAGAAGAAAAGGACAGAAGAGGCTGTGCTGCAGCTAAGAATAGGAGAACGCCCACTGACTTGGACTTAGCCCTACCGGCCTGTCCCCACCTAGAACCTGCAGAAGTGAAATCCCAGTGTGGCCTGCAGTCTCAAGAACCCTGAGGACCTCCCATGGCTTCCACAGAAAAGACTGTCTCTCGTGAGCACTGGATTTGCACTGGATTTGCTCCGCACCAATCTGCACCCAATGCCCTCGGCCCGAGTTCGAGTAACTCAACACGACAAGGTGGTCTCCCCGGCTATTCTGACCTGAGATCTGGTGATCTCTGAACTGCCTTGAAACTCCAAGTGAAGCCTGCAGCCTCTTTCTGGAGGATCCCATTGACCACTACTAGAGCTTGGTAAGGAAAACGTGACACTTAAGGACACCCCTGAACCCGAAGGCCCACAGCCTTGGGTGGCCCAACCAATGGTGTTGCAGTATCCCCAGGCATCCCAACGTACCTCTGCCATCGATGGTCACCTCCAGAAGATCTTTGTCCCCGAGCCTGCAGTCTTAGATGCAACCGGAGAATCCCCATTGAAAGCCACAGGGCACCCGACGCCAAAACAGCACCCTGCACCCAACCGCAGCTGCGGGTGCACTTTGGGTGCTAACTCAGAACCCCCTTTGCCCTGAGCCTAACACCAGGGGCTTTGCTTCCACAACCCCGTGGCCTGCTCGTGAGCAGCCACCAACCAGAGGCCTCCTATCCCCCATTGGATAACATTGGGCATAAGCACTCTGCACCGGGCCGCCCTCGTTCTGCTGAGGGTGTATAACAAGAGCACAAACTTGGCCCTGGGGAAACCCTTGTTCCAACCCCAGAAACTCAGCCCCAAAGACATAGTACTTACCTGTTAACCAATAACTTTATTTCTCTCCATAGGAAAACATTGACTGTTTTGCCTAGAAATGTTTGTATGGAGTTGAATTGTATGAAAACTTGAAAAACTATAACTTGAAAAAACTGATTTCACTTACCTTTTCTCTAGGCTAGGAAGTGTCCCAGTGTGATATCTAAGCATATCCACTGAGTAGAAAAAGTAATCTGAAAAGTAACTAAAAGTAATCTGAACAGTAATTTCGGTATTTTGACTTACCTGTATTTCATTCAAACTGCATTGGAATCTGCATTCAATTGTAAACACTGCGTAAGATTTTGCAAAGTAGTTATTTCGCTTATCTGCAGCAGGCTTAGCTTGGTTCTAGAAATAAAATAACTAAATATTTTTATACAAACAAAAGGAGTCTCTGTTTAATCTTTGAGTGTGTGACAACATTTGCTGACTGTGTATAACAAATGCTTAATACTACCCTCTGATAAAGTCTTACTGCTCGCCCTCACTACCTCAAATAGAGAGTAAGGTGCTATCTACTTTTACCTTTACCTACCCTTGGGGTTCCACTAGACTGTGTACTCTATACCTCATTTTGGTATAGTATATACAGATCGAGCTTCCTTCCTGCTGGCCATGTTAACCTTCAGGATCTTGGTTTTACCCCTGTGAATGTTGAGGCCAAGTTGTACTGTGGGTGCCACCTTGTCCGTCTTCTCTTGCATTTGCAGATGGGTATGGGACATCAGGGACATGTCATCTACAAAGTCCAGGTTGTTTTACTGCGTCTAAGGTGTCCTCTGGATCACATTTCTTGTCCTTGCTATGGGCGTCTTCATGATCCAGTTTATGGCCAGCAGGAAGAGAGAAGGGGAGAACAAACAACCCTGGAGAACTCCAGTCCCCAAAAGGATGGCTTTGGTGAGTTCTCTAATATTGGATCTTTCATAGATTCACATGCTTAAATCATTCCCTGTCGGCGAAGTGGGAGTCCACCAGTACCATAATAAAGCAGTGTATATCACAATAATAGGCTACAATAGTATTGAACAATCACTTAGCCTATGTTTGTCCTTTTTCAAAAAGGAGCACACATGAAACCTTAACCAATTGGGTGATAGCACCCACTAGAATATTCCCAAGAAAGGCTGAATATCTCAGATTTTCTCTGAGCTGCGCTCAGTTTCAAGTTAGAACCTGGGCAGCGCGTGCACTGCTCTGCGCGGCATGCGGAGTTCGGTATATGGGCCTTCGTGGACTGTGGACATGCTCACCTCTTTGGGTTGGTTAGTTGCTCTGCTTTTTAAAATTCCTTCTCTGTTTAATTAATAAAGTGCATTTGTCCTGCCTTTCAGTGCTTGGTTTCCTCCCAGCAGACCTCACCAATTGATAATTTTGGTTGGCCATCTCTTGACTCCACGCACGCTACCCCCTCCACCCCTCCTTTGTCATTGCTGCTGGCATTTAATCAACCCAGTGCTGTTTGTCACTGAGGCACAACATACTCTCCTGCTTCGGCAGGCAACCCGCCCTCTTGGTGCCCTGTTTAGTAAAAGTGCCTATATTGAAACATTTTATATTTTGTTTTTAAAAGCGCTTCATCTTTAACATGGTGGGTGTGCTTTTTTTGCTTATGTGCCCCTCGCCCAAATTCATTTGTTAACACTATTTTTTATTTACATTTTTTAAAGTGCCCCATGCTGCGCTTTCACTTTTGTAGCAGCGCCCATGCCTTGCTTTTCTGCACACCGCTCTTAATATGTAAAATGGCGTTCTCGCTTTTGTTTTCTATGAGCGGCTCGCCAAAAACAACTTTCCATACATTTATTTAGTACTTTGCGCTATGCTGCGCTTTCACTTTCATAGTAGCGGCCATGCCTTCCTCTTCTGCACACCGCGCTTCAAATTTAAAATGAAGGCTACGCTTTTGTTTTCTTCTGTGCGGGTCACCATAAACAACTTTTCACACATACCACCGGTCGCAAACACTATCTTACAGGAAAAACAACGGTCGGCAACAACGGCAAGGTAACTGTCACAGGATCATCTGATGTATTATGATATATTCACTTTGGTCTGTTTTCCTTATCTTTTATATGCTTAATTGGTAAATACCTTTTGACTCCTTCATTTAGTATTTATTTTTGATTTTACTTACAAAATGCCCAAGTTTATATGTTATTTTTAAAAACACGAAATTAATCCAAACCCGACATTTATGGATAGGTAAGACTGTCATTTACAACGCCAGTAGCTCTAACTCTTGAACATGCAAGATCTGTTGCATTGCAAATGCTTTTTCTAATTTTTGATCTTATTATACTACTTCTACTAAAATGTCTGATACAGTAAAGACAGCCGGTTTCAAACACTGCAAGAAAAAAGGGGTAGATGTAGATGACCCGTAAAAGGACTAAGTCTACTGTTTCTACCCCCAACATAAGGTAAACGAGTGTAAAATTTGTGGCACTGTTTCCTCCAAAACCTCGGACAGAGTGGGGAGGCTTCTTCTGTGGCTTCAGAAGTTATGAATTCAGACATCACTATCTTCGGAGGAGGACAATGATAACTCTGCAGGGTCTCACACAAGATCCAGATCCTTAGATCAAGGGACCTCTGGAAAGCAGAAACGCCCTTAGGAAGTCCCACCACAAAGAATCCCTGAAAAAGGCTAAATACAAACCAATCTCCTCAGAGGCAGCCTCATCTGAGCCCAGTACTCCATCTGCAAGGGCTGGGGATCGTCCACATAAATTGTCTTCTGAATCGTTGACATCAAGGCACAAAACTCACCTTAAAGCCCCGTCTACGACAGTCACTGTCGACAGCAATATCGTCGATGACAACTACGACAGTCACTACCGTATCGTCGAGACCGCCGACTGCTAAAACGACGACAACTTCATCCATCGACACCCTGATCCCGTGGACGAGAATTTCTTCGTGGGTCGGAGACTCCACTGAAGACCGTCCCCACAACACCATTAACAACTTTATTAGTGGGGGGGTGTAACAACAACTCCAAATGCATCAATTCAATCAACACCGTTGCCCATGACCATTCCCTCAAAAATAACAAACGCCCTTGCGACCTGAGGTTACCTCCCCTAGCAACGTTTCTCCAGTATTAGGGGTGTCTTTCATAGATTCACATGCTTGAATATCCCCCGTCGTCGAAGTGGGAGTCCCACGGTACATAAAAATAGCAGTCATATATGCATGTATACATGAAAATTATAACAAATAAAAATATACATACATATAGTGCAATAAATTGTACATTCTAAAAGTACCATAGAACATAATAGGCCCATTGAAAAGCCTAAGGGAGAACTCACTTTAGTAGCATATCAGTGTCATTATGTGTTGGATCACATTCCAGCCAATCAGGCTGTAGCCTCCTCTAGAACCTTCTCCTCAGAAGCCCAAGTCCTCAGATTTTCTACCGCACGTCGTGTGAAGGGAGTCTCCCTGAGCTCTGCTCAGTTTTCTTCAACTTTACTGTTCTTTGCTTCAGAAAATGTCTTCAAACAAGAAATCTTTGTTTAAAGCCTGCCCTTCTTGTGGTAAATTACGCCTTTTCCACGAGGATCCACACAGTAAATGCATTTACTGTCTCTACCCAGACCATGAGGTCAAAAACTGTAAGTACTGTCATACTTTCCCTCCCAAGACTCTGAGGGACAGAGAGGCCCGTCTCCTTCTGTGGCTACAGAGGTTGAAGACTTCGGACACTGCACTTTCTGAGGTAGGCAGTAGATCTTCTCAGAAGCGTGGGTCGGAGACTGAGGTTCCTTCTCCTTTTCTTAAGAAGAGTAGACTGTTGGAGTCCTCTGGGATTGTCTCCCCACAGGATTTGCTTCAGGGCACGTCTACGGGACCTGGTTCTCTGACGTCTGCGCCCAAAACCTTGCCTTCCAGTAAAAAATCTGGTTTTGGCTCGTCGATGGGCTCGTCGACGCGCCCGTCGACGTCTTCAGCGTCGACGAAATCTGTGTCTGCCATCTCTACGTCGACGACGACATGCACTATGTCGACCAGCGCTACGTCGACGACGACCACCTCGTCGACGACGACCACGAAGATGAGACCCATCTCTTCGGTTGTGAAGATCTCGTCGACGACCGTCAAAGAGAGACCGTCGACGAGGAAGTCATTGACGCTTCCTTCGTCGACGCGTACACCGTCGACGAAGATCAAGCCTTCTACCAGCACCTCGTCGACGGGCCCGTCGAAGGTTGCCTCGTCGACGGCGCCTCCGATGACCAGCATTCCATCGTCGACGGCATCGACGACGGCTGTTATCCCGTCGACGTCTACGTCGTCGTCGTCGACGACCAAGGCTCCAATCTCGTCGACGGCCAAAGCTCCACTCTCGTCGACGGCTCCGTCGACGGACAAGAAATCCTCGTCGACGAAGAAAAAACCATCCATTTCTACGCCGATTGCCTCTGTGTTGACGACGCAGCCGCCTCAGGTTCTGCCTGACACTGCCACATTTACGCCAACGGGCTCGTTGACGTCGCGTCGACCTTTACCGAAAACAGCTGCCGTCTATACAGTGGTTACTGCTTCTTCTTTGCGGACAGTACCACTCATCCAACTGAGTCCGGTGCGGAGCGGCACTCATCTTCCAGACCAATTGTTCCAGTCTGGTGAGGAGGAATCCGGAAACGATTCAGAGGTGGAAGAATTTTTTAAACAGGCTATCAGCCCTTCGGATTTACACATTAAGTGCCAAGAATATAGTGATGAGGGTGATGTGGTGGACAATGTCGAAGATGGGACTGAATTGTTTCCGGTTGATGCGTCAGAACCGATGCCTTCAGAACCGACTACACAGATACCTCTATCTTTAGTTATGAACCTTCAACACATGCTGGATGATTATAACCGCAGGTTTCCTTCTTCTACACCTGCTTCTCCAGCACCACTGCCTCCTCCGCAGCCTCAACCTCAACTTCCTCAGGCACCTGCACCAGCTTCACCCGCGTCACCGGGTGGTGCTCGTCCTGACACTGGCGACGAGGATCCGGATCCTCACAATACTGATGACGACGACAATGGCGTCGATATGACTGAGTGGGACAATTACAGGGCTCAAACACCTTCCACTCCACCCACCTCACCTCTACATTCGCCCCCAGTGGACATTGCACATTTCCACAATTTGATGATCCGTGCTACCAAACGTTTTCATCTCAAGGTCGAACAACAACAGCATGAAAGTGAATGCTTTTTGTATGACTTTAAAGACCTATCTCAAAGGCAATCCCACACTATACCTATCGTGGATTATATTTGGAAGGAGGGCCTTACATTGATGGAACGTCCAAATTCTGTACCTGCAGTTTTGCCCAGATTAGACAGGAAATACAAGGCTCCGGCGTCCTCCCCGGCCTGCTTGGTGTCTCAGCCGAAGGCAGATTCGGTAATTACACAGGCTGCGCAAAAAAGATCGCGCAATCCTGCTACGCCACTCACGTCTCCTCCTGATCAGGAAGGCCGCAAGTTGGATTCGATAGGAAAGAAATTCACAACTATGGCGGCTACTACGGTGAGGGCGGCAAACACTCTGGCTATTCTGGGCCGTTATGACCGCCAGATGTGGTCCGAGGTTGCTGCATTGATCCCTCAGCTACCTGATGCAATCCGTGCAGAAGCACAGGCAATTATCCAAGAGGGGGAGTTGATTTCATCCGAAATCATTGATTCTGCACTCGATATTTCCTCAACGACGTTTCGACAATTGGCTGGGGCTGGAGTCTTGAGGCGTCAAGGCTGGCTGAGATCTACCACCTTCCGTCGAGAGGTACAAGCAAGAGTCCTAGACTTGCCGTATGACGGAGAATTATTATTTGGCAAACATGTTGATGATGCCCTTGAGGCGATCAAAAAGGACACCGACACTGCGAAGTCCTTGGCTACCCTACAGTACAAGAAACGACCCTTTCGGGGTGCACGAGGTAGAGGCGGAGGTTCCTCTACTTTTCGTGGATCAAGTCAATATCGTTCTTACAACACCTACAACGATAACAGAGGGGTTCCTATCAACCCCAAAATCGTCAATCCACCTCCAGACCATACCAGAGGAAATCCACTTATAGAGGTGGCTCAAGCAACAAAAAGCAGTGACTGCCTCAGACCCTTCCTTTTGCCGACCGTAAATCTTGGAGGTCACATCTCGAAGTACTTTTACAAATGGTCCGAAATCACCTCCGACCAATGGGTCCTGGACGTTATATCCACAGGACATACCCTGGAATTCACAACATTTCCACCCTCTCATCCACCTACGGGGCCCCCACCTCCTCATTTCAAAGAACTTCTGGCCCAGGTGAAATTGATGATCAAAAAAGGAGCCATCGAAATCGTGCCGCAAGGTCAACGCGGCAAGGGGTTTTATTCCCGCTTTTTCTTAGTCAAGAAGAAGTCGGGGGAATGGCGACCAATTTTAGATTTGCGAGCCCTAAACAAATTTATCATTTCAAAAACTTTTCAGATGTTAACTCTGCTCCAAATTCTGAATCTTCTCATTCCAAACGAGTTCTATTCAACAATCGACCTTCAGGACGCTTATTTCCATGTGCCAATTCACCCCAGACACAGGAAGTATCTACGGTTCACAGTCGGCCAGCTACACTTCCAATTCAAAGTCCTACCATTCGGCCTCCGATCAGCACCGAGGGTCTTTACCAAGATCTTGGCCCCGGTAGCTGCCTTCCTGCGTCTCCAAGGTATCCAATTTTACCCATACCTGGACGACTGCCTCATCAAGGCAAGAACTTTTCACCTGACGGAGCAGCACACTCAAGTCTGCGTCTCCCTCTTCCATGCCTTGGGGCTTTCAATCAATTGCCAGAAGTCACATTTTCAACCATCGCAAAGGAGAGATTTTCTCGGAGCCTTGCTAGATTCTCGACAGGGAAAGGTGTTCGTGTCCCAGGAAAGACAGGACCGCATGGCAAAGATGGTGCGCTTCCTCCAATCAAAACTGAACGTTTCTGTCCGAATGTTCAAATCATTCCTTGGCATGGCCTCTTCGTGCATCCAACTTATCCCAAATTGCAGATTGCACATGAGGGCTCTACAGGAGGAACTGGACAGGCAGTGGAAACAGGTGTCGGGGTCATTCGAGGACAAGGTCCTTTTAACACCTCGCATCCAGAAAGCGCTGGAGTGGTGGGCTCACCCTCCGCACATATCTGCGGGCCGATCATTCCAGGACGAACCTCCAACTCTGACGCTTACAACAGACGTGTCTCTCGAAGGCTGGGGAGCACATATCGACGGCATGTCTGTGAAAGGGAAGTGGACAGCAATCCAACGAACTTGGCACATCAATCGTCTGGAACTCTTGGCGATTTTCTTAGCCCTAAAATCTTTCCAGAGGTTAGTGCAGGGACACACTTTGCTGGTAAGGACGGACAACACCACCAGCCTGCACTACCTCAACAAGCAGGGCGGCACGAGGTCTCTTCTACTTTCTCAACTGGCACAGGAAATATGAGATTGGGCGATTCAACGTCAAATTCATCTCACAGCCATTCACGTGCCAGGTGTGGCCAATGTTCTGGCAGATTCACTCAGCCGAGCATCGTCGGACAATCACGAGTTGGAACTCCACCAGCCGACGGTCGAGTTCATCTTCCGGCGGTGGGGCCGGCCACAGATGGATCTTCCGCGACTGCTGTCAACAGGAAATGCCAACGCTTTGCAAGTCGGCATCCCCACAGAGAGTCGAGCGGGAATGCATTTTCGATCGATTGGTCGAACGACTTCATCTATGCTTTCCCTCCACTTCCTCTGATCCCTCGCCTGTTACACAGGATGAGGTTCCAACCTTGTCGCATCATCCTGATCGCACCCAAATGTCCGAGACGTCCATGGTTCACGGACCTGCTCCTCTTCTCGCAGTCCGACCCGTTACCACTTCGTCATCTACCGCACCTCCTCACGATGCAGCAGGGACTAATCTGTCACCCGGATCCGGCATATCTTCAACTCCATGCCTGGAACCCGAGTGCAATGAATTTGCACGTTTAAATATTGACAGGGACTGCAGGGAGGTGTTAGCGCGGGCTCGCGCACCCTCCACCATAAAAACGTACCAATTAAAGTGGAAGCGTTTCTGTGTCTGGTGCCGCACTAAGGATCTGGACCCAATGACTGCAAAACCTGAACAGATTTTACCTTTCTTTTTATCCCTGGCAAAGTCGGGACTGTCACACTCAACTCTTAAAGTGTTTCTGGCGGCGATTTCCCGTTTCCGCCATGATGGTTCCACATCTCTATGTTCTTCAAGGATCATTAAGCAATTTTACAAGGGCCTTTTTAGGATGTTTCCACCTATTCGTCGCCCTCCGCCTGCTTGGCGCTTGAATTTGGTTTTGTCTCAACTACTTCTACCACCATTTGAGCCTATTCACTCTGCAACTCTTAAATTTCTCACGTGGAAAGTTGCTCTCTTACTCGCCTTAACGTCCTCAAGACGGGTCAGTGACATCCAGGCGTTTACCATACAGCCTCCTTTCCTGCAATTCTCCAACGAGGCTGTGACATTACGAACTAATCCTAAGTTCATCCCAAAGGTTCCAAGTGACTTTCATCTCAACGAACCTGTAATACTGAAAACTTTCTTTCCTGCTCCGCAAACTCCATCTGAGCGGTCATTGCATTCATTAGATGTGAAACGTTGTCTCAAATTCTACATTCAACGAACTGCACCTATCAGAAAGTCAGATCAATTGTTTGTGGCATATGGTCCAACTTGCAAAGGACAACCTGTTACCAAACAGACTATAACCAGGTGGATATCCTCTACCATATCCTTCTGCCACCAACGGGCTGGAAAGCCCCTTCCTGCTCCAGTTCGAGCTCATTCAACTAGAGCAGTGTCTACTTCGGCTGCCCTTTTTGCGGGGGTACCCTTACGACAGATCTGCAGAGCTGCAACTTGGTCGAGCAGCCATACTTTTACTAAGCACTACTGCCTGCAATCAACAGACGCCGCGGATGCGGCAGTAGGTCAAGCGGTGCTGCGGAATCTTTTCCAATAAAGGTGAGCCTCTGTTGCTACCCGCCTCCAGTCATAAAGGTTTTTTCCTAATAATGTTTTGGTATTTAGTACATATTGCTATATATATTTACCTTCTTTGCTTGATGTATTACCTTTATGACTCATGTGATGATTTACTGCTTTCTACTCTATTCAAGCATGTGAATCTATGAAAGACACCCCTAATACTGGAGAAGAACTATAGTTACTTACCTGTAAACTGTGGTTCTCCAGTATTGGTGTCTTTCATAGATTCACATGCGACCCTCCCATCCTCCCCTCAGAGGCTCTCTTCTCCTCAGGCACTTTTACTTACTCTGTGCTACGAAAATCTGAGGACTTGGGCTTCTGAGGAGAAGGTTCTAGAGGAGGCTACAGCCTGATTGGCTGGAATGTGATCCAACACATAATGACACTGATATGCTACTAAAGTGAGTTCTCCCTTAGGCTTTTCAATGGGCCTATTATGTTCTATGGTACTTTTAGAATTTACAATTTATTGCACTATATGTATGTATATTTTTATTTGTTATCATTTTCATGTATACATGCATATATGACTGCTATTTTTATGTACCGTGGGACTCCCACTTCGACGACGGGGGATATTCAAGCATGTGAATCTATGAAAGACACCAATACTGGAGAACCACAGTTTACAGGTAAGTAACTATAGTTCTTCTCCTCTCCCCCCGAAGTCATCTGTTGGGCCTGAAGGATTCATACGATGATGACCCTTATGGACCTACTCATAGCCTATCAGAACTCCAGGTAAAACACCAGTATGAGGACTTAGAAGAACAACAATATTATGAACATTATTATACTTCTTAGCCAAACCAAAGGCATTATGAGCAACAGTATCAGTATTATACTGAACCACAGCCAAGACCGGGGGATGTTTAAGTGCCTATATCACTACTTTTTCAAGATTTAGAGGGCCTGTTACAGGACTATCGCAAGAGGTTTCCGGAATCTCCACAGGAACAACCAGTGGTTCCCCATCAGCCTGCCTCCCCTGCAACCCCTTCCTCGACCTTTCACACCCAAGATGACACCTGCTTCAAACATAGAGGCACCACCAAAGGGCAACAGATGACGATCATGAGGAAGGTGAAATTCCACACCCCCAGCCTCCCCTTGATGAAATGGTATCATTATCTAGTCCCCACTCCATAACTCCAGCAGAGACTCCTACGGAGTGCATTGGAGGCTTTCACAACTTAATGGCCCGTGCTGCCACAAGATTTCACCTACCGGTCTCAGTCAAGCAGTCCGACTGCTTTCTATATGATTTCAAAGAACAGACAAGAAAATTTGTCAGGGCCATCCCCATTATAGATTATATATGGTAGAGCGGCATTAAAATAATGAATATCCCGGCAGTGATGACAGCGGTACTGCCTCGTATTGATAAAAAATATCAAAAGCGGTTCTACATTGCTCTAAGAATCCTTCAACTCCTATGTCTACTTCACCAGATAAAAAGGGCATACGTTTAGACAATATAGGGAACTGGTTCTCCGCCATGTCTGCCATCACAGTTCGTGCAGCCAATTGGCTGGCAATCCTGGGCCGTTTTGATACGCCGATATAGTCGGACATTGGAGATCTTGTTGACCTACCAGAAATCAGATGCAAGGAAAATATTACAATAGGACTAGCGCACGTCAGCCGAGATAATAGACTACGCAGTGGACATATCCTCCACTGGAGTTTGCCAACTTGCCGGAGTAGCAGTCTCAAGGCGACAGGGCTGGCTAAAAGATACCATGTTCAGACCAGAAGTCCAGTGAAAAAAATCTTGTTTTGGCCTACAATGGACAGACGTTATTTGGAAAGCATATAGAAGATACTCTATTGGCCATCCAGACAGACATTATCAAGTCCCTTGGTATGCTGTAATTTAAGAAGATGCGCTTTCAAGGGCCACATTGAAGAGGTTTTTCAACCTACAGAGTATACCAACGCCCTAAACCATATCAGCCCCTTCGCTCTCAATACAGAGCTCTTTATAACAGCAGCCCTATCGCCTAACGACCACGGCCTCATATACAAAACAAGGATCGCAACAAAAGGTGACCCTCCAGGGTCGAGACATGGCCGTAAACAGTGATCTCAATCAGCGACCGGTCAAGTCCACTTCCTCCCATCCCATGGATGTGAACATTACCAATTACATCCACCATTGGTGTCAGATCACCTCAGACAGATGGGTATTGGACCTCGTCAGCTATGGCCATGTCCTAAAGTTTATCCAAAGACCACCCAACAATCTGTCAAGGGAAGTTCAACCCCCGCTCTATTTTGCAAGCGGGGTCTCTGTCAATCATCAAAAGTCAATAACTACTCCGAAACAGAGGGTAATGTTTCAAGGCTCCAACCTAGAGACATTCCAAAAGAAAGCATTTCTCTCGCAAGACCGACAACAAAGACTAGCACATCTGGCCGGTAAACTTTTCAAAAGAAAGTCTGTTTCAGTACGCTTATAGAAGTTGCTGATGAGCATGATGTCCTCTTCAATACATCTGGTCCCTCTGTTACTCCTGAAAATGAGACTGTTGCAAAAGGAACTTCAGAAACAGTGGATACAGACAGAAGGGTCCTACGGTCTCCTAATCAATATCATTCCAGCAATAGAGACACTAACTTGGTGGTCTTGGATCTCTCCAAGGGCCCGATGTTTTTGCCAAAAATACCAGAGTTATTCATAACTACAGATGGATTCATGGAAGGCTGGGGCGGTCATCTTCAAGTCCTACAAATCCAAGGAAAGTTGTCTGCTTTTCAGAAAACAATGCTTATCAACCGCCTAGAACTGAAAGCCATCTTTCTCCCCTTGAAAGTGTTCCTAGCAAGGATAGCAGGTTCATCTGTGCTAGTTCGTACAGACAATACGAGTAGCATGCATTATGTCAACAAGGAATGGGCGCAAGATCGCTAAATCTCTCCCTAGAAGCCCATCAGCTCTGGAGCTGGCTCACAATAGCTCTCTGAGAGCTAAGCACATATCTGTCTCAAAATGCACCTTGGCAGACACACTCAGCAGAGCCAAGGATGGATGTCACGAGTGGCAAGTGAGTCAGTCGGTACTAACACAATGTTTGCACTATGGGGACAGCCAGCACTGGATCGCTTTGCGAACAACCAGAACACCAAACGGCCATTCTATGCCAGTCTGTACCCCCTCCCAGGTTTGTGTGGGAATGCCTTTTTGATAAAATGGTCCGGAATCTATGCATACTCTTTTCCCCTCTTCCTACTAATACCGAAGGTTCTCATCAAATAAAAGCGAAAGGATGTCGCCACTTCCTGATTGCTCCCAAGAGGCCCAGACAACACTGGTTCACAGAGCTTCTCCTGCTGTCTGAGTTCAATCCCATTCACCTACGGACAGCTGCAAGTTCTGCATCCGGACCCATCCTCTCTCCACTTATATGCATGGCTCCTGAATCCCAATTCTGAGATTTCAGAATCCTGCAGAACTGCAGAGAATTTCTAGCAAAAGCAAGAGCGGAAGCCACAATCCAATCTTACAAATAAAAATTGAAACGTTTGTCTGTCTTGTCAGCATTCCAACCTGCATGCTTAAGAGGCATCACCTGAGCAGATTCTGCCTTATCTAATTTCGCTTGCTTGATCAGGTTTGGTACATACCTCCATCAAGATACATCTTGCTGCAATATCAAGGTTTAAACACTCTTCTCACTCTGTCTTACTGCTCTACAAGAATCATCAAACAATTCATGAAGAGGTTGTTCAGAGCTTTCCCTCCGATACGAGCTCTTCTCCCATAATGGCATCTCAATGTAGTCCTCTCTCAGCTTATGAAACCTCAATTTGAACGCATTCACAGAGCGGATCTCAAGTTTATCACATGAAAGGTAGCTTCACTTTTGGCACTTACTTTAGCTAGCTAGAAGAGTAAGCAAAATACGGGTTTTCACAACACAGGATCCCTTCTTATGTTTCACTGACAACTATGTTCTCCTCAGAAAAATCAAAAATTCATTCCCAAGGTTCCATCTCAACTAGCCTATCATAGTGTGAACTTTTTTCTCAAATCCGACATCACCAGTCAAAAGATCTCTCCATTTCCTTGACATTAAAAGATGCCTAAAATTCTACTTGCATCACACTAAACACCTGTGGAAAACTGATCAACTGTTAGTTCCTTATGGATAATCTAAACACAGTGCTTAGGTCATGAAGGCAACCATCACAAGTGGATCTCTGCCACCATCGAGTTTGCCACTTGTGCTTGAACATGTGAGGGATTCAGCCTCTCTTGGGAATATTCTTGAGGGTGCTATCACCTGATTGACTAAGGTTTCAAGTTTGGTCCTTTTAAAAAAAAAAAAAAGAAATAGGGCATAGATAGGTTATCTAAGTGATTGTTCATTACTATTGTAGCCTACTATAGTCATACACACTGCTTTATGATGGTACTGTGGGACTCGCACTTCGATGGGGAATGATTCAAGCATTTGAATCTATGAAAGATTTCAACACTGGAGAACTGAAGTTATAGGTAAGTAACTCATTGTCTTGTTCTCCATGGACTATCATGCATGTCCTTCCCTCTTAAAAGTTCCTGATGATTCTTACAAATTTATCTAGCACACTGTAGTGGTGGAGGAGCTTCCAAATGGTCTTTCTGTCCACGCTGTTGAATGCCTTCTCTTAGTTGATGAAACTGACATAGCGGGAGGAGTTCCATTCCATTGACTACTCAGTGATGATGCTCAGTGTTGCACTCTGGTCTGTACAGGATCTATCTTTGCGGGAGCCGGCTTGCTGATCTCGCAACTGAGGGTTAATTTGTTCCTTCATTTTGTTCAAGATGACTCTGTTGAACACTTTGCCTGGGGTTGATAGAAGCATTATCCCTATACGGTTTTCTCAGTTATTCAGGTCACCTTTGTTGGGGATCTTGATGAGATATCTCTTCTTCCAGTCTGACGGCACCTTTTCCTCTTCCCAGATCCTTCCAAAGATGGGGTAGAGCATGCCTACTGATGTTTCAGTGTCTGTCTTCAATGCTTCTGCTGGAATGTTGTCCGGTCCAGCTTCCTTCCCATTTCTCAGATGTTTGATGGCTTGCTGTATTTCTTCCTTGGTTGGTCTGCTTCAGTCGCTTGGCTAGTCCTTGTCCGCTGGCTGTAAGATGGAGATTGTGGCATGGGTTGGTTCAGCAGTTATTCAAAGTGCTCCACCCATCTTCATTTTTGTCCTTCGTTGCCCCTGATTGTCTTCCCAGCTTTGTATTTAACAGGTCTTTCGTGATTTCTGTATCTGCTGGAGAGTTTCCTTGTAATGTTTCTTTCAAGTTTCCATGGTTTAATGCTTCCAGGGTTCTCTGGCAAGACCATCAATGAATCTTTGCTTGCCTGCTATTAAGCCTCTCCTTTATTCCTTCTTGGTTATGGTGTATTCGCCTTGAGCTTTTTATTTTTCTGCTCATGTTCGGTTGGTATTGACTGCGACTTTCTTTTCCTTTCTCTGTTGGGTTTTGTGCGGAGTCTTGGTGGAGATTCATTTTTCATGCTGATTTTTCTTGGGATCCAGTACCTCCTGGCAGGTTGATGATCAAAGAAACTGTGACTTCTTCCACTGACTTTCTTCTGGGTCTCTGTCATCTTGTAGTTCTTGCAGGATTTGAAACCTGTTACTGAGGGTGACCGAGTATTCACTCTGTTTCTGTGCATCTTTGAGGAGGGTGGTGTTATCACTGGCATATGTTAGTCGGGTCCATCCAGCTTTAGCCTGGCCATGAGAAGGTGATGGCACGAAGCCACATCTGCTCATCTCATCACTCTCACATGCTTCAGGGACTTCCAGAATGTCTTGGCAATGCAGAACTGATCGATCTGATTGTCTGTTGAATGCTTTGGTGATACCCACGTTGCCTTGTATTTTCTTTTGTTTGGGAATTCCTCTCACCAGACTGTTCAGGTATGTAGTATCCTTTTTATGTATTCACCCTGGTACTTTATCCTTAGCTGCTCACATCATCTGCATCTGTTCACCAGTGACGTCTGATGGGTGAGGGCGCTCACACCATCTGTCTGCACAGCAGGCATATCTCATGGGTAGGGGCTCTCACACCATCTTTGTCGGTGCACCAGTGACCGCTCACAGGCAGGGGCCCTCACACCATCTCTGCCTTGAACCGGCGACATCTGATGTGCAGGGGCGCTAACACCATGCCTGCCTGTGCACCAGCGCCGTCTCATGGAAGGAGGCGCTCACACCTTCCCAGCCTTTGCACCAGCAACATCTGACGGGCAGGGGTGCTCACACCATCTGTCTGTGCACCAGCCACATCTCATGGGCAGGGACGCTCACACCATCTCTGTCTGTTCACCAGTGACATCTCATGGGCAAGGGCACTCACATCATCTCCTTCTTTGCGTCAGTGACATTGGATGGGCGGGGGCGTTCAACCCATCTGTCTGCCAACCAGCAACATCTCCCAGAAAGGGAATAAACAGTGCTAAAGTACGGAAATAAGACTGGGAAATGCCCATAAACAAAATAAACATTGGGACCTTGATGAGAGAGTTGCTTCTGATAACCTTGGACTCACTCAGTGAGAGTCCTATTGCACTCTGCCCTAAAGAAGTTAAAGCAAACAGCCATTTGCAGAAGAAGAAAGATAGCTGCAGTGGAGGTGGGGCTGAAGAAGGCCACATGGATTGTCACGCAGAGAAAGAGTAGTGGACAGCGCGGTTTTACCCTGGAAATTGAAACAGCCACAATTTAGACATACTTTGCAATGGGAGATCCTTTTAAACTATGGGCAAGTACAGCAGTTGCACATCTGGAAACTAATATTGAAGCTGTGGAAAATGCAGTGATGGTTACTCTTCTGAGGATCCTATGAGGCCGCTCCCCACTTGAAAATCCAGACTTCAGAAAGCTGAAGCAAGATTTGATTGAAGTAGAGTGGCACAGGGTCCCCAATCAGGGTGAATGCAGTACATACTGTTAGACTCACTATTCCCCCACTGCCAGAATTGATTTTAGGCATGAGGACATCATTGGTAGAATTTTCAAATCCAATACAGAGGGAAACCGTGATAAAGATATTGGCAAGATAATCGGACTGAAGGCTGCTTTGTTCCCAGACCTCAGCCTTCATTGAAAATAAGAGGTTAACTTCTCCTAAAACAGAGATGCTGTTTACGACGCTTCAGGCCTTGTTGACGTGAAAGTTAAATGTGGGTAAACAAACAGCTTTATGCTTACAGAGGCAGTTTGAGAATTCTTGGCTGGCCTTAAATCTGAGATAGCTTCGATGCCTCCTCTGTCCATGTTGCTTGTTAGATTGGTCATTTACTGGTGTGAAGTTTATCACGATTCAAGGCATGTGTGCTGTAGATACACATGCTTTGCATACTCCTGCCATCTAGTGTTGTGTCCCGATGTTTGCAAGTTTTTTTTCTTTGAAGAAGTCTTTCTCACTCACGTGGTAAGGTGACTCATCCTTTTGGCGATAGTGCGCATGGGTATCAACTCCATTGTTAGATTGTTTTCTTTCCGCCATTTGATTTGGACGTGGTTTGCGGCACTCTGGTTCAAAACTGTTCTTCGGGATCCCTTTGGTGCGCAACCCACTGTACCCTCATCAGTATTTTTTCGTATGCGCTTCACCATTCTCCGCCTGTTAAAAAAATTGGAAAACTGTCTTTGGTCGAGAACACATTGTTAGCGGACTTTGGGACCCGCTGCATCGGTCAACTTCCACTCCGTTCCCTATTAACCAGTCTTCTGCCGATGGAATGGACTCAGTTTCAATTCTGCCCTCGGTGCCACTCCAAGTACCCGCGCACCAACCTGCATAAAGTCTGCAACTTGTGCCTCTCACCGGAGCACAAGGAAGAAGATTGCAACGCACGTCGATCGTTCCGATCGAAGAAGACATTACGGGATCTTCGAGCTAGACTTAGGGACATGCGGTGGCAGAACATTGAACACACCCCAGATATCTTCGGAGAAGATAGCAAGCAGGAAGAGATGGAGGCGCGGCAGCAAAAGAGGAGGAGGCCTACTCTATTCAAGAATCAGACTCGAAACTGGAGATCTAGCTAGAGTCCGAAGATGTTCCAGCGGGACAGGGTGCTGTGAGTAACAAAGCCTCTTTACCCCTCAAACTTTTCTCCATCAAACAAAAGGCTTCTGGGCCACCACTGCCTTCTGGCGATGATCGGCACTGAGAGACTGCTTCCAACACCCCACCCTCAGGCTCGGCACCAAACCAATCAGCCATGCCTTCCAGGCTCGGACTGAGTCGAGAAACTGCCTTCGGCACTGAAACATCTGGCTCCAAAGGATAAAAAAGACAGGTCCAGCTCGGCACCGAAAACAAAGGAGGCTCATCAAAAGCCTCCGGAACCCATCCTGGAGATTATGCACGGAAAGCTGGATCCTAAGCAGATAAAAATCTACATTAATTCAGACACTGGACACATTTTAGCTAAAAATGTCACACCTCCCAAAAGGATATTTCCTTCAGAAGATACAAGTTTAAAAATTCCTCTAAAGAAGAAAAAGGACATGGGCACAAGCCCTATACAACCTGTTCCTCAAACGCCTCCACGATCTTCAGCCCCATTAGACCCAAACCCTGTAGACATTTCACCACAGGGTTCTCCACACACGTAGCCTGATATTGATTATAGGTGACGATAGTCCACCACCAATGGATCCTTAGGATGATTGTAATATTGATCCTCCAATGCGTAATGATCCTGACTTATACCCTACAAAGCCATCACCTTCTGATGACAACACAGCATACCAGGAGTTAATTTCCAGAGCAGCATCATACCATGGGGTCACACGACATAAGGAATCTTTAGAGGAGGATTTTTTATTTGAATCTTTAGGAACATCACATAGGACGGCACAATCTTTACTTATGTTAAAAGGCATGATGCGAAATGCTGCTGATATTCTTTTTAAACCCTGTATGTAGTCGCATTTTAACATCCAGGGTTAACAAAAAATACAAACCTCCTCCAACTGATTTTTATTTGAGGACAGTTGTCTTTAAATTCCTTAGTTGCGTCCAATGTTCGGAAAAGAGCAAATTCCCAAACTTCAGGAGATGCACTGCCTCCAGACAAGGAGTCTAAATTAATAGATGTATCAAGGAAACTGGTGGCTACACAATCCGCCAACCATTGGCGTATAGCCAATACACAAGCCCTACTAGCAAGTTTTGAAAAGGCCCACTGGGATGAAATGGAGCAGTTACTCCAATATCTCCCACAAGAACACAGAAAACAAGCATTTGCAATGTAATCAGTCTTGCCTTTGGGACCTTATGTGTATTTAGCTATGCAGCACATTAGCCTGGGTGCTGAAACATCTACTGTTCTTTAACATGAATGGATAGTAAGCACCAAACTGAGTGACACCCCATGTATGGGAACACATGGAGAGAAATACTGCCTTTCAGCTGGAAATGGTATAGTCCAAAGCTCTGCTTTTAATATAAAACCAGGGCCTTCGGTGGTCATATCACTGAAAATACAAGATTTGGGAAAAA
The DNA here is from genome assembly GCF_964261635.1 of Lissotriton helveticus. Lineage (NCBI taxonomy): Eukaryota > Metazoa > Chordata > Amphibia > Caudata > Salamandridae > Lissotriton > Lissotriton helveticus. Next base: position 959,872,877 of record NC_136070.1, on the reverse strand, counting down.
AAATATTGTCTACGGGTGCTTGTGGAAGACATTTTCTATGAAGTGGAATCTAGAGAATGCTAAAGTGATTCTGGTATTTTACTGACCTCTGCCGGCCATTTTCTATCAAGAAAGTTAAATAGAGGCAGTTGAACAGAAAATAAAGTCCCTAAGCGGAAGCAGACAAATCCTAATGCTGATCTCCAGGGCCCACAAAGTACACATACATATAAGTATATAATATGTGTATACTAAAGTATATACAAGAGGTCTCGAATGCTGGACCTAAAAAGGACAAGTGCAGGAGGGGAATTTAATATCTAATTCTTTTATCAGATTCTCCTGATACTGCAGCAAGGGGTATTAACTCCAGCATTCTTGTTAGAAGAAATGCATAGCTGAGAATCTCCATGTTTAAACCGGAGGTTCAACAAACTATTCTTAATGCTCCCTTTGACAGCAGAATCTTTTTGGACCTCAAGTAGATGAGTCGCCTTGAGAAAATGAAAAAGGACACAGAAGTGGCTAAATGAATGGGAGTTCTTCAGTCACCATCCAATAGAGGCTCCTTTCGCTGCTCATTTCCTAGAGGAAGATCCAAAGGTAAGTCCTCAGATCCCGATGTGTCCTCATACAGGTCAAACACACAACCCTTGCCATCAAGAGGTGTCTATAAATGCGGGTACAGAAGGAACAACTTCAAAGACCGAGGTAAAGGCACACCAACAGTTACTGTGCCATCCCCCACCATTGACTTGTCTATAATTCCCCGACCATTTTACACCTGTCGGGGGAAGACCATAGCAATTCTTTCCCATTTGGCAATCAATAACATCAGACAAATGGGTATTAGACATTATCCAACATGGTTATTGCCTGGAACTTACCAGCAATCCTCCCTATATTCCACCTTGCACTTACAAACTCTCGCTACAACACCAACATCTCCTCAAACAAGTAGTACAAGCTCTTTTAACAAAAGGAGCCATAGAACCAGTTCCACTAGAACACCAGGGATCAGGATTTTACTCACTTTACTTCCTAATCCCCAAGAAGGACGGGTCTCTACAACCAATCTTAGATCTCAGAACGTTAAACCTATACATACTATCAGAACACTTCCATATGGTTACACTTCAACAAGTGCTTCCACTCCTACAGCAAGGTGACTTAATGTCCACACTAGACTTAAAGGACGCATACTTCCATATCCCTGTCCACTCAGTTTAGACCCAGCTATATACAAATCAGTCTTGACCCTGTGCCTCATGGGAACAGTCCAGCCCGAAATGCCAAGCCAGGTCTTCCTTGAACCGGAAACAAGCATCCTGAGACTGGTTTCGGGGTAACAACCCTCTTCAGTCAGGCTAGCTTTAAAACAATTGGCAGTGAGCAAGGGACCCATGTCTGGGACGAACAAAGCAAACACAAGGAGATAATGGACGGAGTGCTGAAACGTTTTAGACACCCGCCACTAGTCACAGATCTGGGTTGAATCCATCATTTTTCTTTAGCTCACTTCGCCATCTCAGTTCAGACCCAGCTATATGCAAATCAGTCTTGACCCTGTGCCTCGTAACCTATGTGGGGTATCTCTAGGCCAGTGGTTCCCAAACTGGGGTCCCTGGACCCCTAGGGGTCCGTGACACATTCCCTTGGGGTCCCCAGGCAGCAGTTTTAAAAGCACTGCAAAGTTCCTTGTGTAATCAACAGTTTTCAAAGCAACAATAAAAGTTTCAAGATAACTCCGGTGATTAATGTACCTGCTGGAGAGAGAGATGGTAGTTTTGTCTAATAGCAGCATTGACTCCTCTAAAGAAGCGCGAAGGTTTAATATGCCTGCTGCAAAAAACATGTACCATGCATTTAAAAAAACAATATGTTCGAGGCATATGAGCTGCAGATTACACACTGTGCATAGATGGCCACCTAGTGTTGGGCCCGGATGTTTGCAGTTTGTTTTGTTGTAGTAAAGTCTTTTGAAGTCACGGGATAGGTGACTCCTCCTTTGGATGATACTGCGCATGGGCATCGGCTCCATCCCCAGATTGTTTTTTTCCGCCACCGGGCTCGAATGTGTTTCCAGCGCTTCGTGTTGGAACCGATTTCCGTCGGCGCGCAATCCTCACCAGCGAATTCAGTTTAGAACGCGTTTCCAGTCGACGCTACTCTATCAACATCCAAGACTTCGATTCCGGTCGCCGTCGAATGCCTTCGGGCCCAACTAGGCCTCAACTCCAGCTCATGGAAAGGACTCGCCATTTAAAAAGTGTCCTCAATGTGGGTCGAAGTTTCCCCACACCGACCTTCATGAGGTGTGTAACCTTTGCCTCTCCCCGGAGCACAAGGCCAGAGACTGTACTGCTTGTGCCGCCTCCTGCTCCAAAAAGACGATCCGGGACCGAAGAGCTTGGAGAACAATGGCTCAAAGATCTTCAGCTCCGATTCCAGACGATATCTTCGAGGAAGGCGTTGATGTCCCAGAACAACATGGCGTCGACAGCAACTCCGAGGCAGAAGATTCCGATGTCGAGGAAATCACTCCAGCGCAGCGGGTCGTAACTAAGACCGTTGACCCCGATCCTTCCTCGACACACCCCAAAAAGGCTCCGGTCACACCCTCGGGCTCAGGTACACACCGAGACACTGCTTCTACTGCCCCACCTTCGGGACCGGCTAAGAAGCTAACAAAGCCTTCAGGCGACTCGGGCTCGAGTCGACCTCCACACGGTGCCGACGCACACCTACCGGCACCGAAAAAATACACCATCGGTTGCCACGCCCACATCGAAACCATCGGCACTGAAACAGGCAGTTACTACCTCGGCACCGAAACCAAGGTCGGAGCCAAGCAAAGCTTCGGATCCGAAGAAACAACCCGATCCGAAACCTTCATCGGCACCGAAAAAATCGTCGGAGCCAAAAAAACATAGGGAGCCGAAAAAGATCCCAGCTTCTCCTGTAAAAGACATTACCAAAAAACCAAAAGAAGTAACTTCGTTGCCAAAACCTTCCTCCACACCAAAAGATCACAGTTCTGCAGAGGACTTAATTCGCCCAGACACTGCACAAAAGACTTTGGTGAAAGATCCAACTACTGGTCGACTAACTTTAAGTTCAAAGAAACGAGCACTAGAAACACCAGCACCGGCTCCTCCTCCAAAGAAGAAGGACATAGCTACTTCCCCGCTAAGTGCCTTCTCCTCCACCTATGCCATCACCACCTGTTCCCCTGCCACAACATTCCCCTACACACTCTATCACACATGATGATAATGGGGATGTTAGCTCGGATGACATAGGGGGTAACGCAGATGATCCATCTATTCCCCTAGGCTCACCTGCCCCATGGAACGATTATAACACGCCAGACGTTCCAAATGTCCTTCAAGATGACATATACCCCTCTAGGCCTTCCCCGCCAGAAGACACTATGGGCTTTAATCAGTTGGTACACAGAGCTATGCAATATCATGGGGTGGATATGGATACAGACACAGTAGAGGAAGACTTCCTACTAGATACATTTGACAATGCACAAAGATCTTCACCCATTTTACCCATGCTCAAAGGAGTGATTAAACACGCCCCTGAGGTTTATAAAGACCCAGTTAGAACTTGGGTCATTAACCCACAAATAGAGAAAAAATATAAAGCTGCACCCTCAGATCCAGCTTACATTAAAGGCCCAGTTCCCCTAGACGCGTTGTAGTTTCAAACGCACGCAAAAGGACTAACTCACAAACATCAGGTGAGGCTCCCCCACCTGACAGAGTCTAAACTCCTTGATGCGTCAGGAAAGAGAACAGCCTCACAAGCAGCAAACATGTGGCATATCGCCAATACACAAGCATTATTGGCACGTTACGACAGAGCACACTATGATGAATGAATGAATTCGTACTTGTATAGCGCACTTATACCCTGAGGCGTCTTAGCGCTGTACGCATACCGCTGTGGAACCCTTCCAGGTTTTTCCCTGTGAAATGCCCACTCCTGGGCACCCCCAAGGTGAAGCCAGGCATCCCAGCGCTGTTGGGGCCGTTGTGGAGATTAAGCAAGCTATTGCCCAGAGTTGCAGAGTGGGACCCATGTCATGAACTAGAGTCACTGATGCAGCACCTCCCGGATGAGTACAAAGATAGAGCTAATGAGCTTATCCAGGAAGGGAAAAATATTACAAACACCTCAATTTGTTGTGCACTTGATGCAGCAGACACCACCTCCAGAGCAGTTAACACAAGTGTTTTCCTCCGTCGACATGCGTGGCTATGCATATCAGGTTTTAAACCTGAAGTCCATAGTGCTATACTCAATCAACCCTTTGATGAGCAACACTTATTCGGACCCAATGTGGACGTATCCCTCGAAAAAATGAAGAAGGATACAGATACAGCAAAATCTATGGGAGCCTTGCAGTCGCAGGCTCCCAGACGTTCATTTCGACGCTCATCCTATAGAGGTAACAACAGAGGATATGCTTCAGACACACCTTCCACCTCCTACAAAGCCCCCACACAATCTACATATAGTAAGGGGTGGTTACAGAGGTAACAACAAAAGGGGCAGAAGCAAGACCAACAATTCCCGCTCTGCCTCCACCCGTACTCAATGACTCCCCTCACTTCCCCCTCCACATTCCACTCCGGTCGGGGGAAGACTACATCAATATCTACCAGCCTGGGAAAACATCACATTAGACAGGTGGGTGCTTCAAATAATCCAGTCAGGTTACTGTTTAGAACTAACATCCACCCCCCCAAACATACCACCCAGACAGTGTCCAATGTCACAAGAACATTTGACACTGCTCAGACAGGAAGTGGTATCTCTCCTGCAGAAAAATGCAATAGAAATAGTTCCAAAGCATCAGCACAACAAAGGAGTATACTCGCTATATTTCTTAATTCCAAAGAAGGACGGATCTCTGAGACCTATTCTAGACCTCAGACCTCTAAACATTTACATACAGTCAGACCATTTTCATATGGTCACACTTCAACAAATCCTTCCGCTCCTGTTACAAAACGACTTCCTTGTAACTCTAGACCTCAAGGACGCCTACTTCCACATTCCCATCCACACAGCGCACAGAAAATATCTCAGATTTGTGCTAGACGGGCAGCACTACCAGTTCAAAGTGCTCCCATTCGGAGTCACAATAGCACCAAGAGTCTTTACCAAATGCCTAGAAGTCGTAGCAGCACACTTAAGAAGACAGCAGATTCCCGTCTTCCCATATCTGGACGACTGGCTCATAAAACCAAGCTCATACGGCCAGTGTGTACAACACACTCATGCCACAATTCTACTACTCCACAACTTGGGATTCACAGTAAATCACACCAAGTCACATCTGCTACCCTCGCACACACAACAATACCTCGGTGCTACAATAAACACCCAATTAACACTAGCTTATCCCTCTCCAGCCAGGATAACAAGTGTACAAATGGTACTAACAAAATTCAAACCACAACACTCGCTTCCAGCTCGAGTGTTCATGCAACTCATAGGAATGATGGCATCATGCATATTTATAGTACTTCACGCAAGACTGCAAATGCGTTCACTTCAAGAGTGCCTAGCACGACAGTGGAACCAGGCTCATGGTCAATTAACAGACCTAGTGTTGGTAGACAGTCTGACTCATCGCTCTCTGCAATGGTGGAGCACAAAAAACCTTTCAAAGCACAGACCGTTCCTAGCGCCAGTTCCCCAAATAATCATGACAGTGGACGCGTCGCTCTCCGGCTGGGGAGCTCACCTACTGCATCACACCATGCAAGGCAGGTTGACACTGCAACAGAAGCTACTCCACATCAACCACTTAAGAGTTGCTAGCTGTCTTTCTAGCCCTAAAAGAATTTCAAACTCAAGTGTCAGGCAAAACTGTCTTAGTCCGCACAGACAATATGACAGCGATGTACTACATGAACAAACAAGGCGGGACACTCTCTGAAGCTATCTCAGTTAACACAGCAGATAAGGAGATGGGCTATACCTCTAAAGATCTTCCTCTTTGCACAACATGTCCCAGGAGTACAAAACACCATGGCAGATCTACTAAGTCAACAGACACAGCAGATCCACGAGTGGGAACTTAATCCGCAAGTTCTTCAACCGTTTTTCCAAACGTGGGGACAACCTCAGATAGACCTCTTCGCCACCCACGGAAATGCAAAATGCCCAAACTTCGCCACCAGATACCCATACCCATTGTCCAAAGGCAATGCGATATGGTTGAACTGGTCAGGACAATTTGCCTACGCTTTTCCTCCTCTCCCACTACTTCCATTAGTGGTACGCAAACTACAGCAACATTCCCCAACACTCATTCTAGTTGCTCCAACTTGGGCCAGACAACCGTGGTACACCACACTGCTGCATCTATCTGTGGTGTCACACCAAAAACTAAGCCCATCTCCACGCCTATTAACGCAGAACCATGGAGAGATCAGACACCCGGACCCAGCTTAGCTCAACCTAGCGATCTGGTTCCTGAAGTCATAGAGTTTGGTTACCTTAACCTTCCTCAAGAATGTATGAACGTCATCAAAGAAGCTAGACGTCCCACTACCACAGCATGTTATTCTGCTAAGTGGAAAAGGTTTGTGATATACTGTCAAAACAATCACATAAACCCCCTGGATGTGTCTATTCAACACATCATAGGATACCTCCTACACCTTCAAAAGTGTAACTTGGCATACACATCTATCAGGTTACACCTTGCTGCTATAGCAGCATACTTACAAAATAGACATCTTTCTCTTTTTAGAGTACCAGCTATAAAAGCTTTCATGGAAGGGCTGAAAAGAATAATCCCTCCCAGAACACCACCTTCACCAGTGTGGAACTTAAACGTCGTTCTCACACGTCTCATGGGGGGCCTCCCTTTGAACCTTTACACAAATGTGAATTGCAATTCCTAACTTGGAAAGTAGCTTTCCTAGTAGCGATTACTTCTCTTAGAAGAGTAAGCGAACTGCAAGCATTTACCATTCAAGAACCTTTCCTGCAAATGCATCATAACAAAGTGTTTCTTAGTACTAATCCTGAATTCCTTCCAAAAGTCATTTCACCGTTCCATCTAAATCAATCTGTGGAGCTGCCCGTATTCTTCTCGCAGCCACGAACAGTAGCTGAAAGAGCTCTACACACTTAAGATGTTAAAAGAACGCTACTTTATTACATAGAAAGAACACAAAGTTTTCGCAAAACAAAACAGCTTTTTGTGTCCTTTTCACCACCACATAAAGGAAATCCCATATCAAAATCTGGAATTGCGAGGTGGACTGTCAAATGCATACAAATCTGTTACCAGAAAGCCAAGCGTACGTTAACAATTCCCCCAAAAACCCATTCTACAAGAAAGTTAGGGGCTTCTATGGCATTCTTTGGGAACATTCTCTTAGATGACATGTGCAAAGCAGCTACATGGTCTACACCGCACACATTCACAAAACACTATTGTGTAGACGTGCAAACTAAGCAACAAGCCACTGTGGGCCAGGCTGTACAAAAAACTCTATTTCAAACAACTGCAACAGATAGGGGTGGTCGCAGCTAAGGTGGGTACTGCTATACAATCTATGCACAGTGTGTAATCTGCAGCTCATATGCCTCGAACGGAAAATGCTACTTACCAGTATGCATCTGTTCTTGGCATGTAGAGCTGCAGAGTTACACACGCCCACCCGCCTCCCCGGCTACCTTTATCTGTTCCAGTATTATCTTAACCGCATGCGTGCGGGCGGAATTCCGCCCGTACGCTGAGATTTGCGAAAGCGCACTTTACGTGACGAGCTGGGCTCGTCATGAGCGTGCGAGGAGGCTACCTCATGACGAGCCCAGCTCGTCATCAGCGTCGAAAGGGTTAATTAGATACAAACTACATGGACATCACTACTTCTTGTACAGCTCCATCACTTCCCTAATGGCGGAAAACAATCTGGGGATGGAGCTGATGCCCATGCGCAGTATCATCCAAAGGAGGAGTCACCTATCCCGTGACTTCCGAAGACTTTTCTACAACAAAACAAACTGCAAACATCCTGGCCCAACACTAGGTGGCCATCTATGCACAGTGTGTAACTCTGCAGCTCTACATGCCAAGAACAGATGCATACTGGTAAGTAGCATTTTCCTTTATGTGCACAGCTCAGTGGGTTACGGCTTTTGTCACTGAGCTTCTGTTGTTACTGTGCAGTTCATAAGTTACAATTGTAAACTAGCACAGTGAGCTATGAACTGCAATCAAAGAGCTGCATTCAAACTGTATGGTACAAGATAGTAAGTTATGTTTTCTCTCAGTCTTTCACTATCCTGATGCTGCTAATAAAGGTTTATTTGGGTAGAAATAAATTCTTATTATTAACGTCAATGCTAACCACTGTTATGTTCTGAATCCTGAGTTTCTGCTTCTCCAGACCAAGCACTCTTAAAAAAAACTGCCTACCAGTATATGTGACATGAATCCCACACCTTGAAGTACCTTATGTTACATTTTCCAAACACTGATTTGCACATATGATTCATTGTCCCTGCCCTACACTGCTATGAGAGATGCTATGAAACAAATGCAATAGATGTGACAGAGAAGCTATGGAGATATAAGAGGCACTGTTGGAGGGTGATAGTGAGGGAATCATTGAGGAGCCCCAACAAAAGATAGTTGTATCCTGCTACACAGTGAGGCCATCATTTACTATGCTTTAAAAGCGAATACAATTCGATATATAAAGACAAATGTATGTGAAATGCACATTTTTTCATAGATTTTTTTGGGGGGAGGGGGGTACAGCCCCCCAATGCTCCCTTTCTAGTGGTCAGGCTCACTCGCTACACTTGGTGTGCACAGTGGAGGGACTGTTCTGACAACATTTGCCAGGTCTGCCTTGGGTTTCCAGTACGGCCCTGCCAGAAGCAGGAGCCTCATACTGCAAAATAAAAGCAAACATTGAAAAGTTAGTCACCAAGGTGCATCACCAGCATTCCCATTAAAATCTTACCATTTTTGCCAATTTTTTAAATATAAAAATAATCAAATCTTTCGCTATTACAGTATTTGTTTGGTATGCACTTGTTTGTGTATTTATCACGGACTTCTGTATTAATGTTTGACATTTAAATAGTACAAATTGCTTGGGGGTTTCCAGTAGTGACTTACTGCGGCACACAGCAGGACACTGTATCGCGCTGTGAGGGGAACAGCTGTCATACCTGCTCTTTCCTTTCCTACCGTGAGGGCAACGGCGCATCCTAACGGGCCGAACCACAACTCCCAGCAGCCCCGGGTCTGGCGCAGCGGGAGCAACGTCACCAACGCGCCCGGTGGCGCATTAAGAGAAGGCCGTGCCGAGCGCTCAGGGGGCACACAGCAGGACACTGTATCGTGCCTTGAGGGGAACGGCTGTCATACCTGCACTTTCCTTTCCTGCCGTGAGGGCAACGGCGTATCCTGATGGGCCGAACCACAACTCCCAGCAGCCCCGGGTCTGGCGCAGCGGGAGCAACGTCACCAACGCGCCCGGTGGCGCATTAAGAGAAGGCCGTGCCGAGCGCTCAGGGGGCACACAGCAGGACACTGTATCGCGCCGTGAGGGGAACGGCTGTCATACCTGCTCTTTCCTTTCCTGACGTGAGGGCAACGGCGTATCCTAATGGGCCGAACCACAACTCCCAGCAGCCCCGGGTCTGGCGCAGCGGGAGCAACGTCACCAACGCGCCCTGCGGCGCATTAAGAGAAGGCCACGCCTCCCGTCCCGCGGGACACGCGCGGGCGACGCTGGGCTGAGCCCGGGCAGAGGGCGGGCCATTTGTGGCCAGAAGAGGTCGGGACGGGCCACCCCCCTTGCCTACAGGATGGGGAAGCGCAAACTGACATCCAAAGAAGGGGAAGGTAAGAATCCCAAGGTGCCCCGCAAATCAGAGACTATTATTTCCTACTTAACTTCAGCTGTGGGGGGCACTTAATGATCAAATTGCCAATGTAGAGAAGGAATTGGGACTTGACTTGCCTGCGGATTCAGTACCCACCCTGGATGTTGTAATTCGACCGAGTCCTGCTCCCCCTATCCCCCTAGAACCAGACATCATTGTCGCCAATCCGCAGCAGGGTGTCTTGGCTGAACCGGTTCCCGTAGACACCACACAGAGCGATAGCTGGGGGGGTAAAAAGATGTACGATAATGCAAAACATAGCAGTAAAGGCAATAAAAGGAAGAATTCCTTTATCCAGACCCATGGGAGAGTGGATACTACACCGATCCTTGGCCTCTCTGTTAATGTGATGGAACTGATGGAAGAAATAATTGAATGCCGCTTGGAGCCTGTACTCTTGAACATCGGCAAGGATATAGTGGACTCTTTGAACCTTTGTATCGCAAACATTGTTAAGAAATGCGAACACATTGACAAATTCCTGAGGAATTTAGGGCTCATCTTACAGGTTGCAAAGAAGGCAGTGCCATAGGCGAGATTCAAACTATGGTGATTAGTCAGGATATGGATATGGTTCCTGTCTCGGGAGTAGACACGCAGACTCAACCTGAAAGACATATACACCAAGAAAAAAGGGCAAAGCTAACCCCGGGGGCTCAACAACAAGTTACACCTCCTGAGGTTGTACAAATAAGGACTCCAGACCAGGATTGTCATACTCTTGATCCCTGTTCCTCAAAATTACCCATATTGCATCTTCCCCCTCAAGCAGCTCCCTTAGTGGTAATTCTGACTGGAATCCCTTCACTAAAAAATGGTGCCGTGGAAAATGAGAATGATCTTTTGGACAGAACTAAAAGGTGGTGTTCACAGTTTAGCAGTGGGAGCATTGATATTGTCTCGAGTATGATTACGGCTAGAAGGGTTGAATGGGTTGGGAAACAGAGAAAGACCATTCCAGGAGATTGTGTCGTTGTTAATTTCAATAGAGCGAATATTGTGGATACTTTGTTATGGGATGGTTCGGAGCTTGATGGTCAAGGCATCAGGCCACTACCTCTGGGTTATTTTTATCCCTCATTTTTCTACCCACAACCCAAATCACGCTCGCCTAAAGTCCCACAGATTCAACTTACCACCTTGAATGATAACAACACTAAACGTAACTCATGTCAATCTCAGCAGGCTTCATTATGGGCAGCTAAAATGGTCACGGCCGGCCAGACTGTTGGAGGATATTGTCCAGAAGTAACACTAACTAATAGATTTTCCGCCCTGTCGAGCCTGGATACTAATGACACGGCCGACATGGCCGTCATAGAGCAGAATAGGCAGGTAATATCCCATTCCTCACACAAGATAATTAGTTGGAATGTGGCAGGGCTGAGAAAGAAAGTAAAGGATGACAGATGGTTACATTTTGTGGTACAGTATGACATAATTGCTCTACAAGAGACCTGGGATACAAGTGACCTTTTTTGTGTAGATGGTTACTGTAGCTTTCCAGTATAGGCTATCCCGGGACTGGGAGGGAGACCTAAAGGTGGCCTATGTATTCTAACTTCATTAAAACTCCCAGGCATATTTAGCAAATTGGTGATTACCTCAGCTAATCTCCAGGGTTTAGAATGCTCTCGTCCTAAACACCCAACGATTTTAATATTGAACTTCTACAATGCCCCAGAGAAGGATACACAGAATATACATCTGAGTACCTTGGCTACTTTTTTAGAAGAATACAAGTCAACACATATATCTTTATTCGATGTAATTTTAATGGGTGACTTCAATATACACCCTTGTGGATGGGATTGTCTGGCAAAACAACATATAGGTCCCAATTTTCTCAATAGGTCTCAATTTTTCTCAATTTGAACATTCTCTTCAAGGTGAGATGTTGGAAGATCTACTCGCCAATGTTAACTTATATGAAATTGAGGGAACTTGGGGGGAGGATAGGGCCCCGACTTTTATAGGCAGAGATGCTGAGACAGTAATTGATTACATCTTTGTCTCCCCGGGCATAGTATATGAGGGCGCCTCCCTTGAAGTTGTAGTTTCGGCCTTCAGCGACCAGAACCCCCTGGTTCTGTCATTACTCAAGGGGGGTGATGCTTACAAACAGAAGGAAGGTGCGGAACGTAATTATGACAAACGTATTCCTAAGGACCAGGGTAGGAGGCTTAACTGGGCCCCGGTGGTCCCAGACACTTTTATGCAGGACTTAGAGAGCAAAGTAAAAGAGGACATGGAAATATGTCTAGATAGCTTGGCAGATGGTAAACAGGTTGTTAACTCCTTTATTAATATCTGCGCACAAGTCAGACACGACTTGAAGTGTAACAAGAAGAGGGACTGTCCAGATTTACCAAGGTGGTTTGATGAGACATGCTCAAAAGCCCACAAAGAATTAATATATGCACTAAAACAAAAACCAAGAAATCGGGAGCTAGTGGCTCTACTTAGAAAAAATTATAAACTTGCCATGGCTAACCGCAAAAAATGCATCAAAATTGAGGCATAGGAAAATCTTATGTCAATAGACGTTCTTAGAGATAGTTCCAAATTTTGGGCTGTAATTAACCACCCCTATTTCGCTGGCACAAACAATTCGATCATGGATTCCGTGATCCCAGATGAGATTTGGGTTGCGCATTTTAGCAAAATTTATAATAGTGAGGAGGATTATATACCAGTGACGGACCCCGTACATAACTATTTAGTCCCCTTTTCGCCATTTAAAAAAAATGAGGTTCAGAGGGCCATTGTGGAGATGACGAAAAATAAGGCGCCGGGCCCAGATGGGGTGCCCTCAGACCTTTATAGGACCCTCTTGGAGTTTTGGACTAAGACTCTTACAAACGTATTTAACTCCACAATTACATCGGGTTTCCCTTCGTCTTGGGCCACTTCATCCATAATACCCGTGTTCAAAAAAGGTTCAAGATCTGACCCTGCCTGTTACAGGCCGATCTCCCTGATTGACTCTGCCGTTAAAATCTTGGGCAGAGTCATTCTGCAGAGACTCGGAGAACACCTGGACGAGAGGAGGGTCCTCTCCGAATTAAAATATGGGTTCAGGGCCAAAAGGGGTACTCTCGACCAATGCCTTAACCTCCACATGTTAATCAGCAAGTACACCTTGGCTAAGGAGGGTCTGTTATACATGGCCTTTATGGACCTTTCATCGGCCTTCGATTTGGTCAATCGTACCAAACACTGGACTATTTTAATCAATATAGGGCCCAGCGGCCCTGCACCAAGACCTGCGAGCTTCGATTAGAACCAATAGAAACGAAACGAGGCGTTAGGCAGGGGTGCATTTTGGCACCCCTCCTATTCACCTTATACATAAACTCCCTTGAATTAACCCTGAAGGGGTCCACACCAGACGTCCCAGTCGTGGGGGATTATGTAGTCCCTGTATCCTCTACGCGGACGACGCGGTACTACTGGCCTGCACCGGGGTAGGGCTGCAGAGACTCTTGGATGATTTTGGGGAATTTATGTCCTCCTTGGATTTACAGACAAATAACAAAAAATCATCGCACGTCATGGTAGCTGGGAAACGTCCAAAAACTGCAAAGATAAGAAAGTTTTATTGCAATGGGGAAGAGATCTCCAGGGTTCCGGTTTTTACGTACTTGGGTGTCATTTTTGACGAAAGGGGCACCTGGAGGCCACAACTAAATGCCAAAGGCATAGCTGTCACCAGATCAACTTCGGCCTTGTTGAGCTTCGCAAAACGACTGGGATCGCGCCCAATAGAAGCCCTGTTGACAGTTTACAAGTCAAAATGCCTTTCAATAGCGAAGTGTGGTGCCTCCATATGGGGATTTTTACCACAAGGTGGCGGAAAATAAATTCCTTAGATCTCTGTTAGTGGTCCCCCAATCTACCCCAGTACTCTCAGTGCACACAGAGCTGGGTCTTGGTTTTATTAGCGATCAGTTACAGCTGGCACCTTTGACCTACTGGGCTAAGACCTGGCTGAATTCTGAAATCAGTCTAAACCACTCTATTCTTAAAGACTGCATGGCACTGGATAAAGTTAATAAAATCCCATGGTTGGTCTATATCAAAAACACTCTTTGTAAACTGGGGAGGCCTGATCTATACTTTGCCCCGAGCTCGATTAAGAAGGGTGATGTTTTATGGATCAAGGATAATTTTTTGGGTCGAGTGGAGCTGGAACGGGAGGCAGTTGAGCTTCAGAAACCGGGAGTCAGAGCTAATTACATTCTGCAGACCTCCCCAAAAATGGAACCCTATCTGAATATCGTTACCCGACCCTTCCATCGTAACCTCCTTGTGAGATTTAGACTTAACATCATCCAGTATTCCTTGGGGAACTATCCAGTTTGGGGAAAATTAGATCCATCCATCCCCTGTAGCTGTGATAATTTTTCAGATCAAACACTGTTGCACTTTATTATGTTCTGTGGCCATTATGAGGACTGTAGGAAACAGTTTTTAGTTCCAATCCTGAGAGAAGCAGGCTTTACACAAGTTCGGCCTGCACTCCTCTACCTACAGCTCTTGAGCAGTATCAGAGTAATATTTGGGGTCGCAAGCTTCTTGGTCGCAGCTACGCGTATTAAGTTTAAAAAACTGACGCTAAATGTTTCTTAACATGTATTTTTAATTGCTAGCCATTACCTCCTAAGATGAAATGCTCTAGCCTATGTAAATATATGAAACTGATTTTTTAAATGTAATAATAGTTTTTTCTTTAATACATGAATTGTCTTTTTATATATATGATGGAAATTGCTTTTATGATTTTAATTAATCGAATAAAGTATGCTTTGACTTGACTTGATTTACTGGGGGTCCTCAGGAGTCAAAAGTTTTGGAACCACTGCTTTAGGCTATTCGATGGCTGCCTTAGCCTTGGTATGCTTCTATGGAGTTTTTCGCAACAATCTTGCTGTGGGCCACTTTTTCCTTCTGTTCTGCGAACCTTAATGTTCGCTTCGCTCTCTGGTACTTTCGGTGCAGTTGGCTCTAGCTGTCCTGATTTTGCGCCAGGATACAACCACTGTGTGGCACGCTTCTTGGTGTGTGCGTAACTTGGAAATGCACCCAGGTATATTTGCAATCATAGGGGGATTGCATTGTTTCTTCCACTGCTTTGGTACTGGTTCTCCCTTCCCCTAGCGGGGTTCGGGTAACAGTTTTTCGTACTTTAGCCCTTACTGGGTTTGTCTTTAAAGATAACGGCTTTGCCCTCTGCCTCTCTACTGTTTATTGCCTTGTGCCCTCGTTTTCTGGGCATTTTCACAAGAGGAGTGTTTTACACATTCTCTGCTGTTTTCTGCAGAGGTGTTTTCAACACTCCTGCTTGGTTTCTTGCTGTCACCACTCTCAAGGGGAGTGTTCTCTTTAAGAGGCTCGCTGTTTGGACTCCTGGAACATTTGGTGATCCTGCATGTTTCCGGCTGTCGTGTCTAGCTCCTCTATCCTACGGGGGACTGTTGCTCTTCCCCGACGAGGGGCTGTCTGGTTTACTGGTCTGAATATTGTTCTGTCCACTTCTGCTTTCTACTTGGTACTTTTCGCGCTCCCTAGTCTTCTTGTGTGACGCTTCATTTTTTAGCGTATTTCTTTTGCCTCTATATCTACTCTGTGCTGTTACACAGCAAAATCGTGCTGTCCACGTTTCTTCATTCGGTGTCCATGGTCATTGCCAGTCTGCTCGCCTATGAGCTCTTAAGCGGGTGTCCAGCTTGCCTGGTGCCCCTTTTTTGGCCGGTTGCCTGCTTATTATGGGGATCTCGCATCGGGGCTGCTCATGTAACCCTACAAAAGGGTTCTTGTTATACTTCGTGTGGCTTGCCCGTCCACACGGTATGCTTCTGTTTCGTCCACTTGGCTATAAATGTTACTATATTCCTGTTTTGGGTGCTTCTGCTGGTTTCCGTCAGCCTTTTCACATGCCTGGTAATGGAATGACTCTCCAAAGCCATGTCTTCTGTTTCTAGTACCACTGGCACTTTCTGATCATGGATCGGCATCCTGCCAATACTGTCCCACGTATTTAGATGATACAGGATTCCACAGTGCTTTTTTCAACTGTTGTACATAGTATGTCTTGACCCTTTAATGCCAGTTGTCTTCCCTCTGGGTTTTATTGATGGTCAGCACGTCCGATCCTGCGGATACATCAGACCCTGGGTTCAGTTCCACTTCTTGCGAGATCCCCCCCTGCTTTCCCCTTCTCTATCGCCTTGGGGTCTCTTACCACCCCTGTGCTCGATTGGTTTGAAGTCTATTGGCTCTGCCACGTTTTATAGGTCTTTTATTGGGGAATCAACGTCTCTTTCGGGTGACGTCTTGTCAATTGTCCTAGCTCCGGACTTGTTGTCCTTTACGGTTTTACATTAAGGTTCCGCTTTACTGTCGTCTGCCATGATGTTGTTTACATCTTCATTTACCTCCAGGGGTGGTTGGCCTTCACTTTGCGGGGTTGATTCTCAGAGCGGTGCTCTGCTCTTTCCCTTTACTAGTTTGCAATATACAGTGCCTAGCACTTTCCTTTATGGTGCTGTTTTTCACCATTCCATTTCTTTTCATCATTTTCGCACACTGTTCCCATATTCGAACAGTTTTTTGGTGGTTACTCCGCGTTATGGCGCGGGAACGTTTCTCCGTCGAAAATTGATGTCTGCGCGCCGGAATAATTTCAAAAAGGGGGTGGTGATGGAAGGTGAAGGCGCATATATGGCTCCGCTGATGTCACGTCCGTGGACGATGTCAGGGCGGAGCCGTGCGGCACCGCCCTTGGCGTGCAGAGTTGCAGCTGCGGAAAGTTTTCCGTATCCAGTCTGACGCCTGGGAATATTCTAAGTTAAGGAATATGTGGCTAGACTATGTCTCTACCATATACATAGTTACCGAAGGTAAGTAACTCGTTCTTCGCTACCACGTGCATTTGGTCTGCTTTGGGGATAGTTAAGCCAAGGGCTTGCACTTTTTAGGTCTTGGCTTGGGGTAGGAGCGCGCATGCGCTTCTCACCTGTGAGACCTTTAATAACCAGTATGAGAAGGGGTCTTTATTCCATGCCCCTGTCTCTTGACTGTTTCCAAGTGGATCGCGTTGTGATTAATGTTTTTTTCATGCTTTTGATTTGCTGCGCGTCATTTTCGTTACCGCCTGTGCAGTTTTTGCAGCCCATCCATCGAGACCAGCACGGCATCTTGGTTTCATCACGCTGCCTGCACGCTAAAGTCGGCTCTCTGATTCGTTGGCAACTACCAAATAAGCACTACCATTGGTAGTCCTTATCAACCAATCAGAGAGCTGACTGGCACGTGCAGGCAGCGTGAGCAAAGACACGCTGTAGACTCGCTGTGTCCCACCCTGCCGGGGTTTGCACTCTGCAGCCTGGTTTTAAATTGCTGCTGTCTGCGGTCACTCATTCCTAGGGCTCCGTGCTGCAAGTAAGAGGGAGGGGAGGCTCCACTCACATCTAGGGCTGGGATGGAGGGCCAGGACAGAGCTCGCAGTCAGGACCGGCAGCAACTTCCAGGCTGGAGAGCGGCAGGGGGACGTGATCTGTGCCAGCAAGAATTCCTTGACACACATCCCATGCCTTGCCGCTCACCCCTTACCCCAGCAGTATGGGCAGCCAGCTGCATACCTGAAGCTTCAGTGGCATGGCTGACCCCAGGAGCACCTCACTACCTGGGCAGAGTGCCATTGTGAAGAAACTCTTCGGCGAGGGTTGAATGTTACCTACCCGATAAAACGGCTCTTTCTGCGCGATTTTAGGAGGGTGATTTTAACTGAACTGCATACGCTCGCAGGCTGCAGACACCAGCAAAAGTGGGGGAAAGGGTCTGGTTCGGAAGCTTAAAACAGGGATTTGATTTTTAAATAAATATACGAATTTAAATTCCCCGAATTTCAATGTATCTGAGTACACAATGTGGTCCAATTCAATGGAAAAATGCGAGCTTGGCTCACACATTTATTTTACATTGTATCCATTGCTTCTGCGTTAATTGATGAAAGCTGGGCACGAGTAGACATTTTATGATTTATATTTTTGTTTGTGAGAGTGCGGTCTGTTCTGTATCTGCTGCACATATTTTGTAAATAAAAAGAACCACAATTACTGAGCCCTGTCGGCTAACAACTTGCGATGAGATGGGTCGAGCCCTGTGAGGGATATCCTCTGATATTTGTGGGCTTTCAAATTATGTAACACGAGATCACATCAACACACGAGTTGAAAACTACCAGCAACCGCCAGGAAGAACATTGCCGAATAAAGCGACATTTACAGGAGCCTGAAAGGACGGGCATTTAACAGCTGCTAAGTAACTCAAAACATACCGGACCTAAAGGTACAAGAGAACACCCGTCAGTCAGTCAGCAGGCAGTCCAGTTTTTATTAATTTATCTACGTGACTTTGAAGAAAAGGGTGAAAATCACAACCTGAAAGAGGAACCAGTGAGATGCTTCCAAAATCATTCACTAAAATAGGTGATTACATTGAAAAGAGGCACATTTTTTGTAAAACGAGAATGTATATTTACAAGCCTGTTCTTATCAGATGAACAAGCGGCCGACTAGAAGAAAGGACTCCGTACAACCTCCCCGGATGTTAATTAATACCGAAACTGAGGGCCCGTGTTTCAAGCAAGGATGCCTTCTGTGACCCGGAGAGAGCGTCACAATTATGCTCGTCACTTAAGAAAGAGTGTGCTGATCTCCTCCCTCTGCAATCCGCCGGCTGCTCTTTTTGTGGTTGCACACATTACATACATTATAATTTTCAAAGGGAAACTACAAGTCCCAGATGCAACATGCCTTTAGCGGAAGATACAGAACTGGTTGAAGTTGTCACACATGACATAAGGGCATCTAGCAATTGCGCTTGAGAAACATGAAACATGCACAGGTGCATCATTCACCAAATGAGAAGAATGGAAAAAGTGTGTTTCAGAAGATTAGTGCCTGTCACATTACCTAAAGGGAGTCCCTCGCCACTGCATGAAACTTTCTTGCTTCTTAGAAACAGCAGCAAGATGATGTCAACATTAAAAAATAAACCTTATGTGTAATATTGCATCCTGCCATTAGCTGTTGGCAGAAGTTCACATGCCATCTGCCAGGGAGTTTGCATTATAGGGTTGCACTACTGCAGGAAGAAAATGTTGAGATTCACTTCAAATGCCAAATACAGTGAAGCAAAAATACTTGAGGATATTTTTACAGTTGACTGGCATGTTTGTGGTAATAACTTAAATTGGTAATTGCATTGACTTTATGCGTGTGTGCCAAAAAGAATAGTCATAATGCCCGTCTATCCCTAACTCATTTAGCAGAGTAACACTTTCGTGCAGTTTTAGCTCAAAGACAGGTCAGTGGTAGGCCTCAAAAATTGGGAAGCTGATAGCCCTCCAATGGGCCTGCCTATAAGTAAGGTGTTCTGTGTTTTAGTTCATAGTTTGTCTGCCTCGACTCCCTTCCACGCCACACAATTTAATTCTACAAATTTCCATTCCACACCACTTAATTTGACAGAAACTACTTATCTCAACTCAACAACACAATTACACACCACACCACATACATCCAATCCACACAGCAGAATTCCACATCCTGCCACAAAGTTCAGCAGCACACCATATAAACTCCACTACATACCATTACACAATACAAAATACCAATGCACATAATTACACTCCATGACACACAATCACACTCCACATAATTCCAGTACACTCAATACCATATAATTGCTATCCACATAATTAACCATGCCACACAATTCCACTCCACAAATCCACTCCACACAATTCCACCACACACAAGTACACAGCTAACAGTTCCAATCAAACTCCATAATTCCACGCCCCACCACATACATCCACTAAAAACCAAAACTCATGCATAAAAGACATTGTCATTTACAATGCCAATACCTCTAACTCTCACAAATGCGAGACCTATTGCATTGCAAATGCTTGTTTAATGTTAATTTAGAAACCAAATATCTGGCCAAAGTCCTCTATCTCCTATCGAAGAGGAGGCAGAGAGGTGAGCGGCTGCATGAGGAGGAGCAACACATCATCCTCGTCAAGCGAGACTTTGTACTCCCTGTCTACCATCCGGATCCCCGTTATTGTGGGGTGTTGGCGAATTCGTTCCGCGAAAGGCTCCATGTTAAGAGCAAATAATACAGGCGATAATGGTCATCCTTGACAGGTACCTCTTGTGATCCGGAAGGGTAGGGAGGCAACCCCGCTCACCCTAATGTGTTCTGCTGGGCTGCTGTATATACAGTCCACCCAACCCAAGATCCGCTCGCCAACACCAAATCTTTTTAATACCAACTGCAGATATGGTCAGGGGACTGTGTCGAAAGCATTCTCTGCATCCACTGACAGGAGCGGGCGGGATGCTGGGTGCATTGGATCTTATCTAGCAGGTTGTACATTTGCCGTGTCCCATCGCTGCACCTGCGCTCCGGTATTAGGCCAGGCGAGCGGCAAGGGTGCTTGTGAATATTTTCAGATCACCGTTCAGTAGAGATATAGGGCGGTAAGAGGCACAATTTAATGGGTGCTTACCGGCTTGGGTATCACTACCACTGCCGCCATGTGCATGATGGGAACCAGAGACCCAGTGTCATTAAACGAGTTAAAAAGACGGGTAAGCAGTGGAGTAAGGCTAGAGGCAAAGGCTTTGTAGAAATCAGCAGAGAAGCCGTCGTCCCTGGGTGTCTTGCCTGAGGCGAGTCCCTGTATAGCTCGGAGGACTTCCTCTGGGTGAATGTCCCTGTCTAGCTTAGTTGCTTCCGAGGCCGATAGGGAGACCACTGGTGCCTGGCTCACGTATGCTTCGGCCACCACTGGATCTAAGGAATCCACGGAATAGAGGGTAGTGTAAAATTTCTCAAATAAGGCAGCAATGGCATTAACTGTTCGAAGGATATCCCCTTGGGCACTACTGATCTATGCAATGCGACGCGGATTTATTTGGGTTCGGAACTGATGTACAAAAAGCTTCCCAGCCTTGTTCCCCTTTCATAGTGTTGTTTATCTGAAAGAGACACGTTAGTGATAGATTCCTTACCTTAGAATATCCCCAGGCGTCAGACTGGATCCGGAAATTTTTGCATAGCAATACCCCTGCGCGTCCGTCGGCGTCGTCCGCGGCTCCGCGTCCGTCGGCGGCGTCGTTAGCGCCGGAATGACGTCGTCGGAGTACTTAGACGCCGCCCATGCGCGCTGACGTCCGTTCTTCTTTTTTCCGCGCCAGCTAGCGCAGATCCGGAGAAGCTCTACCCCTAGTCATTTTTTTACTAAACTTTTTGATCTTTTTGATCCTTTCTTTCTTGAGTCTTCGACTCTATCGGTGCCGGTAGGGATGCCCGGGTTCAAGCCCTGTTCGAAATGCGACCAACTGATGTCGGTCACGGACCCCCATCGCCGGTCCCTGAAGTGCTTAGGCCTCGACCACGACGACCGCACCTGCCCCGACTGCCGGGCCCTGACGTCGAAGGCTAGGCGGGGGCGGTCCCGCAAGCGGCTCGAGCTCCGGCAGTCGGCCCTGCACCATTCCAGGTCCCGGTCCCACGGGAGGTCGAGGGACCGGTCGCGGGGTCGGAGTCCCCGCAGCTCCGGGAGTGGACATCGGTCGTCGGGCTCCAAGTCCTCAGGTAAGAGGCATGAGAGGTCGGAGCGGCATCATCGCTCCTCCGACCCACCCCGACGCTCGCACGATGCGGCCGGGGGTTCGGGCGACACCGCCCACGCGGCTCCAAGAGAGTCTAAAGCGTCGGCGCCTGCCCCACACCTTCGGGTCCCTGGGCACGGCGCGACGCCGGAGGAGGTCGAGCGGTACGTCATGGCCATGAGGTCCCTCCCTCCTCAGCCGGTTTCCGCGGCGCCTTCGGGCCCAGTGGTCCCGGCTGGAGGCCCTAGCAGGTCGGGCGCTTCGGCCCCACGCCGCCGGCGACTTCGGTCCCGGCGCCGCAGGATCTCACCGGATCCACTTCCGGATCCGGGTCGTCGACCTCACGACCTCACCGGCGCCGGCCCAGAGGGTGTCGCCCCCGGCGCCCATTGTGGACGCCGTCCCCAATCTTCCCTTCGGTCCGACTCGCACCGGAACGGCGCCGTTGGGCGCCGCTTCAGACGGCCTTTGGAGATTTCTATTTCCATGAGGGGGCCCAGTCTGTTGACCCTGAGTTACAGGAGACTGGTGACGGAGGGGATTGGGAGGGGTCTGAGGACCCTCTGACACAGGAGTGTCAGTCTCAAGAGGACTGGACATATGAGCTTGGGGAGGCCAGTGGTATTGACACCTCGCCATACACTGGATTTGTCTCCCCTCCCACCGTGGCTACTGAGGAGGGGGCTGCTTACAGCGTAGTGTTGATGAGGGCAGCCAAGGCCTTGGGCCTTGAGCTCCCCATCGCGGCCGTGAGGACTTACCTCCTCACTGAGGTTCTTAAACCGCAGGCAAGCTCCAGTGAGCCTCTGCTGCCGTTTAATGAAGCCTTATGTGACGTTCTGGTGGGCACTTGGTCCAAGCCCGCCACAGGTCCGCCTGTGGATAGGAACGTGGCCAGACGCTACCGCTCGGCTCCGGGCGACCCTTGCTTTTTGTCCACCCATCCCACCCCCGAGAGCCTGGTTATCCAGGCCTCCACTTCCCAGACCGCATTCCCGACGGCCCCGCCCGATCTGGAATCCAAGAGATATGAACAATTCGGAAAGAAGGTGTTCTCGTCCCTGAGTTTGGGTCTGCGGTCTGTCAATACCGCGTGTCTCTTGGGCCGCTACACCCACACCCTGTGGGACACGGTTGCGGACGTGCTGCCACAATGCCCGGAGGAGGTCCGGGCTAAACTCGCCCAAGCCCTTGTGGAGGGTCAAGATGCAGCACGATACTCTATCCGGTGTGGGCTGGATACCACGGACTCACTGGGCAGGGCGATGGCAACGACGGTGGCGGTTAGACGCCACGCCTGGTTGAGGTCCGCCAATTTTTCGGCCGATGTCCAGGCCACTCTTCTGGACATGCCGTTCGATGGCCGTCGCCTTTTTGGCGACAAGCCAGACCATGCGCTGGAGCGCTTTAAGGACTCCAGGGCTACGGCCAAGTCCTTAGGCCTCTTGGCCACGCGCCAGCAATCGGGTGCCTTTCGCTCCTTTCGTGGCCACGGAAGGGGTGTCCCCACACGTGCTGCCAGCCACCCACCGCAGAATGTCCAGCAGCGCGGTGGCGGCCGTGGAAACCGCTGTGGCGGCGGCGGTCGGGGTCAGCGGCGAGGCCAGTCCACACCTCCCTCCGCAGCACCTGCCTCAAAACCTTCCTAGTCTGAGTTTTCAGGCCCAAGTGACGCCTGTGGGAGGCAGGGTTCGCCATCACCACTCCCACTGGCGCACTGTCACATCGGACAGGTGGGTGCTGCAAATCGTCCGAAGGGGCTACTCCCTCCCCTTCGAGGCGACCCCTCCAGCCATGCCACCGCAATTCCACCGCGTGTCGGGGGATCACTTGCGACTTCTGCAAGGAGAAGTCACGGCCCTCTTGGCCAAGGGGGCCATCGAGCGCGTTCCTGGGCCAGAAGTAGGGTGTGGATGTTACTCCCACTACTTTCTGGTGCCCAAGAAGGGCAAAGGGGGCCTGCGCCCTATCTTGGACCTGCGGAACGTCAATGGCTTCCTCCGACAAGAGAAGTTCAAGATGCTGACTTTGGCTCAGGTCTTAGCTGCCCTGGACCCCGGAGACTGGATGGTAGCGTTGGACTTGCAGGACGCTTATTTTCACGTCCCCGTCCTGCCGGCCCACCTGCGTTACCTGCGGTTCACGGTAGTCCACGAGCACTTTCAGTTTACCGTGCTCCCCTTCGGCCTTACCAGCGCCACACAGGTGTTCACGAAAGTGATGGCGGTGGTCGCAGCTCATCTGCGCAGGTTAGGGGTGTCAGTCTTCCCCTACCTCGACGACTGGTTGTTGAAGGCGGGCTCGCCACAGACAGTCGTCAGCCACCTCCAGACTACGGCCGAACTCCTGCACTTGCTGGGGTTCTCCATCAATGTGCCGAAGTCGCACCTGTGTCCCTCTCAGAAGCTCCTCTTCATCGGAGCGGTTCTAGACTCGGCGCAGTTTCGGGTTTACCCTCCTGAACAGCGGGTTCGGGATATTCAGGCTCCGATTCCAATCTTCCAGCCTTTATCCCGAGTCTCGGTCAGGTTGACGCTGCGGCCTCTGGGACTGCATGCCTCCTGCATCCTTCTGCTGCATCACGCCAGGTGGCGGATGCGGGCTCTGCAGTGGGACCTGAAATTTCAGTGGGCCCACCATCAGGGCAACTTGTCCAATCACGTCTTGATCTCGGAGGGCACTGCGAGACAGTTGCAGTGGTGGCTCACGGACCGCGATTGGGTCAGTGGCAGATCCCTCTCCCTACCCCACCCGGAGCACGTAGTTGTGACGGACGCGTCCCTCCAGGGCTGGGGTGGCCACATGGGAGAGGCGGAGATCAGAGGACTCTGGTCTCCGGCGGAGGCCCGGCTCCACATCAACCTGTTGGAGTTACGGGCGATTCGTCTAGCACTGAAGGCATTCCTCCCCTCTGTCTGGGGGAGTGTAGTGCAGGTGTTCACGGACAACACCACCGCCATGTGGTACTGCAACAAACAGGGCGGGGTGGGGTCGTGGACCCTATGCCAGGAGGCTCTGCGCCTCTGGCAGTGGCTGGAACGTCAGGGCGTGACCCTGGTGGTTCAACACCTGGCAGGTTCTCTGAATGCCAGGGCGGACGAACTCAGCCGTCGGTGCATGATGGATCACGAATGGCGTCTGAGCTCGGACGTGGCGCAAGGCCTCTTTCAGCAGTGGGGAGAGCCTTGGTTAGATCTATTCGCCACCGAAGAGAACGCGCAATGTCATCAGTTCTGCGCGTTGGAATTCCCAAGGCGGCACTCGCTCGGAGACGCTTTTCGGCGCGAGTGGAGTTGCGGTCTGTTGTACGCCTTTCCGCCTATACCACTTCTGCCCAGAGTGCTGAAGAAGATCAGGCGCGACCGGGCCCAGGTTATCCTTGTGGCTCCGGACTGGGCACGAAGATTCTGGTATCCCGAGCTACTCAGCATGTCAGTCGATCCCCCGATTCGTCTGCCTCTTCGGGAGGACCTTCTGTCGCAGCAGCAGGGGACGGTCCTCCACCCGAACCTGTCCAGTCCCCACCTACAAGCTTGGAAATTGAGCGGCGACAGTTGAGGCCATTTGACTTGCCTCCCGAAGTCTGTAATGTCATTCTGGCAGCCAGGCGTCCCTCCACAAAGTCGGTATACGCCTGCAGGTGGAACAGATTTGTGGCATGGTGCACAGCAAAGGCTGTGGACCCACTCTCTGCACCCCTTTCTGAGGTTCTCCTCTTTCTTCTTTCTCTTGCCCAGCAGGGCTCTGTCAAGGGCTACCTTTCTGCCCTTTCTGCCTTCTTAAGGCTACCTGATCAGCCATGCTCTGTTCAAGTCCCCTATTGTAAATCGATTTCTTAAAGGCATCACACACATGTTCCCTCCTGTTCCCTTCGTGATGCCCCAGTGGGACTTGAACCTTGTTCTTACTTTCCTGATGTGCGCTCCCTTTGAGCCACTTCACAACTGTCCTCTTCGCCTTCTGACTCTGAAGACTGCTTTCCTGGTTGCCATCACCTCTGCCAGGAGAGTGAGTGAGCTCCAGGCCCTTTCTTGTACTCCACCTTTCCTTTCTGTCCATCCGGACAAAGTGGTGTTGCGTACTAAGCCATCTTTCCTGCCCAAGGTTGTCTCAGCCTTCCACATCGGGCAGTCCATCACGTTGCCTACCTTCTTTCCGCCTCCGCATCCCTCTGAAGAGGAAGAGCGGCTCTACCGTCTGGACCCAAAACGTGCGCTCTCATTTTACTTGGATCGCACACGCCAGTTCCGGGTGAATGACCAACTCTTTGTTGGTTACGTGGGCGCTAAGAAGGGGAAAGCGGTGCACAAGCGGACCATCTACCGGTGGATCATCCTGTGTATCCAGGCATGTTACTCCATGGCTAAGAAGGAGCCTCCTGTTGGATTGAGGGCTCATTCCACTCGGGCCACGGCGACTACTACTGCCCTGGGCCGGGGAGTGCCCTTGCAGGACATTTGTCAGGCAGCTACGTGGGCCTCGCTGCACACGTTTGCAAGACACTACTGCCTGGACAGTCAAGTCCGGAGGGATGGCTTCTTTGGCCGTTCCGTCCTCCAGGACTTTCTGGTGTGATTATTGGTTCGCAGACCCACCACCGGGGTTGGTATTGCTGGGGTATCTATTCTAAGGTAAGGAATCTATCACTAATGTGTCTCTTTCAGATGCACAAGTTACTACTTGTGTAACGATATATCTGTAAGAGACATTAGTTAGTGATAGATTCCTTACCGTCCCACCCATCCTCCCCGTTCTGCGAACCGATATCTAGGGTTGTCATCCCCTTTCAGGGCCCTAGTTTCTTGGCACCAGTGTTGGTTCTATCATGGCTCTGCGTATCTGGCGCGGAAAAGCTGTGTATCAGAACTGACGTCAGCGCGCATGGGCGGCGTCTAAGTACTCCGACGTCATTCCGGCGCTGACGACGGACGCGGAGCCGCGGACGACGCCTACCGACTCGCAGGGGTATTGCTACGCAAACATTTCCGTATCCAGTCTGACGCCTGGAAATATTCTAAGGTAAGGAATCTATCACTAACTAATGTCTCTTACAGATATATCGTTACACAAGTAGTAACTTGTGCTTTAGTGCGTAAGAGGGCGTATTCCGCTATGTCAATCTAGAGCTTTCAGTTGTTTACACTCGTTTTGCGAGCTGGCATCTTGCTTGGATCGAGCATGTTTGTTGATGCACCCATTCTAATTCCCTAATTTTTGTTTCCAGGGTATCCTTTTTATCTCTCCTTTCCTTGTTCAGTCTGGCTACTATGGCTAAGAACTGCCCCCTTATAACTGCCTTCAATGTGTCCCAGAGCAGAGAAGCAGAGATAGAACTGTCATTGTTAACCCCATGGTATGTTCGAATGGCCTCCTGGATCTCCTTAGTGTTTGTGTCGTAAGTGAGCAATTTGTGGTTTAGCCTCCACGTTCTCAGTCGTGTGGGGTCCCCGGGTAGCTGCAACATGAGTGTAATAGGGTAATGGTCTGAAAGAGCCGCCACCCCTTTTATATCCTCTCTTGTATCCTGTGTAATGCGAGGGGATCTCAGCAGGAGTTCTATGCATGTATAAGTTTGATGAGCCCCTAAAAAATAGGTGTATTCCTGGGCGTTGGGATAGCATTGTCTCAAAGCGTCTACCAAGCCAATTTCTTTTAGCCTTTGTTTCATTGAGTCCGAAAGTGACCCAGAGTGTCCCATCCGTTATACAGACAAATACAATTGGGGAGTCAGGTACAATATTGAAATTGCCTCCTACTATGGGGTCTTTATCCTGGGATTCTAGAATCGTAGTCAGTGCTTCCCCGAGAAATGTTTTTGGGTGATCATTTGTGCCGTATATGGAAACTATAGTGTAGGTGTGCACTCCCAGTGCCACCCGTAGCGCAATCATTCTACCAGGTATTTCTGTGTCTGCCACTTTCCACGGGAAGTGTGTTGCTAAAAGAATGGCCACTCCCGCCCTCTTCCCGGCCATGGAAGAGAGAAATTGTCGGTCGAACCACCTCGACCGGAGGAGTTTCCAATCAGATCGCATTAGGCGAGTCTCCTGTAGGAGGCAAATGTCACAGTGGGTGTCTCCAAGCATGGCAAGGAGCACTCGTCTTTTGGTGGGTGAATTCAGTTCCCGAGTATTAAAACTCAGTATCACAACCTTAAAGGGGGCCTTGGGGAAAGGTCGAGGAAGAGCCATGGTGTGTGACTGGGACAGGCTCATGGGGGGGGCATATGACTGCTTTCCCACAGCCAGTGACGGGGAGGAAGGCAGCGGCTGCCGGAACAGTGAGGGGCTGACGCCTCTTCCATCGTTGCTCCACGAAAAACTGGATAAAAAGCGAGCATTGGCGTGGGGGAAGGTCTGCAGTGGTCCCCGGTCTATAGCCCTGTATGTGAGTCCCTTTGATGGTTCCTTCACCGGCTTTGGTGTCACCTGAGTAACCCATCAGAGAGATTCCAACATAGCTGTTTTGGTTTCCCCCTGTGGTTCTTTGGACCTATCAGGAGCCCTCTATCTTGGATCACTGGGATATTACGCAGAAGGGGAGTGCTGCTAGGTAGCAGAGGATTGTGGATTAGAGAAGAGGTCAGGAGAACAGTGAAAGAAAGTGAACATAAACAACAACAACAAAACAGCCCTTGGGCGGGCGTTGATGTCACCGTAGTGTATGGGTCCATGTGGCCGACATCGATCTTCATTTTGTTAGAAGCGGGCTCCGCCAACCAAGGCTGATCACACATTCCATCCTGGGGCTCTCCAGCAGCGATATGTTATTTGTGGGCTAAATGGGAGATGCGTGTTTTCCAGGTTCAGTCTCTAGAGGTCTCCCCCTACCATCTTGGTTCTGCAGCTGTTGAAGGAGAGCTTCCTTTACTTTCTGGCTTTCCAGTTCGGATGGTCGTGAGTGCTAGAGACCGCACCGCTCATGCCTCTTTGATTCCAGATGAAGGTCAGTTTGAATGGATGTCCCCAGCGGTAGCGGACTCCTTGCTCTTGAAAATCAGCTGGGGCCGGTTTCAGGGCTTTACGTCTCTGCAGGGTAAAGAGAGAGAGATCCTGGAAGATGCCCACCTGAAGGCCCTTAAAGGGCATGGTAGTCTAGTCTCGGGTTGCATTCATAATGGCTTCCTTCTGTTTGTAAAAGTGAAGGCATGTGAGGAAATCCTGTGGTTGGCTTGGACTTTATGCTGGTCTTCCAGCTCGATGAGTACGCTCCAGGGTAATCTTTGTCACTCAGCACTGGCGCAACATGTGAGTAGAGGCGGATCACCAAGTCCTCCAATTTCCCGGCATCAGCCTACAGTGGCACTCCCTTAATGCGGATGTTGGAATTCCTCGACCCGTTTTCAAGATCCTCGAGGCGGTGGCACAGTTCTTTATTGCGGTCCCTGAGTTTCAGAGCATGTTCAGTTAGATCCTCTTCTCTATGGTCGCCAGATCTCTCCAGTGAGTCCACACGGTCCCCCATTTCCAGGATCTCCGTTCGGACTTGTTTGATGTTAGAGGCCTTAGCCCTGCAAAGTCCTCTCAGAGGGTGCTGAATAGTTGCTCCAGAAAAAGACGTGTGATTGGTTCCTCTCTGGTCGCACCTGTGGGGACTGTCTCTCTCTCCTGGGAAGGGGTTGGTAGCTGGTCAGGGCCGGTCCCGTCTGTCTTGTTACTGCCTGGCTTTTGTAGGGGGTATTTGAAGGTGGCCTCCTTCTTCATCCGATGAGACGTAATCTTGCTGGGCTTGTAAGTCAGTTGGGCCAGAAGATCCTTTTCCAATTTGCTCGATGGGTCCGGGTTGCTAGCGAGGAAATGAGTGAACCGCTCAGTGGGACAGCTCAGTTTGTCTGTCCGCTCCTTATCAGAGTAAGGGGTCCAGCAGCTTCAGGTTGCCGTCTTTGCAGCGAGGTCAAGACCCGCAGCGCTCAGTCCCTTCTTCCTGTTAATGCGCTAATTCCCTCGGTCAAATCATTTCAGTCAAGAGCAGGAGGGGGTCGCCACAATGTTGTTACGGGGCCCGGTTCCCCTGCAGCCCTTAAGATGGGCATTGCATTCGTCCCATGTGCTGTAGTGGTGTCTTGGTTTCGTTGCTGCAGACGCCCCCTCCCCCAGCTGCTGCCAGCTCAGGCTTACCTTGAACTGGTCTCACATATCGGGGGGCCTTTCGGCAGTGGGCCTCGTGCTTGGATCCAGAGAGAACCTGGGCCGTCAATGGTGGCCTCTGCGCCCCAGATGTTCCTCTTGGTGGGGCCTTGCTGTTACCGTCCGCATCGTGCAGGTGGATGCACAGTGTAGGTTTCTCCGCCTCGGGGCCTATGCGAGACCGGTCTGCAAAAGATGGCTGCCGGTGGTCTGTGGCAGCCTGCGGGTTAGACCTCAGGATCGCGTCCACTGTTAGCGGGAATCCGATGCTGTTCCGAGAGGTGACCTTGTGCTCCGCCCAGTCCTTCGAGTTAATCGGCTGGTCTTCCCGCTAGGTTGGGGCCTCTAGCTGCAGCTACACAGTGGCATCTCTGCCTGACTCCGGCATCGCCAACCCGTGTCTCTGCTGCCTGGCGCTTCCCACTACTCAAGAACAGAAAATCCAGCCCGCTCCCGTTTGCACTGGAGGCGGACTCCGGATCAAGGGGATATTGAGTCCTGGATTAGCTGATGTAAGGCTATTTTTCGGCCATGGGGAGCGAAGGTTGTTACTCCGCCGCCATCTTGGCCATGCCCCAACTTTCAAGCTTTATTACTAGTTTCAAAACAATCAATCCTTATAATAATAAACAAATTTATAAAGCGCATGGCTACACTGACTAGTGTGTCCCCGCGCTACGTTACAAAGAAGAGCATATTCCGGACATAGCACATGTGAGAAGTTGGCCTGATGTGCAGTGTTCACTATTCTAGTGATCACTATATATCAGTCCAAACAACCCTTATTGATGATTGGTTGTAAGTCAACCTTATAGACCAGCTATCCTAGTAGCATGGATACGAGCAGTCTAAGGCTAAGACTCTAGAGGGCGTGTTAAGCCAGCTGTTTTACCATCACATTACCCCATGAACACCCAGTGAAAGGACACCACACAAGTTGTTATGAAAATAAACAGTGTATTTATTTATAACAAGACTACCCTGGCTCTTTATGAGACAGGGAGCTAAGCACACAACAAAACTCTTATGTGGGTGGGTCTTAAGGGTGGTGGCAGCTCCCTGATACTCCCGCTTTGCTTTGCTTGTGGCCACATATGTTTGAACAGCGGTGATTTTGCTACTGAGTGTTCACATTTTACATTTCTGCACAAAGATCGTACTGTTTTAAAAATTGTTATTCTACTCTGCCTAACTTTTAATATTGTGCAGGTTCATCGCGGGTGAGCTTTTCACTCACCCGTCTATCTGGGGAAAGCCCCTCCTGGCCCCTCTGACCGAAGCTGCTTTCACGGTTGTGGCGAGGGTTGGCGGCCATCTTGGGGGTAGTCCTTCTCCCCAGCAGAACTGGTGGCAGCGTTCTAGCTGGTGGAGAGAGGACGAGCATAAATTCAGCCGAGGCCGATTGTCTTTGCGGTGGGTCTTAAGGGTGGTGGCAGCTCCCTGATACTCCCGCTTTGCTTTGCTTGTGGCCACATATGTTTGAACAGCGGTGATTTTGCTACTGAGTGTTCACATTTTACATTTCTGCACAAAGATCGTACTGTTTTAAAAATTGTTATTCTACTCTGCCTAACTTTTAATATTGTGCAGGTTCATCGCGGGTGAGCTTTTCACTCACCCGTCTATCTGGGGAAAGCCCCTCCTGGCCCCTCTGACCGAAGCTGCTTTCACGGTTGTGGCGAGGGTTGGCGGCCATCTTGGGGGTAGTCCTTCTCCCCAGCAGAACTGGTGGCAGCGTTCTAGCTGGTGGAGAGAGGACGAGCATAAATTCAGCCGAGGCCGATTGTCTTTGCGGTGGGTCTTAAGGGTGGTGGCAGCTCCCTGATACTCCCGCTTTGCTTTGCTTGTGGCCACATATGTTTGAACAGCGGTGATTTTGCTACTGAGTGTTCACATTTTACATTTCTGCACAAAGATCGTACTGTTTTAAAAATTGTTATTCTACTCTGCCTAACTTTTAATATTGTGCAGGTTCATCGCGGGTGAGCTTTTCACTCACCCGTCTATCTGGGGAAAGCCCCTCCTGGCCCCTCTGACCGAAGCTGCTTTCACGGTTGTGGCGAGGGTTGGCGGCCATCTTGGGGGTAGTCCTTCTCCCCAGCAGAACTGGTGGCAGCGTTCTAGCTGGTGGAGAGAGGACGAGCATAAAATTAGCATGGCTGCACCAACGCGCAGCGGTCGCGCATGGCGGGCGCGCCTTAGGCGCGCCGAAGGTAAGCCAAAGGTCAGCCCGTCTGCGCCCGTCCGCGCCTCGGACGTGGCGGACGCAGGGCGGGCTGGCGGGCATGCATTGATCTTGCCCAGCCCTATTATTACATATACTCGTGCGACTTTGGTGGCGCTTTGCCCCTCATTAGACACAAGATCTAACTGTTCCATACTTGACCCTGTTTGCCTTATCCCATGCGCTACTTGCGGTTTTACTTGCTGTACTCATGATATGGCCTGTTCTGACCCCGTTTCTGAGCTGGGTTTTATCTCGGCAGCTTTAATAAATGCCCGCTCTATGAGCAAACATGCTTCTGACATTTATGCTATGCTAGAAGAGGGTGCTCTGGACCTGTTGTTTATTACAGAAACGTGGCTAAACGATTCCTGTGCTCCTGATATTGAATTGGCAATCCCTAGAGGGTTCAAAATTCAACGGAAGGACAGGATGGCTGGTAGGGGCGGGGGGCTAGCAATTATTTTTAGAGAATGCTGGGCTCTTAAGGTGGAAGATTCAGATATTTTAGCTGATGCTGAGCTTTTAAATTTTGCCTTGTGTCTATCCCCTCATTTTACACTGGGTGGCTCTCTCATTTACAGGCCTCCAGGTCCTTCTGGCCCTTTTCTTAAAGCTCTTTTGGAGACTCTTGTTCCCCGTGCATTGAGGTACTCACGCTTTTTAATGCTGGGTGACTTTAATATCCACATTGATGTCCTGGATTGCCATGAAAGAAAGTTGCTATATGATTACTTTGATCTGGCCTCCCTTACCCAATGGGTTTCCTCCCCTACCCATTCGGGTGGCCATACCTTAGACATTGTATGCACTAACTTCCCACTGAAGGTTGAGGCCCCACAAGCAGTTACTTGGTCCGACCATCAGTTGATCAGATTCTCTTGGTCTGCCTCGAGAGATTTTCCTAAGTCCGCTATAACAATGGGCCCCCCAAAAATCAATGTGGGTAATTTGATGACCTTTCTTGATTCGAACAGACCCATCTTAGGGGCAGATATGGATTCTGCGTTACAGGTTTTCGACAGATGGATGAAGGCAGCGGTGTCCTCTTCCTCTAAAAAGGCTGATTCAGGTAGAAATAGGATGACTCCCTCTCAACCATGGTATTCGCCCCATCTTCGCACCCTGAAACTTGCTTGCAAGAAACTGGAGCGAGCATGGAGATTAGCTTACTGCCCACAGGCTAAAGCAGTGTTTCGCTCAGCCCAGCGAGATTACTATACTAGCATTAAATATGCAAAAACAGAGTTTTTCTCCAAAAGAATTGAGAGAGCTAATAACAACAGTCGGGAAATTTTTTCGATAGTGAAGAGCTTTCTCTCTCCCTGTGCTGAGCAGGTATCTATGAGTCCTTCTACCGAATGGTGTGAAAAGCTCTCCTCCTTCTTCCTAACGAAAATTACTAACATTCAACAAAGTTTGAGAACAGTTGGAGGAGGATTCAAGATGATGGATGGTATTGAAACTAAGGTTCCATCCATCACCATTATGGAGAGACTTATTCCCCCTTCGGTTGATGATACCCTGGCAGCAATTAAATCATTAAAATCTGGTGCTCCCGGGGATGTCTGCCCGGCCCGGGTGCTGGCCGAAGCAGCCGAAGTAGTGGCTTCAGAAGTCTCCCAAATTATAGGACTATCATTTACTACTGCAACTGTCCCTAAAATATGGAAACAGGCCAAGCTTTTGCCATTGCTAAAGAAAACAGGCGCGGACCCAGCTGTGCCAAGCAACTATAGACCTATTTCTCTTCTGCCAGCTATGGCTAAAATTGGTGAGAAGCTTGCATTCTCCCAGCTCAATGCCTTTGTTGAAACATCTGGGGCATTACATCCAGCCCAATCTGGCTTCCGTGCAGCCTATAGCACGGAAACAGCGCTGGTAGAGGTTACTGAGGCGATTAGGGGGTGTTTGGACAGTGGCGGCAGAGCGGTCCTGATTTTATTGGACCTCTCTGCCGCGTTTGATACTGTTCCGCATGCACTTCTCTTGGCACGGCTGGCCAATATCGGCATAGTGAGTTCTGCACTGGAATGGGTGAAATCCTTTCTTTCAGATAGGTCTCAGCAGGTTTGGATTCCTCCTTACTCATCCTTGGTTAAACCGCTTACCACAGGAGTACCCCAGGGCTCTGCTTTGAGCCCCCTCCTTTTTAATATATATCTCACTCCTCTTATTTTTTTAGCTGAACAAATGGGAGCTAAAATAATAGCGTATGCGGATGATACGCAACTCCTGTTTACATGGCCGGATGCGAATACTAATACTGAGGTCGTGCGTTCATGCCTTTCCGCTGTGTTCAACTGGCTAGCAGCAGCACAGTTGAAGTGCAATGAAGATAAAACAGAGATCTTGCTGTATGGCCAGTTCTCGCCTAACTTCAGAGAAACTCTGTGGCCTTCCGAATTTCCCCAGCCAGGCTCCGTCAATATTCCTGCTAAAAACTTAGGAGTCTGGTTTGGAGAGGATCTGCGATTCGAAGCACACATAAAAAGACTCACTGGGGTGTGCTTCGGGTCCTTAAAAGCCATGAGGAAGATTTTTCCTTACTTACCGTCCTCAGCAAGAGAGTCGGTGGCGAGGGCCCTTATTTTATCACGGCTCGATTATGCCAACTCTCTGCTGTGTGGATCTCCGGCCTTTTTAATCGCAAGGCTTCAGATTATTCAAAATGCGACTGTTCGCCTTCTGTGTAATGTGCCATATAGAGAAAGTACTCGGACTCACATGAAGGAACTACACTGGCTGCCAGTAGTGCAGAGGATAAGTTTTAAGATTCTAACCATAGCCTTCAAAGCAATTCATGACCTTGGTCCTTCATATCTGAGGGTAAGATTTACTCGCTACGTCCCTACCCGGGCCTTGCGTTCAGCTGACTGTAACTTTTTAGCAGTACCCCGATTTCAGCGAGTCCGTTTAGGAGGCCAATCACTTGCTGTCACCGCGGCTAGGACTTGGAATACCCTCCCCCTCTCCCTGAGATTAACTGAAAATTTCTTGATATTTAAGAAGGCTCTAAAAACTTACCTTTTCAGAATGGCCTATTAAATATTAATGGTAAACAGAACAATTTAGATTTCTACTTTTCTTTTCTCTTCGGCCACATGCTGTTTCCTTTCTTTACGCGCCAGGACACTCTGGTAGTATATGAGCGCGCTACAAAACAGCTAAAATAAATTATGAAAATACTTTAAGTCGCACAATTTACACAAATGCCCGAGGGGCACGAAAAACCATATACTCTAAAAGTGGAATGCGAATTACTAGCAGGTAAGTAACGATTCTCAGAGGCTTTAGAAACGCTAGGCCTACAATACTGAACACTCAGGTTAGGAGCAGGAGGCCTAGGGGAGCCACGTGCAGAGTGGGAACTCTCACGCGTAAGGCGGGAAAAAGCCTATGGAAGCTAGGATTCACAAAGTTACTGTTCTCGGGCGAACCCGACTAGGTAGGTCGAAAACGACAGTGGATCTGGACCCTTGGATAGTGAGGCTATGCTGGGGCACCGAAATGCCGAAGTTACCTAGCCCAGGGGCTGCGGCTGCATAGGTCTGAAAAGACGTCGGGATTCCTCGTTGACGAACCAGGAGCCTGAAGAAGTTGTTGCTGGCAGGCGGCCAGTGAAGAAAAGTTCGAAGAGATCCAAGCCTGGATCAGGGAAGAAGAAAACCTGAAAGCAGAGGGGACCAAGTTCTTGAATCACTATCCAGTGATTAAGTGGGCACCAGGATGGCACCGGGCGAAGTCACCGCAGTCAGGTGAGTGGGCGCTGCTGGGCTCTGCAGTCTCTCGGACCAGGAGGCGTTGTCGGCGACCAGGATGGAGGTGCGAGCTGTCCCACGAAGGTTCTTGCTGTCGACGTCGCTGGACCCAGGATTGGGGCAACAAGTCTTGGCAAATGCAAGGCCCACGCGGTGGACCTAAAATGGCGTCTTGAGTGGACCAGGAGGGTCCAGGGTACTTCTCCGATGGGGGGAAGCAAGGGCCAGTCTGGAGCAACCAGACCAGCAGCAGTGATGTCGTCGGGCGTCGTTAAGAAGGCCACAAGCCAGCGGGCTAGTAGCCAAACAACGCGGTGAGCAGCAAAAAGCAGAAGGGCCCCACGCAGATCGTGGAGATGCTGGGAGGCTGAACTTCGGTGCAGGGGCTGCTCAGGGTCGGGGCTTCTCGGACCCCAAAGCACTCACCAGAGGATTCCTCGGCGGTCGTGCTGGAAAGAAGTCGTGCAGTCTTGAAGATGGCCGGTCCCTCGAGGTCTCGTCGCACCCACGGTTCTCAGCTTGGCTGTAGAGGTGGGTAGAGGTCAGAGGTGCCAGGGAAGCCGGTTCTCGTCGAGCCGGGCAGTCGGATTCCGGAGGAAGGACTTGCAGCAGACCGCAGTGTTCTTAAGATGGTGCCTGCGGATGCAGGGTGACTACTCCTTAGTCACAAGGGAGAATCTTGAAGAAGAAATCTTGAAGTCCTTTCGTAGAAAGTCGTGTCTTGATTCCAAAGATGATCTCATCTGGAAGGGGGCCTGCTCCTACCTTTATCCTGCAAAAGGGGGCTGGCACGCGACTAAGTCCTGCCCTATGGGTGGGACCAGGAGGGGGGTGGTTACACCCCTCTCCTTTGGCGGGCTTTCCCCAGCTCAGGGTCTGGTGTGCCCCTAGAACTGGTTCAAGCCGGCCTATGCACAGTGAGCACCGGGGTGCCACTTGCAGTCACCTTCCTCTGTAGCCCTGCCTACCTAGAATACACAAAACCCTGTCTGGGACGGTGCTGGCACCGCCCCTGGCAGGAAACCCTTTGTCCTTGCCTCCTGCTCTGGGAGGACTCCCAGCAGCAGGAGGGCAGACTTGTGTCTCGGTGGCAGCATCCATTTTGTGGAGCTAAGGCTCTGTCTGACTTTAACCGGGGTTACAGGTTACATACATGTCGTGTCCCTCTAGAAGGGTGGAATGCTAACCCCGTCGCCAGAATTGGCGAGGGGTTAGTATTCCAATTCGTATGACACCTTACTCGACATGTTTTGATAAAGCGATACCAGAGTTGGCATATAACCGCGAGGATTATAATGCACTTAAGAGTATATGGTATGCGATATCATGGAAACGGCTAAGGGATAGATCCGAAAGCCGCAGACAGGCTCAGCTCATGCCAGAGCACCATCTCACACGATTCCAAGCACTCTGCCTTCAGGATTGTCAAGGCCTGCCATAGGAGTGACTGATAGGAGATCTGTGTGTCCATTTAGGTTTAGATATAGGTATACTATATCTAAAGCAAAGGGTGAGTACACCACCTTGCCCCAGCTGTCAAGCAGCCAGTTGTGTCAGATTTGGATGGCCAGCCAGGGGTGGCATAATACATGCTGCAGCCCCTGGTAGGCCCTGGGTACACCTATGCCCTGGGTACCTAAGGTACACTGTACAGGGACTGATAAGGTGACTCAGTATCCAATTGGATATGTACCTAAGGTACATGGAATCCATTTTACAGAGAGAGCAGTAGGCCTGGGGTCCTGAATAGCAGGGCCCCAGGTCAACTAAGTCAGAAAACCAGCAAAACACCAGGCAAAAAGTTGGGGGCAACCATAGTCAGGGATCTGCCTTCCTACAGCACAGAGAACAAAAAACGGTTAGACGGGACAGCTCAAAGAGGGAAAGAGCCAGGTCTTTAACTTTTTTCGGAAGATTGTCTCCGAAGCCTCCAACCGGAGCCCAGGGGGAGCTTATTTCCATGCTTCGCTGCTAAAAAACGAAAGGAGCGCCACCCATCCTCGCTCTCATGATAGATGGTATGCTAACCTGCCCCGTCCTGCTTGATCTCAGTCGACGGGTCGGGCAATAAGGGGTTTGTAAGTAGTGCTGGTAGGTGGGCCCCTTTCTTGTAGAATACGATGGCTGACGCATAGAGCATTAAACAAAATTCGCTCCCTTAGCAGAAGCCAGTGAAGGGAGGCTAGGGCCTTGTTGGAAGAGGCTCTCTTGGGTAGCATTAAAATGATGCGTGCTGTTGCATTCTAAATGCGTTGGAGTCGCTGTATGCATTTGGTACTAGTTCCCAGGTAAAGTGCTTTCCCATAATCCAAGCGTGTTGTCACCAGAGCGTGGACCATAGTTTTCCTTGCTGTAATCGGCAGTACATCTAAAGTCTTCCGGAGTCCGTGTAAAACTCCAAAACATGTTCCTGCCACTCGCCTGGTGTGATTCTCAAAGGAAAGCTTTGTGTCCAGCCACATCCCTAGATTCCTAACCTGATCACAAGGGGAGGGGGTCGGACCCAGTGTCTGAGGCCACCATGCTGACGACCAGATCGAGGGTGCTTTGCCTATCACTAGCACTTCAGTTTTATTACCATTCAATTTAAGGCAGTTGTTAGCCATCCAGGACGTCAGTTCTTGTAGGCACGTCGAAAAATTGATAGCTGCCTTCTCATGTGCTTGTGTTAAGGACACCGCCATTTGTGTGTCGTCAGCATATGACACAACACTGACACCAAATTTTTCAGTAATCTCTGCCAAACGAGTGACATAGTCAAAACTTTCATGCAACTATTAGGGATGATGGCAATAGTGCCTCAAGCAAGATTACACATGCGTCCTCTACAGGAATGCCTAGCGCGTCAGTGGAATTAATCACAGGGTCAATGAACAGATTTGGTGTTGATAGACAGCCGCGCTCATCGCTCTCAGTGGTGGAATACACAAAACCTATCAAAAGGGTGGCCCTTCATAGACCAAATTCCACAACTCGTACTAACAGCAGATGCATCTCTCACAGGTTGGGGTTCCCATCTCCGACATCTAACAATTAAGGGTTTATTGGACATCAAACACAAGAGTCTTCACATCAGTTACTTGGATCTTCTAGCAATTTATCTAGCACTAAAGTTTTTTCAGCCTCCCCTCATAGGGAAGATTGTCCTAGTCCGAAAGAACAATATAACAGCTATGTACCATGTACAAAAACAGGGGGGGGGACACACTCTACAGTTGTCACCTCCCTCAGACAATTTGGCGTTGGCCAAAACATCACAAAATTCATCTTCTGGCAGAACACCTTACAGGCATGCACAACCAATTTGCCAACCTCCTCAGCAGAATGCGGCAACAAGTACACAAATGGGAACTTCATCCCCAGGTTCTCCTTCCATACTTCCAAAAATGGGGGTTTCCACAAATAGATCTCTGTGCCACAGCAGAGAACTCAAAATGCCCAAACTTCGCCTCCAGATTCCCACACCATCTATCCAAAAGAAATCCCTATGGATGAACTGGTCAGGGATGTTTGCTTAATTTTTTCTGCCTCTCCCGTTCCTTCCATTTCTGGTTCGGAAACTCAGGCAAACAACGCTCCCACTGATTCTAGTGGCTCCTACATGGGCTTGTCAACCATGGTTCACCACACTGCTAGAACTGTCAGTAGCTCCACACCAAAAGCTGCACCTCACTTCCAACCTTCTCACACAGAACCATGGAGAAATCAGACATCCAAACCCCATGGAGCTCAACCTAGTGATCTGGCTCCTGAAGTCATAGAGTTCGGATACCTAAATCTTACACCAGATTGTATGACAATCCTTATAGAAGCAAGAAAACCTACCACTACAGTATGGTATGCAGCAAAGTGAAAAAGGTTTGGTATTTATTGTAATAATAACACAATTGATCCGCTAGATGCATCTATACAAAATCTAATTTATCTTTTGCATCTACTGCGAGTTGGCTTAGCCTACACATCTATTTAACTACACCTTGCAGCAGTAGCTACATATCTACAAAACAGACAGCGTTTATCCTTATTGAAAGTTCCAGTAATTAAAGCTTTCATGGAAGGCATTAAAACATACCACCACCCAGGTTACCACCTTCACCTGTCTGAAACCATAACTATGTTCTTACAAGGCTTATGGGTCCACCTTTTGAGCCATTACACAATTCTTCATTACAGTTTCTTTCATCGAATGTTGCCTTTCTAATTGCTATCACTTTATTAAGACGTGTTGGTGAACTACAGGCATTAACCGTAGAAGAACC
The DNA here is from genome assembly GCF_964261635.1 of Lissotriton helveticus. Lineage (NCBI taxonomy): Eukaryota > Metazoa > Chordata > Amphibia > Caudata > Salamandridae > Lissotriton > Lissotriton helveticus. Next base: position 959,832,890 of record NC_136070.1, on the reverse strand, counting down.
TTTCTTTCAGCTTCATAAAGTTAGTGGTTCTTCGTACAAACCCAAAATTCCTTCCAAAAGTAGTTTCTGCTTTTCATATTAACTAATCAGTTGAGTTACCTGTGTTCTTCTCTCAACCCGATTCAGTAGCAGAAAGGGCTCTACACACACTTGATGTCAAAAGAGCACTATTATATTATATTGATGGAACAAAAGATTTTCGCAAAACAAACCTTTTTGTTGTATTTGCTCCACCTCATAAAAGAAATCTTCTCTAAATCCAGTATTATTAGATGCAATGTTAAATGTATTCAAACTTGCTATACTAAAGCTAGAAACTTTAACTATACCTCCTAGATCACATCCTACTTGCAAAATAGGAGCATTGATGGCCTTTTTAGGTAACATTCCCTTAGCTGACGTGTAAGGCAACTACATTGTCTACACCATACACATTTACCAAACATTAGTGTGTGGATGTATTAGCACGTCAGCAAGCCAATGTAGGACAAGTGAGGCTAAGAACACTTTTTCAAGCAACTGCAACACCCACTGGTTAGCCACCGCTTTGGGAGAATACTGCTATGCAATCTATGCAAAGCATGTGCATCTACAGCACACATGCCTTGAATGGATTATGTTTCTTAGCTGTAAGCATTTGTTCTTGGCATGTAGAGCTGTGTATTCACATGCATCCTCCCAGGACACCTGTGATTGTTTCAGTTCTTATTATCCACATTCCATACGCATGGACATCTCTGTACTACACTTACTCCAAACTCACCCGCTAGCGGGAAAACAATCTTAACAATTGAGCCGATGCCCCTGTGCACTATCACCGAAAGGAGCAGTCACCATACCTTGTGACTGGGAAAGACTTCTTGGAAGAAAAACAACTTGCAAACATCCGGACCCAATACTAGATGGCAGGAGTATTCAAACCATGTGAATCTACAGCTCTACATGCTGGGTCTGGTGGCTCAGTGGACTAAAGCAGCCACTGCAGGGGCCTGTGTTCGACCTCATGGTCACAGGTTCAAATCCCGGCGGGTCCACTCAGCCTTTCATCCTTTTGAGGTCGATAAAATGAGTACCATTGAGATGGGTAACAATAAACATCTGTTATTCAGCACCAGGACACCTTCGGGTAATCGTGCGATTTACATATACACCTGTTATGTTATGTTACGAACAGGCAGCATACTTATTTTATAGTTTTGAGGGGAGTATTTTATAGGGTACGTTTTTTTGGTCTCTGTTGTAATAAGGAAATTTAGTTTAAACTACGTTATATGTAATTCTTTTTGCTCCCTCTTCCTGTCCTCCGTGTTTTTTCAGTATCTGCCTTGAAGGGTCAAGGCTCAGTAGAGTTAGGTGATGTATGCAGCTAACAGACATTCAAAGTAAATGAAGTAATTAATGTCAATGAGGGAAGTAGTGAGGCGAGCATGGCATTTCTAGTGTGCTTTTTCAAGTTTTTATTATAATATCCCCCACCCCAAAAAAAAAAAAAATTTTGGTGCCATACAAAGGTGTTCTTTTCGGACCCACATGGCATTTGCATGTGGTGACCGTGGTCAGAACTGGTCATCTGTGTTCTGCAATTTCTGTGCCTCAGTGCACTTGAAGGCCATCATGGAGTGAGAGGCCAAGTTGTTTAGGTGCCAGAGTGCTCCCCCACACCTTGAGGTATGTCACCTGCCACGTAATGTTCGCGTAGAACACAGTTCCCTAAAAAACACAGTAAAGTGCTATATGAAGCAGTATTCTTTTTCTTCAAAGAAATGTCCCCAATATTGTGACAGTTAAAAATTGCTATTTCCAGAAGCTGGACTGTTCCTTGTCGTCAAGTAAGATCCCAGATTTGAAAAAGATGACACCAGATTGCCTGCACTATTGGCTGACCCCGCGCTTTTCGAGGACTTTCCGCTGACTATGCTAGACCTATTCAGGATGGCTGCTAAACCTACTGCAGGCTTGGCGACTCTGAACCCTTACCCTGGCACCATGCACTCCAAGTGTTTGTTCCTTGGCCCCCAAGAAGTTGAATCCTGTCATAGTACCATCCTCTGTTCAGATGGTGCCTCCTTTGACCCTGCCCACAGAATACAGTACAACTCCTTCAGTGTTGGAGGAAATTAAGTGCTGAAGAAGACGTTCAGACAGACTTCAACTGTGTTGCCTTGGGAGGGCATATATTTAGGGCTCTGATCCTCTTGTATCAAGGAGTTTGTCTCCGATTGCGACGCTCTCACAGTGCATGATCAGGATTATGGCTACAAAGATGTTTCGCAGCTGGTAGACACCTTCCTCACTACTAAGCGGATGCTGTCTTTTAGTCAGATTTTAAAAAAGCCAATATTGATGACAGTTCTCCAGAAAGGATCAATCCTTATTTCTCTGGCCACCCTTCTCAAGAAATGTTGCTATATAGTGTTCTGGTTGAAAAACAGTATACCCTTGAAATTGAGCTTGCATAGGTGAAGTATTAACATTTTAACTGAAATTTTGGAACTGTCCTCCTCGATGATAGAGCCCTTGCTTCAATTTAATTAGGCTGTACTGGATCTTGTTATGACTGCTTGTAAAAAAATCTTACCTTACCCACAGCATCTCCTAAGAACATTTCTGAAATTTGACTCTACAGGCAAAACGTTGTTGCTTTCGCTAGACTCACCCTTTGCGCTACCAATGCAATCTGTCTTAAGAGCTGTTATCTTTCTGGTAGTGGGCAAAACCTACATCGATCAGCTTGCCTGACCACATGAAAAAGAGATTGATGGACCTGGTCCATGATTGTTTGGATGCGTATGAACAGACCTTAAAAGGCGGTCTGAAATCTGCATGCATATTGCTCCATTGCCACAGTTTTCACACTGCTATGACACACTTAGATATATTTTACTGAAATCTCTGCAGATGTCCAAGACACTAATTTGCATGCCTTCAGTGATGAGGAGGTTCTTCCTTATCACTGAAGGTGCCACTGAGGAGATTAAACACTTAAAACAGCAGATTACATGCCAGGCCTAGCGGATGCAGGGATATAATTCCATCAACAACATAAAACGTGTTAAGGCTATTCCAGGGCAGTCCAATTCCAGAAGAGGCAAGCTTCTCAGCCAATCCTGGGAGTTCAGTAGCTATAATAATAATTTCAGGGGGAGTTGTGGATGTTAGAGAAGCCATCACAAACAGTGGCAGCACATCCAGTCTCTGCTGTCTTCTGCTAGCCCTGCTGTATCAAAACCTCTCACCCATCCACCCCTTTTTAAATCATCATCGTCTTCTATGGGGAAGATTGCTGATCTACAGAGAATAGGCTCTACCCTTCAACCACTATGAGCTGTCCAGCACATGTCTTGATTTTTGAAGGCAGGAGCCCTTGCTCTGCTGAACAAAGGGGCAATACGGGTGATGAGTCTGGAATAAAGAGGCACAGCTTTCTGCTCCCTTTACTTCTTGGTTCCCAAGGTCAGAGGTCTGAGACCCATTATGAATCTCCGACTTATAAACTTGTTCCTTCGGCAGGACAAGTTAATGGTGCTGTCTGTGAGCTAAGTCTTACCCTCCTTGAATGCTGGAAATTGGTGAGGGTCCTTGGATTTCCAGGACACCTAACTCCACCTAATTCTGTGACACAGATGTTACTTGAGGTTCACTCTAGAACTTCATCACTATCCATTCATTGTTCTCTGGTGCTTGTGGTGGCTTCACTGTAGCAGTAAGGAGTTCATATATTTCCATACTGTTGCGGTATTCCAGAAACACTTTCAGCGGATGATGACTTTTCTCCAAAACTTGAGCTTTACCGTGGACAACCAAAATTATTCCCTTTCCTACACAGCAGCTGACCTTCATAGGGCACACATGTTTCCTACACCCCCCCCCCCCCCGCCCACCTTAGGAGGGTTACATATTCAGGAGATGATATCTGAGGTTTAGACTCTGACATTGCTTCTGCCGACCTTGGTCTGCTTGATCACTTGGCCTTGTGAACGTTTTTAATGCCTCACACCGGGTGGTGAATGAGGGCTCTTCGGTAGTGCTGCAAGTCAGTGTCGGTCTCAGTGGCTCAAGCATTGCCCCCTCCACAGTCTCAAGCTACTGTGGTCATAGATGCCTCCTCACTTAGCAGAGTTCCCCTTCTGGGCAACAGGACTGCATGAGGTTCGTTGGCCTGCATCGTAGCAGCAGCTGCACATAAATGTGCTCGAGCAGTGGACGTTCCAGCTTGTGTTGAAGGCATTTCTCCCTTACATTTCAGTATATTCAGATTTTCAGACAACACCATTGCTGCTCAATTACATCACAGACAGGGCTGCTATGGGTTTTCCCATTTTAGAATGCAATTAATCTGTAGTGGCGGGTGCAGCGATGGGGAATCATTGTCGTAGCAGTTCATCTCACATGCTCCCTTGTGCGGTTGAATGCTCAGTTTTCTCTTTTTGGTGGACCAAAAATGGGAGTTACACTTTCCAATGAGTTTGGCCCTGGGGAATTCCTTGTGGGACAGCTGGTCTCAGTCTGCTGTACACTTTTCAATTGATTTTAGTTATTTCAAAGTTCTATGGGAGGTACTACAGTCCTCATAGAACTGATTCCCGATTGTTCCAGATTGGGCAAGGAGGATCTATTATGCCCCATTCAGCAGCTCTCTCACTTTAGACAGACAGGCTCTCACAGTAGGATGGTCGTGTCATTCACCCCAGTTTCCAAATGCTACAGCTCCGTGTGTGGAATTTAACCGTGCCAGTTAGTCATTATGCCTACCTGACAAGGTTGCTAGTTTTATCTAGATGGTCAGCAAGTCTGCTATCAAATCCATCTATGCAGAGTGCCGAAATCAATTTGTACAGTGGTTTGTGTCTGAACACCTGTACCCCCATGTGTATTCCTGATTAGCCTTCCCAGTTTAGATTGCTATTGCTTGACCGGTTTCCTAACTTTTTTGCTTTACTTGTTTTTTCCCCATCTGCTTATCTTTCATCAATGGGAATTGAATATTCTGTTAAATTTCTCAGTGTCATCACTTGATAGCAACAGTGCATTCAGCCGATGCACTGTTGCCCACTTCAGCTCCTTACCTTGAAAATAGTTTTCCTGGCAATAACTTCTGCTCACTGGTTCGATTAACTTTGTTCCCTCTCCGCTCGTCCACCTTTCAGTTTTCTACCCAGATAAGTTAGTCCCTTGCACTCACCCATTCTTACTAAAGATGGTATCTGCATTTCATATGGGCCAATCTATTACCCTTCCATCTTTTCTTCCCACCTACACAACCAACCAAGAACTAGTAACAGCTGCATAGACAGGGCTCCAGATCATCCTTGTCTTTGTTGACTGCAGGCGAAAGCACAGACTTGGTGACAAGATTTTGGCACCTTTTCCGGAGCTAAAGAGACCAAAGCTGCAACCAAAAGGTACTATTTTGCTTTGGGTTATCCTCTGTATGATGATGATCTACTCTTTTGGGGAAAAAGATGCACTGGGGGGGGGGGATTTGTGTCCAATTCACTGTGGCCAGTGCTGCCTGGCTTCTTCCAGAGGGGTCACAGTTGCTAACGTGCTAGGCGGCTCCATTATCATCCTTGCATACTTTTGCTTAACACTACTGCCTCAAGTCTTAGGCGCACAGCTATGGGTACTTTGCCTGAGCTGTGTTGCACCACACTTTTTATTAACTGGACACTACTACTACTCATTCCCTCCTAGCAAAGGTACTGCCTTGGGACTCATTCTCAAGTTGAGGAATCTGCTGTAAGATATAACCATCAGAAGAAAAAGTTGCTTAACTTTGGTAACAATGTGTTCAAGGCATGTGTGGCTGTAGATAATCATGCTTTGCATACTGCTGCCCTCTAGTGTTGAGTCCTGATGTGTGCAAGTAGTTTTTCTTTGAGGAATGTCATTCGAGTCACGAGGTAAGGTGACTCCTCTTGGTTGTGGTGTACATTGGCATCGACTCGATTGTTTTCTTTCCGCCATCTAGTAGGGATGTGTATTACAGCGCTCCAATTCAAAACAGTTTTTAGAATCCTTTCGGTGCGTAATCTACTCTACCCTCGTTGGTATTGTTTCGAACGCGTTTTCCTTCCTCGTGTATCGATGTTCGGAAGACTCATTTGTCTGGTCGGCACATTTTGATCGCGGCCTTCGGGCTTTGCCCGTTCGGGCTAACGTTTGCCCTCATTCCACTCCATCAATGGTACTCTCCTGATCGAATGGACTCCGTTTTGATTCTCCCCCCAGTGCAATTCCAAGCACCGCGGATCAACTTTCATGAGGTCTGCAACCTGTGCACAACCCCTGAGCACAGAAAAGAAAATTGTGAGGCCTGTCGATCGTTTCGATCATAAAAGACGCTGCGGGACTGTCTGGCACGGCACAGAGAAATGCAGAGGTGTGAAATTGAATACACGCCTGATATCTTTGGACAGGAAGATGTAGAACAAGAAGAGGAAGTTCTCGGCTCCGAAAGCACAGTTAAAGCCTGACGGTTCCGCACCAAACTGAGATTCCACCTCTGTGGCTCCTGCAGCTCCAGTTCAGAAAATGTAAACCAGTTTGGGTCTGAAACCTTTGGCACCGAAATCAAAATCTTCTCCCGCTACACTCCCAGAGCCTATTTTGGAAACCATGCTGGACACATTTGATCCAAAACAAAAACTGATTCATATCCATCCGGAGACTGGCCGCATTATTACAAAGACTGCGTCAGTGCCTTCTGCCAAGCGGCAAACCTCTTTTCATGAAGCCATTGATTTTCCGATGCTTATGAAGTATAAGAAAAAGGACACGTCTACCAGTCCTCTGCACCCTATTCCTCCTACTTTTTCATCTCACATACCACCACCTGTACCTTCTGTACCTCACGGACTACAGAATCCCTTAAATATGACACATCTGGGATCTCCTCATACATACCCAGATGCAGATGGGCGGGTGGATATTGACACTTGTGGCACACTACCATACCCCTGGCAAGATTGTGACATTGACACCTCAGTGGATACAGATCCAGACCTATACTCTGCCAAACCCTCACCTGCTGATGTTACTACTTAATGTCAAGTGCTTATTTCTAGGGCAGCAGCATACCATGGGCTTACACTGCATAAAGAATCCATGGAAGAAGATTTTTTGTTTGAGACCTTGTGCACCAAACATAGGACATCACAATCTCTTCCAATGCTTCAAGGCATGAAGCGCCACATGGATAATATTTGTAAGGATCCGGCACAGGCTTGCATTAAATAAAAAAAATATATAAGACTGCACCATCTGACCCAATTTTAATTCGAGGCCAGCTTCCACCAGACTCCCTAGTTGTTTCAAATGCCCGTAAATGGGCTAATTCACAAACTACAGCCAACACACCTTTTTCTTATAAGGAATCCAAAAACATTGATGCATCCTGAAAACTTGTTGCTACGCAATCCACCATCCATTGGCAAATTTCGGACACACATTGATTATTATCAAGATATGACGGTGCTCACTGGGATGAAATGTAGGAACTTCCCCAATATCTCTCAGAAGAGCATAAAAAGAAAGGGCAAGAACTAGTTCAGGAAGGGAAGTTAATTTCCAACTCCTCCATTAAATGGGCACTGAACTCAGCGGATACTGCCGCCAGAGGCATCAGTCGACGCCTGAATGATCAAACGTTGAATTTCTTGAGAGAGACATAAAGAAAAAATACACCCAGAAAAAGATGGCGAAAGACGCTGAGGAAAAGACAGGCAAGTTAAGACACTCACATCCGTCGGAACTGAAGGGCCTCGATAAAAAGGCACAGCCTAAGGCAGTCCTGACTCCGAATAAAAAGGCGATCGAAGGTCAGCCGTGATCCAAAGAACCCCATGGAACCCTGCCAAGGGACGTTCGACGAGGGAAGATCGCTTAAGGCGCAGAAGCCGAGGGTTGAGCATGAACCCGCGAAGGGAGCCACGTCGCCCTCAAAGACGGAGTCCACCACTCCAAAGAGGAGGAAATCTCCGGTCCCCGAAGTGGAGAGAGCCCTCGAGGGCAAAAGGAAGAAAAGATACCTTGAGGCAGAAATGGCGGCACTCCAAAAGAAGGAGTTTGACAAATTGCTCAAAGGATTCCGTATCCCTGCGATTCACACAGTCTTCACCGAAAATGTCGACGCCGAAGGCACAGAGGACACCGTAGTGGAAGAAGAAATCCTTGATTCGCCCAAACCATGCGTCGAGGATGTCAAAGAGTACAGAGGAAGAAGAAAGCCCTGAGACTTTCGAGGAGCAATGGAATGACCTTAACACAGAAAGCCTAGAGGAGGAGAAATGCTGCTATCCCTCGAAGGCTTCGCCTCCAGATGATATCGCCTTCTATAGCGGCCTTGTGAAAAGAGCAGCTGATGCTTTTGGGGTCGCCCTCAAAGAAGAGAAAGAGGAAACATGTTTCCTCTTATAGACATTAGCCCCTGCCAACAAGGGCATTCATTATCTTCCGATGCTACCAAGAATCGTGGACCAAGGCAAGGAAGCCTTCAAGGAGCCAGCCTCAGCCAAAGGAGTGACGCCAAGGGTTGAGAAGAAGTAAAAACCCTCCTCCAAAGATACAAAGTATATACAGGGAAATACTGTGCCAGACTCTTATCATTGTCACCACAGCAAGAAAGAGTGGCAACACCCTCTCCAACACCGTCCACCTCCAGAGAAGGCGAACAAAAAAATTGACATTGTGGGCAGAAAAATGGAGAAGCTGGCAGCGACACAATGGCGCATCGCAAACTCAAACACCCTGTTAAACTGTTATGGTCACCAGCAATGGGATGTCATCAAGGAGCTCATCAACAACCTCCCAGAAGAAGACAGGAAAAGGACAAAATCCATTGTCCTGGAAGGCAAAAATATAGCAAATACATGCCTAAAGTCAGCACGCAACGCAGCAGACAAATGTGCACAGTTAACACAGTAAGGAGGCATGCCTGGCTAAGAAAATCCGGCTTTAAGCAGGAGGTGCAGACCTCCATCATTAACAGACCATTCACGGTGGACGCCCTGTTCGGTAAAGAAGTTGACAAATCCCTCCAACAAATAAAGAAAGACCGCGAAACTGCAAGAGCTATGGGTGCCCTGCAACAGAGAGGAGCTTTCACAAGAGGATGGTTTAATGGACGGAAACCCACAGGAAGCGGAGCCTTTGTGCAAGGACAACAAATGCCTCATCCACAACAGGGCCAGGGAAACGGTCAACAGTCAAGTTAACAGATCGGATATCAAAGCTGGCCACAACATCCAAAGCAGTCCTTTCGAGGAAGGGGAAGATGCAGAGGCCAGTCCTCCAGAGGAAGATGAGCTGATCAAATTGACTTGTGCACAAAAAAGGACCCACACACAACACCAGTGTGGGCAGGATAGCTCAATACCTGCGACAATGGAAAGAGATCACTACAAACAATTGGACATTACGTTTGATAAAATACGGGTATTGCATAGAACTGACAGACCCCACCAGCAAACTTTCTGCAAATAAAAAAGTACCTCAAGTCAGAGCTCACACAGTTGAGATCAGAAATCAAGGATCTTCTTCAAAAGCAAGCAATAGAAACCGTACCAAAGGAAGACCTTTTCAAGGGAAACTACTCACCATATTTCCTAGTTCCCAAGCAAGACCTTACACTGAGGCCTATCCTAGACCTACGGTTCATAAACCAGTCCATTCTGATGCAACATTTCAAATAACTACACTTCAAGAAATTGTACCGCAAATTCAAAAAAGAGATTTAACGGCAATAAATGACCTCAAAGACGCCTATTTGCGCATCCCCATGAACAAAAACCACAGAAAGTATCTCAGATTCCTACACGAAGGAACACACTACCAGTTCAAGGTATTACCTTTCGGAATAAAATCAGCACCACATGTCTTTACCAAGTGCCTAGCCGCAGTTGCAGCTCACCTACAAAAAGAGGGAATACACGTCCACCCTTATCTAGACAACTAGCTTATAAAAGCAAATACAAAACAAAAATGTCGCAGCCATGTTCAAAAAGTAATCCTCACACTCCAGAAACTAGGATTCTCAATAAATTACAAGAACTCCTCCACAAAGCCAGAAAAAGAGAAAACCTTCTTAGGTGCTAGACTCAACTCAAAACTAGCACAAGCTTATCTAACGCAAAACAGGATACAAGCCATCAGACAGGAAACTTCACTTTACCAGGGGGGTCAATCTCGGACAGTGAGGAGAGTCATGAAATTCATGGGCATGATGGCATCATGCATCCCACTCATTCCTCATGCCTGCCTCCATATGCGACCCTTCCAGGAATAGCTTTCCAACAATTGGTCACAGGGAGTTTGGAGGATCTAGTGGTTGTTACGCAGAAACTGCAAGCAGAAGTGCAAGGGTGGGCATCCAGGAACATAGCACTAGGCAGACCTTTCTAAAGGCCAACTCCCTCTGCGACAATCACAATAGATGCATCCCACAATGGGTGGGTAGCGCACCTCGGCTAACTGAAAATATGAGGCCAGTGGAGTGACCTTGACTCCAAAAAACCTATCAATTGCCAGGAGATGAAAACAGTCCTCCTAGTGCTGAAGGCTTTCCAGAAACACATTCGCAAGAAGACTGTTCCTATGAAGCACAGGGTCATGACTGATTTGCATGTAGCTGTGTCTGAACTGGGGTGGCGAAGTGAGCTAAAGAACGATGATGGATTCAACCCAGATCTGTGACTGGGTGTCTGAAAAGTTTCAGCGCTCCGTCCATCATCTCCTAATGTTTGCTTTGTTCGCTCTAAGTTGGCAGAGTATGCCCAGACGTGGGTCCCTTGCTCACTTTGCCACAGGATTTAAGCTAGCCTGGCTGATGAGGGCTGTTAGCCCGAAACGGGTCCCAGGATGCTTGTTTCCGGTCCAGGGAAGATATGGCTTGGCAGTACATGCTGGACTGTGAATGTTTTTCGGGACTGTTCCCATGAGGCACAGGGTCAAGACTGTCTTCCTGCAAAAGTTGGGGTCAGAACCGGTGGGGGCCATTTGCTGAGTACAGCAAGTGGCCTGGAGAAACTCACAAAGGCGGCATGCCTTTGAAGCGTCCCCTGCACATCCTGGAGGAGGAGGCTTGACACCTCGTCCCAGAATATGCATTGTTTCAGGCCCCCGAGAGTGGCAGACTCTCGACCCATGGGTCCAGAAACATGTCTGGTGATGGCAGCCTCGGTAGCCACGCAGTCAGGACACTGGGAGTTGGTTAGGTTTCAGGGGGCATCTCTAAGATGCCCTCTGTCGTGCATTTGTCATTTAATCCCACACTGGCATCAGTGCGGGTTTAATGTGTTGAGAAGTTTGATACAAACTTCTCAGTCTTCAGTGTAGCCATTATGGTGCTGTGGAGTTCGTAATGACAACCTCCCAGCACCACATACTCTTAATGGCATCACTGCACTTACAATGCCCAGGAATTGCCCTGGGTACTGTAGGGGGACAGGGCTCGTGCCCACACCACTGGCATAGTGCACCCAGCTAGAGGGGTGACTGATGTATGCCATGGCACTGTGTTTGTGGGCATGGCATACAGGAATGTGTGCCATGTCAACTTAGTTTAGTTCTGCACCAAGACACTCAGCCTGCAAAGGCAGTGTGTGTGTGTCAGGGTACAGGGCCCCTAAGGGTGGCACAATAAGTTCTGCAGCTCTTAGGGGTCTTCTCTGGTCACAGTGGCCTGGGTACCTAGGGTACCATTTACCAGGGGCTGACCTGTGGCCAGAGATGCCAATTGGGTTTTGGTATCAACACAGTGTTAGGGAAGGAACACAGGCCCTGGGCACCTGATTGGCAGGAGCCTAGGGCACACTCAGTCAAAGTACATCAGCAATTCAGCAAAAAGTGGGGGCATACCATGCAAGAAAGATTGCACTTTCTCTCAATCACCACATGCCAAACGGGAAAGCCCTGTCGGCTGATTGGTCTGGGACATTTGCATACACTTTTCCACCAATACCCCTAATCCAAAGCATCCTAGAAAAAACAAGACAACCAGGGACACACTTAATTCTCATTGCTCCACTTTGGGCCAGACAAACATGGTACTCAAGTCTGCTAGAACTTTCCAAGGGACAAATATTCAGACTCAAAGCAGACAAGGACCTACTAAAAATGCAACAGGGCCAAATCTTCCACCTGGACCCAGCGACGCTATGCCTAGCGGCCTGGAAACAGAATACGTAGAGTTTAGTCACCTAAACTTGCCTCAGCGAACAATGGAAATTCTAGGAGGCAAGAAAACAAACCACAAGGCAATGCTCTGCTGCAAAATGGAAGCAGTACACCACTTGGTGCATAAAAAACAAACTTATGGACTCAATCTCCACACAAGAAACAATGATCACATGCCTAACACACCTCCTAGACAGTCACATCAACTACTCAAGCCTGAAAGTACAATTTGCAGCTATCATAGCCTACACCAGGGGAAAATCATGCAAGAGCTTCTTCAGAAGAGCTGTCATGAAGAGATTCCTAGAGGGAGCTAAAAGAATTGCACCCCCAAGGACATCTCTAGCCCCTATGTGGAATTTAAATAGTCCTCACACAACTTATTACAGCACCATTTGAGCCCATGCACAAAGCAGACCTCAAACACATCACTTTAAAAACGGCATTCCTAATAGCCATTACATCCGTACCAAGAGTAAGTGAGCTACAAGCATTAACCATAGAAGAACCATATATTCAAATGCATAAAGACAAGGTTATCCTAAGAACTTAATCCTTAATTCCTACCAAAGGTTGTGTCCAAGTATCACTTGAATCAAAGCATTCTCCTACCAGTCTTCTTCAAAGATCCACAAATTGGAAAAGAGCCTCCATACCCTGGATATAAGGAGTGCTTTACTGTACTATCTACAGAGAACAGAACAAGCTCACAAAAGCAAACAGTTGTTTGTTGCTTACTCGCCTACCAAAACAGGGACACCTGTCACAAAGGCAACAATTGCATGATGGATAGTCCAAACCATCCAACTATGCTATGCCACCGCAGGGAAAATCTTAAGCGTACAGCCAAAAGCTCACTCAACAAGAAAAAAAGGAGCAACTCTAGCATTCAAGGCCAATGTGCCAATATACACTATATGTGCTGCAGCAACATGGGCATCCCCACACACTTTCACCAAGCATTACTGTGTGGACATACAAATGAATAAGGAAGTTGCAAGTAGGACAAAAGGTACTTCAACACCTGTTCGCAAAATCTTCCTCTTACACAGCCTCCCGAAGAAGGGAGAAACCGCCACGTAATCTGATGCACAGCATGTGAATCAAGAAAAGTATTCACACTGCAAAAAAAATGCTTACTTACCAGTAGGAGTAGTTTTGCAGCTTGAAGAGTTTTCTGGATTCAAATGCGACTCACCCAATTGACCCTACAAGTAATACAAGCAGGTGTGGAACTAGAACTAACAATTCACTAAAGTACCATCTAAAAGACTAAAAGACTGAAACACAGAAAAAAAAATCCGAAGATGGCTACTATGCACAACGACCTCCGGCGCGCCGTCTGACGTCAAGCAGGGGACGGACCTGGCACCAAATGGTGGTTGACAACACCCAAAACACACCCAAAAAAACAAGAAAACAAACTATTCTCGACCCAACTACTAGATGGTGGAATGATGCACAGCATGTGAATCCAGATAACTTATCAAGCTGCAGAACCACTCCTACTGGTAAGTAACCATTTCGTTCTTATCTACACTTTAATATGCACAGACATCTCTTTACTAAAACTTATTTATACTCTATTCTCACCCTCCTGCGGGAAAGTGATCTAACAGCGGCGCAGATGCCCATGCTCACTATTGCCAAGAGGAGGAGTCACCTTACTTTGTGACTTGAAAGACCTTGTTCAAAGAAAAATAACTTGCACAGATCGAGACCCAACACTAGACGGCAGGAGTATGCAAAGCATGTAAATCTACAGCACCACATGCCAAGTACAGATGCTTACAGAGTAAGTAACATAATCCTTCTGGTGGATGCATAATCTTCTTAGCTTTCTCCCCCCATCCCTATGAGTTAATGCTATGACTAATAAGATCCCAAAGTATGCAAACATGTTATGTGCTGCAGTTGATGCAGTATGGAAAGGGTAGCACCTAGTAGCCAGTTGACACCTAATATATATCCGTGTATTCATGTGTGGAGCTGTGGCTGAAGTCGCCACATCTAACCTGACATTGCTTGAGAGAGATTGCTGAGGAAATTATTTTCTGACTAGTCTCAAGCCTAAAACGCTAAATCTTAAGGTTAGGGATCTGTAGGAAAACCCTAGATCTACCAAAAATATAATTATCAAAGTCAAGCAATGTGTTTATAGCATGTGTTGACCGCAGATACACATGCTATGCATATTCCTGCCATCTAGTGTTGGGCCCGGACTCTGCAAGTTGTTTTTCCTCGAAGAAGTTTCATGATTGGCGTTGTGCGTAATTTCTCCTCCCCCTCTACGTATTGCGCTTGTTCAGCAGTTCCTTTGTTAGAAAGTTTTTTCCGTCATCGAGCTCGGATGGACTGCGTCGGAGCTCAAAAGCATTCAACGGCCAAGAAACAACGCGACCGAAGATCAGGTAGACAACACCCTTGGATTCTAAGAGCAGGGGACTCACCATCCAGTACACTCACACCTGTCGAGAATGACCATCTCCGGGTGATTGAGACGAAAAAGAACCACTTCAGACGGTGCACTCGTGCTGGGCCAAAATCCGCACACTCTGATACACATGAGGTGTGTAATTTATGCCTCTCTCCGGAGCATAAAGAGGATGAGTGCGTGCTTGCGCATTATTCAATAACAAAAATACTTTTTGGACCCATAGGGATCGATGCCTGGCACACAGCATGGAATTGGTTGCCAAGGCGGAGTTCTCCCATGACAGCTATGTGGGAAGCGAAGCGGGTGTTTTGGTAGGAGGTGGGGTGGTCATTGCCAGCCCCCTATAAGTTGCATCCAATTCATCCTCTGGGGAAGAACACCCTCCGGTGAATGAAGAGGGGCCCACATCGCTAAAGCAGATCCCTGAATCTGGGCTGAGGACCAAGAAGATGCCATATACTGTTAGTACAGTCACCCCTGTGTAAAGCAAATCTTACACTTGCCTCCACCAGCCCCGCCACGGTGGGCCACAGCCCTCGGGCTCCTGTTGACACCATGAGCACACATCGTTGCCAAGAAGAGACAAGAATTTTTTTTATCCCAATCAGGCTAATAGGCCGCAGCACGGGGATGGTTCCGCCACTTCGCCAGTATGAAGCATAAGTCGATGTTGACTGAGCCACCTGCACCGCAGGGATAAGTTGGCACCAACTGAGACATTGGCACCAAAGCACAATTTGGCACTGGCAAACACATTGGCACTGAAGGATGCCAAGCAGGCTGCAAACCGCAATTAAAACAGACCTCTTTTCCTAGGACTGAAAAACAACACAAGACACTCTTCATACCAGAAGAAAAGTCTCATCCATGGGGCTCCCAAGCCACACAAAGTGACAAAAGACTTATACACAGAAAGTTAGTGACAAACTTGGCATTGTCTTTGTGGGACTGCAACAATTTATGCAGGAAAAGCGTAAAGAAAATGCCAAGAGACAGGCTCAGGAACAAACCTTGCCACAACCTCCACCAATAAAGTGTCACAAGAACAGAGGGCCCCAAGTCCAATGTCTTTCTGCCCCCAGAGTCACCACAAACCCAAGTACCTTCTCCACTAGAGGAGGAAGAGGGGAAGGTACAGAAGACAGACTCCCAAGGGACACAGGATACCCAACATACCCCTGACCCATGGGATGATTGATGTCCTGCCTGACCCAGATATGGAGCTGCTAATACCTACTAAAGCATCACCTCCAGATGACAGATCCTTATACCACAATGTCATCCAAAGAGCGGCAGAGTACCCCAAGCTCCCCATGCACACTACAAGGGAGACAACTGACTTCCTAGTGGAAACACTATTGCACACAGAGTGCACAATTCAGTATCTCCCAATGATTGGCCCCGTCGTCAACATATCCAAAGACATCCTCAAGGACCCAATCAAATCCAGGGTCCTAACTCCTTGCATAGAAAAGAAATACAGGCCTTCCCCAGCTGACCCTATATACATATGAGGACATGTCCCAGCAGATTCCCTAGTTGTCACCACTGCAAGGAAAAGAGCTGCAGCACAGGGTACTCGAGAGGCGGTTCCTCCAGACAAAGAAAGCAAAAGAATTGATACAGCAGGCAAAAGAGTCGCTGCAGGACACTAAACCCACTGGAACATCACCAATTCAGTTGGCCTATGCTCCTGATACAATAAGGCAACCAGGGAAGAGATGCAAGATCGAATGCAACATCTCCCAGAAGAATACAAAAAAACAAGAAGACCTAGTAAATGAGGGGAGATAAATATCAAATGCTACAATCAAATGTGCATTAGACGGACCTGACACTGCTCCAAGTAGCATTTTTACATCCGTGATGCTCCATAGACATGCGTGGCTACGCACATCTGGGTTCAAACCCGAGGTGCAGCAGCATGTTCTTAATGTCCCATTCGATGGGGAAACCCTCTTTGGTCCTGCTGAAGGCCCACCATTCGAGAAGATAAAAAAAGACACTAATACAGCCAAATCCATGGGTGCCTTACATACACCACAAAAGCAAGAGCCCTTTCAACGTTACCAGAGGCGAAGAACAGCAAAAGCCTCAACCCCAGAAAGCATCACATATCAGTGCCAGCAACCGCAATATCACCAGCAAGGGCGTGGATACTATCGTGGAGGATAGAGAAACATGGGCAGAGGTAGAGGTACCCCCTAACAGGGGCACCTCTACACCACCAGCTAAATGACTTGCCCACACTTCCCCCACCCCGACCACCAAACACCTGTTGGGGGAAGGCTACAACAATTCCACCAGTTAAGGCCAAACATCGAATCAGATCAATGTTTACTACAAATATTCAGGCTGGGATATTGCCTAGAATTAACTTCACAACAACCAAATACCCCGCCAAAACAGCCGACGCTAAATCCACATCTACATCCGCTAAAAGAAGTAGTAAAGGCATTACTACAAAAAGGGGCCATAGATCCAGTCCCACTCAAACATTGAAACAAAGGAGTCTACTCTCTTTGTTTCCTCATACCAAAGAAAGACTGATCACTGTGGCCCATTGTGGACATGTGACCACTCGATCGCTACATACTAACCGAACACTTCCATATGGTCACATTGCAAGCTGTAATACCACTACTACAAGAGGGCGACTTCATGACTGCATTAGACCTGAGGGACACTTACTTCAACATTTCAATCCACCCAGCATACCGCAAATGCCTACTGTTTGTGGTAAGTGGATGACCTTATCAATTGAAGGTTCTACCTTTCGGGGTGATAACAGCCCAAAGGGTGTTAACAAATGCTTAGCTGTAGTAACTTCAAAATTACGAAGACAAAACATACATGTCTTTTCCATATCTCGATGATTGGCTGATCAAGAGTCCAACCAAAGCGAAATGTCTAATACACTCAAAACACAATAGACCTACTGCACCAATTGGGTTTCACAATCAATGCTTCAAAATTGCATCTCCAACCACTCTCTGTACAACCATACCTAAGAGCAATACTCAATTCAGCATCAGGAACAGCTTACCCCAATCCACAAAGGGGTCTCAGTCTCCAGAACCAATTGGGTCTCTTTCAGCCACACCGTCAACTACCAGTCAAAACAGTGATATGCTTACTAGGGCTGATGGCATCCTGCATAGCAATAGTGCCACAAGCAAGACTGCACATGAGCCCTATTCAAGAGTGTTTAGCATTGCAATGGTCACAGGTGGGGTGCGGGGGGGTTGGGGCACCATGGAAGATCTAGTGTTGATTTCACTCAAAGTCCATTAGCCACTACAGTGGTGGAACACCTCACACATACTGAAGGGAAAGGCCTTCTAGGTCCCAATACCACAGGTGAAAATCACTACCAATGCATTGCTCATGGGGTGGGGTGCTCATATGAAGGACATTGTGGTTTAATGACACTGGACTTCACAACAACAGACAATACACGTTAACATGCTGGAGCTTCTAGCCGTCTACATAGCTCTCAAAGCATTAATTTCAAACATTACAGGGGAAATTGCCCTTCTCCGAACAGACAATATGACTGCAGTAAATTACATCCAGAAACAAGGGGGAAACCCATTCCCTACAACTGTCTTAACTAGCACAAACCAAATAGAAATGCACAAACCCCAAATTCTCCTCCTGGCACAATACATAACCGGGCAGGAAAACTCCATTGCAAACGTGCTCAGCAGGACACCGCAACAAGTTCACAAGTGGGAAATACACACTCCATTACTCCAACAATTCTTCCACCAATGGGGAATCCTTATAATAGACCTTTCGCCACCACTGAAAACTCAAAATTCCAAAGCTTTACATAGAGATACCCACACCCACTATCCAAAGGGAACGCTCTGTGGATAAACTGGGCAGGGATACTTGCTTACGCTTTTCCTCCTCTCCACCTCATTCCATACGTGATCAGAAAACTCAGACAGACTTCAATGGCCCTAATACGAATTGCTCCCACATGGACTTGACAGCCATGGTATACAACACTACTTGAGTTATCCCTAGTAGCGTGCAAGAAACTACCCAACTGTCCAAACCTTCTCACTCACTGCAGGGGCAGGGTGAGACATCGCAATGCACAACAGCTCAATCTTGTGATCTGGCTCCAAAGGTCATAGAGTTTGGATACTTAAATCTCATTCCAGAATGTATGTCTATTTTATAGGAGGCCAGAAGGCCAACCAGGATCACTGAAAGAATATCGACTGAAAGAATATCGACTACCCAAAATATCGTTGAGAAAATATCGAGTACAAAATATCGAGTTTCTATCTACAAACAGGTAAGTACAAAAATATCGAGTACAAAATATCGTTTACAAAAATATCGTTGTTAAAAATATCGACTTTACTAAAAACAATGTTTAATTACATTAATATAAAAAATTAATTACTAAAATATAATTAACAATACTTAAAATAACTTTTAATAATTAAATAATTAATGAAAGTAAAAAAATATTTTTTTTCATCATATTTCTTAAAACATATATATATAGTAACAAAATTTAATTAAATAATAGGCAATATTGTATATGTACCCCAAAAACCCCAAACTGACCCTGAACCCTAAAAATACCCCTTTACCCAAAAACTGAAAACTGACCCTGAACCCTAAAAATACCCCTTTACCCAAAAACTGGAAACTGACCCTGAACCCTAAAAATACCCCTTTGCCCAAAAACTGAAAACTGACCCTGAACCCTAAAAATACCCCTTTACCCAAAAACTGAAAACTGACCCTGAACCCTAAAAATACCCCTTTGCCCAAAAACTGAAAACTGACCCTGAACCCTAAAAATACCCCTTTGCCCAAAAACTGAAAACTGACCCTGAACCCTAAAAATACCCCTTTACCCAAAAACTGAAAACTGACCCTGAACCCTAAAAATACCCCTTTGCCCAAAAACTGAAAACTGACCCTGAACCCTAAAAATACCCCTTTAATTTAACATAATTAGCAATTAATCAATTAAATTAAATTAATTACCAATTAAATTGTAAATAATTAACATATATTATTTAATTACCAATTAATTAATTATTACTACCAATTAATAAATTTACATATTTAATTTATTATAATTAAATTACTTCCCACCCTATTCCCCTATAAACCCACAACCCGCTACAGAAAATACATTATTTTAATTTACATAATTAGCAATTAATCAATTAAATTAAATTAATTACCAATTAAATTGTAAATAATTAACATATACTATTTAATTACCAATTAATTAATTATTACTACCAATTAATAAATTTACATATTTAATTTATTATAATTAAATTACTTCCCACCCTATTCCCCTATAAACCCACAACCCGCTACAGAATAAAATTACACAATAATTTAAAAAAATTATTAATTAAAAATAATTATTTAAAAAAATGACACTTTTCACATATATTATAACATAAAAACACTATAAATAATTAAATATTATTTAAAAAACTATATTTTTTACTATCTAGATTATATACTTGGATATTTTCGCTGTCTATATTATTTACAGTCGATATTACTTCACTTAAAAACGATATTTTGACTGTCGATATTCTGTCTAGTCGATATTTTCTCCAAACGATATTTAAAACTCGATATTCTTTCCAGTCGATATTTTGGAGTCGATATTATGTCTGTGCACCGGCCAACCACAAGGGCTTGCTATGCATCAACCCTTCTTCACCAACAGAACAACTAGTCAGTTACTTGTTACACTTACAAAAGGCACATGTGGCTTATACATCAATACGCTTGCATGTAGCAGCCATTGCAGCATACCTACAAAACAGGAAGCACCAATCGCTTGTCCGTATTCCTGTCATCAAAACCTTCATGGAAGGTTGTGCTGCCCTAATTCGCATGTCTATCCAACCACTTTTTAACTTCCTTTTTAGTGCAGCTCCTTGTTCAATTCAGGTTTCATTTTTTAAGAAAGTGGACGCCATGTTTTCTTCTTTTTTATGGGCAAATAAGACTCCTAGATTAGCACTTAGCACTTTGAACTTTCCGACCAACCAGGGAGGACTGTCTCTTCCAAATATTAGAGATTATTATCATTACACTTTTGCACATCACAGTTGTAGTTTTTTTTTTTTACAGATGATCACGAAGCAGATAATTTTTTTATGAGAAAGATGTTGATTGAACTCAAAATTAATGACCCAGTAAGAATCACTAAATATCCAAAGAAGGTACGTTATAAGTCCATACAGTGGCTATTAAAGTAAAAAACCCAGCTCCTGAAACAGTTTGACATTTTTAGAACGAATAGTTCAACTAGTTTAATGAATCGAAATATAGGAGAGTTGGGTACTTTGGAAAAAAATATTCTGAGACTCTGGAAGGATAATGGTTTCGAAAAAATTGAGGATTTTATTCTAGGGAACAGTTGGAAAACCTGGGAGGAAATTGAAAGGGAGATTCAGCATTCAAATACAATTTTGAAATGGTCCTTTATTAGCCTCCATGCCGCACTAAGAGAGTTAGATATAGGTAACTTATTCTATAGAATGAATTTAACTGAAGCACTAAACAGTGCAACGCAGAGGAAGATTAGCACTTGGATAAAAAAATCTCAATGAAGATAATTCAGTCACTTTATATAATAATTCTTCAGTAAATGGTTAATCTATAGAACACCTTCGTTTCTCCACAATATATACCCTCGAGTGGAGGATAAGTGTTTTCGCTGTGAAGAAAAGGGTACTTGGAAACACATAGTATGGGAATGTACCAAAATACAGGAATTCTGGAATTATATTGTAAAATATCTCAGAAATATAATGGATGCCACAATTACATTTAATGAATTAATTTCAGTCCTCGGTTCCTCCCCCAGCACTACTCCCCATGATGAGTCCCTTTTTATAGCATCACTCTTAGCAAAATCACTTATTCTGCAACTCTGGAAAACAGATAAAGTACCGACTCTTAATGCATGGAAAGCGAAAATATCCAGGATTCAGGGAAGGGAAAAAAAAATATGCACTGAGGTCAGGGGCCCTTAGAAAATATAATAAATACTGGAGTGTGTTTGAATGCTAGTCACTGTAGATTTTTAACTTCTTTCTCTTTTGTATATGTATTTCTGTAAAGTATTGCTTTTCTTCTATTATTAATATATTGCACTATGCACATTGCACTTTAAAACAAACATCTTCTCTCAGAATTTGCATTACAGTACATTGTCAGCCTGCCTGTTCCGGTATAATGTATTTTGCACATTTGAAATCTGATGCGAAAATTGGCATGTAATGTTTTTCTTTTTCTTTTTTTATCTATGAACTCAATAAAAAAAAATTAAATAAAAAAACCTTCATGGAAGGATTAAAAAGTAATTCCACCATGTACACCTCCATTACTTGCGTGTAACCTAAACATTGTCCTAACACTTCTTATGGTGTCACCATTTGAACCACTTCATAATTGTCAAATAAAACTTTTACCATGGAAGGTGGCTTGCCTTGTAGCAATAACATCTCTATGAAGGGTTAGTGAAATACATGTGCCCTTTGTGGAAGAACCATACCTTCAAGTATTCCCAGACAATGTGCGTTTACGCACAAACCCAAACTTCTTACCTAAAGTTATATCTCCTTTCCATTTAAATCAAATTCTAGAGTTACCAGTTTTCTTTCCAAAACCAGAAACAGTCGCAGAGCATGCCTTACATACACTTGATGTTAAACGGGCACTTCTGTACTACTTGGGACGTACAAAACCCTTCAGGAAAACACAACTTCTATTTGTTTCATTTTCAAATCTGCATAAAGGAAAGACTATTTCAAATGCAGGAATAGCAAGATGTTTTGTCAAATATTTCCAAATTTGTTATGCTAAAACAAAACGATTAACAACTATGTCAATGGCTCATTCAGCAAGGAAGAAAGGAGCAACCTTGGCTTTTTCGAGATATATCTCTTAATGACATTTGCAGAGCAGCAACCTGGATGAACCCACATACATTTACAAGCAAGACAACAAGCTCTAATTGGACAAGCAGTCCTCCAAATATTATTTCAAACAAACGCATCATCTCATGTCTAAACCCACCGCAAGAGGGGTACTGCTTTACAGTTTATGCATAGTGTGTATCTGCAGCCAACACATGCATTAGAGTATGTTACTTACCCTCTAAGCATCTATTCGTTGCATGTAGTGCTGCAGATTCACACGCATCCTCCTGCCTCTCTGGCAGGTATTAGATGGTGAGAAGAATCCACACAAAGACAGCATTTTCAACAACAAATGCTAACTTAGCAGAATATATCCTCACTCCATATATGGCAGGGAGAAAATAACATTATCTAACAAAGGAGCCGTTCAAAATGCGCAATACCTCAAGGGAGAAGAGAAACCAACCACGCACAACACCATCCTAAAACTCACCAATCCTGAAACTTCCTCAACGGAAAACAACTTGCAGATTCCGGGCCAAAGATTAGATGGCAGGAATATGCATAGAATGTGAATCTGCAGCACTACACGCTAGAAATAGATGCTTACTGAGTAAGTAACATGCTCCTTTCTTCCCATACTAACACATACTAAAATCAAAATTAAAGGGAAAGGTTATGTAGATGCACAGAGCCAATACTACTGTAATGATTTACTTAAACAAGACAGTAGGAACAAAATCTTACACATGGTGAAAGCTAGCACAGTATATTTGGCAGTGGGCTAATCAAAATAAAATTTACTATTAGCACACCACTTGCAGGGAGATGTAAATGTAGACACTGCAATGTTCAGCAGACAAGCATATCCCAATAGTGGAAACTATATCACAAGGCTGTCCTTAAAGCATTTCAGATCAAAGGAGCACCAACTGTAGATTTTTCCATGAAAACAAAAGGCAGGATTACAAATCTTTGCATCGGAGTATCCGGACTTTCATTCTACAACCAATCACACAATTGATCCTCAGTGCTTGCTTGCACTTTCCATCCATACCACTTTTAGTCATCAACATGTGCAACATTTCACACATGACCTTAATACTGATAGCTCCGCTGTATGCCAACCAACAGTGTTGCTCCCTTCTCATGAGTGTCTCTAAAACGCTGCCCATCTTTCCATTGTTGTTGACAGAAAAAGAGAATTTGGTTTATGAAACACACAAAAATAAAGTAAGGCTTATTGCTCCTGCTGTCATAGTATAGTGTTTAAACCTACTAAAGAAGAGTATGAAGGCATGGGAGCCTGCCACACAAAACTGTTGTGCAGCAAATTAGCTCTCCCATTTTAACCAATGTAAAATCAATGCTGCAGGAAACAAACATTCAATAATTGATATGTTGATTAAACGTCAACCTATCTTTTACATCATTAGTGGTACATGTGCTGCAGTGGCATTCAAATGATGTGCCTATGCTAAACACTTTGCCATCCCAGTCCATAAAAGATTTTTGGAGGGAGCTAAATAAATGTGTCCTCGAAGTCCTCCTCTATACCAACATGAAACTTATACATTGTGTTAGGAAATCTAAAAAACTATCTTTTGTACCAATGCATAAATAAGGTCTAAAGCATTAAACATTAAAAACAGCATTTTGTAACATGAATCCTTTTCTGGGTTCAGATCCTGTGCATTATTCAGCCATCTAGTCATTGGGTTAGGAATCTTCTTTTTAGTTTCTTTCACTCTGTCTTTTTATTGTACTTTGCTTTTGAGCTTCTGTATCCATTTGGTGCTATGTCTGTTGGCCACTGACATCAGATGTGTGCCCAGGAAGTCTTGGTATGTAGTCGCCATCTTCAGGTTCTTTTTTCTGCCATTGGGTCTGGAAGCAAGAGCCAAAGCTCTTCTGACTCAAAACAAGTTTTCAAGGAAATGCAAAGGTTCCTTGAAAAAGAGAGAAAAAACAAAAGGTGAGAAATCTAAAACACAGAAAATCACAGGAGAAGTGACCGAAGATCACGGAAGAAGGAGCAGGCTGCACTAACAATACAGAAACCCAATTTACAAATGTATAAGACGACAGTGGTTATGAGAACAATTCCATTGTTTATTTCCAAGTATGTATCTTATTTTCCTGTAAATCAATCGTTCTTTATGCCACCTAAAATACCTGAAGGAAGGTCTTAGTATACATTAGATGTCAGAAGGGAAGGCATGCACTACATACCGGATACAAAAGCAGTAAGGGGTAACTAGAACATTACCATGGCACACTCACGGTCAAATAAAAAACTATTGCACCTGCTAAAAGTGCTTACCGTAGATTAGGTTGACCCGATTCACAGAACTAACTTAAGACAAAATCCTAAACTTACAATTATTTTGGTACTCACAGAAGGCACTTACTCATTTCGGTATTCACAGAAGTTAGGAGTCCTAACTTTAGGACACCTAAATGCCTTCTGTGAATACTGAAAGTCTTAAAGGTAGGATTTTTCTCAGTATAGGAGTAGTAAAGTTAGGACTCCTAACTTGAGTACTCCTAAACTGAGCCATCTTGAAGATGGGGAGCCCTGCCCAATCACAGCTAGGCTCCTGCCCCCCTCCCACAGGAGAGGAGCAGACTAGGGGGTGTACCCACCCCAAGACAGGGACCCATTGGTCCCTGCCCTTGTCCTACCTGTAACACCCCTAAATTTAGTATTTAGGGGCACCCTGAACCTTCCTTCCTCAGATCCCGATTGCAACAACAAGAAGACCAAGAAACAAGAAGCCCTGCCGCGCAGCTGCTAACAAAAGGACAGCGCCCACTGACTTGGCCCCAGAACCCTACAGGCCTGTTGATCCTTGAACCTGCTCCTGTGAAACTCCGGTGTCTCATGCGGACAGCAACCTTGACAACCCTGGAGGACCTGCCTGCCTTCTACCTTCCAAAAGACTGGGACTCCCTTGAGCAGTGGTTCTGCTCTAACAGCAATACCCCTGGTGCCAGCCAGGAACCGTGGATCCAGCCCACTCTGCACCCGCCTAGCCCGGCCTGTGCCTGAGTGACCCAAGACTACGAGGACGTCCTCCCGGCGACTGGGACCCAATGTCCAGTGCCCAAAGACCCTCCTCGACGAACCAGATGACGCCTGCAGCCTCAGAACCAGGGACCCCCGCAACCGCGACCAGCCGAGGGTAAGATTTCCCGACACCAAAAGACACCCCGGCGCCCTGCGGCCCCCTGTGCCCTCCTTTGGGATAGCTACCTCTTCTCCAAGATCCCAACTTACCTCTCGAAGTGGTGGTCCCACCTGAACAATCTCCGTCCCCGAGTCTGCAGCCTTTGTTCACTTTTTAACTTTCCCAGTGGATAATACTGAGCGCCCGATGGCATAAAAGCACCTTGCCGCCCGACTGCTGCTGGAAGTGCAACAACTGCCCTACTCTACTTTCCCACTTGCCCTGTGTAAGTGACCAAGAGCCCAGCTCCCACAGCCTCGTGGCCTGCTTGCAGCCACCAACCGAAGGCCCCCTACCCTCCATTGGATTGCAATGGGCCTACTCTCTCTGCACTCGGCTGCCCCTGTGCCGCTGAGGGTGTAACTACTGTACCTTTCCGACCCTGCGAGATCCCCGAGTCTATGCCCAGAACCTTAACTCCACCAGTCGAGTACTTACCTAAAAGCCGATAACTCAGTTTCCTTCCATAGGCTAACATTGACTGGTTTTCATTGAAATTTGTGTGAAGTTTTGAAACGTAAAAATATTCATCTAAAATCAGCCGAATAACGAATTCCGACATACTCACCTGTGATCAGGAGAGAAGCCAGTACTGTACCTTTTAGCCCAGTACTGAACCGCAAAAGTAATCCTAACTGTACTTACCAGTAACTTAAATTTTCTTCCATAGGAAACCATTGACTGTTTTTCTGTGAAATTTCTTCTGTGTCGAATATTTGCAAACTGCAAATATTCTTTAAAAATCGTACCAAATACTAAAACGTAATTACTTAACTGTCTTAGGTAGAGGTCCCAGTGCTGAACCTAGGAGTCCAGTACTGGATTACAAAAGTAACAAGAACCTACTTTACCTGTGACTTGGATTTCCTTCCATAGGATAACATTGCTGTTTTTTTCACTGAAAAGTTTCAAAGTGTTAACTTTGAAAATACATTTATATTCTTTAAAAATCACATCTGTAACCAAAACGCTTTTACTTAACTGTTTACAGCTTAGGTCCCGGGACTGAATCCATGATCCAGTCCTGTGGTTAGAAAAGTAGTCCTTAAAGTAAGCAACTGCATTTATGTAGAAAAACACATTGTGCTCAAAGTTCAATTGTGTTTAGAATTGTGTTGCCTATTGCAACCACTGTAGCTATTGTACTTACAAAGTCTATTGCCTTTCTGCAAAGTTAACTACCTACGGTCACTCATTGAGAAAAGTATATTTTGATACCTGTTGGTTCTAAAATAAAACAACAATACCTTTTGATATAAAAACAATTGGCCTAGAGTTCAGTTCTTGAGTGTGTGAAACCTTTTGCAGACTGAGTGTGTACAACAAATGCTTTACACTGTCCTCTGATACTGCCTTACTGCTCAACCAAGCTACCGCTTTAGAGAGTAAGATCATATCTGACTTTAACCTCTGTTATACCTCTGGGGATTGGGGACTCTATACACACTGTATCTTACTTTTGTCCAGTATATATAGAGCCACTTTCTTACAGTCGGTCATTTGTGCCGGTACGGTGATCCCACTCAAACATATATGGAAAAAGTGTTTT
The DNA here is from genome assembly GCF_964261635.1 of Lissotriton helveticus. Classification (NCBI taxonomy): domain Eukaryota; kingdom Metazoa; phylum Chordata; class Amphibia; order Caudata; family Salamandridae; genus Lissotriton; species Lissotriton helveticus. Next base: position 959,805,566 of record NC_136070.1, on the reverse strand, counting down.
TTTCAGCTAAATTTGAGGTTTGCAGGGGAGTCTGGGTAGGAAAACGTTGGGGGATCCTCGCCAGCTCTTCCCTCACTATACTCCCCAGTGTGTCTAGTTTTCAGAAATGTGTGGGTTTGATAGGTTTTCCAAGAGTGCCACGAGCCCCGGGGCAAAAAACCAGCCCCCGCAAAACCAAGTAGTATTATGATGGGTAATTCTGAAGACTCCACATACGATTTGGGCCATTTCCTGTTGCAGCCACTATGCCTACCCACACAAGTGTAAGAGTAAGAATTTTTGTTTGCATAATTATTTTAAATCATTGCAATTCGTACAGGCACTGGTTAAAAATTAAAAAGCACTAATCTGGTTCTAGTAATAACAGTAAGCACATGAGAAAGGGAAAATTAGTTTTGAAAATTAGAGTTCATTCTTGGTCATCTAGTGGTAGCAAAAGGTTCATTTCAGACATAAATTTTACAAAGCGAGTAGCCATCTGAGATGAATCGCCCCCCATGCATACTTCTAGTGCTTCTTGGCATGTCCTGATGTTAAGAGAAAGCCAAATCGGACGAACCCAAAAAGTTTGTTGGACTAGTAAACGACTACAAATGCACAAGATATGAATTATGTTTTCTTCCTCTTGTTTGCAGAAGCGGCATTGTGTGGAGGCAGCTTTCTTATATCCTTGATCGAACTTATATGCCATCAGTGGGATTAAGCCAAAACGTAATCTCATTAGTTTGTGTTTTACATGAGGTTTCATAGGCGATGAAAGATAGAGCGTTAGTGATTTTGGAGCGTAGAGTTTAGAAGCCCAACTGCCGTGAAAGAGCTTTAACACTGATTGTGCGTCATGTTCATAGGAGGGTATTTTTGCTTGTTTGGTCAAGAGTTTGGATTTCGCCTCTATAGGTATCAAAGTTGACCATATATCCTGTGCCTTTAGAGTTTCCATGCATAAGGTCAAGTATTTATTCCAAGATGTGTCGAGATTGCTAAGCAATGACCATATACAGCTCTTTAGAGTGTGTGGACTAGCTAGTTTTGTTTTTAGACTATAAGCAATAAATCTTGCACTCATAATCCAGTGTTGGGAAGACAGGGAAAATTCCTTTCGGATTTGGCCGTGTGAAGTCGAGTTTGGTAGTTAGAACACTCTGCGAAAGCATGCTGACTGAGCTCTATCTAGCCAGATGGACATTTTGTCTTTATAGGTTATAGCACCGAAGACTATTGTCGGCAGGAGTTTTGCGCCTATCAGTCTTATTAACGGGGCAAAATACGGGGAATGGAGGGCTCTCTTCGTTCTTATGAAAGCCCCCTCCAAACTACGAGCAACACCCTGCATTGCGGTTATGTGCGCGGTCGGTCTCCCTTTGTGGTCTATCCAGACACCCAGGTATTTATATGCGGTGACTAATTCCTATGCCTTCCCCTCAATGAACCAAGTTCTCTTTCTTGTTTCTTGTTTTCGAGGAAGAAACTGTGATCACTTTGGTTTTAGTGGTGTTGATCTCCAGTGTGTTGGTATTGCAATACAGACGAGGGAGTTGAGTAGTCTGTGAAGGCCCACCTGGGTTTGATCGAGTAAAATAGTGTCGTCAGCATATTGCAAGGTTTGGATTTTTGTTAGTTCAATTCTCGGGGGGAAGGCTTGACAGTGGGCTAACCATTCAGGGAGGTCTGCAAGATACAAGTTGAAGAGTAAGGGTGCAAGGACGCATCCTTGCTTTAGGCCTCTGTTGGTAAAGATTTTATTAGTTGATGACCATCTCGAGGTGACATTTATTTTCACCCAGGTATCTGTATGTAGAGCTATAAGAGCTTTCAGTAAAGGCTGAGGGATGCCCCATTTTGCCAATTTTTCCCAGAGTTTGGGGCGAATCACGCTATCAAAAGCCTTCTGAAAGTCAATAAAGCCCAAGTATAGTGATTTATCTTTCGTGGCTAGTGTGGTCTCGATCATATGGGCTAAGCAGATCAAATTATCTTCAATGTGGCAGCCCTTTCGGAAGCCGGTTTGTGTGAAGGGAATTAAATTGCAATTTTACACCCAAGTTGTTAATTCTGATAGGACACTTGCATATGCCTTCCCGTCTACATCGAGGAGGGCTATCATCCGATAAGTATCGGGGCTGGAGCGTGAGCCAAATGAGGTACCATTTTTATCAGGAGATCTGGGTGAACACGAGGTGGTAGGAAATTTGTGTCAGCCCAGTGTTCACTCAACTGTCCCACATAGAAAAGTGAGAAAAGCTTTGATTTTTGTAAGCAAAATGTGCGGTTTGCAGGGGATTCTGGGTAAGGAAAGAATTGATAAAAAGCAACAATGAACGATCATTGGGAAAGCCAGTGCCTCTGGCAGTTTCATAGATGAAATTGATTTCTAATTTGCGAGTGCGTTGTTGTGTGAGTGTGATAAGGACTCAATTGATAGATGGAAGAACGAGTAAATAACTTGGAAGTAAGGTATAGATGAAATAATGGTTGAAAAAGGGAGTGCATTAATGGGATCGATGGATGCAGGTAGGTTACATCCCTCTAGCAATCTGAATCCACAGACAGCGGAAGCAAGTGTTGCAAACACGCTATAAAATACCAATCTACCTAATAAACCAATGCCTACATTAAACTAAAACTGCATCGTTGTGCAAAGAATGCCCAAAGCAGTGAGTGCAACCATTGCTTTCAGGACGCGCACCATTGCTTCAAGAGTGCCTACAGTATCACTAAAATTACTTTCATTATGCCATCCAGGCATTACACATGAGAATTACCATTACTGCCACATGCATTTATGGATTAGCCTTATGACTCGATCCTGCTCAGATTTGCACCATCACTCATTCATCTTGAATGCTAGTTCATATGTACCCTCACTCTTGTGTGCCAGGGCAGATGTGTGCTATTACTTTAACACTTGGCTGTATGGGCACATGTGCACCCTCACTCATTGATCTTAGCACATGTTTAAACTGGCATCATAACACCGTAATCTTTTGTTCCTTTTTTTTTTTTTAAACCATTGCTCACCAATTTACAGTCTCTTGGAGCAACGGTGTTTTGTGGCAGGCCGTGAGATGTTGTGGAGATATCAGACTTCCTGCTACAGTTGTCTTGCTGTCTCTCAAAGCAGCACCACGCTGGAGCAGACTGGGCGAAGGAAGGTCCTTTCACTTTCAGATTCATCATGATACACATAAGTTTGTAGTATATGCCAAAAACATGTTCACGCTCACTGTATCAAAGGCTATCAGAGTTCATGTGATGCATCTTTACAACACTTAAGAGAAGTTTCAATAGTGATATCGTTCTCCATGAATGTTCTAGAATACTCTTATGAGCTGCACTATGCTATTTTAACAGAATAAGCTTGGAGGAAGAAAGAAGTCAGTGCATTTGCGTTAGTAGACCATGCAACTATAAGACGATAATCCAAAACAATTCTTTGATAGGTATCAGTGGAGGTGGTGCACAGATATGGCAGTGTCTATCATGTCCGACTGGACTCGAAGCAGAAATCCAGAATGTATGAATGTTTTCTGAAATGTGTTTGCGTGATATAATATGCCTTTATAACTTTAATGACCACACCATATAAGCCTACTTCATTGCAAGGTAATGCTGTAGCGCTTTACCAAACTGCATATAAAGAAAAAAGATTACTCAAATATTTTTCTTGGAGATTTTTTAGGTGAATGCTGCATTTTAATAAAGATTTTTAGCAGAAAATATCTTTCATTTGGAGTGTAGTAAGGAAAGTTGCATGACAACCGCCTCTTTAAGCAGCTCATCAGCACAATGACTCTTGTACGGTTTTGTGAGAAGGACGGGAGCGGAACGCACCGGAAGTGCCCAATGGCCAGCACTGACTCGCTCACCCAACCGGAAGAGGTTAGAGGTCTAACAGTAGCTGGGAGAAACGACTAGGAACTGCTGACGTCATCGACGGGGGGGCGAGAAAAAGGACGGAAGGCCAGATTGTGGTGTGGCGACGGCGGAGAGAGACGAGGTGCCAGAAGGAAGCAGCAAAGGAGGATGAGGACAGCGAAACCAGGAGGACGGAGACCGAGGAGATAGCAGTGTACACGGCAACCCAGCCCGGCAGCCCAAAGGAGAAAGAGGACGCCCCGGGTCCTTATGCCACAGCCCTGGACACGGGTTGAGGCTCAAGGCAAGTACCTTTGCGGGGAGCGTTTTGGTGGGGGTGGTAGGGAGGCACAGGGGACTAGGGCTTGCGTGTGTTGTTTTTGACTATTTTCACTGCGCTGGTATTCCTCACACTTCCCCTCCCTCACTACCAGAGTGGTTATTTTGGTGACTGTAGCACTTAACCACTTCGCTGCGGGGCTAATTACCCCGCGGCGCTGGGGGGAGGGAGGGGGCGCAGCGCCTCAATGCTTGTGACGAGCTCAGCTCGTCACGCTGCACGGTGGAGCTGTGCTCATGACGAGCTGAGCTTTTGAAGGGATAGGCGCTCAAGATTTCAATGCGCCAGTGAGCTCCACCAACAACGAGGGTCCAGTCCCAGCAGGCAGACACAAAGGAAAAATGAATCCCACGAAGGTTGCAGGTCCGGTGGTGTTGACCGTGATGAGGGGGGTGTGGCAAACCGGGAGAGCGGCCCAGGTGACTCGGGCAGGTCAGCAGCAGGGACTCCTGGGAACCGGAGTCCAAGTGCCAACACGCTCGCAGCCCTGATATCACTAACGCCCAGAGCAGTCTTAGGTATGTCCTACTCCCCAGCGCCCACAGGAAGCAAGCGCCTCGAAGCGGGACCCGCGTAGCGGGCCCGGCGAGAAGTAGCGCTTTTGAAGGGATAGGCGCTCAAGATTTCAATGCGCCAGTGAGCTCCACCAACAACGAGGGTCCAGTCCCAGCAGGCAGACACAAAGGAAAAATGAATCGATTTGTTAACATTAGTAAAACAAAGTTTTCGCACATAAAAGGGCCTGGGATCATGTAGCACGCTCCTGCACAATTTTTACTTGTGGAATATACGTAGGAGGCAGAGTTTCATGATCCAAGCAAGTACATATTATCATGGTCACAACAGCACAGTATGGTGGGGTACATTGCAGAAAAATGTGCCTGAATGTTCCCCTGACGTTAATCTAAAAATGCTGCACAGGTGTCTGCTCCCCCAGTTCAGGTGTCTGAGTTACTGTTTAGGGATCACATATATCTCTGAGTCGAGACCTCGGAGGTAAAATTTCCACATATGTGGTCAGTTGATCTCGACAGTGTATTAAGTCCTTCAACCATTCCTTGAACTTGGGCGACCCCCCACCCATCTGCAAGCAACTCTGCGTTTAGCCAGAAGAAAGCTTATCGCCAGGTATCCCCTGTAAACTGTGTCAATTTCCTCTGTGTGTTCCAGGAGTGCCATAAGTGAGGTTAGTGTACTATCTTGCCCTATCATGAGAGGGAGCACCGAAGAGACCTCCCCCCCAGTACACCTGTATAGAGCTGTAGGACCAAGCAAGATGGACAAAGTCCGCATCGGGCACAGTTATCATCTGGGTGGAGGTGGTATCTGTACAAACTAACTGGGGGATAATAAATTCGATGAAGGAATTTATGAAGAATAATACATAGTCTGCTATTCGAGGCAATCTGCCCAGTTTCTAGAGAACAGAAGCGCCACTGTTAATCTGTGAGGTGCGTCCCAAATTCTAGTTCCCACTTTGGGTGTCTGTCCCGCCACAGAGGGCGACTCCATTTGAGCAGTGTGATATAAAACAGATGGCTAGGGTACTCTGCTTTTAACAATGTTTGTAGTTCATAGAGTGAGAGTGGTTCCTGTGGAAAATCTGGGCTAGCAGCTTTGACGTTATGCTGTATGCAGATATGTAGAAAAGTGTCCAACGGTGTCTGCACTTTCCCGGCAAAGAAAGCATCTCTGGTGCCAAATGAGCCATCTCGATATAAGTCTCCACAAGTGGTGACTTTATACTACTTTAGCTACTGTCTGGAAGCAATCTCGTGCGCGACCGGCATTAATGGATGATATGGTAGTGGCACTTGTGGGGATTATAGCAGTGGCTTGTTAAGATTCTTGGCTAGCTTGCACCATGTCTTAGTTGTATGAGCTTCTGTAGAATCCATTAACAAAGACCCTAGATTGGAGGAAGGTGGTATTGGGGCAATGTAGCCCTGATCAATTGACAGGTTTGGCATAAAGGGGGAGGTCCTATACCAATGGATAGCATAATGTTCTTGGGCACATAAATAGTAAAGCTCACACTGATGCTAGTGTGGGATTTAATATACAATGCACTCAGAGGGCATCTTAGAGATGCCCCCTGAAAATTGACCAGTCTCTGCTGGGTTCCCTAACTGATAAACACAAGCCTGCCACCACAAAACATGTTTCTGGACCCCAGAGGTGGCAGCCTCTGCTCCCTGGGCCCAGAAACAAAGCCTTTCCTGGGCGGATTTGGTCACACCTCCCCAGGTCCGGAAGAGCCATCTGGCAGGGATGCTTGAGGCCTTGCCGCCTTTATGACACGACCCCCAGCATCTCTTGCTATCAAAAGCGGCCCCTTTACTGTCTCTCCCCCTTTTCGGTGGGAAGACAGGCTGTGAAAATTAGAACAGCCCTGAAGGTGTGCCATCCTCTGCCAACCCCACTCCTTAGGTGGGGAGGCGAAATGAAGCCCACTCTTCAGTGCCCGCCATCTTGCGGATGGCAGGCACTCTCCAATCAGTGTTAGGGATTGTGCCCACTCCCCCACGGGGGGTGAGCACACCAAGTGGCCCGGAGAAAAGGACCTGAGGTGTACCTACGTCCCCAAGCCTCCACCTTACCTTCCCAGTTCTTTGTTCCTGGACTGAGCCTGCAGCCAAAATCCAAAACAGGACACTCCGCACAAAAGCAGCACTCTGCACCCGGCCGCCCCTGTACCGCTGGGGGTTAACCTTGTGTGCTAACTCAGACCCACTTTGCCCTGAGGTTAGCCTTAGGAGCTTTGCTCCCTCAACCCTGTTGCTTGCTCGAGAGCAGCCAACAACCAACGGCCCCATAGGCTAACATTGGGCCTCAGAATTCTGCACCCAGCCACCCTAGTTCCGCTGAGGGTGCTTTTTTAGTGCATCCTTGACCCTGGGGGGAACCCTTGCTCTAATCCCAGAAACTTAGCCCTCAAGATCGTTTACTAACCTGCAATCCTATAACCTCATTTTTCTCCATTGGATTGCATTGACGGTTTTCCTCATAAAAACGTCTAAGTGTTGAGGATGTTTGTATGGAACCATAAACTACCACAAATAGAGAGTAAGGTATTATCTACTCTTACCTCTGTAAACCTTTGGGGATCCTCTGAACTCTGTGCACACTATACCTTACTTTGGTATAGTATATACAGAGCCAGCTTCCTACTTAGTCCCATTCCAATGAGGCGAAAGCTTTAGTGGCATCATGAAAAGCTGCCACTGCAGTGAGGTCTGGTTTATGTCCCGTATTAGTGATCAGTGTGTCCTCAAATTATGCAATGTGGAGCATCCAGGAATGAAGCCTGACTGATCAGGCCTGACCAAGAAAGTCATGCGAAAGGAGAGACGATTGGCACTATTTTTGCTAGTATCTTGGGGTCACAGTTGACGACAGAGGCCTATAGGATTCATAGCTGCCAGGTGACTTCCCTGGTTTAAGGAAAGCTATACTGATGAGTTTATGACAAAAGAGATGCACACCCTGTCATCCAATTTAATCAATGTTCTTTAACCGTAGTGGTTTATTGGCGTGCAAAAACCTGCTTCGCGCTTCGTCTCAGTGCGCTGTGACGTTAACAATTTTACCACAAGGAACGCCTTTTCTGATTCCACCAGGCTGCACTGCCACACTCGTGGTTTGAGTCCAATGTATCAATTTCTTGAAAATTACTCTTAATTTAATCCTCGTGGTTTGAGTCCAATGTATCAATTTCTTGAAAATTACTCTTAATTTAATCCATGTTTCGCCATACTTTTTAATCCATTTACTCTTCATTCATTATCCATTCATTTTACTCAATCTTGTGAGCGAAGGTATTTCAAGAAAGCACAGAAATCCATGTAGGGTTCCACTTGCTATGATTTTAATAAAACATGCATTTCGGGAAATCATTGTGGTAAAATTGTTAAGGAAAGCTATAATCATGACCTCCCACATGGATGGTGGAAGGAGCCCCCCTCGCCTGTACCTCTAGGTATACAGTCTTAAGGATCAGTAGTAGCACCTCAATGTACGTCTTATTAATCGCAGCTGGCAGACTATCCGGTTCGGGAGCCTAACCAGACTGCAGCTGCATATTTGCTTCCCTAACTTCATCATCCTCGATATCTGCCGTTGCATATCATTAACATTACAGGAAACAAGGGAACCCAAAAGTAGCAATTAGTCTGGGACCTTTGGGAGTATATCGTATTTCAAAAAACAGTGGTCCCAAGCATTAGAAAGAATAGAACAATCCAGATGGATATAGACCAAAATTGAAATCTATATTTTACTGTCCAGCCGGACAGATTTTTAATAGCATAAATAGTAATATATACCAAAAAATTTATCAAACAATTTACCAAGCGGGACACAACCTGTGTCCAGCTATCACATATACAAAACCAAATGACATACATACAAAGGCAAAGAGGGGCAGTCTGTAAATATTCCACAGTTATAACAGACAATGATATGAGAAACACACTTTTTTGTGATCTTTTCAATACATTATTTCAATGATCAAGTGTAAAAATGTCGACGACGTTTCGATCTTTTTAAATTTCAGATCATCATCAGGACTTATAAATGCATGCCTAAGATATCAGTTGCCCAACATTGAGAAACACCAACACAATATGGATTGCGTTACATCAACATAACATCCAAAGATAAGAATGATGATAGATAACCAACCATTACAGAGAAAAATCATTCCAAAATAAAGAACGCCAGGGGAAAGAAAGGGAGGGAAAACAATGGACATGTTAAAATCAGTTATAATCATATGTTACGTCTAAGCAGTCTGACACAGTTACAAGAGATAGTTCAAACCAGTACAAGCCCAAAACCAAGCCTGAAAAGAAACAGAATACCCTTGAATCATCTAGAGCGCATGCTGTCACCTGAATGAAAGCGCGGCCGATACACCATATAGGAAAGATGGTACTAAGTATAGTCATTAGAAAAGCTACATAGAAGAAATACCGTTGCCCGAAAGTCCCAAAACAAGATATACGATAATGTGTGAATAAGGGGATGGGGAAATGAATAAAGAAAGGCAGTCATGTAACCTCTTAGAGAACCATTCTATCCAAAATTAAAAATGGCATACTTCGATGTTAAAACAGGGGGACAGGGTCGTCAAAGGGACAGAAATGGGACCCGGATAATTATGTCAGATGTCTTGTCCTAATTATGAAAAAATGGGGGGTAAGTGAATCCAAATTTCAAAATTAGTATTAGTGAAATCAAAGAAGTCCCATAAGGCTTATCGATTCACTGTTCCAAATTAGGGGAACAGGTCCTAAAATGCAAAAAGTACAGGCTGTCACAGAATATCTGAAACTCAAGGGGCAGAAGGAAAGAAAGCTTCTGAAATAAAAGCGCTTACCCATATTCGAGTAGGTGGCCAGTCAAAAACAATGAATAGACCTGGCAAAGTAAACGAGACAATTGCTAAGTAGTCTATTCCCGAATGTCTAATATGCATCAAACCGGAGGGAAGACACAAAGTTTTAAGACATTATTGAGCTTACCAGCAATGTAGCCGAGGTCCGCCGCAATGGGGGGATCTGGAGGGCAAACGAGTAAATACTCGTAGCGTGGCCGATGCCGGAAGAGCTGGATTTTTATAAAAACGCTATTCGGGATCCCCGGTCATGTGACTCATGGACTCGCTGAAATCCCAGCGTAAAAGCGCGGCCATCTTGTAAGATGCTGATAAGCCATCTCAGTCAGAGGGAATAATAACTAAACAGAAGCAAAACTAGATTTTCGGAATTAAGTAGCTCTTAAAAACATTAATGCTGGGAAGCGTGCCTCTAATCAGGGTCATCTTGTACCGGAGCAACCTTCCGAGTCTGTCCAAAAAAGTTAGGCCATTTTGGAGTGGGTAATAGTGATTAGACTGAAAAAACAGAAGAGAGACAATAAATAGCGTGTTACACGTCAATAGTGTGAAATAAGTGTATCGTGAGTGCATATTAGGAGAGTTTTTTCCACATCCATCGTCCGGAGAAAAGCACGAAACTTTTGACACACATTGGCATTTCACAATATACAAACACTAATAATTCCAGAGTTATTCCCAAAAACGAAAACATAACCAATCGTAAATATCCAGCAGTGTTGTACAGTTGTTATACATATCCATCAAAAAGACATATAAAAATAGACCTATAAAAATAGCTACGAATTACTGTATATCAGGAGCCCTAATCTAGAGTGTACAACCAGTAGAAACATCAAATGGATCAGACCAATTGTTTTTACAGCAAAGAGGTCCAATTCTCCAAGCGATTCAGTCCAGTATGGATACTTTTAGTTCTCAAGATCCACTTAAGTTCCTCTTTGTTGAGCAGGGCACCCAAGTCGCCTCCTCTTGGAGGACTCTTTATGGCATCGATGATTGTCCATTTTAGTTCAGATTCACTGTGGTTCTTTGCAACAAAGTAGTCCACAAGAGGTGCATTAGGTGTCCTGCACCGAATTCTGCTCTTATGTTGTCCAATTCGCAGTCTTGCTTTTTGAGTTGTTTGTCCTATGTATATTAAGTCACATGGACAGAAAATTGCATAAACTACATTAGAACTGTTGCAATTAGTAAGGTGTTGTCTTCGAAAGATGATCTGTTCAAACAAAAAATCCTTTCCCTCAATTGTACTATCACAGACACTGCAAGAACCGCATTTTACATGCCCAATTACGCTAGGGAGCCCCCATATGTCCTCAAGAGTGTTTCTGTTATTTGCCGATGGCAGTACTGCTCTTACAAGATGCTCTTTGATGTTTTTAGACTTTTTAAAGGCGAATAAAGGGCGCTCGAGATTCAGAACGCCTACTTTGATGGTATGCCAGTGCTTATTTATGCTTTTTTTGAGAGCACTTGAAATTGGAGAGAATGTGGTAACACAAACAATGCGATTTTGCGTCTTTTTTTCTTTTGGTTCAAGCAGTGTTTCCCTAGGGCAATAACAAGCCCTTTTGAGAGATCGTCGTATCAGTTTTTTAGGGTAGCCTCGCACCGTCAATTTATTAGTCAGGATGTTAGCTTCCCTAAAATAGTCTTCTTTATGGAAACGGTTCCTTCGGAGACGTAGGAACTGTGAGAATGGAAGGGAATCGCGCAAAGCGCGGGGGTGATGACTCTGATAACTAAGTAATGTATTCGGTTCCGTTGGTTTGCGATAGAGGCTTGTGACCAACCTCCCATCATTGTGAATAATGTTTAAATCAAGGAAAGGAATTTCCTGTTTGTTAGTGAATTGTAGGCCATTGGAGTTGTTATTAAGCCAATGCTGGAATTGTGCCAAGAGATCGATGGACTCGTGCCATATCAAAAAAATATCGTCAATGTATCTCCTCCACAGTGAGATACCACTGTGGAAGGGATTCACAGGCGAAAGAATGCGATGGCACTCCAAATTGTCCATATAGAGGATAGCCAGGTTGGGAGCAAAAATTGCTCCCATGGACGTGCCTCTCACCTGTCCATAGAACTGATCATCGAATACAAAGAAATTCTTAGTAAGACAAATCTCGAGTAACTGCAGAATAAATACAGTCGGTACTGTATGGGGGCGTGGTCTAGTAGAAATCAAAGATAAGTGGGAGTTCGCACAGCGTGATGAAATTTGTGGGTTGTAAAGAATTGTAGCGTGCCACTGGATAGAACACTGTCTGACCAAGCAGTGTGAGCACAAAGCTAAAAATGAGAAGGTCCCCCTACTGGGAGGGGAACTAACCAGTGCACAGCGAAAGGACCGTAGTCTTATTCCATAAACATCATAATCACAGCAGTCTGTGTGAAAAGTTTCAAGAATTTTAATCCATTCGTGGAGAATATTCAAGCATATTCAAGTTCAGCCAGAAGCGTGTCGTTACACGTCAAATAATCCAACCATAGTGATTAAATAAACAAGTCCCGATGCATTTCGGGCAAAAGCCCTTTCTCAAGGGAATGCTCTACAAAGAAATACAAATATGAACAGAATCAATAAACTGTACAAGTTACAAATGATCGAATGCAAACATGCAAAAACCAAATTGGAGTAACTGGAATGACTCGTGACAATAGTTACAATGCTGTGTGACATATCCCAAGGGTTGCCAAGTCTAGCGGTCATATCCGAGGTTGTGCAAAGAACGTTGCGGCGTGGAAAACAGACCACCCGAGAATGCGTGTAAAACAGACAAAGTGAAAAGAGTATCCGCAACGGTACCAAACCAAAGAGTGAGACGGCAAGAAGACAAACATGCCGAGAAGTGCAAGCGAATAGTCGAAGAATTACTCACATGCTGGGATTCTACGGGATGCCTAGCGGCATAACAGCCAGGTAGTGTTTGTAAAAACGGAGAGTGCTCCTCGCGGTTAACTACCGACAGTGAACATAAACGAAGGACGCAGTGCAGGGTGTTAGTGGACAAGAAAAACGGACTACAGAGTGTGAAAACATCGCCATTTTGGAAAGGTGTGATGTGAGAGGTGAATGACAGTACACTGAAGTGATAAATGGTGTGTGCAGATAGCCAAGAAATATTACAGATAACAAAGAAATTCAATTCGATCGTTAAGCCCATTGGGCGCCATCGTTGAGAGGAAACGGATCCAGAAATTTTCACGCTTAAGTAAAGTGTTCTTATTGTTGGAAGTTATTGGTACTTGTTCCAGAATCAGGAATTTAAGTTGAGCCACAGAATGTCTCAATTCGGTAAAATGCACCGCCACAGTGGATTTTAGGTTATTGGTGCGAATGTTACTTTTATGTTCCAAAATCCGGATGCGGATTTTTCTTTCAGTGTGTCCTACGTAACATTTGCCACACGGACACTTCAATAGATAAATGACATTGTTCGAGTTGCAGGTGGCATTTACTTTGAGCTTGATGGGATGCCCTTTCATGGGATGACACATGATGTTACCAGTGATGCAGTTGTTACAATTAGAACAGTTGTAACAGGGTCTCAGTCCTTTGTATTCCTTGTGTACGTCTTCTTGATTGGATTTGCTCAGGATTTCTTTGAGGTTTCTACCTCGGGTAAATGCAAAAATGGGAGGTTGATTAAACAAACCATTGAAGTCAGGTTCCAGGGTCAAGATAGACCAATGTTTTCGGATAATCGATTGAAAGCGGTTGGATGTTTTGGAATATTTCGAAACTACTACCAAACGTTCAGATTCAGTTTTTGTTTTAGGTTGCAGTAAGGTGGTTCTAGTTTTTTTGGCACTTCTTGCCATGGCGAGATCCAATATTGGTGTGGGGTATCCTCTTGATTTCAATCTGTCAAGTGTGTTTAGCATTTGTACTTTGCATTCTTCTTTGTCTGAAACTATGCGTTTAATCCGTAATAGTTGTGCGTAAGGTAAATTGTTCTTCAAACCAGAGCGGTGAAAACTACTGTAGTGAAGCGTGGAGTTTCTATCGGTGGGTTTCCGATAAACTGTGGTTGACCACTCTCCTTGTCTCCTATGTATTTCAACATCCAGGTAGTGTATTGTACTCTCATCATGTTCCCATGTGAATTGAATTCTTTGGTTGAATTGGTTCCATGTTGTCAAAAAGGCATTCAACGTATCTGCATTGCCCTCCCATAGTATGAAGATATCATCTATGAAGCGTAGGTATAGTCGTCCATGTTCATGCCAGCTGCTTTGGTTCAAGATGTAAGATTCCTCGAATTGTTTCATATAAATGTTCGCATAGCAAGGAGCTGCCGAATTGCCCATGGCAGTGCCATTAAGTTGCAAAATCCATTTGTCTTTGACTGAGAAGTAGCTGTGGTATAATGTGAATATTGTCAATTGCATAAGGAACACTTTGAAGTCTGCGTCCAGATCAGATGAGGATAACACTTCTTCAATGGATTCAATACCTCCATCATGTGGGATGGAGGTGTAAAGTGAACAAACGTCCACCGTACACATGATAAGTTGGTTGTTCCTGAGTTCGTTCATGATGGGTGCAATTTTCAATAAAAAATCAGTAGTGTCTTTGACATGTGATTTGGTAGCCGCAACGAAAGGTTGCAAATATTTGTCCAAAAATTTGCCTACATTTTCGTGTAGGCTGCCTCGAGTCGACACAATCGGTCGGAAAGGAGGGTGTGTGGGATGCTTATGCATTTTGGGTAGCATATACAATGCAGGAGGTCTAGGATTGGATGGTGTCAAAAATCTGCGAGTCTTGTCGTTGATCGTTCCTTGATCAAATGCTGCCTGAATGATGAGTACCAGGTCCTGTGTGTACTCCTTCGTCGGATCTTCGGGTAGAAAATCATAAGTGTTTTGATCGTTGATATGTGAGTCTACTTGTTGATCATAAAAGCTGGTGTCCATGATGACCAGGGCACCACCTTTGTCAGCATTCTGACAAGTTATCGTCGGGTCATTGGCCAGTTTCTGGAGGATGTTTCTCTCCTTACGAGTAAGGTTACCTTGTTTGACGGTTGTTTGAAAAGGCAGGTTCAAGATTTCTTGTTTGATCAGGTTCTCAAAGGCGTCAATGATCTTGTGGCTTTGTGGTGCCATGAATGTGCTGTGGGGTCTCAGTCCTCGTAGCATATCTTCTTCTTGTATTGTTGCTGGAATGATGTTGGTGAAATAATGCCTAAGGCGGATGTTGCGCATCAATTTAAATGCGCTGACTTCCAGTTCAAGTGTGTTGATAACGGTAGTAGGCACAAAGGATTGACCCTTTTGCAGGGTGTTGATTTCTAACCAGCGACGAAATCAACACCCTGCAAAAGGGTCAATCCTTTGTGCCTACTACCGTTATCAACACACTTGAACTGGAAGTCAGCGCATTTAAATTGATGCGCAACATCCGCCTTAGGCATTATTTCACCAACATCATTCCAGCAACAATACAAGAAGAAGATATGCTACGAGGACTGAGACCCCACAGCACATTCATGGCACCACAAAGCCACAAGATCATTGACGCCTTTGAGAACCTGATCAAACAAGAAATCTTGAACCTGCCTTTTCAAACAACCGTCAAACAAGGTAACCTTACTCGTAAGGAGAGAAACATCCTCCAGAAACTGGCCAATGACCCGACGATAACTTGTCAGAATGCTGACAAAGGTGGTGCCCTGGTCATCATGGACACCAGCTTTTATGATCAACAAGTAGACTCACATATCAACGATCAAAACACTTATGATTTTCTACCCGAAGATCCGACGAAGGAGTACACACAGGACCTGGTACTCATCATTCAGGCAGCATTTGATCAAGGAACGATCAACGACAAGACTCGCAGATTTTTGACACCATCCAATCCTAGACCTCCTGCATTGTATATGCTACCCAAAATGCATAAGCATCCCACACACCCTCCTTTCCGACCGATTGTGTCGACTCGAGGCAGCCTACACGAAAATGTAGGCAAATTTTTGGACAAATATTTGCAACCTTTCGTTGCGGCTACCAAATCACATGTCAAAGACACTACTGATTTTTTATTGAAAATTGCACCCATCATGAACGAACTCAGGAACAACCAACTTATCATGTGTACGGTGGACGTTTGTTCACTTTACACCTCCATCCCACATGATGGAGGTATTGAATCCATTGAAGAAGTGTTATCCTCATCTGATCTGGACGCAGACTTCAAAGTGTTCCTTATGCAATTGACAATATTCACATTATACCACAGCTACTTCTCAGTCAAAGACAAATGGATTTTGCAACTTAATGGCACTGCCATGGGCAATTCGGCAGCTCCTTGCTATGCGAACATTTATATGAAACAATTCGAGGAATCTTACATCTTGAACCAAAGCAGCTGGCATGAACATGGACGACTATACCTACGCTTCATAGATGATATCTTCATACTATGGGAGGGCAATGCAGATACGTTGAATGCCTTTTTGACAACATGGAACCAATTCAACCAAAGAATTCAATTCACATGGGAACATGATGAGAGTACAATACACTACCTGGATGTTGAAATACATAGGAGACAAGGAGAGTGGTCAACCACAGTTTATCGGAAACCCACCGATAGAAACTCCACGCTTCACTACAGTAGTTTTCACCGCTCTGGTTTGAAGAACAATTTACCTTACGCACAACTATTACGGATTAAACGCATAGTTTCAGACAAAGAAGAATGCAAAGTACAAATGCTAAACACACTTGACAGATTGAAATCAAGAGGATACCCCACACCAATATTGGATCTCGCCATGGCAAGAAGTGCCAAAAAAACTAGAACCACCTTACTGCAACCTAAAACAAAAACTGAATCTGAACGTTTGGTAGTAGTTTCGAAATATTCCAAAACATCCAACCGCTTTCAATCGATTATCCGAAAACATTGGTCTATCTTGACCCTGGAACCTGACTTCAATGGTTTGTTTAATCAACCTCCCATTTTTGCATTTACCCGAGGTAGAAACCTCAAAGAAATCCTGAGCAAATCCAATCAAGAAGACGTACACAAGGAATACAAAGGACTGAGACCCTGTTACAACTGTTCTAATTGTAACAACTGCATCACTGGTAACATCATGTGTCATCCCATGAAAGGGCATCCCATCAAGCTCAAAGTAAATGCCACCTGCAACTCGAACAATGTCATTTATCTATTGAAGTGTCCGTGTGGCAAATGTTACGTAGGACACACTGAAAGAAAAATCCGCATCCGGATTTTGGAACATAAAAGTAACATTCGCACCAATAACCTAAAATCCACTGTGGCGGTGCATTTTACCGAATTGAGACATTCTGTGGCTCAACTTAAATTCCTGATTCTGGAACAAGTACCAATAACTTCCAACAATAAGAACACTTTACTTAAGCGTGAAAATTTCTGGATCCGTTTCCTCTCAACGATGGCGCCCAATGGGCTTAACGATCGAATTGAATTTCTTTGTTATCTGTAATATTTCTTGGCTATCTGCACACACCATTTATCACTTCAGTGTACTGTCATTCACCTCTCACATCACACCTTTCCAAAATGGCGATGTTTTCACACTCTGTAGTCCGTTTTTCTTGTCCACTAACACCCTGCACTGCGTCCTTCGTTTATGTTCACTGTCGGTAGTTAACCGCGAGGAGCACTCTCCGTTTTTACAAACACTACCTGGCTGTTATGCCGCTAGGCATCCCGTAGAATCCCAGCATGTGAGTAATTCTTCGACTATTCGCTTGCACTTCTCGGCATGTTTGTCTTCTTGCCGTCTCACTCTTTGGTTTGGTACCGTTGCGGATACTCTTTTCACTTTGTCTGTTTTACACGCATTCTCGGGTGGTCTGTTTTCCACGCCTCAACGTTCTTTGCACAACCTCGGATATGACCGCTAGACTTGGCAACCCTTGGGATATGTCACACAGCATTGTAACTATTGTCACGAGTCATTCCAGTTACTCCAATTTGGTTTTTGCATGTTTGCATTCGATCGTTTGTAACTTGTACAGTTTATTGATTCTGTTCATATTTGTATTTCTTTGTAGAGCATTCCCTTGAGAAAGGGCTTTTGCCCGAAATGCATCGGGACTTGTTTATTTAATCACTATGGTTGGATTATTTGACGTGTAACGACACGCTTCTGGCTGAACTTGAATATGCTTGAATATTCTCCACGAATGGATTAAAATTCTTGAAACTTTTCACACAGACTGCTGTGATTATGATGTTTATGGAATAAGACTACGGTCCTTTCGCTGTGCACTGGTTAGTTCCCCTCCCAGTAGGGGGACCTTCTCATTTTTGGCGTGGTCTAGTATCCAGGATTTGTTACATAACTAGCAGAGAGTCTCTTTGAGGGATGTTGGTATAAAGTGATTCCACATCTAAGGTACAAAGTACCTCAGATTTGGGATCAAAGGGATAACCCTCTATTAAGTTAATCATACCCATGCTGTCCCTTGGCTACATTGCTGGTAAGCTCAATAATGTCTTAAAACTTTGTGTCTACCCTCCGGTTTGATGCATATTAGACATTCGGGAATAGACTACTTAGCAATTGTCTCGTTTACTTTGCCAGGTCTCTTCATTGTTTTTGACTGGCCACCTACTCGAATATGGGTAAGCGCTTTTATTTCAGAAGCTTTCTTTCCTTCTGCCCCTTGAGTTTCAGATATTCTGTGACAGCCTGTACTTTTTGCATTTTAGGACCTATTCACCTAATTTGGAACAGGGAATCGGTAAGCCTTATGGGACTTCTTTGATTTCACTAATACTAATACTGAAATTTGGATTCACTTACCCCACATTTTTCATAATTAGGACAAGACATCGGACATAATTATCCGGGTCCCATTTCTGTCCCTTTGACGACCCTGTCCCCCTGTTTTTACATCGAGGTATGAAATTTTAAATTTTGGATAGAATGGTTCTCTAAGAGGTTACATGACTGCCTTTCTTTATTCATTTCCCCATCCCCTTATTCACTGATTATCGTATATCTTGTTTTGGGACTTTCGGGCAACGGTATTTCTTCTATGTAGCTTTTCTAATGACTATACTTAGTAGCATCTTTCCTATATGGTGTATCGGCCGCACTTTCATTCAGGTGACAGCATGCGCTCTAGATGATTCAAGGGTATTCTGTTTCTTTTCAGGCTTGGTTTTGGGCTTGTATCGGTTTGAACTATCTCTTGTAACTGTCAGACTGCTTAGACGTAACATATGATTATGACTGATTTTAACATGTCCATGGTTTTCCCTCCCTTTCTTTCCCCTTGCGTTCTTTATTTTGGAATGATTTTTCTCTGTAATGGTTGGTTATCTATCATCATTCTTATCTTTGGATGTTATGTTGATGTAACGCAATCCATATTGTGTTGGTGTTTCTCCATGTTGGGCAACTGATATCTTAGGCATGCATTTATAAGTCCTGATGATGATCTGAAATTTAAAAAGATCGAAACGTCGTCGACATTTTTACACTTGATGATTGAAATAATGTATTGAAAAGATCACAAAAAAGTGTATTTCTCATATCATTGTCTGTTACAACTGTGGAATATTTACAGACTGCCCCTCTTTGCCTTTGTATGTATGTCATTTGGTTTTGTATATGTGATAGCTGGACACAGGTTGTGTCCCGCTTGGTAAATTGTTTGATTAATTTTTTGGTATATATTAGTATTTATGCTATTAAAAATCTGTCTGGCTGGACAGTAAAATATAGATTTCAATTTTGGTCTATATCCATCTGGATTGTTCTATTCTTTCTAATGCTTGGGACCACTGTTTTTTGAGTTGCATATCATTAAGCCAAGCTAGTGACACATCTTCAAGGTAGGCATCAATGTCTGCACTTTGTGTTCTACAGGATGAGTACAACTCTCTATAGAATGTAGAAACGTGTGTACGATATGTTGTGTCTGACCAGTATCCCTCTCTCGTTCCATATTTCTAGGATATCATTGGTGAATTGCATTTTTACGTACTCTAGCGTATTTACCGCAAAACATACATTCCCTTTCAGCTATCCCCTGATAGTCGGATAATGTAAGTCAGATTTGAGCAGATATCCCCAGTTCCTTGGCGTAACATGTACAAGCCTCCAGTGATTTAAAGTTCTGCTCCAGCCTGCCCATCTGGTCTCTTATGGAGCACAAGATCCCACCGCTTTTCGCCATACAGCAGCCTAAACAGTGACTTTGAAAGCCTCCCATACAGTACCTATGTCTGGGACAGAGTCCTTATTTCTGTCAAAGAAATCTGTGATTTCTTGTTGCAGTTTCTCATAGAAAGGGTCGTCATGCAGCAAAGTGGAGGAGAGCCTCCATGCCACGAGGGGGAAGGTAGCTCTCGGAGGACATAACTCTAGCATTACCAGGAAATGGTCCTACCATGTATGTGCCCGGTGTGTTACTTTAAGTATCCACGAAGCAAGCCTCCGGGGAAATAATCTAACCGCAGCCAGCTAATATGTACACCTGAATAAAAGGTGCCTTCTTGAAGCATAGGGCACAGCGTCCTCCATACATATATGAGCTAATGTCCTTTCATAATATTGCGGAGCTGCATGGCTGCTGTGTTGTGAAATGTGGCATTTGAATTGCGATCTGCCCACAACACATTTAGTGCAACATTGAAATCACCCCCCCCCCCCGCATAGAATGTGTGTAGCGCCACTGTTCACAACCTACGCCCGCAGCCGATCAAAGAAGGCTGAATGATCAGTGTTAAGGCCATAACAATTAACTAAATTGACAGTTTCCAATGTCTGACACGCCCACCTTAAGGTTTAGCGCCCCTGTGTGCCGTTTAACATGCCTAGAGGGATGTATGGCACAAGCTTTCGGATAAAGGTTACTGTGCCCCGAGCGTATGATAAGTATATAGAGAACTGCCTGTGAGAACCGCAGCAAGCAGCAAAGTTGGTCTGTGGAGAGCTCATTAAGTGGGACTCCTGCAGTAAAGCTATATGAATATTGTGCCTGTCCAAATAAGCGATTATGTGTCAGCTCTTTTGGGGATCTCTCAGTCCTCTAACATTCCAATCAAGCAGTTATGTTGTGTGCATGCAAATTCATAAGATGAATTCCCAAACATAGGTGTGACAAGCCACTTGCAACAATGCGAGTCAGTGAGATGAGAACAGTATGCCAGCATTTCTATTGATAGGTGTGCACAATAAACCATTTCACCAGTTACCCATCTCCCTCCCTCCCACACTGACGGCCCAAACCCCTCCAGTATATACCTTCCTCCCAATTAAGCAAAGAAGTGTCCAAGCAATCCATAACTTCCATGTGACTGTCACCGTGATTGTATCGCTAATTCACTAGTTGAACAGGAAGAGTGATGAAAGAAGGTTATGTAGAGTAGATATCACAGCAGATACAAGAGGAGCAGTAGACACCAGACGGAAGGGTAGATAGACAGAGTAGGAAAGAAATGAAAAGTGGTTCGAGAAAATAAATGGGTTTATCAATAGCTCCAAGTCAGACAATCTAATATCCAGTTCTGAAATGGATTTGGTGTAACTTGTAGAGGGGTCATCCAAAGAGCCAGATGGGGGTCTTCCTCGTGTAGACAACGACGCCCAGGGAGGGAGGGCTGAAACCTCGTGTGCTCCCCATCATATGCTGTTGTGGAGGATATAAAGAGAGATAAGGGCATATATTCCATGCTATAGAGCAAATAATGAAGCGATCTGCCAGTCCCCTCACCAGCCGAATAGTGGGAAGCCATTTTGCTTGCATTTACACAATCCAAAAACTCAATCTTCTCTTAGCATAGGAAGTTATAGCTGTGTAGTAGGACCTTCGAATCACTGGATCAGCCTGGTTCTGACAGCGGGGACGATGCTCAAGACATTGTGGGTGAGTGTCTTGCTAGAGTCTTACGTGTAGAATTTTGGCACATGAAGTCCTCAACGTATTGAAGGGAGGTGAATAGGTGTTCTTTTCCTTTGTATGAGACTCGAATGTGGGCATGGTTTAGCATTGCGTAAGGAATATTAACCCTTCTCAGCTTATCTTTGATTATTGCAAATTTACTTTGCGCCTCCTGGACCGTTGCAGTGCAATCTTGGTAGATTGCCACCACGTTACCTTCAAATGGCAGATTCTGCTTCTCCCGAGCCAGGTGCAAGGCAGTGTCCCAATCTCGATAGTTCAGACCTCTCGCCAGGATTGGCCTCACCGAGGCCCCAGGGGGGGAGTTCCAGGAAGGGAGAGGGAGCATGACATTAGCGCTTGGTGGGTACGTTCCACAATTAACATTTTGGAAAAAGCCTCTACACCAATAAGTGTGGTAAATAATCGCTAAATAGAGTCCTCCATTTTTCCAGTATTTGTAGGTTCTGATATCCCCGGTACTTGCAGGTTGTTCCTTTTAGATCTCTCCTCCAAGTATTTATTTTGACGGCTATTAGCTTCAGGGCCTTTTTCATGTTAAGTAATTGTGCGCTGTGATTGGTGACAGTGTCTTCAACAGCGGAGATTCTTTGTTCTGCGTCAGTTATGCACCTGTTTTGCTTTTCCAACTTATGTTTAAAGGAAGTCCTTTCTGGTGCTCATGGTGTCCATTTTTGCTTCAGTGGATGTAAGGCTTTGTTGCATTGCCAGCAGCAGCGTCTTCATGCCCACTGTATCATTGGAGTCTTCAATGGGTGAGTGTTCTGCCCTGGGCTGATCTGCACAACAACGGGGGGCACAGGCTGATCTGTGGGCATCAAAGTGCAATTTGGTTTGGCACCAGCCTGTTTTCACCATATTTTTACCAGGGCACCAGACACCTAATATGCAAGGTGTGGGATGGTTCACAGAGGGAGCACTAATCAAAACAGGTAATTAGCCGAGCAGCTCTGATACTGTCAGTCTATCCCAGTGCACCCTCGCTCTACAGTCAACAATGGCAGAGGCAGTAGTTGATGAAGGAAAAGCTCTGAGCAGTGTATTCCAGTGTCACCCAAAAGTCCAGTCCCACCTAACCCCTGCAGTGTCTGTGGGGGGGCATAAGCAGACATGGGCCCAAGCGTCACCAGCAAGTGATGACCGCATAAGAGCAAGACACAGTGACCCTCCTCACCACAGGATATCGTGCCACCCTCCATACAGAGGCCTCTGCATAAAATCTCAAATAGGCTCACGTGTTCTCACCAGAGAGGGGGCTCGCCCCCCAGTTATGGCACAGTGAAGCGCATCCGCCGTTGCCTTCATCCACCTCCAATAGGCTCCAGTGCATACCAGGCCCGTTAGACCACTTTATCACTCACTTCCCTGGCTCAAAGGTGCTGGAGCAGTGCACATTGGGCGGTCGCAGCTAGCAAGCCGCCTCATGCTCCATTGTTGTACATAAGCACCCGCTACAATGATGTATTTTGTTATTTATTTTTTTATATATTTTTTTGAGGCAGACACCTCTTCTAGTCTGCTCTTGCCCCCCACAGCTGCAAATATGCCGGCACAACTCCGCAAGTGGGCCTCCATCAGCAGGCAGTGGCGCCCTGGGTGCACCAAACGATCCACCAAAAAGGGGCCTGACTCAAATCTGCCCACAATATTTCCAGGGACAAGGCGCCCCGAGCCTCGTCCACATCTGCCACTCACCGGGCCCGCAGTACAGCCATCTAGCGCTTCGGGAGTTTAATCAGTTGCCATGCCAGTCACACTGCCCGGACTGAGACTAGTAACTATTTGATATACGGCGGGGGTGAGCGTGGGACAGGACTTGAGAAAAACAGAAGTTTAATGTATTGCCGACAGGAGTGTACAGATGCCCAGAGTTTAATCTGTAACCTGATTGAATAAATAGATGAATGGATAAATAAGTAAACAAAAGCGAATAAATAAATTAGGGGCACAACGTGTTTTGTGGAGCTTGACGCCCGCACAACTGAGTTGCCAAATACCAAGGCTGCCCAGTCCTGATTCTCTTCCACTTTGTGCGTCGTCGTCCTGTGCTGGCTCTACATCTTTCCTGTGTACCGGCTGCCTGAGCAAAAGGTGGTGATGCGGGAGGACCTGCAGCACGTCGGAGCCTGGAGGAGGAACCTGACGGCAGCCAGTCAGTTCAGGTACCAGCGCGAAGCACCGTCTGTGCTCTGCTCCACCCCCTGTATCCCCGGTGCCTCCGCTGCCTCACACCGCGCACCACCCTCCGTAATCCCCGCCGTCCCTCTCTAGGCTCTCCTCACACCCCAGGCATGCAGTGCCCAAGAGTTCGTCAAGTAAAGGTGACATGGGGCTTACTTACCCAAATAGTGCACTCTACACATCCTTGCACATTCGGGTACCAGAGTAACTAAAGGCCCGTCTGCACCAATGCCTGCAGTTCAACATAATTCACCCATTCATTCATCTATTCACATACCTTCTGGCACACCGGTCGTCCGCTATATCCGCCGCTCTGCTTCACACTTTTAATTTGTGTATGTGCTGATAAACCAAAGTAATCATCTTTCATCCTTTGACCCTGAATTGTTAGTGAGTGCGACACGTCACAAGTGAGAATGATAGTGTATGAAGGCTGTCTAGATGCCTGGATTGATTGCTGGACCACGGCGCGAGTGTGCCTAATTTAGTTAATTTTGTGTTACAACATAAGATTCTCGTAAAGTTAACAATCAGTGGCGATTTATTTTTTTTCTTCTTCCTCCTGGAGACTGTGATAAAAGCGCCTCATTGATAGCTGTGAGCTCTGGTGTGACGGGGGTCAGCAACTGTTTTCTGCCGTGTACTACACGTGACTTGTACTCAGCCATCGAGTCTTAGCCGGGAGGAGGACAGTGCTGCCGCAGTCCGCGGATCACATTCATTCCGTGGAGCGAGGAGGCTCCTCCCGGACAAAGAGGGGATAGCGACCAGTGCTGTGCTCCCTGGCAGAGCAGCTGCCTTTGAGTGGGCTCCGGCAAGGAGCGCTCAAACAACAAACAGAGAAAGAGGACTGGGCATAACGTCAAGCGGCCCGAAAGCGATTGCGAAAGCGACACTAATTAAAAGCACAGGCGAAGCAGCATTTTTGTTGCTATGGCAACAGAATGGCACGGGACTGTCCATAGTCCCTACAGACACGCGCATGCTGTTTACAATGGACAAATGGTGAGAGCAGCGTGCGTGAGAGCCCTCGCAGAATTGATTCCAAAAGGTACTCGCAATGGCGGGAGCAGCGCATGCGCTGCTTTCTCCAGGCGACATCTAAAAAGGTGTTCTATAAAGATTACCCTAAAGATAACAATTGATTGATAACTGTGCTGACTTATTTACTGAGTTTCACCTGACTCGCTATCACTCTTAAGACTGGACAGGAGCTCTGAGGAGACCCTGTTTGTTCTGAAATTTTAACTGTTTGTCTGTAGTGGACCACCACTGATTCAGTAATGGAAGATAGGGACCCCCGCCTAACCAATTTCTACTAATTGAACCTCAAACAATACACAAAAATATAGAACCAGGTATCCATCAAACAAATACACAAATTATGAAGTATTTAATTTACAACCAACAAAAAACATACATTTTAATTATAAAGTGAAGGTTTGAGCTTTTTATGGTTTAAATCTCTTTATTACAATTTCAGAGAGAACATAGAACACAGGACCTCACGCTCCTTCTAGACAGTGCGATACAGACTCCCGAGTCGGCAAAGACAATCTTACCAAGTAATTGCTAGGAGCTGGTCAACAATACAGATCATGTATAACACCAGAAAAGAAACCAACAAGACCCCCCCACCCCGCCCCCCCTTGTCCACAAATCTAAAGGGAAAAAAAACAAAAAAGGGGAAGAAATGGCGAAAAAGTTTAGCGTGTTTTGGCCTTTCGCGAGCGTGTGGACCCACTCTGCTCAGGGATTGGAGTATCGGCCAAGCGCAAATATCGGGGACAGCTCAATTCCCGAAACTCCCCTGTGAGCAGCGTCAAAAAGGGCCGCCACAGCTCAGGAAATTCCTTACCTCTGCCCGCTAGCACAAGCGATAGCTTCTACATGCCGAGCACCATCCACAACCGGTGTAACCAACCTGAGTGAGGGGGGGCCTGTGGGGATCTCCAGTGCGCTAAGATGTTTTGTGTGGCTGCCCCTAGAGCGATGGCAATGAGGCAACCCCGCCGTGATTTCAAAGGGTACATCAAGGCGTTGGGCAACCCTAGAAGTATATATGCTGGGAAATGCGGAAGCTGGGTGTCCAAATGTGAGTCAATGTCATCAAGGATTGTGTTCCAATATGCGTGAAGCCGATTGCAGCTCCAAAGTAAGTGTTCTAGTGTGCCTAATTCCCCACACCCTCTCCAGCAGGGGTCACTAATGCGGGAGTCGAATTGATGAAGGCGCTCTGGTGTATGGTACCAATAGGTGGCTACCTTAGTCAAAGTTTCGGTGAGTCCTGCATGATAGGTGGAGTGTCGGGCCCTGTAGTATATACCACGCCATTCTTTATGTGTGAGTACTCTCCCCAGCTCTCGTGTGGATATTTGCAACATGGAGGTGTTTGTATAGGTCGGAAATTAACTTTTTGTCAGAAGTGCGTGTGACCAGCCATTTCTCGTAAGGTGTGAGATGGCGTTGTGCTCCGGGTCGAACCTGTGGGTGAAGTGCCCAGTGACGTACCTGCATATAGGGTAGCCTATCCCCTTCCGGAATGCCATATTCATCTCTCATTTGTTGGAACGAGCGAATACCATTCAAATGAAAAAGATGCCCATAGGATCTGCAAGGGGAACGCCGCCAGGCCGCGAACGCTCTAGGATCCAAACCCGGGGTGAAATCAGGGTTGGCAAACAGTGGGGTCAAGGGAGAGGGAAAGGACGTCAGCTCATGTTTGGTGGCGACCCGGTCCCAGGCCTCCATGACGGTGCTGGTGATGTGGGATTCATATAGATTGGGCGGCCTTTGTTGCTTCAGGAGGAAGGGGATCCCTTGTAAGGGCATGCCAGCAGCTGCCTGGTCTTGAAAGAGCCAATGTTTACCAGACTCTAACTGATGCTACGGAGCTGGGCCGCGTAGAAGTAGAGTTGCAAGTCAGGCACCCCTACCCCACCAGGTTCGGGTGGGAGAACGGCAATAGTCTGCTTAAAACGTGGTCTGCGGCCCTGCCAGATGAAACGTGCCAGGTCCGACTGCGTCTGCTGTATCCAGCCTGCTGGAGGGCGCAGGGGGAGGGTCTGAAACAAATAAAGTATCTGGCGAAGAAGGGACATTTTGGTGGCCGCTATCCTCCCCAGCCAGGAAGGGAGTGGTGCTTCCATCTCTGGAGTTCCCCATGGAGTTGTGTGCGAAGCTTGGCATAATTCGCCTCAATGGTGGCGGGGATGGTGGGGCCCAGAAGGACCCCCAGATAGGGGACCGTGGTGTTACACCACTGCACAGAGTGCTCCTCCTGAATGGAGGCGAGAGTTGCATCCGGCAGGGAAATATTAAGGGCAATCGACTTATCGGCGTTGATCTTAAACCCGGAGGCCAGTGCGAAACTGTGCAGTTCAATAAAAAGAGCTCGAAGAGATTGGACAGGGTCGGTGAGGGAAAGTAAAATATCGTCCGCGTATAAACTAATCTTATAAACATCACCCCCCCCCCCCCCCCCAATTTAATTCCCGCAATAAGGGCGTGATGCCGAATCCTCTGAGCTAGCGGCTCCATGTAAAGAACGAATAAGATAGGGTAAAGGGAGCATCCCTGTCTGGTCCCTCTACCGATCGGGAGGCGGGCGGAAGTGTGGCCATTGACTCGTACCGTGGCATTAGGCGACCGGTAGCATTTTAAGATTCGGGTGCAAAGAACCTCCCCCAGGCCAAAGAGATGTAAGACCTGCTCAAGATAGGGCCAGTGAACCCTATCAAAAGCCTTTTCGGCGTCGATTGCTAGTAGCATGCAATCCCGTCGTGTTCGCGACACCAGCTTCGGTGAGGTGCAAAACCCGCTTGGTGTTGTCGCTGGTTTGGCGCTGCGGGATGAAGCCGGCCTGGTTCGGTTCCACCAGTTGTCATGTAGGGCGCCAGCCATCCCGCTAATATGCTTGTGTACAGTTTGAAATCCATATTCAGAAGCGAGATTGGTCGATACGAACCACAGCGGGTTGCGTCCCTCCCGGGTTTCGGGATGTCAGTAATCGAAGCCTCCAGCATTTCCTCTCGCAGCAGGGGGGCCACCTGATGGCAAAAAGTTTTATAAAAGGCCGCAGAGTACCCATCCGGGCCGGGGGATTTCTCCAGTTTAAGGCGCGAAATAGCCGCCACAATCTCCTCCAGTCTGATTGCCCTATCCA
This sequence comes from Lissotriton helveticus, assembly GCF_964261635.1. Lineage (NCBI taxonomy): Eukaryota > Metazoa > Chordata > Amphibia > Caudata > Salamandridae > Lissotriton > Lissotriton helveticus. The sequence continues at coordinate 959,777,699 of NC_136070.1, read as the reverse complement.
GGAGCGCCGCCTGTGCTGGGTTCAAGAAGGGAAGGTGCGCGCCTCTAGATATGCCTGACTACAACGCGGGTCAAGCGAGTCGCCAGCATAGAGGGACTCGTAGAACGCTCAGAAGGCCTCCGCTATGGCCATGTCGTCTGACACCAAGTCGCCCCGGGCGGTGTGGATGGCCTGCACCCCTTGTCTCTGGCGTTGTTCACGCAGCTTGTTCGCTAACAAGCGACGCATCTGTCCCCTCTGGAGTAGTAGGCGTGACGGCGGCGGAGAGCCGCATATTCTGCCTTGTCCTGGTCTAGCGCGGCCAACATTTTCCGCTCTATGCACAGTTGGCGCCACTCCCGCACGACCCCGTGCGCTGGTGCATTTGTTCCAGCTCGGCTACCCGTTGCGAAATCTCCGCCCGTTTCAGCGCTCGTTCTTTATTATTGGCAGCGGAGATAGAGATAAATTCTCCCCGCAGGACGGCCTTAAGGGCGGACCACTGCGTTGCCAGAGAAGTCTCGGTGTTGGCATTGTGAGCTAGGAATTGTGTGATGGCCAACTTTATCCGGTCTACCGTTGACGGAAGATGCAAGAGTGACTCCCGGAGGCGCCAGTGTCGCTGCGGTGTCGGTGCAGCGGGAAGCGAAAAGATAGCCACCACTGGGGAGTGGTCTGAGGTTTGAGCTTTTAAACTGTAGTTTTATTTCTGCAATACTAATAAATGTGCTAGATGATTGCATACCTCTCTTTTTTTGTTCCTGGAGTGTAAGCCTCCAAGTTCAAATTCCTTCACGTTTACAGAAATTGTGTGCATTTTAAATTTTTGTGTGTGCTTTTTTCTGGACATATACACTTTGTTAATCCAGTAATGTTATTTAATTCTCCAATAAATTGTGGACCCCCCAGAATGGTCATTACAGACCCCCAGATTAAGAACCACATATCTACAGTATTAGACAATACAAATAGGACTCCAAGTGTGATTCGAAGGGATAAGCCTTTGTTGCGCTGAACCCCCCTAAGCTAAATATTTTGAAGTCGGCCCCCCTCCAAAATTTTATGGCAAGGACTGGAAGAGTTTGTGAGACCATTTCAGGGGTACTTTTTCTGTAGCTCATAATCCAAAGTAATATGAGACTTATAAAAGAGTAAATGCTTGAAACCGAAATTGATCTGCCAACACTGCTCTCAATAATGTTGGGAGTTGTGAGCCCCTCACACTCCTGAGCCCCAATGCAACACCACCTGCTTCACTGATGATAGCTGCATCCCTGAGTAGCAGTCTGTCTTGTTTACCTCTTTCACCCCTTCCCCACCATGCCTGGCAGGCAGACTTGACACAGGCTCTCTATTCCTTTCAGAAAAGAATATAGCTCCGACATGTTGTCCATTCTGCAGCAAGGGTTCCCTTTGCTCTAATGCTTGCAAGGAATAAGAACCGTAATGTCCTTTTTGCAAAGACACCCATGGGCTACACATGGAACGCACCCTTGATGCAAAGTTATGCAAGGTAGCACGTAGTAAAACTTTGTGTTACTTTGGGGAAATATCCAATGCAAATCCTCCCTTGCTTTGGATAGTAAATCCCAGAATAACACTTTGCATTGGATTTGTATTACAAAAGTAACGCAACCTAGGGTAAATCATTAGTAAGTTTGGTCCCTACAGTGGCGCTGTGCAGCTGTGATTATATGTGGGTACAATCTGATGCAAATCGTGATTTGCACAGAATTGTTAACGACGACACACTTTGCATAAGGTTTGTGTTAAAAAAGTAACACAAACCTGATGCAAAGTCTTTGTAAATCTGGGCCGAAATCATTTTGATGCAGCCTGTCTTATGCTTTGTGTAGTAACATTTTAAAATAATGACACATTCACTGTGGTTTCTCCCAAAGACAGGCACCTTGTTGCACTCCAAAAAAAAAGCATTAAAAATGCAATAGGTCTCGCCTTTTATTAAGTTAAAGCCATTTGCTTTGCTATACAATACCATTAGCAAAGCAAATGGCTTTAACTTAATCAAAGGTGAGACCTATTGCATTTTCAATGCTTGTTTTTTTAAGTGACTTAGAAGCGGTAGGAACCGCAGACTGACAGCGTGTGCAAACTGAGGAAACTCTATCACACACGCATGACTCATGTGCACTAAAATAGTTTATACCGCTGCCTCCTGAAAAGGGCAAATCTTTAATTCACCAGAGCTAAGCGGCACAAAAAGCCACGTGCACTTATTGTGTTTTATGTTTTATTTTAAACGCATAGTCTGTTAAAGTTCCAAGTTATTTTATTTATAGTTGGAAATCGCACTTTACCGCACATTTTTTAGTTTTATCTTATAAAAATGTTGGAAAGCCATCATTGCTGTGCAGGTAACTGGCTCCATGAGCTTGGGAGCGCAGTAGGGAATCTTTTCGAAGGATCTGTTGAGTCAAAGCTATTCCAGTTAAGGCCTTCCCAGACTGACTACTACTTAGAATCACATAATAAAGCATTTTGTTAACTAATATCTCGTATAACTCAAGTCTGAACTGAAAATGGTTCAGTAAGTTTCGATGAAAACCAGTTCAGCAAAGGATTGTTTATAATGCGCATAAACCTGCTATGTATGTGCTCATCAGATACAAAAGGCTTGTACACCTGTGGCAATTTAATCTCAGTAAATATTAAACTCTTGCTTAGTTGGCCAAGTTACACCTGAAGAACAGACGAGCACAGCATGCGTAGTGAGGATCGGACTTAAAGAAAAGGAAAATCACTTTGTAGAAGCCAGTGCAAGTGTTGGGTGAAATAGGCAGGCAACTTTTACGTCTACGAAAGAGAGGATAGTCACAATCTGTGTCACTGGGTCGGGTCCAGATAAAACTAGGAAAGAGACTCGCGAGTGAAGGCAGAAACACAGAAATAGTTAGCAAGCGAAACATTGAGACACACAGTCCCTTGTTAAAACAAACTATAACCTAATGAAAACAAATGAACATAGGAGTGAACTAACTAGGAAAAAATTCCATATTCGAATATTGTTGTATATAGTTGACTGCAACAATCATTTTGGCCCTACGTTTGCCAAATTGTCCTGTTCAGAGAGGCCCCCTGATCGTATCTCAAGAGAAACAGAATCGAGTGCTCCCCGAGACACTGACAGTTAACCTACCTCTTTAGTGTGACCCAGATCTGTATCAATGTCCAGGTTCAACTCTGTGTGGGTACAGGTCACGCTAGGAACACTCATGTGCAACTCCACCGAGCCATCCTCCAGTGTAGAGGCTCAACAGCATGCCTGATGGTGGGAGGGTCCCCTGTCCTAGAGGGTTCACACCCGACTCTGCTTCACACTTTTTCATTTTTATCTCTCGCCAACTTGCTCCAAGAGAGTGCGCTTGCAGCTAGGATCAGGGTCCAAGTAGCAAAGGACCAGAGACAGGCAGCCTGCTGGAGTATGTAATACAGAGCCAGGATATGGCCTATAGACATAATCGTCCCCACACCAGGCAGCTGAGTAGGGAATCTCTGTGCTGAAAACAAGGAGTAAGATAACAGAAAAGAGATTTAGACAGAAGAGCTAGGATGGCTATGGGGTGGGGGGCAGATGCAGCGACAAAGGATTGGTGAACCTATCATTCGATGTAGGAATCTGTAGTGAGGGGTTAACAAACAATTGCAGCACAGTTAGCGCTCTCGCAAGTATGTGCATTTTGCCAAGTAAGTAAAGCCGAACGTTCTCATCTAAGATGACGGCGATAGCTGCAAGCTTTTAATCTGTGTGGTGGAGCCACTTCAGTCTGGTATTGCTGCCCTCATGGGAGGGGCCAGTGCTGGAGGCTTGATGTCGCAGATGCCACTGGAAGAAGCGGTGGTTGCAGCCAGGCATGGGATTTCAAAACTATTTAAATCGGCGCACAGTGCTAGTTTAGAACAACGCTCATTCTATGCAGTGAAGCACGGGATTTGAAAAAGAATGCAATTGGCACACAGCGCTAGTTAATAACAGTGCTCCTTTTGTGCAGCCAGGCACCACATTTAAACAAGTACACAAACATGCACACCCTGACAGACCTTGCGCAGCTAGACAAACGCCACTGCCTCACCAAAAACGAGAAATGCAAATCAAATCAAGCGGGGTACCACAAAGGCAGCCGCGTGTTCATTTTTGCAAGTGAAAGCGCAATACGAAAATAAACACGCAGCTGACTTTGCCAAAGCCTAATGTGAAGAAAAAAGTGCGTACCGTGTAATGAAGGAGAGAGTCTCACGCCGACAGTAAACGATCCAATCCCGTTGGGCGTGGCCAAAAGGAGAAAAGGCGCAACAAGGAGGGCCTAAGAAGCCTCCTTTACAATGAGAAGCCTGCGTTTAGCCTAAGCTATGGCGCGAGCCAATGGGAAGAGGGGGCGTGGCTTCAAGTCCTCAACCGTATTGATTTCAAGTAGATCTCGGATGCCGAGAGCAGCACATGCGCGCTGCTATCGTCAGCCGAGACCTAAAAAGTCACTATTTCCACTGCACCAGGCAGGATTCCATTCTGTGACTCTCTGGTCATACACAAACATTTGTGGCGACTGCATTAACCAACTGAGATTCCATCCTTTCTGAATGCCTTTTTCACTGATCAATTTGTGTGAGTTATTTTTGTTATTTTATATGCAGTTAACATGAAGTTGAAAGAAACACTACAAACCAGCTGCTGAATATTTTGTTTATTCTATGCTGGTAAGTCACCCACCAGCACGCTGACTGACCTCTGCCCCATGGCACTTAAAATCACAGTTCCATTGCTTTTTTAATGCCCTTTTGGTTCATGTAAATGAAGATAGCCTGGAAACGGGACCAATAGACAAGTTCACGCTTCCAGGCCATCTTCATTTACAAGATTTACAAGTCTTTACTGAGAGATATGCGGCCCCTGAGAATGCAGCCACGAACCCCCAGGGGGGCACGCCCCACAGTTTGAAAACCTCTGGATAAGGCAATGGAAATTTTTCTTTGTCCTGTATGTGCTTGCTCCCACAATACCACCATGCAGAAGTACCTTTTCAGTGCCTGAAATGTTACATGGCAGTATTACTGTAGGCGTTGACTGTAACATTTAAATGGCTTCCGCTTAAGTTGAAAAAACACGGCTAACTAACCTCCAAAGCATTCTGGAAATAATTATTTTATTGTTGTACTCTTCTTGCTCACGTCACACCTTGCTTCGCTCCTCTTCCAGTTAATCTGTCTGATCAACCCACGTTTAACGTTACTTGCTTCTCAACAGTGTCTCACTGCCGTAACGCACATTGCAATCTTCCTGAGACTCTCAGGTACAGTTTACCTTGGAACTCGCTTCCTGGCTTTAGGCGAGCTTTTCTTTCCCCTCTCATACATCTTATGTTGTCTTAGTTTTCCTCTTTTAGCTGATATTCCCCCTTGCTCCATGTCTCAGTTGCTATCCTCCCTCTCCTGTGCCCCAATCAAACTTTACACACCCTCTCAGCCCCCTTTTCACATTGGCTTCTCTACACTGTCTTCCTTATCGCTTCATCGTGCTTCCTCTTCTGTCTATAACACCTTGCATATTCTGATAAGGCTGCGACAGACTTCTAGAAAGTGCAATCCCTGGCATAGTCACCCCCCTCTATGCCACATTTGTCCTGCCAGTGAATTCCACACAAAACGTGTGTGTTAAACTGAATTCCTTATTATCCCTTTTACCCGAAATGCAATCTGAACCCCGCCCTCCTCCTATCTCTTCACCCTGCTTCCTTTTCTGTCTAGACCAAAATCCATTCCCTCTCTCCCGATACCTCTTCTAACCTGTTTGCCTAGTGCATCTTCGCATGTTCTATAGATAAGAAGTAGTAAAGTTGTAACAGGCTTCTGTAAAGTGCAGTCCGGTGCATAGTCCTCATCCTCTGTGCCACATCTGTCCTGCCAGTAAATTCCTCACAAAACCTGGGTGTTAAGTTGTATTCCCCGCCATCCATTTTTGCCCAAGATGCAATCTGTTTTAATCTTATCTGCTAAAAATTTGTTAGGCTGTTCCTTTGATTTCAGTGCTAACTCATGCTCATGTAGGTTTGAGTATTGCAATTCCTGCAGAAATCTGCAGCAAAAGTGGCCTTTGACTTGGAACCGGCTGGCCATGTTTGCCAGTGTCTGAAGGCATTACATTGGCTTCTTGAGGAACAAAGCATCTCCTTAAAGATTTTTTTGTATTAATTGGTTGCTGCTTTTCAGGGAAGCTTTGATGATCTAACTTTGTCCTGGTTAACATCGCATTACTTACTTTTCACTGCTGTACCCGGGAACTAGATTTGTATGCATCTGCTTTCGTTTTCAATGTCAAGAAAACGTTTGGATGCATGTACCTGCTCAATTAATGCCATTCAAGTTGAGTGTAGAATGGTCCTTGAAGATTTCCATATGCGTGGTGTGAACCTGGAGGAAAACAAAGGCGACAGCTTTCTCCATTTGGTTCTCTTACCTTAAAAACACACCCAGAGCTCGAGATAATAAAAAAATTGGATTACGTCTTTAAATGTTGCACTTGTGTGCCATGATCCCCATTGTGGAATGCCGTTGAGATGATCTTCCTGAACGAACATGACTGATCTGTCCATAAACACGGTGCCGAGACAGCCATCCTATTTTGCTACAAGTGCTATTAAGCTAATGAACTTGTGGACAGGTGCGTTGTGCATTCCACATGTTTAATTTACTTCTCTGTGAAGGAGAAGCTGTTTATTAGATTAGGAATCACTGATAAATAGAGCATGTATTTACAATACATCTGCCTCTTCTGTTAAGCCCAATATGAGCTGTCCTGAGTTAGACTATTTTTCAAAAGCATGTGTGCAAAGACAGCTGAACCCTGTCAAACGAGACCAAGTACAGCAGAAAATAGGTTGCTGCTCAGTCTTTGCCTCAGTAGGGAGTAATATGTTATGGCTTTAATCTGGCTGTGGCATTATATGAAACCTCAAAAAACCTATGAAGGCCTGGTAGACCCAGTGGACATTTTCTATGGTAGATGTTTGTGAACCTAACATGCACTTCCGATTAAAATTGACAGAAAACAATTCTTTTATGGCTGGATATTTTCCAAAAAGTACATGCTTCATTGCATTAATTTTAAAGTTACTGTTTTGGGGGTCTCAATCACTTTGGGAATGAAAATTTTGGTTCCAATGTTACAAACATATGTTTTTTGCACTATTTTACTTCGGTTATTTTTGTATAATTCACCAATCCATCCACATGTGACATTAACAAAGTGCCCTCTTTCAAACATCGTTTCTTTTCTCTTTACCCTCGGATTGAGGAGTTTTTTTTAATGAAAGGCATTAGCAAGATAGGCTTTTGCGTTGTAAAAGAATCCTTACCAAAAATGTATTTAAGCCAGTGGGTTCACTTCCCCGTCCAATTGAGTAACTGAATATACATAGGAATAGCCTCTTTAGCAATTCACCCCGTGTGTGATTACCTTGCTCTTATGGCATGTGTGGTGGTCGTCACTCTTGCAGCGTTATTTAAAAGATAAATGGTAAACTTGTGGTCTTTGTTCATTTCTGGGGCAACAGTCTGTCATCGTTCAGTTTAGGCTACACATTGTGTTGATACGCACTGTATGAGCACCAAACCTCACCAAGAGGCTCATTTTCAGTACTGTGGGTACAATGTACCATCGCATGCACGTCATTACATGACTGAATCTATCTTCTTTTTCATTTGATTTTACCTACCATTTCCCCTATCAGTGTTAATTAAGTTACAAACACGAACATGTTTATTTTTGTAAAATCCCTTTCTGGGAGAATCCGAAATTTCAGGTCACATTTGAAGAACATGGAATTCATGAACTGGTGAAGTGATATTGATATCGATGTGTCGGAGATCTGTATTTTTAGTATTAGATATTTTAGCAATTTATGCAATAAATGTAATACAAACCTAGAACTATAAAATCAGCAAAGGTGAAGAATGGTGGTTAAAACGTACAAAGTAAGTTAGGTGGCATAATCTCTAAAGCTTTTCGGGGTTGACTGACAAACTCTAGAATGCAGGCTGCAATCAATCTAGAGTTTGTCAGGCGAGTAGTTTGCAATACTAGCCTCTTTTCTGTCTCACCAGGTTCCAGACGGACAGATTTACTGAGTTCCCTGGCCACCCATTGGCCCTGAATTTAACACTTAGCAGTCCATCTCTTCAAAACTTGGTCACTTAATGGAGTCTTCATTGTCTTTCCCACTGTCAGGAACACATACCCTGTCAACACATGGTCTTCTTTCCTGGTTTTGAAATTGTGTGTGTGTGTATATATATATATATATATATATATATCGCTGTACACTGCTACAGTACCATCGGGTACAACATAAGCACCAGTAGATTTTCCAATGCTATCTCTCCATGAGAGTGTTCTTATTTGGATATCCCACCTGCGCCAGTGAGTGCAAAGGGTTGCATCCTGTCAAAAGATAATATTTATGCTGGCATAATCGCTTTTTCTATGGAAGCACTGGCATCTAACTGGAGATTAAGAGGGCACTTGCCTTAGATCTCCAGGTACCTAAATGAGCTCAGTGGTGAGTAAGATGCCACACTTCAAGCCTTTCAAGTCAGTCTCTGGAACATGAATGTTAGGCACCCAAGGACAGCCTTTATCTTCTCTTGGATATATCCCAGTTTAGAGTGATGAGGATTCAGCAGCAAAAACCATGTAAACAATTACAAAACAAGCATTGGCAAATGCCTATAGACTGGAGGCCAAAGCCAGACCTTTTGGCTTTTCACTGCCCGTTTGTTGGGTTGTTTCAACTCAGTCAAGAATCAAAAAGAGGGGGCCTATGAGCCAGATGAAGGTCCAGTACCCGTGCTTCTCACTATAATTGACAAGTCTAATCAGTGTCAGTACTTGTACCTATGTGGAGGTGTAGAAAGCGTTAAAGAAATGGTTGGAATATATGGTTCCAGGGAGATCTTCCTTATTTTGAAGTGTTTCCCTTTCACAACCTTGTGGGTGTCATGCCTCATCATCAGGCATTTTGCTCCTCTTGGGGCCGGCACTGCAATGCCCACGGGCCCTGCGAGAGGGCTCTTTGTCAGAGATCTTTTCTCATATCAGTTGTGACGGTGCATGTGTGGGTTATAATGTGAAGATTGTGATCTTAAAATTACCTAAAGAAATCAAATTTAATTCAGAGACCTTTCAGTAAGGTGAAAACTAAAATGCTGTAGTGTGCGCAAATTTATGATGCACCACTACTCAGTGAGAGTGTTGTAGTGAACTACTGAGGTTTTACTGTTCAGGTATTCAGGACCTGAATAGTGAAATCTCGATAGTTCACTACAACACACTCAATGAGTAGTGGCGTATCATAACCTTGCACACACTATCGAGGTTTCACTATTAAGGTATTCAGGATATCTGACAAAGAGCCCTCTCGCAGGCCCCTTGGGGCATTGCAATGCCGGCCCACAAGGAGCAAAACGCCCGATGAAGCATGACACCCACAAAGGTGTGTGAGGGCAGCACTTCCAAATAAGGAAGATCCCCTTCGAACCATATATTCCAACCACTTCTTTAACGTTTTCTTCACCCTCTCCACATAGGAACAAATACCCACACTGATTAGACGTGGTTTCACCTCCGCTCATATATCTGGGGTTTGGCTCCTTGAAGCAGACTAATTTGCTTCTCATGTGTCGGCCAAGAAATGTCTCAGTACATTGTATTTTAATAAAGTATCCACAATAACGGCCAAATCCTTATCCCTCATTAGGTGTATTTCTGGTGACGAAGCTCACGCTAAAACCTAGCATCAGAGTTGATTGTACCTGAATGAGTCTGCCAGTTGATTTCCAGTATCAGTGGCGGTACTGTTTGGTTTCCAGACATGTGATTTGTAGCCAAGGGTCAGTCGTTTTATGATTAGAACAATGTTACATTTAAAGAGCTCACTACGCATCAGTCCATTCCCAGTATTGCAGTGCTTGATATAAACCACTGTGACCTCAGCTTCCCTTGCTCAGAGCAGACATTTGTTTTTCTGGTATGATTTCTATAAAGGCTTGCTATGTGTAGTCCAGGGCTTATTATTTGAGTGTTCTCATTATAGAACATTCAGTAACAAAGGAAAGCGTTTACATAAGCCTGTATTAAAGGAAAGTAATAGATGCCACAGTAAACAGTTGATCAAAGACAGTAACGCACATAGGTCTGAGCGTATGATGCAAACGGTAACAGGATGTATTTGTCAACTGTTTACTTAACAAATCAACCTGAGGAAATTTGTCTTATTTGGAACTATTTGCTTTTTCCTAATGCAATCCGCCATCCAAAGCCACATACAATACAGAACTCCTTCATGTATATTCAAAACGGCTCATAAATGTCATGTATTTGGCGATCTTGGGCTCTTAACAGCACTCGCTACTTACCAGCCATCAGAGCAGCTTAAACCAGCTTTCACGACGCCTTCAAACCTTTAGGGAACTATTAAAAACAACAACCTGCTGATCGACAACTAATATCATTGGGTCTTTTGTTACTGTTAAATAATAAAAATAAAAAAATATATATATGTATGTATATATATATATACATCACGCTCAAACTCCACCTTTCTGTGAAGCACTCTTGGGTGGGTGCTTGTATGCGGCCGTAGACTCCGCTATTTTATTGAAGCTCTATCTTCTTCAATTGCAAACTTTATTCAGCAGCAAGCAACAAACGCGTTTTGGTGAACTGCCTTCCTCTGTGTTATATATATGTGTGTGTGTGTGTGTGTGTGTGTGTGTGTGTGTGTGTGTGTGTGTGTGTGTGTGTGTGTGTGTGTGTGTGTGTGTGTGTGTGTGTGTGTGTGTGTGTGTGTGTGTGTGTGTGTGTGTGTGTGTGTGTGTATATATGTGTATATATGTGTATATATATGTATATGAGTAATATAACGTTAAAACAGTACTTCAGTCACCTTCATGCATGCAACCTGGCACCATTACCTATAGTTGGCAGTCGCCGATGTGGAGTTGCTGAGCTCAACTCATCAAACCTTTACTCATATAACCATTCTTTATACAACCAGCATAGTATATTAGACCACCCTCACTCACTTAGACGGTGCCAAAGCCACAAGGCTTAGCAGGTGCTACTATCATCATAGCACATACATCCTCAAACAGAACATTTTAAGCAAAGTCAGACCTGGACGGCAGCAGTATGGAATCAAAGCTATATATTTGGCTAACTGTTCTACACCGATAGCACTGACGCTCATGGTTGGGAATAGACAGCCGTGCAATTGAATGGAACAAAGTATAAGCTCCACAGTCCTATTGCCCACCTTCAAAGTACACCGCTAAGACCCATTGCAGGGTCTGACCCATCAAATTAACCCCAATGAACCAATACTACTAGCTATTATATATTTTGTATCAAATAAACCGATCTACAGTAATGAAAACTATGACACAGGCCATGCTGATTGTCAATGTGATGTACTAGAACAAAAAATTACAAAACCATACACGTGACCTTCCTGGCCTTACGTAGCTCCTTTTGGTGGTTCGATGAAGGGTCTGAATGGTCCATGCTACAGCACCACTTGCATTTCCTCCATTTGGAAACTGTGAGGGCCTACACGCCGTCAACGGTTTGTCGACTGGCAGTGGACCTGTTCTTAGTTATGTATCTTATTGCTAATTCTGCAGCCAGAATGAAAGTAGCCTCAATGCGTTTCTGCACCCCAAGATAACTTATTTAGTGATCACATCTGCCTCCATGGACATCATGCTGTGTTCCGCTGGGATACAGTTGCTTTGGAATTTTGCTATTGAACCTTTTTGGAGTAGTGTGCTGTTTAGCCACAAGGCCCTAAAAACGTTCTCTTTAAGTATAATGTATCTGCTTCTGCTTTCTCCTCTTCCCTCTGTATTTTTTTCAAGTTTATCTACACAGACAATGAGAATGGGAGAGAATCTAGCCATATGAGTTGTTAAAAAAGTAACATTTATGGCAACTCCTAGGTCTCTACGTTCTCACGCATTATTAAAACCCTACTACAAATACTTAAGCCATCAGTTAAGAGCAAACACCTGATTGACTCATTTTATAAAATAAGGGAATGCCAATGGGGGTGTGACCACAGACAACGCATTCCAAATGCATGATGGCAAGCACCCAATGTTATGATTTAGTTATAGCTGTAGTTTTCGCCGCCCCCACTGGGAGGCGCAAACCGATATACTGATGGCGGGAGAGAGCAATTCGCACTATAATCAACGGTCACCATAAATGTACTTGTATCCCTTTAGCCACACTTCCGAGCCTCTTACTAATTTACAGATATAATATAGGAGAGAACATTAAGAAGGACGAGTACGCAAGTTTACTGGTAAGTTTTGTTTTCTTCTAAAAGTAATACACAATAGTTAACGGTTCGCTCATTTGCGGTCATACTCCTATGTGCACACCAGAAGGAGTTTGTAGTCATGCAAAGAGTTGTACAGTGAACATAGGAGCAATTACTCTAGAGTTTTATCTGTGTATCCCCGAAAAATCTGTGGAAAAGGACTTGTGTAGTTAATAGCATCTCATCCTTTCGTCCATCTTAAGCGACAAATAAATGACCAGCACTTAAAGGTTTACAATAAGACAATGTTTATAAACGGTTTTCATTTCCATCTCCGATATATGTCGCCCATAATTAACATATTTGCTCCTTGCACTTACCTGTTGTGATGGTGATCAAAACTCGTTTTAAATAACTCGAACATCCATGTTAGCTCAACTTCTAATGGTCAGCGTCATACTTGCTAAGAGCACATTTGCACTCTGTCATAAAGCTTTTTTCTCAAACATGTAATGATCACCTTCTGAAAATAGGCTCTAAATGTTGCATCATCCGTTTGTAAGGTTTTATTTTATGTTGTGGGTGGCTGGGGGGTGGATACGTAACCAGACCTACGATCAGAAATGGACTGGCTTTGGGAATGGGATGTTAACAGTGGTGGAGATGAAGAAAGTATTCTTTGAATTGTGGCTTATTTGCATTTTCGTGAGAGGCACTAACACAACTCCCGTCTGTATTTGACTGCTGTCCCCAGGTTACAGCCACGACTCCGTCTGCGTGGAGTTTCCCCTCTTGGAGCAGGCCATCGGATGCATGGAATCCAACCAGGTTGCTTTATACTTCGGTCGAATTCTGCTGGAAAGGATTGTGGATTGTGTCTTTAGGAGAGATCATGTGGCTGGGTGGGACAGATCTCCGAGGGGAGGAGGGGAGACTTTTTGTTGGTTACTGTTAGAGATTAGAGCCGTGCGAGAACTGGCTCTGTAGGTCTAGGACACCAAGCATCTGCCAATACAACACGCCTACTCAAAGAATTTGGGTGAGCTGCTTCGGATATTTTTAAGTTCCTGATTTCAGCTCCTGCTAGTTTCCTTCATGGGAATTGTGTTTGTAAAAGAAGTTGCATGTTTGCAAAAGGTACTTCCATGTTGCGCGTAACACAAACACTTTTTGGACAGCGCCGCTTATTGTTACTTTTTCATTTAGCTGATTCATCATATAAAAATACAATGGCACCGTACAGGTTTTTATGTACTGAGTTTGAGTGTGTGCGTATGCCCTTTTGTGTATATGACACATTCTTGTGAGGCTACTCTTTTTGTTTAACTATTTCCCCTCACCAAAGTAGCAGCTGATACTAAATTGTCTGCATGCTTTCTCTGTATACCATTTTGGTTAAAGCAAAGTTCTCCCGAATGACGTGAATTCAGCCAGCTGTTTTCTTGATTTCTTGTTGCATTGAAACTTTTCAACACTGATAGCAGTATGCAATGGTATTATAAACGTTGACAAGTAGCTTTTCTGTTGGAATACTAACACGCGTACTCGATCATTCATGAGTCCAAAGAGGATTCCAGATTTGCAATCATGATCTTCTATACTTTCCAGTGATTGGGGCAACTATCCATAGTAAAAGGATGTTTCTCTAGAAAGATGGAGTATGTTAATCTGGTGGCCTATTTGCTCTCCAAATAGCTATTGTTATCCATGTTTTGTTAGTGTTAGCACATCTACACCACTATCACATCTACGCCATTGATGTCCTCAAAACGGAAGACAAATCCAAACTTCTTACATAGCACCCCCATTTTCCAGTCCAGTGTTTTTCTTTTTTTTAATTAAAAAAAGACTTACTATTTAAATAATGTAATTTCGAGTAGTTGCCTCCTTTTAAAAGAAGAACTTTGGTTCTTGGATGTTTTTTGTTTGTATGTGTGACTGTTTAACCTAGCTCTTGATTGCATGTAACATTTGTAAAAGCTTTTTATGAGATACTCTCAGGATTGACATTGAAAGGTTGCTCTTATTGACCACAGTACGATAGAATAAATGCTCTGAAACATGTTGAACCAGACACTATCCATTTGGCTTATAAATCTGTTTTAATTCACCTGATGGACCATACGACCCGAAAGCCTGTAGTTGTGCTATTTTACCACCCTTCAAAAAAATGATGAAGCACAGCCTCTCATCTGCAACATCAGTTGGGAATTTTCAAAATCGACTTCTGTTTCTGCTAAGTGCTCAAAGGGAAACAAATAACTTCCATGTGTACATCACAGGAATATGTGTAAAAAAATCACTCACATCTTAGGGTTACCCTTCTAGTCCAGCTTCTTCACAGCACATCAATACAGGTCATTACTTTAAAATTTCTCCCTAATTTGTAGTGGACAAAAGTGTTATTCCTAAATTTCCCTTCTCTTATTAAATTAGGAAATGGACATCTTAAAGGCTGGGCAAATGTTGCACCTTTAGACTTTTCTTGATTTTTGTATTGCGCAAATATACTTGCACACAGTTTGTACCCAGGCACATCCCCTTATCTGATACAAGTCTTCATTTGGCCCAGCTTCCCTCCATCTGTTCATTCCCTTAATTTTTATTAATTGTTTGTCGGCTGTCTGTGGAAAAAAAAGAAATTTATAAGACAAGAGGGTACTAAAGATTCCCTCCAAGATATTTTGATTTGTGTGATGAGTGCCAATCTACACGAGTAATGAACACAAGACTATCATTTGCATGCGACCTTTGCCTCATTTGTGTATCGTTATATTTAAACAAATAGGCCCAATGTTTTTAATTTCTATGCAGGATGCTGAGGATGCCTGCCTGTGATCTCCTGTGACCTTATAGTTACAGCAATTTAGTTGTGCTTATTCTTTGCATGTGATGCTCAATTTTGGACCTTTGTGTACGTAGGTTTTATGACTTAAAAGCTTGCTTCGATAAAAATGCAGTTTATCCGGTTACTTGCACAAAAGGTAAAGTTCATGCCACTCCTATTTCATTTCATACAGTAAATCACTTCCTCAGATAACCTTCATGGAGCAAACAAATAAGGATCTGGAAGCCTTAGCAGATGAGTTATTGGCAGATATTTTTCTCCCTGCGTTTTATACTAATCGCTACTTTTTTTATACCTGACTTCATGCCATCTGGAAATGATGGGCTTCAGGTTTTATTTTTTTCACAATACTGGTTTTCTGTAAGAATGTGATGGTCCTCTCTTTATATGCACATCATGGGTGCATCAGCATGCAACTCAACCAATTAAGAAGGCAAAGTAGTAACTTTTACTATTTGAGTCCCTGCTTGAAAAAACATGGCACTTGCTGCTCCCAGAATTAGGGACCTGTAGCTTTTCTCATGAAGTTGTGAATCTTCATTCTAGTAGGATTCATTTGTACTTTTCCAACTTTTGAGTCCAGTCTTCATTTGTGCAGATGGTAGCTTAGTGGGCACGGGCGCTTATCTTTGGGGAAGGGGACTAATTTTTCACCGTTAGACTTAGTCGAAGAGCCAAGGAGCAAATCCGTGAAAAGTTGAAAGTTAAAGACAGGAGAACCTCGGCAGAGTAAGAAATCTGAGATGAAAGTGCATCTGCATGAGTGAAATAAAGAGTCTGAGAGTGACTTCTAACTGCAGATTTCTGACGTTTTGAATATTCCCAGTTGTCCGACTGGATCCGGAATCTTTTTCAGCAGTACCTGTGCGAACTGTTAGGTGGCACTGTGCGGCTCAACACTAACCCTGTTCCAGAAATGACCTGCAGAGCCTATATAGACCGCATTCTCATCTGATACCATTTCCTTTATTCCTGTGCCACTAGATGCAGATTCTTAAATACTACCACTTTTCAAGGGAATTGTAACCTCCCAAAACGACTGGTTTTAAGCCGTGTTAGAACTGTTGTAAACAAATGTCTGTGACAGATCCTCATCAGGGTTTCCTGTGGTCTTTGGGATAGGGCCACAACTCTAGGGTCTGCAATGACTGCACCTTGATGAACCTGAAGGTCATGCAAGACCGCGAGCCAGAAACTCTATTGTCAAGCAGTGGAAGAATCCACAGCAAGACCTGTACAAGGCGAAGGGTCGGTCCCAATCCAGAAGTGGCAGGATTCGATCCAGAGGTCGGTCAATATGGGGTGAGGGAATAGAAATCCAAGTGGACTCAGCCTCTTCCTGCCAAATAATACTCCTGAGAAGGCTCGAGGGCATCACCATTCATCTCGATCTCGCTTCCGAAGACGTCGGAGCCTATCCCACATCTTGTCCTGGATTAACCAGAGTTTATGGGGCTGTCCGCCACACTAAGGCAGATCAAAGAGTTCCACAAGGCCATAGACTCTTCAGATCCCTACCGATGCCCTGTGGCATGCCAATGGACCCCAAGGTGCGGAAGGGTCTTCCATCTTGGATACCACAGGTGGGTTGGCCTTTGGTGTCAGTTGGATCCTCTAAAACCACCACTGGACCTCCCCTAGCTCCTGCACTGACTCCACTTCTGGCACCATGCACCACACAGGTTCTTGGAGCCTCGACGCCGACTCCATGCTGGAGGATGAGGTGCCCATTGTGCTTTCTGACTCAAAGTTGGCACTGCTACGACCTCCACTGAGGCTGTGCTCAATTAGCTGTGAAGCGCAACCTGCCCTTCTCCGCACCCTTTGACATACCACCTTCCCCCCTTGACATACCACTTCCACAAGTATGTACCCATACAGTACAATCCTTATTTGGTACAGATTTAGGCATCTATGATGCAGGTATGGTCAATAATACTGCAAGAAAAATCGATATGATGACTTCCATAAAGCTATTGGTATTGACACTTCCTCAGAGTCTGTACTTCTCTCACCCTCATGTCCTGGGACTATGGACAATGCATCTTTCGCAGTGGTCATGTGTAGCGCAGATGAAGTTCTCAACCTCCTGCTTCCCACCTTAGAGGTCAAAACAAATGTCTACTGCGCTTCTTCTACCCTTCAATGAGCCACTCACAGATGCTGTCTTAAGGGCCTTGGCCAAACCCTGCTATAGTACCCCAATCAATCTCCAGATTGCGCAACGTCACCACCCTGCCCCTGGCGACCCTCTATTTTTGTCTCAGCACCACTCCCAGGGGTGTGGAATTTAATGAAATATGTACTTGTTCATGGGACAAGTAGCTTCATAAATCTACATGTCCTGTAACAAAATCCACTTGTCCCTTTGGTGCCATGTAGTGTGCCATCAAATAATGGCTGCAATCTCTTTATAGAAGAGCTCTGATAATAGCCTCTCTGGTTATGTCAGGCTAATACTATATAAGGATTTGAATTTTGGAGTTATTCACCGACCAGCTCTTCTCTAATCTTTTTCCATACCGAGAAAGGTCGGCAATTTACCCCTGACAATGGCAGAAGTAACGTTTCTTCCAGGGCTGGGAAAAATGTGGTTGGAGAAAAAGTGAGCTTGTAAACACTCAACAGATTTCCGCTGGGGCATATTCATAATTGCTCATGCTAAGATGCAATTCACAAATATTTTCTAGGACTACGGTATCCTGGCCTACTTAAGGAAATTCATGGGAATTCATGAAAAACGTAAACCTGCATTAATACAAGGACATATACCATGGGTGCACTTTTGTGACTTCAACATTTGAGCCCCTAATTAAATCTGAGTTAACCAAGACCTTTTGTTTTTAATAAAATGCTATCTCTTCCTATCTGTGAGCTGGCTTCATTGTGTGTCACAGCATTCTGCTCTTTTACAAAGTAGTTTTGTTCAGTGCCAGGAATTTTTATGGCAATGTGGCCTTTATGAGACCAAAAACTAGCAGTCTAGTAAGAACGCGCTGGCATTCAGCACCATTCCTACCTGATAATCCCAAGGTAGAGAAAGGAGCATAGTGTAGGCCAAGTGAGTAACCCGAAAATTAAAATACCCCCCACGTTGATCCAAAGTTCTTATGACACCAAGCTAGCAAAAAAAGTAATTGGAATCCTTGACAGAATAGCTCTCTTGTCTCTTCCATCTAAGTATCTATCCATTCATCCTTCAACCCACTGATATCTAGCATTTCACCTTTACATTGGCACCCATTCGTTTTTTCATCCATTAGCCTTTCACCAATCAGTTTGTCCATCTGTTCATCCGTCAGTCCATCCGCTCATCCATATCAAAACCTACCCATCCATCTCCAAACCTATCCATTTCAACCATCCATCCATCCTTTCGCTCATCCATACACCCTCCCTTTCACTCATCTTATCCACCCTCTCTTTCACTCATCCTTTCACCCACCATTCGACCCATCCATCAATCCATCCTTCCACTCATCCATCCATTTATCCTTTACACTCATCCATTCTTTCGCTCTCTAATCCTTACACCCTGTAACCCATCCACTCATTCACCCTTTCCTTCATTATAACATCCTTTGACCATCCACCATCCCTCATCCCTCTCACTCAAACATCCCGGTCACTCATTCATCCATCCATCCATCCATCCATCCATCCATCTAGCTAGCCACACTTCCTCTCACTCGTCCTTTCACCCACACATCCATTCATCCTTTCACATTAATTACGGATCTTTGTCTGCTGAGCTGCAGACAGAAGAGGCCCATCAAGAGCTCCACCTCTACTGTAGCTGCTAAAGCGGGGCGTTCACGAAGCCCCTGTTCAAACCTATCCTGCCATCTCCAAACCTATCGATCCAACTGATCCATCCCGCCTTCCTTTCACTCATCCATCCTTTCACTCATCCATCCATCCAATCCATCCTCCTTTTCACTCATCTATCCACCGACCCTTTCACTTCCTCCATTTATGCTTTCGCTCGTCCATCCACCCTTTCACCCGTCCATCTTCCTTTTCGCTCATATATCCATCCACCCTTTGCCACTTCAACACACCTTCATGGAACGACTGACAGGACCATCTGTCAGGTTTATGCCAGGAAGTGCAAGTCCTTTTGGCTAAATGGGCTATCGAGAGGGTGCGGAAGTGGGATGCGATTGTTATCCCTGCTACCTTCTGGTGCCAAAGGATGCTGTTCCACTCCAGAATTTTGGGTATGCACCCTTTCAATGCCTTCCTCCAGAAGGACAAATTGAAAATGCTTACACTGGCCCAGGACTTGCCTGTCCTTGACCCTGGGGACTGGACAATGGCATTGGATCTGCAGGCCGCCAATTTCCATATATGTACAACAAATGGTATGCAGTTCCTGACAGATGAAAGAGAAGAGGAGGTTGGGGGCTACCTGTAGAAACAGATCAGGGGACCTCATCCCTCAGGAGCAAGGGCCCTCACACACCCTTAGGGGTGTCATTCTTCATCATCGGGCAGCACCTCGTTGGGCCAGTGCTGCAATGCCCAGCAGACCGCACGGGGGCTCTTTGCTGGAATTCTTTTGATATTTTGCCGATGTGAAGAGTGAGGTGTGGTGTTGGTGTGATAATATGAGTAGACTGGTGTAAAGATGAGCTAAAAATAACTAAGGAATCCCCAAAGCAATTTTTATAGCTAGGTCGCCTTGTTATGATTAAAAACAATAGCTGGCTAGAATGGGATACAATGGTCCGATCAAGCACAAGGTGATGTTTAAAAGAAGGTCAACATGTTTCTTGCCTATTTATTGTTAGACGAGATCATGGCAATTCCTCAGGACAGATGTCCTACTCTACTTGGGTGTGGGTCGGTAAAAAGTGTCTGAATTAGACCTTACCCATCAACAGTCAAACTAGTATCAAGTATAACTTCAGGATAAAATCGACATAGAGAAATAAATAAAGCAAAATAAGTCTACAAATATAAGGTAGCATTCTGTACAATATGGACAGGTGCCGGTATAGGTTGTATCCACCCTAAGAGTGCAGGTGTGGAATGTCCTCGTTTAAACATGATTTTAGCAAAGGTACCACCCACCGACAAACAGACATGTAACACACAGCATAAGCCCATATGAATAGTTGGGGGACAGAAGACGAGGCAAGTGCCTCTGTCCCAAATGAAGAGGCTTACCGTGTATGTGGAAAACTGCACCCCAACAATGAATGGCAGAACGGAACGCTCACTGGCATTTATGTACCCTGGGCTAACAAAATGGAGAAGATCAAACATTTGCGGACACATAAGACGGGAGATGTCAGCGGGACGGTCCAGTGGAGCCAGTACTGAGGAGAAAGAGTACTCGCGGTAAGATGCAATTGCATTTAGTGGTAGACCTACCCCTTGCTCTGCCACCTTGGAGGTGACTAGAGAGCCGAGCGGGTGGTCCTTAAAAAGCTCCATGTACAATAGCTGCCGATGCAGAGCAGGTGTGGAAGTATCCAAGTGTTGGCTACTACAACATCGCCTCCGAAGATGGGCGCCATATTGGATGCAGCGCGCAGTCATGTACAGCAAAGGGAGAGTATCTCCCTATTTAATAAAAACAAGGTTAGGTGTTATTAGAGACAGATTATGATGACATCCCTTGGGGTTTGTGAGGGCCCTTGCTCCTGAGGGATCAGATCCCCGATTTCCTCTTCTCTTTCATCTGTCAGAAACTCGTTCCATTTGTTGTACATAGTCCGAGTGGGAGCGTGTATGCTGGACCTTCATTCGCCCGAGCCCCCCTATATTTTTGCTAATTTCCATACACTCATCCTGAAAACCCATCGCTGCTATCTGCTGTTCATTGTGCGACAGGAGCATTTTCAGTTTGCTGTGCTCCCCTTTGGTCTCACCAGCCTCTTCTACCTCGACAACTAGCTGTTGAAGGCAGGCTTTCCCCGGCAGTCGTCAACCACCTCCAGACTACGGTGAACCACCTGTCATCTTTAGGGTTCACTATCAAGGTGCCAAAAGTCGCCCTGACCCCTTCTCAGACATTCCCCTTCATCTGTGCCATTCGGGTCTTTCGGTCTTTTTACGGATGCCAGACCAGTCCTCATTATAAGCCACTGGTTGTGATGTGTTAGTTGAAAGGTTTCTAACACTTGCTTTCTCCTTCTCCTTTTGTTATGCCTCAATAGGTCTTCGGCTCACTCCTCACATATTTGATGTGTTATCCCTTTGAGCTGCATCATAGCTGTCTCTTACAGTTCCTCACTCTCGAGATGGTGTTCCTTGTTGAGATCACATCGGCACGCCAAGCGAGTGAGCTGCAGACTCTCTATTAATCTGCAATACACTACCTTCTTCTCGGACAAACTGGTTTTGTGGATGCAAGCATCCTTCTTGCCGAAAGTTGTGACATCATTCCATGTCGGTCTGACCATCACCCTGGTGGCATTCTAAGCTCCGCCTCATCTTTCTAAGGAGGAGGAGAGATTAGCAAAGGGCACTGAGCTTTTACATTGATTGTACAAGAGAATACCAGGTGCACAATAAGCTCTTTGTGGGGTTTGCTGGGGTTACAAATGGAAAGGCTCTGCAGAAACAGACCACCCCTGTTGGAATGTGCTCTATTAAGATCTGCTATTCATTGGACAAAATACAAACCCCCAGCACGGCTGCAAGCTCATTACACCACTGCTAAAGCTGCTAGCACTGCTTTGGCACGCGGCGTTCCTGTCCTGGGCATTTCCCAGGCAGTTTTGTGGGCCCCCCTCCATACCGTCATGAAGTACTACTGTTAGGATAGCCAGGTTCACTGAGAAGGGCATTTTGCCCACTCGGTCCTACAGAATGTTTTGGGTTGAGTCCATTCACAGACCCACCTGTCAAATGGTGCGGCTTTGTTAGCTATTCAAAAGGTGAGGAATCAGAAGACTGTTACTTTTGGTTCTTACTGGTAGAGATGCTATCTAACCGCTAATTCCTCACTGGTCCTCCCTGTTCTGTGAACTGGGCTTACAATACATTAATAAGATCTTAAATTACAAGCAATTTTCTCCCAGGGCTCTGCGCCCGGGGACCCAGACAGGCTCGAAAGCAACTAACGTCGGCGCATGGCCGTGGCTTCTATATATGCTCCCCACATCATTTCTGGAGCAGAACGGTGCCATTGCATACCATACAGCGCCACCAGCCGACGTGCAGAAGTACTGCTAAAAAAGTTTATATTACCAGTCCAATCACTTGGGACTATTCAAAAGATAAGGAATCTGTTTAGATAGTCTTTACCTGAAAACGTTATTGAAGTTAAGTAACTTGTTTGAGAGGGAGGGGGGGTTGAAAAAATCTGCAGTTGGAGTACTCAAGACTAGACAACTTTGGCATCTGGCTACCCTGACATTTGCAGCGCTGGGCTCCTAAGAAAAATTGTAAGTCCATGACCTTAGGAATATTCTTTTTTGGCCAAATTAAACAATGCTTCAGCCTTTAATTTACATGGATTGTGCATGATTTCTTTGATAACAATAGTGGAACGATTTCTGGCACAGTTTACCTTCTATAGCACCAACAAGCTAACCCATCATGGAAATGGAATTTTGAAGAGACATGCTTTAACAAATACCATATGATATGGAAAAGGATATCAAAACATTGTCTAGCCTCATAGACTTTGCTCCAATGGATCAGTTCTTAGTAACATGCTTCATTAATCACATCACAAGGAATTTGGCAGTTATCTAAGTTCATTTTGTGCTATTAGTCAAAGATTCAGAAAGTGGATATTTCCACATTTTGAGCCACCTTGTTATATTCTCAAGCTTTTTATGGTTATCCATAGTGTCTTTTTTTGTTTTTGCTTTTCTTCTATAGTCTGTTCATGCCATTGATTTTCCTTTTGCGGGTTGTTTGGTTTTGGCATTCTATCGGTTAAATAATGTGGTGTTCAAATTCATGAATTTTGTAGTCCTGATGGAGGCCGGTTCAAGCTTTAAAAATAAAGCAAAATATATATTTTAACATCAGAAAGATACTTTCTTATGTCGCTTCTAATCAGACGTATTGTTCTTTGGACAATAAAGAAAAGGTTCCTTCGTTTCTAGAAGTGATCATTATTCGCTCAGATACAGACACTGCCTCTTACACTCACTCTGATGAGATTCATGTCCAGTCCGAGTCCTCAAAATCGCACGTTTTTTTAAGGATCAAAGATTTCAAGGCCAGACCATATAATTGATAATGGGTCCTTTTAAGGCCTTAAGTTTCAAGGCATTAAAAAAAACACTAACCTATATTGCAGTAATTGATGTGCCACTAAACCATTGATTGCTGAGTTAGTCTGATAGTCTGTTTTCCCCAAAACTTCTTTTATGTGCAGAAGTGAGACAGAGCTCTTAAGGTTAAGATCACAGTTTGTTGGTTTCTATAAAAACAAGCATTTGCAATGCAATAGGTCTCGCATTAGGAAAGTTTGAGCTATTGATATTGTAAATGACAAATCTTTTATTTATGTGTTGGTTTTGAAAATAGCGAAATTAATAGCTTTGTCATTTACAATGCCAATAGTTATAACTTTCGAAAATGTGACACCTATAGCATTTGTAATGCAATATGTGTTGTATTTACATGACTTAGATGTATTGCTATTACAAATAACAATGGCTTTTAATTTTTT
The DNA here is from genome assembly GCF_964261635.1 of Lissotriton helveticus. Classification (NCBI taxonomy): domain Eukaryota; kingdom Metazoa; phylum Chordata; class Amphibia; order Caudata; family Salamandridae; genus Lissotriton; species Lissotriton helveticus. Next base: position 959,753,896 of record NC_136070.1, on the reverse strand, counting down.
TAAATACTTATTACGTAAATAAAAGTTATTGTAATTTATAATGGCAATAGCTTAAACTTTTGTAAATAACTTTTGTGAAGATTATGTTCAGTGTATGTTATTGTGAAGAAAATCCAAGAACAGAAGTGACATTAACATATTTTTGTGACATTTATAATAAAGCTTGAAACATTGAGAGAACATATTTGAACCAGTTGATGTTGAATGGTTGCACAGATTGATGCTGTGGTGGCGCTGAGTGATGTGGTGGCGAAGAGTGATGCTGTGGCGTTCAGTGATGCTGTGGTAGCACATAGTGATGTTGTGGTGCCCCTGAGTGATGCGGTGGTGGTGCTGAGTGATGCTGTGGTGATGCGATAGATAGAGTGAGTGCGATAGATAGGGTGAGTGCGATAGATAGGGTGAGTGCGATAGATAGGGTGAGTGCGATAGATAGGGTGAGTGCGATAGATAGGATGAGTGCGATAGATAGGATGAGTGAGATGGATAGAGTGAGGGCGATGGATAGAGTGAGGGCGATGGATAGAGTGAGGGCGATGGATAGAGTGAGGGCGATGGATAGAGTGAGGGCGATGGATAGAGTGAGGGCGATGGATAGAGTGAAAGATAGATTTAATTAGATAGATAGATAGATGGTTGTCTGTGTGGTTGGGTGGTGGTGTGTGTGTTGTGTTTGGGGTTGTGGGGTTGTGTGTGTGGTTGTGTGTGCCTGTGGTTGTGTGCTTGTGCTGGTGTATGTGTGGTTGTGGGTGTATGTAGTTGTGTGTGTATGTAGTTGTCTGTGTGGGTTGTGTGTGTATTGGTTGTGTGGGGGGGTTGTGTGCATGTGGAGGGGTGTTGTGTGTGTATGTGGTTGTGTGTGTATGTAGTTGTGTGTGGGGTTGTGTGTGTTGGGTTGGGTGTGTGTGTGGGGTTGTGGGTGTGTGTGGGGTTGTGGGTGTGGGGGGATTTTGTGTGGTGGGGTGTGTGTGTTTGTGGGGGGGGGTTGTGTGTGTGGGGAGGGTTGAATTATCATTTAACTTGCAACCGAGCACCTTCTGTTCACAAGCTTGAAAGCAGAAACTACTTCATGATTATAGGTTATTTGTTTCCAGTTGATTCATCACAGTTGGGGATGTCCCACAGTACTAAAAAGTCACAAAAACGACATTAAGACTAACCAGGGTATGTGCAGACAACCATAAAGTTTACACGGAATAAGGTAAAACGTGCACCGGCCCCCTGACTCACCCACAGGGTGGGAGCGGCGAGGGACCTTCAAGCGGATTACCGTAGAAAGGGCGTTCAAAGCTGTAAAAATGGCATGCTTTAGTAATAGATAAACAGTATGGGTTCCTATCCTGTACTACTATGCAAAACAGCCTATCTAATTACCTCCAATTGCATCAGTCACCAGGGGAGACAAACCGCATCCGTCGGCATTTAAAAGAACTGCAAGGAGGATGTGTGTCCGCTCACGGCTTAAAAAGCCAACGTGAACGTAATCTAAACCGGAGCACGCTGGTCTGCCGCTGTCACGCTGCTTTTGGCCGGTGTGAAGACAGACTGCGCTAGGGCGTGAGCTCGCCCGGTCTGAGAAAAGACTTGGAAAAGCTAGGACATTTATGCCATGGCAGTTGAGCGGTCGCTCCTATCTGAGATTCCGCTACGGGGCATGATATTGACTTGTAGGCAAATAACATAAATACAAAATATTTACAATGTTTGTGAGGAAGCACAAAAGGAATATATATCTCCTATATAGTGCTGTACAGACAAAATATTTACAATAGATACGAAGGAATGCACACCATGTTATCGTAATGCATTAACTACAATATGGGTGATAAACTAATATATACGAGTGGAAGAGAGTGATAGGGAGTGCCGAGAAACTGTGATGAGAAGACAAACTGAAAGAAATCGAGAGTGCAGAGAAATTAGAGTAACACGAGAATAAAATACAACAGACCAGTAAGCTATCTATTAACAAGCTTTCGGCATTGCGTGGCGGGAGAGCGCATTCCTTTGACGTCTGATGCTTAGGACGTCTGATGCTTAGGAGCGGATTGCTTTGAAGTCTGATGCAGAGGCTCAGACAAATGATGTGCGATGTGGCTGGCGATGTGCACGCGCCTGGCTCACATGCACTGTGCACGCGCCTGGCTCACATGCACTGTACCTAATCCGCAGTTTGGGTAGACTTTTGAAAGCCTTACTATAATCTCGCCAAACAAGCATTGCTAAAGCAATGCTGTAGGCGAGACCTAAAAACAAAGCTGGCCACAGGGACAACAGGCAATTTACCTGTTTTGTAGTATTGTACTGTTATGTTCACTTTGGAGATGTCATTATCCCTTTTAGTAATCTGAATAGTGGAGGGAAGTGTTTTTCAAACAGAAGTGTAAATTCATAGTGCCAAAACAGAGCAGAAAGTTAGTTTCACTTTTCCGTGTTCAATTCAGTAAAACATTTCTTATTTAAAGTCAGCCACAGTCTTCTGCATTTGTAGGAAAAGAGCTTTTCCATCTTTGCTAGAGTGCGGTGGATTTCTCGTCAGTGACTGGACAAGAGCTGTAGCTCATATGCTTGAATCCCCAACCTTCACAGTACTCTGACATTTGAAGTGCCATTAATTATCAGGCAGGCTAGATTATTATATGGCATTGGGGACTACAGCAGTAATGAGAGGGGCAGCACTTTGGCAATTCCTTTCCACTTCATGATGCAGTCCCAGGCTAGTGAAATAACTTTTCAAGTCTCCTGAGTGGGTCATTGAGCCAGAAACCCTGGGACTTATTTGAATTTATGCCACTGCACTACACCTAAATTACCTTCTCAATAAGGCATTTCTGTTAATGGTAATGGACAGTTAAATGGCACATTGTCCAAGGTGCACCAAAACCCATTCTAGGAGCACTATGAGGGAGTTAGCAGGATAACATCTACCTTCAAGCTTCCCTTCCACTGGTTGCCTGGGATGTCATGAATAATATGGCTGTAGCCGAGAATGTGCTTCCCTGTTCCCAAAGCACCCCAGCTTTGATAGACTCAATTCCTTTCTTTTCATTATGGGGGAACGGGTACAGTTTGCACAACATGCATATCTACCTGCTTACCAGTTATTCTCAGTGTATGGTATTTCGTTTGATGGTTGCAAGAAGTTTTCACTTGCCTATCTGCTTTCCCGTTGCTAGTGTTGCAGGGCTTTGCTTAATGGAATTCAGATCCATTCAATCTCTTTTCTTAGAAGGTCACTCTATAAATATTGCTTACAGTTCAGTGCTTTATACCTAGCATTAAGTTATTGTTTTTAATGCTGCATCAGTGGATGGAGAGAATTGGGATTTCTTGACCTTTGCATCTGCATTTCCAGTTTCTTTTCCAGTACTGGTAATTCAGACTGGTTTATCATTTTATTGAAAGAGGCCTTGCTGGTGTAAACTCTTTACAAAGAATAAGCTCCACATAGCCTTCAGGACCCACCCCTATTTGCTTTCTAACTAAATAATAGGTTAATTCAGACCTTCCCGAAATCACCAGCAGCCAGTAGTGAACATCTGAAGCTCTGTTTGTCCGTCTTGTGTCAGCAGTAATTAATTCAACACGTGGCATTGCTTTCCCTATTTCCAAGGCATTGATCATATGATACCGCACTTAAAAGCATACTGCCTCAAAGAACAGCGGAGTCTCCTATGTTACCTAGGCCAATCATGAAACCTGAAGTGTATTCAAACCTTGCAAAGACAACCAAATTTGTTACCATGCCCACTGTTCCATCTGCTACATAAGGATCCTCTTTGTTTGATAGTTCTTATCGGTCACTTGAGATCACCCCCTTTTATATTAGACCTTTGTGTGCTGCGTTCTAGTTGCATAGCTTGTCCACATGAAGGTTTAGACATATCCATGTGCGTCATGTAGATTGCCTTTGGTATATTCCAGACTCTCCCTTTATGGAAACAAACGATTCTTGAGATTTCTTCCCTAAAAGGACCAGGCCCCGAAAGCGGATTCCCCAGGTCCATGCTATGCTTAACCAGTCTTTGAAGTGTCTGCAGAGAAAATAGTCACTCTGGCTAAACGTAGGTGTTCCATTTCTGCTTTGGTCTCTTTGATCACTGGATTTCCAAAGCTTAGGAGCCCTCTGCTTTTGTAAGACAGTTATTCTACATACACAGGACATTGAGTAGCATATTGGATGTTGTCCTTATTAACTTTATGCACTCATGGTTTCACAATGCCGCAGACTTTCTTGTAATGTGCAACCCATGCCTTGATCCAACACCTATCTTGGTCCTTATGCTATGAAGTCTCCTGTGATAGTTTAATTTCGTTATGTTACGTCCGTGTCTTTGGATTCTTTGCTGGCTCTTGTAGACCCAGTTGAGACCCTGTCATGGTCCTTGAAATTTGCTTCAGTAAACTTGTTTACATTTCTACTTTATCCAGATCTGGGGTTGTCTGATCAATGGAAAGAAGCTGCAGAAAAAAGCCATGTCCCAAAGGTGATTTTCTTCCCTTTCTTCATGGATCAGATATTGGGTTATTAGCTTCATGACTGCCAGGTGTTCCGGCACCTACTCAGCCCTTTACAGGTAGTCCAAAGTCTTCAATCTCAAGCTAGCTCCGTTAAGTATTGTCACCAATTCCCACATGAAGGAAAAACTATTCACTTCATTCATTTAAGGTGCTCCGTCAGTGCAAGATGGGTTTAGTAAAGATATACCTTTTCAGTAATGCTGCCTAGACCAATCGCTACGCTTTCTGATTGAATATGAGGCTTTCCTTATACAGAATTAGATAGGCTGTCTCCTGGATTTCAAGACTTCACAGATCAATGGTTTCAACAAGCTAATAACAAAATGACATGACAGTGGCAATTGACAAAATGTAAGCATTTTCAGTGAGTAAATTGTTTTTGTTTTACTCATGCTGTCAACGCACAGCTGTATTATTGGTACTTTTAGAGGATACGAGCTATAATTTCCAACCCTACCCCCATCTCTGCACCTTGTTGTTGAGAACAAGCAAACTACCAAACAGCGGAGAATTTTGGAAAATAATAAACAAATTATCGAAAGGAGCGGGTGATCAGCCTAACATAGGAATAAGCGAAAAAACATGGGCCGAATATATTAACAATTGGTATAACATTCAGACCTACCAAACTAATACAGTAACACCTAACAACCAAAATAAAGATCAAGAACAAAAAGAAAAAGTTCATGGACAGTGGAAAAACAGCCGGCCTGAAGGCACGGCCCAAGAGGAACAAACGCCGTTGACAACCACCAAACAACTAACCGGCCTAATAAGGAAATTAAAATCGGAGGGAGCAGCTGGCCCAAATGGAATGCCAAATGCCTTATTCAGATATGATATCGACTTCTGGGCAAATTACTTGACCCCATTGTTTAATTATATCCATAAGGAAAAAAAGATTCCACTGTCTTGGCAAGGAAATATCTTCCACCCTCTTCATAAAAGCGGATGCAGAATGGAACCTGGCAATTATAGGCTAATAGCTCTAATCGACGTGGAGGCTAAGCTCTTTTCATCTTGTATACTGTCTCTTCTACGACAATGGATAAAGGATCATAAAATAATACCCAATTTCCAAACCGGTTTTAGGGAAGGAATGGGCTGTTTAAGCAACCTGTCAGCCCTGTCATTATTAATCGAAGGAGCAAGGAAAAGGAAGACCGGTCTGATAGCTTGCTACATAGACCTGAAATCCGCCTTCGACCGAGTTCCAAGAAAACACCTATGGGAAAAACTGAACCTCTTGGGTCTCCCGCCCGCACTAACGGAAACAATTATGGCATTATACAGAGGAACATGGGCTAAAATAAAACTGGGTGATGGAAGAAGAATATCCACAGAACAAAAAATAACTAATGGACTCAAACAGGGCTGCGTGCTCTCACCAAGCCTTTTCAATATATATCTGGCCGATTTGAAAGATCAACTCAAGAAGGTCAACGGACATCCGCCTAAATTGGCCAACGAAAACATCCAGTGTCTACAATATGCAGACGACATTGTAGTTTTAAGCCAAACACCAATAGGCCTACAAAGAGCAATATCGGAGCTAACAGACTATTTTGAGAGAGAAGGCCTGGAATTAAACATCAAAAAAACAAAGGTGGTGAGATTGACGGGCTCTAGCGGAAAATCTTTTAAGTGGCAAACAAAAGGCAAGCTCATTGAGGAAACAACTGCTTACAAATATCTGGGGGTTACAATAAGTAAAAATATGTCCCTCTTAGAACATAAAAGAATTATCACCGCAAAAGCGCAATCACTGAGTTTTGCTTATAAAGTTCTGCAGAAGAAATTGCAATGCCCATCATATGACCACCTGTTAAAAGTAATGGCAGCCCAAGTCTTACCATCCCTCTCATATGGACTGGAAATATGGCATGGGAAAGAAGCAGCCATTCTAAACACACTCCAGACAAGAATATATAAAGCTGTCTTTCAATTACACAAAGGAGCAGCTCCTGCCCAAATAAGGCTAGAATTTGGCCTACAAAATCAAATATACCAAAGGAAAGCAGCCCTAGCGAAATGGTGCTGGAAAATGAGATTATCGGAAATAGGATCCCTAAACAACTTATGTTGGCAAGAAATTAAAAAACAATATGACCAACAGGAACCCAACTCATGGGGCAACGACCTCCGAGCATCATTAGATACCCTTAAAATTGTGGAGATTTGGAACAATCCACCGGAAACAATAACCTTTAAAAAAATTTGCAAGTTAAATGCAAAAGCCTTATCTTTGGTAGAAGATAAAAAGACTTTGGCCAAACGTCGACACGCATGGACCATTCTAAACTCGTACAAAAGATTAAAACCTCAGCCCTATCTTACTGCACATTTCCGGTTATCACTAAAAATAAAATTTATGGCCTTCAGAATGGGCGACCATTTCTCAAAAGATTTGATCCCGTCATGGAAGGTCACACACCAGGAACAAAGATGCAGATTATGTGATTATCACAGTGAGACCTTGTGCCACCTCCTGTGCACGTGTAAGGCTTCTAAAGAAAAGAGGAAAATTTTACTGAAACCAATTTTTAATATACTACAGATTCGTACCTGCAGGCAAGCTGTGACCAGCTGGATGGGAGCAGGTTCAAACATTCTAATATGCCGCGGGGTAAAGTTTATGAACTCTGTTGAGACCCAGCTTCAAAAAGCAGAAACAGACCACCGATAATGTCTGGGTTAAATTGTAAATGAAAAATGAGAAAATAAATTTTTAACTAAAGGAACTTTTAAGTGTTTGCTATTTTAAATTGTTTTTGTACATGTATGCTTTATGGTAATGAAATACCAAATAAAGTAATTTTTTTTTTTGACTGACTGACATCTCTGCACCTTGTCCCCTGCGTACAACCCCATGTTAAATGCAAGAGACTATTGTCCATCTCGGATCACCTCCCTTTCAGCAGACTTCTTTTGTTCATGTTCCTAACTCATTGTTTTTACACAACATCAACAGAAACCTGTTTCCTCACAGCTCTGACATAAGAAATACTAAGATAACTGACAAATAAGTCTTTGGTTCACACCATCTTAACATCCCCACTTCCTACTCGAATCAGTGTAATTTAGTCCTTGTGGTCCCACCAGGGATCCCATATTTTATGGTACGTGTGCAGGCAATTGTGTGCTTTTTTAAACTGTCTTTTCTGCTGTTGCTCACATGTATATACCCCGTGTACATTCCTCAATGGTCTGTGGGGCAGACCTTATCCAATATTTCTAGATACCGCTTTTTGCCCCTATAAAGCCGATGACTACCACTCAGCGGAGCCCTACTGTTAGTCTGCTTCCCTTCTATGGGACGCACCGTTAGCATACAGCCCACTGCTCAGTATATGTTTGACCAGTATTTAGTAATGTCGTTACAGCTCCATATCATGTTAAAGAAATCAGCCTATGGTACTTGACTCTGTCTACCCATATCACAGATTCCTTCTTGAAGGCAGCCTTCGATACGGTGCTGAAACTGATTCCAGGACAACTGTTTATCTTTATTGTGGTCTTTTCTTGACTCATAGGTTGATGTTGGGTGGAGGACTTTCCTTTCTTGCTTTACCTCAGGCCCCAATTATTCACCACAATACTGTGGCTCTAGAGGAGCCTGTACTCTCTGACTTTGAGCCTCCAGATGGCCTTTAGCGCTTACTTCAAGTGCATCATAGTCTGGTTTACTTTGCTCGATATAATTTAACAGAGTGAGACCAAATCAAGCAAAAAGTGACCGCATTTAATTGGAGCTATTTGCCCAATAAGTGACGCAACTAACTGGACCCGGACACAAAAATTTTCTTTTTTCATCTAAATTATCTGCTAGCAGGTAATTCATTCTGATCCTCAGACAATGCTTCTACTACTGCAACTGAGAATATGGGAGGTTGGCTTAATCCTTCCCAACTAACCACTTTAGTGCTAACAGGGTTGATTCAAGTAAATTTCCTGTTAGGTGCTAATCTAGGTAAGTTCTCACTACCGCCTAATATGGAAGACCTTTTCTGGATTTTATTGATGCACCGGTAGATAATAGAGCTGCAAAGACGCTGTGTATATAGTCCTTCCACAAAAAGGAATATACCCAGTTACGCTTGCCAACCGCTAAATAATGGCTGGCAGACCTGGTGTTTTGTAATCTGGAAATAGATACCTTTGTTATGCTTATGCTTCTCACTTCCGTCCCCAAAGATATATGGGATGCCATGGAATACTATCTTCTGTATGAGGATATAAATTCCGAGATTAGATTAAAGAAGGGCAGTTGTATTCACAGTGAAGAACGCAATACGACACACACTACCCTAAAAGGACAGAGCTGTCATAACCTTAGAGCTGACAATATCACCATAGGAGATAGATAGGTTTCTGGGCCAGGATGAGTCTAGTTGTTTCACTTATTTACTTGTCTGTCAAGCATAATAATGAGAGATGTCTTGATCTGTTATGTAATATCTAGTAGCAGAAACACTGTAGAAGGCATGCTGATATGAATGTTTATGCACCCACCTGTACTTCATTAACTGTTAGTATGTTTTAATTAATTGCTATTAAAAAATGAAATAAATGTGGGTTTTTAACAAAAAACGGGAATATGCCCAATTGATACCAAGTTGAAGCTCCATTTGAGTGACATGCAAAAGCAATATGAAGGTCCAAAAGGGAGTAGACACTTGCTCATTATCCAGTTTGGATAGAACTCTTCCACATTTCCCCCTTCAACAAGATCACTAATGTAAATGTTAGAGGAAAGTGCAAGTGGTGAACTGATAAATACACCGTACATCGAGACACAGTCAACTTGTAAAGTTTGCCCGGCTATTAAATCCTAGTCCCTTTAGTTGTACTTAGCAGGCACAATTTTCTGCGTCTCAACCCTATAATGGGAATATAGGGGGACCTTGTTGTGTCCCTTCTCAGGCTTCCAGTTTTTCTGCAACTTCACTTACGGTTTGTGCTCTTGTATACGGCTTAGTGTATAGCGGCACAACATCCATATTTAACATTTGGGACAAAGAAACAGCTCTTTATGCAGTCAAACACTTTCTCAACATACTGTTATTTCAGTCTATGGAGTCACTTTGTTTTCCAAAGAATAAGCCATCTAACATTAATGACTGATTGGCGCTGGCTGTAAACCTAACTGATCAACAGTCCAATAAAATAGTTTTGACTTCTCACAGCCATTCACTTGCTTGGATTTGACTTTACAGTTATCAAATAAGATATACTGTGTGCAGAGCAGCCTTGTGTATTTTTTTTGTTTTTTTATAGAACCACTGCTATTGCTTTCTGTAAGAACTGTGAAAGTGTGCTTTTTCTGGCTGTCCCGTGTAGTAATAATTGGATTGATGGCTATCCCTAAACATGCCCACTCAGAATCTCAGTGGGCTCTATAGCTTTCAAAGCAGTCTTTATCTCTCTGCTCTAAAAAGGGCTCATCTAGTCTGCCTTATAGTCATCTGACTCATCCAAGATTCCTCTTATTTGCTCTGCCATTTAATTGGGGAATACATGTCCTTAAAGGTATCTATTTTTAGTGTAAAAGTAGTTGTACTACGTAGCCTACTGACAGGTGATTGTTCAAACCGTTCCTTTGTTCCTTATTAGTCAGGTCAATAGCTTCACCATTTCGGCCCTAATTATGAATCTGGTGGTCCGGTGCCGGCCTAGCCACCCCCGCACCAGTGGTTGAACCGTCCAACTATTATGAGTTGGGCGGTCGAATCGCCCTGTGACCAACATTCCCTGGATGTCTTGAGGCCGCAATATGCTTGGCGGGACCCCCGCGGTACTGGCTCCAGAGGACAATTACAGTTTTGCAGCGTCAATCTTTCTGGATTCACTATGCTGTGCATATTCCGCAATCTGGTGGTTGGGCCTGGAATCGTAGTCTTTTTTTCTGTTTTTTGTTTTGGTTTTTTTTTGTAGCCCAGGTGGGCGTCGACGTCCCACCATTTGGTGTCCCTTCGGTGACGTCGGCGTGCTTCCAGCGGAAGCTACCACCCTTGGGCGCCATCTTCAGATTCTTTTTTCCACCGTTGGGTCTGGATCGTCGCGTGAAGCTCCAGAAGTTTTGGAGGAGGAAAGAAGAAAATTCAGCAAAAACTCACAGGGGAAGACCTGAGAATATCGACAGAAGAGGACCTTTAGCGAGGAGACGGCGAAGAAAGGAGAGAACTTCGAAATCTTCGACGCCCTTGAAGGAATGCGCACACAGGGGGCCCCCTGAGCGCAGGGATGTACAAGACGCCGTTCAAATTCTGCAAGAACTGCCACCACAAGTTCGCACAGAGGGACCAGCACCCAGTCTGCAACCTCTGCCTGCCAATAGACCACGAGAGCAGAGACTGCAACGCCTGCTCCGTCTTCAAGCCGAAGACACTCCGAATTCGAGAAGGACAGAGGACGGCGCACCACACGATGCAGGGCAAAGGCCAAGCCCCGACGCTTTACGAACTTGGCCTCTCCACCGACGATTAGGACAACATCGCCGAAGGACCAGATGACTGCACGGTCGTTGAGACCGATAAGAATACGCCTGATAAGGTAGGAGAGTCTACGACCCCGAAAACCCCCACAGGGCCTCGAAAGCCTGAGGCAGACTCTCGAACGGCAGAGCACAGAGCCTCGAAAGGAGCACCGGCGCCGAGCAAATCGACGACCGAAGCTGCATCCTCCGAAAAGAGCCCAGCGGATCCTCCGAGAAGGACTCCCTGAGGCAGAAGACCAGCGAAAAGCAAAGGTCATCGAAGCCAGCCCCCGAAAAAGGGACTTCGACTTCGACGTCGAAAGACAAAGAGCCGAAGAAAGCTTCGACGTCGACGACGACACCGAAAAGGGCGGCCGAAACGCTCGACGACGAACAGGCCGCAGAAATGCAGAGAAAAAAGAGAAGGCTCGAAGCCGAAATGGAGAACATCCTTTAGAGAAGGAAGGACTTCAACGAAAAAATGAAAAGTTACAGGATTCCCCCGAAGCCGGCACCGACCGGCGCTGAGGCACAGGCGATCGAAGAGTTCGACATCGAAGAGCCACCGAAAACACCAGAATCTTCGGAGCACGAAGAGGAGGAGGACCTCTACTACTCAGAGGGGAATTACGGGGAACAGCAGTCGAGCTACGGTTCAGGTTCCTCGACGGGCCATGACCAGGAATGGCAGGACATCGAGGCCGAAAACCCAGAGGAGGCGGTAGAAACATACCCCTCGAGGCCTTCGCCACCGGACGACATTGGGGCATACAATGAGGTGGTAAGAAAGGCGGCAACAGCTTATGGAATTAAGCTGGAAGCGGAGAAGCCAGAGGCAGACTTACTACTCGAGACACTGCTCCCCATACAGACAAGGAACCAGTTCCTGCCCATGCTCAAGAGTATCACGGCCCAGGGAAAGGAGGCCTTCAAAGACCCGGCTACATGCAGATCTGTAACGCCGAGGACCGAGAAGAAGTACAAATTCTCCTCCGAAGACCCAGCTTACATCAAGGGTTCCGTCACAGCAGACTCTATCATCGCTGCGACGGCCAGGAAAAGGGCTAACGTCCCAACAACGTCCGGACCCCCACCTGACAAAGAAAGCAGGAGGATGGACCTAACGGGCAGGAAGATTTAGAGCAACGCTGCGACGCACTGGCGGATGGCGAATTCCAATGCCCTCCTGAATAGGCATCAATACCAGCACTGGGAGGAGATGGGACAGTTGCTCAAACACCTCCCGGAACAATACCGTGACAGAGGAGCACACCTGGTAGAAGAAGGGAAGAGCATCGCCAACTCATGCCTGAAGACAGCCTTGGACGGGGCAGAAACATCCAGCAGACTGATGGCTATAGGCATCACTGAAAGGAGGCAAGCATGGCTCAGGATCTCAGGATTCAAGGCTGAAGTCCAGAACAACATCCTGAACACACCCTTCAGCGGTGATACACTGTTCGGAGCCCCAGTTGATGATAAGCTCACCCAACTGAAGAAGGACAACGAAACTGCAAGGTCCATGGGAGCCCTGCAATTCAGAGGGATGAGAAGAGGCACTCCGTCGCGGAGACCGAACGGCAGAGGTGGAAGCCAGCGAGGAGATTCTCACCAGAGTTTCCACCAGGGGCAACAGAGTGACAGCCAAGGCCACCAGGGGCAGCAGAGGCAGAACTGGAACTACCAAAGCAGGGGCCAGTCCTTTCGATCGAGAGGAAATGGACGGGGCCAGAGAAGAAGAGGCGGCGAACAGCCCCCCTCTAAGTGACTTCACACGAGAGAAGGTGCTCTACCACCCACACCCTCCGGGGGAGGAGCACGGGAAAACAAAGAGGAGAGGGCTACACGGACAAGACACAAAAGAACATGCAACTCCGGTAGGAGGAAGATTGAGATTTTTTCTCCAGGAGTGGAGAAAAATAACAGACAAGTGGATACTCAATATTATGCAGTTCGGGTACTGCATAGAGTTGGAAAAAAGGCCACCAAACAGAAAACCAAAGAAAAGACAGCACTCAGGAAGAGAGCTGCAGCTACTGCAAGAGGAAGCCCAAGAACTCCTCCTCAAAGCGGCCATAGAACGGGTTCCCTTCAAAGAACGGAACATGGGAGTGTACTCAAACTACTTCCTAGTGCCAAAGGTGGACGAAAGCCTAAGACCCATCCTGGATCTACGGTTCCTGAACAAATACGTCAAAACTCAAAAATTCAAAATGACGTCCCTACAAGAGGTCATTCCTCAGATAAAAGCAGGGGACTTCTTGTCTAATATAGACCTCAAAGATGCATACCTGCACATCCCCATGAACAAGCAGCACAAGCACATGCTAAGGTTCACTGTAAACAAGGATCACTACCAATTCACGACCCTAGCTTTCGGCCTAAAGTCCGCACCGAGGGTGTTCACCAAATGCCTGACGGCAGTGGCCGCGCACCTAAGAAGAAAAGGGATACACGTGTACCCCTACCTCGACGACTGGCTGGTGAAGGCAAACTGCTACAGGACATGCAAAGAGCATGCAGAACAGCTGACAGGAACACTAGCAAACCTGGGTTTCTCCATACACTGGGGCAAGAGCTCAATGGAACCAGAACAGGTGAAGATCTTCCTGGGAGCACAGATCGACACCATACAATGCAGGGTCTTACCGAGCGAAAAGAGAACGCTCAGCCTACTGAGGGAGAAACGTCACTACCAGAAGGGGCGATCTCTGACAGTGAGGACTGTGAGCAAGATCTTGGGGATGATAGCATCATGCATCCACCTGGTCCCCAATGTACGCCTGCAAATGAGACCACTCCAAGAGTGGCTGCAACAACAATGGTCACAAGCCACAGGAAGTTGGGAGGATCTAGTGGTTGTAACGCACAGGGTGCAGGAAGAGATAAGGTGGTGGACCAAGGAGAGAATAACAGAAGGGAAACCTCTAACACCACCGGACCCAACAGTGACCATCACCACAGACGCATCCCAGAAGGGGTGGGGAGCACACATGAACAGGCTCAGAGTGAGGGGTCTGTGGAGCCCTACAGATGCAGTCAGGCACATCAACTACCTGGAACTGAAAACGGTGTTGCTAGCCCTCAAGGCTTTTCAGAAACACCTACACAACCGGAAGGTGCTAATACAAACAGACAACACCACAACGATGTTTTACATAAACAAACAGGGGGGAACTCAATCGTTCCCGCTGTCAAACTTGGCACAAGAGATCTGGAAATGGGCCATACCACTAAAAATAGACCTGCTAGCCATACACCTGCCAGGGAAGGACAATGTGGAAGCGGATTGGCTCAGCAGGCAGACTTCTGCATCCCACGAGTGGGAACTCAACAGCCAGGAAACAGAGAGTCTATTCAGGAAGTGGGGCACCCCAACAATAGACCTATTTGCAACACACCGGAATGCAAAATGCCAGTACTTTGCATCCAGGCAACCAGAGGCACGGTCTCAGGGGAATGCCCTATGGATAAGCTGGTCGAAAACATTTGCCTACGCTTTTCCCCCGATACCACTGATCCCCAGGGTGCTCAACAAATGCATGAGGAGAAACATGACGCTCTTCCTGGTGGCACCACAATGGGCCAGACAGACGTGGTATTCTCAGATTATGGAGATGGCGCAGGGGCCTCCCCACAAGTTCCCAAAAAGAAGAGACCTACTCTCCATGGAAAACGGAGGAATCCTACACCCAGAGCGAGAGAGCCTCAACCTCTCAGCCTGGCTCCTGAGGACTTAGAATTTGCACACCTGAAACTACCCGAGAGCACCCTGCGGGTGCTGCGAGAGGCAAGAAGGCCCAGCACACGCAAGTGCTATGGGGAAAAGTGGAAAAGATTCACTCAATGGTGTTGCAAAAAACAACTCCAAAGGAGACTGACCAAGGAGTCCACGGTGCTAAGGTACCTCACACACCTAATCAAGGCAAAGCTAAGCTCATCCTCACTGAGAGTGCACCTAGCAGCGATTGTGGCATACACAAGAGGAGAAACTGGAAGAAGCTTCTTCACATCTCAAGTCGTGAAAAGATTCCTGGAAGGGGCTAAAAGAATAGCGCCGCCAAAGAGAATGCCGCCACCGGCCTGGAACTTAAACGTGGTACTGACGGAGCTCATGAAAGCACCTTTCGAACCCATCCACAAAGCATCACTGCAAACGTTGACAATGAAGACGGCCTTCCTGGTGGCGATCACCTCGCTACGAAGGGTGAGCGAACTGCAAGCTCTCACACTGCAGGAACCCTACATCCAGATACACAGTGACAGGGTCGTGATGAGGACTGACCCACACTTCATGCCAAAGGTGGTGTCAAGGTTCCACATGAATCAGAGTATTCAGATCCCTAGCTTCTTCCAAAACCCCACTACAAGCGCTGAGAGGTCGCTCCACACCCTAGACGCAAGAAGGGCTGTGATGCACTACATTGAAAGAACGAAGGACCACAGGAAGACGAAACAGTTCTTTGTGTCCTTTGCCAACAGTTACATGGGCAAACCAGTTACGAAAAACACCATAGCCCGATGGATCGCACAGACAATTCAGTTCTGCCACAAGCAAGCTGGCCAGGAGCTAACGGAAGGGGCACGAGCCCACTCCACCAGAAAGAAAGGGGCAACAATTGCCTTCCTGGCCAACACACCGATTCAGGATATATGCCTGGCGGCAACATGGGCTTCAGTACACACTTTCACGAAGCACTACTGCGTGGATGTACAGATGAACAAAGAAGCACAAGTAGGACAAAAAGTGCTTCAACATATCTTTAGCAACCAACGCTCATCTTCCACCCAACCGCCACAAAAGTAACGAAAACCGCTACAAAATCTATGCACAGCATAGTGAATCCAGAAAGATTCACGCTGCAAAACGAATAGTTTCTTACCTGTCGGTGTAGTTTTGCAGCTTGAAGATCTTTCTGGATTCACTAGCGAACCCACCCGTCTCCGCCAGAAAGATGAGGCCGGAGAAAAGGGTGAAAACAGACAGAAAAGAAAGCAAGTTGAAGCTTACAAGATACGTGAAAAGAATTACGTTGAAAAACGATTAACAAACATTGCCATGGATTCACTACAAAGACAAACAAGGAAAAGAGACAGAAAAAAAGAATCCGAAGATGGCGCCTAAGGGTGGTAGCTTCCGCCGGAAGCACGCCGACGTCACCGAAGGGACACCAAATGGTGGGACGTCGACGCCCACCTGGGCTACAAAAAAAAAAAAAACTGACAAAAGACTACGATTCCGGACCCAACCACCAGATTGCGGAATATGCACAGCATAGTGAATCCAGAAAGATCTTCAAGCTGCAAAACTACACCGACAGGTAAGAAACTATTCGTTTTGTAAGTAGCAATTAAAAAATAAGTCAAAAGGTTATGCAGTTAACTCACTGATTCCTCCTCTCCCCCACCCTCCCCTATTCTCTTGAAAATAAAATCCGAATTGACTTTCTAATGTATGCTCCTAATGCCATATAATAATTAAGCCTGAAGCTGCTAGTTACAATTCTGAACCACAACTCTCTCATTTCTGATCTTTAATTAAAGATAAATCATCAGTTTAAAACTTGCCCAGGTTTGTAACTTCACTGAAATTGTGCATGTAAGCAAGACTCGCTAGGAATTTGTTTAGTGGCGTGTGTCCTGTGTAAAGAGAAATGCTGGCACCTCCATGCACCTACCATCCTAAGACTTGAACAGGGAAGATTATGTTGGTATTCTGTCCTTTGATACCCCTTTAAGCTCTTCACAAATAAATCAAGTATGCATTTCATTAGTCCAATAACATCCAACTGAAACCGCACCTGTCCTTGCGTGCTGCACTGATTCATATTTTAGTTTAAGTGCTTAGTTGCATAGTGTGCTTCCAGCTCCCTTCTGATTCACTTCCTCTGAATCTGTTGGCACAAAAACTCCTGGACTCTCACCATCAGGATTGGGGCACACCAGCATTTGTTAACAGTGATCTGTACTGAGAGGCAATGCTAATTACAGACTAAAATCTCGATTTGCAGTGTCACTATAGATGAAGCAGCCACAGATGTAAATTCAAGCAGTTTCCTCCAAAATGTTCTTCCCAATCTCATGCTCCAGGCTGCACAGACTAGAGGCAACTGTGGAAGACTGTCTTCTGTAGCCATCTTGGGTGCACACATCTCTATCTCTGTTCTGTTCTAATGCACTAGGTTTGGTACAAATAGGAGACATAGAGCAAAGTGATGATCAGACTGTACTGGCAGAAGTTCACGCTGTGTATTTATCTAGCAACATCTGAAGAAACATTTGTTGGAGATGGATGTACAGTTGGTGGCTATCATGAAGAAAAATCTAAATCCTATTAAGGACATGGAATATTATGGACAATATTGCTCAATGGAAATACCATTGAGCACTAGAAATAGGTAGGATGCGCAGAAACAGTAACCATTTAAATATATCATCCAATCGCCATACAACTCCTGTAAACTCTATGTATCTATTCAGATCCAATTTGTTCTTACTTGTGCTCTGTCTGTGGAAAGGACACATTCATTACTGTACCAAAAGCAAAAGTGATCCAAAGACATCAGCATAACAACTAAAATTAATGGTATCATAAGCCCAAGTCTAAAACAGTTCAACATGACATCAGCTCCTGTTACCTAATATGATAGTAAAAGAGCCGTCTCACTATTCAAAGAACCCCAAACTGGTTTGGATGTAGCACAGAACAGAAATGTGTGCAGCAGGTCTGATGATCGTTGCATCAGTGTCCTTAATAGAATTTTAACTTTATTTCACTACAGCAAGGTAGTATTGCATTGCATGTTAGGACTAGAGGCAAGCTAACAATGCTGAATCTTGACTAGCCTTAAAATAGAATGTCTTTACTGTAGAATTCGAGCACCAGTCAGCGGACCTTAAACTGTCTTCTGTCTACAAACCAACATACAAGCATTGAATGTTATGCCACTCCTGATCAAGTGAAGCCAAATACCTTTGTATCAATACCAGCCTCCTACATCATCCACTTTACATACTGGGCCAAGGTAGGATAAGAAACTAGTGATGAGTAGTTTCCGGATTGAAATCAGTAACGGCTTCACTCTCCTATCCTGATTATCCTAGTCATATCTTCTTACGCTCCCAGGCACCTCATTGTGCACAACCTAGGACTGTCCTACACACTGAGTTAGGAAACCACAGTGGTGATGAACTTGGTTCTCATAGCGAATGAGAACATGACCCACTGTAGTGTAGACCTCCTATCTGAAAGGTGTAGTACCCTCAAAATCTAGTACTAGAACACGTGAAGCCCACTTAATGTAAATTAAGCAATGCAGACATAGACAATTTTGCTGACGGCAATTTCGTAGAAAGTCTCATTTGCGTCCATCTACAAAAAAGGCTGAAGACTTTATTCACTTCCCCTAAGCTGAGAATTCCTAGGCTCAAGGTGAACTGGCACCTCAATATCCGGAAATGACCTACATCCTCAATCAGGAGACGTCCGACCTAGTAGATCCTACAGAGATTGCAGCTGTAATCAAATTCATTGTCCTATATGCCATTCCATCGTCTGCATGATCCAACAGGAAATCCAGAATGTCCGTCATAGGGATCCAAGTCCCTTCTCACGCATCAGTAAACTCATCTCGACCAAGCTTGAACAGTCTGTCTTTTAAGTTCTCTGCAGCTGGACTTGAAGTTCATAATACATGCCAGTTCTCCCTATAATCCTTAGTGTCATCAGGGACTCTGAACGATCCACTAGCAGCAAGTGTAAGTTTCATCCAAGGGTTTGTTAGAATCTGGTTTAAAGGGATCCAAGATTGTCAAGAAAGTTCTAGAAGAACTGAAAAAAAGCTTGCAATTACTTCACTAAAATCAGATGCGCTGACTGCTTTTGGATGTGTTCTGTTGCCCTCATTACCATTCAAACATTAGAAACTTTTAATATACCAACAGGCCCCCAATCATGAAGGAACCACTTCTGACCACCAGCTGTAGAATCTTGGAGTTGAGCATTCAGATGGAATAATGACACGCCCAAGTTGCAGGGACCCAATCTCATCGCCAGGAATACCATCAGACCCAGGCTCCAGTCGCAGGGATGAGTTCGCCACCATGCTTGGCAACCCTGAGAGGTCTTCCACTTAAATCTGGTCTAGTAAGTAATGCCAAAAGTCTTTAGGTAGCTCCACCAGGAGTCTTAAAATTGATGGCCCCTAAGTGTTTGATGTATCTCACTGCAGGCACATTGTCCATTCATAGGAGGATGGAACGCCTGACCTTGCCCTCAACATGATAGCAAACTTTCCCAACAGCAATTATTAACACTTTATGAGTAGCTCCAACTCTATTCCTGTGCACTTTTACTGTACAGGCACTGTGCAACTGGCACGCCATCACCACTATACACTCCACTGTTATCATTGGAACCGACCCACAAATGAGGCTGCAATTCCTGGCTTCAGTGTGCTGCAATCACTATCGGATCTCTGTCTTTGTTTCACCGAATATGTGAGACAACTCCTAAGTTCAAGAATCTTCAGCCTTTATAATACTCTGTAGTGGAATGGGCCTGAATTGAAAATAAACTAAATATAGCTTGTACAGTTAAAGATAGCTTTGTCATAAATGGTCCATAGACAAGTATTCTTGCAAGCAGGTGAAGAGAAATGGTGTCTACTTGGTCTCTGTGCAGATATTTCTTTATTTGCAAGACCTTAAAAGTGAGAAGGTGAATGTTCAGTCACTACAAAACCAGAAGTTCCCATTCTTTTCTTCAGTGCCAGATTAAACGTCTCTCCATTGATCAGGAAGCCCAGGTTCTGAAGGAGGCTGGCAGACATTTTCAGAGGTGTTGTCAGACGTCCTGGACGATCAGGATCATATTCTCCAGATTGGCCTTTGCAGTTTGGTGAAACATCAAGGGTAGGGCCACAGAATGAATGTCAAAGAGGTGAATCCCAAGATCTGCCCCAGTCATTCAAACTAGAGAATCCACCTGTAGGGACTGTAATGTAGGTGTCTTTCAGGTCCAAGTGCACTCTTCAGTTGCTTGCCCTTACGAGTTCCGTGAGTACTTGAATGCCTCCATCTTTAATTGTAAGGCACTCAGCTTGCGTAGAACTCTTGCAGTTGATGTCTGGTCTTAAACCTATGTCTTTTTTTCTCCACCAGAAATATATTGCTCTGGAATCCCAGAGAGTGTGATGTCATGCAAATAGGCATTTGTGCTTCATTCACTCTACTTTTGTGGAAATCAGTGCCTGCTCTTTCTTGGCACACCAAATCAGTCTCTCTGTTTGGGTTGCTCTTGGGTTTTAGAAAATACAAACTGAGGGATACATGGCCCTCTGCAGGATCTACTCATCCACTGTAATTTCTTTCTTTTTGTCTAGGAATATATGCTTCCTCCCCAAAAAACTTGGATTAAACTGGATAATGCTCACCTACACTTCCATTGGCACAGCCTCTTTGGCCATGGAAACAGCTGAGGTTACCTCTGGCACTAAAGTGGAGTAATCCATGCAACATTTTCCTGAGTGAAGCTACTTATGCAGTCGTCTTGACCTTTCTAAGGATCAGCCACCCAAAACACTAGGTCCAACAATCCACTTGTTGTAACTTTCAGTTTTATGCTGTGCATTGAAAGTAGTAACAAATTTGAACAACTCCTTTTCAAAAGGATCAATGCAAATTACCTTTGGGTTATTCTTCCCAACTCTGATTAGGCTAACCCTGCAAACTTGGAATAGATTCTGTGAAGCAGCACCTTTCTCCTCTCAGCCCTTGTTACTGGACAAGATCTCTGGTTCCGCCTCTATTCCTGATTTTCGTCAGTGGCCCTCCCATACCAAAAAGTTTGTCATGGCAAGCCCACCTGGATCTAGCCTCCCGTTCTTGAGTACGTTTGTGCATGAATTTTCCCAGAAAGGTTGCCATTCTTGTGTCCAGTTCAGTTGTCAGGCCCGACTTTCTACCCAGCGAGGGGCATGGGCTTTTCACTGTAAGACTATTATGCACCTTCTTGTCCAGCTGCTTCCTGTGCTTGGATTTGATTTATAAGCCCAGCCGAGGAGTTAAAAAGTATCCAATGCTATCCCACAGTCTTCTCGCAATCATCATGATACTGCTTTGTATTGAACTTAACCACAAGAGATCAAGCCACTGATCAACTAGGCTTGCCCTTCATCTTCTCGAGGTTAGAGGGATTAAGGGTAAGGTGATTCTACTAACAATGGAAGCCACCACCATATGGACCGAGTCATCTCTTGCCTCAGAGAGGCCTTCAACAAGTCTCGCATGAGAGTTTCCCCTACTTGAATTCTCAACTAGGGCTCGGTCTGTCCATAGCCCTGCCTTGACATTCTGTCCTGATATGAGGCCATCTAGCCAGCTTAGGCCACTAGATCAACTAGTGGTGTGCTTTGTATGTACGAGTAAAAAGAAACAACCACATACTGGGCCCCAGCTTGTAGGCCAAAGCGCAGTTTGCATCTCTAGTTGTAGGGCAAATATGAGAGTCCCCTCCCCAAGCATTCCTGTGTGCTCCCAGTGCTCTTTCAAAATGGCAGATCCATGTCATGGAGCAAAAAAATGGTACTGCCAGCAACCTCTCATTTGCTGCACATTAGATCCTGTGTTCTTAAGTGAGATGATATTGCAGAAATCTCCCTCCTTTGGAAGCACCTTTACCTAACTTGGTTGAAATGCATAAACTCACTCCTGAGCATTCTGCAGCCCTGTACTCTGTTTGCATGCAAAACGCAGTGTATCCATTCCTAGGGAATGGCGAAAGTGCACTGCTACGTTGAGTGAAATGGTTTACCAAATTACAAATTAGACACAATGTGCCAAATTCATTATTTTAGTTTCCCTCCTGAGTAAAATTGGGGAAAAAAACGCAACCACGTCTGCTCTGCTTGGCAACTTCCAAAAACAACCTATTTTTCCCCTAATGCAGAAGAAAGCCTGTGTCATTAAAATGTGGCCATGCAAAACAGATTGATTGGCTGCCATCAGAATGATCCTGACACAGGGACCCATACAAACAATTATGATAGGAAAATGTGCCAGGCCCATTCTGATTGCCTGCTAGTAAACCGGTGGAACAGCTCATGTGATGAAGGTGGATGCGAGTCCTCTGAGAAACGGCAATTCACATATGACAAACAAATCCAGCACTAATCATTGTAGCGATAATTCATTTAATTTTACACTTGACCCTGAATTACTTTTTAGGCATTTGGAGCCTTGGGCTCAAGGATATATATGGTGGTTGGTATATGGTGAAATTTGGCACTGATCGATAAACTCACCTTGCAAACACCCACTGAATGCAACATCTTCCCACTTAACACTATTTTAACTGTGTGCGTGATAGTGGCAGTTTGGGATGCACCTTCAGAAATGGAAGAACAGAGGAAGCACATGGACTTCAAAAAGTAATTTTGATCTATTGGCCAGGGCCGGAAGGCTTGGAGATTTCTTTCTTGAACATTTTCATGACTTGAGTTGGAGGTGAAGGGGCTGCCATTCACTTTGAGCTGAAAGGGTGCTCAAGCCAATAAAGATGTAAGGCGTAGTGGTTAAGGCAAATAGTGGGATTTGTTTGTGTGTTGAGAAACATGCCTCGCAGTAGTAACACATTTATGGTCTTTGTGGTATATTTCATTAAGTCTTCAGAGATATTTTCAAAACCAGTATGAAGTACAAAGCATAATGGCATTATGGAAGAGCAGTAAGCATGGCGTTCTTGAGGATGCCCTGATAAGTAAGGACAACGTTAAGAATACGCTGCTGATTAATTATGATCAGGGAGATGGACCTGGGAACGACAGACTTTTTAATTAGAAAGGAGCCTGGTCACGGTGCAGTTTTAGAGAGAATAGTTGTATCTGATTATTAAACTAAGGCAATCGGGTAGTGCCCAACAGGCTGGTCTTTCAGGTCCGTGCCTCGGCCAGTTTGGCTGTTTCTGGGCATGTTTTATGGTCTGATGGGCTGGTTTTTACTGTTGATTTAACGGATATTAAACCAGACATTACCTCAGCAAGCTCAAATCCATGCAGTCTTCCATATCACGCGAAACACTTAAACAGTGTCTCTTTAGATGTTCAAATCTGCCCTAATTCATAAATGCCAGCCATTTAGTTAGCTATCTAATTCACTAATGGGACCCCCTTTTGTTTTGGTGTCCGGGCCTATTTGCTGTCCCAATCCGACCCTGACGGGCTTTAAGGTATATACTAAGGCTTGCTTGATGTCATTTCCTACTAAGTAAGCTCCTTGAGAAATACTGGGTGACGTGCATGAAGCAAAATTCCTCGCAAATTAGATCCAACTCTTTTAAGAAGTGGCCTCATTAATGTTTGCTGTACACAGTAAATATTTTTATCATCTCCGGCCTCATCACAAATAAAAAATACGAATCCTCAGCATAATAGTCATCAAGGTCAATAAAATATTGCCTTTTTAGATGTTAGTTGCGACTGGTTACAAAATATTCACTGTAAATATACCATCAGGGATCCTTCTTGAGAACTTCAGCAGCCTCCAGCTGAACACATTGTACATATACAGGCCTGGCAGTCCCTAAATGAGTACTCTTCTTTTGCAGTCAGTGTGAATTACACAGCCTGATGTTCGAAACAGCTGGTTGAGGGGGCTCCATTGAGTTCTGTTTCGTTCCGATGCTCCCCCAGGGATCGGGCAGTTGATCCAGACCAACGGCGGTCATGCCATTGCAACCTTCCCCTGTGCAGATCCCAACACTAAGACTCCGATGCTACCGGCGGTGCCATCTCCATTCTCCTCCCCAATGAGCCGAATCGGTGCCCACCGACGCCGACAAAAAACTTAGGTTCTAGGTTGGTTCCTCAGCCCTATTCTGAAGGGCTAAGAATGGAGGAAGATTGGGAGGGGTCGCTGGACCCTTTAAAAGACCGCCCTATTAAGATCTGAACTGGTATGAGGAATTGGGTGAGGCCAGTGGACTGAATGCCTCTCCAGATACTGGCCTGCTTTCTCTCCCTACCGTGGCTACAGAGGAGGGAGCTTCATATGCTATGGTGGTGAGAAGGGCAGCTGAGGTGCTTGACCTTTAGCTCCCTTTGGTGGCAATCAAGGCAAGCATCTTGACGGAGGGCCTGCAGCCGCATTTCTCATCCTCGGTACCCCACCTGCCCTTCAACAAGGCCTTGGCTTATGTCCCATTGGGGACCTGGTCAAAGCCCAGCACGAGGGCTCCTGGGAATAGGACAATTGCCCACAGCCATCGCCCTACACTAGGCTACCCAAATTTCTTCACCAATCACCCCACCCCTGAGAGCGTGTTGGAAAAAGCCTCTGTCACAGGGCGCATTCTCTTCTGCACCCCTAGGATAGGGAATCCAAGAGGCTGGATAGTTAGGGGTAAGAAAATCTTTTCTTCAGCCAGTCTTGCATTGCGTTCGGTGAACACTGCATACCTATTTGACCGTTACTCCCACACCCTGTGGGAATCGGTTGTGCAAGTGCTGCAACAGGTCCTGGAGGAGGCCTGAGCCATCCTCTCCCAAGCGGTATCAGACAGGAAATATGCGGCAAAGTTCGCCATTTTTTGTGGTCTTGACACAGCCGACTCACTGGGCGGGCGATTTCATTGATGGTGACTGTTAGATGTCACACCTGGCTGAGAGCTTCTGACTTTTCTGAGGATGTCAAGGCTTCCCTCATGGACATGCCCTTTGAAGGCACCAGTCTTTTCAGAGACAAGGCATACATTGTCCTGGAGCGCTTTAAGGACTCTCGGGTAAAGGCCAAGTCCATGGGTCTCTCAGTTGCCCTCTGCCCCTCTGCCTTTCGTCCCTTTCGTGGCACTGGAAGGGGCCTTCAGCCACGCAAGCCATATCTCAGCCAAAAGAATGCTCAAATTCAGCAACCTCTGTGCGGCTGTGAGTGAGGCTCATTACGATCCTGTGGGTTGGGCGGCCAGAGGTCGGGTAAGTCAGCCACCCCCGTAGGCTCAGCCTCCAAACCCTCCTAGTCCTGCCCTTCGAGAACATGAGTGGCCAGTTGGTGGCAGGATCAGCCATCACCTCCACCACTGGCAAAACATCATGTTGTTCAGGTGGGTTTTTCAAGTAGTCCAAAGGGACTACTCCCTCCCCTTTGGGACTACCCCTCCTTCCAAGCCTTCAACTCATGACTGGCTGGCAGAGGATCACCTGATTTTTCTTCAGGAAGAAGTCTTGTCTCTCATGGCCAAGGGAGCCATAGAAAGTTTTCCTGCACCAGAAGTAGGCTGTAGTTGTTATTCCCGATACTTTATGGTCCCCAAAAAAGGCCAAGGGTCTTCGCCCTATCTTAGTTCTACGAGCCCTCAACTACTTCCTCAAAAAGAAAAGTTCAAGATGCTCACTCTGACTCAGGTCTTGTCTGTCCTGAACCCAGGAGACTGGATGGTAGCGTTGGATTTACTGGATGCTTATTTTCACATTCCAGTCCTGCTGGCCCATTAGTGCTATCTGCGGTTTATGATAGGTCATGAACAGTTTCAGTTCACCGTGCTCCCCTTGGCCCTTATGAGCGTCCCTCAGGTGTTTACCTAAGTGATGGCGGTGGTCGTAGCCCATCTGCGCAGATCAGGGGTGCCAGTCTTTCCCTCTTCTCAACAACTGGCTGTTGAAAGTGGACTCATCCCAGGCTGTTGTCTCTAGCCTCCAGACTACGGCAGACCTCCTGCATTCGCTGGGGTTCACTATCAGTGTGCCACAGCCACACCTGACTATCTTACAGACGCTTGCTTTCTTCTGAGCTGTTCTAGACACCGTGCAGTTTCGGGCCTATCCTCTTGAACGGTGAATGCAGGATATTCAGACTATGATACCAATGTTTCAGCCTCTATCCTAGATTTTAGTGAAAATGACACTGAGGCTGCTGGGCCTCATGGCCTCCTGCGTCCTGCTTGTGACACATGTCAGATGGCATATGTGGGCTCTGCAGTGAGATCTTAAGTTCAGTGGGCACAGCATCAGGGGAATCTCTCCAACATGGTCCTGACCTCGGGGGATATACACATGACCTGCAGTGGTGGCTGACCAACTTCAGTTGGTCAGGGGCAGGTCCCTCTCCCCCTTCCCCAACCAAATCACACAGTAGTGACACTCCTAGGATTGGGTGGCCATCTGGGATAGTGGAGATCAGAGAACTCACCCAAACCTGTCAACTGTACTCCTTCTTATGTGGAGCTTGAGCAGCCGCAGTTGATCGCATTTGACCTTACTCCTGAAGTTTGCAAAGTTATTTTGGCGGCCAGAAGGCCCTCCACCAAGACAGTGTACGCCTGCCGGTGAAACAAATTTGTGAAAAATGTAACAGGAAGATCGATTGACCCTCTTTCTGCTTCCCTCTCTCAAGTTCTACTTTTTTTCACCCTTGCCCAGCAGGGATCTGCTCTGGTCACTTTCAAAGGGTACCTTTTGGCCATGTCTGCCTTTTTGAGGTTGCAAGACCAACCCTCATTTTTAAATCCCTTATTGTAAATAGATTTCTTAAGGGCTTTGTGCATGTGTTTCCACCAGCCTTTTCATTATGCCTCAGTGGTACCTTAATTTGGTTCTCACCTTCCTGAAGTGTGCTCCGTTCGAACCTCTGCACTACTGCCACCTCCGGCTGCTTACCATCAAAACAGCCTTTTTAATGGCAATAACATCTGCCAGGAGCGTGAAAGAATTGCAGGCTAGGTTATCCAAGCCTCCTTACCTGCCTGTCTTTCCTGATAAGTTTGTCCTTCGCACTAGGGCCTCTTTCTTTCCGAAAGTGGTAACACCATTCCACGTGAGGCAATCTGTCACCTTGCCCACTTTCTACGCTCCTTCATACACCTCTAAAGAAGAGGAGCGGCTTCACTGTCTGAACCCAAAAAGAGCGTTGTCATTCTACCTTTACCGCACTAAGAGTTCGGGTTGGACAACCAACTCTTGGTGGGGTATGTTGGATCAAAGAAAGTTTGTGCGATGCAGAAGAAGACTAACTTGCAGTGGGTACTCCTCTGCATCAAAATTAGCTAAGCTCTGGCAAAAAAGCACCCTCTTAAAGGCTCAAGGGCGCATTCCACCAGAGGAAAGGCTACTACCACAGCATTGCAATGTGGAGTTCCTGTCCTCAACGTTTATCAGGCAGCAACGTGGGCATCCCTGCACAAATTTACCAAGCTCTACTGGCTGGAGAGTCAAGTACGCAGGGACCTGACTTCCTGGTCTAACTTAACCGCAGCCCCTCCGCCGGGCATGACATTGCTTGGGTTATCTATTCAAATGTAAGGAATCTGCAATTAGATGTTTGTATCAGATCAACAAGTTACTTACCTTCTGTAACGCCTTATCTGGTAGAGACATGATCTAGCTGCAGATTCCTTACAGACCCACCCATCCTCCCTCACTGCAGATAGGATTATAAAGCCAGGGCTGTTCCCTTTCAGGGTCCTAGTTGTTCAAAACACACCGATGTCTGTGCACTTCATGGCTCCACGCTTCTGGTATGGAAATTCGTGAAAAGTAACTGATGTCAGCTCGTCGAGGTAGCATCTATATAGATGATGCAGGCGTTATAACCGCGGAGACGACGGCAACAACGTCAACGTCACATGGAGCCGACTTGCAATATCTACTGGTGCACAGGGCATTGCTTTAAGAAAAATCTTCTGGATCTAAGAATCAGCAACTAGATCATCTCTCCCAGAGAAGGTGTTGCCGAAGGTGAGCAGCGTGTCCTTTAGAGCTGTTAAAAGGAGTTGAATTTTACAGTTTCAACCTGCACTGCCAGGCTACAGGTGGAAAGCCAGCAGTCACATTTACACTGTAGTGGATGGCACAATGGGTGCTGCAGTCCCCTTATGAACCTGGGGACCCTTTTGAACCATATATATTAGAGACTTATAGGTAAATTAGATAGCACAGACACTTTACCTCTGTTTAACAGGGGTAAAGTGCTCAGAGTTCCAAAGCCAATAAAAATGTGGGGTGACCCCATGCAAAAGATGGTCATTTCTAACAATGGGTATAGTGAAAATAGATGTACGCATATCAGTGTCACCCATAGGTATGTTTTCCTAATTTGAGGAAGGGTCACTTCTGGGGGCTGTGATAAAAGGAAATGAGATAATAATTCAGTGACTCTGTAATTAGTGTTCCTATGCTTATTAAAGTTGAGACAGGTAAAGGAGCAGTTTGTAGGGGAAAGAGGGACTACTAATGGAATAGATTGTTTTGCAATGTGAAATTTCTCCTAGGTTCACATGCTTTGCATAATTCTACTATCTAGTGGTAGGGCTGCAAGTGCTACGAGCTGGCAGAGAAAGGGAGGTGTCTTTGTTTAGAGAGAGAATACATTAATTAAGAACATCTGAATCAACTTAGATGTTCCAGTACAAGTGTATGTACTATTAGTATGTTTCCTTAACAGTGTAATCCCTCCGCATATAACTACAAGTAGCATAAAAGGCATACGGGGGGGGTGGTCTATGGTTGAATAGATAAATGCTTACCTTTCTTTGAATGTATAGCACAAACATGTGTATGCCTCCATGGTGAATAGATTGGCGGAGAGTATTAAAATAAATATCTACAACCTTGTTGCTTATGGAAAATGCCATACTTTAAAGCAAGGGAAGGTATTTGAATTGCAGGTCCCGCCGGCTCGGAGCTCCTTTCAGCGGTTATCTGAATTTGTGGCCTTCGCAAATATCTCTAAAATGTCGTGTAGGCTAGCTCATTTGGGTGGTCTCGGACTGTTTGTCCTCATTTTGGTGAGTCATTTGATGTTGAGATTCACATACCATGTGTGATTTTGAAATTTTGACACCAGGTCATGTGCCCATTGCATTGTCGTCAGGTGTTCCTGGAAATTCGTTTACTAATTTAATAATCATGAATGCAGGGTTGAGCAGTTGATATTTAATGTCCCATTGTCTCAGCGTGGAAAATAGCAACAAGAATGTTTTCCTTATGTTGTTTTCCGAATAGTACTATGCTGGAGTGGGAATTTAGCGACCAATGCACTAGTCTGTTGTTGCTGTAGAGGGCAGGCGATGATTGGTTAAGGATGATTTCCTGTCACAGGATTTCCTGGCCTGATCTGTTGTGCCCCTTGGAATCCGAACTACACCCAAAAATGTAAAGACATTCTTGACAGCCGATCTTTTAAGGAGTTTTTTATTTTGTCTTTGTCTAGTTGTTCTGAGATTCTGTAGAAGCGCATGCCTATTGCCTAGATGGTTTTCCAAATCTGTTACTTATTATTTCAAAGACAAAATGTCTTGGCCGAAGTCCTTAAGGTTTCCTTGCTATTGCTCATGTTCATTTAACTGCCTTTCGGCTGTTTCCAGGTGTTTATGAATTTTTGAGAAATTAGTTCTTATTAACTGTACTTTTGAGGTCAGTTCTGAGTCAAGTTGTCAAATTTGGCTATTTCCCATTACAAATATCTCCTTATTTGCAGAGAATGTGATCTCTGCCATTTTCATTTAATTGTGTTTTGGTGTGAATCATAGGCCAGTCAGTGCTTAAGAAATTAGAAGTTGGCACGCTGTGTGAGTTGACGACTCAACATACCGGAATTACTTCAGTAGTAGTTGGCGGAGTACGCTCTGGCAGATGTCTGTTCTTGGTCATCGGAGCCAGTGTCTAATGTAAACATCTGAAGTGGTTAGGAATATGTATCCCAGTTAGTCCTTTGTGTATCGTGATGCTTACAAGTGGAATAGAAGGAGTTTCATGCTGAGTTTTCCAGAGATATCAATTGGTAAATCACTAGCTCAATTGTCTCTCTCTTGCTCAGTCTATCAAACAACAGCGGTGCTACTCTGATGAGTCCATATCTGGGCCCTTGCCCCAGTATTCATTCTGCTGCTCAGGGTGCCCACACTAGTCTCAGGTAGAGTTGTGTATATGTAATATCAATCATTGCGGAAATGTCCATAATTTCCCTTAAAACAGTTGCTTCCAGAACCCCTTGTACCTCATATCTCTGTAGAAATATCTCCCTAATTGTTCATCCTTGAATTCCTTGGGGAATCTAATAGAACAGTGTTTCAGCATAGTCTTTGAGTTCGCTATTAAAGTAAGCTGTATTTGGGAAGTTAATTGCCATAAGCAATGCTTCTGCGTGTTGCGCTGGCCTTGGCAACGTCGGAGACCTACTCTCAATGAGTAGGCCATGTAGATCATCAAGTGGGGTATGCTGACACGGCCAGGAAATGTTGGCATAGATACCTGCGAAGGGGGGGGTATAAAAGTCCCGTATGCCCCCGAGATCCCACTCAGGATGTGTAGGGCGCTCCCACATGGGGGCACATGGCGAGGCCTGGAAACCTGGGAACAGCAGGGGTTGGCGACCATAGGTGGCTTGTATGAAAACGGCGCGTTGATGCCCTTTGACATTCTGAGGGACCGATTTGAACTACCTGGAGGAGACTTCCTAGTCCATGCGGCGTTATCGGCAGCGATCCGTAAGCATTGGGAGCTGGGCATGACTGAGCCGCCTATGGCCATGGGCTGTCAGTATGTGGTAGTAGCCGCGGGGACCGTCAAGGCTATCACGTGCCTTTATCGGTGTATAACTGTGGAGGCTTTGACCCCTCTCCTAGCTCTGAAAGTGAAGTGGGAGGCGGACTTAGCGACAGAGATCCCTGATGCAGCGTGGTCTGGCATTGTGGAAAGGGCCTGGAAAGGGACGCGCAACGCGAGGTTTCAGCTGGTGCATTTCCACATCCTTCACAGGGCTTATCTGACCCCTGATAAATTACATAAATATTTCCCAGCCCACTCAGCGGCCTGTTCGCGTTGTCCGGCGGAGTTGGCTGATTTTCAACACATGTTTTGGTCCTGTACGGCACTGGGCTCCTTTTGGCAGGGGGTGGTGGAGCTCTTGCGGGAGATTACTGAACGGGATTTACAGCCCTCAATGGCACACTGCGTCCTACATTGGTTTCCACACACCTCAAAGAACAAAATTACTAGCACATTTCTGGACCTGGGGCTGCTCCTAGCGAAGCGTACCATAACTTCACAATGAAAGGCGACTAGGGGTCCGGCTGTAGAGAAATGGAAGGCGGAACTCAGTAAATGGGCCCGCTGTGAAGGGGAGGTCCGATTGCAAATGGCACTTAGATCAGGTAATGAGCCAGCTTCGGAGAGGGCACGGGCCTGGGAAAGGTTGGTCCTGGAACTCACACTTACAGAGGCCGACAACGAAGAATCCCCCGCACATAGTCCTGTACCTCAGGTGGCATAGTATAGGCTGCCATTTGTTGAGAGTCTACACCCTAGATTGCTACCCCTCTCACGTGATGACTGCTGACACTTTCTGCCTACTTCTGATGGTCTGCTTCTGGCTAGAGCTGCCGATGGTGGGTTCCAGTCCACACTGGTAGTACTCCGACACGCCTGGGGAGGGTGGGGGGGGGGGGCTGTGGGGCATGGGCTTCGGGTGGTTGGTTTTCTTGTTTGCAAGGGTGGGGGAGGTTTGAGGGGGGTGGGAGGGTGAGGAAAGGGATATAGGTTTGAGTTTGGAGGTGAGTGGGAGATGCTTGTAGGAGATGTAGGTTGAGGCCTCTCAGGACTAATGGAAATAGTCACCTGGACACTTGCAGCCGATTTATGCACCACTTTGGGCAAAGGTAGACTCCACCGTATATGTAATTGATGTGAGACAGTGGGTATGAGGGGATGGATTTACTGATGTTCTTTGTCACATTGTCATCTTCTATGTGTATAAAACAATAAAAATTTGTAAAAAAAAAAAAAATCAAGTGGGGTATGCTGCCAGTTGGCTTAGGTTTGACATAGTCCACCTGCTAAATGATCAGCGCAGAGCCACACTCTATTGCTTTTATATTAATGAGGGGAGGTCAGTCGAGGACATGCAGTCTCGAAGTCAATGCCTTGGCTGTAAGTCAGCTGCTGCACATGCTCCTCCATTCTGTGCTGGGTCAGGCTCTGCTTACGTTCTGCCTTCCACCCTCTTGCGCAGTGTTTACTTCTTAATTTATTTGTAGAGCTGTATATAGCGCTAACTAATCCTGGAGGTATCAGAGTGCTTTACATAGATGGGAACATATGAGTAGATCCAAATAAATAGGAAAGGGTGAATACACAACATACAGTTGGTCAGATATGGATTATATATAAAAGAAAAATTGTAATGAAGCGGTTATCAGAGAACAAAAAACACAGATACACGTAACGGTGTACACAAAGAGTAGTGGGGGTGGGGAATTGAGCCTGTAGTTCAATTATTTCAAGTCCCACATACCGGCTGCCAATATGTTAACACCAGGTGTCCCTTTCAAGTCATCTTGACACACTCCGGTCGGGGTCGCGGTATTGCATCACCAAGGGCCGGTATCGCTCTCCAAGTTGAAGTAAAGTGGCCTGAGAGGGCCAGTAGATGGGTACAAAATGGCTGTCTCGCACATACCATCCTTAGCGATAAGATGTAGGCGAGGTTCCTGAGGGGGAAGTCCATCGTGAGGCATAAATCAGGCTGCCGATCCTTGACAAAGACAGGCTGCATGCGACGTTCCTGCATACGAATTTTCACTGCCAAGATGGAGGGCTCCGCCCGCGGTCCCAGTCCCATAGACCTTTATCAATAAATGGTGGCATGCAGATCCAGTAAACCACAAATCATGGGAGTTAGCCAACTTCTGGGTGCTGGATTGCATGGAAGGGCAGTCACGGGGGTGAGAGGGTGGTAGACTGGAACTTGTTGCTCTCTCCCGTTTCGTTTGGGGATACAAGGGCGGCAGTATCTGTGTTCTCTCGCTGCTTAGTCTGGGGAATGCGTCTTGGGCGCCAAGGCAGCTGCTCCGGGAAGCGTATTCAGAGGCAGTCGTAGCGGGAAACAGAGTAACCGTGGCCATTTTCTGAAGGTAGGTGACGGCCAAGGATTACACCAGAAGGGTGATCCCAAGCCCATCTGCTTTTTCGCAGCTCAACCGTGCATTCGGCCATCTTACTAGGTTTCCACTGGCAACAGTCTTTCTTGATTTTGTTTGCTGCTGTAGCCAACTTTATCTCTGTCGGCAAAGCATTGGAGCGGCCCGGGATGATCACAGGATCGTAACCTTCAGATCCCTGGGAGTGGTGGTGGCGGCTTGATAGCGGGCTTTTCACAAGGATTTTTCACCAAAAGGCGATTCCCTAGCCAGGGATCTCTCCCCGCCGGAGCTCCTTACCCGTCGACCATCTTGATATTACCATCTTAGTGTGTCCTTTGGTTTCAGAATCTGCTCAGTGTATCTGAGGCATTGTCCTATGTTGCTGGATGGCAGCCATATTCCTAGTGCCGGCTTGTGTAACTCTTTTGCGCTGGTTGCATCTTGGTTGCTACATAGCATTGCCGACTCCTCACATAATTTTCTTTATTTATGGTTGCCTCCTACTTAGGAGAAAGTATAAAGGAGTACATCTACAGCAATAATTCTAATATGTGACCTGTAATACACTCAGAAGGGCTTGTGTATTAATGTTCTAGAGTGAAAAGTCTCTCGTTCTCTTTGGACCTTTTCAGTTCACGCACAATACTACATAAACTTCCTGTGCATATGTGAAAAATATGAAGCTTATTTTTCAGTGGACATTTTAGACTGCAGTCCTTAGACACCACCATTTTTGTGGCGTGATAGAATGTACAAGCAAATACACTTAAGAAAATTATTGAGAAGGAATGTTTACTATATTTCTTGAGAGTGTTGTTGCCGAACCCCCATTTTTTTGTTTCTTAGTGGGAGAGGTGTGGCTCAATGGCCAGAGCGTCTGACTCCGGAGCACAGGGCTCATGGTTCAAGCTCCAGCGGCAGCTGAGCTCAGCATAATGTGGCTCTGGGCAGTAGCTCACTTAATCTCCCCGATGGCCCCCAGCACCTGGATACCCTTAGGGGTGATAAGTTGCGCTTTACACATCTGGAATTACTATTATTTGTTTTCCACTCCAGCATGCTTAACAGTTTTATGGGCCCACTGAGGGTACTCCCATGTTAATCAACTGTGACCCCAGAGCTTGGCTTTGAGGATGAGGAAGCACCCAAGGTGCACTCCTGTGTATGAAAATGGCTGCTGCCCTGTCTCCATGGGCAGGGGAGACTGTCTGTGTTGGTAGCATACATTCTTATGAGAAGAGATGGGCCTTTTTAAGTGTGGCTTCCCCTGTGTAGAAGGACAGTTCATTCTCCCTTCACTTGAGACTGTTAACTGCATTATGAATGGGGCATGCTTGACAAGTGCAGTTGTATGTTTGAGTACATTTGTGGTTGCGTGTTAGGTTTGCGAGTGATGAGTGCAGGGGAGAGTCTTTTGAACAGTGTATGTAGTATGTGTAAGTAGCAGCCCACATCTATGCCATACATGGAAGTTTTCCCTTTCCTTCTGTACCAAAGATGGTTGTTCGTGTGGGTGGGTGTAGCTTGACACCATATTCTTTGGAGTAACTGTAGTGCCTTTGCCAGAGCATTGACAATTCCTGCCATGATCTGCATCACTGAAAATGTGGGCCTGCTGTCTAGAGGTAGTAAGTATTCTTTCTGGGCCAATTCAAACTGCCCTAATATGGAGGACACTGCCATGATCGCAATATCCACCAAGCACACTATGCCCTTGTCTTTCCAGACATGGTGGTGACCACCACCCACCTTTCAGGTTCAAAAGATGCTCTGCTATGATTTCCCGTAAGTATTGGGTCTCTAAAACAGTTCTTTGTTCTAAGATTGTTCATCCAAAGATGAAGATCCATGCCAGTGCTTGAAATGGGCATCACTGTAAGCATAGAGTCTTTCTTGACTGTAGCTTCCCTAACAGGCTAGAATAAGCCTAGTCCTAGATTCTCGTGCTGCTGTGACCGATATGCGAGGAGAAAGCCCTGCTTATCTGTGGTATGCGATTTGGATGTTCTGTGATTTTGTTTGCAATTATCAGAGCCTTGTATGTTATCAGCTTGTATGATTATAGCTACTGGGTGAGTTAATTTATTCCCTTGCAAACGCAGCTGAGGTTTTTGAGCTACAACAGAATAATTGTGAACCAAGAAAAGCTATTTGGTACTTGCTAAAGTCAAGGAGGTTTACACCACCAGCATTTCTGTTCTGTTGTACTCTACGTATAGCAATTCTTGCTCTTATTTTCCTTCCAAATTGTCTGAAACGGTTTGCTCAAGTATAACACAGAGCTATTCTGTTAATTAAAAGGAAAGCATTTGAAGCATTTAACTGATAATATGAGCAATAAATGTTTTGATGACTTCAATCCTACCCCACGAGAAAACAGAGATAAGGGCCATTCACGTATTGACATCCTTCTACATATTTGATGTGATGGGTTGGTCAAAGGAGACCACATTCATTTGATACGACTTCTGTCCAGAGTAAGTTTGAAGGTTTAATTTCTGACTTATGATTTAGGAAGTAACCTGACACATCATATAATTCTTCATTGAACCTTGAGACTGATGGGAGGGTTTGTTCCACATCCCAGATAAAGAGTATAATGCTGTTGGTGTAAGTCAGTTTTAAAGGATCTTGCCTATTTCGAGCCCTTTGATATTTCTACCATTGCTTATGTTGTATCAGAGGTACTGGGACAGAATAAACGGCAACAAGGACATGAGGCATGTATGCTGCGCCCTCTGCAAAGAACAGAGTAATCAGCCAGTTTACCCTAAGTCTAGGGTATAGGATCATAATGGCTCTGAGGAATTCGGGGCCAAATAAGTACTTTGATAGGACCCACTTAAGTTCCAAGAGACCCTGTCTACATCTTTATTAGTGTCTAAGCGCCATGGCAGAGACTTTCAGTGATACAGCCAAAAAGCCTACTTTTCCGAAATTCTGCTCGAGTTGGCTGTATGAGTTTGACAGTAACTTTAGTGAGTCTCATTTCCAAAACATTTGTATCCATCTTACTATCAAAGTATAACATCGAAATTGGTCACTAATTAGCTTGATTGGCATGGTTTTTCCCTTCTTTGGGACTAACTATTGCTGTTTCTTATATTGTACCTATCACTTTACCTTTGCTTTATGTAGTGCAGGTGCTAACATTGAGACAAATGTTTTCTAGAAGTTTGGATTATGTCCCTTTAAACCTGGGATTTTGTTTGGTGCAGTCGTGATGAGGCGATTAACTCTATTAGAGACGTTTCTCCAATTTAGTGGAGCCAGAATTATCACTTTGTGGCTTCAAATTGCGATGTGGATCTTTTATGACATTTCATTCGTATTGTCTTCTTGGGTCCTGTTTATCTCATCTCATGTGTCTTTGTGTACTGATAGAAAGACGATTCAAT
Organism: Lissotriton helveticus; assembly: GCF_964261635.1. Taxonomy (NCBI): domain Eukaryota; kingdom Metazoa; phylum Chordata; class Amphibia; order Caudata; family Salamandridae; genus Lissotriton; species Lissotriton helveticus. The sequence goes on along the minus strand of NC_136070.1, from coordinate 959,717,595 downwards.
CTTTCATAATGTCCAAATGAATTTCTATTTAATTACTCAGTATGTTAATAGCGTTTAACTCAGTTATGTCTTTTGTTATGCTACAGTGCTTGGTGCAGAATCTTACCAATATGTCACTGAGTTGCTATATTTTATCTTTCTATTTGGGAGAGATCAGTACAGGGAAACTCATCTCATTACAAGTTAAACACTTTTTGGGTAATTAGCAGGAAGTCAATCCTATTGTGTTTGTTTAGGGGTTGAAAAAATGTGATGTCTATATTGGCAGGATTATGTAATTGACAAAAAGCTTTCAAATGAAGGTTTGAGTCCAAGTATTTGGGAAAAGAGTATATGCTTGAATTAACTGTCATAATTTGGATCTAAATGTATATTGAAATCTCTACCTCAGAGACTCTAGGCACAGCAGTGATTTTCTCCTAAATGTGCTTCTAGAAGGCAGGATCATTTTCAGTTGGACCGCACATCACTAGGGCCCATATGCATGAACTCATTTTCCCATAGACACAGAATGGGATAAAACCCTTTGATGCATACGGCCCTAGGACGCATAATAGGATATGAGTTCTTAGGAGATGTGCTCTGTTACTATCCTTTGAAAACCCCTCCTAGTAAAAAACCCCAACATCTGTTTTTTTTAAAATTAGTATTACAATGGCAACCCAATTTCTATTATGTGAGGCAATAGTGCATCCTGAGCCCAATTACAGTATACATTTGCTCTTTTCTTAATCCTCCTGTAGTTTCCTGGGTGCTTATAATATTCCATTATACGTCTTGCTAAATACTACATTGTTTTTCCTTTTTACAGTGTGGATTAACCCTTTGTCATTTTAACTTTGCATTATAAATTGTATGTAATGAGTGTTACAACAATGTGGTGTTTGTGTATGTCTCGAAGCTTTTGCACCTGCTGGTAAAGGTGGGGCCGTGTATGTCTTGAACGATGAATAATGTATGTTCTGAAGCTTATTGCCTACACAGTGTTATTTTTGTGTAAGTTTCAGCTACCAGAAACGAGCACACAGTGGTAGAAAAACCGTATCCGGTATAACCCATACTGACTCGAGAAGACATCTCCTTTTTTAATACTTTATTCATTGTTTATAACATTCAACAAGAAAATAAATAGCACTAGCTCTCATCATATAACCATCTGTCAAGCATTGCCAATCATTGAAACTCAATATTCGTACAGTATGTATTGCTTACGTATATCACAGGTACACATTTCACACATAACGTACATAAATATTAGCAGCGCAGGCCTGTTACATCATATTCTTTTGTATTCTAGTAATCTTTTGATTGGTATTGGGTTTGTGAGGAAGTTTCCACATAGAACGGATTAGTATTGATAATTGTCCTGTAAGTTTGAGAGAAACTGTGTATTTTATGTGGAGACCCAGGGAGCAGTGCTAGCGGTCAACATACGGAAGGGTACTCTGGGAGTATTGTTTTTAAGGTATTGTGTACTTTTATGTATAAGAATACAACTAGGAGGCAAAACAGTGTCTCCTTTTCTTTCATGCTCTCCAGACCTCTGAGGTTTCCATCTCCAGACAGCTCATAGTGCTGCTAGTGCTAGAGGATAAGGCGTGGCCACCTCCTCTTAAGCCTCCAGTTGTGTTATTCCTGGCATGATATTAGCCCAAAAATGTGCAAACTGGAGTGAGTAGGTGTTATATGGTAGTACAGTTCTAGTTTAGGAGCGGACAAGCTCCCCACATCGTACGGCAATATGAGTATGCTTCAGCTTACCCTGTCTGTCTTCAATGCCCAAATCAGTTTGAACATCTGGAATGATAGCCTTTTGAACAAGCATTGGCATAGCCAATAGGTCTCGCCTTTGGGACAATTTTGAAACAAGAGACAAAGAAATAATGTGTGTTTTTGTTGTTCGTGAGATATCTGTAAGCAAGAGCGAGAATTAGATAGTGTGTGTTATATTGAGCGTGAATGTAGGATATATTAATTGAAATAGAGGATGAGTGTGTGGGTAAATGAGATAAGAAAATAGATAAGGTAGAAGAGTAGAGCCTGAGAGAGAAAAAGAGTAGCTTACCGGAAAAAATAAATGTGAAAATATGGTAATTAGAGGCCTATATTAAAAGAAAACTAGACATAGCTTTTAATTGTTGTGCCTCATTACAGCAGGGCTGTCTCCATTCTGTAGCTCCGTGTAAACATGTAAAAGCTTAAACAATTGACATTGAAGTGAGATAAACAGAGACAAAATAAAGTCTACTGACCCACAAAGGTTAACTGAAACCTGCGCCTCCACACCAAATGTAGTCCCAGAATTTTTTATTTTACTGTTTGTAATAATTTTCTCCCTAAAACGAAAAGCCTTTAGACTTTGCTTGGGAGTTTTTTATACCTCTCCGTCCTGATTAATGGAAGTAACCATGCTGCACAACTTAAAATTTGTAGGGTTTTAAGTAGCTTGTGGAGCAAAACAGAGCTACAAAAAGCACCCACATTCTCTCCTCGGACGCACTTTTAAAAAAAAATTGTAACATTAGTTTGTTCAGCTCCTGGAATGCTTTCTGGATGGAGAAGGGCCAGGAAAAAACTGAGAACTACCCAATCCTTTCACAAGTTTGTGTGGTTCTAATGGTGCGATTCCACCTGTAACAATCAGACACGCTACACCGGAACTGTCCAAACCTGCCTGTCTGGTTTTGTTGTTTTGTTGTTTTTTTTTTGTTTGATCTTGTGTTAGTTAACACCTTTTGTTTTTACATATAATATACTTACTTTATATTTATATGTGAATAACCGGCAGTTCCTGCAATACTAAAGTTTGACAAAATAACCACTAACGAAGCCAAAAGCCTGGCACCCATTGCCAGATCTATAATTGCTTGTTTTAGTCAGAAGAAAGTATTGTGCAGAATTTAGTTTGAATTTGTTTCTACACGAAGCGTGGGGAGAAAAAAAAAGAAAGAAAAAAAAAAGTTCCCGGGCTCTGTACTATTGCATCACATTTTAACCAAGTATTTTTGTAATTGTTTTATGTGCATTTTTGTTTGGTGGCGTTATCACCACGGTGCAATTTCCCCAACCATCATGATTGTAGGTGTATACAGAGGCTAGAAAAAAGTGAAATGCGTCCAAAAATTGGTGGGGGAGAAAATCGAGACGTGGTGACTGATTAGGAGAGGGCCCAGGAAAGCTTTGGTCCCTGGCAGCGCTAACACTTCTGCAAGTGGCTTTCCTTGTGTACAGATGCGGCCTTCTCAGCGGCACATGCTGGGAATCCTTCCACCACCTCGAATGCAGCTTTGGAGCACAGCTCTTTGTCCGTCATGTTTTTGAATTTTCACACAGAGCCTATGTCAAGCCACTTAAAAACCGGATTCTTCTTCCTGCTAGGGACAGATAAACAGAATGCCAACCACGGAACTGGCCTCTAAGTCTCACTGATGCCCATGTAATACCACCAGAGAGCAGTCGCTGCTCGCGTTAGACGAAACTGAAGGCGTGAGAGGAATTTTAATGTATTATTTTTTAGACGGAAAAGAAGGAAGAGATCCCACAGGCTGTAGTTAACATGTCCCAGCACACGAAGCCACGGAGTCATAGACAGAGAGGGTGCAGCAGCATAGACTAAGGATAAACAGCCTAACGCCCCATCAATGGGCAAGCGTAGGATGTTACAATTCGGTTCTGGTAGTATAGTAAGGACACCTATTTGTTGTGCTCATTATGTACATGCAGAAGAAGGTGGCGTACAGTTTGGCGCTGACAGTGCAGCAAGGACAGACAGGGCTCACTATGACCAGTAAAGATGGACAGACAGCGCCTATACTCACCATGGACAGTTAGACATAGGGCAGGTAAAAAAGTTTAAACAAGAGCGGCAGCGAATGCGACCGTGCTTTGTTTAATTAGTAACATGAGCCAAGATAAGGATAAGGGAGGAATGCAGCTGGCACAATGCGCGCCACTGCTCGCTCCCGAGACCCCTAGGCCAGGGGAGGGAAAGTTTAGAGGGAAGGCGGGATATGCCTTTGGCCATTTGCGTGCTTTCATTATTGAAAACCACATGCAAAGGCCAATGGAATGCATGGGAGGAGGCCGACCCACACGGAGAAGCCTCTTCGAAGTCTGAAGTAGAGCACCGCATGCGCGCTGCGCTAGGCGAGACCTAAAAATGTCTTACAATGACTATTGGTATATTAAAAATAGATAAACTAGCTTGTGGACAGTGAGCAATTTTACACTTGCGATACAACCCACTAGCGACATGAGGGAGTTAGAGCTATTTGCCAACACAGCCAATATGGGTCTCTGCAAACTTTGATTCCCAAATATCTCAATCTTTTGTTCGATTTAGAGGGAACTTCAGGGTTGCCATTTGACTTTAAAATCATAACAGGATGTCCTGGAGTATCAGAGTCTGGTTTAATGCATGAGTTTCTGACATTGGTTACTTGTTAGCGAGTTTGATCCCCCTCTCTGAGAGGCATTCCTGAATTGCATTCAAAAGTGGTTAAACTGCTAGTCCATGAAGACAATGAGACATTCCGGTCTGGTTCCTCTCTGGTTTGAAGAAGGCCTGACTGTTTAATTCTGGCTGTACAAGAAAAAGCGCAGCTAGGTTTATGCCTGGGTTAAATTGATTAACTGTTTCATAGATTCTGAAGTTACATGTTGTGAATCTAACTTGCATGACCTCAGACTGGTCTTAGATCACCAAGAAGAGGAGCTTTGTTAGGATTTTAATTGATTTCAGTGTCCGTGTTTAAAAGCAAACTTGGCCTGTAAGGTACATGCCATTTCAGCTTGGTCAGGTTGGAGTATTGTGATTAAAAACGCTTCTGTACGAGGTGGTGGAAGAGATTGCTGGTTATAAGCTTCTTCTAGCTTGATCAGAATGTGTGGGGCCAGGATATCTATGTGAGTTCTGTAGAAATAGATTGTTAGGCCATTAGTGTGTGACCATTTGGCTGGTTTTTGATTGTGATTTATATTCCTTCTTCTGATATGCGCTAATATGGACTTATGAGCATTAATGTTTTCTGTATTCACATGTTGTGCATTATTCTATCTAGTATCTAGTACAGAAATAGGGAAAGCTGGAACTTCCATATTTTCTTCCTGCTTTCCATCCATTACCCTCTACCCTCCCAATATTCCCCTCAAACTACCTGTACACTTTTGCCTGGGAATCAAACATTAGGTGTTGATAGTCCTCCCACTATGATGTCAGATGTATGACCACAATGCCCTAGTGCATAGTTGCCATCTTCAGATTTTACTACTCTACAGTGAGAACAGTGATGAAACTGTTGGCATGTATTCCACTGATCTCATTTGCTAGACTCCACTTGAGAACAGTCCAAGAATAGCTTCAAGGCCAATGGTCACAGACATTGAGGGGACTGGAAGAATCTATTGCCACAGAGAATGTATGAAATAGGCGGGAGAACTAGAGAGTAGCCAGTTAACAGCTTGGATTAGGATCCTCTTTAAACATTAAAAGGTTGAGATACATTTTTAGGAGAAGCAGAAAAGAGTTAAGTTAACAATTATTGCTAAGACGTGTACGCTTCCAAGTTTATGTTGAGTAAAATAAGCATGGAGAATGGGTCATAATCAATTGAAGAATAAGATAAAACCCCTAAATCCTATGGTCTGCCTGTGCCTTGCCAGTTAGACATCCCTAAAGGAACATCAAATTCCATTCATTAGTGTACTACATGGGCAACCTTGAGGAAAATTAACCAGTGCTAAAGCATAGGAGCTGCATTGCTTAAAAAGACCTGGAGGCTCACACTTCTAGATAAGAAACATAGGTGTACAGTCCACGATGAAAAGAATTTTATAATGGGAAATGTGTCCAAAACACTGAAAAACACTGAAAACGGAGCAATTGGGATTCACTGCTCAGCAAATGTTCAATCCATTTTTGGGAGAAAAGTGGACCGGGGATAATTTAAGAAAATTATCCCCGGTTCCCACCTTATAGTACCCGTAACAAACAGTGCGATGCAATCCCAATATGCAGCTCATGATGAGCTGCCGTCTGTGTCCGAGGAGGTCAATACAAATATCTCTGAAGCCCTCAGTATTTTGGACAACATCAAGTGCAACCCCCCCTGTTCTCTGTTTCCGCATATAGGTGGGAAATGGTCACCAGGTTGTGTCAAATTTGGCAACTCTGTCCTGAACTATTGCAGTGAGTTTTTCCCGTGGCATAAATCGACCACACCTTCCCCCACCATATGTTAAGTGAGGATGCCTGTGGCTGCTTCCACATCTAGGCCATGCTCAATCTCGCAGCCATTAGGAGATGGAAAAATAGCCACCCCTGAGGAGGAGTTGTAGAAAAGTGTCTATCAAACCCCCGGTTCTCCCCGGAGGACTAAGAGTGGATCGTGTGTCAGTAAATCACTAGTGTCAGCAGGCATGTCCACCATGTGTGTAGGAAAGGGCCACATTTCCCGCACCCATTCCATCACAACCCCGAACATCTTGTTGAGTTGTACGGGTGTGATGTACCAGCATGTTAGAACTTTGTAGGCATTCTCTTTAAATTGGGGGCAGATGGAAGATCTGGAGGCCCTCTGCCAGACAGCTCCCCATGTTTCGTCTGAGATGTCTATGGCCAATTCCCTTTCCCATTGTGTCACGTAGTGTGTACTTTTTTAGGGAGGGGGGGTAAGGTTCAGGATGTATCAATATAACCATGAGGTGCCTTTACGGCGAGTGTTGTTGAGGTGCAATGTTTTGATCCGTGTTTCCTCCCTTTGCATAGCTAAGGGAACGGAAGGCCTTCTGGCCCAATGTAATGCTTGGCTGATCCTGTTGGTGTCCCATCTGGTAAGGGCGTATATTTTTCAAGAAGATCCCCCGCCTTGTCCTAAGGTCCCATCTCTGTAGGATTCTCTCAAAGTGGGGGATTGGCCCTAAAGGAACCTGGGTTTGTTGCGCCCGGTGGGAAATCTCGATTATTAGCCAGGGGAGTGAGTGGAAAAGGGTATATTGGGAATGCTCGTCTCTCCCACACGACTCACCAGTGAGCCAAAAGGGTGGCAGTGGGTGCGCCCACCCAAGCTGCTGCTGGCAGCTACAAAGGCCCATCTTGGGGGACCAGTGAGAAGGCTTGTTCCGCTTGTACACAAGGCTTGCCATCGGGGTTGTTATTCCAATCAAGTGAGGGACTGAGTTGTGCCGCTAATATGTATATAATGGCATTGGGAAAGCTCTAGCCTCCCTCGATTGCAGATTTGCCCTCCCAACCAAAGTTGAAAATGTTGGTGCAAATCAGTGTCTGTGTTGTTGTAGGGAATGTAAGGGGGAGGGTTTGGATTACATATATTAGTCAGGGCATGAAGTACATTATAAGGTAATTAAGTCGGGCCAACCAGGAAATCTCTAGCTACCCCCACCTAAAGTTCTTTGAGGAGGTGAGCAGAGGAGGGATATTTCTTTTATAGACAGCGCTTGCGCGTCAGGAGTTGAATCCCTAGGTCTGGTATTGTGGACATAGCCCATTGGAAACGGCCCTTCTAAATGGGTCCCCGGAGACTGCCCTGTGGGTCTGCCGTCCAAATGCCCTGTGAATTGGAGAAATCGATATTGAAACTCAAAGCTTGAGCAAAATGATCTCAATCCCTCATCAATGCTGGGATGGTTGTATCTGGATCAAAGTCAAAACAGAATTTGTCTTCCGTGATGATGCCATTAACTGTGGGGTTGTTCTGGATCTTGGCCACTAAGGGTACTATAGTCAGGGCAAACACAAAGGGGAACAAAGGACACTCCTGCCGCAGTCCTTTGTGCATGTAATGACAGAAGAAAAGGTGGTATTTATTTTGAGTTTGGCAGAGGGGTTTTTAAAGTTTGCTTGAATGAAAGTTTTCATCTTGTGGCCTAGGCAAGCCTTATCCAGTACTTTCAACAGGTATGTTCAGTCCTCTCTGTCAAACACCTTCTCGGTTTTGAGAGAGAGAAGGGTCACCAGCTCCCGTCTCCATTTTGCCTCCTCCATAAGTGTGACTGCCAGTCGCATATTGTCATTAGCCTGTCTATTACGGAGGAAAATCGATTGCTGGAGGGCAATGAGGACAGGCCAGATATACTGGAGCCGAGCCACGAGTATCAACACATGAAGTTTCACATTACAATTTAATTGCGAAATAGGCCTGTACGAAGTACAATGCCATTGGGGGTTTGTCAGGTTTCAAGAGGAGGGTGAGATGGGACTTTAGCATTGTGTCCATGATTACTCCCAATGACAGGAAAAAGTTGAACACCTTCATTAGGGTTTCTAATAGTAGGGAGGCTTATGCTTTGTAAAATTTGTCTGGGTCCCCGGGGCCTTGCAGGATAGGAGGTTATTGATTGCTACTCGGTTGTCGTCAGGAATAATGTCCTTTTCTAGTAGGTGTGACTCTGCCTTCCTGTCAAGAGGCGCGTAGTCGTGGAGCTAGACACCTTGATACTGCCCATCGAGGTTTTGGGCTTGGTTGAGCGCTGAGTAATATTGGTGAAAGTCAGTGCTAATGCACGCCGTCTTTTGTTGTAGCTGGCCCTCTCTTGTTGTAGCTGGCCCTCTCCCTCCTCGATGTCCCTGATATGGTTACACGTTGATCATATATGTATTTTATAAGCCAAGAGTCTGACTGGCTTGTCTCCTAGTTCATAGTAGGTTTGGTTGATGTAGAGAAACTTCTTGGCTGCTTCCTCCATTCGCATGTGCTTGAGTTCGCACCTGAGCTATGGGAGATCCCGTAGGTGTCAAAGTTAAAAACAGTGCAAAAGTTGTTTAAAAATATTGACTGCATCTGTCTAGTAAACAGGTCTACATGTTTCAGCCGGTGTGATCAGTGGGATCTCGGCCTTCCTCAGGACCTAGATGAATATTGCTACTACGTAATCCATGGTGATAAAGTGAAATTATAACAATACACTTAATAGTGCTATCGAAACGCATACAATCAGTTTCCTCAGTTTTGGTGGTGTTGAGTAAGACGCCTTACCTCACCTGGCAGCAGCTCAGGACAGGAGGCACCGCTCTGTCTATCGGTACCGTGCGGTCCCGGCTCTTGAAGGTCGGGGAAACCGACGGACAGAGTGGTGCCTCCCGTGATGAGCTGCTGCCAGGTGATGTGAGGCGTCTTACTCGTTATCTACGGGTATGACCAACATATCGCAACACCACCAAAACTGAGGAAACTGGTTGTATGCGTTTCGATTGCACTACTAAGTGTTTTATTATCATTCCACTTTGCAGTAGCAATATTCATCTAGGTCCTGAGTAAGGCAGAGATCCCACTGGTCACACGGTCCGAAACATGTAGACCTGTTTACTAGATAGATGCAGTTAATATTTTTAAACTGCATTTGCATTGTTTTTAACCGTGACACCGAGAGTTAATTAATAAAGGTTAGTTTCTCTTGGTAGCCAATTTTAGAACACACATCACTTCCTTTCCTTGCACTGCGCCCATCACTCGAACATCACAATGCTTTTCATTGTTTGGATGATCCTATATAAAAATAGTATCACAAAACATCCCTGAGCTCCTCCCTCACTGTGAGGGTGTTGTAGCTCTTGGCTGCACTAGAAGTTGCAGCCAAGAGGAGAAATCCCAGATGATGAAGCATGCCACTTCGGTGGGTGATGGGATACAGTCCTTTTTAAAGGATTCCCCCATTGTATAGCTAAAAGTCTTAGCTTGTGCCGCATGTCTCTAGTTATCCCTCTCGGAGCTCTCAACATAGATATAAACAGATTCTTTATTGGGTGTGTTCTCCCAAGTCTAACATACAAGCAAAATGAAACCTTAGATGAAGCAGGAACAAGTGAGAAAATCATGCAGACCTTTAAGAGTCTAGACGGTGGGAAAACACCATGAGGTTGTGGACTCCCAGCTTAATTTTAAAGTTCTGACCAAGGTGATGATGGGGCCCTACCAGAATCCTTTCAACGCAATAATTGTAATACTACCTAAGCATAATAAAAAGGAACCCGTAGATGGTGAAAAACTTTCAAGACCACTGAGATTATTAAGTGTGTACAACAAAATATTTGGAAATATATTGGCCACTAAGGCAGAAGAGTGGCATATTGAGTCTGTTCCATATAGATCAGTGCAGATTGATTGTGCCCAATAGATGATTGGTGCTATATCTAAGGAGATTATCGTACATAAATGGGCGTTTCAAACATGAATGGGAACTATGCGTTGGTGTCAGTGAGAGCGCAAAAACCTTTTCAGAAAGGTGGGCGAGCTTAAAAACTGTAGGTATCAAGAAAATGGAACTTTAGTTCACAGTTTATTCAGTGTGCACCACTCTTATATGGAACTAGCCCATCTCCGTGCCAACCGCACATTCTCAGAAAGATGCAAATACGATGGGGAGACCAGGCAATGATGTCCTCTTGTGCCTCTCTTGTTAGCTCTAGCAGTGTGGTCACTTGCTAGAAAACCATGTAAATCAATACAGGGACATTGGATACAGCTGGACGTCCTGGAGTAGATTGTGCCAACATGTGCAGATGATACTTTCCTAAAGATACAAACCAGGTTATTCGGTCGGCATATGCCTTCGCGAAGTAGAAGGTTTTGCTGTGATATCAGGATGAGGATGAATTGGTATAAACCACTAATATTTTCGTTAAACTTATAGATATTCAAAAAGGGTTATTTAGATTTCTCAGTTAAACCTTGCAGAAGCAGGCTACTGGTGGCAGGCTTACAGTCATGTTTACATTGTCACTGTATGTTATTGTATTTATTTGAGTTTTATATACCGCTGGCTAGACCCGGAGATATCAGAGAGCTTTACATAAGGTTCCACAAAATTACATCAATTACAAGTTAAATCAGTTACAAGAAAACATTTCAAGAGCGTCGTAAGATGTAATAAATGGAGCTTAGAAGTGTGAGGAGGTGGGGTAAGGTGTAGGAGGGAGAAAGGATGGAGATAGGATGGATGGAGAGACGAAGGAGAGTCTGCCCAAAGTCCGGCTGGGTGGGTGATGGCCGAGGGGGAAGTCCACAGCCCGTCTCCTCTTTAGCTATCAATTAGCTCCACCGGGCATCAGTCAAGCGGCTAGCTCTCACTGAAGAAACAATTAGAGAGCAAAGAGGAGGGATAAATAGAACATAAAGGAAAAAGTGGGTGGAGTAAAGGGGTATGAGGGAGAGTACGACGGAGAGACGAAGTAAGGTCTGCCCAATGTCCGGCTGGGTAGGTGACGGCCCATCTCTTCTATAGCTATTAAGTAGCTCCACTAGGCATCGGCCAAAAAGCTAGGTCTCCACGATCAGAGGCAGGTTCACAGATTTGGTATACTGAAGGGTAGGCTGGATGGGGATGTGTTTGAGGTCTGGACGAAGTACGTTTTTTTCTCAGAGGAGTAGCATGACGTGGTAGTGAACACTGTAGCAGTCATCTTGGTGTCAGGCAATCCCAATGATTTTAAACAAGTGATCTTGCGATTGAGATGGGGTGGCTGGTCCTTATCCCATTGCGCTTCTGCATCATCGCTGGGGGGCTGTTTCTGCGCTGAGAATTTTAGTTTTTGCTGCTTACCGTCACTGTAGTGGATAGTACAGTGATAAATGCTGCAGTCCACTTGCAGGCGTGCAGCTCCACCGGGCATCGGCCAAAAAGCTAGATCTCCACGGTCAGAGGCAGTTTCACAGATTTGGTGTACTGAAGGGTAGGCTGGATGGGGGATGTGTTTGAGGTCTGGACGAAGTCCGTTTTTTTTCTCAGAGGAGTAGCACGACTTGATAGTGAACACTGTGGCAGTCAACTTGGTGTCAGGCAGTCCCAATGATTTTAAACAAGTGATCTTGCGATTGAGATGGGGTGGCTGGTCCTTATCCCGTTGCGCTTCTGCATCATCACTGGGGGGCTGTTTCTGTGCTGAGAATTTGTTTTTTCTGCTTACCGTCACTGTAGTGGATGGTACAGTGATAAATGCTGCAGTTCACTTGCAGGCGTGCAGCGCCCATTGGGCTAGATAGAGCTTAAGGCCCTGTCAATCTCCCCCTCACAACCCAATTGTATGTCTTTGCCCGGGCTGCTGCAGCAGCTTACAGTACACCCACAGTTCTTTAGCTGTTGTGTGCTGAACTGCTCTGAAGATGGCGTCTCAGTGACAGCCTGCAACTAAGTATTTGATGTTCATCCTGAGCTTAAAGTGCATTAAAAAATGTAGAATTGTGTTAAAGTAATTGATAGGAAAAGCAGGTTGGAAATTATTTTTTTTATAATATGAATGATCAGTTGGTTAGTGCGATTACCGCAGATGCCTGTGTTTGTAACTATTCAAAAAACTGAATTCTGGTTGGTGCAGTTGTGAATCAGTGATGTGTTTGTATAGTGCTACGAGGTCCCATGCTGCAAGTGAAAGCAGTATGAATGTGCAAATCATTATTTCAAAATTGTATTGCAGAGAGTATAAGAGAGGCTGCTGCAAAATGCACAATGAGGTTTAGAGCCTGTCTTACTAACACGTCCAATGGGTTTGTTTCACAAAAGTGGACAACGTGCTGTGGTGGGATTTACTTTCCAATGCAAATCATGTTTTGTGGTGGAAAGCTGCCTAAAGTAACTAAAAGTGGCAGTTGTGTACTACTTTCAGTACGTTGCATCAAGCAGGTGGACTAGGTTTTGTTGCAAATCTGTATCTTTTGAGATTGATGGACAGGGATTTAAGTAAAAGGAATACACCTCCTCTAGGCAGGCGTAACAGAGGAGCGAATGTAGAAATTCGCAACATTTTTCCAGCTTTGTGTGTCTGATGCACTGCACACCTATAAAATGGGAGAATTTTTAAAGCATAGTTTTTGTACTAAAAGGATCTCGTTCCTGTAAAAAAAAAACCTATGCTTGACATTAGGCACACACCCTTGCACTATGTTTCAACAGTGAATGCCTGACACAAGGCAGCCTAAATGGCGGCATAGCAAGAAGGGAGGAATATAGTGCCTTATCTTAAAACATCTTCTTTGCCATCTTTATTCAAGATTTGCATCTCAGAAGAGGTCCAGAGGATGATAAAATTTTTTACATTAAACGGTGTAGATTTCAAAATGAATTGTAAAACTTAATACATTTAATTTCCTTAAAAAATTATCATCACAGGTTAATCTACAATATATACTTCAAAACTTAAAAATACTGCCTCAGAAAAGTGTTTTGCAAAGCTGTGCAAAGAAAGTATACAGAAACTACTGACCTATGTTTTGTTATAATTCAAATCATTTACTGTATCCATTACATATATCACTAAACAGTTAATAACTGTACTTTACAATACAGAGTCTAAATAACCACAAAAACATCAAAAAAGTCCCAGATTCTCTACACCAACACCCTTGGTGAATATTTTCATATTATAAAAATTAAGGTGCATTCTAATATAAATTTCAGAAACATTTAAATAACTTATACATTCTATAAGAAAATATTCCATTTACTGGGGAGGTTATCGTGTGATGGCTTCCACTATGGTCTGTGCGTCGCTCAAAGTGCAAGTCTGTGAAGACAAAAAAACATGGTCCATGTTCTGAATACCATTGTGACAAAGGTCACACACTCTCCGTTACATTTAACTTTGACCCCACTGCAGTTTTGCATTTCGTAATAACATCAAGAAGTGCCAAACACCATTATCAGTGTACCAGGACCAATATTTTTGAGGGTTTCTTACTGTACACGAAGAGGTTATCACACAAAATGTAGCCTTTTTAATAGAAAATTCAGAATCCATAACAGCAAAACTCTTGCTCTACAAAACCTTTTAGCTGGACAGTTGACAATGAGGCAAGAGTTTCCTGCATCAAATAAAGCTAACTTAAAGCATAAATAAAATTCATATAAAATACAGACTTTTCTCTCTGTCCATCAAAAATGTCAGTACAGATGAAACAACTTAGTGAATTATCTTCACTTGTTAACATCTGATACCCCCAGAGTACTAATGCCACCAGACCGTGCACAAAAGTACTAAATATCCCACATACTAATCTTATTACTTGTAGTGTTACAAGGATATTAAAATTACAGATTTGTTGCCTAAAACCTGACCCTCCAATTTATTTTGAAAGTCCAGTTTCAAGATACTATAATTTCTACTGTGTCCAGCATAGTTGGAGGGACTTTATCTTGATATACAGATAACAAATGTAGAAAGTGTCTGTAGCTGACAGCAATATAAAACCTTGGCTTGTAATGTGGCCTTACTAGTTGTGAGCTATATGTTTATTTTCAAGCAGGTTACCAAAAAAAAAGTCCAAGATAAACATAGGATTTAACTACTTGCAATTTTTCTTTTCTTTACTAATATTCCAATAATGCTTATACTGTTTCCCAGTATGATTTTCTTAAAATTTTCAATTTTACTTTTGAAAACATTAAGTTTTCAGAAATGATCAACAGCAAACTGGTGAAACGGAGATCAACAATTTATTAAGGCCCTTTGGTGTTAAATCAAAAATGACAATGGCATTGCATATAATAATAATATATAATTAGCACAGCCTCCTATTCTCAGCGGATCTCCCTTACTACCAATAAGAACTTTAGACAAATCCGATATTTATAGAGAAAAAAAGTATTGGGCCAAAATACATCCCTGCTTTAGCCTATTACTTGTCTCAGTTTTGAAAAATAATCCCCGGTCCCTACCCGAAAGGACTTGACACAATGGCGACTGATTTAGAGCAGTAATCAGTCATAATAAATTACCTGGGATCGCTAACCTGAGCAGTTTTGTGTTTGCTAATCCACACAGTAAAATGCTGTGGAAAAGTCTATAAATGCTGCATAGATCAGTTGCTTTCAAATTATAATACATTTTTCCATGATCATATGGAGCATAGCAGTTTTGTCAAGGTTACAAAAGGTTTTCCTGAATCCAGTTTGCTCAGTTGGAATTAAATTCTGCTCTTCCACTCGTGTGGAAATTGTCCAACATATTTTTTGCGAAATTCTTATCAACCGAGTCTAGAAGAGCTATTTGCCTATAATTATTTGGTTGGTTTCTTGGACCCTTTATATAGAGTGGTACTTAACACACTGGCCAGGTTGAATGGATGCTACAATGGTGATTGCAATAGCTGAATACTGGAGTTAAGAAAGGTGACCTCAACTAGGGCTCTCTTTTCATTACTGAGATAGAGATTTTATCCGGGCCCATTCGCCCAGAAAGTCTTATAGCCCGAATAAATCTTTCAATATTCTCCCTTGCAGGAGGGCATCTTTTATCTGAGTATTAGGTGATACTACCATGTTCCAACCCACCACTTCTCCACCAGAATTTGGGGCATAGAGTTTAGCAATATATTTTATCCATTGGTCTTCTACTTACACAGCCCGCTGAGATAATTTCCCAAAATTTCCAGACATCTTTCTGATGAACAGCTTCTCTTAGAGCAATCCATTCACGATCACTGGACTTCTTTTTTAAGGTTTTACAATGTGAATCTTTTCTACATTCACATGATGTACATTATTCTGCCATCTAGTGGTGGAGTACGAATTGTTGAACTTTGTCCTTCTACTCTTTTTTTTCCTGTTGGTGGGCGTCAACGTACCTCCATTTGGTGTCCCCTTGTGACGTTGCTGTGCTTCCTCCGCAAGCTCCCATGTTTGGTCACCATCTTCAGATTCTTTTTTTCCGCCATTGGGTCTGGAGTGATATGGAAAAAGCTCCAAGCTTTGGAGGAAAGAATCAGCATAAAACCAGAGAAATAACAGGCAAATCAACAGGACATCGGATTGAGGTACCGGAAAGCATCAAGAGGGGAAGGGACAACCTCATCGACGACCAGAGAACAAAGAGCGTGCAGAGGTCTCCCAGTGCATGGTGATGGAAATAACACTGTTCAAGTTCAGAAAGAATTGCCTTCACAAGTTCGCCCAGAAGGACCGACCTCCAGTCTGTTGACAAAGGAAGCAATAGAGTTAAATCCAAACAAAGAAATAAACAAAGGAAACTACTCAACATATTTCCTAGTTCCAAAGATAAACAAGACACTACTCACTATCTTGGATCTAAGGTTTCTGAACAAATCTTTAAAAATGCAGAGGTTCAAAAGGACAACTCAGCAAGAGTTGTTACCACAACTACAAGAAGGGGACGGCATGGCTATACATCTCCATGAACGCGAAACACAACAAATTCATCCATTTGATACCGAACATACGACTGCGCATGAAACCATTTAGGAAATGGCTAAAAGTACAATGGTCACAAGCAACAGGGAGTTGGGAAGATCTAGTGGTTGTCACGCAGAGGATACAGGAAAGAGATAGCATGGTGGAACAGAGCACACATAACACAAGGTAGACCATTTACACAACCAACTCCAACTGTAACTATAACAACAGATCCCTCCTAGATGAGATGGGGAGCACACATGAACGACCTCAAAATAAGAGTAGTGTGGAAAGAGCAGGATGCAATACAGCACATCATCATCCTGGAATTAAAGACGGTGTTCCTAGCCTCAAAAGCCTTTCATAAAGAGCTCTTGGAAAAAACAATACTAATAGAGACAGGAAACACAACCACCATGTTCTACATAAACAAACAAGGTGCAACACAATCAATACCACTCTCAACATTAGCTCAGCAATTGTGGAATTGGGCAATTCCAAGGGAAATGAAAATTTTAGCAATGCATCTACATTGAAAAAACAATGTTACACGCCCTACATGATAGAAGGGCGTTCATTTATTATATTGAAAGAATAAAGGAATACTGGAAAACAAAACAACTATTTGTATCATTTGCAAGGGAAATCAGTGACCAAGAGCACAATTGCAAGATGGATAGCACAGACAATGTAATTGTGACACAAAAATGCAGGAGAAACATTACAATGGGCTCCAGGGGCACATTCAACTATAAAGAAAAGAGCAACTATCACCTTTCTAGCAAACACACCACTTCAAGACATTTGCATGGCAGCAACATGGTCTTCAGTGCACACAACACTACTGTGTGGATATTCAAATCTACAAGAAGCCTAAGTAGGATAAAGGGTCTTGCAACATCTATTCTCAAATCAATTCCCATCTTCAACCCAGCTGCCACTGTAGTAACTGCTACAAATCAATGCACAGCATGTGAATCTAGAAAAGATTCACTGTGCAAGACATATAGTTTCTTACCTATCGGTGTAGTTTTGCAGCTTGAAGAATTTTCTGGGTTCACAAGCAAACTCAACCTCCTCCGTCAACGAAGATGAAAAGGG
This sequence comes from Lissotriton helveticus, assembly GCF_964261635.1. Classification (NCBI taxonomy): domain Eukaryota; kingdom Metazoa; phylum Chordata; class Amphibia; order Caudata; family Salamandridae; genus Lissotriton; species Lissotriton helveticus. Next base: position 959,700,357 of record NC_136070.1, on the reverse strand, counting down.
GAGTGGAAAGAAAAAATGAATCTGAGGACTTTGACGTCAGGTGGAGCTTCCGGAGGAAGCACAGCGACGTCACAAAGGGACACCAAACGGAGGTACGTCGACACCCACCCAAAAAAGTAGGCTAAAGTTCTAAAATTCCGGACCCAACCATTAGATGGCAGAATAATGCACACCATTTGAATCCAGAAAATTCTTCAAGCTGCAAAACTGACAGGTCAGAAGCTATACGATTCTTTTAATACTGTTCTTCACCTTTCAAAAAGCTATTAAGCTTTCCCATTTCCAAAGAGAATAAGAGGATTAGTCTTCTAATTAACCTAGTGATCTCTTTGTTTAGAGGAATTAATCTCCATGTTCCTGGCCTATGAACCATACGTTTCATATACAACTAATGATTTTGGAGGATATCTGAATCCTCAATTGGACTTCACTAACAACTGTGAGCAATGCCTCTTTAGTTTAATAATTTTATTAGGTTTCCAATACATTCCACCATTAGACTTATTTAAGCCTACTGATTTTCCTATATAGTTCCATGACTGTAATTGAAAAATGTAAATTAAATAAGAGTTGAGGGTTTCACTTACATTCAAGTTCAAAACCATACTAAACATTGGATAAGAAACAATTAGTCCATAATAGAGCAGCCATTCTTCACCAGTTGAGTATATTTTGCAGGACAATACTTCTCAATTCGCCCATTCACAATCAAACATTTCTGTTTTTTTAAACAGTAATAAAATTATTATTTTCTGGCTTTTTAGGTCTCACCTGGCGTTAGCAGCGCGCATGCGCTTCTCTCGCCATGCAAGGACTTCTTGGAATCAATACGGTTCCATTAGTCATGTGTCCGCTCCGCATGCAATTGTTATTGGCGTGTGTCGGTTTTCGTGACTAATTATGCTGAACATGCTTGGTTGATTGCACAGGAGGGTTTTTAGTCCCTCCTGCTTGCCACCCTGTCCACTTTATATATATAACAAATTGGTCCTAGACAGAGAACTCAGAACACCAATTAATGTTTACCTTATTTTTAAGGGAAAGTGGATATTATCCACAAAAGAAAGACAGGAGATGTATTTCTTTGTATGTCCAAAAATGGTATTAGTTCAATATACCCAACACATACTAGATCAAAAAACAATCAATCTTGTTTGATCATTCTTATAGGAAACAAATTTATTTACATATTCATATATTAATTACACATTAAAAGAAAACTGCAGAATGCAGTAAAAGTAAGAAAAAGTGGGTGCTCAAGTGAGATGAGAGAGAAGGTAGTTCAAAGGACAAGATTGTGATTAATATGTACAACAAAAAATGAAAATGTTTCAGTTTAACAAACAAAAAAAACCTAACCATACAATTTATATACACATGATTTGAGGACAAAGGGCAGGGAAAGTTAAGGTCTAGGCCTCAGAACAAAGGGGACATAACCGTCGACGTTTCGACCCTAACGCAATAAGGGAATTTCAGGGCCTCTGCTGCGGGTCTTCTTCAGGACTGGGTTCAGAAGAGGATGGGAGGTGGTGAAAACCAGGGAAGGGGTACTATCGGTAATGGGAAAGGGGTCGCGTCAATGAAACTGGAAACTGGAAAATTCCTATAAGAATGATCAAACAAGATTAATTGTTTTTTGATCTAGTATGTGTTGGGTATATTAAACTAATACCATTTTTGGGACATACAAAGAAATACATCTCCTGTCTTTCCTTTGTGGATAATATCCACTTTCCCTAAAAAATAAGGTAAACATTAATTGGTGTTCTGAGTTTTCTGTCTAGGACCAATTTGTTATATATATTAATTGATACCCAGGTCCTTTGACTCTATATTAATTGATACCCAGGTCCTTTGACTCACTGGGTTAACCCCATTGTATTAATACCCTGTCCACTTTAGGCCATGCCCACCCGGATTGGATGTTTTACTGGCGGCGTGAGACGGCTGCTTTAATCTTTACTCGTGGCACTTTTTTTATCACTGTGTTGCTGAGTGCATGTGCAGACAGCTCGTGTTGCACTGTCTGCGCTCGCCTATACACTTCCCAATCGGTCTGTTCCACCCCCTCCCTGTCTTTTCTCCCGCTGTGCTTTCACGCCCGCTGTTTATCCCGACCCCCCCCTGGCCTCTCTTCTGCCAGGATTTCACATGGGCTGCATTTTGTTACTTGCGACATTGTGTTCTAGCATTTTAACAAGAAGTGGGAGCAGTAGACTGAAACAGTCTGATGTTATCATGTCTGTACTAGGCAAAGCACCCAGCAGCCATGTTTTTTAAAATTATGTTTCCATCCGCACAGAGATCTCGAACGCTAGACTGCGCTAGACTGCGCTAGAACGCTAGACTGCGCCTGAAAGTCTGCTTCCCTGCTTTGAGGTGCTCTCACCCGGTTCTTTAAATCTTCTTGGTTTATCGCTTTGCTTTTATTTACTTTTTTTTTAACAAAGGCTGACACTTAGTGTAAAACCTCACCACCCTGGCGACAGACACTAATGGCTATCCCAGATGAAGACATTAACCCAGCAGCCAGCATTCGTACGCTTGGAAGACCGGTGTTTGAAGCCTAAAAAAACCTCTACGGTGAGTCATAACTTTGACAGAACTCGGGGATCTCACAGACTCGTTTAAAATGCATTAAGGAGCTGAGAAAATTTTGCAGTAAATTAGTCATGCTAACCACGTGAACTGTTTGAACAACATAGGAAATACTTAAGCCTTTACTGCTTAAGTACACTGCGCTGTGTGTGACGTCATGATGACGAAGAGCCGCCTGACAGAGACCGGGGAGGCACCTGGCAGGGGCAACGAGTTGGGGGTCTGGTGGGGAGGCCAGTGGGACAGCGCCTGAGAGATGGGCACAGCAGGGAAGGAGGGTGGGATTACACGAACACGCCAGAAGGATAAAGCAGATTGGCTTTCTGGTTCAGACGGAAAGGGCGGGAAGGCTATAGGATAACAACAAAACAGTGATATGAAATTTAGCCACGCAATGCTTTGTACATGGTGATACTTTTATAGACCTGATAAATAGTGACAGGGTTTATTTACTAAACACGGCTTTGCAGGCAGAAAGTATCACGTGGAAGCACAACAATATGTGTGCAGTTATTCAGATTGTGTGAGGTGTTTTCACGCACCAGGGGACCCTGAATTACGACTTGTGGCGTCGACAGAAGTAAATTTTAAGGAGGGCACATATTGAACCATACATAGCGACAGACAGCGTTTATTGTCACACTGGCCGCTAAAAAAAGAAATCTAAACAGCCATCCCTTTTTTTTAAATCTAATTTACTTTTTTAATTGAGTAATGGCTTTCTATTGCACAATTGATGCCCTAACAAGCCTGTGCGTGCCTCCATGGAGTGGGTCGAAGAGCACTTTCGTTTTAGCTCCTTGTAGAGGCAGGTTGTGACAAGCCATGTCCACACTTCTGCTTTGTAGCAAGGAATTGGTTCTTCACGTCAGGGTGTTTATTGCGCCATGCATCTATCAGCCCACTGTCCTCAATGTCCCTCTTTAGACTTGCAGATATAGCCCCAGTGTTCTGGAATGTCATACAACTTCTATCCAAGGAGGGGCCCAAACCAAATTGAAGTCCCCGCAAACTGTAATGTCTTCCTCCACCCCGTCTAACTACTCTGGCAGGATGCGTCTGATATATCCGTCTTGGGAAGCGTTACGGCATAGAGATTAAGTAGGGTCAGGTTTTTTTCGTTGCCCACTGAGAAGCTGTAGGGACCCTCCCTATCCCGAGTCTCTTTGGCTACAGAAGTATAGAAGCTAGCTTTGCAGAGGATACCCACTCCTAATGTTTTAGACGTTGTATATGTCCATCGCCACTTAGGGAATTTCCTGTGTGTCAAGCGGTGGAGGTCAGTCTTCAAATTCAAATATTCTTTATTTGATTTTTCGCATTAAAAATCATAAAAGTAACGGTTAAAATATACTTTCACATGTATGTATAATTAATTTCATCTATACAGGAATCTCGATACTATCAATCTATAGAAAATAGATAAAAAATTAATGTATAATAAAACAACTTCGTGTTTTAGGCAGTTATACTTTTCCTTTTTCTCAATACGCTTTTCAGAAATCCAACCATAATTCCCACACAATAAACATTTTTCAACTTTTGTAAATATAAAAAAGCAGGACGACATTGCTTCCAACCCCCTCTCTTCAACACTGGTAAAATCCATCTTACTCTTTCACAGTGATAAAATTTACAAAATAAAATCACATGTATTGTTGATTGGGTAGACGTCTCATCACAAAGACATTTACATAAATCTCTGGTCCAGTCATTTGCCATGGGAAAGCTAACTAACCTATGGAAATTATCAAACCATAATCTGGTAAGGACATACCTGTCGTACCCTCCTGTGCACCAAACCAAATACCGTTGTATACTAAAGGTTGTCAAAATTAGCTGGTGCTGAGTCACAGTACTTTTCCTAATTTCCTTTACAACTCTTAAGGATTCTAAGTGCGTCAGGCGTGACAGTTTGAAGTCCTTCTTGGAAATAGAGCTCATAGTATCAGGATAAGTAGAATAATCAAGTCTATCCAAGTCTTTTAAAAATCTTCTGATATAGTTCAACCAGGGGATCTTATTTGCATAGCATAGACTCATGGCGTCTCCAATGAGTTCCCTGTTCAACCCTGTATTTGCGAACGTCCATACACTATGCCATAATAGCAGGGGTTGCATTTTAATCATGTCAGAAATATAGGGGATCCCCAATTCATTGTGGCAATTAAAAACTGAAGTGCTCTGCAGAACTGCTAAAATGAACCTTAAAAATATATTTTACACAATTTATATTGGGGATACATCATGGTGACCCCAGACTCCTGCCCCATAAATCGCGATACTTATACATTTAGCCTGGTAAATTTTGAGTAAGATCCCCAGCGGTCTTTTGCCTAATTTTTTTGCAAAGGTAATCACTGCCCCAATTGACCTCTTAAAAAGGAGGGTCCTAATTTTGACCCCTGGGTGCCAGGAGCCAGTGTGTTTCAATAAAACACCTAAATAGGAGAATGTATCAGTTGCATCTATCCTATCTTTCCCAAGTACCAAACTTTGTCATTTGTTTCTCCCCTTCCCACATGTCATTACAAAGATTTTCTTGATATTGAGTTTTAACCCCCGACCATCCATTACATCAATATATGCCGCAAGAGCGCTCTGTCAGCCCATCTTGGTCCTTGCCATAAGCACTGCGTCGTCCGCATAGAGCAGGTACACGATCGACTTATCTTTATACTGTGGAGGATATCTTGTCCTGGCCACCATTTCCTCCTCTAGGGCGTTGGTATATAAGGAGATCAAAAATGGGGCCAGGACACAGCCCTGCCTCACTCCCCTCTCCACGGGGAAAGGTGCAGTGCATTGACCCTTCAAGCCATACCTCACCTTAGCACATGCCCCAGTATACATCTCTCTCAAGAATTGCACTAATAGTGGGTCAACGTTTAGATCCATAAGGATTTCCCAAAGTCTATTATGTACAACACAATCAAATGCGGCCAAGAGGTCCACAAATGCCACATACAATTTCCCCTCCTTGGCTTGAGTATACTTTCTCACTAAAATAGTAAAATTTAAAACCTGTTCAATATTCCCTAACCCCTATCTAAAACCATATTGTACTGTACTTAAAATATTATTGTCCTCAGCCCATATTTGTAATCTATTCAGCACAATCCTGTCTGCTACCTTAACTAATGAATCTAAAAGCGAAATAGGTCAGTAGCAGGCAGAATTATCACGTTCCCCTTTTTTAAAAATCGAAACAATCACTGATTCTGACCACGACTTGATGAAGCCCCTCGCGCAGCACGCCTCTACTACCCCAGTCAGCAGCGGGCACCACAGTGATGGAATGGATTTGAATAGATCCATCGGTACGCCATCTGGCTCTGGGGCTTTGCCTCCTTTACTAGCATTTATTGCTGCTGTAACTTCATCCAGTGTTATATATAACTCAATGGGGTAAAGCCTACCGTGCCTTCCTGTACTATTAGTTTCGCGCCAGTAGAATATTCTTCATTCCTGTTAACACCGTATGCTTTTGAAAAAAAGTCAACCCATACCTTTTCGTCGATTGCAATTTTAACCCTAGCATCATCATTGTTAGAAAAAAATGGGCCATTAACTGCCTGCCAAAATAAAGTGCGGTCCTTCATCAGTGATGCTTCATAGAGCGTATCCCATGCTTGATCTTTCATTTCTTTTTTCCTATTTTTCCTGGCTAAATTATAAGCCCTCCTACGCCAACTAATTTCTTCTTGATTTCTCTCTGTCTTATGTAATGCCTCTTTCAATTGGGTATAGGCTTTGGTACATTTTGAGTCAAACCAACCATTGTTCCGAGCCAGGGGGACCTTATTTTGGGCTTTTAACGAGTTTTGTATCTCTAACGTAATATAGGAAAAGGCCCTCAAAGTATCCTCAAAATCAATTCTGTCTTGTAGGCATGCTACTATATGTTCATAAGTATTAACATATATGCGTTTATTGACGACCTCGGGGTTTATCTTGCCCCATCGCAGGGAATGATTCAGAACCCCTTCCAATAAATGTATGGGTGAAATTGACTGGCGGGGAGCACAACATATTTGCAAATCCCAGATCGTGTAGAGCCATTATGTCATTAAACTTCTCCCCCTCTCAGGATGCACAAAATGCACCATAGGATCTTTTTCTTCCTCGTGTACACAACACCGCCCACATTCTGCCTGTGGACAAATGCTAGTGTTAAAATCACCACCCCAAAGAGTAATCATATCCACGCCATTTGGGACCTAAGTCATTACTGGGGTAAATTTAAAGTGTCACCCATAGGTCCCCTTTCAATGTTGTTATAAAAGTTAACTATCCGCACTACCACATTTAAATTCAAACGGATGGCCACAATTTGATAATATGTTGTAGTTATTATCATTTAAACATTTTTTAACTCGTAACCTATTCCCCCTTTATGTCTCCCATGTACTGACTGTTCAGCTGCCGTGTGGAAGGTCTTATATCCATCTATGTCTATTTTATCCAATAGCCATGTCTCCTGGAAACACAAGATATCAAAACTATATATAAATTCGGTCCAGATAATATTATTTACTTTTGATTGCAGGCCAGCAATATTCCAACAAAGGGTTCTAATTCTCCCTGTGGAAGGTGCATTTGAAACATCAACTACATGATCATGCTGAACCTGTCCAAGCATCTCATCCCCTTCTCTAACGTTGTGTCTACATGCATCACCAATTCCTACTGCTGGGGATTTCACTGTTTCGTCCCTAGTAACTATTATCTCTCTTTGGGCCGGGTAAAGTTCCACAGCGAGAGTCGGTAATGTATTCTCCAGGAGATAACAGTATACACCACTATCAGAACAAATGTTATTGTCAACACTATCCTGAAGTCAATCATTCTCATCTGGGGACTGAAGGGGTCTAAATCTATTTACCACCTGTACGTTGTAAATCGTTTTATTAAATGACTAAACAATCACCTCGGAAAGATTTTCTAGTGGTCCCCACCCATGGCACACGTCTAATCATCTTAAAGGCTGAAACCATCTCAAGTACTAGCCCTATTCTGGTCCCCAGGTAATAAATTGCCCTATTCCTCAAATTATACCACGTTTCTTTTTCACCTTCTGGAGACGGGGGGACATTTACCAGCACAACTGTATATGGTACTGCAGCTGGAGGTAAATTTAGGATATGATTGTTGTTTTTCATCCTTAACACTTCCTTTCTCTACAAGTTCTGACCCTTTAACCAGATCTCTAGTGGACATAATTTCATTGGGCTTTCTATATCCTGCAGTTGTGTTTATCATGGAGCCCCCCCTATTCAACTCATCGTCAGGAGGAGTAACATTAACTGCCACAATCTGGCTATGGGATTTAGATACTTCACCAGCGCTACCTTTTGCTTTTTTAGCGGTTTTGCCTTCCATTATAAGACAACTACTCTGATTCCCAACTATTCTTTCTAGTCCTGATTCTATCTTAATTAATCTTGTCTCTATGGCCACAATGGATTGTTTAATATATTTAGTTAGGTCAGTTATTAGGCTTTAAATGTAATTATTTTAGCTTATGGGGGGTCCATTGACCTTACCTTTACTTTTTTTGCCATACCTTTGTCTTTATATTTAGGCTTGGTATCTTTTCCCTGTTTGCTATAGATTTCGGACTATCAGTCTCAGAGGGATCCTGGTGTATTAGTGGCGGTAAGTGTCCTAGAGTAACCTTAGGATTGGGCTTACAATGTCTTTTGGATGGGTGAAGCGACTCTGCATCTTGGTCACTAATAGAAATCTCGTCACTAATCACCTGTATGCAACCATTTTGGCGCTCAGGATCCTTGGTTGCTATATGATCTACTACTTCAATACCTGTTTAATGTAAATCGGAGGCATTATTAGTTGTTAAGGAACCCTGAGGGTCCTTAGTCAATGATTCCTCTACTGTGGGTAGCTGCCTTTCCTATGCGCCAGCCACTCCTGTAAGGTAATGCAGAAGGGTCGTGTTAGCTTGTTTCGATTTATTCCCTGGTTGTCCAGAATTAGAACTTTGTAGTTTTCTCTTACCCATTATCGATGTATCATACAGTATCAATAAAAGGAGATAAACGTACCCTTTACTGCACAGTGTCCAGAAATACCTGTATCTATCAGACCTCCAGGCAATTATATTATAAAACACTCCCTGCCTTTTGACAGCCCAGCGTAACACAAGACCTATTTCGGTATCAGATCTAACTCCCCAACATCAACTAACAGTCAAATATGCAATTTCCATAAATGTTAATGAGAGGGAACTGTGCCAATATTAATGCGCGGTCGCTGGACCGCTGCCGCAGTTAAGAAGCCACTCTGGGGCCCGACAATAAAGTGCAGGGTGCCTTGAGCCCAGGGCCACTGGCAAAAGTTCAGCTTCTATGGATTGCGGTCTCCCACAGGAGTATCCCTTTTGTGCGCTGAGGCAAAACGCAAGGGCGTGGGACATGGGTAGGGACCAGCCACCCAGAAGTCACACCGAGCGCTCGCCTGACCGCTTCCGCAGGTGATAGATACCCCCCTAGTGTCCCAAGCCCAAGAAACTTGGCATAAAGATGTGCAACCACCGGACGCGCAGCGGACGGGCGCAGCGGGCGCGCCGTCAGCGCGCCGAAGGCGCGCCAAAGGCAAGCCCGTCTGGGCCCGTCCGGGCCCAGCCGGCCTTAGGCCCTGTCACTCTGGCCGTGGCAGCTCCTAACAACTTGACCTACACCCGGGCTGACCTGCTAGCCTTGAACACCAACAAACATCCCTCCTGCTCGCGCATCCTAACCGGAGACACGCAATTCTCCTCCTGTGACCGCTGTAACCCGGGCAGTCAGACCGTGGCATCAAAGGGTTTGTACCTAGGCCTACTTAACTGCAGGTCTCTTGTGAAACATGCACAAGAAGTGAACCTCCTAATTATCAACAATGCCATAGATATTCTGTTTTTAACAGAAACCTGGCTTACCTCCAGTAGTGGCCCAGACATCGTTTTAGCACTCCCCCCCGGGTACGTTATGTGCTCACAGAACAGACCAGAAGGTAGGGGAGGTGGACTTGCAATAATCTTCAAAGACACCTTCACCTGCAGAACGTCTGATGGCAACATCAAGGGTTATGAAAGCTGCCACTATACCATTACAATCTCCCCTGTCACCTCGATATCAGGAACGTTGATATACCGCCCACCAGGCAATTTAGGGGAGTTTTCGACCAAAATTGCTGACCAGACCTCCGTTAAATGTACGTCTACCACTAACTACCTATTATTAGGAGACTTGAATGTACATTTTCTGGATCCAGATGACAAACTGGCCAATGAACTACTCCAGGATCTCACCTCAATGGGCTTAGACCTTAAAAACCCACAGGCTACCCACGAAAAAGGGCAACTGCTTGATCCCGTTCTTTCCAATATCCCCAACCTCAGATCCCTTGACCATATCCCCCTTCCCTGGACGGACCACTTTTTGGTTCCCTTAGTATGGGACATTATTACTGTACCCCCGCCACCCCCAAAAATCAGAATGTATTCCAGACAGTGGCAGAAATTGGAACCAGACGTCTGGGCAGCCAAACTCCGAGAAAATGTTCCTCATCCACCCAATAACACCGTAGTAGGGGACAAAAAATTCAGTACCTGGATTACCCAATCGCTCGACGCCATCCTGCCCAAAACCCACTCTCTTAGACACATCAAGAGAGTTAATCCCTCACCCTGGTACACCCCGGAACTCAATCTGCTACGTAAGGCTTGCAAAAGAAACGAACGAATCTGGAGGAAGGAAAAAACCGAGGAACGGAAAGACGCATTCCGCGCCGCGGTAAAATCCTACAAAAAAGAGCTCCGTAGCATTAAAACTAGTTTCTACGAGGACAGAATTAAAAACGCGGCCTGCTCAGCTCATGAAACCTATATAGTTCTAAAAGAACTACTCCACGCCCCCGACCCCCCAACCAAACCCCTCGATCCCAAAGCAGCTGAAACCAAATGTCAAAAATTAGCCACTTTTTTCGACGAGAAGATTAAAAACATTCTTCTAACCATACCCCCCCCCGAACAGGACCCCACACAGCCGGATCCTATCATCACTATCGCCAATCCTCAACTGCCGCCAGCCCTCCAACCCTCCCTGGACATTTTCGGCCCCGTAACAACGGAAGAAGTAGGAACCACGATGGCCGCAATTAAAAGTGGTTCTCCCCTTGATCCTGCCCCCCTCCGTTTTCTAAAAAAAGTGTCAAGTACCATCATCCCCCCCCCTCACGGCCCTGATCAATTCCTCTTTCTCGGAGGGCATCGTCCCCCCCAGCTGGAAAGCGGCAGCAGTCAAAGGTCTGCTGAAAAAACCCTCTTTAGACCCGGAGGACTTCGCCAACTACAGGCCCATATCCCTTCTCCCTGGAAACAGCAAGATCGCAGAGAAGCTGGTAAATAAACAACTATCACTTTACCTAGAAAGTAACAACCTCTTAGCGGCCTCCCAGACAGGATTTCGTCCAGGGCAGGGCACTGACATCGCCCTCCTGACAGCAGTGGAGAAGGCCAGAAGCATTCTGGACTCAGGAGGATCAGTGGCAGTGATCCTCCTAGACCTCAGTGCGGCCTTCGACACTGTAGACCATCCCACCCTAATCCACCGACTGGGAGAGATCGGATTAAAGGGTCTGGCCCTGAAATGGCTAGAATCCTTTTTGACTGGACGCTCCTTCCAGGTGCGGGAAAACGACAGCTGCTCATCCATCATCCCCCTCCGGTGTGGAGTGCCACAGGGCTCATCTCTGAGCCCCACACTTTTCAACATGTACATGGCCCCACTGGAGAAGAGGGTTAGCTCGTTCGGCGTGTCAGTCATCAACTACGCCGACGACACTCAGCTGGTCGTTACCCTTTCCCATCCTCATCACGCCCCTTCCGACCTCCACAGCTGCCTCTCCGAAGTCCACCGATGGATGAATCTCTCCTCCTTAAAATTGAACGGGTCCAAGACCGAGATCCTCCTGATGGGCCACAATGGGCCCTCCTTACCACCTCACTTTTGGCCCAGGTGCCTAGGGGACCCTCCCGCACCCAAGGAAGAGGTCAAGAGCCTTGGTGTGTGGATCGAGAAAGACATGAGTTTCAAAACCCAGGCAAAGAGAACCGCAGGGACATGCTTTGGACTACTCAGAGCCTGCAGGAAGATCTTTCCCCTGCTCCCAGAGACCGCAAGGAGGCTCCTCATCCAGGGTCTAATCCTGGCAAGATTAGACTACTGTAACGCTATATACTTGGGAGCCCCTGAAGCCACCTTGAACTCACTGCAGAAAGTCCAAAATGCCGCAGCCCGTCTACTCACGGGCACACCTGGAAGATCCTCCGCCAGGCCAGCCCTTAAATCTCTCCACTGGCTCCCAGTCAGAGAAAGGGTCTTGTTCAAAGCCCTCTGTCTGGCCCATAAAACACTCAACAACAACGGTCCCCCTCTCCTGAAAGAACTTTTAATCCCATACAAAGCAGAGAGGGATCTCCGGTCCAATGCAGAAAACCTCATTACAGTCCCTAGAGTGAGAAAAGCCAAGACCGGTGGCCGTCGCTTCTCGGTTCACACGGCGAAACGATGGAACCAGCTACCCCGAAAACTTAGGACAGAACCGAACTATCTTCAGTTCAGAAAGACCTTAAAGACCTTCCTTTTCCCGCAAATATAATCCTACTAGTTGGCCAAAACCCCTGGAGAAGCAGTTTAGCGCTGGGATGCTCTTCGGAGTTACTACGCGCTTTACAAAACCATTAAATAAATAAATAAATAAGTCCCCACAAGTCCAGGGGAGCGCCCCCGCCCACCAGGTACGAGAGCTCACCGGCTTCCCCGGATCAATCTGGGACAGGCACTGGCCACTCCGATGCACGCAGTCGCCACTGCCACTCTACAACTCTGGCGCGTCCGTGTAATTTGCTGCTGTAAGTCTCAGGGCCCCATTTAAATCTAGGCCAGCCAGCACGTATAGCCCCGGTTACCAGCGCCACTCGGCTCCAGGCATACCCCAAGGACCCTGTTTGGGGTAATATTTCCAATCCCAGGCTCCCCCAAGGCAACCACGCTCTCCCCTCGCAGCCCGATCCGACCGCCGATTATTGCTGGGGGGGGACAAGGGTCTATGGCACCAACATGGGTGTTCCACCCCACACGACACGAAGAGACCACCTAAGGCACTTAAGACGGCCGGCCTACGCACTGTATGCAGCCTGATCTGGCTGCCGGTATGCCGCCCGGGGAGACAAATGTAAGAGGGAGTGGGGCACAGAATAAAGTCCTCTCAAGCGCTCCTCTCACTGTGCAGGCTGCCAGCCTCTACTCACCGAGGTCACCAGGTGGCAGACGGGGCCCGAGCAGACCAAACCAGGTCCCCCCACACTCCCGAGGGTCGGGCACACCGGCACTTCCCCAGGTTTGGCACGATTCAGCCTCGAGCGGCTCAATGTAACTGCCAAATTAGGGGCGAGGGGCCCAGGGCACTCACCAAATCGCCACCGCTACGGCCCCCAGGCTGCCCCAATCCAACGCCGTCGGGCGCAAGGCTAGTGCCAGGGGTCAACCGCCGCTCAGCAAACTTTCCCCGTGGTGCCCTGCCTCAGCGCCAACCGCACTCTAGGTCAGGTGCTGAAAGGAAGTAGCAGAAAGGAAGGAGAGGTAAAAGAAAATATAGTCCCATCCGGATTCCTCCTACTCCTATGATCGTGTCCTGCTCTCCCTGCTAAATTGCTCAGTCCGCGCCTGCTCTCCCCAGCTGCTTGGGCCAGCAACCAGACGGAAGGATGGCAGGATGGTGCTGTCAACGATTGGGGGGGGGGGGTGTCAGCAGGTGTAGAGCCGCCACCCTTCCACTAACCGCTACAACTGACCAGCAGCCCGGAGCCGAACTCCTTCAACTCCTCTATTCCTCCACTCTGCTCAGTGCAGCCGCTCCTCCAGCCCTGCAAACGGCTCAGCTGTCTGGCTGAGCTCAGACACCGATGTCAGCCTCCACCAAGTGGGTCACCTGAAGCATAAGGACACCTGGGTTGTGTTGTAATACATAACACCAAATGTGTTTCCGCTTGTTTGGGGAATTTAAGCCCTGCACGTTTAGTGAGAGAAGTTTAAAATTATCCATGGTAGGTGGGGGGGTTGAAGGGTGTGCTGGGGGGTTGTGTGAGTGGACTGGCAGAGGGATGGAAGTGTGCAGTCTGTCTAGGGAAGAAGAGGCTATCCCTGCTCCCTGATTTGCCTGGTCATTGCTGTGACAAGCCTGTGTGCTTTTGCCCAGCCTGGCTGCAGCCCAGTGCTAGGCCCGTCTTGGGGCTTGGTGGTAACTACAAACCTGACTCCATCCCCATTCTAATCCGCCTATACTAGCAAGTACCCCATCGCCTACCTTATGTTGCACAGTGTGCGACGTGTAAGAAAAAACTGGACAAAACATGTACTAGTAGCGGACCAACAGGGTCCAATTAAGACTTCTTCATCGTGCGGAGATCGGCATCGAGGTGCTCTAATCCCGCTGGAGGAGTCACCGTCTAGAAGAGAAAGTCTGTGGGGGCAGCAGGGGGGACAGCGGGATCCGATCATCATAACCCCCGGCCCTCCCCGAGGACCACCACCTTCAACGGTAGCTAAAGAAGAGGAGCACGTGGTTACAAGTTCTTTTCTTTGTACACGTGGCCATATCTAGCCCGCTTCGCGGTCAAACAGAGCCAGCAGGGGAGGCTCCTCGACAGAGGGTATGTAGGTGTCTGATGATGTCTTTCTTCGTTTCTCAGGAGGATGATTCCGCCTGCTGTCTGTCTAGCTGTTGCTGAGGGACCGTGGCCCATTTGGGTTTAAGATCACGTTCTGAGGGGCCCAGGCGGGGGGTTGGGCTCATCCTCTTTCTGAAACTTGTCCGAAAGTCCCAGCAGTGTTTTGACCTCTTCCAGTGAGTGCAGCGAGCAGCACTTGCCTTTCCAATGCAACATAAGAGCAAAAGGATGGCCCCAATGATAACAAATTCCTTGGTTGCGTAACTTGTCAATGATGGGTTTGAAGTTGTAGAGTTTTCTTAGTGTGACGGGGAGAGATCCTGGTTGAGCTGGATCGAGAAGCCTTGAAATTTAATCTCCGTCTTGCCCCTTGCTGCTTGCATGATCGCTTCCTTCTCTGTAAAGAAGTGAATCCTATCTGGGCCGTTGTCAGCCCGGCCAGCCACCACGGCAACTTGATGAACCCTATCCAGGGCAGGTGGGAAGGCATCCCCGTCGCCCCGGACCGCTTGAAGTAGCTCTGCTGTAAAAGTCATGATATCAGCGCCTTCTGCGTCCCGAGGCACCCCTCGTGTGCGGATTTTGTTCCGTCTTATTTGGTTTGCAATTCAATGTGCTGGTCTTCCAGCGCGGTTATTCGTCTCCACATCATCTCCTGATCTCAGATTGGGCATCGACCCTCCATTCGAGGTCGTCCACTCTGACCACAATTTCATACACCTCTCTCCGTATATATCACGTAGGCCCAATTTAAACTCTTATTTAAGCGAGGAGATGTCCGTTCTTATTTCTTGCACAAAGCGGTCCATGTACACTTGAGTGATTAGGGCTGAGGATTCACTCCCCCGTTGCCACGAGTGACTGAACTGGAGGGTGGACTGCCGCTTCTGGTTGTGGCATCTTGCTCAAAAGAGATATCACTGAATTGTCTTTGGCTGCTTTGGAGCGCGACATAGCAGGTGGTAGTCAGCAAGGGCGTAGAGGTCCGTCCCTCCCTGGGGCAACCCCTGTCGTGAAGGCCCGTGCCCATGGGGGACAACCACGTGGTGCTCTCCTCTAGCAGTACTCGCCACTGGGCCCACCAGCAGGCCAAACCGGGACCCCAACTCTGGTTGCATTCCCTAGTTGTAGGGGGGTGGCACGAGCACTCTTGGCAGGGCTCACAAACTAGGGGTGTGTCCCCTGTGGGGAATCGGAGGCTGCAATTTAAGGGGAGAGTTTGGTGTTTACTTCTTGGGTTTTTTCCCGGCAGGGGCCCTGCCTGTCCGCTCAATCCATGTGGTGCACTTTTCCAGGAGTTTCCACCTGCCTCTATGCTCCAGTCCCGGTTTTTCTTTCCAGCCTCCTGACTTTACAGAATCTCTGACCCAAGTCGGTGTGTGCGGGTATACCTGCTGCTTTCCTTGGTTCACGGTGCTTCACCTGCAGCGCGCTATTTGCAGGCCTCGATGTAGCTGTCTCCGGGCCTCACCGCCAGCACCACTCTGCTGCGGCTTCCAGTCCAGTCTCTGGCTTCCCCAGCGCATGGTTGTGCTCTACGCCGTAGTGGACCCGAGGCCCAGGGTCTGGCTATTTCCCGCCTGTGCCTTTGCTGTGTGGCAGGGTTAAATGTTAACGTCCCCGGTCTTGACTGACATGCACTGGCTCCCACCCTGCGACCTTTGCCTTCCCCAACTGCAGCCCAGCGCTTACCAGTAGTATGTTTGCAGGTGTCCACTCCAGGGGGCGGCAAGGGGCATTCCGCTCCTACGGCTCCAGCGACGGTCCCAGCAGGGGAACGAGCTGGCCCCTCTGTGTAGGTGTAGACCTGGCCTGCGTCAAGTTCCCGCAGTGCCGATGGAAGCAGACGAGCACCCCTGCCCCACTGGGTTGGCCTCCGTCCTGGCAGTCCCCATAGCGAAAGCGGTGTGGCAGCTCCCGTGGGAATTCCTTACACACTGGAGATTAGCTCTCTCCTCCCGACCTTGCACGCCCCGTTTGATACTATTTACATTCTTGAAGCACACGTTCACAACCAAGCCTCGAGTGCGCAGTACACCCCATTGACTACATTCAGCTCCCGTGGGAAGGCAGTTGGGTGTCCCTTGGTGCCTCTGCCAGCAGTTCTCCGGGCCTCCGGATTTCTTGGTCGTCCCTCGATTAGATGGGTGGTGCTCGGGGTGTGGGGGAGTCTTCCCTGAGATATGCAGTAGGTCAGCGGGCACAGCGACCCTCTCTGTGTCGGGTGGCTCCGGAGTTCCGCGATGATGGCTGGTGCTGCTCCCACCCGGTTACAGAATCGGTAGCCCCCTGGAGTTCGCACAGGGTCCTGTACACCTCACTCCGCACAATGTCCTCTGCAGTGTTTGACAAGGCGTGGCAGCCTCCAGAGGAAAGATGGCGCCTGCCTCGCGCTGTCACCTCCCTTAGGTCTCCATTCGCCACTGTTCGTGCCGCAGCGGGCTCCGGACGGTCCCGCTGGTTGACACTGTAAGCCCCTGGAGCCGTGGTTAGGTGCCCCTCGGCGGAAATCAGCTGCTCGATGGGCCCCTGGAGGATTGAAAGCGAGGAGAGCATGTCACTCCCCCTTCCGTCCGTGCTCCGGTCCCCAAGCGAGCGTCTCCATGCACCGACCCCCGAGAGAGGCCAGCAATCCCAGGCCAACTGAGGCTCCACGGCACTGCGGTATCGTTACGGTTTAGGGGGGATTCTGACTTAGAGGCGTTCAGTCATAAACCCACAGATGGTAGCTTCACCCCATTGGCTCCTCAGCCAAGCACATACACCATATGTCTGAACCTGCGGTTCCTCTTGTACTGAGCTGAATTACTATTGCAACAACACATCATCAGTTGGGTAAACCTAACCTGTCTCACGACGTTCTATGTGCTTGACTGAGGAGCCAATGGGGCGAAGCTACCATCTGTGAGATTATGACTGAACGCTTCGAAGTCAGAATCCCCCCAAACCGTAACGATACCACAGTGCCGTGGAGCTTTTTTCCTTAATGTCATTCCAAACATTCACAATTAATTCACAAGTAATAGAGAGTCCTCTAGTCTATACCATGACCAGAGCTTCTACCAATTTGTATTCTTATAATAAGGTTAGTTGCATGAGCAAAATTCTTATGAAACCAGTGGTACTTATTACTTGGGAATATTGAAGGGGTAACGGAACAGCTAAATGAATAATAACTGTATAAATTAATGAGGTGCCTGTTAGGTTTCCTGGATGCAAATAATATCCACCTGCAAATTAAAAAAAAATACCAGTATTCGTAGCATGTGTTGGCTGTAGATACAAATGCTATACATGCTCCTGCCATCTAGTGTTGGGCCCGCACTCTGCAAGTTGTTTTTCCTCAAGAAAGTTTTATGATCGGCATTGTGCCTCGTCTCTCCTCCCCCCTTTGTTGGAAAGATTTTTTCTGCCATCGGGCACGGATGGACTGCGTCCGAGCTCTTCAGCATTTGATGCCCACACAGCCTACAGAGAAATCGGGACCGGAGATCACCGAATAAATCCTAGCAGCCAGGGACTTAATGCCCATCGATCAAGACACGCCTGTTGAGAATGCCCCTCTCTGGGTGATGGAGACGAAGAAGGACATCTTTCGACGGTGCCTTCGGTGAGAGACCAAATACACACACACTCCGACAGACAAAGTGGGTAATTTGTGCTTATCTCCAGAGCACAAAGAAGACGAGTGTGTGGCCTGCGTATTATTCAAGAACAAAAAGACATGTTCGAGCAAATGAGCTGCAGTTCGTACACTTTTGCAATAGATCGCCACCTGGTGTTGGGCTCGGAAGATTGCAGGTTGTTGTCTTCTTGGAAGAAGTCTTTGTAGTCACGAGATAGGTGACTCCTCCCTTGGACAATACTGCGCATGGTCATCGACTCCATCCTCAGATTGTTTTTTTCCGCCACTGGGTTCGGATTAAAGTTTTCCGATCCGGCTAGAAAAGACTTTTCCAGCAACTTCGAAGCGACAAAAAAACGTTATACAAACATTATCGACGAATAGACTACTTTCGACATCATCCGCTACATTCCGGTGCGTCGACGCGGGCCGTTGGGCCTATCGGCGCCGTGTGGCCTACGCCTCATGGAAAGAACTCCATTCAAGAGATGCCCGGTATGTCGAGCAAAATTCCCTCATATCCACCATCACGAGGTCTGCAACCTCTGTCTATCGCCGGAACACGACGAGTCGACCTGCACAGCTTGTGCATTCTTCCGATCGAAGAAGCCCATTCGGGATTAGAGGGCACATCGACACGAGATGAGGAGATCAGCACCAGCGCCAGAGGCCATCTTCGAGGAGGAGATTGTCGAAGAAGGTATCTCCGAGGGTGTGGATCCACTCGAAGACATCTCCGAGGAAGAGGCTCCACTCGTCGCCGAGGAAGACTCGCCTGATCTCCAGATCATATCGGAGGCAGAGGACTCAGACGACTCGATTCCATCTCGTCAACCCGTGAGTACTCTTGCCCCTGCACAACAGACACTACCCAAGTCAAAGGCAACGGTCAGCACTCCGCCCATGGGGCCCAGTCAAGACCAAAATATCCCCTCAGATGCCCCGCCTTCGGGCTCGGCTCCGAAGAAAACGACTACGCCTTCCGGTGCTTCGGCACCGACAAAACCACATGTGCCAATTCCACCTCCTCCATTGGCACCGAAGCACACACATCCTTCGACACCGAAGGATTCTTCGACTCTGAAGCCAAAACGCCCTTCGGTGCCCAAAGACAAAGATCCTTCGGCACCCAAACCAAAAGATGCATCGGTGCCGAAGACTGTACCGGATCCGAAAAAGGCACCGACTCCGAAACCTTCCGGTTCCAAAACTAAAGATGGAAAGCCAGAGTCCGATGCCGCAAAGCCAACGAGACCTGTCTCCACTCCAAAGTCTCCAGCCTCGGTACCAAAGACTCCAAGGCCTGATTCAGAGACACCTAAACCCTCTAACAAGCCTACCAAGCCGCACAATTTGCCACAGGACTCGATAACGCCTCCTACAGCAAAAAACACAAAACAACCCCTATCGGCACCGAAACAATCGACGCCGTAGAAGGTTGCAGAGGAAGAAGAACTGTTTAGACCAGAACCTAAACAAAGAAAAGTCCATATCCATCCAAAAACTGGACATGTGGAAGCTATTCCTCACAAAAAGAGACCAGCAGAGACACCACTTCTACCCGTGGTTCCTGCCAAAAAAAAGGATGGCGCAAATTCTCCAATGCACCCTTCCTCTCCTTCACCGTCTTCCTCTCCTATCCCTCCTTACATTGAACCTACAGTTTCTCCTGTTCAATCTCCTGCATCATCACACCACACTGACGAAGAGTATGATCTAGGTGGGGGGAATGACATACCACAGCCACATGCATACCATGAAGATGTCAATCCAGAATATCCTAAAGATGACGATATATATGGCTTCCCACCACACAATGTGCCCGACATTCCTGATCCTCAGTCCTACCCAACAAAACCTTCCCCTCCAGAAGATAGTATTGGGTTTAATCATCTCTTAAATAGAGCTGCCCTTTACCACGGGGTTTCAATGCACTCTGATGCCATTGATGAGGATTTTTTACTGGATACATTTGAGCAGTCACAAAGGTCTATGCAAATACTACCCATGATCAAAGGAGTCATTAAACATGCTCCGGAAATATTTAAAGACCCGGTACGTTGTAGGGTGTTAAATCCAAGAATAGAAAAGAAATATAGACCAGCACCATCTGATCCAGTCTATATTAAGGGACATCTGCCACTAGACTCTTTAGTAGTGTCTAATGCATGGAAAAGAGCTAATTCCCAGACTTCTGGTGACACGCCCCCGCCTGACAAAGAATCTCAAGTTATTGATGCATCAGGGAAACGAATTGCTGCGCAGGCGACAAATATATGGCGCATAGCAAATACACAAGCCCTGCTCTCATGCTATGACAGGGCTCATTACGATCAATTAGAAAAACTGATGGAACACCTCCCAGATCAATACAAAGATCAGGCAACAGAGCTCATACAAGAAGGCAAATTAATATCCAATGCCTCAATTAAATATGCACTAGATGTAGCTGACACAGCATCCAGAGCAGTCAATACTAGTGTTATACTCAGACGGCATGCGTGGTTACGCATTTCAGGGTTTAAAACGGAGGTACAGACTACCATCTTGAACCAGCCCTTCAATCAAAACCATTTGTTTGGGCCAGAAGTAGACAACACACTAGAAAACATGAAAAAGGACACAGGCACAGCTAAGTCTATGGGTGCATTACAGTCCACATAGACTAGAAGTTCTTTTTGCCGCTCCTTTTATAGAGTAGGTTCTAAGCAAACCGGTGCAGATACAACATCATCTTTCAAAACGCACACACAGACCTCCTCTAACAAAGGCTACTTTAGAGGAGGATCCAGAGGCAATAATAACAAGGGAAGAGGTAGAGTTAATAACAACAACCGCTCCTCTTCCACTCCCAAACAGTCACTTCCCTCTGCTTCCCCTACAGCATTCCACTCCTTTGGGGGGCAGATTATAACAGTTCCTACCTGTCTGGAATTCCATCACAACAGACAGGTGGGTGAGACAGATTATCCAACATGGCTACTGCCTAGAACTCACAGCACCCCCCCACCCCCCAAACATACCACCCAGGCAGCATCCAATATCTACAGACCATATGACTCTGCTTCAACAGGAAGTTCTAGCACTTCTACAAAAGGATGCTATTCAAGTAGTTCCTTTAGAAGAACAGGGAACAGGAGTTTACTCCTTGTACTTCCTAATCCCCAAGAAGGACGGGACATTACGACCAATTCTCGACCTCAGGCCCCTCAACCATTACATACAATCAGATCATTTTCACATGATCACTCTGCAACAAGTACTCCCACTACTACAACAAGGTGATTTCCTTTCAACACTAGACCTAAAGGACGCCTACTTTCACATTCCTATACATCCTGCTCACAGGAAGTATCTAAGGTTTGTCATACAAGGACAGCACTATCAGTTCAAAGTTCTTCCATTCGGGGTCACAACTGCACCACGAGTGTTCACAAAGTGCTTAGCAGTAGTAGCGGCACATCTCAGAAGACAAGATACATGTCTTCCCTTATCTCAACGACTGGCTCATAAAAGCAAAATCATTCAGTCAATGTGTCCAACACACAAAGCAAACAATTCAAACATTGCACGACTTAGGGTTTACCATAAACTACACCAAGTCGCACCTAGAGCCTTCGCACGTTCATCAATATCTAGAAGCTACCATAGACACATCTACAGCTCTAGCGTATCCCAGTCCAGCCAGCTTGTTTCCGGTCCATGGAAGACTTGGCTTGGCAGTTCGGGCTGGACTGTTCCCATGAGGCACAGGGTCAGACTGATTTGCATATAGCCATGTCTGAAATGAGGTGGCTGAGTGGGCTAAAGAATGGTGATGGATTAAACCCAGATCAGTTGACTGGGGGTGCGTGTTTGATTTGCTCAAACGCTCCGTCCATCATCCCCTTTTGTATCGCTTTGTTCGCCCTAAGTATGGCAGAGTATGCTCAGACGTGAGTCCCTTGCTCACTTGGCCACTGGATTCAAGATAGCCTGGCTGATGAGGATTATGAATCCGAAACCGGTCCCAGGATGCTTGTTTCCGGTCCATGGAAGACATGGCTTGGCAGGTCGGGCTGGACTGTTCCCATGAGGCACAGGGTCAGACTGATTTGCATATAGCCATGTCTGAAATGGGGTGGCTGAGTGGGCTAAAGAATGGTGATGGATTAAACCCAGATCAGTTGACTGGGGGTGAGTGTTTGATTTGCTCAAACGCTCCGTCCATCATCCCCTTTTGTATCGCTTTGTTCAGCCAGGATACAGAGCATTCAGACCTTAGTCTCCATTTTTCAACACCAGCAGTCTCTCCAAGCCAGAGTGTTCATGAGACTAATAGGCATGATGGAGTCTTGCATCTTCATAGTTCCGCATGCAAGACTGCAAATGCGCCCATTACAAGAAGGTCTAGCACAACAGTGGAATCAGGCTCAAGGTCAGCTGACAGACCTGGTGTTGGTAGACAGCCGTACATATCGCTCTCTGCAATGGTGGAACACCAAAAACTTGACAAGAGGACGGCCGTTCCTAGAGCCTGTTCCACAGATAGTGCTCACAACAGACGCATCCCTCACAGGATGGGGAGCCCATATCTTACACTATACCACACAAGGCCAATGGAACAACCAACAAAAAGTGTTCCATATCAACCACCTAGAGCTGCTAGCAATTTTCCTAGCACTCAAATTGTTTCAATTGCAAGTACAAAACAAAGCTGTCCTAATCCGGACGGACAATATGACAGCCATGTACTATATACAAAAACAGGGGGGACACACTTTCTGCAACTGTCCCAGCTTGCGCAGAACATTTGGAGATGGGCCATTCCTCAAAACATACACCTGACTGTAGAACACCTTCTAGGAATTCACAATCAGATAGCAGATCTGTTGAGTCGACAATCACAACAGATTTACAAATGGGAAATACATCCACAAGTTCTTCAACCATTCTTCCAAATGTGGGGGCATCCACAGATAGATCTGTTTGCCACCCACGAGAATGCAAAATGCCCAACCTTCGCCTCCAGGTTTCCACACCCACGGTCGGAAGGGAATGCAATATGGATGAACTGGTCAGGCAGATTTGCGTACGCGTTTCCGCCTCTCCCACTCATTCCACTAGTAGTGCGCAAACTCAGACAACCGTCTCTCAAACTAATACTAGTAGCTCCCACATGGGCACGTCAGCCGTGGTTCACCACACTACTAGATCTCTCACTGGTTTCACATAAAAAATTACGGCTCATGCCCTCCCTGTTAACCCAGAACCATGGAGAAATAAGACACCCATAACCAAGCCAACTGAATTTGGCGATCTGGCTCCTAAAGTCTTGGAGTTTGGTTACTTAAACCTGCCACCAGACTGTATGAACATAATTAAAGAAGCTAGAAAACCCACTACCAGAGCGTGTTATGCCGCTAAGTGGAAAAGATTTGCAATATATTGTAACAATAATCACATTGACCCACTGGATGCTTTCATCCAAAATATCATTTGCTACCTTCTACACCTACAATGGTCCAATTTAGCTTATTCTTCCATACGCCTGCATCTGGCAGCAATTGCAGCCTATTTACAGAATAGACAACATCTATCTCTCTTCAGAGTACCTGCAATCAAAGCATTTATGGAAGGATTAAAACGAATTATCCCACCTAGGTTACCACCTGCTCCGTTGTGGAACCTGAACGTGGTCCTTACAAGACTTATGGGACCCCCTTTCGAGCCTTTACACAAGTGTGAATTGCAATTCCTAACATGGAAAACTGCTTTCCTTGTTGCAATCGCCTCTCTCAGAAGAGTTAGTGAAATACAAGCATTCACAATACAAGAACCGTTTTTTCAAATACATCCTAACAAAGTGGTTCTCAGGCCTAATCCAAAATTCCTGCCAAATGTTATCACTCCTTTTCACCTTAACCAATCAGTAGAGCTACCTGTGTTTTTCCAAAACCCAGACTATGTTGCAGAAAGGGCTTTACACACCTTAGATGTTAGAAGAGCCCTGTTATACTACACAGATAGGACTAAATCCTTCAGAAAGACAAAACAATTATTTGTATCTTTCTCTCCCCCACACAAAGGCAACCCCATCTCTAAGGTGGGAATTGCCAGGTGGATTGTAAAGTGTATACAAATATGCTATCAAAAAGCTAAACGTACACTGACAGTTCCTCCTAGAGCACACTCCACTCGCAAACTAGGAGCCTCAATGGCTTTCTTAGGAAATATACCACTAGAGGACATATGCAAGGCAGCAACATGGTCTACAATACACACCTTCACTAAACACTATTGTGTTGATGTGCAGGCCAAGCAGCAAGCTGCAGTAGGCCAAGCTGTCCTTAGAACAGTATTTCAGAATACTGCAACGGATACAAGCGACCACCGCTAGGGGAGACACTGCTGCACAATCGTTGCAAAAGTGTACGATCTGCAGCTCATATGCCTCGAACAGAAAATGCTACTTACCAGTATGCATCTGTTCTTGGCATGTAGAGCTGCAGAATCGTACACGTCCTCCCACCTCCCCGGGACTTGTATCCGTTCCAGTACTCATCTTACTTAGATGCACACCCATGGACATCCTTTTTCTCTTTACTTCTACTAACTCCATCATTTCCCATCATGGCGAAAAACAATCTGAGGATGGAGTCGATGACCATGCGCAGTATTATCCAAGGGAGGAGTCACCTATCTTGTGACTACAAAGACTTCTTCCAAGAAGACAACAACCTGCAATCATCCGAGCCCAACACCAGGTGGCGATCTATTGCAAAAGTGTACGATTCTGCAGCTCTACATGCCAAGAACAGATGCATACTGATAAGTAGCATTTACCTTCCGACCCATTGGGATCGATGCCTGGCGCACACCATTGAGCTAGCAGCCGTGGCAGAGTTGTCACATGTCAGCGATGCAGAGAGCAAGACAAATTCTCCGGTAGGAGGTGTTGTGGTCTTCGGCAGCCCCCACTATGTGGCTTCCAATTCATCCTCCGGAGACTAACACACTCCGGTACAGGTCGAGAGGCCCACATCGCCTACGCTGATTTCTGTGTCTGTACCGGGATCAAGATGACACCATGTACCATGAGTACTGTAGACCCCACGTGCAAAAAAGATCTTTTACCACCCACGCCACGGTGCACCACAACCTTCTGGCCCAGGTCGACACGGCGAGCACGCCTCAGAGCTGAGAAGGGATGTGAAAGTTCTTGAACCTGATCAGGTGACAAGACCACAGCATTGGATCGGTTCCAGCTCTGCACCAAAACACAAGTCTGCATCAACTGACACATCGGCTCCAAAGCGAAAATCAGCGCAGACACACACACCAGCATCAAAGGATGCCAGACAGGCTGTGACCCCTCTAAAGGCCTTGTATCTGAGAAACTATTGGCCTTGAGCATCTTGGAATCAAAACAGCCCTCCGCTCAGAGGGCTGAAAAACAGCACATGCATTCTTCTGGCCAGACGAAAAAACAGACTACTGGGGTACCAAAGCCACACAAAGTTTCTGAAGACATTCCACTGGTTCCATACAAAAAAAAAGACTCACTCACAGAAGTCAACTGTTAAACAAGGCATTGTCTAGGAGGGACTGCAACAATTTATGCAGGAGAAGCACTAGAGGTTTCCAAAAGACAGCTACAGGAGCAAACATTGCCACTGCCTCCACCAAAAAGGGCGGCTCATGAACAGGGCCACAAGCCCAATGACTTTCAGCCCTCCAGAGTCAGCCCAAACATACTTGTCCTCTCCACAAAAAGTGGAAAAGGGGGAGTACCAGGGCACGGATTCGCAGTGGACACAGGGAACAGTACACCCAGCACACCCCAGACCTGTGGAATGCCAATGAAGTGGTCCTGCCTGACCCAAACTTGGAGCCGCCAATACCAACAAAAGTGTCACCACCAGATGACACATCCTCATACCATAGTGTACAGAGAGCGGCAGAGTACCACAAGCTCCCAATGCACGCCACTGAGGAGCAGACTTCCTGGTAGAAGCACTTGCGCACAGAGTGCACTCTCCACTCAATGAGGATCTATACTAAACTTATCCAAAGAGTTATTTAAGGACCCAGTCAAATCTAGGTTCCTGGCACCTCCATCGAAAAGAAATACAGGCCATCACCAACTGACCCAATTTACATATGTAGGCAACCCCGTTGAAATTCCCTCGTGTTCACCAATGCCAGGAAAAGAGCTGCAGCACAGGGCACTGGAGAAGCACCTCCTCCAGATAAATAGAGTAAAAGAATTGATGCTGCAAGCAAACAGGTGGCAGTAGGCCATACCAATCTCTGGAGGATTGCCACTTCAGTATGGCTTCTCTCTAAATAAAACGGCTACTGCAGATGCAATGCAAGACCTTATGCCACATCTCCCAGACGTATAGAAGACTTGGTAAGCGAGGGCACGCAGATATCCAATGCAACAATCAGGTGTGTACTAGATGGAGCAGACATTGCTGCAAAGGGCATTAACACATCCACCATGCTCCGCAGGCATGCGTGGCTGCTCGTATCGGGGTTCAAACCCGAGGTGCAGTAGCTCATTCTGAACGTCCCATACGAAGGGGAAACTCTGTTTGGGCCCGCTGTGGACACACAACTTGAGAAAATCACAAAATACACCGACCCAGCAAAATCGATGGGTGCCTTACCGACAACACTTCAAAAACAACAGCCCTTTTGGCGTTACCAGGGTAGAGGGGCTGCTAAAGCATCTACCCCTGAAAACACATCCTATCAATGCCAGCAGCTATAGTACCTCCAGCAGAGCTATGGATACTATTGAGGCAACTACAAAAATAGGGACAAAGGTACCCCCAACAAGAGTACCACCACTCCACCAAACAAGTGTCTTACTCACACTTCCCCCAACAAAAAAACACCTGTGGGGGAAGGCTGCATTAATTTAACCAGTTGTAGTTGATATCACATCAGACCAATGGGTATTACAAATATTCAGGCAGGGATATTGCCTAGAACTGACACAACAGCCACCAAAAATCCCACCAAAACTCACACCTTAAATCAACAGCATCTAAATCTGCTAAAGGCCTTACTGCTAAAAGGGGCCATAGTACTAGTCCTGCACAAACATCACAAAAAAGGAGTTTACTCCCTTGATTCCCTCATATCAATGAATGACAGCTCACTACGGCCCATTCTGGACCTACACCCACTCAATTTATGCAGTGTCCGAACCCTGCCATATCGTGACATTGCAAGATGTGATACTGCTACTACCACTATTTCATGATTGCATTAGATCTGAAGGATGCAAATTTCCACATTCCAATTCACCCTGCACATCGCAAATACCTATGGTTTGTGTTAAGTGGATGCCCTTACCAATTCAATGTCCTAACATTTGGGGTGATACCATTTGACCTGCTGATGTCAGTTCTTTCTTTTTCTGTGCCAGCCAGTGCAGATCTGGAGAGAGTGGTACCTCTAGTCACTTTTTGACTCTCTTTGCGACTTTTTGTCGACACCTTTTGAGTCGGCTTCAAGACTTGCGACTCCTGACGCAAATTGATGTTGGTTACGGACCTGCACCTCGTGTGCCTTTGGTATTTGGAGCATGACCACGACCCGAAGTCGTGCTCCGACTGCTGGGCCATGAACCCGAAGTCTTTGCCGATA
Source organism: Lissotriton helveticus (assembly GCF_964261635.1). Lineage (NCBI taxonomy): Eukaryota > Metazoa > Chordata > Amphibia > Caudata > Salamandridae > Lissotriton > Lissotriton helveticus. Next base: position 959,672,755 of record NC_136070.1, on the reverse strand, counting down.
GTGGTCCCAAAAACTTCTCGAGGCCTGGCCGTCTGCTCTGTGCCGTTTGAGGTCCTGTTTAACAGGGAGGTTGCGGGACGGGTCGCGGAGTCATCACCACTACTCCTCATCAAAGTCTTAGTCTTCGAGTAAGTCGAAGCACAAGAAGAAGGCGAAGAAGCACCGTCGCTCTTCGCATTCTACCTATCCATTGGCCGACACGACGCGGGAAGCGGAAGGTAGTCGTGCGGCCCTCTCGTGGAACCTGTTGGGTCGACTCCAACCTTCACTGGAGCCTGTGTGACCCCTGCCCAACTTCGTTGCTTTTAAGAAGCCCTCCATTCCATCTTTGGACAGCCCGACTCCGCCGGTGTGCCTTTGTGCCCCACGGACTTGGCTGGGGGCTCTAGGCCTTCGATGCTGGCGGCTTCAGGTCTGGCACCGCAAGGACCCCAGGAATCCAGGCCTGAATCCGGATTAGCTCTGGTCAACGCCGGCGCCAAATCCAGTGGCTACACCTCTGCCCCCTCCGACACCTGTTGTGTCCCCAGCTGACTTCGACCCCAGCCTTCCCCTTGATGAGGGCACAGAGCCGACTGGTACTTTTGTACCACTGTTCTCCCCTGGTGTTCCCTATCGCCCTGACTGGCTGCCAGAGGAGGAATAGGAGGGGTCTGTGGACTCTTTGGCAGACCAGTTAAAGGAACTTGACTGGAGAAAGAAGTTGGGTGAAGCCAGTGGTCTGGACACCTCCCCAGACCTTGGTATGCTATCTCCCCCTACGGTGGCTGCAGAGGAGGGTGCATCTTACGCAGTTGTGTTGCGTAGGGCTGCTGAGGCCTCAAACCTTGAGCTTCCTAAGGTGGCCGTCAGGACTAACCTCCTGACTGAGGTTCTTCAGCTGGCAGCGGCTTCTTCTGAGCCCCGGCTGCTGGTCAATGAGGCCCTTACATACATCCTTTTGAGCACTTGGTCCAAGCCCTACACAAGGGCTCCTGTGGACAGGATGATTGCCCGACGCCACCACCCGGCCGTGGGTGACCCCATTTTCCTCTCCCAACACCCCACCCTTGAGAGCTTAGTGGTCCAAGCCTCGACTTCCAAGGGCACATTCCCTACCGTACCACCAGATAAGGAATCCTAGCAGCTGGACTGACTTGGGAAAATGTTTTCTTTCTCCAGCTTAGGACTGTGGTAGGTGAACACCGCATGTCTCTTGGGCAGTTACTCCCACTCGGTGTGAGACTCGGTCACGCAGTTGTGGCCACAGTGCCCAGAGGAGGCCCGGGCTGTGCTCTCCCATGCAGTCACCGAAGGGAGAGACGCAGCGAAGTTTGCCATAGAATGTGGGCTGGACACCGTCAACTCACTATTCAGAACGATTTCAACATCAGTAGCCCTGAGACGCTAAGCCTGGCTGAGGTCCACTAGCTTTTCAGGTGATGTCCAAGCAACAGTTTTGGACATACCCTTTGATGGCCGTCATTTGTTTGGCGACAAGGCAAACAACGCGCTTGAGCGCTTTAAGGACTCCAGGGCTGCCGCCAGATCCTTGGGCCTCGCTTCCACCTCCAGCCACGCGCAGTCTGCTTTTCGCCCCTTTGGTGGCTACGGAAGGGGTGCCCTGCCACGTCCTGCCCAGAGCCACAGGGCTGCGCAAGCTGTCCAGCCTCAGCGTGGCAGGGGACGTGGGTCCCACCGTCTTGGATCTGGTGCCAGCAGGCAGGTCAGTCCACCAGCACCCCCACTGCAGCAGCCACCAATCACTCCTAATCCAACCTCTCAGGGCCACCATTCGTCTGGGCCGCAGGATTCGCTATCACCTCCCCCACTGGCTCAACATCACGTTGGACAGGTGGGTTTTGCAGATAGTCCAAAGGGGCTACTCCCTCCCCTTCGAGACTCCCCCTCCATTCATGCCACCTCAATTCCATCGCATGTCAGAGAATCACTTGGCCTTTCTCCAACAGGAAGTTACGGCTCTCTTGGCCAGGGAGCCATCGAGCAAGTTCCTGCCCCAGAAGTAGGTTGTGGTTGTCATTCCCACTACTTTCTGGTGCCCAAGAAGGACAAGGGCCTGCGTCCTATCTTGGACCTCAGGAACCTCAACCGCTTCCTCCAGAAGGAGAAGATCAGAATGTTGACACTGGGTCAGGTCCTATCTGCCCTCGATCCTGGAGACTGGATGGTAGAGTTGGACTTGCAGGATGCCTATTTTCCCAACCCCGTCCTGCCGGCCTATTAGCGTTACCTACGGTTATCGGTAGGCCACAAGCACTTTCAGTTTACCATACTCAAAGTGCTTGTGCAATACTTTGTGCATTTTACGGAAGATCTTCCAGAGGCTACCCCTACACACAAGATGTACCCTGATACAAGCCCTCATCACCAGCCGACTGGACTATTGCAATGCCCTCTACGTAGGAATCGCAGCACACCTTCTACAGAGACTTTGGACCATACAGAGGACAGCCAGACTCCTCCTCTGCCTTCCCCGACAAACCCACATCACACCCCACCTCAGAAATCTCACCAGCTCCCCTTACAGGAAATGCCAATTCAAGCTGCTGAATCACGCACCCAAGGCTCTACACAACCAAGCCTGCATTAACCACTGCCTGAATTTCAACCAACCATTGAGAAGACTGCGCTCCGCTTCTCTTTCATTTGCTCATACTCCCCGCATGTTCCGAAGCAGAAGTGGAGGATTCTCCTTCTCCCTCATCGCAGCAAAGACCTGTAACAGCCTCCCCAAGTACCTCCGGACCATCACATAAATTCCAGAATTCCCTCAAGCCCCTCAAAACCTGGCTGTTCAGCTAAGCCTCGGGCCTGCAATCGCTTGGATACCCTATTGGGTGATTGTCCGCGTTTTATAAATCCTGATTGATATTCATCTGCCTTACCAAAATTTCGAAGACTTTTACATTTTTTATCGGATGCATGTATAAAGGGGATGATATTTCAATACCCTTAAAAATTAAGTGATGGCAATTTTGCAGAACTAAACTTGCTACCGCTTTAGAATTAAATGTATCTATCAAATTAATATCAGTGTGATTATTCAGTAGCTGCACTAAATGTATATTATTGCTTTGTATTTTCCTCAATTCTTCTATATCTGAAAACTAAATCAGTATGATATTCAGCGACCGAAGTATTCCTAAAACTGTGTCTACCAACCAGCTAGATTGTCTCCACCTAAAAAGCTATACCTCTTGGGACTCCATAGAACATCATTCAACACTTATTACATGGAATTTAGCAGGGCTGAGGGCCAAATTGGATGATGTTGATTGGGATTGTACAGAGACAGTTTTGATGTGTGTTTACTGCAAAAGACATGGGCCACCTCAGATGTTCATAGTCAAGGCTTTATTGCCATAGTAATCATGCCCTTGATACTTCAGCAGGAAAGGCAATCGGAGGATTTGTATGTGGCTAAGAATTTCACTGGGATGTGCTGTAAAAAGATTATATTGACTCCCCGGACATACTAGCTATTTATTTATTGTTTAAGACTAGACCCCCTTGCTTGATAAAAACATATATAAGCCCACCTACCCTTCTTTAGTAGAAGGCCTATATTTTGAAAAATTTACTCCAGGGGAAAAGGGCCCAAATGTAGAAAGGTCCAACGAATGGTTTGAACACGCGTGTAGACTGGCAAGGGGCGCCCTTTACAGTGCCCTAAGAGGTAAAATCAGATCACACATTGCCACTGCTAAGTGGGAGTATGATAGCACCATTAAAAAAAAGGAAAGCTGTCTGGGAAAATATACTGGCTGCGTCAAGGGCAAAAGACAGTAGACCCTTTTGGCAGCTGGTATCTAAAAAGGGGCGTTCAGATGCTGTGAGACCAGGAGTTGATCACCCATTTTGGGGGTCTCTACCAGACAAGCACCCCAGTAGTCAACAGTTCTGTGGGTGCATTACCTGTCCCAGCACCAACTAGCCGGGAGTATTGTGAGGAATTCCCACTTGAAGAAACAACTTTGGCTATATTAGCGCAGAAACCCAGTAAGGCGCCAGGACACAAAAACATTCTAGTTGATCTCTATAGAAGTGAACCGCAGGCCTGGACACCATACATAAATTCAGTATCATTGGCCTGATGGAAGGGGACTTGATTCCTGACGCTTGGAATGGAGCCATCATAGTACTGATTCATAAAAAAGGAGACCAGGCTTCCCCGAGTAACTACAGACCCATAAGCCTAATTGATAATATAAAAAAAAAAAATTGCTCTCAGATACTCAATAAGCTATGGGACTGGATTGAGCAAGCTATGGTACTCTATCATCTACATGCAGGCTTCAGGCGTAAACTTAGCACAACAGACCAAATCATATGCTTTTTAGCTATAAAGTGGAGGAGTGTAGATCTGGAAAAAGGGTGGTTAGTTATTGCCTTCATGGATCTCCGTTCCGCTTTCGATCTGGTTCCAAGGATAAAACTATGGGGAACCCTGAGCAGTATTGGGGTTCCAATGGGCCTCACCCTAATCCCGGCTTTATATGCAGGTAACTTCGCTAGGGTCAGGTGGGGACTCGCGAGCAAACTGACAGATGAGATACCAGTCCGGAGAGGAGTGCGCCAAGGGTCTCTGTTGGCTCCTACACTCTTCCTCTTGTATATCAACGAGTGTCCTCCATATCTTCATAATTGTGAGAATGGCTCGCCTAAGATTAAAGGGATACAAAAGGGGATGATGGACGGAGCGTTTGAGCAAATCAAACACTCACCCCCAGTCAACTGATCTGGGTTTAGTCCATCACCATTCTTTAGCTCACTCGGCCACCCCAGTTCAGACATGGCTATATGCAAATCAGTCTGACCCTGTGCCTCATGGGAACAGTCCAGCCCGAACTGCCAAGCCATGTCTTCCCTGGACCGGAAACAAGCATCCTGGGACCGGTTTCGGATTCATAATCCTCATCAGCCAGGCTATCTTGAATCCAGTAGCCAAGTGAGCAAGGGACTCACGTCTGAGCATACCCTGCCACACTTAGGGCGAACAAAGCGATACAAAAGGGGATGATGGACGGAGCGTTTGAGCAAATCAAACACTCACCCCCAGTCAACTGATCTGGGTTTAATCCATCACCATTCTTTAGCTCACTCGGCCACCCCAGTTCAGACATGGCTATATGCAAATCAGTCTGACCCTGTGCCTCATGGGAACAGTCCAGCCCGAACTGCCAAGCCATGTCTTCCCTGGACCGGAAACAAGCATCCTGGGACCGGTTTCGGATTCATAATCCTCATCAGCCAGGCTATCTTGAATCCAGTGGCCAAGTGAGCAAGGGACACACATCTGAGCATACCCTGCAAACTGACAGATGAGATACCAGTCCAGAGAGAAGTGCGCCAAGGGTCTCTGTTGGCTCCTACACTCTTCCTCTTGTATATCAACGAGTGTCCTCCATATCTCCATAATTGTGAGAATGACTCGCCTAAGATTAAAGACCAAAAAAACACTATGCTTGCTATTTGCTGATGACACCTAGCTTGCGTCGAAAAGTCCTCGGGCCTTTCTATATTGCTCGAGAGATCCTCCCTATACTGCAGCAACTATGGACTGGAAATCAACAACAAAGCCAATTATATGGTATTTGGCGACTGCAAGGAGAAAAGGTGAAAATCCATACCAGTGGATGGAGTAGTCCTGGAGTGAGTGTCTGAGTTTGATTACTTGGGTGTTCACTTGGAAGAGTCGCACAGGTGGGGCCAGCCCAAATGAGGTAAAACACACTAATTAAAGCAATCCGCTGGGTCCATTACAAGATTTGCACATACCGTATCATACTTTCCCATCCCCTCTTTGAAATCTATAGGAGCCAAGTGTGTGGAGCAGCCCTATATGGAGCAGATATCTGCCGTCACTGCAACTTGGAGATGCTGGAAACAACAGAGTAACTTTCTGAAATCACTGTTAAAATTCCCACCTAGCACCCCCACATTAACTGAATTTGTGATCCATCTTGGATATTGCAGCAATGAGGCCTATCCAGTACTGGTTAAGGGTTTGGGCGACAAGGGACGTGGAGCCCTACAGGAAGTGGCTTCAAGGCTTCCTAGAGGGGACCTGTGCGGATAAGAACCCTTGGTGGGCCTATATAAAGTCATGATTATTTAAGCTGGGCTTAGGGGATTTTTGGTCAAACCCCAATGACGTATCCGGAGACGCCATTAGAAAGCTCAAAATGGCCTATTGGTATTATGTCCTGGGAGAAAAAATTAGCAAGACCACTTAGGGCACCCTGACTGAAGATTTTTATTATTTAAATGTGGTTTTGAGTTCGAACCCAACTTCGATATGGTTACGAATCTGCATGCACGAGCACTCTTTATCAAGCTTAGGGTAGGTACACCACCTCTGGCTCCCTTTACTTCCCATTGAAAGAAGGGGTTAGGCATATCAACTAAGTGCCCCATGGCTACTGAGACCATCAAACATGTTTTATTTTTTTGTGTGGCATACAAAAAGTAACGGAAATGTTGGATAGTACCATTATGTAGATTGTTGGGCCTCAATGTCCGCACCACTGCGCTTAGAATATGCATTACAGACACAAGTGGACCAGTTGCTTTTTCTATTTGTAAATTTCTGACAGCCATATGGCACTTGAGGATAAAGAAAATTTACTAGGGATTCAGGTTTTTATGGATATTTTTAACTTCTTAATGGCTTATATTTCCTGTCCAAAAGTCTGTAACATTGTCTTCTTATTTATTTATTCTTTTTGCTTATATCTGATAGTATTCATATGTGTGTATAGGAGCACTGATTCTTTACATTGTCGCGCTTTTTAACGTTTTTTTATGGTTAGAAACAAAGGAGATGATAAACACATCCATTATGTAGAGATTTTACAATATTGGTCACTTTTTGCTAGTGCAATAATTTCCTGCCTACACATTTAATGTACTTTATGCTCATTTGCACATCTTACACATAGTCCTGGCGCCGTCTTCTATACTCTTTCACTAAAGAATGGCACATTTAAACAATATAGGCCTATGTTAACCTATTTTATGATGCTGTCTATACCATTTGACCTCTAATTGCTGCGGTCAACACTATATTATAACTCCAAAGATGTACCCTTGTTTTAAAGCATCTCATGTTATTTTTGGAGATTTAAACAGGAGTGATTTATCCTTCTTAACTAATTTGACTCACATGGCGGACCCCTGAGGTTTTTGTCTGTTCACTACTTATGCATATGATACATTTTATTCTACTTCCTTTTTATCACCTTATTTTACAAATGTTCATTTACATGTTTGATGCTGTACCAGTGAGCCTCAGATATTGCTCTCCTTTGTTTAGTTGGTGTTTTTATCTTAACATTGTTTAGTTTGTTTGCAAATATATTATTATTATGGTATTGCATTTTAACAGAATAAAGAATTGATGATGGGTTTGAAGTCATATTAAAAAATATTTATTAATGATTAAGAGTATAGTAAAATTCAATGTAGTTGGAACATCCAGCACATGGTCAGTTCATTGTACAGAGATATTTTTAAATTTTTAGCTATATTTCTAATCATGTGCATAAAAAAGACTGCAGCATGTGGATTAAGAGAACCATTGGGGCTAGTATCGGAGAGCGCGATAGTCATCAGACCAGATCAAGAGATTGTTCCTGCTGATTCAAACTGTGGTACACCAACAGTCCGTTGATTAACAAATTCATCATCACCTATCACCCCTGTTTTGTTACCACTTTTTTCGACTTATTTTACTGGGTGCAGAAAAACATAGCTTTCTAAAACATTTTTTCCCATTCTTTGTTGTTTCCTATTATTTTTCTTTCTTACCATTTTATGCTTTGGAGTTTTCACCAACATAGTTTTGGATGTTCTACTAGCCTTCTTAACCTGGAAAAGTGGGAATAAAGCACCAGTACACTCAGGAGCTGGTGAGATGGGAAATGGGTACAGTGGTTGGTCCCACAGAAGTTGGTTCCAAAAATTTTTTTAATGAATAAATCTATACCCCTTTTACTTTCATCCGTGCTGTTCTCCTTACTGATCTTCTGACCTTTCTACTATGCATACCTCTTGTTTGAGATCCAATATCCCCTGCAAGGGGATTTGAGGAAGTAGGAATATTTCTGAAGATTCAGATTATCTGCTAAATGTCGGACTGTTTGGTCCACTTTTTGAATTTCATCTTGCTGATTTAAGACACTCACATTGTCCTCTCCTTCTTTACTAAAACTTGAGATTCACCTTAAGAGAGTCCAAAGTATAGTCTGAGTTATTTGAACATTTTTCCATTAAAAACAAAATAGAGACAAAATTATTTCTAAACGTTATAGGGACTCAGAATATTGGACATAATACCGCGGCATATTACAAGATGCATGCATATTAAGTTCAGGCATCTCTGGTATTTTAGATGCTATTAATTAATTCTCACTTGGCGTGCTACTGAAGAGTTTCATCATTGTCTTTTGTGGCATTGATAAAGCCTCAATCAAGTCTTTGGGCCTTTGAATCAGCTATGATCTGATATAAACTCTGTCAATATCTGGCAAGGTAAAATCAGTATGAGGAATAACAAATGTAGCGTCACCTCCAGCCGGGACTTGAAGATTCTCTAGGGGGATATCCAACCCTGAAGAATTAGCCAATTCTGATATTGGAACTGTGAGAAAGTGCCATCTTTCTTGCATAGGTATGCCCCCATTTTTTGCTGAATTGCTGATGTGCTTTGACTGAGTGTGTACTGGGCTCCTGCCAACCAGGTGCCCAGGGCCTGTGTTCCTTCCCTAAGCCTGTGTTGAAACTAAAACCCAATTGGCCTCTCTGGCCACCTGTCAGCCCCTAGTTTATGGTACCCAGGACATGGTGACCAGAGAAGACCCCTAAGGGCTGCAGCACTTATTGTGCCACCCTTAGGGACCCTGTACCCTGACACCCATTCACTGCCTTTGCAGGCTGAGTGTCTAAGTACTGAACTAAACAGAGAGTCGACATTGCACACATCCCTGTGCAATCAACAAATAGATGTAAAAAGTGAAGGCAGCAAAACAGTTATACTTACAAGTGTATAGATTCACTGAAGGTTAAAGAACAGCAGGTTATTTAATGATGCGTTATAGATAAAGAGGGTGGTATATAACTAGGAAGATTTGTAGAAGTTACCGGGGTATGGCGAATTAGACACAAGCAAGGCGGCTGCCAGTTGGTTAACATAATCGAGTTACGCAGCTTTGAGAGACACAAGGGCGAGTTAGCTAGGAGAGAACGAGGGAGATTATTGCTTTAAATTAATTATTGTTTATGTGAGCACATGTGTACCCACATTTGATCTCATTGGTGTTTTAGAGAATTTGTTAAATAACAAAAATGTACAAGGATATGCATAAATGAACACTAATGGTGAACTGTTTCACTTGTAGTTACCCCTGTGGAAGGACTCATGCAGTCCGAAATGCATTGGGTGAAATAAAGAACATGCCAAGGATGAATTATGCGTTTGTCGTTTTATTAATAGAGGTCCAGATGGTCACATCATCAACGCTTGAAGCTTTGAAAATAGCATGATCCATCACGTGTGGATGAAGTGGAGTTGAGCTTCAAAAGAGGAACTTGTATATAAGCATTGACGAATTGACTGAAAAATTGATGAACTTTAAAATAATGTCTATTTGCTCATTAAGCTGTGCTACTGGTTTAGGGGTGTGAATGTCGCCCCGTTCATTTAGACACATCCCTGTGTGCCATGCCCACAAGCTCACTGCCCTGGCATCCATCAGTCACCCCTCTAGCTGGGTGCCCTATGCCAGTGGTGTGGGCACAGGTGCATGAGACCTGTGCCCCTACAGTACCCAGAGCCATTCCTGGGTACTGTAAGTGCAGTGCTGCCATTAAGAGTATATGGTGCTGGGAGGTTGTCATTATGAACTCCACAGCACCATGATGACTTTACTGAAGACTGAGACGTTTGATATCAAACTTCTTAGCACATTAAGCCTGCACTGATGCCAGTGTGGGATTTAATGTAAAATGCACAACAGAGGGCATCTTAGCGAAGCCCCCTGAAACCTAACCAACTCCCAGTGCCCTGACTGTATGGCTACCGAGGCTGACCTGTTTCTCGACCCCTGGGTCGAGAGCCTGACGATCTCGGGGGCCTGAAATAATGCACATCCTGGGATAAGGTGCCAAGCCTCCTCCCCCCGGATGGGCAGGGGAAGCTTCAAAGGCATACAACCTTTGTGAGCTTCTACAGGCCACTTGCTGTACTCAGCAACTGGCCCCCACCGGTTCTGACCCCCACTCTGGCGGGAAAAATTGCAGGAAACCCTAAGTGAGGAAAGGGGGTGTGCCAGCCTATGCCAACCCCACCCCTCAGGTGGGAGAGGCGAGGTGAAGCACGACTCCGGGCTCCGGCCATCTTGAAGATGGGGAGCCCTGCCCAGTCACAGCTAGGCTCCTGCCCCCGTCCCACAGGAGAGGACCAGGCTAGCGAGTGTACCCACCCCAGGACAGGGAACCATTGGTCCCTGCCCTTGCCCTCCCTGTAACACCCCTAAATGTATTATTTAGGGGCACCCTGACCCTTCCTTCCTCAGATGCCGATTGAAACAAGAAGAAAAGCAAGAAACAAGAAGACCTGCTGTGCAGCTGCTAACAAGAGGACGACACCAACTGACTTGGCCCCAGAACCCTACAGGCCTGTTGATCCTTGAACCTGCTCCTGCGAAACTCCAGCGTCTCCTGCGGACAGCAACCTCGAAAACCCTGGATGACCTGCCAGCCTTGAACCTTCCAAAAGACTGCTATTCACACGAGCAGTGGTTCTGCTCACACAGCAATACCCCTGGTGCCAGCCAGGAACCACGAATCCAGCCCACTCTGCACCCGCCGAGCCCGGCCTGTGCCTGAGTGAACCAAGACAACGAGGACGTCCCCCCGGCGACTGGGAACCGAAGTCCAGTGCCCAAAGACCCTCCTCTACAAACCAGAAGACGCCTGCAGCCTCAGAACCAGGGACCCCTCCAACAGCAACCAGCTGAGGGTAAGATTTCCCGACGCCAAAAGACACCCCTGCACCCGGCGCCCTACGGACCCCTGTGCCTTCCTTTGGGCTACCTACCTCTTCTCCAAGATCCCAACTCACATCTCAAAGTGGTGGTCGCACCTGAAGAATCTCCGTCCCCGAGCCTGCAGCCTTTGTTCACTTTTTAACTTTCCCATTGGATAACATTGAGCGCCCGACGGCTCAAAAGCACCCTGCACCAGCCGCCCGAGTGCCGCTGGAAGTGCAACTACTACTCTACTCTACTCCCCCACTTACCCTGAGTAAGTGACCAGGAGCTCAGCTCCCACAGCTCGCCTTCTTGCTTGCAGCCCCCAACCAAAGGATCCCTACCCTCCATTGGATTGCATTGGGCCTACTCTCTCTGCACTCAGCTGCCCCTGTGCTGCTGAGGGTGTAACTACTGTACCTTTCCGACCCTGCGAGATCCCCGAGTCTATGCCCTGAACCTTAACTCCACCAGTCGAGTACTTACCTAAAAGCAGATAACTCATTTTCCTTCCATAGGTTAACATTGACTGGTTTCACTTGAAATTGAAATTGTGGAGTTTTGAAACGTTAAAATATTCATCTAAAATCAGCCGAATAACGAATTCCGAATTACTCACCTGTGATCAGGAGAGATGCCAGTACTGTACCTTTTAGCCCAGTACTGAACCGAAAAAGTCATCATAACTGTACTTACCAGTAACCTGAATTTTCTTCTATAGGAAACCATTGACTGCTTTTCTGTGAAATTTCTCATAAGTGCTGTTTTTTGCTAACTATAAATATTCTTTAACGCCTTAACGGCGGCCGCTATTTTGCGGAAGTGCGGCACTTCCACAAAACGGGCGGGGCCGCGTCGGCCATTGGCCGACGGCAGCACTGGGGAGGTAGTGCTGCCGATGGCAGCATGGAACGGGTTAAAAATCATACCAACTACCAAAAGTAATTACTTACCTGTCTTAGGTAGTAGTCCCAGTGCTGAACATAGGAGTCCAGTACTAAACTTAGGAGTCCAGTACTGAATTACAAAAGAAACGAGAACCTACTTTACCTGTGACTTGAATTTCCTCCCATAGGATAACATTGCTTGGTTTTCACTGAAAAATTTCTAAGTGTCAACTTTGAAAATACATTTATATTCCTTAAAAATCACTACTGTAACCAAAACGCTTTTACTTAACTGTTTACAGCTTATGTCCCGGGACTGTATCCAGGATCCAGTCCTGTGGTTAGAAAAGTAATCCATAAAGTAATCTATTGCATTTATGTAGAAAAACCCATTGAGCTCAATGTTAAATTGTGTTTGAAATTGTGTTGCCTATTGCAACCACTGTGGCTATTGTACTTACAACGGCTATTGCCTTTTTGCAAAGTAATTACCTAAAGTCACTAAAATTGAGCAAAGTATATTTTGATACCTGTTGGTTCTAAAATAAAACAACTATATCTTTTGATATAAATTAATTGGCCTAGAGTTCAGTTCTTGAGTGTGAGACCATTTGCTGACTGAGTGTGTACAACAAATGCTTTACACTGTCCTCGCCTTACTGCTCCACCAAGCTACCACTTTAGAGAGTAAGGTTATATCTAACTTTAGCCTCTGCCTTACCTCTGGAGACTGGGGAATCTATACACACTGTACCTTACTTTGGTCCAGTATATATAGAGCCACTTTCTTACAGGAACCTCCTCCAATGTGACTGCTGATGCAGCCAGGGCTTGATTATCCACGACCGAGGGACAAGAGACTCACACTTCCCCCATTATCTTTTGAAAGAAGGAAGCAATTGAATTGACATTTCAAAGCATTTAAATGAAGGGATTTGTTTCTTAGTGGGTTAAGCTTTGTTTTCTTAAAAGCCCTTGCAGAGATCCTTCTTCCATATGGAAGCTTTCTGGCCGTCATTATGAACCTTCTGCTGTACTCCACCAGTCGTTGGTCAGTTGATGGCAATCTGGCAGTCTTACAACCACCAAAAACTCAATATTTCTGATAGATTATTATTGTAATAATACGCTGGGTGTAAAACCAGCTGGTGCTGTTCGGAGCTCACCACAACCATAATAAGCCACCACCAACCCAGAACTCAAGACCAAATGCCCTCTCTTACCTCCTGGAGATGCCAAACAGCAGACCACCTGGAGTCAGGTTCATCATGGTAAGGCCCTGGAATGGATCACCTTGTTCCTCCCCAACAGAACCCAAAGAGTCCGCCTCCCTCCCTTCCGCGGCCACCGAGATCATCTGCGGGGTACCTCAGGGTTCTTCACTCAGTCCAACACTCTTCAACATCTACATGAGCCCCCTCGCCACCATCGCACGAAAACACAACATCAACATCATCTCCTACGCTGACGACACCCAGCTGATACTCTCCCTCACCAAGGACCCAGCCACCGCCAAAACCAACTTCCAGGAAGGAATGAAAGAGGTAGCAGACTGGATGAAGCGCAACCGCCTCAAGCTCAACTCAGACAAGACGGAGGTCCTCATCCTCGGTCAATCCCCATCTGCCTGGGACGACTCATGGTGGCCCACGGTGCTGGGAACCGCACCAACACCAACGGATCACGCACGCAACCTGGGCTTCATCCTGGACTCCTCCCTCTCGATGACCAAACAAGTAAACGCCGTCTCATCCTCATGCTTCAACACCCTGCGAATGCTCCGAAAAATCTTCCGATGGATCCCCACCGAAACCAGAAGAACAGTCACCCAGGCCCTTGTCACCAGCCGACTGGACTACGGGAACGCCCTATACGCAGGAACCACCACCAAACTTCAGACTCGGCTCCAGCGCATACAAAACGCCTCCGCACGTCTCATCCTCAACATCCCTCGTCACAGCCACATATCCACCCACCTAAGAAACCTCCACTGGCTCCCCGTCTACAAGAGGATCACGTTCAGACTGCTCCCCACGCACACAAAGCGCTCCACAACATGGGCCCCGACTACCTCAACAGCCGACTCTCGTTCTACACTCCCACCCGCCAGCTTCGCTCCACCAGCCTCGCCCTCGCCACTTTCCCACGAATTCGCAGGACCACCTCCGGAGGAAGATCATTCTCCTACCTGGCAGCGAAGACCTGGAACTCCCTCCCCACTCACCTACGACTGACCCAGGACCATCTCAGCTTCAGGAAGCACCTCAAGACCTGGCTCTTCGAGCAGTAGCAGTCCCCCCCCCCCCCCCTCCATAGCGCCTTGAGACCCTCACGGGTGAGTAGCGCGCTTTATAAATGCATTGATTGATTGATGGTTCTCAGGGCCACCACTGTCCTCAAACCTGAGATCAGCTGCCCTCCCCAACTTCCTTAGGATCCCAATTGGTGGGCCACCTGGAGGCAGGTTTGCCGTGATACTCCTAGCCGGTATATTGCAGGACGGCAGAATGGATAAAGGAAGTGGCAACCTAGGCACGAGCAAACAAGCACCCCAGCAGAACAGCACCACTACTCACTTTTTTGGCCAGAGAAATCGAAACAGTTCTTTGACAATCTGCTGTATCCTCACAAATGGAAATTCACCCACAACACGCTGTAGTACAAGTAGACAACCAATATCCAATGCCCAGGAGCACCAAAGATCCCACCATTATTGTTGCTGTCATTGAAATGGGTTTCGATAGTTATCAATATTATTACTGCACTAATTGTATAATTGCAGGAGGGGGTATGATTTACAGTAAAGGATAATGATGGTATGAGACACGTCAGGCCCCTCTCCTTACACTCACTGTTCTAATCCAGTCATGAGCAGTAAACACCATCAGTATGGCTCCGCACCGCACATTACAATGCCACTTTCTATTTTTCCTCTCTTCCCACTTGCCACTTCATTTACTTCCAGAGCCTTCAGAGACTCTCCCTGCATTTCGTTGCTTTTATCTGTGGTATGGTTTGTCAGAGGCCGGCGTCTGCTTGCCGGTAAGATGCTGATAGTCCGCTGGACTGGTGGCCGGTTGATTTGTGGATCGCTGACCGCTATCCTCTGACAGACCGCCTCACTGTTCTCAATGTGGGCGAAAAGAGGTTCCCCAAATCTCCAGACCGCCAGGATGCTGCGCTCCTTTCTTGCGTCTAACCACTCCTTGCTCCTCCTCCAAGATTTAGCTTCAGGCAGCAACTCCTCATCAGAGTCTACTCAGACTGCCCTTACCCTTGTGGGTAGTTTGTCTCCACACTCTTATGCAGACCAGTTCGGCCTTAGTAGATATTTCGCTGTTCTGTTTTCCCTTTCATGCAACACAGTACAATAAACGCTTTCCGCGCTGTGTTGCATGAAATCTTAGTCAATCTGTACTTCGGTGTTTAACAGAAAACATGCGCATTTAAATTGTATATTTTCAGTCAGACACAATTTGACTGTACCTAGTGCAAACTTTTTTTTAATAAGGTTTCATAAGAAGAGTGCACTCCAGAAGTTAGCTGAAATACCCTTACGTTAGCTCTTTAAAAAAATCTTTGTCACCTTGAAACCTCTAATGCCTTCATCAATTAAAACAATATACTAGCTTCCAATAAACCTCTAGATTTGCAGATAACCAAGTTGCATACATTTACATTTCTTTCAAGTAGTAAGCACACTGGTGAGAAGGCTTGTTTCTTCTTTCTCAGTCTGCCTTTCCCATGGTTTTTGCAGAACAGGAGGACCCCCTCCTTCAGCCTGAGGTACCTGGACGCTGGCATTAGGGTCTTTTGCTGTCTCTGCCTAATCAGTCAATTTGCAAGATGCCTATAAACGGCATGGACCCCAACTGGGTACTGTGCGGAGCAGAATTCCATTGTGGAAATCTGTTCTGCACAATTGAAGGAAGACAGAATGTGATGCACCCTGATTTACCGTGTGCGGGAACAAGAAACCTGACTTTACCTGCTGGAAAATCCAGCAGGTAAAATCACTGTGGGGAAAAAGCTGCATTGTAGCCCAGATCTCTTTGAAAGCCTCTGCATGAGACTGCCGAATCGCAAATAAAGTACAGGGCAAGCATTATATTCTCCCACCTGCCCTCCTACATCCTATCCTCCTTTCTTCACCTTCCACACATATCTCCTGCCTTACAACAGCATCTGGCACTCTTTTACCAATGCCCACTGCACATTTGTACCACCTGCTCAGAGAAGGTAGTGAATGTGTGTGTTAAATTCCATGGAAAAGGGAATACAGTGTGAATTAACGCCTGATAAATGAGGGCCCACACAGTACCTCCCCATTCTGTGGAGTTCAACTCTTAATTGCATGGTACTGGTGAGTTGTTACACTGCAAAACTAAGTACCAGTACTGTGCAGTATGCACCCCGCCAGTACTGGGTGACTTGTAATCGGTGCCATGGTAGGCTGCATAAGGTGCCTTGGGATAGATCTACAGTGATGAAAGGCACAGTTTTCACATCTGCTACACCTGCAAATAAACAGTAGGGGTACTTCACCTCACTTTAACTTCAGCAAAAGGTGATGTATGGCATGTCAGGAATTTTTCATCTATATCTGCACTTAATTGGCCTGCTTTTGCCTTCATCCTTAGCACCTGTGTTTATCTGTCACTGTCCCTAGCAAATTGAAGCAAGTAGGAGTCATCGAGCCTTGTTCGAACTGCCACTTTCTGGTTGACTGAGGCAAAGCCTTATCCAGGCAGAATCTACCACTCCCATCAGGGGCATGTGATTACTCTCACTGTATAACCTGCGCTCACCCTTGATTAGCTTGGCAGTGAGCAGTCAGGCATACCACAGAGGCAATGTTTAAAGCATTGGCTCAGCACTCAATCAAAAAAAATACCTTGAGAAGCACAAATGAGATTTCACACGTGATGTATGGAAATAGCGTTTGTATTCAACACACATAATAATCAACACAACATGAACATAATGTATTCCTGGGCCTAAATCACAGTTGGAATTATTACTACCAGTACTAGGCCCAGCCGTATTTGGATGACATCAGCAATATGCACACTTGGGAAAGATCCTAGTCCACACCCTCAGCCAGCACCCTTATGCGGTGCAACATGTTGTCCATCCCTTGCCCACCGTTGCAGGCCTTATAATTCAATCCCACCCAGTTTGAGGTTGCACCACAGGTAACAGTAATATTACAAATATGTACATACACAGAATTATACTTCTTCTGAGCAGCACAGCGGGTCGAGACCGCACGGGGAATAACCAGTGTTAAATGTAATGCTCTTTTTTTCAAGAAATCAATGTATCAGGCAAACATCCGTCCAGTGTTGTGAATCACAGGCAGTTCCCTACTGTCACTCCCACACACACACACACATACACACTCACTTTGCACTGATAAGCGGTGCAACGTATATCCGGCAAGTCTGTATGGAACGCGATCGCACACATACGCACTCAGCACCCTAATGCAGTACAACTGATACCCAGAAAGTCAATTGATGACAATCTGCAGATCCCCTTGGCCCCAAGCCTCCCTCTGCCCTCCAACTAATCCCAGCGATCCTACACCCACAAATTGGGACACCCTACCCCTCCCACCGTCTCTTGACCTACTTCCGATTGTTCTCAGAAGCTTTCCTCCAGCCCAGTCCGTCACCCTCAAAACCCAGGCCAGAGCCTGGCAACACTACCTGGTGATGCAGTATTGTCTTGGAAGGCTGGGTGAGGAGAGGGCAGTTGGTCTGCCACGCTGAGGGCCAAATAAAGGATGGGGCTCTCTAAAGCAGGCTGCACCCTGTGAGGTGCTTGTTAATCAGTTGCACCCAGGCAATACAGGCACAGTGTCGGGTGCTCAATGATATGGGTCGCACCAGACTATTCCTGTCGCAAATGAGGATTTGCATACTCCATACCTCCCTGGAAATGATGAACAATGTCCGGTGCTCAGTGATCTTGGTCGTACCAGACAGTTCGGACATGCACACAGGTGCTAGTTCAGCAATACCTCATGAGGTAGAACAAGACACTACTAGGGTTACCCCCCCATGTCCGAGGATTGTAACCTGTTAATGTGGCACCACACGCAATGAGCATGAAATCACATGAGATAGATGCAGCACGTTCGACGAAGTGGCCCACTCTGGGTCTCGCAGCCAGTGAATCCGCTCAACACCAACGCAACGCTTATGCGTGCCAAGGTCCACAGGATGCGGGAGCCACATGCCTTTGATGGGGACAAGACTTCGGGGATCCGCATAAGGCAATCCAGTCTCCAGACACAATTCTTAGTTCCACGCACACGCCGCGCTACCAGTTGAGATCTAGCAGATGATGTGGGCACTTGAGAGGGCACCGCTCTTCAGGTGTCACAGTTAGACAGATTGGTCCGTCTTAGGAGACCTTTAAGGTCCCTGTGACCTCCGAATGAACATGGGGCAATCTCAACAATCCCTTGGATTGCACACTTCAGTGTGCCACACAGCAGCAGGTAGTCGGTCCATGCCAGCCACTATTCACAAAGGGTGCACAGTCCCTTTCAGAGGCAGTAATCCTCCTTGTGCACAACAGATTCCTCTGGCAGTGTGCATCACACAGTTCCAGGTTCTCCAAACCTGTGTCCCCACAAGCGTATCTCTCCCTTTGATAAAGTATGGCACCAGTAGTTTTACTGGAGTGTGCCTTTGAAGTTGGGGGTGCTTCAAAGGGTCCCCCTTTGTACCACAGATGTCTCACCTCAGTTTCAGTCCTGTCTGTCATGAGGCTGTGGAATACCGATCTTTATCTGTAGTGCGGCCATAATCTGGCACCAGAGGCCAAGTGTCACAACCTCTTCCTCTAATCTATCTAGTCGACCCTGGCAGAGGCCTATCGTTCCAGTTGTACGCCCAGTGTTTTATAGCTGTTCCTGGGGAATGCCCAGATGTGCTCCCCCATCCTCCACTGTGGACTGGAGCCAAGCACCAAAGCACACAGAGTTTTATAGCACAGAAATGCCCACTCTCTAATAGTGGCATTTCAACGCAAATTGTGACAAAGCCACCTTTACCACAGGGAAGGGGTTTGTTGCTGCAGATCCAATGATAGGAAACATCATGAGGTGCTCCACTGCAATCCACTATTGCAGCCTGAAGTGGTTACAACCATTTCCCCATGTTTGCCTTTGGGAAGATCAAACCTCATAGGTAGCGAAAACACACATTGGTATTCCTCACCACCTGGGCAGGGGACGCATATGTGTATATGCCCTTCTTTTCACAAACTACTCACTTCACTCCTGAAGACATACCCTCACTTTACTCAGGTGGGAGCGGAAGGACCTCTCAGGATGGCTAGTGCCTTAAACAGGCCAGTCTGAGTAAACGCGTAATTGCGCACACCAGTCTCCAGTTGCTGGCTGGACACGTATTGGGATACCTTCGGTGCAAGGGGCATCCACCATCCTGCAAAGGCAGTCCAGACACATGTTTAAGGACACCCTCTGTGCAAACGCACACCGGTCTGCAATGGCTGGCTCAACACGAATTGAGCAACACCGGATCAGTACCACTTCCCAACCTGTGTAGGAAGGGTGTGTGCACCTTTGCTGTGCATTTTCACTGAGAAAGGGCCCTAGTCCCTAAGGCCACCACAAAAGAATCAGAAAAACGCCGTAGGAGAAAGTGAAATGTTTGGGGAAAGCTGCCTGAAGAGTTCAGGTCTAACAAGCACCTTTTGAAAGAAGTCATAGTTGAGCCCCAGGACAGAGCTCCGCTTTCTTTTGCCAGCAGTCACTAAAATTGATGAGAAGTGATTACTCAACAGTTTTCAAAACGTCTTGAAGAGCACCAGTTACTAGATGCTGTCCAGATGATTTTAAGACCTCGTTTAAGCACGGAGACTGCTCCTTTGGCTGTAATGAATGATGTCAAAGAAGATTGCAATAATTACATTTCCACCTTCCTCATGCTGTTGCAGTTGTCATGATCTCTTACTTCCTAATGAGGATCTTGAAGGAAAAGCTTCTTTTTATTCCATGCCACTTGAAAACTTGTATTGTTACTGCTACCTTCATTTCTTGATTCAACTATGTTGATTCTTGTTAGAATGGCCTTCATGAATCGGCTATTTGCTAGCTTCCAGGTGTCCATAATATGGCAGCATTGCTTGTCATGAACTTCCTTCTCATCTGTTTCTTCCTCTATTTATAGTGACAAAACAGTACTAAATTGGTGTGTCCTGTTTTCACCTTCTGTCTTCCATTTCAATGCATTATTTTAGATCCCAGGGACCCTTGCTTATTATCATATACATGAGAACATATCCTCTTGCTCTTCTGAAGATTCCCTCCCAGACATTTCCATTTTCATTATTAGTAGGGAATGACATTTTAGCAATCCATCCTGACCATGATTCGTAATTTGATTATCTTAACTTGGCCCTCTAATTGATTTGGGTGTAGAAACAAAGAGTAATATTATTTGAAAGACTATTCCTTTACAGCATACATTATCCAATCAGACTTTTTTACATCATCATGTGCAAACTATATATCTCACAGCTGTGAGACGGTGCTTGTTGAAATAAAGGGAGAAGGTAAACGTAATAATCTGGCCACTGGACACCTCTTTTTTCCTTTTTGACATGTGTGGTGTGAGTGACAGTAAAGTAAGGTTGTCTGATGGATGAACCACGACAGAAGGACATGGGTCATTGTGGTCAGCTGAGGTCAATAGTGTAAAAGAGAGTAATATTATAGTTGCACTTTGCATTTTTCCAATTTTTAATGTTTAAAGACATAGTATATGCATTGCCTTATCGTGTTTTCTGGAGAGGCGCTTTGATTACTTGTTGCAAGTGCCATGAGGCTTGTTAACCATCAGGGTTATGGTAATGTATACTAGTTTTTATAAAGACAAGAAGCATAATGATTCAAGCATTAGGTGCAACTGCCGATTGAGTCATCTTTTGAAGTTCAGTGGATTAATTCTCTGACTTTTAAAAGAGAACAATTCTCTGTTTCAACTGAATTCAGTGTCTGGTTCTTATGGTCTGAAGCAATCATGGATAAATACTGATATCCTAATACTGAACTGCTGCAGCTCCTGCGATCGATATACTGCGCTACAACATATCTTTACTATATTTGTTGTGTTCATACCTTCGTGTGTGAGAAATCACCAGAAATTAATAGATGGATTTTAACTTATTGACCCATTAAATTATTTTGAAGATAATTCCCTATAGTATGCCAGATAGATTTATTCCTACCTTGTTGTGTTTCAGGATGAGAGCTGTGAGTGGTTTGTTTTGGTTGCTTTATAGGATACATGTAGTGGCACGTATGCTGTGTTTTAGATAGATAATCAATATATGTATATGTCAGTTTCAGACGTTTAAACATAAACTTATCGTACAACTCAACATTTCTTTGATTACAGAGGACCTAAGTACTTAAGGATGTTAAATATGTATCACATCGCACAAAACGGATCCTAAATTGCTTTGTTTCTCTAAAGCCTATGGCTTTAGAGAAACAAAGTTTCAGTTGGGAGATTTTATAATGTGTAATAGGCAGTTTTTAGTGAGTGGTCACAAATACTGTTTCAGTTATTGGGCCTTGGATTCCATTACATTTCTCGGAATTCTGTAAGATGTCTTCGCTATTATTCTTAAATATTTAGAACTTTGTAAGGGCTGGGAGAAGTAGTAGAATCATCATGTACTAGAAACAGGTGCTTTCTCTTCCCATGCAGACCGAATATGTCAGTGAGACCTCCGAGTCCTTTGTGTTTCTGTTTCTTTCTCAAACAGTAATTCAGATGCTAAAACATTAAAAACATGTACATTATTGAAAGTCTTGTCTGTAGACCGAACAAAATTGCATTGGTACTCTTTTTTATGAGGTTTAATTGTGTAGACCAGCGGTCGCCGACCTTTTCTTCTTAGGAGCTACTTATAATCAATGAAGTCACCCTAGCTACCAGTACTAAAAGTGTTGTAAATATAACCACATCAAAAAAGATGACATTTTTGGCCCCTGTATGCAAGCTTAGCAGCAGTGCTCACCTTAGTGCATCAGGCAGGGTTGCCACAGTGAGGTAAAAAGTATATCTCAATTTGGAATGCCTTTGTATGGGTATCACTTAACAGCCATAGCTGCAATACTCTTGGCACCTAGAAAATAAGTCTTTCCAATTACACAGGATTTATCAATCAAGTTTCAGCTTTAAATATGTTTTGGAAATTCAACTATTTTTCTTCAAACATAGGGTTATAAGTTCTCAAAATACACACATTTTCATATCGTATACACACTCTTCAATTTTGGTATAAATATATCAATTCAGCCAAGCACAATCTTCTGATTTAGTAGGCTGGGCTTCACGCAGGAGAGCTACTTACAAGTAGCTGGAGAGCTACCAGTATCTCACAAGCTACTCGTTAGAGAAGCCTGGTGTCGTCCCTACTGATGCAGTTTCTAACGTTACAGCATTGACTTAATTCCACACACTCACTCGACTTTATTTAATCTACCAAATTTTACTACAGGTCTGTCTGAGTGGTCCTGAGACATATTTCACTTCCAAACTCAGTTGGTCTGTGCCTTCTCCAGTACACATCTCATAGATGGAGTCTTTTTCTAAATTAAGTTTTATAGGAGCGCCCTGTGCTTTGCCTTCGATGTTCTCAGTTAAATTTGATTGTTACATGCAATATGTATTATTCATAAGAGCATCCACATAAGTACTCAGACTCACGAATACATTGATGGATTTAAACCCAGTTCCCTTGTAGGTGCTATATTTGATGGACACTTTAGCAAGAGATTGTGGTACGTTATATCAACAATTTTACTGTGATTACCCCCATGTGTTGTCTGCTAATTTAAAAATCTGTCAGGCTGATTAATCAAATTTTAGTCATGTAGGCTTTGTTCCACATGTTTGCATTCTGTGACATAGGTAGCATCTAGTACAACAGAGCATCAGGATGTCTTTTCTATTTTATTTCAAGATTCTGGTAGCAGTCAGTGTATTTATTCCCCTCATTCGTTTTGTTTATTAGATTTTAGCCTAAGCCCCCTAAAAATGTTTACAAGGTGGAATAAAATGTTATTGTATACATTTGCATATCGGAGAAATTGCAGTGTTCGTTTCCTAGGTATAATTTGACGTCCTATTTAAACATTTTATGCAAATTGTTAGATTGTGTTGGTTAATATTTCCATTTTCTCAACAGGGTACCATGCTTATTGGTGGCAGTAAGGTATCTTTGACATATGTACCCGACCCTACTGACTGGTTTTGTGAAAAGGTAAGTTATCTGATGTTTTGTTGTTTATTTTGTCCCTTACCATGCAAGACTTTACTCTGGGCACAGTTAAATTGTACCTATAGGCTCTTTTGGACTGTTTTTGTTGTCAGACCAGCCCTGAATGTTAAAGTCACCTGTTGTGATATTCTATTTTGAAAGGCCTACAACATCTGTTTTCTCCATCTCCTTTCATCTTTCGGCAGTGATACTTTAATGTAGTCCTCACATATGCACTTCATTTGAGCCGCTGCACAGCTGCCTCTTGCTGCATCTCACCCACAAGACAGCATTCCTCGTCTCCATAACATTGACGTGGTCAGTGAGTGACACTGGTCAAACCATCATTCTACCAGCGTTTGTGCTCCCCTCTAAGGAGAAGGGGAGACTCCATCTCTTGGACTCCAAAAGAGAACTGAGCTTTTACATCGTTCATACCAGAAAACACTAGCCGGACGATCAGCCCTTTGTGTAGTTCGCTTAAGTGAAAAAAAGCAAGTCCAGGCAGAAAAGGACCATACCCCTCTGGATCGTAGTCTGCATCACGATTTGCTACGCATTGGCTAAAAAGCAGCCTCCCTGACATGCATTTTGTGCTTGAGCCTCTTATAAACAATTCAACACACTGAAAACGTTCGGGGGTTTTGGGCTCTTTATTTGTGTGCATTCTGGTCATTCCTTTGGGATTCTCATTTTATCCACAGTGTCTGCAATGGAGTGACATCCAACAGATCTTTGCAAAGTGTACAACCCTCACAGAGGGCACTTATTTCTTCCCATCCTCAATATCATTGTTTGGAGGTTGAAGCTGCCCCAGGGAGAGGCAAATTCCTGTCCTGGTAGTGGTAGATAGAGTGAGTTTTCTTTGGTGATTAAGTTAGTTTTTTGGGTCTTAGAATTTTTTGACACTTTTTATATTTACTTTTACTAAACCAGTAGCTTGATATAATAATAGATTAAGCAAATTAAAGATTGAGCTCGCATTCCAGGTAGATAAACATTATCTGCTTATATGTACATGTGTGTTTTGTGATGATGCAACATAGCAGCTGAGGATGACACCCACTGAGTTGCCCTGTCTAATTCCAAGGGTTTGCAGTTAAGCGATTGGCCCAAAAGTTCTACATCAGTATCCCTTGTCATGTATCAACATGTTGTTGCAAGAAACTGAGTCTGCTAAATTGTAGGGGTTGAAAATACTAACGTGCAGTGTATAATAACGAAAGGTAACTTGATTTCATATAAGTATATGTGGAAACCAAAAGATAGTTTCTCTTGTGAAAGCATTTCTATATTGATTTTTTTTTTTACAACATATTTAAACAAGCATTGGAAATGCAATAGGTCTCGGATTTATTTGAGTTGGAGCAAATGGCATTGTAAATGGCAATGTCTTTTCGCCATGTGTTATGGA
Organism: Lissotriton helveticus; assembly: GCF_964261635.1. Lineage (NCBI taxonomy): Eukaryota > Metazoa > Chordata > Amphibia > Caudata > Salamandridae > Lissotriton > Lissotriton helveticus. The sequence goes on along the minus strand of NC_136070.1, from coordinate 959,648,114 downwards.
GTGTATTCATGTGGTGTGTAGTAGAATTATGTGGGTTGTATTGGAATTGTAGCAATGGTGGCATGCTGAGCTTTAGATGATTATGTTTAAAAGTAAAGTTCGCAATACTGCGATTGCTACAATAGTTAATTGTGGATGCATTAACAATTGATGTGTGTACTGATGGCTGGTGGTGTGTGTGCCTGGTGAAAGCGTGCACTGACGGCTGGTGGTGCGTGCCTGGTGAAAGCGTGCACTGGCGGCTGGTGGTGTGTGTGAGCCTGGTGAAAAGCGTGCATTGACATCTGGTGGTGTGTGCCTGGTGGAAGCGTGCACTGACAGCTGGTGGTGTTTGTGCTTGGTGAAAGCGTACACTGACGGCTGGTGGTGTTTGTGCCCGGAGAAAGCGTGCACACTCACACACTGCTGGCCCTGGACACCCACATACTGATCACCCTGCATACTCACATACTGATCACCCTGCATACTCAAACACTGCTCACCCTGCACACTCGCACACTGCTGGCCCTGGACACCCACATACTGATCACCCTGCATACTCACACTGCTCACCCTGCATACTCACACACTGCTCAACCTGCACACTCACACTCTGCTCACCCTGCACACTCACACACTGCTGGCCCTGGACATCCACATACTGCTCACCCTGCATACTCACACACTGCTTACCCTGCACACTCACACACTGCTGGCCCTGGACACCCACACACTGATCACCCTGCATACTCACACACTGATCACCCTGCATACTCACACACTGATCACCCTGCATACTCACACACTGATCACCCTGCATACTCACACACTGCTCACCCTGCATACTCACATACTGATCACCCTGCATACTCACATACTGCTCACCCTGCATACTCACACTCTGCTCAACCTGCATACTCACACTCTGCTCACCCTGCACACTCACACACTGCTGGCCCTGGACATCCACATACTGCTCACCCTGCATACGCACACACTGCTCACCCTGCACATTCGCACACTGCTCACCCTGCACACTCACTCACTGCTCACCCTGCACCCTCACACACTGCTCACCCTGCATACTCACTCACACACTGCTGGACCGGAACACCCACATACTGCTCACCCTGCATACTCACATACTGATCACCCTGCATACTCAAACACTGCTCACCCTGCATACTCAAACACTGCTCACCCTGCATACTCAAACACTGCTCACCCTGCATACTCAAACACTGCTCACCCTGCATACTCAAACACTGCTCACCCTGCATACTCACACTCTGCTCACCCTGCATACTCACACACTGCTCGCCCTGCACACTCACACACTGCTGGCCCTGGACACCCACATACTGATAACCCTGCATACTCATATACTGATCACCCTGCATACTCACACACTGCTCACCCTGCATACTCACACACTGCTCACCCTGCACACTCACACACTGCTCACACTGCATACTCACACACTGCTCACCCTGCATACTCACACACTGCTCACCCTGCATACTCACACACTGCTCACCCTGCATACTCACACACTGCTCACCCTGCATACTCACACACTGCTCACCCTGCATACTCACACACTGCTCACCCTGCATACTCACACACTGCTCACCCTGCATACTCACACACTGCTCACCCTGCATACTCACAATTTGCTCACCCTGCATACTCACACTCTGCTCACCCTGCACACTCACACACTGCTGGCCCTGGACATCCACATACTGCTCACCCTGCATACGCACACACTGCTCACCCTGCATATTCGCACACTACTCACCCTGCACACTCGCACACTGCTCACCCTGCATACTCGCACACTGCTCACCCTGCACACTGCTCACCCTGCATACTCAGTCACACACTGCTGGACCGGAACACCCACATACTGCTCACCCTGCACACTCACACACCCTGCACACTCACACACTGCTGGCCCAGGACACCCACATACTGATCATCCTGCATACTCACATACTGATTACCCTGCATACTCAAACACTGCTCACCCTGCATACTCACACTCTGCTCACCCTGCATACTCACACACTGCTCACCCTGCACACTCACACACTGCTCACCCTGTACACTCACACACTGCTGGCCCTGGACACCCACACACTGCTCACTCACACACTGCTCACCCTGCACACTCACAAACTGCTCACCCTGCATACTCACTCACACACTGCTGGCCCGGGACACCCACATACTGCTTACTCTGCATCCTCACACACTGCTCACCCTGCATACTCACACACTGCTGGCCCTGGACACCCACATACTGCTCACTCTGCATCCTCACACACTGCTCACCCTGCATACTCACACACTGCTGGCACGGGACACCCACATACTGCTCACTTTGCATCCTCACACACTGCTCACCCTGCATACTCACACTGCTGGCCCTGGACACCCACATACTGCTCACTCTGCATCCTCACACACTGCTCACCCTGCATACTCGCACACTGCTCACCCTGCACAATCTGCTCACCCTACACACTGCTCACCCTACACACACACACACACACACACACACACACACACACACACACACACACACACACACACACACTGCTCACCCTGCATTTTGTATTCCCTGTCTACTCCCGACGGGTTCCCTCGCCCAGAAGACAGTATGTTAATCTGAAAAAAACTACTTTGGAGCCCCCCTCCTTTTCCTGTGAACACCCCGTGCCGCGCATGCTGTTCGTTGATGTGGACTCGTCCTATGTGTGTGGGAAGCAGGAGCTCGCCCAGGGAGGGCGCTGAATAGGTGCCAGAGCCGATCGTCGCTCAGTCCACCCGGGACCCCTTTAGCCGCCTGGTGCCAGATTCAAATGGGCCAAGTTAGGAGAATCGACAGGAGAGGTGGCAAAGCCTGCGAATGTGACTCGTGATGGTCTGAGCCCCAACGCCAAGGGAACCCCCACCCCCAATGGCAACACTCCTCCACAGGAATCATTAACACCTGGGTCCCAGGCACGGGAAGAGATCTGGGAAGAAGGGGAGGCCAGGTGAATCCCGGCGAGAGAAAGTGAAGGAGGGAGAGAAAGTGAGGGGCAGGAAACACAGAAGAGAGAAAAGAGAGCGCGACAGAGCGCTGCGAGAAGACACTGGGCAGAGAGCATGTGCAAAAGTTCTCAGGTGAGAGGGTAAAGGGGACAGTGGAGGAGTGAGGGGGCAGGGGATGGGTGGAATACAAGGGGGAGGTGTGTACAGCTCAAGACCCGAGCCGGAGGGCACAGCAGCCGCGTAGCAGGGAGTGTAGGGTCGCGCCCCTGTTGCAGCTCTGTGGACACGTGTAGTAAAGTCAGACTGTGTAAGTATCCTCCAGTCCCGGGGGAGTCCCCTCGCCTGCTGCTCTTCCTCCAGGGTTCCGCGTGTTAGGTGGGAGGTGCCAGGTGGAGGCGGGCGTTGCTGAGCCGGCAATGGGCGTCTCCAAGGAGGTTGGGGGTGGCCACGATCCTGCGGCTCTTGGTGCGAGGAGCCTGGTGCTCATAGCTCGGAACCTGGAGGTATTACAAATGTGTGTTGTCAGTTTTGCAGCGTGAATCTTTCTGGATTCACTATGCTGTGCATTATTCCGCCGGCTAGTGGTTGGGTCCGGAATCGTAGTCTTTTCTTTTTTTTTTTTTTTTTTTTTTTCGTAGCCCAGGTGGGCGTCGACTTCCCACCTTTTGGTGTCCTTCCTGTGACGTCGGCATGCTTCCTGCGGAAGCTCCCACCCTTGGGCGCCATCTTCAGATTCTTTTTTCCGCCATTGGGTCTGGATCGTTCCCAAGAGGGCTCCAGAGATTAGGAGATAAGAGAAGCAAAACTCGAGATTTTTGGAGAAAAACAATTGAGAAGACGAAGGAAGACTACACCATCGAAAGGACGACGAAGAAAGAAAAAGAAATTAAACAAAATTCGACGTCCAGAGGAGAATGCATCAGGGGGCCCCCTGAACGCAAGACATGGACAACACACCATTCAAATTCTGCCGCAACTGCCACCACAAGTACGCGCAGAAGGACCAACACCCAGTCTGCAACCTCTGCCTGCCGGTCGACCACGAAAGCAGGGACTGCAACGCCTGCTCCGCATTCAGGCCGAAGACCCTTCGAGTGAGAGAGAGGCAAAGAATAGCAAACTACACCATGCAAGGCAAGGGCCAACCACCGTCACTTCGAGACCTGGAGCTCTCAACCGATGAGGAGGATTACTCCGCCGAAGACATCGGCTACACGGTCGTAGAGACCGATAATAAGAAGACTACAGAAAAGGTAGGAGACTCGACGCCCCAGAAAGGCCCGAAAGACTCTCGGCAATCTACCCAAGACTCTCGAAAAAACGAGGGCAAGACCCCGAAAGCGCCGACGCCGAAAACTTCGCCGTCCACAGCAACATCCAGGCCCAGCGGATCCTCACAGAAGGACTCCCTGGCGCCGAAGGACGGCGACCAGCAAAAGTCGTCGAAAAGCATCCAGGAAAAGGAGCGCTCGACTCCGAAAACAACTTCGAAGTCGACGACAAAATACGCAAGACCGGTCTCGACGCCGAAAACAGTCTCGCCGCCGAAACCAGTCTCGACGCCGAAAGCCATTTCGGCGCCATCTTGTACAGCAAAGAGAGCGGCACAACCACTCGACGCCGAACAGGCGGCGGAGATGGAAAGGAAGAAGAGGAGACTCGAGGCAGAGATGGAGAACATCCTGCAGCGAAAGAAAGATTTCGACGAAAAAATGAAATCTTACGCAATTCCGTCGAAGACCAAGTCACCGGTAATACAGTTGCTAGAGGAAGAAGACGAAGACTTCGAGGTCGAAGCAGCGCCAGAGAGCCTGGAAGATCTGCCATATCAGGAAGATGATAACCCCTATTACGAAGAGGAGGCAGATGACGACCAGAGGGCGTACCAAGAATCAGCATACTCAGATACACAAGAAGCAGAGTGGCAGGACATCGAAACTGAGAGCCCAGAAGAGGGAGTGGACACATATCCAGCGAGGCCCTCGCCGCCTGACGACATCGGACTTTACAATTAATGCATCAAGAACGCAGCAATAGCATTCAGAGTCAAGCTCGAGGAGGAAGTGCCAAAATTGGATTTCCTAGTGGAAACACTACTCCCAATGCACACTAGGAGCCAATACCTACCAATGCTCGAAAAGCATCAAGGGACAGGGAAGAGAGGCATTCAAAGAGCCTGCTACTTGTAAACCCGTCACGCCAAGGACGGAGAAAAAGTACAAGCACTCCTCCAAGGACCCACCCTACATACAGGGGACGGTCACTGCTGACTCCATCATCGCTGCTACAGCAAGGAAAAGGGCAATGTCCCAACTACTTCAGGTCCACCCCCAGACAGAGAGAGCAGAAGGATGGATCTAACAGGAAGGAAAATCGAAAGGAATGCCGCCATGCACTGGCGCATGGCTAATTCCAACGCACTGCTCAACAGACACCATTACCAAATCATAGACGGACTGGGGCAGTTGGTGAAACACCTCCCTCAGGAATACCAACAAAGGGCTTCGCACCTGGTAGAGATGGGGAAGAACTTTGCAAACTCTTGCCTAAAAACAGCACTGGACGGTGCAGTCACAGCCAGCAGACTTATGATGCTGGGCATCACAGAAAGGAGACAAGCCTGGCTCAGAATATCAGGCTTTAAACCAGAGGTGCAATACAACATCCTGAACACTCCGTTCAACGGTGAGACCCTGTTCGGAGCACCGGTGGATGACAAGCTCTCACAGCTCAAAAAGGATAACAACACCGCAAGATCCATGGGGGCCTTGCAATTCAGGGGAACAACAAAGAGAAGGACCCCATCACGGAGACCACACAGGAGACGGGGGAACCAGCCGGGAACGTCGCATCAATCCTTCCAACATTCCCACCAAAGCGACACCCACACGCAACAAGGCCAGCAAAAACAGCACTGGCAATATCAACATAGGGGCCAGTCCTTTTGCGGGAGGGCGAGTGGACGTGGCAACAACAGGAGGGGTGGACAACAAACCACCTCCAAGTGACTCGGCCACACTGATAGTGCACACCCTTCCAAAACCGTCAAGGGTGGAGCACAAAAACAACAAGCATTTGCAATGCAATGGTTTTGCCTTTTGAAAAGTTTGATCTATTGGCATTGTAAATGACAAAATTATTATTTATGTGTTGGTTTTGAAAACATATAAATAAATGGCATTGTTTTTTACATTGCCATTAGCTTAATCTCTTGCAAATGTGAGACCTATTGTACCCTATAAATGAGCTCAGCAGACAGCAATTACAGCCACATAGAATCGCCAATGTTAGAATTGGGGGTCTCTGGTTGGCGCAGTGCAGCACTAGCGACAAGCAGGGACCCTCTCCTCTAAGTCAGGGCCAAGGATTACCCACAAGAATAACCCCTGCTCACCCTCTAGGTAGTGTGGCGCAAGCAGTCTAGGCTAATCTCTGGGGCACATAGGGTTAAACATTTGCAGCATCACACACAACAACCACTAACCCACCACACAATGACACTAGACAGTAGGTTGTGAAAAAATATATCTTTTATATATCTTTAAAGCAGGCTTGTAAATACAGTCTTTGTGATTCCAAAAAGCGGTTCCAGTTACTCTTTAAATATGCCACAGTTCTTGATCAGCTTCTTACAGTCTAAAAAGGTACGGTTGTGCGTTTCTCAGCAGTTCCCAGGGGTTGGTGCACTTTGTAGCACTCTCGCATGCTTCTTACCGCTTCACAGACGGGGTGCTACTAAACCTCAAGCATCTAGCGTGAGTCGGCGTTCGGTGCGGACACTGGGAGCCCCGTCGTATGAGGCGCACCCGGCTCTAGGGTGCAGCAGGGCGTTGCGAACCTGTTCACAGTCTACAAGGGAGCTTACCAGCCTCTGGGCCACAGCAGGACGTGGTGAGTTAGCTCGGAGGACACAGGGAGGCGTACCAGCCTCGGGTGCAGAGGCGAACGTTGCCACTGAGTTGAAAATGCACTATGAGGCGTACCAGCCTCCAATACACAGGCGTAAGCAGCAAGTCAGTTTTAAAGTGCACAATGAGGCGTACCGGGTGACGTGTCCGGCTGGCTGGACATGCCGGAGGGGGGTACGCTGCGCGCCAAGGGTTCACGGGCCAGATACTCTGCGCACAGTTCTCAGCGCACTCGCTCCACTACTCGGCTAGCGCACAGGTCATTACCTTGTCTTGGGGTTTAGTGCGGGCAATCCGGGGGTCAATGCCGTGCGTCACGGTGTCCTCCTCCTTGTAGCTCACGGTAGTCTGCGGGGACGGTGCGTTGCTGGGCAGCTCTTCATTCGGGATACACGCACAGGTCCTGAGAAGAGGGTGCACACATTCTGTGCGGGGCGAAGCTGCAGGGCACGTCAAGGAGATCGGGACGGGCCTCACAGCGCTACACGCCGCAGCCGCTCACGGACAGCGGCAGGCGCTTTCACTGGCACAGCTCACGAAGGGAAAAGCAGGCGCAGGGCGAAGTCTCTCCTCGCGGTGCGAGCTACGGCTCGTGTAGGCGACAGTCACGGTGCTTGTTTACGTGCGCAGCTCAGTGAGTGAAATAGATGGAGTTTGCAAAGTAAAAACAGCAGGGTACCTGGGGTTGAGTGGCTGTGAGCCATAGGCGCCATTGTTGAGTGTGTGCGCCACTGAAGTTGAAATAGAAGCGGGCGCCGCGCTGAGACACAGCGGGAGGGGGGGCGGGAATGGGCAAACGGACAGCGGGAGGGGGGCGGGTTAACGGGCACACGGACAGCGGGATGGGGGTGGGAACAAAGACAAGGATAGCGGGAGGGGGGACGGGCAGCAGGAAGGTGGTCCGGATACAGCCACGCGGGACAGGGACAAAGTTAATATTGAAGACAAACATCGGTGTAAGTAAAAAAAAAAAAAAGTACACGCCCACAGTGGCCACGTCTTCATGACGTTGCGGAGAGGGAAAGAATCACCATACTGTTCTCAAAAGTTTTCGCCTGCGCAGCGGACGCCAGGCGAAACCTAAAAAACAGGAGTGTCCCGTAACTAAAACTACGAGCACCTTACACCTGTGGGAGGAAGATTAAACCTTTTCCTCCAGGAGTGGAAGAAAATTACAACAGACAGATGGATCATCAACACAATACAGTACGGGTACTGCATAGAGCTAGAAAAGACACCACCATGCAGAAAACCAAAGAAAAGAGCACTAGCAAACAAGGAACTAGAGCATCTTCAGAGGGAGGCAGAGGAACTCCTACAAAAGCAGGCTATCGAGCCTGTACCTACCATGGAAAGGAACAAGGGGGTGTACTCTACGTACGGTGGCGGTTGCACTCATAACATCTAGACTGGACTACTGCAACAGCCTGTATGCAGGAGCAAATAAACCCGTGCTCCACAGGCTGCAGATGGTCCAGCATGCAACCGCCCACTTGGTCCTGGGCTGGCCTAGGAGGTCGTCTGCCTCAGCTGCACTTAATGCCCTGCATTGGCTCCCTATCCACAAGCGTGTCCTCTTCAAAATACTGATCATCACATTCAGAGCATTTCACTCATAAGGGCCAAAGTACCTGTCAAGGGGTTTCAAACGCTATCTACCAGCACGGAGCCTTAGGTCCGCTAACCAAAACCTATTGGTGACCCCTAAATTTAGGCTTGCTACCAAAGGGGGAAAGTCCCTTGTTGTCCTGGGTTCCAAGGCATGGAATAAGCTGCCACTCCAGCTTCGGCAACTCCCCACAGAAATCCAGTTTAGGAAAGAATTGAAAACCTGGATTTTCGCCCTTACTGATACTGCCTGTAGAGCCTTAGTTTGAAGTGTATAGGACCCTCCGAACTCCGTTAGTTAGCCGGCCTATCTCCATCTGGCTGGGGTAGGTAGCGCCAAGATGCTCCCTGGAGTGGTAGTCATGCTCTACAAGTATGCTTTTACATTACATTACATTACATTACTTCCTAGTACCAAAAGTAGACGAAACAATGAGACCCATCCTGGACCTAAGGTTCCTCAACAAAAATTCAAAATGACATCCCTGCAAGAAGTACTCCCACAGATTCAAACCGGGGACTTCATGGTCACCATAGACCTCAAAGATGCCTACCTGCACATCCCAATGAACAGGCGACACAAACATCTGCTAAGATTTGTCATCAACTCAAATCACTACCAATTCACAGCACTGGCCTTCAGACTAAAATCAGCACTGAGGGTATTCACAAAATGTCTGGCAGCAGTCGCAGCGCACTTACGGAGGGAAGGGATACACGTATACCCTTACCTAGACGACTGGCTAATAAAGGCAAAGACATACAACACGTGCAAACAGCACGCTCAAATAGTGACAGACACACTGATGGCCCTGAGGTTCTCCATCCACTGGAAGAAATCCTCGATAAACCCAGAACAAGTCAAGATATTTCTGGGAGCAAAAATAAACACAGTGCAGGGGAGGGTGTTCCCCAGCGAGAAAAGAACGATGGCGCTGTTGAAGGAGGCGCGCCTCTACCAGAAGGGGCAAGCTTTGACAGTGAGGACGGTGAGCAAAATGATGGGCATGATGGCCTCATGCTTCCACATAGTACCAAATGTACGACTACACATGAGACCACTCCAGGAGTGGCTGCAGGACCAATGGTCACAAGCTACAGGGTGTTGGGAGGACCTAGTGGTTGTAACGCACACAGTGCACGAGGAGATATCATGGTGGAACAAAGGAAACATAACAAAGGGGAAGCTTCTAACACCACCAACAGTGACCATCACCACAGACGCATCCCAGAAGGGATGGGGAGCACACATGGAAAAACTCAGAGTGAGGGTCTGTGGACACAAGCGGATGCGGTCAAACACATCAGTTACCTAGAACTAAAGACCGTTTTCCTAGCTATGAAAGCTTTCCAGACGAAGTTGTACAACCAAACAGTGGTGATCCAGACGGACAACACAACAGCAATGTTCTACATAAACAAACAGGGAGGAACACAATCAGCCCCACTGTCAGAACTAGCGCAGGAAATATGGAACTGGGCAGTACCACTAAAAATAGATATACCGGCGATTCATCTGCCAGGAAAGGACAACGTGGAAGCAGACTGGCTCAGCAGACAGACATCGGCCTCACACGAATGGGAGCTAAATGCACAGGAAAAAAAGAAACTGTTTGACAGGTGGGGAACCCCATCAGTAGACCTGTTTGCAACACACCAGAATGCAAAATGCCAACACTTCGCATCGAGGCAACCAGGGGAAGGGTCCCTGGGGAATGCCCTATGGATAAGCTGGTCAAAGACATTTGCCTACGCCTTTCCGCCGATTCCCCTGATACACAAGGTACTCAGCAAGTGCAGGACAAGCAACATGACCCTGATACTGGTCGCAGCCCAGTGGGCCAGGCAGACATGGTATTCGCAGATTATGTAAATGACACAGAGTGCACCACACAAATTTGGGAGAAGGAAATACCTACTCTCCATGCAAAACGGAGAGGTGCTGCATCCAGAACCAGAAAGCCCCAGCCTAGCAGCCTGGCTCCTGAGGACATAGAATTTGCACACTTAAAGCTACCTGAGAGCACCCTGAGGGTACTTCGAGAGGCAAGAAGACCAAGCACGTGTAAGTGCTACGTGGCAAAATGGAAGAGGTTCACACTATGGTGCAGAAATGAAAGACTGCACAACAAAATGACAAGAGACTCAACAGTGCTTAAGTACCTCACGCACCTGCTCGAGACTAACCTGAGCTCATCATCGCTAAGGGTACACCTAGCAGCCATTGTCGCTTACACTAGAGGAGAGACAGGCAAAAGCTTCTTTACTTCTATAATTGTTAAGAGATTCTTGGAAGGTGCAAAGAGGAATGCACCGCCTAAAAGGTTACCAGCATCTGCATGGAACCTCAATATAGTGCTGACAGAACTCATGAAGGCACCCTTTGAACCACTGCATAACGCCTCACTGCAGATGCTAACGTTAAAAACAGCATTCCTAGTGGCAATCACCTCGCTGCGCAGAGTAAGCGAGCTACTGGCGTTAACGCTACAGGAACCCTACATACAAATTCACAACGATAGGGTGGTGATGAGAACGGACCCACACATTATCCCAAAAGTGGTGTCCAAGTTCCACATCAACCAAACAATTCAAATACCAAGTTTCTTCCAGAAACCAACAACAAAAGCTGAAAGGGCACTGCACACTCTGGACGCGAGACGTGCAGTCATGCATTACATTGAGAGAACTAAAGATCACAGAAAAACAAAAGTTTTTTGTGTCATTTGCTGAAAGTTTCATGGGAAAAGCTGTTACTAAAGGGACAATTGCACGATGGATCGCGCAAGCAATACAATTCTTCCACAAACAAGCTGGGCAAGAACTAACTGAAGGGCCACGGGCCCATTCATCCAGGAAAAAGGGAGCTACAATAGCCTTCTTGGCAAACACTCCCATTCAGGACATATGCCTGGCGGCAACATGGGCTTCTGTGCACACGTTTACAAAACACTACTGTGTGGACATACAAATGAACAAGGAAGCACAAGTGGGACAGAAGGTGCTTCAGCACATATTCAAAAACTCAAGCTCATCTTCCACCCAGCCGCCACAATGACCACAAACCGCTACAAACTCTATGCACAGCATAGTGAATTCAGAAAGATTCACGCTGCAAAACGAATAGTTTCTTACCTGTCGGTGTAGTTTTGCAGCTTGAAGATCTTTCTGGATTCACTAGCGAACCCACCCACCTCCGCCAGAAAGATGAGGCTGGAGAAAGGGGGTAAACAGAAAACAAAAAAAACAAAAAAAGAGACTTTAATAGAACTTCAAGGGAAGGAGCGGTAAAAGAAAAGATCGAAACATTGCCAAACAATTCGGAAACACAACACAAACGGGAAAAAAAGAATCAGAAGATGGCGCCCAAGGGTGGGAGCTTCCGCAGGAAGCATGCCGACGTCACAGGAAGGACACCAAAAGGTGGGATGTCAACGCCCACCTGGGCTACGAAAAAAAAAAAGAAAAGACCACGATTCCGGACCCAACCACTAGCCGGCGGAATAATGCACAGCATAGTGAATCCAGAAAGATCGTCAAGCTGCAAAACTACACCGACAGGTAAGAAACTATTAGTTATTGAATTGTTTGGGAGGGTGGCCATGGCAGAAGCAGCTGATCCTTCCCAGGCCCGCCGCCACACGCAGATACCCAGTGACTAGGACGAGCAGACCAATAACGGAGCCAGTGTGCCATGGGCCCGAGGGCAGAGAAGGAAATGCCCCCTAGCCGCTGTTGACTCCTAAAATATAGCTATAATCACGGTCCTGGAGTCGCTGCACCTGTTGCACCACGCGAAACTTCGCCCCGGAGCACATCAGATTCAACATGCCCCCTGGACAGCTTGCACCATGTGACTCTGTAACTGTGCCGCTGCTCTCTTTCTGTTGCAGTCATCTGACGGTGCCGCTTTTCCCTCTGCCTATGCAACCCCCACCATCCCTCGCCCCCAATATAATGTTCCCTTTACAAGGATGTTTTGGCGATCTTTTTGGAACAGGCGGCTCCCCGACCACCATTACTGCCGGCACTGGCTACCTCTCAAAAACACTAACATACTTATTCAAACGAAGACACTTCTGGGGTCAGATTTGTAAAACTGTCGCGAACAGCTGATCTTCCGTCAGCAGCAACTGCGAGTAGCCCCGACTTTGCACGCGTGTTATTTTTTTACCGTAAACTTTCGATTAACATTCCAGCAGTGACCATTAGCCCCCTCCCCTAGCAAAAAAAGCGAGCTTTGGCAGGGAGCCAGCATGCGCGCGCACACACAGCTGAAAAAAAAAGTAACTGGAGAGTGCTGAATGCGCGCCCAGCATCTGGCTTCAATTACCGCGGCCCCTGACAGCTGGTAATTGATGAATTATAGCCTTCTGCAGGAAGTGGAGCAACTCTACAGACTATGGCCTATTGTGTGCTGCCTTGTAAAAACATAGCCATGCGAGGGCCAATTGCCATGCAGCTGCCATAAATAACGAACAAAATTCACGCGCTTCTCTGGAATTCGTAGGTTAGATTTTTGAAGTCTTCTCAAAAGGACTCTGAAGCCACACCCACTTCGTGGGATGTAGGCCGAGCCCTAAAAAGGGAAAAACCTGCAATGATCAATGAATTTCAGCTCACATGAATATGCAGATGACACACAAATACTTCTTAAGCTGGGAAGCCCCAAAGACATTGGAAACTCAAAAATCTTCAGTTGCCTCAGAACCTTTGATCAGTGGATGACATGGAGTCACCTCAAATTGAATGCTTTCAAAACTGAACTACTAACATGTGGCCACCGTAAAAATTATTAACCACTCTGCGCCTGGTGATCTAGGACCACCTCATAAAGTATTTAAGGAAGTAGGAAACCTTGGAATTGTCAAGGACTCCAAATTATCAATGAATGCCCAAGTAGACAAGCTAGCAAAATCAAGCTTCCCCACCTACGATTTCCACCCAGGGCCCAATCTGCTATCACTCCTGTACTGTCTAAACTTGATTATGCCAATAGCCTCTACCATGGATCATCTTTATGAACTATGACAAGACTACAATGAATTCAGAACTCTGCTTCCAGACTACTCCTACATGCAAATCCACAAGCTCACATCTCCCCTGCCGCGAGGACCCTACATTGGTTACCGGTTGCCATAAGATCCACCATCAAGCTGCTTCATATCACCCACAAAGCAATACATCGAACAGGACCACTTCATCAGGAAACAAAACACCAGGTATTTACAACAAAGCAACCTCCGCTCTAGATGGGCGACTTGGCTCAAAACACCAGCACTGAAGAAAAAACCAAGGGTGGTACATCTATCTCTGTTCAGGCAGCCAAACTATGGAATTCATTACCACCAAACATAAGAGCCGTGGATAACTATCTTGTCTTCAGAAGGCTACTTGAGTTAGCTCTTTCCTACATGATCACTACACTCAAACACAAAATTACAGCCTGTGCACATAAAATGTATAATTTGATTATATCTTTGTATATAGATATGTTTTTCTTTGTACAAATATATTTACAACTTATGGTTTCAAAATATATAGAAATATTTTTTTTTAGATCTGCTTAACAAATGTATATATTTATTCAATATTTTATGCTTAACATGTATATAGATCACTGCATGGGTTTAATGTTATTTGATTAATATTTATCTATCGTAATATGTAAATATAATCATAACAATTGTATCTATAAGTGCTTCACCACTAAAATACTAAAGAAACTTAAAAATAAAATACATATTAAAAAATATAAAGATGCACTTATAAAGTAGCTTTTACGTACACCAACACCTAAAAATCTGAATTGCTAACTATATATCCATACTTGCACATATGGAACTTTATGCATTACAATTATATATCTGAGTTTTCCTTATACATGTATACCCTTTCTATGTATTTATGTATCTATATATTACATTACTCCTACAGTGGAAAGAAAGGGGGGGGAAGCCTTCTACTCCCTCCAGTGCACTATTCTCTCATCCTATACCTGTCTTTATATATTCTGCACCTCCACTCTGACTCATCTCAGACCTCATTCCACTATTGTGATCTCCCTAATATCCTTTCTTGACTCGTCCCTCCTCTACCATGTCCTAAACCTCATCTAATTAATATGATCTCCCAAATAACACTATCTAGGCTCTTCCCTTATATATCCCTCCGTTCTAATTCAGTCAAACTTACAGACACATATGTGGATTGCTCAAATTAACAACTTATAGTTCCCTATACTAATCCTTTGGGTTCGTACTTAGTGTATTTCTTGCCAAAAAGTGCTTCGGCGCTTCATCGGGGTGTAGTAAGCACTATATATATATATATATACAATTACAATCCTTTTACAGAGTTTCTGTAGTACGGTTTGATAGAAATGATTCTAAGGTTCTAGTAAAGTATAAACGCTTATAAGTTGGAATCTGTCAAATGTTGTTATCAGTGTTTGTATACTGTTAGGGACTAGAACTTAGCAGCAGAACCGAGTGGTGGTGTTCATCTTTTCTCTGACGTTTAACAACCGTTGACAACCGCGGCAGGCGTCATTTTCCATAAGGGGCACCACCCTTGAAGCTAAAAGGCAAGTACCTTTATCTGGAGTTGTGCTTTAATACCATAAAAATCACAAAAGCCATAGTCAACTTTTTTTTAATCACAAATAACACTTGGAAACCATAGATTCGCCTCTGTTTATAATATTTCCTGCCTATTCGTATAATTTGGTGTGCTTAAAGCTTGAACATAACAGTTGAAGAATTAAAAAAAAACTTCTGCTGATCAGTATCCAAGGGAGTGTTGCTGAGCAACCGTGACACCATGTGCTGCATGGCATCGTGCATGTGGCTTAGACCGACATCTACATATAAAACTTGCAAGCATGACTGAATTTAACCTGTCCCTAAATCTTTAATGTCTATGGAAGCAATATGTAACCTATGAAGTGCTAGAAACGTTTGGAGTTTTGTTGCACATCCAGGAAGGGCTGAGCGACTCTGGTAATCAGCCTTATGTTCGCATACTGAGAGCCTCCGCATTGGAGGATCAAGAGAGGCTGAATGCTTTTTTGCATCGCAAATATCACATGCCGAACTGAAAGAAGAGATACTAGGCAGTATGTGATACAGTTATAAACTTTAGTATATTATCTGATAGTCATTGCATATGAAGACCTTTTTGTCAATGATTTCTTTTGCTTTGATGCTGCAGCAACATTAGTAGAGTGCAGAAAATCATGTTAGAAGGAACATTTGTACTTGTAGCAATTGTGAATTATTATAATTATTCATCTTAGTCTGTGATTTACATTTTTGGATATTTCTATGACAAACACTGAGCAAGGTTAAAGAATGAAGTTTGAAGGGCACAGTATATCACAATTGATAATCAAAATGGTCAACATCTAAGGTGCTCTTCCACCTGAGTGGTAGATTAAAGATCTTGATTTCATCTCGGAACAATATCTACATTTCAGTATTGTGGATCTCCAGTGGCTCAGCCCCTCCTTCAACTTAGCACAAGCATTACATGCACAATACAGGTTTTAGCTCTGCTGCAAAGCTCAGTCTCTATCATCTACCAATGTGGGCCCCTTTCCTATCAGCCTGTTACTCTCTTGCTTCTAAGGAGTTGCTATCTGCTGCAAAGCTCCCCGACTGGTGCTGTGGTGCCGGTGAAATCCAAGGTTTGACTTCCAACAATCTCTTCACCTCAGGCTGTCGTTGACCGCACAGACATTAGGGTATGCAGGGTACTTCAACTTTGTGGAGCTTGCCGGTGAAGAGATGGAATGAAAGCAGCTCAATATTTAAACAGAAAGTAGGTTTCTTTTCAAATTTCACCCTCTCTGCTTTCCATCAGACCTCACATTACACATCCGATGACAAGTGTCTCAACAATAGCGAAAATGTCTATTTTGGGTTTATTTAATGTAGTATGTAAGGAAATACGTCTCCCTGTTGTTAAAAGTAACAATCTTTAAACAAGGTAGACTGGCCATTAAAAAGAAAGGTTGTAACTTTTCATTTCTCTCACGTCAACACAGTTAAAAGATAAAAATATCACCCATGAATTGAATTCTGTTCAGTTCAATTATTAGTGATGAAAACAAATGCAAGGCTTTCATTCCTATGAATTCAGTAGAAAATAATTTGTTGGAAACACAATTGAACTAATTTTACAGAAAGAAATGTAATAAATTACATCCTAAACTGAAATAATATTTACATCTATTTGATTCCAAAAGAAAATTCTACGGAAATAAACTTCGGGGAAAAAAAATATTTTTTAACAAAACCCAGTAAACAGCAATAGATATACATCTAGAATAAATTAATTTTGCCTGAAGCCCAGTCTCTCTGCAGAGCCTCAATAGTTGATATTGGTTTTATTTCAGCGATTGAAGCCTATGAAAAAGAATCCGCTTTCAGTTGTGCGCTTTCAACTTTTGATGCTTCCTTTTAGGCTGCAATCGTTGGTGAAATAAAACCAATATCAAGCGATGCCCCCTCGTGCTCTCCAAACGCTGCATATAATGTGAAGTTACTTAATATATCCTGCAAGTAGATAGCGCATCGCCACCTCAGCATCAGCGCAGCACCAGTCAGCGTCTCTCAGCACCACTTCAGCAGCAGCACCTGAGCACCACCACATCGCCAGCACAGCACCACTATAACATCACTCAGCCCCAGTGAAGCACAACCTCTGCAGCAGTGCAGCACCACCTCACTACCAGTGCAGCACGACCTCAGCATTAGTGTAGCACCACCACCTCAGCATCCGCACAGCACCAGCGCAGCATGACTGAGCGCCACCACAGCCTCACTCAGCACCAGGTCATCTCCTCAGCATCACTCAACATCGGGAAACGTCCATTAGAATGAAGCCGGGATCCCGCTGTGCCTTCCCAGCACCGGCGATGGAACAAACGTGTCGTTAGTATGCATTCGTTCAGCACGGAAGTCATTATAACAACTTGCCTTAGAGGGGCGCATTTGGTGGAATGGGGTTGGATTTAAAGTCCAACACCTTCCCTACTGTTGCCAGACTAGAGTTGGAATGGTAAATTAACCTATTCCAAAATCCAGCTCCCCCCTAAGGTAATTCGTTATAATGAATTGCGCGCTGAACGAATGTGTACTAAAGATGCGTTTGTTCTAATGACGGCGCTGTGAAGGCACAGCAGGATTCGGACTTGTGGAATACTGTCCTACATTCCTCAACATCACCACAGCATCACTCAATACCACCACAGCATCACTGAACAATACCACAGCACTGCATCAGCACAGCTCCACCTCCGCATCAGTGCCCCACCACCAGCGCAGCACCAACTCAGCACCAGCACCACTTCACCAGCAACTCTGCACCAATGCAGCACCACTTCAGGATTAGTGCTGCACCACATGAGCACCACAAAAGCACCACCTCAGCATCACTCAGCAACACCTGTGCATCTCCTCTGCACAAGCACACCTACGCCCACCCCAACCTCGGTATCCAACAGCACCGGTGCAGCACCACCTTAGCACAGCACCACCTCCTCATCAGTGCACCACCAGCACAGCATCAACACAGCATCAGCCCAGCACCACCTCCACATCAGCACAGTACCACCTCCGCACAGCATCCCCTCAGCACCAGTTATGCACCAACTTAGCATCAGCACCACCTAAGCACCATATCAGCACAGCAGCACCTTTTCATCAGGGCACCACCAACAGTACAGCACCAGCACAGCACCACCTCAGCATCTCGGGGGAGCACCACCATAGTACCGTATCAGCACACCACCTCCTCATCAGTGCACCACCACTAGAGCAGCATCAACTCCGCATCAGTGCAGCAGCGTAGCACCTCCACATAATCACCTCAACATTAGCACAACACCATCTCAGCACAGCACCACCACCACATCTGTGCACCCCTAGTGCAGCTTCACCTTTGCACCAGTGCAGCCACACCTCTGCACCAGTGCAAACCCAGCGGAGCACCAATTCAGCAACCAACTCAGCACCACTTCAGCATTAGTGCAGCACCAGCGCAGCATTCCCTCAGCACCAGCACAGCATCCCCTCAGCTCCAGCACAGCATCCCCTCAGCACCAGTGAAGCACCAACTTAGCATCAGCACCACCTAAGCAGCATATCAGCACAGCAGTACCTGTTCATCAGGGCACCACCAACAGTACAGCACCAGCACAGCACCACCTCAGCATCTCGGGGGAGCACCACCATAGTACCGTATCAGCACACCACCTCCTCATCAGTGCACCACCACCAGTGCAGCATCAACTCCGCATCAGTGCAGCACCACTTCAGCACTAGCGTAGCACCTCCGCATAATCACCTCAACATTAGCACAACACCATCACAGCACCACCACCACATCTGTGCACCCCTACATTGCAGACCCTTTGGCACCTCATCTACGGGGTCTCCACATCAATCACTTTGCTGTTAGCCATTCAACTAGGCCTTCTGGTGTTTCTCCTTCTCTTCAAAAGCATGATAGTCCAGATATGTATCGAAAACATAACCACCATGTGCTATCTGCAGAAGCAAGGAGGTACCCACACACCACCGCTGTCAGCCCTAGTCCAACAGATTTGAGGCTGGGTAATTCATCACTGGCTTAATCTCCTCGCAGTTTACTTGTCGCGGGTGGACAATAACTTCACCCAACTACTCAGCAGAATGCAGCAACAAGGCCACGAGTGGGAGCTCAACCCGCAAGTCCTGCTCCTCTACTTCTGCAGGTGGGGCACCCCAGAAAAATCTCTGTTTGGCATAGCAGAAAATGCTAAATGGAAAAGCTTTGCTGTCAGGTGTCCACACCCCCAGTCCATGGGCAGTGCACTGTGGATCAATTGGTAAGGGGTCTTTGCCTACGCTTTCCTACCTCTCACTAATTCCATATGTGTTCAGGAAGCTGAGGCGAACATCTCTCGCCCTCATCCTTGTGCCTCTGACATGGGCCAGGCAACCATGGTTCTCTACTCAGTTCCAGATGTCCATTGTTCCACACAAGACGCTTTCCAGCAAGCGGAACGTTCTGTCTCAAAATCACAGCAAAATCAGGCACTCAGACCCTAGGCAGCTCAACCTAGCGATTTGGCTCCTGAAGTCTTAAAGTTTGGTTATCTTGGGTTGCCGCAGGAGTGCATGGATATAGTCAGAGGCACTTAGACCCACAACAAGCATCTGCTATGCTGCTAAGTGGGAACGTTTTGGTCATTACTGTAAACAACATTAATATACTCACTCCCAAAGTGCTATGCATTATCTCCTATACCTTCAAAATTCGATGTTACTTTATAACTCATTCAGGTTACACCTAGCAGGTTTTGCGGTACACATGCAAAACAGGGAACACTCTTCTCTCTTCTGAATCAGTGTGATCAAAGTTTTTGTTCCGGGCGTCAAGCGGGTAATTCCACTTAGAGTACTTCCTGCCCCAATCTGGAACCTTAGCATTGTCCTCACCAGGCTAATGGGGCCACATTTTGAGCCAATGCATTATTGCCCCTGCAGTTCCTTTCCTGGAAGGTTGTGTACTTCATCACAATAATCTCACTCGGACGCGTCAGTGAATTGCAGGCCCTCGCTCTTCAGGAACCTTTTTTCCAAGTACACAAGTACAAAGTGGTTCTTAGAACCAATCCTACGTTTTTGCCCAAGGTGATCTCTCCTTTTCACATTAACCAGTCCATCAAGATCCCAGTCTTCCCTTGATGTTCACTGTGGTCCTATGTATTACATTGACAGGACCAAATTCTTTCGTAAAACACAACAGCAGTTTGTAGCTTTCTCCCATCCTCATAAAGAACAGGCCATTTCAATGGTAGAGATCACCTGGTGAATTGTTAAAGAATCCAGACCTTCTATACTACAGTTAAAAGAACGCTACCTTCCCACCACAGAAAACACTCTACCCGCAAACATGGTGCTACTATGGCCTTCCTGGGGAACACACCCATAGCAGACATCTGTAAAGCTGTTACTTGATAGACTCCAAAAACTTTTACTAAACATTACTATGTGAACATCCTGTCAAGAGAGCAGGCCAGATTTCATCTAGCTGTCCTCAGGACTTTATTCAGACCTCTGCACCATCCACTGGCCAGCCATCACTGAGGAGAGTACTGCTTTTCTGTCTATGCATCTATGCACAGCATGTGTATCTACAGCCACACATGCTAGGAACGTAATATGTTCCTTACCCTGTCAGCATCTATTTACTGCATGTAGTGCAGTAGATTGACATGCTCCCATCCTCTTCCCTGGAAGCCATTGGTTGGTGCACATATCTTTCTCTTAATACATTTCTTTCTATTTTCATGGTCGCTTTCCTTTTCTGTACACACTACTTCGTTCTTGCCATCACCCGTTGGGCAAATAATAACCTAACAAAGAAGTATGACTAACAGATGCCTTCAGGGTAAGTAACATATTCCTCTAACTTGCCATTAAAGTGTGTGTTGTAGTTTGCTCTGATTTTCACTAGACACTTGTGAAACCCTGATGAGCAGGACGTGTGTACTTGAAATTTCACATGTTGTTTCTGATCAACCTTTTGAATGCTGGAGTTTTCAAATATTACTTGATAGTGATGATTACCCATAATACACAGATGTGCACAATAAGTCTTTGAAACTGGAGATGTGCTTGTGGCTGTGTGATTTTTTTTAATTTATGGAAACAAACTGTGTTTGATGTGATTTTTGTTTTTTAATCTTCCAGTGTAAAGCGATCAATGTGTATTCGGGAGGATTCTGCTTTCAGTGCAACACTTCAAGACATGGTGAGTGTCATTTTCTTGATGTCCCAATAAAGTCTGAGGAAACGTACATGTTTCGCTTTGTTACTTAGTTATAGCAGAAACCAATCACCTCTAGCTCAGATAGTTTCTGCAAACTGAACTTTTCAAGAGAGAACTTGATTAAAGACCTTGAGGATTTACAAGAGATACTAGATATGGGTCGCAGCCGTATTTGTTTGGACTCCTGCCACCCTAAAATTCTGGCTTCCATGTTTGAGGGAACATAATATTCACACGCATGTTCAATTTACAACATTTTAATTTGCCTGTACTTTTAATGCCATGCATACACCAAAATTGGCAGTCACTTGGCGTAGTAAGCTATGGTCCAGCAGGCCAGTTATGGTGAAGATGACAGTAGTTGCAGGGTTTGGGAGAGGGGTGGCGGGGTGCAACAGACTGAAAAAAGTTGTTTTTTCTCATTTTAGCTCCCTTAAGAAATGTTGCTCGCTCCTACAGTGGAAACGACTGCATGAACATATGCCAAACTTGGCATGAAAGTTGAAAATACTCAGAAAGAGTTCTTTTTTTGATTTGGTGTACATTTGTTAAGTAGTTTTGTTGCTATCTCTTGACATTTTAAATCGCGGTTCAGAAAATAGTGAATCCTGTCCCTGTCCCGCGATTTAGGTTTGGGGTCTTACCTTTTTTAAAAAAAAAATTATTTTAAAGGTTTTATATAGCGCTTGCTAGACCCGGAGGTTTCAGAGCGCTTTACATGAGCATCAGATCATAGTTGCAGGTTACATCGTTACAAAGGTTACACAGCTATTAGAGCATGGCAATATAGTTACTTGTACGGTCAAGATAAACAATAAGCACAAATACATAGGGGGAAAAGCAAGTAAGGGGAAAGATTCAGGGGAGGGGGGAAGGAGGTGGGGAAGTAGACAGGTAATGAAGGCGGGAAAGAGGAGGGGAGGGTGAAGGACATCGCATGGAAAGAGGAGGGGAAGGGCGACGGGGACACAAACTGGTAGATGAGTCAAAGCAACGTCCAAACTCCAGTAAGCTGTGATCCCAGGGGAAGTGGTATCACTTCCCTATCTCTGTTGCGGGAGGCTCCCTTTACGCAGTGGACTCTCTCAGAGGGGTCTCTGAGACTCCAAGGCCTACATACTGGATCCCTCCCCAAAAAGGGGAGAGGGAGAGCTTTGGCAAGGGGTGCCATACCATACCTCAGCTGTGAGTGGCTCAGTTGGCGCAGTGGACTCTCTCAGCGGGTAAGCTGAGACTCCAGAGTATAAATATTGGATATTTCCCCTTCTCCCTTTACGCAGTGGACTCTCTCAGAGGGGTCTCTGAGACTTCAAGGCCTACATACTGGATCGCTCCCCAAAAAGGGGAGAGGGAGAGCTTTGGCAAGGGGTGCCATACCCTACCTCAGCTGTGAGTGGCTCCCTTGGCGCAGTGAACTCTCTCAGCGGGTACGCTGAGACTCCAGAGTATAAATATTGGATATTTCCCCAACAAGGGGAGAAGGAGTGCTTAGTCAAAGGGCACAAAGGACAGGGGGTAAGCAGACTAGCAGGCAAGGTGAGAGATTCAGGGAAGAGTGGATAGGAGCTAGTGGGGTAGATAAAGGGTGAAAGAGTACTAAATGGGAAAGCATTTAAAGAACATAGGGGACAAGGTGAATGGAGCAGGAAGGGTAAGGGGATAGGGTAAAGGGGTAGGAGGAAGACAGGACGTAGAGACGAGGGGAAAACATGCCCAAGGTCCAGCTGGGTAGGTGATGGCAGGGAGGGGGAGTCCACAACCCATCTTCTCTTTAGCTATATGGTAGCTCCACCGGGCATCAGCCAAATCGCTAGGTCTCCAGTCTGGGGTAAGTTCCGCAGGTTCCAAGTCCTGATGTGTAGGCAGGTTAGGGGATAGGTTCATGGTCTGGTCAATGTCCAATTGTTGCCCCAGGGAAGTAAAACAATGTGTAGAGGACCACTATGGAAGCCATTTTCGGGCCAGGCAGGGGACTGTACTGTACACTGGTGGCCATCCTAAGGTTATGAACAACCAAAAGGAAATGCCAATACTGCTTGTTGTTTGGAAATTAATTATATCTAAAAATCTGTGGACATACCATCAAACCATTTTTAAGCTTATTAATCGCTTTTATTTAATTCTCACAAAAAAATGTCAAAAAGTTTTCAATCACATTAGCAAATATCTAATACACTTTTTTTCTGTACATAACACAACAAAATTGAAATCACATTTAACAACCTCAATTTTCTCGCCATACAACATTCAAATCAACCACTCTATAAAGAAAAATAAACATCAACCATTCGTACTCATACTTCTCATACCAAACAAAATTGCACTGAATAATAAATCCTTTTATATCCTATACAATTTTTCATTATTATCCATCCTATTGAACATTTTTACATACAACCCAAATTGGTTATTTCAAAGCCAGTTGTTGTGAGCAAGTGTTTGGTAGTTCCACGGTCTACGCGTTTCAAACCCCTTTTAAATCCGGGTTCTCATCAGGACCAACCTCACTTTATTCCAAAAAAGCATCACATCATGTATTTTGTATTTTCCTGATTCCGTGTGATGAAAACAGGACCAATTCTGGAAATCTTTGTGTGACTCCCTCGATCGTGTTGCTTCCTTATATTTGTTGTTCTTATGCCATTAGTTCTGTCTCAAGTAGTAATCTACATCTCCTATGTCGGGTTTGAGTTCCCGGTGAGAAGACGGTCCTCGCGTGCCACCTCCGTGGGTACCTGTGGGAAAGATTCCTCTTGTTCGCCGGCCGCTAATCAATATCAAGTTCCGGATATTGATTGCATGCATGCTTGCAAATTTGAGCACATTTTTTTTTGTCTAATGTTCATAAATCGTGTTACTTTGGAATCAGTGAAACATTTATTAGATGCGCCCTGGAGAAAGAATTTTCAAAAGTTTATCCCACTGTCCATGAACATAAGTGCTCAAAATATGTTGGTTTAGCCAAATAGAAAGTTGAGATATTTTGGCATAATGCAGTTTGTTTAATCTCTTCCGATGTTTGATAACACTGTCAGAGATTTAATAAATATGTTGCCCGGATGTCTAGCCCATTAGTTGGGATAATTTAGAGGTCTTTTTTTATTATTATTTTTGTTTTGAACCCTAATCGCCCTTGGGTAAGGCTGGAAACACTTCATGGATGCCAAGTAAAAACCCCAACTACTTTTGGAAAATGCAGGATAGCAACATATACAACGTATGGGTGGAAAAGTAACCCTTCTTACGTTGCAGAATCGAGAAAAAGTTAATCTCCATCCCGAACCCTTAGGCAAGGTGATTGAGGGACAGAAAATATACAAGAAGAGCCATTAGCCCATAGATAACAATAATATTAAGCGTGTAACATGGTAGTATTACATCACATCTAGTCATGTTGGGCCGCGCTAGCTCTAAGCGCTTCTTTTTTTAGATTTTGTATTCAGATTTCGATTATGTTGCCATATGATTCACCCCAATAAGCCAGTGCATTAGCTCATACAGCTGTTGTGCCCCTATTAAAACGGCAGGGCCTGCAGCCATGTCTTTTTGCTTTCTCTTACCAGGTCCCTAAACTCCTGTTTTGCTATCTCCCGATTCAGAGCAGCTTTTGGTTCATATTCCAGCTTCGAACCTTGCTTAACCAATGCTCTATCTGTCTCCCCCCACACCCTCCACCGGCCCTTCTATATATAGACATCTTGATAAAAGTTATCAAAAGCAGCTTCTATGTCCCTAATGTCAGTCAAAATCTCCCCAGTATTCTTACCCTTTATCCCTCTTATCACGTTTCTTGTACAACTCACTTTGGTTTTCCAGGCCAGGTGCTTTCTGCATCCTTCTCCATACTCAGAAAGCTAGCTAGCTTGCTTAATTCCTACATTCTGCGAATAATCTCCTCCAATTACACTGACAGCTCATCCCTAGCCTCTTGCAGTCTCATCTTTTGACCAACCCGCTTCTCTTCTCCCCCATGGACAATTGTGCAGCCCCTTAAAGACTTGAAATTTTCTCCTCAAGCTTATTCGTGGCTTCTTTATTCTTATAAGCAGCTATGTTCCTAGGTTTACCCTTTATAAACACCTTTAAGGAGTCATAAACTATTGAGGGGTGGGGAGCAGAGCACACACACAAAAATCAATCTCCACACATCACACAAGCCCAAGTCCTTAATCATTAACTTATCCTGTGCTTGCAACCTGGGGAAATTGACTGTTCTCAAAGTGGAATTATCTAGTGTAGTGTCTAACAGTGGAACTCCCCCGCCTCCATATTATCTGTATTCTGACCTCCAGCAATTGACAGTAGGGGGTCAGGATTGTCTATATTTGGGCAGTAGAAGCCAGCAATTCCATACCAAGATCTATGAATCAATACCCTAGCTGCTATCCACCTCCCTCAACTATCAGCCATATACTCCCCTACTCTCGCCTAGACATCAGACTCTTTTTTTAAAACATATTTTTATTCTTTTTGTAGAACAAAGCAGCAAAACACAGTGCATTCGACTTAAGAGAGATGCACACTGAGATAGCCTACATCAATACATCTTATTGGCACATAGGGAGCTGAGGATTCAGAAACAAGTGCACATCTTAGATACTTGTTCCCCATGACACCATACAGCTTTACTGTGACAGCTCCATCCCACCTGCTCCTAGGGGTCTCAATGCTCACGAAAGGCACTCCAGCCACCCCACATCTTTTTCCATTTTTTGGGGCTCCCATGCTCTGGTACACCACTTTTTCCACATGTTGACACCAATCCAAGTCTTTCTCCAAGTCAGGAATCCCAGGGGCCAAACCTCCACCCACAACTTAGAGTATTTGGGCCAGCTGTACTTCCTGTGTACATTCATTAGAAGCCACTTGGGATCCATCGGACCCCCAATGCCTCAACCCTGGACAATACTCCCGTCACTACCTCTCATAAGGTCTCAATAACCGGAATGGACATTAGACTTGATCAACATAGCCACCCCCTTTGAGCAACATGTTGGGTCCGTGCACACAAATGTTTTAATCCGCCATTGTGTCCCAAACAGTTCACAGCTCTCTTTGATGAGATGCTACTCCTGTAGTAATAACATCTGTGCATTTGATTACTTTAAGTATTATAAAATCTTCCTCCGTGCGCCCTTGACTCTAAGCCCATTTACATTCCTGGTCAACACTCGTAGGGCTCTGGTGCATTTGTCTCTCTCTTCTGCTTTATCTAGCTTGAATTCCAGTTTCTTTGCTAGTAGGCCCCTCTGTCTCTCCTTGCTGAAGCAGCCTTAGTCATCAGTCTTCCTCTGAGCATTGCTTTGAATGTATCACTCGTAAGTGTGTGGGGCAAATCGTGTATATCATTGGTGCCCCTCTCTTATTAAACATATACCTGCCCCCTCTGAGATTATAAATTCCTTTAAACTGACCTGTTTCACGTACGCCAATTACACTCAGATTTTCTATAACTGAAAAGCCAGACAGATCCAAGACATCAGGACTTTAAAAAAATGCCTACAGGGATTTATCTGCTGGATGCTATGACACACATGAAACTATCTGTAAAACTGGAAAATGGAAAACTTGTGACCAAACTTCTGTGTTTATTGATTAAGATCCTCCTACCACATCACAGAAATACTGAACTGAGGATTGATCATGGACTCAAATCAGAAGACAGGTTAAGATTAGACAAAAAGTCACTTTGGCATCATTAGAATATTGTGTCTGGTTTTCACCTACCTTTGCTACCACATTTGATCAAAGCCTAACCTGCCTTAGTACAGTCGCGTTAGACTACGCCAATAGACTCTACATTGAGATCACAAAACACCTAATTAACAAACATAAATACATCCAGAATGTCAACTCCAGAAGAGATGTTAATTAAAACAGACATGGTCAATCATCCTTGTCCTGAAGGCCCTACACTATTTACCTGTTCCAAGAAGAATATCCTTACATGTCCTCTACAGAACACAGGACCAGTTTTTCTCTCCAGTTAAAGTTCAAACCACTCTCGAAGAGGAACCAGAGAATGAGATTTTCATACCTATATCATTCCTCCAAACTGAATAGGTGGAAGAGCTCCCTGAACCAATCTGCAAAGCATGGAACACCCTAGTCAAGAAGATAAAGACTACTAGAAGCCACCAATAATTCATAATAATAAAATTGTGTTGTTTTACCCAAAACGCCAGTCAAGCTCCAGGAAAAAAAACTATTATTTTCATGTTGAGTGCACCAAAACACTGATGGTATCAAATTTCCCAGTGGGTTACCAACACTATGCTGATGGATCAACCCAAAATGTTTTGGCGGGATCATGACTCTGAGAGCTGAGTGTGGTCCAATATGGTGTTCCAACTAAGCAGTATTTGGGCACCATCAATGACAACCCATATACTGCAATATCAACATGTATTTGGTTAGTACCTGCATTGATGGCTGTGTCTAACTAGCACTCTTTACAACTCCCCACTTATTGCCTTGATCAACACCTCTTCCTGCTTTTCAACCTCATGCACAGCACCCTCTTTCTCCCAACATTAGACAACCCACAACCATCACAATTTGAATCATGAACCCAACAGCCATCAAAGGAGCTAACAAACATTTGTAGTGCTCCTGAGCCCTCACCTTAAAAGGGATATGGAAACATCTCTTGATTCCTGTTTATTTTCTATTTATGGAAATTAACAGCATATTTGAGTTTGAGCCATTGCTTTTGCTTTCCCTTTTCCATATGATATAGCCACCACTACATAATGTGTTGTATTTCAAGGGACAATGAGTACCAGATCTTAGTACATTCACTAATATCATTAGAATTTTCTCAAACTGTGGTTCCATTTGTGAGCATCCAGAAGAAAACTATTTTTGTAAACACTACCTAGCAATTGAAGGGCGTTAATGGATATTTCAGAATTCATTCTGGGTAAGATGAATGACACTTGTCCACTTAAACTCAGATTCCTCTGTACAGTTAAAATATGTAGCTTTCTTTATTACCAATTTTCAATTCATGTATTTTAATTTTCTTTACAAATGATGCATTGTCAGTACACAATGACAAATGACAGTGCATTTGCTAGCTATGGTATGTCAGAATGTTGGACGTAAAATGTTATCCCCATGATCAGAGGTATCTGAGAAACCTAAGTTCATTACTTTTGTAAACCAGCATTCAGTACAAAAGTGACAGTTGTAAACCTTGTTGCTGTTGTGTGACGTTTTAAGCTCAGAGTGAATGTTCCCGATTCATACCCTTATATAGGTACAATTCACATTGCCCTTATATAGGCATAGAAATCAAGCCCTTATTTAGGCATAGCGCATGCTACCCAAATACAGGCATGGCTACTACCACCCGTACCAAACGAAACAACGACTTCTTGGAAAACCAACTTTTGCAGTCAGGGACTTCCCCTTGCCTGAATATTGATTTGTACAAGAACAACTATTCCCTAGGGGTTCTTTCCTGGCGTTCATATGCCCGACTTTACGTCAAACCATGGCATTCCTAAACACCTTCAAGGTATAAATATACCTATACTTGCTCTAGCAAGATACGGTGGTTCGGAGCAGTTCGAAGACCTACTTACCCGAAGCAGCTCGCTACAGCAAGTGCAGAAGGAAGCCGACTCTCCAGCTGACGCACTGATCAGGAAGCTGCCCTTCTCCTGCCAGCTCCAGTGCAGGGTGTTGGGAAACCTAGTCCCGAGACAGAGATACCACACCTCCTTCATTCTAACAAGGTATGGAGCTGATTAGAACCTAGGGAAACCTTTGTTAGATTATTGGCAAAAACTAAACCTATGCTACACAATACTTACTTGTTCCCTCGTACTAGACTTAGGTTAGGTACATTGGGGTAGGCGTATTTTAGAAACACCAGTTGAGTATTTTAATCAATGTTATTTATGTATGTATTTTTAGATGGCTTAGAAACCATACAATGCTTTTACAGTATTATTTCAGATGACGGTTTACGCTGTACACATTATACGTTGCAGTCTGCATAACGATTGTAGCAGTTCACCTCTCTTACATGAGAAAGAAGACTGTTCAATAAACTCTTTTTATTGAAAACGCCTGTCTCACTATTTCTCTGCAACTCTGTAGAAACGAAGCATGCACGATTGACTGAGTGAAATACTTATCTATTGTTTCCGCGACTCTGAGAGATATATTCTGATTCTTGGGAAACAAAGTTGTCATGTTTATGCGGTTGTCAGAAACTAATCCCTTCTTGTGTATTCGAGAAAGTTTCTAGTGACCTCTGAGTTAGCTGGCACACACAATTAAATTTAGTATATTTTATAGAGACCTAGTTGACCTCAGTCCTATGTCAAATCTATAGAATACATTATTCCAATGGGCAGAGCCTATTGGGAAAATAGGAACTACACTATATTGCAAGTGTCTCCTTTTTCTACCATTTGTATCCACTGATTTGTGAATTCAATGATTAGCGTGTTTTACAAATTAAACATTTTGTCTAGTTATTAGAAGTGTGCAGTGTTTTAGATTTATTCAGGTGTTTTCTACCTATTTCCCAAGTTTAAAGCAGGTAGAGACCCTAAAAATACGAAAAAGTGACCACTATTAAGAGTGGACATACTGTTTTCTTTTCTGCTCTGCCCTTTTTAGATAGATGAGAAGAGAGCTAATTTAGCACAACACATTTTATTGTGGATGCCATTTGTAGGAAAAGTAACACTTTCTTACATAGTATTTGTTAACATTTTAAGAACAGTACCAAAGTTTGACCTGGATATCATATGAATGAAAAATGTTGTGAAAGCTTAAGAGAAAATTGTCCTAGATGTCCGAAAAATTGATTAGTAATAAGGAAGAAAACCTTTAACATTTAAGGGATTATGTGTAATACACATGCATACTGCAATCAAGCTCATACCTCCACGGTGGTAGCATGACTGTTGAAACTGTTCTAGCTCTTTTTTTGCCAGTTCAAATTAGTTTAACTCATCTCATATAGTTTCTGTTCCTTATAGAAGATGAATACGTTGACACCTTCCTAAACTTGGTTGCATTTTATAATTGTTTTCTTTTAGAATCAGAGGCAATTTCTAGGCAAAAGAGTTTGGCATGGGAAAAGTCAATGATAGCAACAACCTCACCTCTACGATCTGAGTCACCACCACGGAGGGAGAGGAATCTTGATCGACGACAAAGAGCAAAAGACAGGCGAAGGCACCAGGTATATGATGATGATGATGATGATCAGGTAGAACATGGAAACCAGGAGTATGATGACGCCCAGGAGACCTCTATGGACCAGCAGCATGATGAGGACCATGATGATGACGATGATCAAAGTAAAAGTGAGTAGAAATTATTGGGATTAAAGCTGGAAAATAATGTAGCCCTGGTTACTGGTAATAGTTTCACATGTTGCTTTTTATTTTATGTTGTGTTATGAATGAGGAAAGAATCACAGACCAACAGAAATTATCAATTGTAATCAACTGGAAAAAAGGAAAAGCAAAAAAGTTTAATGGTGCATAGTACATTGGAAGGTTTAGTGTTGATTTTTCATTATGTCCATGAAGTGTATGCTTTGCTTCCTTATGTAAGCAGTTAGTAAGCTGGGTTATACAAAAGGGTTAAACCAATAGTGCATGCCTCTCTCAAGTACCCCACATGAACAGACGTGGAAATAAAGGACAAAAACAAAAAGCATTGCCAAAACAATTTGGTCTTGCCTTACTGACCGGATGCTGACCTATTGTAGTTATCAGTTTTTTGTCAATAAGTCTGCATGCATGGGTATTATCTTGTAATAGAGTTTCAGAAAAGATAAGAAATTCAATTACATGATACCTACCATGCATGCTTATGAATGCACTTTGGCCATCTTGTGATGGAGTTTCAAATTAACATAAAATAGCCAATTTGTGGAGCAATGCTGAACATGCAGTTGGGAAAGTGTTTCCCTTGATTTATAGAGTAGTGAAGCTCCAAGCCATGGTTAAGCGGTCAAGCAATACAAGTCGCTGCTGGACCTGATATCATCTTTCATATGCCTTTGCAGGCTCCTAATTAGACCCACCCAACAAAACTAGACAATCAGTGAAAGCAAATGTACAGCTCGTGGGACAACATGGTCCAAGTCAAGTGATAGCTCAGACAGGTGGTGCTGTGGTGCCCATATATCTGAACGGAGGCCTCCCAATCCATCCTTCGTTAAACAGAGTAGTGTTAACAGCGAATGCATTCATGGAGGAGTGAGGAGCTCACATGCAGAGGCCTCTTGTCAGACACTGAAAAGATGCTCCACATCTCGAGCTATGTGCCACAAGCCTGGTCCAACAAGCTTTGTTCCCTAGGCTGGACATTCCGGCGGTCCTTCTCAGGTTGGACAACACAACATGTATGTTTTACATTGGCAAGCAGGGAGAAACAAGATACTGGTCTCTGTCTGAAGAGGCACAGCAGCTATGGGACTGGGTCATCTCCAACCAGATTGACATTGCCTTGGAACACCTACCAGGATGCCAACACGTTCAAGTGGATGCATTCAGTCAAGCACTATTGTACTGCCACAAGTGGGAACTTCACCAGGATCAAGAGGACTACATCTTCCACAAGTGGGGCCTACTCACACTGGACTTGTTTGCCACCCTTTGGAAAAATAAATGCTAGTGCTATGCCAGCAGGTTTTGTGAACCAGAGGCAATGCCTTTTCAATCAAGTGGTCCAAAGACTTTACATGCGCCTTACCCCTGTTTTTCTTGATCCTCAGGGTACTGAGGAAGGTGTATCGCTGTATCCTGAATATCATTGAACTGGCATGGCGACACAAGTACTGGTACAGCAAGTGTCTTAGGCTAGCTGTGTTTCCGGCAATAATACTGGAGATGCACTCCAGGCTCCTCTGGAGAAACAACTCCATTACGACCTCAAGTCTCTGAGCCTGACAGCTTTCTACCAGACAGATTAGAATTCTATCATTTGGATCTACCGGCAGAAAGCAGGAACTTCCTGGAGCAGGCACTGGCTACAGCAAATGTGAAAATGCATACTAACAAGTAGAAGCATTTCCTTGTGTGATCCAAAAACAAAAGATTCCTCGCAGTGTCTATAATTCCCCATCAAATACTTTCATACTTGAACCTAGCCAAGAGTTGTCTTGAATTATTATATCAGTAATATTCAAGACTATGGTCCAGTAGATGATTAGCTTACTGCAATGCCACAACAAGCTGATTAATATTTAATCTCCTCCACATTCCTTCAACAACTCCTTGAGTGTCTCTTGTCCAATTCATGCCAGCTTGATAGGAATAAAATACCAATACCGCGTTGCTTTCAGCCCTAAATAGCTCCCACCCCATACTACACTGCCAGGCACTACCTCTCACGTTTGGCAGACACCTGAGCCCCAGTGCATATTTCACTCCATTCCCTCTCCGAGAGTGAGCTGCCCAGCTCTTCTTCCGTTATTATCTGTCATGGAGACTTCTTAGAATCAGTTTAGGAGACCAATAATTTGTGTATTTGATACTGTTCAGTCAGGTCTAAATGAACCAGAATACATTTTGTTTATAAAAGCTACGTTGAAACGAATGCATTTTGAAAAAATTCAAATTGTCCGAACATATCTACTATATGTTAATTTCTTTAATTCATAAACGTGCTTGGAGGCTTTTTTCATCTCATACCAAATTCGAAAGACATGGGTTCAGGTATTTACTTTGTTAGGGCCTCTCTGCTGTCACAGGAGAACTTCAGCAGTGCTATCATTTGTATACTGGAGCCACAAAAATTACATTGTCTCTAGTGAGAGGAATCTGGTGCCCTGTGCCTTTTACTTATTATGTGGGTGGAAAAGATGAAGCCTCATCTGCATCAGGACCTTCTCATGTTGCTTGAATTTACCTTGGAAAAAACAAAGACAATAGGCGGCTGACAAAACAGGAACCATTTGATTAATTAAACACATCGGCCCCAGATGTACAACCACAGAAACGGATCTGAGGACTGTCTCAAAGTACAATCAATTAGTGCAGGCTTATATACTGTTTTTGGGTACAATAAAAGTAGTTCCGGCAATCCTTGTTTGGTGAAAGATTATGGGCCTTGTCTGTGGAGTCATAAATAAAGGGTCTTTGATAACAAATGCAGGTCGCTCGACCTTTCGTGACCATAATGTGGGCCAGTGGGTTCAGATGTCCGGCCTGAGGGACGCGTGATTGCTGTGTGCACTGTGTCCTGATTGGCTGTTTGTTCCTGACTTCATGTAGAATCTAACTTTATGGTGTTTAGGAATACGCACACTCCACTGGTCATGTGTGTTATATTGGGGTACATTTCCCTGGACCATTGTGGTGTTGCTGCACTTATCTGGGGGATGG
Source organism: Lissotriton helveticus (assembly GCF_964261635.1). Classification (NCBI taxonomy): domain Eukaryota; kingdom Metazoa; phylum Chordata; class Amphibia; order Caudata; family Salamandridae; genus Lissotriton; species Lissotriton helveticus. The sequence goes on along the minus strand of NC_136070.1, from coordinate 959,614,390 downwards.
ACCTGAGTTTCCTATTCGCACGTTTGCCTGCCATCTATGTGCCACCCTACCTGTGGCCTGTCAATCAAGAGCCTGCTTCATCACGTATTTTTGAGTCGGGGTTGATGAAGAGCTCATGATGACCGAATTTTACAATAGCGATTCGATTATGTTTGTATATGCGAGTATACCATCATAAGCATTAGCGTCGATCTTTATCAATATCAACACCTATATACCTGAGGTTTGAGCTGATCATTCTTTCCGAGCAAGTGTCTCTATTCAAGAAAAGAACACTTCCTGCACAATGTTTTGTTTAATATCTAGTTTGTGTCAATTTGGTAAACCATTTTTGTTTAATTTTGACTCTTAACTTTAACAGTGACCTAGAGAGTGTTTCTTGGTCAAGTTGGTGCGAAACTTAAAATATCCTACCATTGCTCGCAAATTACTAGATACTCACTTCATATAGACATGTTTATACAACATCCAACTTGCTAGGTTTCTGTCTTGACTGTGGACTAAAGCAAAATATAACTAGTTAGGACTGACTGTATGATATCAGCTTTGATAGATGTTACTTTTAATTCAAGCTGCTGTGCCTCTGTCGGAGTTCACTAATTTAATTGTAACGGTCTTTGCCTGGTCAGTGCTTCAGCATTATCAATTGATTCAATAAAGGCTAAGGAACCAGATTTGTGAACCATAAACCACACTGGTGATATTTGCTGCATTTACCATGACAGTAGGGTAACATCCTCCACCAAACCTTGCTCTAAACTTCACAAGTCCTTGGTCAGTTCTATAATGGCTTCATTTATATGTTTGAAAGAGAAGCAGTGCTAACTTTAGAGTGATACTTGGGATATATCTATATTCAGACACTGTTTCAAAACTGTGCTATAAATGAAGAACAATTTTTTTCCAATTACTTGTTCCAATGATTATTTTCCTATGTGTTCCCCTTTGCATTTTTACAAAGTGTGCCCAACATTTTATGAAGTTCATCTGGTATGTGGTCCAAGTGAAACATCTGCAAAGGGGTGCCTGGCTTGTCTGCCAAACACGCTGGCTACAGCTCTGTGAGACTGTAACCCAATACCCTGGAATTCTACTTTATTTGCTCCAATCCTGAAAAGCAGACTCGATAAGAGTGCCAAACTGCCCTGCGGATCCCCAGGATATGGAGCCAACTGAAGTAAACATGGTTTACAGAGGGCTAGAGCAGCATGGTTCTGATCCAGAGGGGGAGAGGAACTCTCCACAGGCTAGTTACAAACCGGAGGGCAAGGACCATGGTAGTTCTCATGGGATTCGCATAGGGCCCAGGAAACATGGGTTAGAGGATGTGTTTCTGGGAAGCAGTATGATGAAAAGGGAGGACAGGGAAGCTCTTTCAAGTCCAATGTAGTGACATGTTTCCAGTGCCACAAGGTGGGACAGTTCAAGAGAGATTGGCAGGCGAAAGATTCTGACTAGGCAGCACCCGTGATATCAAGCCTGTTACACGTTGGTGAAGAGAGCTGAGAGGGCTGGGTTGCACTCTGTATAGTAGCTATGGACATTTGGAAGAGTGTCCCAGATGCTCTGAATCACATTCATCCTAATACAATGACATTTGCGCAAGAAGTTAGCATCAATGGGAGGAAAGTGCCTTACCTGAGAATACTAGATCCTTCTGCACTGTGGGTGAGATGAAGTTAGTTAAACCCGAGGAGATACTCCCTGGAGCCAGGGATACAGGTTTGGCAGCCAGTCAAGAGGGCATGGAGCATCCGCTTGCCAGGGTTGAAATTGAGCTCAATGGCAAGGCGACCACGATTGATGTTGGGGTAAGGGAAAAACAAGGTGCTTGATGTCTCTTGGTCAATGATTTGATTTCCTCTGGCTTGGTGCCAGGACCAGAAGACTTTATGGCTGGGACAACCTCAGCTGTGTGGACCAGAGAACAGGCTGCAAGCCAGTCTAAGTGGGACTTGGATCATTACAGATTTGCAGGGAGCAGGACTAGGTAGTTTGCAGGAAAGGGCAGTGGCCATGGTGGTCATTTCTTCTACTCCCAAGGGAGGGAAGGATGAGGGTCCTGAAGCCGACCAGTTGCTGGAGGCTGGGTCATTTCCAGAGCTGCACGGTTTGCTAGCTGCTGGGGGGCCATCCCGGGTAGATTTCTACAAGGCACAGGAGGAGTGCCCTATGGTTATGGGACTTAAGAAGCAAGCTAGGAACAGGTCAGTAAAGGAGTGGTCAGAAAATACTATCTTTGCAGGGAGGATGGCCTAATTCTTAGGGAGATGGTAAATCCTGAGACATGGTCTAGCAGGAGGCATTAGTGCACAGGAGCGTCCTGTTGTCACTTGCCGTTGAAGAGCCCTTAGCAGAATACTTATGGATTAGAAAAACCTGGGCAAGGTTTGGACCCTCTGTTCTTCTGGCCAGGAACGCACAGATAGAGAGGTTGTGTAGAACCTATTGCACTTGCCAGATGAGTGGTAAGACAGGAGAGGAAACTAAGGAGCCTTTAGCTCTTCAAACAGTTGTAGGTGTTCCTTTTGAGATGATTGGAATAGACATAATTGGTCCATTCAACCACCCCTCACAGTCGGGCAACAAGTCTATATTAGTTTTGGTGAATCCTGCCACCAGCTACCCGGAAGCTGTACTTCTCAGAAGCATAACTGCACAAGTGGTGGCAAGAGCTCTCCTGGGGATCTTTTCTAGTGTCTGATTACGCCCAGTACTTGCATCTGGAGCTCTGCCTGGTTCGCATGGCCTATCTTATGGAGCTGGTGGGCAGAGGAGCACATCCTGCTAGTGACCGAGAGGAACTCAGAGCTTTGACACTTAGTATGTCAGAGGAAGGCCTTGTCTTCCAGAGGAGCCCCACAAGATGCGCCAATCTGTAGTGTAAAGTGCCGGATGGGAGAGGGGAGGGGTCGAAAATGGTGCTCGCCTGATTGCTTTGGCCTGCCCTGGGATTAAGTTGAGGGGGCATGGAAGAGGAGTAGCGGCAGTGCAGAACACCTCCAAGGTAGTCTAATATCCCCACATCCCAGGGGGGAAACTAGGTTGTAGCTGTTGGTGTGCCAGCCTGGGTTCAGGGGCTTTTCTGGTTATTTATGCCTGCCTCAAGGCCTAAACTGTGAGTGCTACCCCAGTGGTTGAGCTTTCCAGGAGAGAAATACAGTTCTCTTCCAGGGGATCCTCATCAATAGTCATAAGCTCTGAATATTCTCGCCCACGTGCCGGGGCCCCGGAGTACATATTAAATATATTACCCATATCTTTGTATTACATCCTGAATGTACGTAGTCCTTTGAACGGACTGCAACGGTGAGCCTTAACAACGGACAGAGACGCTGTCACTTGAATTGCGCCTCTATGAACTGCTGTAATTACAGAGGTTGATGGAGGAAAGTAGAGGGGCATGAAGACTTCTAATATTTATAATTCACATCATGTTTCCGTACTTCACTACACTGAGGCGTCACTCTGCAGCATTATGGGACTAGTAGTGCCCTGTCATTTGCAGTGGAAGCACGAGGTGTAGATGAGCCAACCACCACTGGGTAAGGAGGAGCCAACAACGACGATAAATGTAATGAGAAACATGATGGTGGGACTAAAAGCATTTGATAAAGGCAACACGCCGAAACCGGTCATGCTAGCCAGTGAATAAAATTTGAAAACGAAGCCCCGCTGTGTCCTGTATTTCGAGTCCTGTATTTCGAGTCCAGAAATGGAGAAGTTTTGAAAGGAGATATATATATATATATATATATATATAACTGTAAAGTCTGCAAAGCATGCCAACAAGCTATCAACAAAAAGAGCTACCATTCCCCCTTTGATAGCAGGGAACATAAAATCACCAAATTATTAACATGTAAGACGGAATTTGCCGTCTACGTGTTAATATGTCCCTGTAATCTGCTGTACATTGGGAGCACCAAGCTCCCAGTACACAAAAGAATTTTGCAGCACCTTCGGGCAATTGGGAATCAGGATAACACTTATTCTGTAGCGAGGCATTTTAAGTTAAAACACAACTCCAGAAGTAGTGACCTCAGATATTATGTGATTGATTGTGTACAGGCCAGTAGGAGAGGAGGCAACAGAGAAGACAAACTACGCCGCCTCGAGACGCAATATATCATTGAGCTTAATACCAAGCATCCCTCAGGTTTAAATATCACAGAGTATTTATACACCTGCCTATGACAAAAATGTACAGATAATATGAATATCCCTTAACATATAATATACTCTAGTACCTTATGGGCCTCTTCAACATCCAGAATTTTTTTTTAGATTATTTATGTCCTTTTGTACTTTTTTACCATACATATCAAATAATTGTTATTTTAACAAATCTATTTATTTGAATATTTTAGACATGTGATCCATACTCATTTATTTTAGCCTCTTTATAAAAAAACAACCATTTTAAGGTTTTTATAGGCTCACGTATGAATTAGGAATGGTTTTACGTCTTTTAAATCACTGGGCCATCTTTGGTATATTGTACAAATGATTTTACATGAATGATGTTATATATTTTTCTCTAGTACTGTACATACTGTCCATGTTATCACTGGTAGGACGACAAGCACTTGGGCAATATCATGTATTTTACAGAGATTATTTTTTTACCTATTGTGCATTATCGTTGCTACTAGTGGAGAATGTGTCCTCAGAAATTTGGAAGCTGTCCAGGTATTTTGCATTAGCACTTTATAGCACTCTCCATGACTTTAAAGTCTGCACATATTACTGGGCATTGTATGAACATGTGGGGCTCCACATGGGTACTTGCCACAACAGTAGGGTTCCTTTGACAAAAGTACTATACTGATATGATTACTAGAACTCGAACATCACAGAAAATCGCACTTTAACCGACAATGAATTTTAATTGTTTTTTTCTCTTAAATCGAAAACACTTTTTTTGGTTTAACTCACTTTCAATTTATCATCACCAAATATTTATTTCGCACGTTTTTTTATGTCTATAATTGGTCATCTAAAATATTAATGCTGAAAATATACTCCAGCATACTAAGTTCAAGTTCAAGTTCAGGCATTTGTAAAGCGCACTACTCACCCAGAGGGTCTCAAGGCGCTAGAGGGAGGGGTTCATTGTTTATCGAATAGCCAAGTTTTCAGTTCTTTTCTGAAGGAGATGTGATTTTGAGTAAGGCGGAGGTGGGTGGGGAGTGAGTTCCAGGTCTTGGCAGCCAGGAAGGAGAAGGATCTGCCACCCATGGTGGTTTTTCGGATGCGCGGGACTGCGGCGAGGGCTTGAATGGATGATCTTAGTTGGCGGGTGGGATAGTAGAAGGACAGTCGGGAGTTGAGGCATTCTGGTCCTAGATTATAAAGGGCCATGTGTTACTACAATTTATAAATGCATTCGCAGATATTAAAGTAAAACTTGAGTAGTTCTTAGGGAGATAACTCTTCTATTTCCATCTTATTTGTAGTTTGGCCTGTATTGGTAGATTGTATTTAAACGTGTGTCAGGTGATTACCTGTGTCATGTGATGAAGCGCTCTGTGAAGCACGAAACGCGTCGTGATGACTATGGGAACATTACTTACTCCAGTATTGGAACTTTCATAGATTCCCATTGCTTGTATCATTCCCCGTCGTCTGACTGGGAGCCTCGGTAATAATAAATATATATATATAAATATATACTTAGGTAAATACACCCTAATAGGTGTAAAAAGTAAAAAATTAGGCCTAGGCCTCATTATATTTTGTAGCCTATAGGTGTCCTTATGTAAAAGGACCCAAAATCACATTAGCAACCAATCAGATTAGCCTCACCCTGTGGAACCTTCCTGAGAAAGCTCAGAGCCTTAGATTTTCTACCGCATCGTTGATGACAGGGAGTCTCTTTAGAGCTCTGCTCTAACTTCTACTTTGAGGTACTATTTAAGCTGTTTTTTGACAGGATTCCTTTAAATTCTTACTATGGCTGATAAGGAAAAGAAGAGCCTTTTCAGGCCTTGTGCCACTTGTGGCAAAAAACAACTTTATACTGAGGATAAACACAAGGATTGTATATACTGTTTATACCCTGACCACAAGCCAGAGGGTTGTAAGATATGCAGGATGATGTCTGTTAAGACTCTTCGAGATCGTGAAGGAAGGTTACTTCTTTGGCTTAGAAAGTTGGAAAAGAAGGAAGAAGTGGTTTCTAGTGATGATGAAGATGCCAGATCATCATCTTCCAAGACATCTTTGAAGAGGGGTGTACCATCTGAGGAAGTTTCATCTGAACCCCCCTCAAAGGCTATGCGTGGGACCTCTGATAGGTCTGGCAAGCCCGGGCCTAGCGAATCTCCTCACGAGTGTGTAAAGGAGAGGGAAAGGCTAGCACCTCAGGTGCTGAAGGCAAAACTGGATGAGGGCTCGGCTGGGCCTTCACATCAGGAGAAAGTTTCTAAGTCCTTCAAGAAACCAACTGTAGAGGCTTCAACAGTGGTCAAAAAAGGCGCTAAAGCCTCTGTGGTGACTTTGTCTCCTCATACATCGACGAGCCATCCATCGACGACGAGGATGACGACGACGACGGCGTCGACGAGGACTTCGACGACGATGCCGTCGACGAAGACTGGGTCGACTACAGCGTCGACGACGATGACTACGTCGACGGTTACCACCTCGTCGACGAAGACAATTCCGTCGACGATGACTATCCCGTCGACGGTGGCAATCTCGTCGACGACGACGATCTCGTCGACGAGGGTGAGCCCGTCGACGATGGCAGTTCCGTCGACGATGACGAACCCGTCGACGATGACGAGCCCGTCGACGATGGCGATCCCGTCGACGGTGAAGTTTATCTCGTCGACAGTCCCGTCGACGACGGTTCAGACTATGGAGATGCCGTCGACGGCAGGTGATAGAGGCACCAGGAAGAGGAGGATAACTCCGGATATGACTTCACCTAGGAAGGTGTCATCATTACCCCCAGCCCTGTTGTTGGATGAGGATGAGTACTCGGAGAATGAGATGTATGGGGATGCATATAGCCCATCTCAGTTGCATCTGAAATACCACGATTCTGACCAGGATGATGAGTACTATTATGGGCAGGAGCAGCGACAACAACAACAGGTCGCATACCAGGAAACTCAGGCACAACAGGGCACGGTTACAATGCCTATGAGTCTTTTGACGGACTTGAGAGCAATGCTGGAGGAGTATAGAAGCAGGCAAGGGTCGCGACCAGTGGAAGGTCAGGCGCATGTTCAGCCACAGGTGATGGCAGTTCAGTCTGTGGCCCCTTCACAGGGGGAAGAGGAGAGGGAATATCCTCGGCAGACACAGGTCCAGGATGATACCTCGGATGAGGATGAACAGAACCAGGATCAGAATCCTGATAACGAATGGAACCAGTATATAGCACAGGATCCGGCTTCTCCGGTGCCGGACCCGGTAGATTCACCTCCGGCGGATGTGGGAGGTTTCTTCAGCTTGATGGAAAGAGCCACGGCACGCTTTAAGCTAGCCATGCCGGCAACATCTACGGATTGTTTTTTGTATGATTTTAAAGAGGCATACCGTAAGACAGTGCGTTCGATTCCCATTGTAGAGCACATTTGGGATGAAGGAAAGAAGGTGATGCAGTCTCCAGCGACAGTCATTCCAACACTTCCACGCTTGGAGAAAAAGTATAAAGCTCCGGATGACAGTCCCGCCTGCTTGATTGGACAACCTAGACCAGACTCAGTCATATCGCAGGCGGCGCAGAAGAAATCACGGAATCCTTCGGCCACCCTCACAACTCCACCGGACAAGGAGGGTAGAAGGTTAGACAACGCTGGAAAGCGATTTTCTTCTATGGCTAGTTTGTTGGTCAGGGCGGCCAATGCCTTGGCGATTCTAGCAAGATATGACCGCCAGATGTGGAGTGATGTGGCACACTATGTGGAATTGCTGGCGGATGACCCTAGAGCTGAAGCTCGGAAACTTCTGGAAGAAGGACAACGGTCTTCTTCTGAAATGATTGATTGTGCGATGGACATCGCCACCATTTCTTTCCGTGCTCTGGGCAGCGCGGCTGTTCTTCGACGGCAGGGGTGGCTACGAGCGACTTATTTTCGACCAGAGGTCCAAAATAAGATTCTGGACTTGCCCTTTGATGGGGACATGTTATTTGGGAAACATGTCGATGACACCCTACAGGGAATAAAGAAGGACACAGAGACAGCAAGGGCTCTGGGGAACCTACAATATAGAAAGACACCATTCCGTGGAGCGAGAGGAAGAGGCTTCACTTCTCCAAGAGGTGGTTATCAGCAACAGCGATACTCGCAGCAGTCGCAGTCGTACAGACCACAGTACGGCAATCAATATTATCAGAGACAGTCACAGTCTCAATCGTTCTCTCGTCAGAACGCTCGTGGACGTCAGGGGCGTCAGGGCAAAGACGCTGGCAAGCGTCAATAGCGGCCTCCTGACTCTGCCAACTGTTCCTCCGCCTCTGGTATCTCCAGTGGGCGGCAGGATATCTCAACATCTGAGCAGCTGGGAAGAAATAACATCGGATCAGTGGGTATTGAACATCATCCGACATGGGCATACACTAGAATTCCAGGAGTTTCCACCTACAAGAGCTCCCCACGCCACTACTTCAAAACATCTAAACCTTCTGCAATTGGAAGTTCAACAAATGCTTCGGAAGGGGGCGATCCAACGTGTTCCCCTATCACAAAGAGGAGAAGGTTTCTATTCAAGATTTTTTCTGATCCGAAAAACGAAACTAAAGTGGCGTCCGATCCTGGACTTAAGGGAGCTCAATACCTATCTCGTAAAGCTGTCGTTTCGGATGATTTCACTCCAGGACATATTGCGCCTCTTGAATCCAGGCGATTTCATGGCTACACTAGACCTGGAAGATGCCTATTTTCATATCCCGATCCATCCGGCTCACAGACGTTATCTTCGCTTCGTGGGCAAGAGTCACTTCCAGTTCATGGTGCTCCCATTTGGATTAAAATCCGCTCCTCGGATATTCACAAAGGTGCTGGCCCCGGTAGCAGCTTTTCTGAGAAGACAGTCGCTGGAAGTATTCCCGTACTTAGACGACTGGCTGCTGAAGGCACCAAGCTTCCAAGAGGCAACAGAAGCAGTGGACACATGCTTGAGCCTCTTCATTCATCTGGGTTTGCAACTCAACAGAGAGAAATCGGTTCTTCAACCGTCAGGTATGGTGAAGTTCTTGGGAGCGATCCTCGATACTCAGTTGTGCAAAGCCTTCCCATCGGAAGAGAGACAGATGAAACTCATGTCTTCAGCCGCTCGGCTGCAGAGGAAAACTTGGATGACAGTCAGGATGTACAAATCTCTTCTAGGGTCGATTTCATCCTGTATTCAATTGATTCCGCACTGCAGGCTGCGAATGCGCCCCTTGCAGGAGGAACTGGACCTTCAGTGGAGACAAGTGGAAGGGTCGTTCGACGACAAAGTAACGGTCACCCAGCAGATGAAACGGACGGTTTCATGGTGGATGAAGAAATCTCACCTCGCAGTGGGTCTCAGTTTCAGAGCGGCACCGGCTCCTCGCGTCATTACCACAGACGCCTCCCTTCAGGGTTGGGGAGCGGTCATGCAAGATCTCCAGGTCAGTGGCCACTGGACACCAGTAGAACGTCGCTTGCATATCAACGTTCTGGAGCTAAGGGCTATTCGGTTGGCAATGTTGGCGTTCCTTCCAAGGATTTCAAATTCGGCCATCCTGGTGCGTACGGACAACACCACCGCAATGCATTACGTCAACAAGCAGGGCGGCACAAGATCACAACTGCTTTCTCAGGAAGCCCAGTTGCTGTGGGAGTAGGTGATCTCACAGAACATCACGCTCGTGGTGGAACACCTTCCAGGAGTATGCAACACGAAGGCAGATACGCTAAGCCGCTTGAGGGCAGTCTCACACGAGTGGGAACTGGACAACACAGTGGTCAAGGACATCTTCTCCCGTTGGGGAACCCCAGCGATCGACCTGTTTGCAACACCGAGGAACAAGAAATGCCGGTGTTATGCGAGCAGGGAACACCATCGAGGGTCACTGGGGAATGCCCTTTTGATGTCTTGGCCCGGCGCATTTGTTTACGCCTTTCCGCCATTTCCCCTGATTCCTCGTGTCCTCAAGAAGCTCAAGCTGGACAAGTGCAGGATGATACTAATAGCGCCTGCCTGGGCTCGCCAGTTCTGGTTCACGGAGTTGCTTCTTCTATCGGAAAAGCGGCCCATTCATCTGCACCCCAACCAGACCCTTCTATCAATGTACAACGGCCAGGTTCTCCACCCGAACCCGAGCTCGCTTCAGTTGACAGCTTGGCTCCTGAACACAGAGAGTTTAAGGATTTAGACATTTCAGAAGAATGCAGGAACATTTTGTCACAGGCACGAGCTCCTAGTACTAATAAGACATATAGAGCGAAATGGAAAAGGTTCTATTTATGGTGCCAGAGAGATGGAGTGCATCCATTCTCATCAGCTCCGCATCAGCTCTTGCCATACATTCTATCTTTGGCACGGGCAGGTCAGGCTCATGCTTCCATCAAGGTCCACTTGGCAGCTATTTCCAGGTACAGAAGGACAAGATCGGGCCCTTCTCTACTATCAACAAGGATAATAAAACAATTCCTGAAAGGGCTGTTTAGAGTTTTTCCGCCAGTCAGGCCCCCACCTCCGGTTTGGCACTTGAATGTGGTCCTGGCTCAACTGATGAGATCGCCATTTGAGCCAATACATAGGGCTGAACTGAAGTTCCTATCATGGAAAGTGGCGCTTCTTCTGGCACTCACATCTGCAAGGAGAGTAGGGGAACTTCAGGCTTTAACTATCAAAGAACCTTTCTTGCAGTTCAAGAATGATACATTGATCCTACGAATGAACCCCAAATTCATTCCGAAGGTACCGACAGACTTTCATCTGAATGAACCGGTGGTTCTGAATTCTTTTTTTCCTCGGCCTTCCACTCAGGCTGAGAGGACACTTCATTCTCTGGACGTTCAGAGATGTCTGAAATTTTATCTGCAACGCACAGCTGGATTTCGGAAGACGCCCCAGCTGTTTGTGGCCTTCGGGGCCCCAAGAAAAGGATTTCCTTTGTCAAAGCAGGGAATTTCCAGATGGATATCAAGTGCGATCCGTTTCTGCCACCAGGCGGCAGGCAAACCGTTGGAAGGACAGGTGAAGGCGCACTCCACAAGATCGATCTCATCGTCAACAGCGATGTTTGCTGGAGTATCGATAAAGGATATTTGCAGAGCGGCCACCTGGAGCAGTACTCACTCATTCACGAGGCACTACTGCCTGGAGGCGGCTGCAAAGGGGGATTCGGCTGTTGGACAAGCAGTCCTGAGAAATCTCTTCCAGTAAGAGGTGAGCTTTCCTCTCTTCCCTCCTCCTGTTTTTTCAAACATTTCGTTTATTATGATATGGTTACTGATTTATTGTTGTTATGATGTATAATATCATTGGTTTATAATGGTTCTATAACTATGCACGAAATGTTTGAGGTATGCTAACTGCTATCTACTCTGATACAAGCAATGGGAATCTATGAAAGTTCCAATACTGGAGTAAGAAACAAGTTACTTACCTGTAACTTTAGTTCTCCAGTATTGGTAACTTTCATAGATTCCCATGCGCCCACCCGCCTCCCCTGGGAAAGCTCACTTCTGGGCTAGGTGATTGTGGCAAAGCAACGGCTACGAAAATCTGAGGCTCTGAGCTTTCTCAGGAAGGTTCCACAGGGTGAGGCTAATCTGATTGGTTGCTAATGTGAGTTTGGGTCCTTTTACATAAGGACACCTATAGGCTACAAAATATAATGAGGCCTAGGCCTAATTTTTTACTTTTTACACCTATTAGGGTGTATTTACCTAAGTATATATTTATATATATATATATTTATTATTACCGAGGCTCCCAGTCCGACGACGGGGAATGATACAAGCAATGGGAATCTATGAAAGTTACCAATACTGGAGAACTAAAGTTACAGGTAAGTAACTTGTTTCTTGCTGAATAAATCATCTTTGCACTGAATTTTGGGTTCGAGTCCGTTTTTGCCAGCTGACTGAGAGCTCTGCGCTACACCGGATTATTCCTGGAATATATATATATATATATATATATATATATATATATATATATATATATATCCACAATCCTGAAGCGCCGAACAGCAACGGACACAGCCAGGTACAGACCACAAACCAAGGTTTTACAAAGAAATGTTGTGCTTTATTCCATCAATGGGGATGGCGGCATGACGCGTTTCGTCCGGGAAACCCGGACTTGATCACATCAATATATATATGTTAGCCCAGCACCATGTGACTCTGGGCAATAGCTCGCTTAATCTTCCCGACGGCGCCTAGAGTCCCTTACGGGTGATTGTGCACTTTACAAATGTGGATTATTATTATATATATATATATATATCCTATAGGAAGGGCTAAAAATGCACAATATACATTGAGTTTTCATTTAATAAACCTCTTTCCAGTCCCAAACATTTCTGTTAATCAGAAAAAGAGAGCATAAAGTGTAAACACAGTCTTTATTTAAATCATAACAAGTGTAGGAAAGTCCCTTTTTGCATAGTTACCCGCTAACATTTTGCCTGATGCCAACTTGATTGAGTGTGTGCTGGGACCCTGCTAACTAGGCCCCAGCACTTGTGTTCCTTTCCAAAACAGTACCTTTGTACCCACAATTGGCACATCCCTGGCCACAGGTAAGCCCCTTGGAAAAGGTACCATGGGTACCAAGAGCATTGTGACTAGGGAAGGCCTCTAAGGGCTGCAGCACCTATTGTGCCATCCTTAGAGAACCTGCCCCTTAACACCCACACCCTGCCATTCCAGGCTTCGTGTTTTGGTGCAGAGAAAAGTAAAGAGTCAACATGGTGCGCATCCCTGTGTGCCATGCCTGCTACCCACTGCCTAGTGGCCTAGGTAACTCACCCCACTAGCAGGGCGCACTGGACCACAGGTGAGGGTACAGTCGCATGAGCACTGTACCCCTACAGTGTCTAAGTCCATTTTTAGACATTGTAAGTGTAATAAAGCCATAAAGAGTCTGGGAGTTGGTTATTGCGAACTCCACAGTCCCAATATGGCTTTACTAAAACCTGGGAACTTCTCAGCACATTAAACCCACACTGATTGCAGTGTGATATTTAATGTAAAATGCACTCAGAGGGCACCTTAGAAATGCCCCATGAAAAACGACCAGCCTGGTGTGGTTCCTGAATGGCTACCCACCATTTGCCACGCCCAGACCAGCTTCTTGACCCATTGGTAAAGGGCTGCGCTCTCTGGGTCCTGAAACAAAGCCCATCCTGAGCAGAGGTGTCATGCCTCCTCCCCCAGGATGGGCTGGGCCCACGAAGGCTACGCTTCAAAGGTCTGCACCCTTTATTAGCAGACCTTGCCTTTTGCTGCCCCCAGCAACTGGCTCCCACCGGTTCTGACACCCACTTTGGTTAGGAGAATCGGCTGGAAAAGCAAGTCTGGAAGAGTGGTGTGCCCACCTTTGCCAACACTCCCCCTCATGTGGGGAAGGTGAGGTGAAGCACACATCTCAGTTCCCTCCATCTTGAAGAAGAGGGAACACAGTTAGAGAGAAGCTCATGCCCCTCTCCCTCTGGAGGGTGGCATAATCGGAGTGTATTCACCCCAAGGAAGGTAACCATTGGTCCCAACCTGCACACCCCTGTAACACCCCTAAATTTAGTATTTAGGGATGACCCTAAACCTTGCCTCCTCAGATTCGAGCAGTAAGACGAAGAAGGACAGAAGAGCCATCCTGAACGAGGAAGAAGAGGGCACCAACTGCTTTGGCAACAGCCCACCGGCCTGTCCCGACTTAAACCTGCAACCGGCAAAACCCCAGTGTGTCCAGCAGCCATCCAGAGCCCGAAGGACCAGACATGCCTTCACCAAAAAGACTTTGTCTCCCGTGAGCACTGGATTTGCTCACCCGAAGACTCCAGCACAGACCCCAGATCCAGCTGGCTCTGCGGTTCTGGACCCGATGACCCTGACCGGAGCTTGAGTGGCCCAACACCACAAGGAGGTCTCCCCAGCGATCCTGACCTGGGATCCGATGACCCCCGACCTGCCTTGATCTTCTACCTGACTCCTGCAGCCTTAACCTCAGGGGTCCCACCTACCACGACCAGAGCTGGTAAGAAAACCCATCGCCTAAAGACACCCCTGTACCTGACGCCCCAGAGCATTGGGTGGCCCAACCAATGGTGTCTAGGCATCCTCCAACAATCCAACTTACCTCTCTTGCCGGTTGTCGTCCTCAAGAAACCTCCTTGTCCGAGCCTGCCGCATTTCTTATGAACAGGAGATCCCCATTGGAAACAGCCGGCATCTCCTTGACACCCTGCCGCCCCATGCCGCTCGTGGTGCAGCTCCTGTGCTAATTGTTGGACCCTGCAATTCTGATCTTAACCATAGGAGCTTTGCCCCCACAACCAAGTGGTTGCGCCACCTCCGATCGACCAACCACGCCCTCGCCGCCGTCCCCCGCATCCGAAGAGCGACTACAGGAGGAAGGTCCTTCTCCTACCTGGCCGCCAAGACCTGGAACACCCTCCCTACCGACCTCCGCCTGACCCAAGACCACCTCTCCTTCAGGAAGAAGCTCAAGACCTGGCTGTTCGAGCAGTAGCGGCACCCCCCCCCCCCAGCGCCTTGAGACCCTCAGGGTGAGTAGTGCGCTCTATAAATGCCTTGATTGATTGATTGAAGTGGCCTACTCGTGAGCAGCCCCTGACCAAAGGTCCTCTAGCTCCATCGGCTAACAGTGGGCCTCTGCACGCGGTTTCCCTAGTGCCGCTGGTGGTGTAACTCAAATGCCTCCTTAAACCTTGGGGAAACTTGGTTCTGACCTCAAACACTCAGCCTTGTAAGTCACTTACTTACCTGGAAACCAATAACATTCTTTTCTCCGTGGGAACCCATGTTGTGTTTTTTCCTCTGAAAATGTTCTCTGTTGACCTGCTCTTTGTATGGAACAAAAGTATCTGTGCTTTGAAAAGTAAATTGTCTCACTTACCTTTGTAGGACCCACAGTGTGATATCTAAGCATATCACCCCGAGTAATCAATTTACTTTAAATGAGCACAAAAGTAATACAAAGTAATTTAAAGTATTCTGAACTGTTTTTAAAGCTATTACAAACCTGTAACAATACCAATTTTATCTATAATTGCATATCTGAAAGAGACACGTTCGTGATAGATTACCTTAGAATATCCCCAGGCGTCGGACTGGATCAGGAAAATTTTGGCGTAGCAGTAATCATGCGCATCGGTAGGCGTCGTCCGCGGCTACGCGTCCGTCGTCGGCGCCGTGATGACGTCGTCGGAGTACCTAGACGCCGCCTCCGCGTGCTGATGTCAGTTCTTCTTTTTTCCGCGCCAGCTAGCGCAGATCTGGAAAAAGTTGTACCCTAGTCACTTTTTGACTAACCTTTTAAGATCCTTTTTGATCTACTTTCGAAGTCTACTCGACTCCGACGGTGGGATGCCGGGTTCAAGCCCTGCGCTGACTGCAACCGACTGATGTCGGTTACCGACCCCCATCGCCGGTGCCTGCACTGTTTAGGCCTGGACCACGACGACAAGTCCTGCTCCGACTGCCGGGCCCTGAGGTCTAAAGCTAGACGGGAGCGGTCCTGTAAGCAACTCGAGCTTCGGCAGTCCGCGTCGCTCGAGGTCCCGGTCCGAGAGGAGGTCGAGGGACCGGTCGTGGGGCCGGAGCCACCACAGTTTCGGGAGCCGTCATCGGTCTTCGGGCTCGAAGTCCTCAGGTAAGAGGCACAAGAAGACGAAGAGGCACCATCGCTCTTCTGACTCCCCCCGACGCTCGCGCAACGCGGCCAGAGGTTCAGACGACACCGCCCACGCGGCTCCGCTGGAGCCGCAGGTGTATCGGCCTGCTCCACACCCGCCGGTCCCTGGGCAGGACGCGACGCAGGGGGAGATTGCAGACTTCCTCATGGCCATGAGGTCGCTCGCTCCTCCGTCTGGTTCCGCGGCGCCTTTGGGCCAAGCGGCTCCGACTGGATCCCCACGCGGGCCGGGTGCTTCGGCCCCGGCACCGTCGGCGACTTCGGTCCCGGCACCGTCGGCGACTTCGGTCCCGACGCCGCAGGGCCCCACTGGGTCCGGATCCGGGTCGCCGCTGGTCGACCTCATGACCTCGCCGGCGTCGGCCCCACGGGTGTCGCCCTCGATTGGGGTCCGGCGCCGATGGGAGATTTTTATTTCTATGACCCGACCCCATCTTTTGAGCCTGAGTACCAGGCGGTGGGTCAAGAGGAGGATTGGGAGGGGTCTGAGGACCCTCTGGCACGTGAGTGTCAGTCTTCTGAGGACTGGACAGGAGAGCTTGGGAATGCCAGTGGTCTGGACACTTCGCCCGACACTGGTTTTGGAGTTCCCCGTCGCGGCCGTGAGGACTAACCTCCTCACTGAGGTCCTTAAACCGCAGTCAAGCTCGGCCGAGCCTCTGCTGCCGTTTGATGAGGCCTTGTCAGACGTTCTTTTGGGCACTTGGTCCAGGCCCGCCACAGGGCAGCCTGTGGATAGGAACGTGGCCAGGCGCCACCGCCCGGCTCCGGGTGACCCTTGCTTTCTGTCTACCCACCCCACCCCTGAGAGCCTGGTTATCCAGGCCTCCAATTCCCAGACCGCATTCCCGTCGGCTCCCCCCGACCAGGAATCCAAGAGGTACGAGAATTACGGAAAGAAGGTATTCTCCTCCCTGATTTAGGGATTGCTTTCAGTCAATACCGCGTGCCTCTTGGGCCGCTACACCCACTCTCTGTGGGACACGGTCGCGGCCGTGCTGCCAGAATGAGGAGGAGGGCCGAGATGCAGCACGTTATTCCATCCGGTGTGGGCTGGACACTACCGACTCTCTAGGCAGAGCGATGGCAACGACGGTGGCGAATCGTCGTCACGCCTGGTTGAGGTCCGCCAATTTCTCTGCCGATGTCCAAAACACACTTATGGACATGCTGTTCAATGGCCGTCGCTTCTTTGGCGACAAGGCAGACCATGCGTTTGAGCGCTTTAAGGACTCCAGGGCTACGGCCAAGTCCTTGGGCCTCTCGGCCCCGCGCCAGCAAACGACTGCTTTTCGCCCCTTTTGTGGCCAAGGAAGGGGCGCCCCCACACCTGCCGCCAGCCACGGGCCGCAAACTAACGTTCAGCGCTGTGGCGGACGTGGAAACCGCCGTGGTGGCGGCCGGGGACAACGGCGAGGCCAGTCCACACCTGCCCCTGCAGCATCCGCCTCAAAACCCTCCTAGTCCGAGCTTTCAGGCCCATGTGACGCCAGTGGGGGGCAGGGTTCGCCATCACCACCACCACTGGCAGTGTCACATCGGACAGGTGGGTGCTGCAAATCGTCCGAAGGGGCTACTCCCTCCCTTTCGAGGCGACCCCTCCAGCCATGCCACCGCAGTACCACCGCGTGTCGGGGGATCATTTGCAACTTCTGCAAGAGGAAGTTACGGCCCTCTTGGCCAAGGGGGCCATCGAGCACGTTCCTGGGCCAGAAGTAGGGTGTGGTTGTTACTCCCACTACTTCCTGGTACCCAAGAAGGGCAAAGGGGGCCTACGCCCTATCTTGGATCTGCGGAACGTCAACGGCTTCCTCCGGAAGGAGAAGTTCAAAATGCTGACACTGGCTCAGGTCTTAGCTGCCTTGGACCCAGGAGACTGGATGGTATCATTTGACTTGCAGGATGCTTATTTTCACATCCCCGTCCTGCCGGCCCACCGGCGTTACCTGCGGTTCACGGTAGGCCACGAGCACTTTCAGTTTACCGTGATCCCATTCAGCCTTAGCAGCGCCCCACGGGCGTTCACGAAAGTGATGGCGGTGGTCGCAGCTCATCTGCGCAGGTTAGGGGTTTCAGTCTTCCCCTACCTCGATGACTGGTTGTTGAAGGCGGGCTCGCCCCAAACAGTCGTCAGCCACCTCCAGACTACGGCCGACCTCCTGCACCTGCTGGGGTTCTCCATCAATGTGCCGAAGTCATACCTGTGTCCCTCTCAGAAGCGGTTCTAGACTCGGCGCAGTTTCGGGTTTATCCTCCCGAACAGCGGGTTCGGGATATTCAGGCTCTGATTCCGATCTTTCAGCCTTTATCCAGAGTCTCGGTCAGGTTGACGCTGTGGCTTCTGGGGCTGATGGCCTCCTGCATTTTTCTGGTGCATCACGCCCGGTGGCAGATGCGGGCTCTGCAGTGAGACCTGAAGTTTCAGTGGGCCCAGCGTCAGGGCAACTTGTCCGACCATGTCTTGATCTCGGAGGGCACTGCAAGACAGTTGCAGTGGTGGCTCACGGACCGCGATTGGGTCAGCGGTAGATCCCTCTCCCTACCCCAACCGGAGCACGTAGTTGTGACGGACGCGTCCCTCCAGGGCTGGGGGGCCACATGGGAGAGGCGGAGATCAGAGGCCTCTGGTCCCCGGCGGAGTCCCAGCTCCACATCAACCTTCTGGAGCTGCGGGCGATCCGGCTTGCACTGTAGGCATTCCTCCCCTCTGTCCGGGGGAGTGTAGTGCAGGTGTTGACGGACAACAACACCGCCATGTGATACTGCAACAAACAGGGCGGGGTGGGGTCGTGAACCCTATGCCAGGAGGCTCTGCGCCTCTGGCAGTGGCTGGAACATCAGGGTGTGACCCTGGTGGTTCAACACCTGGCAGGTTCTCTGAACGCCAGGGCGGACGAACTCAGCCATCGGTGCATGATGGATCACGAATGGCGTCTGAACTCGAACGTGGCGCAAGGCCTCCTTCAGCAGTGGGGAGAGCCTTGGTTAGATCTATTCGCCACAGAAGAGAACGCACAATGTCATCATTTCTGCGCGTTGGAATTTCCAAGGCGGCACTCGCTCGGAGACGCTTTTCGTCGCGAGTGGAGTTGCGGTCTATTGTATGCCTTTCCGCCTATACCTTTTCTGCCCAGAGTGCTGAAGATCAGGTGCGACCGGGCCTAGGTTATCCTTGTGGCTCCGGACTGGGCACAAAGATATTGGTATCCAGAGCTACTCAGCATGTCTGTCGATCCCCCGATTCGTCTGCCTAGTCGAGAGGATCTTCTGACGTAGCAGCAGGGGACGGTCCTCCACCCGAACCTGTCCATTCTCCACCTACAAGCTTGGAGATTGAGCAGCGACAGTTGAAGCCATTTGACTTGCCTCCTGAAGGCTGTAAAGTCATTCTGGCAGCCAGGCATCCCTCCACAAAGTCGGTATATGCCTGCAGGTGGAACAGTTTTGTGGCATGGTGCACAGCAAAGGCTGTGGATCCACTCTGTCCCCCTTTTTGAGATTCTCCTCTTCCTTCTTTCTCTTGCCCTGCAGGGCTCTGCTCTGGGCACTATCAAGGGATACCTTTCTACCCTTTCGGCCTTCTTAAGGCTACCTGATCAGCCATCTTTGTTCAAGTCCCCAATTGTAAATAGGTTTTTGAAGGGCATCACACACATGTTCCCTCCTGTTCCATTCGTGATGCCCAGTGGGACTTGAACTTTGTACTAACTTATCTGATGTGCGCTCCCTTCGAGCCACTTCATAACTGTCCTCTCCGTCTTCTTACCCTTAAGACTGCTTTCCTGGTTGCCATCACCTATGCCAGGAGAGTGAGTGAGCTCTTCCAAACCACCTTTCCTTTCTGTCCATCCGGACTAGGTTGTGTTGCGGACAAGACCCTCTTTCCTGCCGAAGGTAGTCACACCTTCCACATCGGGCAGTCCATCACCTTGCCCACCTTCTTTCCGCCTCCGCATCCCTCAAAAGAGGAAGAGCGGCTCCACCGTCTGGACCCAAAACGTGCGCTTCATACTATCAGGATCGCACACGCCAGTTCCGGGTGGATGACCAACTCTTTGTTGGTTACGTGGGCGCTAAGAAGGGACAGGCGGTGCACAAAAGGACCATCTCTCGGTGGATCCTGTTGTGCATCCAGGCATGCTACTCCTTGGCTAAAAAGGAACCTCCTGTTGAGCTGAGGGCCCATTCCACTCGGGCCACGGCGACAACTACTGCCCTGGGCCGGGGAGTCCCCTTGCAGGATATTTGTCAGGCAGCTACGTGGGCCTCGCTGCACACGTTCGCAAGACACTACTGCCTGGACAGCCAAGTCGGGAGGGATGGCTTCTTTGGCCGTTCCGTCCTCCAGGACTTTCTGGTGTAATTATTGGGTCGCAGACCCACCACTGAGGTTGGTATTGCTGGGGTATCTATTCTAAGGTAAGGAATCTATCACTAACGTGTCTCTTTCAGATGCACAAGTTACTACTTGTATAACGATATATCTGTAAGAGACATTAGTTAGTGATAGATTCCTTACCGACCCACCCATCCTCCCCGTTCTGCAAAAAGATATCTAGGGTTAAGGTCATCCCCTTTTAGGGCCCTAGTTTCACGCACCAGTGTTGGTTTTTATCATGGCTCTGCGTTTCTGGCACGGAAAAACTGTGTATAAGAACTGACGTCAGCACGCGGAGGCGGCGTCTAAGTACTCCGACGACGCCATCACGGCGCCGACGACGGACGCGGACGACGCCTGCTGACGCACATGGGTACTGCTACGCAAAAAAATCCGGATCCAGTCTGACGCCTGGGGATATTCTAAGGTAAGGAATCTATCACTAACTAATGTCTCTTACAGATATATCGTTACACAAGTAGTAACTTGTGCTTCTGCGTACAGCCTTGCATTTGAAAGCATATTTGACCTCCCTGTGCCAAGTTCTGCTTGGTTCTAGAAATAAAACATAAGTATACCTTTTTTATACTTGCCTGATTGGTCTGGATCCAGTCTCTGAGTGTTTGCCATCAGTTCTTGCCTGAGTGAATACAATAAATGCTTAACACATCCTCTGATAAGCCTAACTGCCCGACCACACTACCACAAATAGAGCTGTTAATAATTATCTAATTTAACCTCTGCTGTACCTCAGGGGATCCACTGGGCTTTGTGCACACTATACCTTACTTTGGTATTGTATATACAGAGCCATCTTCTTACAGTGGTCAGCACTCTTTTGATGACTTGATCAAACCGATTTCTATACACTTCTCCTCAAATACCACCAATTATCATGATACTCAAACGGCCCCCTCCACCATTATCCTTATAGCTCCAGGGTAGCTAAGGCAATGGTAGTTTCCACAGCTATTCCACCTATCACTGAAACCCCACAAGAAACTACCATGCGACTACAATCTACTCTCCAGAAGGGGAGGGATGTTCCCCCACCCCAATGAATAATCCTTGAATTTGGCAACATGACTCTTGAAGTCTTACAGTATATAAATACTTAAATTTACCGCCAGACACTATGAAAATTCTGAAGAAAGCAAAGCAACCATCCCTCATGAGCTACTGTGCTTTCAAGTGGAAACAACTTGTGATTGATGATTTAACAACAATCATGATCCATTTCCATGCCATGAACATTTTCTCCTCCCTTATTTGTTATATTTGGGCCATTCCAAGCTTAAATTCTGCTTGATCCAAGTACATATAGCTACCATAAAGGCGTATCACATAGGCCCATACCAGAAGTAATTCTTCACAAAACCATTAGCCAAAGACTTTTCTGTATGGACTAAAAAAGGTTTTCCCTCAAGTTAAAAGGCTGGGTCCCCTATATGAGTTTAATCTGGTTCTCTCTAAACTAATGTCTCCTCTCTTGGAGTCTATTCATAAGGCTAAATTGTAGCATCTTTCAGAAAAAGTAGCTTTCTTAGTTACCATTGCATCTGGAAGAAAGGATAGAGTCCTAAAGTTTTAACTTGAAAAAACTAAAATAATCAGAAAAATGAGCCATATGTGTTCGAGGCATGTGGGCTGCTGAATTCATATCTGTGCATAGATCGCCGCCTAGTGTTGGGTCCGGATGATTGCACTTTGTTGTCTTGGAAGAGTCTTCGAAGTATCACGAGATAGGTGACTCCTCCCCTGGACTACAGTGCGCATGGGCATTTTCTCCATCCTCAGATTGTTTTTTTCCGCCATTGGGTTTGGATGCCAACTCCTATACTCCAACTCGAAATCGAAAACAAAACTTTTCTAAAGGCCTTCGACTTCGACGGTATTGTTCTCGTTCAGTACCTCTCTACTCGATCCAGCTTTCCATCTCGACTCGGTCGTCGACGCGGGCCGTTGGGCCTTTTCGACGCTACGTGAGACTACCGTCGATGGAAAGAAGCCCGTTTAAAAGGTGCCCACAATGCCACTCCAAGTTCCCACATACTGACAAACACTCAGTATGCAACAAGTGCCTTTCCCCAGACCATAGGGAAGAAACCTGCCCAGTCTGCGCCCAGTTTCGGTCGAAGAAAACAATACGGATCCGACGGGCCGCTGGGCAAGAGATGCAGCGACAGGCAGCGGAACCGGACAACATCTTCGATGATGACCAGGAACTACCGGAAGCTCTAGACTGGGACCTAGAGATCGTCACCGTCGAAGACTACTCGGACTCCGATGACGAGATCCCACCGGGGCAAATCGTGAGTACACTGCCCCCAACACCAATTAGCCCGTTACCAAAGGCTCCGGTCGAGGCATCGCCAAAAGGCCTTAGCCAAGATCATGAAAAAGTTTCGCCACCCTCGCCATCCGGCTCTGCTCCGAAATCGAAACCGAAACCTTCAGAGACCCCAGGGCCCAGTAACATTGTCCCAAAGAAGGTTCCAGAGCCAAAAAAGTTTGTTGACCCGAAGGGCTTCAAACCAAAAAAGGCCGTACAGCCCAAAAGCGTTGAGCCAAAGAAGACTGTCGACCACAAGAAGGCCGCTCAGCAAAAAACAAAAGAAGGTCGCCGACCCGAACAAGCCTACTGTTCCAAAATCCGTCGACCCGGCAAAGGTCGCCGACAAGAAAGCTGCCGTACCGAAGCCCGTAGCACGGCCGGAAAAACCTGCCGACCCAAAGATAAGTGCTCCGAAGACACCAGTCGATCCGAAAAAGAACATCGACTCGTAAAAGGACACTCACCCCAAAAAGCCTGCAGAGCACAAAAAACGTGTTGAGCCGAAAGTTCCAATCGACCCCAAATCACTCGTCGACCCGAAAAAAGGGCCCGAGCCAAAGAAAACCAATAAAACACCAAAAGTCGTCAAAAAACAAGGTGTTGCCGACCCAAAAAAGTCGAACACTCAACCTAGGACTGTAGAGGAAGAACTTTTCCACCCAGATCCATCAGACGACCAGGCAAAAATATATATTAATCCAGACACTGGTAAAGTTATCATCCTGCACAGGAAGAAGAGGCCATTGGACACTGGCTCTCATTCCCCTATTCCATTAACGAAAAAGGACTTTGGGACTTCTCCCTCTAGACCCTTCATCCCTTTTCAGCCTATCATGCCTACCACACCTTTTGCTCCTTACTCTCCTTCTCACCACGGGGACAATGAGGGTAACATGGAGGACGAGCCACAGCCTCAATATGATTTCCCACAAGATCCCCAACCACAAGAGGAACCATGGGAGGAGCCAACAGACCCTTACAACACCCATCCCATCCCTGATGTACCCACTTATCCAACTAAGCCGTCACCTACTGATGACACCATAGTCTTCAATCAACTCATAGACAGGGCAGCACAATTCCATAATGTAGACATGCATAATGACCCTGTCGAGGAAGACTTCTTATTTGACACCTTCCCTACCTCAGAAAAAAGTGTCGGAACACTTCCCCTGTTAAAGGGAGTTCTAAAACATGCACCTGACATATTTAGGGATACAGCCAGGGCACGGGTAATCAATCCCTGAATAGAAAAGAAGTATAGGGCAGCTCCTACAGACCCTACTTACATCAGAGGGCAGTTACCACTAGACTCACTGGTAGTGGCTAATGCACGTAAAAGAGCCAACTCCCAAAAAACAGGGGAAGCACCTCCCCCTGACAAAGAATCAAAAATACTAGAGGCATCAGGCAAAAGGGTAGCAGCACAAGCCTCCAACTCATGGAGGATTGCTAATACACAAGCCCTACTGGCTCGTCACGGCAGGGCGCATTATGATCAGCTCGAAAGCCTAATGCAACACCTACCTGAGCCTTTTAAAGCACAAGCTGATGACCTCATACAAGAGGGAAAATTCATAACAAACGCCTATATCAAATGTGCGCTTGACGCAGCAGACACAGCAGCTAGATCAATTAACACTAGCGTCTTACTACGCAGACATGCATGGCTGCGTATTTCCGGTTTTAAGAATGAGTTGCAGTCCACCATTCTTAACCAACCAGTCAATCAGGACTTTCTATTT
This sequence comes from Lissotriton helveticus, assembly GCF_964261635.1. Lineage (NCBI taxonomy): Eukaryota > Metazoa > Chordata > Amphibia > Caudata > Salamandridae > Lissotriton > Lissotriton helveticus. Next base: position 959,590,056 of record NC_136070.1, on the reverse strand, counting down.
GGGCCTGCTGTAGACACCATTTTGGATAAAATGAAAAAAGAAGACACAGAAACCGCAAAATCAATGGGGGCATTGCAATTTCAGCAACATAGAGGCTCCTTTTGACGCTCCTCATACAGAGTAACTACATGGGGAAATACCTTGCAAACATCTGCCTCATACAAAAGTAACACACAAGGTTCCTTCAACAAGAACACAAACAGAGGAAGTTATAGGGGCAACAATAATAAGGGAAGAGGACGTGGAGGCAATAACACCAGAGCCTCCACTGCAACAAAACAGTGACTTCATCACGCTACCTCCAGACAACCTAACCCCGGTTGGAGGCAGACTACAACAGTTCCTACCTGTCTGGCACGCAATTATCACGGACAGGTGGGTGAGAGAAATTATCCAGTTTGGTTTTTGCCTAGAACTGACTTCTACACCACCAAACATACCACCCAGACATCGTCCTATGTCCACGGAACACATCACCCTGCTCCAACAAGAGGTGAAATGCATGCTGGAAAAGGGGGCCATAGAGCAAGTCCCTTTCCACCAGCAAGGGACAGGAGTATACTCCCTATACTTCCTTATTCCCAAGAAGGACGGTTCCCTCAGACCAATATTGGACCTCAGACCCCTAAATCAATATATACTATCGGAGCACTTCCATATGATCACACTACAGCAAGTGCTCCCATTGCTACAACAAGGAGATTTCCTAGCAACACTGGACCTCAAAGATGCGTATTTTCACATACCCATCCTTCCAGCCCACAGAAACTATCTCAGGTTCACAATAGAAGGTCAACACTACCAATTCAAGGTTTTGCCCTTCGGGGTTACCACGGCTCCAAGAGTGTTTACAAAATGCTTAGCGACAGTGGCAGCACATCTCAGAAGGCAACACATCCATGTGTACCCTTATCTGGACGATTGGCTAATACACGCAAAATCGTACCAACAGTGTGCAACTCACACGTCTCAAACACTTATGTTGCTACACAGCCTAGGGTTTTCAATCAACTACCCAAAATCGCATCTGCAACCATCCCACACACAGCAATACCTGAGAGCCACTATAAACACCTCAGTGGCAAAGGCATATCCAAACTCAGCAAGGATAGCCAGCATGCAGATACTCATTCGCAAATTCCTGCCACAACACTCTGCCAGCCCAAGTCTTTATGCAGCTCATAGGCATCATGGCCTCCTGCATATTCATTGTACCCCATGCCAGACTTCAAATGCGCCCATTACAAGAATGCCTAGCACGGCAATGGAACCAGGCTCGAGGACAACTGAAAGACCTAGTGTTGGTAGACAGTCGCGCTCACAACTCTCTGCAGTGGTGGAACCCACAACACCTTTCCAAGGGGCGACTGTTCCAAGAGCCGGTTCCACAACTAGCACTGACAGCGGACGCATCACTGACAGGCTGGGGAGCCAATCTCCTTCAATACACAGTACAAGGGCTCTGGACAAACAAACAGAAAAAGCTGCATATCAACCAACTAGAGTTAGAGGAGGCAGACCTGAAAGCAGAGGTCAGCCCGGGACCAGGGTTCAATTCCCGGCTCGGCGGGGTCTTAAGTCCTAAAATGTCCATGGACTCGACAATTCTCGCTCCGGTGCCTACTCGATTCACGGGTTCACACTCTGCGACTCTGGGCAATAGCTTGCTTAATCTCCACAACAGCCCCTCGCGGCGGGATGCCTGGCTTTCACCTTGCGGATACCCTGCCGGGGTTATCTCACAGGGGAATACCAGGACGGGTTCCCTAAGCAAGCGCTTAGAGACCGCTTGGTGATTTGCGCTATATAAATTCCTGTACATTTACATTTACATTTACATTTACATAGAGTTGCTAGCGATATTCCTAGCCCTAAAAGCATTTCAGAAATAATTGTACAGCAAGACGGTGTTGATCCGGACGGACAACATGACCGCAATGTACTATATCCAGAAACAGGGAGGAACGCACTCTCCACAGCTGTCCCATCTGGCACAAAGCATATGGAAGTGGGCGATTCCCAAAAACATTTTTCTCCTAGCAGAACACCTTCCAGGGAAGGAGAATCAGATTGCCGACCTGCTCAGCAGGCACAGCCAACAACTACACGAATGGGAGATTCACCCCCAAGTTCTCCAGCCATTCTTCAAAGAATGGGGTCACCCAGAAATAGACCTGTTTGCCACAAAAGAAAACTCCAAATGCCAGTACTTTGCCGCCAGGTTCCCACATCCGTTGTCACAGGGTAATGCGATATGGGTGAACTGGTCAGGCAGATTTGCGTACGCTTTTCCCCCAGCACCGCTGATCCCGCTGGTGTCACGCAAACTGCGGCAACACTCACTCACGCTTACACAACGTTCCTAGAACTTTCAGTATTTCCTCATCAAAGACTGTGCCTTGCACCCCATCTTCGAACTCAGAACCATGGAGAAATCAGACACCCAGATCCCAATCAGATGAACCTAGCGATCTGGCTCCTGAGGTCTTAGAGTTTGGATACCTTAACTTGCCCCCAGACTGCATGAACATCATTAGGGAGGCAAGACGACCAACCACACAAGCGTGCTATGCAGCTAAATGGAAAAGATTTGTTATTTACTGCAACAATAACCAAATCAACCCATTAGACGCTGCCATACAAAACATTATATGTTACCTGCTGCATCTACAAAGATGTAACTTAGCATACTCTTCTATACGACTACACCTCGCTGCTATAGCAGCATACCTTCAAAACAGGCAACACCTTTCACTGTTTAGAGTACCAGCAATAAAAGCCTTCATGGAGTGTTTGAAAAGGGTGATCCCTCCAAGACACCCCCCTTCCCCAGTCTGGAATCTAAATATAGTGCTTACCAGACTTATGGGACCTCCTTTCGAACCTCTACACTCATGCGAACTACAATTCTTAACGTGGAAGGTTGCATTCTTGGTTGCCATTACCTCACTCAGAAGAGTGAGCGAATTACAAGCACTGACAATTCAAGAACCTTTCATGCAGGTACATGACAACAGGGTGGTTCTTAGAACCAACCCTAAGTTCATGCCTAAGGTTGTATCCAATTTCCATATCAATCAATCAATAGAACTGCCAGTATTCTTTCAAAATCCACAGTCAGTTGCTGAGAGAGCACTGCACACATTAGATGTAAAAAGAGCTCTACTTTATTATGTGGACAGAACTAAATCATTTAGAAAAACAAAACAACTATTTGTTGCTTTTGCACCACAACACAGAGGAAATCCTATTTCAAAGTCAGGAATAGCCAGATGGATTGTTAAATGCATTCAAATATGTTATCAAAAAGCAAAACACACTTTAATCGTCCCCCCAAGAGCACACTCTACAAGAAAAATGGGAGCATCCATGGCTTTCCTAGGAAATATTCCTCTTGAAGACATCTGTAAGGCAGCCACATGGACCACCATACACACTTTCACAAAACACTACTGTGTAGACGTGCAAGCAAAACAGCAAGCTGCTGTAGGCCAGGCTGTCCTCAAAACTCTTTTTCAAACTGCTGCAGCTGGCACAGGTAACCACCGCTAGAGGAGATACTGCTATACAGTCTATGCACAGATATGAATTCAGCAGCCCACATGCCTCGAATGGAATGTGCTACTTACCGGTATGCAGGCTGCATAAGAAGTATCGGGCTCCTGACTCGGAGCCGGGGTTCCTTCGCTTGTACCCTGCGCCGGACTCAGTGATTGTGACGGCGGTGAGGAAGCAACACGCCACCACTCCGTCATCGACAGTGCCTCCTGACAAGGAGAGCCGCTGGATGGATTTGGCGGGTACGAAGGTCTGTGGGACGGCCGCCACGTCTAGGAAGGCCGCTAGTGCCTCAGCCTTGTTGCGACGTTATGATCGGTCCCTATGGGAGTCCCTCGCACGGTTCGTGGAACTTCTTCCCCGGGAAAACAGGGAGGATTTCCAAGAGATCATGAATGAAGGACTCATGGTCTCAAACCAAGTGATCGGCTCTGCTGCGGATTCCTCCCTCCTGGCAGCACACGGATACTGTCATGGGGTCAACCTGAGGCGCCACGCCTGGCTGCGTCTGACGTCCTTGAAGCCTGAGGCACAGCAGAGGGTTGCCAATCTACCTTTCTCGGGCGAGACCCTTTTTGGGAAACATGCGGATGAGGAGATGGCCCGCATGAAGGCGGAGGCTGAGACCCTGACGGCTGTCGGGTTGGAAAAGTCGAAGGAACAGAAGAAGACCTTCCGCTCGTTCCAGAGACGGTACGGGTGCAAGGTAGAGGGCAAGGTAGACAGGCTGGGCAGCAACAAAAGCAGCAGCAGCAACAGTTCCAACGACGCCCGTTCCAAAAGCGCCAGAGGGGCCGCGGTGGTCAGCAGTCTTCATCCGCGACCAAAGGCCCGGCTGGGTCTAGGCCCTGAGGTGCTTCTTCCCCCTCATCCGTTACCCGCTCCGGTGGGGGGAAGCATCCAACATTACCTGGCAGAGTGGAGAAACATTACTCAAGACAAGTGGGTGCTGAATATTGTTTGCAATGGATACAGTCTTTGGTTCACCAGTCCGCCTCCAGCTATTCCACCGGTTGCCTTGCAGTTCCAGCTACGCGAGCTCCAGGCGGAGGCCGACACCCTGTTAAGAAAAAGGGCAATAGAAGACGTCCCTCTGTCTCAAAGGGGAAAGGGCCTTTACTCTCGCTTCTTCCTGGTGAGGAAGAAAGACAAGAACGAGTTCAGGCCTATTCTGGATTTGCGACAAGCAAACAAGTGAATTTGCACGGAACAGTTTTGCATGCTGTCTTTGCACCAGATTTACCCTCAGCTGCAAAGGGGAGACTGGCTTTGCGCGATAGATCTGCAAGATGCGTACATCCATGTGCCCATTGCACGGAAACACCGGAAGTTCCTGCGCTTCCTCCTCGGCACCAATCACTATCAGTACACCGTACTACCGTTTGGACTGAAGTCTGCACCCAGGACGTTTTCGAAGTGCATTGCTGTGGTGGCAGCACACCTGCGAAAAAACAAGGTGTTTTTCTACCCGTACCTGGAAGACTGGTTGATCAAGGCCTCCACCTTCCAGGAAGCACAACTGCACTTCAACAGGACGGCTGTCCTGCTGAATCAGCTGGGGTTGCACATAAATATGTACAAGTCTGTTCCGATCCCGATCCAGTGCCTGCAGTACTTGGGAGCCTCCAGCAATACGCTGTCAGCAAGCGTGTCTCCTTCGGGGGAGAGACGCCTATCACTCCTTCGGAAGGCTCAGGCTCTCATAGCTGCTCCATCTACAACAGTGAGGACGGTGTCTTCTCTACTGGGGTCGATGGCCTCTTGTATCTTCCTCACCCCACATGCGCGCCTGCACATGAGGCCGTTGCAGGAATGCTTGGAGGATCAATGGGACCAGAGGAAAGGGTACTGGGACGACAGGATCCAGTTGTTTCGTGATGCCCAACAGTCCCTGAGATGGTGGTGCTCGGCAGAGAATCTACTCAGGGCGGTTCCTTTCCACAAGGATATCCCGACTCAGACTATCGTGACGGATGCGTCTCTCCAGGGCTGGGGAGCGCATTCAGACCATCTACAGATCCAGGGAACGCGATCTCCAGCAGAGTCCACATATCACATCAATTTCCTGGAACTCAGAGCGGGTCACTTGGCATTGAATGCCTTTCATCCGTCCTTCCAGACCAACTCCTTGCTTGTACAGACGGACAATACGACCACGATGTATTACCTCAACAAGCAGGGGGGCTCAAGATCGCGCACACTGTCACAGGAAGCGCAGGCGATCTGGCGCTGGCCGCTAGCCAGAGGACTGACGATAACGGCGACTCATCTGCCAGGTGTGCAGAATGTTCAGGTGGACGCCCTCAGCAGACTGCTTCAGCAAAACCACGAGTGGGTCATAAACGACGAGGTGCACGGCGACGTCTTCGCCATGTGGGGGACTCCAGACGTGGATCTGTTCACCACCGCCGAAAACAGCAAATGCCGCGACTTCGCCTCAAGGTATTATCAGCCGGGGACTCTGGGGAACGCGTTATGGATCAGCTTGTCGAACAGCTTTCTGTACGTTTTTCCACCCATTCCCCTGATTCCGGCAGTGCTCATCAATCTGGCCCAATCCCGGACGCGGATGATCCTCATTGCTCCGGAATGGCCCAGGCAGTGGTGGTTCACGGACCTGCTTCATCGGTCGATCCTGCCTCATCGGCGGCTGCCGTGTTGGCCGGACCTTCTGACGAAGTTCGGGGGGGCAGATGGTGCACCCCAACCTCTCTTCGTTGAGTTTGGCGGCATGGCTCTTGAGATAGTGCAATATGGCAACTTGAATCTTCCTGAGGATTGCATGGACATATTGAAGGCGGCTAAGAGGCCATCTACTAGGATCTCTTATGCTTACAAATGGAAGAGATTCTGCATCTGGTGCATGTCTAAGAACTATGATCCGACGACCTGCAAGGAAGATGTTATCCTTCCATACCTTCTGCATTTAGCTCAATCTGGACTTAATTTCCATTCCATTAAGGTTCATCTGGTTGCGTTGACTGCGTACAGGAAATGCCCTTCGCAGACATCCTTTCAGATTCCTGTGATTAAGGATTTTTTGGAAGGGTTGAAGAAGGTGTTCCCTCCTGTTCGGCTTCCTTCGCCTGCATGGGAACTGAATGTGGTGCTGTCCAGGCTGATGAAGGAACCTTTCGAGCCTATTCACAAGGCTTCACTGCAGCACCTGTCTTGGAAGGCGGCGTTCCTCATGGCCATTACATCAGCCCGCAGGGCGAGTGAGATTCAGGCATTGTGTTGCCAGGAACCTTATACTGTATTTCATGCTGCTAAGGTTGTTATGCGTACTCACCCTAAGTTCCTTCCCAAGGTGATTTCTGATTTTCATGTTAATCAGGCTGTAACTTTACCGACTTTTTTTCAGAATCCTTCCACTCCAGCGGAAAGGTCTCTTCATTCCCTGGATGTCAGAAGGGTGTTGAAATTCTATCTGGATAAAACCAAAGACATTCGCAGGTCCGACCAATTGTTTGTCAACTATGGGTCGGTTAGGACTGGTCTGGCTACTTCGAAACAGTCCATCTCTAGGTGGATTGTGTCTTGTATCCAGCTCTGTTATCAGAAAGCGAATAAGACCTTAGGGGGTAAGCCTAAGGGTCATTCCACCAGGTCAAAGCGGCTACAACAGCTTTGTTTCGTAATGTTCCCATTGCAGAGATCTGCAAGGCTGCCACTTGGAAGTCGGTCCATACCTTTGCTAAGCATTACTGTCTGGACTCTGATACAAGGGCAGATGCTCAGGTTGGGCAGGCTTCATTGAGAAATCTGTTTGCACAGATGTGGTGTTGCCGTATTTTTCTCCACCGCCAGGTTGGATGGGCTTGCCATTCTATTCACTAGATTATGACTATACACAGAGATCCCCTACTACAGAAGGAGTAGTTTCTTACCTGTAACTCCAGTTCTGTTGTAGGGGTATCTCTGTTTTAGTCATAAGCGCCCGCCCTCCTCCCCGGTGGAGAAAAGGATAAAATGATGAATGCTACAGGTCTAGCTGTGTGCACCTCCAAAAAGAACTGAAAGTGGAGGGAGTTGCTGTGCATTCTGGGGTACCAGGAGAGTTCTGGAAAGTTTCCTTAACGGCACGGTATCCCTTTTTAAGCCACATAATGGCAGCCTATGGGGGCTTGTCTGCCCTGTCCTTCCTCTCTATCGTTCCAAGGATTTGGTGAAGGGGGGAAGTGTTTTCCATGATGAAACCTGGCAGACAGGTTTAAATGTGATATTGGTGGAATATCCTTTGCATTTCTAGTTGAACTACTGGACAGTGTAGCCTTGCATGTATAGGCTGCATTATCTGTCTTTAATTCTCTCTTAAGTGTCTATGCACTACTGCAAAGAAGACTGCTGAAGAGATTATTTTTGATTGCTCCGGGGTCCCCGCACATGAGCGGGACTATTCACTAGATTATGACTATAACAGAGATACCCCTACTACAGAACTGGAGTCACAGGTAAGAAACTACTCCTTACTCTACCTGCCTTCGAGATCCAATACTATTGATTATTTAATTTTTACTAAATATCTCAATACTCCTTTGTTCAGAGATATCATTAGACATTTTTATATAATAGCTTGGTTTGTCCCCATCACTTTTGTCTCTGTTATTTTATGGATTGAAGATATATTCCCCTCAATAATGATCAGTTTTCAATATCATTGTATCTGTGCCTTCGCCCTAACATTAAACTTGACACTGTTTTGCAAGGCCTGCTTTGCGTGCTGGATCTCTTCCAATGTTTTGTGGCAGTTGTGGACCAGGCTTCTTTGACATTCTTACGTTTGTCCTCTTCACTTAGTTGTCACCTCAGCAACACACCATTTTTTTCTTGATGGTGTAATATTTTGTGAAGTATTTTTGTGAGGTTACATGCTGATGCTCACATTTTCAAGAGCTGCTCAAAGGTTCTTAGTGCACCCTTCAGTTTTTCCCTCAGAGTTTCCAGCACACTTATCACGATTGTGCACTTGAATGTTTGAAAAGCAGTAAGACAACCATTGATAGAGGTGATACAATTTGTTTTAAATTTTGTTTCATCTTGCTTAAAGCAATGCATGTTTAATTTCTCTGGCGTAGTGGTCAGTTACATCTGTGCTCTATTTCACAGTGGGTACAATGATGACATATATTACTGGAGTTAAAAGTTCAGTCGATAAGCGGCTGAGGTTGCCCAAGAGGCACTGTTTTCTTTGCTGTTGATATTTGCCCTGGCTCCTTGTGCTATTTACCTGGTGCACCTTGTGTTGGTATAACAATATGAAAAACAGCATTCCACAAAGGTCACGCTGTTTAGCTGAAGGGGCCACTCGGGTGAGGCGCTCTGCAGATGAAATCTGATAGAGACATGTAGCTGTAGATTCTTTACTTTAGAATCCTCCCCCAAACGCGAGACTGGATCTGAATTTTTTTTCCACAGCACGTCTGCGCTTAGAAAGAGGGCGACGCGCGACTCTGTATCGATGTCATCACGTGAACCGGATTAGTTAATGGGCCGTTTCTCTGCCCATCTCCACATTTTGTGTCATAAACAGTGTGCTTTTTGCGATACCTTCAGGGTTTAAACCCTGTGGGTCTTGTAACAGACAGATGTCGGTCACAGATCCTCATGCCATCTGTTTGTGATGCCTGGGAGACCACCATGACTTGGAGGAGTGTGGTTCCTGTCAGCGCCTTCGACCGAAGACATTGATCGAGCGTTCAATGAAACTTCTGACGGCGCGACTATCTGAGGCACCATGTCATCGTCATTCCTCATCCAAGTCCAGAGACCGGTCAAGGAGCTGTTCGGGTAAGGGGCCGTCTCTGTCGCTGTCCACTCCGAAGCACTAACAGTCAAAACGTAAGTTAGTTTCTGATGCTGTATCCCATTCTTCGGTTGTAGAGCATTCTTGTGAGTCTACCCCGCACCTCCCTAAATATCCTGGAGCTGGGGCGACTCTGGCCCAAATGCGAGAATATTATGTTTCCCTGAATTAAGTCTTTGGGCCTTTATTTCCCTCTAGTGCGCTATCTAGCCCCAAGGAGGTGAGAGGTACCCCAACTGGATTCTCACCTGCCTGGTTCGCCATCTGTGCCAGTTGGGAACTCTGAATCCATTAGCAGATTCGTGACAGCGCCGGTGCACAGTCCTTCGGGGTCTTCTCCTTCGTAGTCCGGTCAGCCCATGACATCACCTGCACCAATCGACCCCACACCAAATACTCTTGCCAACGTCAACAAATCGCCGCAACGGCGGCACCAATTGAGCAGTCCGTTTTAGGCTACTTTCCATCTGCCCCTATACATACTGTTTCTGCTCTTCTTAGGGTAATTCACAGTTTGGCAGGTGAAGGGGAGAATATAGGGTGTCAGTAACCTTAGGACAATTCTGTCCTGCCTCCCTTGGAGGCAAATTGGCTGACTGGCCTGTGTGAGGCTAGTGGACTTTAGTCCTCCCCAGTTTCAGATTTGCTTTCTCCACCTGGTATGGCAACAGAGGTGAGTTCCTCTTATACTGCTTCATTAAGGAGGGCAGCTGTTGTCTTAGATTGCCAGCTCCCCTCAGTGGAATTGTCCACAAACCCTTTGGTGGATGTTCTTCATCAGGGTAAGACAGGAGTGAAGCCCTTACTTCCGTAGAATGAGTCTTTCCACTACATATTGTATGGGGCTTGGGCAAGGCCGGTAACAGGAATGCCTGTAAACCGGGCTGTGTCCCATAGGATTCAGCCCGCCCCTGGGGACCCTGATTGTTTCCTGAAACATTCTCCCACAAAAGATCTGGTTGTGGAAGTAGCTACAGCCGCTTCTGACCCAAATGTCCTCACTCTGGTTCCACCAAACACTGAGTCCAGATGGCTGGAAGGTTATGGGAGAATTATTTTCCCTTCCGTTAGTGCGGCATTAAATTCTCTACAGGTTTTCTCATGCTTTATGGGATTCAGTGGAGAGTTTGCTGCCCTCTCTCCCAGAGGACGCCAGAAGTGAACTGCTACAGTTGGTGCATGATGGTCGAGAGGTGGCGAAATTCACCATAAAATGTGGCATGGACCCCACTGATTCTGTGGAAAGAGCTATGGCTCGGTCAGTTGCACTGCGCAGACATGCTTGGTTGCGTCAGTCTGGGTTTTCAGAGCCTGTACAGAATAGCCTGAAAGATGTGCAGTTGAATGGTGTGCATTTGTGTGGTGTACATGCTAATTTGGCGTTGCGAGGATTTAGAGCTGCACAGTGTGATAAAGACACTTAGACACGTCTTTGAAGGCTCCGCTTTCTTTCTGTCTTTCTGACTTGTGTAGATGGACGTGTTTGTTCATCTCTGGATTGCAATATGTATTCTCCTACTTGCAACCGGTGTGGTATTTCTGCTTACTACAGGTGTTAGTGGTTGTTAACTAACCGTTGCGATTCTTTAAACGTTTTTGCCTGACCATTACTCCAATCAGTTAAGATTATAGTAGTGCATTTATTATGCAGTACATTTGTGTTCTTACATTATATTCCACGATATGTGGCTTCCTGGATTACTATTTCTGCTTGTAGTACAAGTCGTGCCTTTCTCCTTCAGCTATGTTGAAGACAGTTTTTCAGCTGTTTCTTTGTGTTTTGTTTTCCATTGATACTTGATATACAGTTCTTGCACTTTGCTTTACTCTGCAGAAGAGCTTAACCTCAACAGTTGATAAATTCAGGGTACGTTCTGTACTCTAGGTGGTGTTTTTCTGTAGTATGCTATGTGGGCATTTCTAAATATGTATATGCTAAGTTGGGATTTTCAGCTTGTGCACAATGGGACCCTCATTTGGGGTTGCAGAGTTCCACCCTCTGTGTCGGGTTATTTCTCTAATGTTCGATATCATACATAAGCGAATTTTGATACCCCTTGTTTTAATATTTGTACCTCCATGGGAGTCTCAGTGTATATAGTCATTGTTGGCCACAAGATTATCATCTTGTGAGCCTCAAAACACTTTTGTATTTTGCTCTCCAGGTTCTGTCTTAATAGCCATTGCTATTTGATTGACTCTTTCACCCCTTCCTGTAGACATGGTTAGTTTGTACATGTCCCTTGGCCATGATTTTTTTTTTTCCTGGGATTATGTTATTCTAGTACTGGTCCATGAGGGGACTATGCGTTTGCCGCATAGCTTCTACTTTTTGTAGATGGCTTTTATTCTTTTCTTACTGCATCATTGCCCTTCTAGGAGATTACTCTTTTCATCATTACCTAACTCTAGTTGTTGTAATAAGATTCACACTTTGCGAACTGTGGTCCCTGGATGGCGTATACATATTCGTGTTTATTTAATACTACTATATGCTGCTTCTACCAGATAAAGCGTTACCAAAAGTAAGATGCTTGTTCATGAGCGGCAAGAAAGTGGTCCACAAACACTGCTTGGGGAGCTGTAGAATCATTAGGTTGATGTGCATATGTAATCAAAACATTATATTATTCACAGGACAAGAGAGCAAATGACTGATGTGGACTGAGGCATTGCCCCATGAAGTATGCTGTCATGAATGGAAGTAGAGTATAAATGATCCACTCCCTCCATGGATCTTCTAAAAATTCTAAGATTCTAAAGAAGTAGATACAACAAACTCATTAGAACGGCGAAAGCCAACTTCTTCAAATACCAACTTGACAAAGCCAAAAATCGCCTGAAACGGACTTTTTGAGCTCATTAAATCACAATCCAACAACACCTCCACCCAAGCTCCGCACCCGCTCCCCCGCAACCAAACTGCAATGCGGTGGCTGAATATTTCCTCGAAAAGATAAATAAAATCAGATCTAACGTCTGCTGCACTCACTCTCTCGCCCTCTCCTGACTCCTCTGTCTCCTCCCCTCTTCCCTCGCCTCAGGGTGTCTCACTCAAAAACAATGCTTCATGGATTCAATTCACTCCTCTCAATGACATTACCATCCTCAATATTCTCTCTACCCTTAAACCCCTAATCACTTCAATGACCCCCTCCCCCAACTTTTTTAAAGAAATGACAGGTTCACTAGCACCATTCTGGTCCATGATCATCAACGCCTCACTTCTTCAAGGTGAGATGCCGGACTGCTTGAAGGTGGGCCTAGTGCTCCCTATTCTCAAAAAACCCTTGGCTGACCCTGTGTGAGAAAGTGGCTCTATATACACTGGACCAGAATAAGGCACAGTGTGTATAGAGTCCACAAACCCCAGAGTTATAACAGAGGTTGAAGCCAGGCGTGACCTTACTCTCTAAAGTGGTAGCTTGGTCGAGCAGCAAAGCAGTACCAGAGGACAGTGTAAAGCATTTGTTGCACATACTCAGTCAGCAAAAGGTTTCACACACTCAGACTGAACTCAAGGCCAATAGTTTTTTATATCAAGAGATATAGTTGTTTTATTTCTAGAACCAACAGGTATCAAAATTTGCTGTTCTCCATATGAAAGGTCTCAGATGAGTACTTTGCAGAAAGGCAATTAACTTTGTAAATACAATAGGTACAGGGGTTGCAGTAGGCAACACAATTCTACACACAATTTAGCATTGAGCTCAATGGATTTCCTTCTATAAACACAGTTGATTACTTTGACTGGCTCCTAGGTTCAGTCCTGGGGTCTATCTGAAAACAGTTTAGCAAAAACGTTTTAGGTATTGTAGTGATTTTTCAGGAATAAAAAGCTATTTTAAAAGTTCACACTTAGAAACTTTTCAACAGAAACCTGGCAATGTTTGCAATGGGAGAACATTCAGGTTGCATGTAACGTTCGATCTTGTTACTTCTGTAATCAGTACTGGGCTCCTGGGGCCAGCACTGGGGTCTCAACTTAAAACAGGTAAGTAATTACGTTTCAGTATTTTGTATGATTTTTAAAGAATATTTCTAGTTTTCAAAAGTAGACACTTAGAAGAAATTTCATAGAAAAGCAGACAATAGATTCCTATGGAGAAAATACAAGTTACTAGTAAACCCGCTAGGGATTACTTGTGCGGTTCAGTACTGGGCTACAGGGTACAGTACTGGCTCCTCTCCTGATCACAGGTGAGTATTTCGGAATTCGGATGATTTTATATGAATATTTAACGTTTTCAAAAGTAGACACTTAGAAGATTTTTCGAGTCAAACCAGTCAATGTTATTCAATGGCAGGGAAGTGAGTTACCGGTTTCCTGGGGAGTACTCGACTGGTGAAGTTGTGGTTCTGGGCATAGACTCAGGGGTCCCCAAGGGTCAGGTTAGTACAGTTGGTACACCCTCAGCTCCTGGTCACTTGCTCAATAGAAATGGGGAAGTCGGTTAGGACAAAGGTTGCACTCCCAGGGGCACTCGGGCGGCGGGGTGCAGAGTGCTTTTGAGCTATTGGGCGCTCAATGTTATTCAATGAGGATCTTGAAAAGGGAACAAAGGCTGCAGGCTCGGGGACGGTGGATCTTCTGGAGCGACCAACACTTCGAGGGGTAAGTTGGGATCTTGGAGGATAGGTAGGAACCCAGGAGTTGGGCACAGGGGGCCGTGGGGCACCGGGTGCAGGGGTGTCTTTTGAGGTCGGGAAATCTTACCCCCTGCTGGTCGCGGTCAAAGGGGTCCTTTGTCCTGAGGCTGCAGGCGTTGTCGGGGTCGTCGAGGAGGGTCTTTGGGCACTGGATTCCAGGTCAGAATCGCTGGGTGGATGTCCTCGGGGTCTTGATTCACTCCGGCACAGGCCAGGCTTGGCGGGTGCAGAGTGTGCAGGGTTCGCGGTTCTTGGCTGATGCCGGGGCTTGTTACTTGATTTGAGCAGTACCACTGCTCGTGGGAGACCCAGGTAGTCAGAGTCACAAGGCAGTCAGGTCCTCTGGAGTTTTTGATGTTGCTGACTACTGGAGACGCCGGGGTTTAGCAGGAGCAGGTTTGAGGGTCGACAGGCCGTTAGTGCTGGGGCCAAATCAGTTGGTGTCTTCCTCTTTTTAGCAGCTGCACAGCAGGTCTTCGTGTTCCTTGATCTTCTTTCTTGTTTCGGAATCTGGATCTGAGGAAGGAAGGTTCAGGGAGCCCCTAAGTACCGCATTTAGGGGCGTTACAGGTAGGGCAAGGGCAGGGACCAATAGGTCCCTGTCCTGGGGTGGGTACACCACCTAGCCTGCTTTTCTCCTGTGGGAGGGGGGCAGGAGCCTAGCTGTGATTGGGCAGGGCACCCAATCTTCAAGATGGCCGGAGCCCGGGGTCGTGCATCACCTCTTATCCAGTATTATGGGTGTCTTTCATAGATTCACATGCCTGAATCATTCCCCGTCATCGAGATGGGAGTCCCCGGTACATAGAAAAGTAATGTCCTATAGACATACATAGAGAAAAGTAGGCCTAAGGGCCTTGCCTTAGTAGCCTATCTATGTTCTTTTGTAAAAAGGACCAAAATCCTGAAGGTAGCCAATCAGCTACCACCTCCCTCTAGAACCTTCCTGCCAGGAGCCTCAGTCTCTCAGATTTTCTACCGCACGTTGTGCTAGGGAGTCTCCACCTGAGTTCTCCTCAGGTTTCTTGGATTTATCTCTTTTCTTCAGCAAAACTTGGATATTTTCTTCAACAAACAACAATGGCTGATCAGCAGAAGAAGGGTCTGTTCAGAGCCTGTTTATCTTGTGGTAAGAAGAGACTGCACATCGATGACAAACATGAAACTTGCCTCTACTGTCTTTATCCTGACCATTCTCCTAAAGAATGTAGAATTTGTAGAACATTCTCTACTAAGACTCTTAAAGACAGAGAAGGGAGACTGCTCCTCTGGTTGAACAGACTAAAAACCAGAGATGATGTCATGTCCTCAGATGGCAGTGAAATGGCTTCAGTTTCATCAAAACTGTCCTTGAAGAGGCCAAGGGTTGCTTCCCCTAGCCCTACAGACGTTCCTCCTAAAAAGACTGCCACAAAGTCTTCTGAGGTAAAATCTGTCATGTCTGTGAAGGATGTTCCCACCTTCAGAAAGCCATCCATCGTAGTCATCGACGACGAGTTCGTCGACGTTTTCTTCAAGAAAAACCACCTATGTCTCCACATCGACGGTGTCGACTACAATGGCGTCGTCAGCCTCTTCAACGACGACCACTCAATCGTCGACGGCGGGTAAGCCACTGTCATCGATTGTACTTATAAAAAAAGCAATCGACGTTGATCAAGGTGACGACGAGACAAAAACCGTCGACACCTACACCGTCGACGAAGACGCCATCAACATCTGGCGCACCGTCGACGAAAACATCGACGACGGTAAAAGCAACGTCAAAGTCACCGTCGACGACGAAGGCACCGTCCACAGGACCGTCGACGCCGAAAGCACCGTCGATGACAACATCGTCGACGACCGCACAGTCGACGACAGGACCGTCGACGGCCTCATCATCGACGATTGAAAAACAATCGACGTCAGCAACGACGACGACATCGTCGTCGACGACAACATCGTCGACGCCATGGAAAAAATCAGATTTGATACCGCCAAAAAAGAATACTAAAAACCCTATTACACCAGATTTAACATCTCCAAGTAGGGTACAAAGAGTTCGAGGCATGTGGGCTGCTAAATTCATATCTTTTGCATTAGATCGCCGCCTAGTGTTGGGTCCGGATGATCGCACATTGTTGTCCTGGAAGAGTCTTCGAAGTATCCTGAGATAGGTGGCTCCTCCCCTGGACTACAGTGCGCATGGGCATCGGCCCCATCCCCAGATTGTTTTTTTCCGCCATTGGGTTCGGATGCGGTCTCGACGTCTCTCTGTCGGAACCGAGAAAACTAGCTTATTTAAGGCCAAAAGGCCTTCGTTTCATTACGTCGGTATTGTTTGCGCACGGTCTCGAGTTCTTCCGTCTCTTTGAGTCGGAATCTGCGGAGTCGTATCACTCTTCGGACATCGAGGCCTTCTCATCGCAACACGACCACAACTTTTCAACATGGAGCGGAGCCCGTTTAAATACTGTCCCGTCTGTGGGTCCAAATACCCACATATCGACGTGCACCCGGTCTGCAATAAATGCCTTTCGCCAGACCATAACGAGGACGACTGCATGGCCTGCTCCAGATTCAGGTCGAAGAAGACGCTCAAGCTTCGGCGCGCGGTGCGCCTTGAGGCCAGACAAGCGGCCCCGGCTCCGGATAACATCTTCAGCGACCAGGAAGAAGAGGGCCTAAGCCATCATCTTGAAATCTCACCGCCCGCGACGGAGGTCGAGGCAGATCCGGAAGACGACGACGGGGTCGTAGATCAAGGCCTTGAATACGTCGACGAGGTAGGGGACGTCTAAGAGGTTTATGGGGCCGCGGAAGATAGCTCAGGGGATGAGCTATGCCCCGAAAGTTACGCGGATCAGGCTCGGGTCACGGGATCGCCACTCGGCCTTACCCACGACCCTGTACCGCAAGCCACGGCCCCGCCTTCAGGCCCGGCCACGGACATACTTGCTACGCAGCCTGCATCGAAACCGAAACTGAAACCATCGGTATCGACTGCTCCTAAAATGGCCGACCCGAAAACGAAACCGAAACTAACGGATTCGAGTGCACCTAAGATGGAGGTCGTTCAGCCAAAAACACCAAAGCCTGCTACCTCATCGACTCCGTCGGCCTCCGGTCCACAGAAGTCGAAGAAAACTGTCGATTCAACAGTGCCGAAGTCGTCAGCGGAGGAGGCATCCTCTAAGAAGGTCGTCCGGCACGGGTCGACCGGGACAACGACGTCAAAGTCCGCCAAAGTCAGCGACAAGACTCCGGTACCGACTGGGATGTCGTTAGTCGGACGCGTGGTTGAAACGGAGTCTGCAAAATCACACGGATCGAAGGGCGGAGGCTCAACACATCGGTCCAAGGACTCCGTGTCTACAGCTGCAGCATCGACGTCTAAGGTTCCGAAGGGCCCACAAGACGTCGGAACAGAAGGCAAGGTGAAGGCCTCCTCGTCGGCGCCAAGTGCCGCTGTGAGTGACGCATCCCTCATCGCCACTTCACTTCAAAGAATACGGGATAAGGCTTCTGCGACGTCGGCTCCGGCGCCGTCGCACCAGAAGACGACGGACATGCCGGCAAAGCCTGCTGGCAAACTTCTCTTCATTCTGCCGCCAAAGGAGGCACCAAAGGCCTTTGCCCCAAAGACGGCGCCAAAGACATCGGACTCGTCCACGCCTGCTGGAGTATTAGGTCGACAACTCGACTCAGGAGACGATTCTGAACGTTTTATCGACGCGGACACGGGCGAGTTGACCCTTTACAAGAGGAAGATCACTTCCCAACCAGTGGACTCCTATGTTATCCCACTTAAAAAGAAGAGGCCTACACAGGACACTCCAGCCTGATTGAACCTATCCAGCCTCCTCCTAGAAGGAGTCCAACACCTTCCCCTGACCACTCTGAGGGAGAGGAATATGGACAAGATGACCAGTACACTTTCCCCATCAATGAGCCCGATGCACAACAGGATTCCTATGACGACATAGGTGACCAGGGGATACAAAATGTGGGGCAAGACCCACAGCCTTTCAGTGCACGTGCATCCCCCAGAGAAGACTCTGCAGGTTTTCATGCACTCATTGAACGGGCAGCCGCTAATCATGATGTGGACATGCATGCTGACCCTGTGGAGGAAGATTTTCTGTTTGACACTTTTTCAGTCTCTGAAAGGACAGTCAAGACACTTCCTATGCTCAAAGGTGTCCTTAAGCATGCTGCGGAAATCTTTAAAGAGCCTACCAGGGCGAGGGTGGTCAATCCACGCATCGAGAAGAAATACAGACCAGCACCTGCAGACCCTGCATACATTCGGGGACAGTTGCCACTAGACTCTCTTGTGGTCGCAAATGCCCGCAAAAGGGCAAACTCCCAGACAACGGGTGAAGCTCCTCCCCCAGACAAGGAGTCTAAAGTGCTTGAGGCAGGGGGCAAAAGAGTAGCTGCGCAGGCTGCCAATTTCTGGCGTATTGCGAACACACAGGCGCTATTGGCACGTTATGATAGGGCGCATTACGACACCCTAGAGCAAATTTTACAACACCTGCCTTCGCAGTTTCAAGAGGGTACCAAACTGCTTATAGAGGAGGGAAAACTCATCTCCAATGCAGCCATCAAGTGTGCACTTGATGCCGCGGACACAGCAGCTAGGGCTATTAACACTAGCGTCATGCTGAGACGACAAACGTGGCTACGCATATCAGGTTTTAAACCAGACATCCAAACGACCATACTCAACCAGCCCGTCAATCCTGATAGACTGTTTGGTCCTGATGTTGACACCACCCTCGAAAAGATTAAGAAAGACAACGAAACAGCTAAGTCTATGGGGGCCCTTCAGTCACAACAATTCCGGGGCAACACTTTTCGTCGCTCAGGTGCACGTGGAGTCACCCGAGGACAAATGGGTCAACAATCTCAGTTCACTAGAGGTGGAGCACAGTCCTCGTACCCCAAGCAGAATAAAGGGGGTTATCGGGGAAACAGCACCAGAGGACGTGGCAGAGGGAACAACAACACCCGTTCCTCTGCCCCAAACAAACAGTGACTCGCTGTCACTGCCCCCCGACCATTTAACACCTGTCGGGGGGAGACTCCAGCAGTTCCTGCCAGTCTGGACAAACATCACCACAGACAGGTGGGTACGACAACTTGTCCAGTACGGTTATTGTCTAGAGTTAAAGTCCACTCCACCCAACATTCCACCAAGGCAACGGCCTATGTCCGCAGAGCACTTGCACTTATTGCAGCAAGAAGTAGTGGTGATGCTGCAAAAAGGCGCAATCGAGCTCGTGCCAGTGGAGGAGGAAGGCACAGGGGTCTATTCCCTGTACTTCCTTATTCCAAAGAAGGACGGATCTCTCAGACCCATTCTAGATCTGCGTCCCCTCAACCTGTATATACTATCAGAACATTTCCATATGCTTACACTGCAACAGATTCTTCCCTTACTGAACCAAGGGGACTTCTTAGCAACCTTAGACCTCAAGGATGCTTATTTCCACATACCACTACACCCGTCCCACAGAAAATATCTCAGGTTCATTATCCAAGGCAGGCATTATCAGTTCAAAGTCCTACCCTTCGGAGTGACCACCGCCCCAAGAGTGTTTACCAAGTGTCTGGCGACGGTAGCGGCGCATCTCAGGAGGCAGGACATCCATGTCTACCCCTACCTAGACGACTGGCTCGTTCAAGCCAAGTCGGAACAACAGTGCGCCGCGGACATGTCGACTACCATTCACCTCCTTCACAATCTGGGCTTCTCGCTGAACTACCCAAAGTCGCACCTTCAACCAGCACATGTGCGGCAGTTTCTGGGCGCGACGATAAATACCCTGACAGCCATGGCTCAGCCAAACAAGGTCAGGATAGACAGCATGCAGTCTCTAATCCAAAAGTTCAGACCACAACACTCGCTTCCAGCGAGAGTATTCATGCAGTTGATTGGCATGATGGCCTCCTGCATCTTCATAGTCCCTCACGCAAGGTTACATATGCGTCCGCTCCAGGAGTGCTTAGCAAATCAGTGGACACAGGCTCAGGGAAAATTGACAGACCTAGTGTTGGTTACCAGTCGGGCGTACAACTCTCTGCATTGGTGGAATCCACACAACCTTTGCAAGGGCCGACTGTTCCAAGAGCCAGTGCCACAGATTACCCTGACAACGGACGCATCTCTCCAGGGATGGGGAGCTCATCTGCTCACTTACACTGTGCAGGGACTATGGACGACGCAGCAACAGAAGATGCACATCAACTATCTGGAACTGATGGCAATCTTCATGGCGCTCAAGTCCTTCAATGTACATCTGTGCAACAAGGTAGTGTTAGTCCGGACGGACAACATGACAGCGATGTACTACATTCAAAAGCAGGGAGGCACCCACTCGCCGCAGCTGTCTCATCTGGCTCAGGGCATGTGGAAGTGGGCCATTCAGAGGAACATTTTCCTCATGGCAGAACACCTCCCGGGCAAGGACAATCAGATGGCGGATCTGCTCAGCAGATACAGCCATCAGATGCACGAGTGGGAGTTACATCCATCAGTACTCCTCCCGTACTTCCAGCAGTGGGGTCATCCGGAGATAGACCTGTTTGCCACAAACGAAAACGCAAAATGCCAACACTTTGCCGCCAGGTTCCCTCACCCACAGTCGCAGGGGAATGCGATATGGATGAACTGGTCAGGCAAATTTGCGTACGCTTTTCCACCAGCACCTCTGATACCGCTGGTGGCAAGAAAACTAAGGCAGCACTCGATGACACTCATCCTAGTTGCTCCAACGTGGGCACGCCAAGCATGGTACACCACGTTTCTGGAGCTCTCGGTGGTGCCGCATCAAAGGCTGCGCCTAACGCCCGGGCTTTTGACGCAGAACCATGGAGACATTCAGCATCCAGATCCGCAACAGCTCAACCTGGCGATCTGGCTCCTGAAGTCCTAGAGTTTGGCTACCTTCACCTACCTCCAGAATGCATGGACATCATCAAGGAGGCAAGAAAGCCAACTACCAGAGCATGCTATGCTGCAAAATTGAAGCGTTTCGTCCTTCACTGTACAGCCAATAACATAAACCCGCTAGATGCATCTATCCCTAACATCATTTGCTATCTGTTACATCTTTACAAGTGCAATCTAGCGTACACTTCCATTCGGATACATCTATCCGCCATAGCAGCTTATCTTCAGAACAGGCAGCATCTCTCTGTCTTCAGAGTGCCTGCCATTAAGGCCTTCCTTGAAGGTCTGAAACGAGTCATTCCCCCAAGAACACCGCCAGCTCCGGTCTGGAATCTCAATGTGGTCCTCACCAGGCTGATGGGACCACCTTTTGAGCCACTACACTCGTGTGAACTCCAGTTCCTAACATGGAAAGTGGCCTTCCTTATTGCTATCACTTCACTGAGACGTGTCAGTGAGCTGCAAGCGCTCACAATCCAAGAGCCATTCATACAAATTCATCCAAATAGGGTGGTACTACGTACTAACCCCAAATTCCTTCCAAAGGTGGTGTCACAGTTTCATCTGAACCAAACTATTGACTTGCCTGCATTCTTCCAAAACCCACAAACGGTGGCGGAAAGAATGCTCCATACCTTGGACGTTAGGAGGGCGTTGATGTACTATATTGGCAGGACACAACACTTTAGGAAAACAAAACAACTTTTTGTTGCCTTCTCGCCACAGCACAAGGGCAACCCTATTTCCAAAGCAGGAATAGCCAGATGGATTGTTAAGTGCATCCAGATCTGCTATCAAAAGGCTAAACGCACCTTAACAATACCCCCAAGGGCGCACTCCACACGCAAATTAGGAGCATCCATGGCTTTCCTGGGGAACATTCCTTTAGAGGACATTTGTAGAGCAGCCACATGGGTTACACCACATACCTTTACAAAACACTACTGTGTTGATGTGCATTCCAAACAGCAAGCAGCTGTTGGGCAGGCTGTTCTCAAGACACTTTTTCAGGTTTCTGCAGCTGGCACGGGCAACCGCCGCTAATGGAGGGACTGCTATATATTCTATGCAAAAGATATGAATTTAGCAGCCCACATGCCTCAAACTGAATATGCTACTTACCAGTATGCATCTGTTCTTGGCATGTAGGGCTGCTAACATTCATATCGCCCACCCTCCTCCCCGGTGCCTGTCGCAGCTGCAGACATACTCTTGCATTCAATCATTAGCATGGACATCCTTTACACTTTACACTCCATCTCGGCCACAATGGCTAAAAACAATCTGGGGATGGAGCCGATGCCCATGCGCACTGTAGTCCAGGGGAGGAGCCACCTATCTCAGGATACTTCGAAGACTCTTCCAGGACAACAATGTGCGATCATCCGGACCCAACACTAGGCGGCGATCTAATGCAAAAGATATGAATGTTAGCAGCCCTACATGCCAAGAACAGATGCATACTGGTAAGTAGCATATTCATTACCCCCATCTTGTCTGCTACAAGATGATGAATCAGAAGATGACCAGTTCGATCAAGCTACTAGCCCATCGGATCTCATTGTGAAATGCCAGAGCACAGATGACGATGGAGATGAGGTCATTTTTACGGAAGAGACTGTGCATGCACAAGTCCAGTCACAAGTCACTCCTATGATCTGCCTTCCAGCAGCTATAGTCACCGATCTACAATTCTTGATCCAAGACTATAAAAAACGATTCCCTGAATCACCAACGGCCCCTTCTACGGAGAAATCTCCAGCATCATCCAGGCCGCAACCATCTCCAAAAACAAGACCACCACCTTTGGATATTCCTCAAGAGAGGGAAACAATTCATCACATTCAATCTTCTGATGAAGAGGGCGATGAACCAGAAGAAGGGGAGGTTCGAGACGACTTGTCCAATAACAGAGACGATGAAGATTATATCGCTCGCTCTCCAGCCACACCTGAACCCAATACTTCGGAATCTCCGCCAGTGGATATTGGCGGATTCCATAATTTGGTAGAGAGAGCAGCCACTAGGTTCCACATGACTATGGAATCACATGAAACGGACTGTTTCCTATACGATTTTAAGGATCCAATTAAATAGACGTCTAGATCAATTCCCATAATAGATCACATTTGGGAACAAGGTCAGCAACTAATGCAAACATCTGCATCGGTTTCTATAGTGGTACCTAGACTGGATAAGAAGTATAAGGCACCAACAACAGCACCTACCTGCCTTAATGCACATCCCAAGCCGGATTCTGTCGTCACCCAAGCCGCCCAAAAGAACTCTAGGAATCCGTCCTCTCCACTGTCAGCACCACCAGACAAGGAGGGCAGGAAATTGGACGGCATCGGCAAACGTTTTTCTACAACGTCAATCATGACTATCAAGATAGCCAACACCATTGCGCTACTAGGCAGATATAACAGACAATTGTGGGAAGACATTGTCCTGTACCTAGCAGATATACCTGAAGAATTAAAGGATGAAGTTCAATCGCTCCTTAAGGAGGGACAAATGTCAGCATCAGAAATCATCGATTCTGCTGTAGATGTCGCAATGACAGCCTTTAGACAGCTAGCAGGTGCAGCAGTTTTGCGCAGACAAGGATGGCTCAAAGCAACATCCTTCCACCAGGAGGTCCAAACCAAAGTATTGGACATGCCCTATGACGGACAACACCTATTTGGAGAAAAAATAGATGAGGCCTTACAGACAATCAAAAAAGACACGGACACAGCACGACCTCTCGGCACATTACAATTCAAAAACCAGTCCTTTTGAGGGCACAGGGGCAGGGGTCAACCCTCTTACAGAGGATCATATCAAGGAAAATCCTCTTATTCCTATAATCAGAACCGTTCCCAATACCAGCAGCGGCAACAGCAACAAGGTAGTCAGACCTCCTACGGGAGATCAACCTTCAGGGGGAAAAACCAGAGGAAACCAGCCGGCGGACGCCAATGACCATTTCCAACAGCCAGTCCCTCCACCATCTCGTTCTTTCAAAATTGGAGGAACATTGACACACTTCCTCCACAATTGGAGATTAATAACAATGGATCGGTGGGTACTCCAATTAATCCAACACGGACACTCATTGGAATTCAGTTCAATCCCCCCGTTAACTCCTCCTCGCAAGATTCAACACAGGCACCTAAGATTACTCCTTCAAGAAATCTCTTCAATGTTAAAAAAAGGAGCAATAGAGCGAGTTCCATCAGCTCAAAAAGGGAAGGGATTTTATTCCCGCTTCTTTCTCATACAACAGAAAAAGAAGAAATGGAGGCCCATACTAGATCTCAGGGCACTCAATACATTCTTGAAGAGCCAATCGTTTCGGATGGTGACCATCCAGGAAATCTTGGGATCTCTAGAGGAAGGAGAATTTATGACGTCTTTAGACCTGCAAGACGCATATTACCATGTCCCAATACACAGGCGCCACAAAAAATTCCTCAGATTCGCAGTAGCAGGTCAACACTACCAATTCTGTGTCCTCCCATTCGGCCTCAAATCAGCGCCTCGCATTTTCACAAAGTGCCTCGTTCCTGTGGCAGCTTTCCTACGTCAGCAAGGACACCAGGTCTTCCCCTACCTGGACGACTGGCTGGTGAAGGCACCATCTATGACAGACGCACAAATGTCTTCAAACGCCTGTCTCAATATTTTCAAACGTCTAGGTCTGACTCTCTCAACTACGAGAAGTCAACTTTACAGCCCTCCAAGGTTATAACATTCCTGGGGGCAACTCTAAATACGACCTCTTCCAAAGCATTCCCGTCACGGGAAGGGAAACACAAACTAATCACTCTGGCCACCTCAGTGTCTTCAAGGAACACCATCAAAGTCCGTACTTTCAAGTCCCTCCTAGGGATGATGTCCTCTTGCATACTACTCATTCCACACTGTCGGGTCAGAATGCGCCCCCTCCAGGAGGTCTTGACCAAGCAGTGGACTCAATGTACAGATTCTTTCGAGGATCACATCATCATTACTCGACAAATAACCAAGGCCTTACTCTGGTGGAGAACAGCCAAGAACCTATCGAAAGGTCTAACGTTCCTGATGCCTGCAACTCCACATGTCATAACTACAGATGCTTCTATAGAAGGATGGGGGGCAGTCCTTCAAGAATTACAAATCAGTGGCAAGTGGACAGAACAAGAAAGGAAACTACATATCAACCTCCTAGAACTGAGGGCAGTTCTCCTATCTCTCCAAGCCTTCCTGCTTCGCATCAAAAACTCAGCAGTGCTTGTAAGAACGGACAACACAACAACAATGCACTACTTGAACAAGCAGGGAGGGACACGTTCGCTAACACTATCTCGCGAATCGCAAACAATCTGGAACTGGCTAGTACACAACAACATCACACTAACAGCAGAGTATGTCCCAGGCAAGGACAACGTCATAGCGGACGCTCTAAGCAGACATAGGTCTCTGTCCCACGAATGGGAACTCAACCAAAACGTGCTGAACGTCATTTTCTCGGAATGGGGGAGACCGCAAATAGACCTCTTTGCCACCAGGGAGAACGCCAAATGCCACAACTTCGCAAGCTTGCAAAAATAACAAGTGATGGACTGAATGTGGATCAATGTCACACACTCCCCCAGTCAAAAGATCTGGGCCCAAATCCATCGGTTTTTTTGCACTCCACACCACCCTGGGTTAGACAATGGCGATATGCAAATCAGCTCTGACCCTGTTGCCCCATGGGAACAGTCCAGTCCGAACTACAAAAGCCATGTCCTTCCCAGAACGGAATCAAGCATCCGAGGACCGGACCGGTTTCGAGGTAACACCTCTCTTCGGCCCGGCTAGCTTGACTCCAAGTGGTGTGGAGTGCCTGGGACCCACGTCTGGGCATCCCCAGCGCACTTAGGGCGGCAATTGCAAAAACAACAAGTGATGGACTGAATGTGGATCAATGTCACACACTCCCCCAGTCAAAAGATCTGGGCCCAAATCCATCGTTTTTTTGCACTCCACACCACCCTGGGTTAGACAATGGCGATATGCAAATCAGCTCTGACCCTGTTGCCCCATGGGAACAGTCCAGTCCGAACTACAAAAGCCATGTCCTTCCCACTGTTGTGTTTGCAATTACCGCTCTAAGTGTACTGGGGATGCTCAGACGTGAGTCCCAGGCACTCCACACCACTGGAGTCAAGCTAGCCGGGCTGATGAGAGGTGTTACCTCGAAACCGGGCCGGTCCTCGGATGCTTGATTCCGTTCTGGGAAGGACATGGCTTTTGTAGTTCGGACTGGACTGTTCCCATGGGGCACAGGGTCAGCGCTGATTTGCATATCGCCATTGTCTAACCCAGGGTGGTGTGGAGTGGAAAAACGATGGATTTGGGCCCAGATCTTTGGACTGGGGTGAATGTGTGACATTGATCCACATTCTGTCCATCACTGTTGTGTTTGCAATTACCGCTCTAAGTGTACTGGGGATGCTCAGACGTGAGTCCCAGGCACTCCACACCACTGGAGTCAAGCTAGCCGGGCTGATGAGAGGTGTTACCTCGAAACCGGGCCGGTCCTCGGATGCTTGATTCCGTTCTGGGAAGGACATGGCTTTTGTAGTTCGGACTGGACTGTTCCCATGGGGCACAGGGTCAGCGCTGATTTGCATATCGCCATTGTCTAACCCAGGGTGGTGTGGAGTGGAAAAACGATGGATTTGGGCCCAGATCTTTGGACTGGGGTGAATGTGTGACATTGATCCACATTCTGTCCATCACTGTTGTGTTTGCAATTACCGCTCTAAGTGTACTGGGGATGCTCAGACGTGAGTCCCAGGCACTCCACACCACTGGAGTCAAGCTAGCTGGGCTGATGAGAGGTGTTACCTCGAAACCGGGCCGGTCCTCGGATGCTTGATTCCGTTCTGGGAAGGACATGGCTTTTGTAGTTCGGACTGGACTGTTCCCATGGGGCACAGGGTCAGCGCTGATTTGCATATCGCCATTGTCTAACCCAGGGTGGTGTGGAGTGGAAAAACGATGGTTTTGGGCCCAGATCTTTGGACTGGGGTGAATGTGTGACATTGATCCACATTCTGTCCATCACTGTTGTGTTTGCAATTACCGCTCTAAGTGTACTGGGGATGCTCAGACGTGAGTCCCAGGCACTCCACACCACTGGAGTCAAGCTAGCCGGGCTGATGAGAGGTGTTACCTCGAAACCGGGCCGGTCCTCGGATGCTTGATTCCGTTCTGGGAAGGACATGGCTTTTGTAGTTCGGACTGGACTGTTCCCATGGGGCACAGGGTCAGCGCTGATTTGCATATCGCCATTGTCTAACCCAGGGTGGTGTGGAGTGGGAAAACGATGGATTTGGGCCCAGATCTTTGGACTGGGGTGAATGTGTGACATTGATCCACATTCTGTCCATCACTGTTGTGTTTGCAACAACTTCGCAAGCTGGCATCCCCAACCGCTGTCACTAGGAAATGCATTTTCCATTGCATGGCGCAACGTGTTTGCGTACGCATTTCCGCCATTTCCCCTGATAACAAGAGTCATTCGGAAAATGAAAACGGACCACTGCACCTTGATCCTCATTGCCCCATACTGGCCGAGGCAGCATTGGTTCACGGACCTCCGTCGCCTCTCAGTCCAACCATCAATCCATCTGGGCCAACATCCCTCTCTACTCTCGATGTCCAAAGGCCAAGTACTCCACCTGAATCTGAAATCTCTCAGATTATCGGCATGGCTCCTGAGTACCGAGAATTCTACCAGCTAAACATCCCGCAGGAGTCCAAGGAAGTCCTAGCTAAGGCAAGAGCACTCAGCACAAACAAAACGTATTCCTTGAAATGGAAACGCTTTTGTGTTTGGTGTATGGCCAATCCCTTACGGATCACTCCGGAGCAGTTACTACCATATTTATTACATTGGCGCAATCGGGACTTGGCCATGCCTCTATCAGAGTTCATCTGGCAGCAATCTCCCGCTTTACAAAAACTTCAAAAGGACCCTCTCTATGGTCCCACAGATTAATAAAGCAATTCCTTAAAGGGCTCTATAGATCATTTCCACGGCCACGAAGAGTTCCACCAACATGGCACCTTAATGTGGTACTCGACCAATTGATGAAACACCCGTTTGAGCCCATCCATAGGGCTGATATCAAATACATTTCATGGAAAACAGCACTTCTTTTGGCTTTGACCTCAGCGAGACGGGTCAGTGAGTTACAAGCTCTTTCCATACAAGATCCTTTCATGCAGTTCAAAGAAGACAGAGTGATTTTAAGAACTAATCCTCGCTTCATTCCTAAAGTCCCCTCGGACTTCCATTTAAATGAACCACTCGTGCTCCGATCATTCTTCCCAAATCCCAGTACTGCAGCTGAAAGATCCCTTCACTCTTTGGACCTAAAAAGATGTCTTAAATTTTACCTACACAAAACAAAACATTTCAGAAAAACGAATCAGCTTTTCATCGCTTTCAGCAGACCAAGAAAAGGCATGCCACTTCCCAAACAAAGCATTTCACGATGGATATCATCTGCAATTGCCTTTTGCCATGACAAAGCCGGACGTCCATTACACTCCAAAGTCCGAGCTCATTCCACAAGAGCTGTGTCCACATCGGCGGCACTATTCGCTGGAGTGCCGATTCTGGACATTTGCAGGGCAGCGACCTGGAAATCGCCGCACACATTTACCAGGCACTACTGCCTGGATACGGAACTGATGCAGGATGCAGCTGTGGGCCAGGCTGTACTTCGCCATCTATTCCAGTAAGATGAGCCGTTCTCCTTCCCACCATCCTGTACTGGTATGCACATTTATTTACTTTATTCTTTGTACTTGTTGATGGTTACTAGTCGCATGATATGTATTATCTCAGACTGCTCATAATGTTCCATCACAAATGTGCATACTGTATTGCTTGCTACTCTGATTCAGGCATGTGAATCTATGAAAGACACCCATAATACTGGATAAGAAATACTTACCTGTAACTGCAGTTATCCAGTATTGGTGTCTTTCATAGATTCACATGCAACCCTCCCGCCTCCCCAGGAAGGTCTAATCTCTCCCTCTATAACATATATAACGTCTACCTAGCTTGGTGCGTACGAAAATCTGAGAGACTGAGGCTCCTGGCAGGAAGGTTCTAGAGGGAGGTGGTAGCTGATTGGCTACCTTCAGGATTTTGGTCCTTTTTACAAAAGAACATAGATAGGCTACTTTTCTCTATGTATGTCTATAGGACATTACTTTTCTATGTACCGGGGACTCCCATCTCGACGACGGGGAATGATTCAGGCATGTGAATCTATGAAAGACACCAATACTGGATAACTGGAGTTACAGGTAAGTAACGCATTTCGTCTCCCCCACCTGGGGGTGGGGTTGGCATAGGCTGGCACCCCCCCTTCCTGACGTAGTTTTTCCCGCCAGTCTTCCCGCCAGAGTGGGGGTCAGAACTGGTGGGGGCCAGTTGCTGGGTACAGCAAATGGTCTGCAGAAGCTCACAGAGGCGGCATGCCTTTGAAGCTTCCCCCTGCCCATCCTGGGGGAGGAGACGTAGCGCCTCGCCTAGGATTTGCATTGTTGCAGGCCCAGGAGAGCGGGGGGGCTCTCCATCCAGGGGTCCAGCAACATGTCTGCTGTGTGGCAGCCTCTCAGCCCAGACTTGGATTGTAGGTTAGGTTTTCAGGGGGCATCTCTAAGATGCCCTCTGGTGCATTTTACATTAAATCCCACGCTGGTACCTAACTTGTCAGTCTTCAGTGTTGCCATTATGGTGCTGTGGAGTTCGTAATGACAACCTCCCAGCACCATATACTCTCAATGCCATCACTGCACTTACAGTGCCCAGGAATGGCCCTGGGTACTGTAGGGGCACAGGGCTCACGCACCTGTGCCCACACCTCTGGCATAGGCACCCAGCTAGAGGGGTGACTGAAGTATGCCAGGGCAGTGGGTTTGTGGACATGGCACACAGGAATGTGTGCCATGTCGCCTCTTTGTTTAGTTCTGTACTTCGAGACTCAGTCTGCAAAGGCAGTGTGTGGGTGTCAGGGTACAGGGCCCCTGAGGGTGGCACAATAAGAGCTGCAGTCCTCAGGGGTCTTCTCTGGTCACCATGCCCGTGGTACCTAGGGTACCATTTACATGGGGCTGATAGGTGGCCAGAGATGCCAATTGGGTTTTAGTTTCAACACAGTTTTAGGGAAGGAACACAGGCCCTGGGTATCTGGTTGGCAGGAACCCAGGTCACACTCAGTCAAAGCACATCAGCAGTTCAGAAAAAAGTGGGGGCATACCAAGGCAAGAAATATGGCACTTTCTCACACCCTGTTGACCTGAATAACTACTGACCAATCACAAACATACCCACTCTTGCAAAACGTGGGGAGAAATGTGTTCATGAACAACTTCGCAAAGACATTGAGCAATTCCAGCTTCTCGACCTATTCCAATCGGGCTTCCGCATTGGCCACAGCACCGAAACGGCCATCACTCACACTGTGGACGATGCTCCCCCTTTACTTGACCAAAACGAAGCCTGCCTTTTAATTCTGCTCAACCTCTCATCAGCAGTTGACACTGTCAAACATGACAATCTGTTTTTCCTCTTGGAACGCAGGATGGTGCTCTCAGGCACGGTTCTTAAATGGTTTTCCTCTTTCCTCAACAACAGAACACAGAGTCAAATCCAAAAAGTCTCTCTCCAACCAGATTCCCTGCACATTTTGTGTTCCCCAAGGATCAACACTCTCCCCCACACTCTTCAATCTTTTCCTGGAACCACTGACTGTAATTCTTAAAGCCTCCAACATCCAATATCACTTGTATGCGGACGACATCCAACTCTACATGAAAATCTCCTTCCCCGATGACATCAAATCTCTCAACGGATACCTTCTCAAAACCCTCAACTGGCTAACCTCCAACCATCTCAAATTAAACGCCGTCAAGACGGAATTCCTCCTCATTGCACCCGCTATCCAAACCCTCACTGTGGTGAAATTTCTCTGTAACCTCACAGCCCTCAACTGCACACCTCACATCCTTGATTCCACTAAATCACTGGGAGTTGTGCTAGACAAAAACCCAAACATGCAAGACCACATCAGATCATCGACCAAAGGAGCGAACTTCCAACTTTGCATCCTAAGAAAACTCAAACCCTACCTTCCACAAGGTGACTTTAAATGGGTGGTGCAAGCACTTGTCATTTACAGACTAGAATAAGGCAGTGCAATTATTTGCGGTCTGCCGAAACTCAGTTTAGCACCTATCAGAGCATCTGTAGATGCTGCTACTAGACTCATCACAGGTTCTAAGAAGATCAACCACATTTTGCCGGACCTGAAATTGCTCAATTGGCTTCCCTTTGAAGCAAGGAAACAACTAAAGATCGCCTGTATGACCCATAAAGCACTACACTTCAACACTCCACTCTACCTGACATATAAGCTGGAACTCTTGGGTGGCTCCAGGTCCACAAGGGGATCTATGATGTTACAACGCGTTATTTTACAACGCAGACCGTTACATCGCAATTTTTACAACGCAGGATCCATTACAACGGATGGCATTACAACGCATGGCATTACATCGCAGATGCTATTACAACGCATGGCATTACATCGTAAGTATAGGTAAGTATACCTTTTTAAAAAAAATGTAATTATTTTAATTTATTTAAATTATTTTAATTAAAATAATAGTAATTATTTATTTAAATTAATTTTACTAAAAAATGTAATTAATTTTATTTAATTAATATAATTAAATTAATTTAAATATTTTTTTGATTGTAATTAAAATAAATTATTTAAAATAATGTATTTAATTTAATTATTTTATTAAAAAATGTAATAAATATAATATAATTAATTTTATTTAACTTAAAAACACCCCTGTACCCCAAAACCCAAACCCTGCCCTGAAACCTAAAAACACCCCTGTACCTCAAAACCCAAACCCTACCCTGAAACCTAAAAACACCCCTGTACCCCAAAACCCAAACCCTACCCTGAAACCTAAAAACACCCCTGTACCCCAAAACCCAAACCCTGCCCTGAAACCTAAAAACACCCCTGTACCCCAAAACCCAAACCCTACCCTGAAACCTAAAAACACCCCTGTACCCCAAAACCCAAACCCTGCCCTGAAACCTAAAAACACCCCTGTACCCCAAAACCCAAACCCTACCCTGAAACCTAAAAACACCCCTGTACCCCAAAACCCAAACCCTACCCTGAAACCTAAAAACACCCCTGTACCCCAAAACCCAAACCCTGCCCTGAAACCTAAAAACACCCCTGTACCCCAAAACCCAAACCCTACCCTGAAACCTAAAAACACCCCTGTACCCCAAAACCCAAACCCTGCCCTGAAACCTAAAAACACCCCTGTACCCCAAAACCCAAACCCTGCCCTGAAACCTAAAAACACCCCTGTACCTCAAAACCCAAACCCTACCCTGAAACCTAAAAACACCCCTGTACCCCAAAACCCAAACCCTGCCCTGAAACCTAAAAACACCCCTGTACCCCAAAACCCAAACCCTACCCTGAAACCTAAAAACACCCCTGTACCCCAAAACCCAAACCCTGCCCTGAAACCTAAAAACACCCCTGTACCCCAAAACCCAAACCCTGCCCTGAAACCTAAAAACACCCCTGTACCCCAAAACCCAAACCCTACCCTGTAACCTAAAAACACCCCTGTATAATATTTAAAAACATAAATAAATATTTTTATTTATTTTTATTTATAATTAATATTAATTAAATCATTTATATAATATTAAATAAATTTAAAATAAATTATATACTTACCAATACTTACGATGTAATGGTATGCGTT
The DNA here is from genome assembly GCF_964261635.1 of Lissotriton helveticus. NCBI lineage: Eukaryota > Metazoa > Chordata > Amphibia > Caudata > Salamandridae > Lissotriton > Lissotriton helveticus. The sequence goes on along the minus strand of NC_136070.1, from coordinate 959,557,246 downwards.
GTAATAGTATCTGCGATGTAATGCCATGCGTTGTAATGCCATCCGTTGTAATGGATCCTGCGTTGTAATAGCTGCGTTGTAACAGCATTACGACGTAAAAGTTGCGTTGTAAGTGATACACACCCCACAAGGAGCACCGGCACACTGTTGCTCAAGCCCAAGAAATGTAATAAGCTTAAAAGCTATAATCGTACATTCTCTGGCATCGCCCCGAGAATCTGGAACTCCCTTCCAGTGGACACAAAACTGATTCCCTCTACTCTTGCCTTCAAAAGGGAAGTCAAAACTCTACTAATGATCAATCTCTTCTAATGAACAATGCGTTGAACTTGATGCTGTGCTCCTATTGCCTCCAAGTGACTGTATTCTGTCTGGCTTGCTCTTGATGCATATTGCCCTACTTGTCGTTCTCACTCGACCTGCTTTCTATGCCCACCTCAATTTCATCTTGCCACTGTTGTATATTGGCCCACTGTTTCCATGATTTCTCTCCCCTAGCTGTTATCCTTTGTTACCTATACCGTTTGTAAAGCACTCTGATACCCACCTGGGTCATGTTCGCGCTGTACAAAAACTTTAAAAAGAAAGAAATAACAAATTACTTTTTTTGTAAAACGCGCAGCTACTCCTAGGAGTGTCTCGCCGCTGAGGATTACAGCGTGAAAATAAATCTCAACATAATTAATGGGAAGAGAACAGCCATATTTACACTTTCCTGCAAAATAGTGATTTGTGGCACAGGGTCGGAAGTTCAAAAGGCAGCTGATGCCAGGCTTTAGCTGCCAATAAAGAGAGAGAGACACGCCCTTCCACATTCGCTGGACTCACTGCATTACCACCAAGATATCCATGGACGATATAGCTGAAACCTTTGGGAGAGGAAGCTGGGTCCCAAAGAGGAGAGAGGCAGATGAACCAAGACCAAAGACTTAAAAAGGATCCTCTTCTTAATTGACAGCCAGTGAAGGGAGTTTAGATAGGTGGAAACCGAAGCATGGCAGGTAAGCTTCAAAATTAGAAGAGTGGAGGAGGCATTCTGGGCTACCTGAAGCTGTCTAATCAAGCCTTCAGACAGTCTGTGGTAAAGGGAATTAGCTTGGTCCATTCTGGAAGTTATCAGTACATGAATCACTCACTGTCTTCCTTGAATGGAGTGGAAACAAGACGAGAAATTTCTTAAAGGCACGAAGCAGCCCAAAACTGGAACCTACAACTGAAGAAACCTGCAGTTGGAAAAAAAGGTGGTTATCGTTCGTTCAGTAGTCTTTATTCGGTCATAACAATTACCATAAACGCACAAATTAAAAAATACATTGTACGTCATTTAGTACATTTTAATACTGTTAACAATCTCATCAAGGCTAAAAAAGAAATATTCTTATGATGCATACCTCCTCAGTTTTATTGCAGACAAGATCTAATTAAGGAAAAAGAAACAAATTGTGGTAGTATTTAAGCATGTTAATAAAAAATCAGCCCCTCTTGGTGTGATGTAAAGTGATTGTACTTAAAAAGTGGCAGTAAGAACCGGTTTGAGGCATGTGTGATGTAGATACACATGCTTTGCATACTCCAGCCATCTAGTTGCAAGTTGTTTTTCTTCAAAGATGTCTTTCCAGTCACGAGGTAAGGTGACACCTGCTTTCGGTGATAGTGCACATGGGTATCAACTCTATTGTTAGATTGTTTTTTCCGCCATCGGGTTTGAATGTGTATTACTGCGCTCCGGTTCGAAACCGTTCTTCGGGTTCTCCTTAGTGCGCAATTCACGCTACCCTCATCGGTATTGCTTTCTAATGCATTTCCCACTTCTCCGTGTATCGTTTTCGGTCAATGAATCCTTCATTTTCGATCGAAACCTTTGTGGGTGGTTTAAATTCTGTCCTCAGTGCCATGCTAAGTATCCTTGCACCGACTCAAATAAAGTGTGTAACTTGTGCTTGTCTCCGGAGCACAAGGAAGACGATTGCGGTGCTTGTAAATAGTTTCATTCCAAAAAGACTCTTCGCGATCGTCGTGTTTGACATCGTGAAATGCAGCATCAGAATATTCAACACACTCCGAATATCTTCGGTGAAGAATACGAGCATTAAGACGTCGAAGCATCAGCAGCAGAAGAGGAAGAAGAGGCCAATCCGGTTCCAGAGTTTGATTCAGAACTCGAGATAGACAAGGAGTCTGAAGAAGTGCCTCCGGGACAGGGTGCCATGAGTACCGATGACTTCTTGCCCCTTAAGCCATACCCAAAATTCCTAAGGCTTCGGCACCACCTGTGCCTTCTGGCCAAGGTCGGCACCGAGATGATGTTTCTGACGCCCCGCCTCTGGCTCAACTCCAAAACAGATAGTCAAGCCTGCCGGCTCGGGTCAGAGTCGACCAAAATCCTTTTCGGAGCCGAAACCCTCCACGCCGAAAGAAAAGCATGCTTCGGAGTCGAAACCTTCCGCTTCTAAAAGCAAGTCCATCTCGGCATCGAAATCTTCGGTGCCGAAATCAAAAGACAGCAGCTTTGAACCTTCTGACTCTCATTCAGACATTGTTCATCCCAAACTGGATCCCACACAAAAGAAGATTTATATCAAACCTTATACAGGGCATATTCATGCTAAATCTCCAGTTAAACGCATACTTCCTTCTGATGACTCTCACTATAAGATTCCTTTAAAGACGGAGGAGGATGTGGCTACCAGCCCTGTTCATCCTGCTCCACCATTCCCTCCACTTCCACCCTCTTATCCACATTTAGATCCTTTACACATTACACCTCGGGGATCTCCACTTTCACAGCCTGAAGAGTGAGATATTGATGAGGAACATATTCATTTACCTATAAAACCATGGAAAGATTACACCATTGACCCTCATTAGACAATGACCCATACCTTTACCCTGCAAAGCCTTCCCCACCTGATGATAATGTGGCTTATCAGGAACTCATTGCTAGGGCAGCAGAATACCATGGTGTAGCGTTACATAAAGAATCATTAGAAGAAGACCCTTTATTTGAGACACTTGTTTCCACACACAGATCAAGTCAGACCCTCCCTATGCTGAAGGGCATGATGAAGCATGCAGACGAAATGTTCAAAGACCCAGTGCAAGAACGCCTTACGACTCTTAGAGTCAATAAAAATGTAATCCTTCGCCATCTGATCCTATCTTTATTAAAGGTCAGCTGCCTCTTGACTCCCTTGTAGAATTCCACGCTCGCAAAAGAGCTAATTTGCAAACTTCTGGTGATGCTCCTCCCCCAGATAAAGAATCTCTAAGATCATAGATGCTTCAGGGAAACGTGTAGCTGCTCAAGCCTCTAATCACTGGCGCATCGCAAATACACAAGGCCTGATAGCTAGGTACGATAGAACACACTGGGATGAAATGGAGGAACTGTTCCAGTATCTCTCAGAAGAACACAAAAACAGAGCAAATGAGTTTGTTCTCTCTCAGTTTCTGGAGACAAATGATTTACTGGATGACGTTCAGTTCGGATTCCGTCCGGGACATGGGACGGAGACTGCCTTGTTGACGATCTTCGTTTGCGTGCAGACAAGGGTTAACATGCCATCTTGACACTGTTAGACATGTCTGCCGCATTCAACACAGTCAATCGTAAGGTACTCCTGGAACGTCTGGAAGGAGTGGGGGTAATTGGCCAGCCACAGAAATGGCTCCACTCCTATCTGATAGATGTCAGGCGGTGGCTCTTCCCCCTTTTCAGTCAAAGTTTACCAGGATCCACCATGGTGTGCCGCAGGGCTCTGCAATAAATCTCATCCTATTCAACGTCTACATGTGTCCCCTGGTAGATGTCATTAAATCCTATGTCTTAGGTCTGGTGAACTATGCGGATGACACCCAGCTGATTCTATCTCTGGAGGGAGAATAGTCATCCACACTGGAGAATTTCCATGTCTGTATGCAGAAGGTGGTTCACTGACTAAGAAACAACTCTCTGCAGTTTAATGCAGATAAAACTGAAATCCTTTGTATTAAGGGGGGAGAGTGCCCTACTCCCTACCAGCTGACTTCTGGCCTATTTCTGCTGATCCCCCATTGGTACCATCCAAGTCGGTTTGCAATCTGGGAGTTTGCTTTAATGGGAAGCTGACCTTGGAAACTCACGTTAATAAGACCGTGGGGAGCTGCTTCTCCCTTATTAGGATCCTTAGGAAAATCCTCCCTCTGCTCCCTGTACATACACACTCCTTGGTAGTAAGGAGTGTGATTTTGAGCAGGTTGGACTATTGTAAATCTCTGCTGCTAAAGTCTCCCAAGTATTTAATTGGGAGACTGCAGAGAATCCAGAATATGGCAGCTAATTTGGCTCTGATGCGTCCTCGCCAATTATCCTCCTCTCAGGCCCTTGTGGAGCTGCATTGGCTCCCTATTTTGCAGAGGATTCATTTCAAATCTCTCGGTGTGGTGTTCAAGGCACTGCACGGTCTAGGGCCTATACCATTGCAGAGTAAATTTAGCTGGTATGTCCCCACCCGATGCCTTCGGTCCTCCTCAGCCAATTGGGATGGAAGTACCTCTGGTTAGAAGAGTTAGGTTGGGGCGGCAGGTTTTCAGTGTTGCTGCTGCAAGACTCTGAAATATGCTGCCCACGGAGCTGCGGCAGTTGAAAGATCTTTTGCTTTTTTGAAAACAAATAAAAACCTGGCTCTTTCCCAGAGTTTATTTCCTCCTCGTCTCTGTCATAGGTGTCTTTTCCGTCTCTCTAGCGTCAGGATGCCCGATGGGTTGCAGTGCGCGTTATAAGTATACTTTACATTACATCACAGTTCAAGAGGGCAAACTTATTCCTAACTCTCCTATTAGATGTGCTTTAGATGCTACTGACACTGCTGCACTGGAAATAGATACCAGCATTCCCCTCAGAAGGCATGCACGGCTTAGGATTTCAGGTTTTAAACCGGAGGTTCAACAATCCATTTTAAACACCCCCTTTGACAAGCAACATCTGTTTGGTCCTGAAGTCGATCAGGCTTTAGAAAAAATAAAAAAGGACACCGAAGTGGCAAAGTCCTTCGGAGTACTTCAGTCCCCATCAAATAGAGGTTCCTTTTGTTGCTCCTTTTATAGAGGAGGATCCAAAAACACATCCTCAGACCCAAATGCTTCCTCTTATAAAGGCAATACCCAATTGTCTCCCTCTAGAGTTTCTTATAGAGGAGGATATAGAGGAAACAATTCCAAATGTAGGGGAAGGAGTGCCTCAACCCGTAACACACCTTCCCCTAACAAAAAGTGACTTCCCCACACTCCCCCCCCCCCCCCCCGATTACTTAACACCTGTCAGGGGAAGACTTCAACAGTTTCTCCCAATGTGGCAATCCATAACCGACAAATGGGTGATCGACATTATCCAACATGGTTATTGCCTGGAGCTTGCTGCCAATCCTCCAAGCATTCCACTGCGCACATACAAACTGTCAGCAGATCACTTACAGTTAAGCATTCAAGAGCTGCAATCCCTCTTACAAAAAGGTGCCATAGAACCAGTTCCTGTACAAGGTTCAGGGGGTTATTCTTTATATTTTCTGATTCCCAAAAAGGACTGCTCCCTGAAACCCATTTTGTATCTCAGAGTGTTAAACCAGTATATACTCTCAGAACATTTTCAATTGGTAACACTTCAGTAGGTGCTTCCACTTCTACAGCAAAACGATTTTATGTCCACACTGGACTTAAAAGATGCATACTTTCACATTCCAATACATCCTCATCGCAAATTCTTCAAATTTGTAATAGAAGGCAAACACTACCAATTCAAAGTACTCCCATTCGGAGTAACCACTGCCCCAAGAGTGTTCACCAAATGTCTAACAGTAGTGGCAGCTCATCTCAGAAGACAACAGATCCACATCTTCCCGTATTTAGACCACTGGCTCATCAAAGCCAGCACACACCAAAAATGTCTACGACACACTCAGATCACGGTAGACTTACTCCACCAATTGGGCTTCACTGTAAGCACAAAGTCTCACCTGCTGCCTTCACAGACACAATCTTATCTGGGAGCCACTCTTGACACTCAAAAAGCTCTGGCCTCTCCCAATGCAGCCAGAATTCGCAATATTTAAACTCTGTTACTTCAGTTATCCAGTATTAAGGGTGTCTTTCATAGATTCACATGCCTGAATCATTCCCCGTCGTCGAGACGGGAGCCTCCGGTACATAGAAAAGTAATGTCTTATAGACATACATAGAGAATAGTAGGCCTAAAGGCCTCACCTTAGTAACATATCCATGTCCTTTTGTAAAAAAGACCAAACGCTAGAGAAGAGCCAATCAGCTATCACCTCCCTCTAGAACCTTCCTGGCAGGAGCCTCAGTCCCTCAGATTTTCTACCGCACGTTGTGCTAAGGGAGTCTCCTCTGAGCTCTGCTCAGATTCTGTGTTTTTTCACTTCATTAAATGACTTTGTTGTCAAGGATTCTTTTCTACTATGGATTATCTTCAAATACATTCTTTAAAGAAGGTCTGGTAAGGAGAAGAAAAGATTTTTTAAGAGCCTGTGCAACTTGTTTCTAGAGGTTGCTCTGCTTTGATCCTCACACGGACCGCATTTACTTTCTATACCGCAGGCCAAAGACTGCAAGGTATGTCTCACTTTCTCAAGTAAGTTTTTGAGAGGTCGTGAAGGGCGATTTTTAATATGGTGTCAAACACTAAGACCAGAAAGGAGGTTTTTTATTTTCTCCAGTGTCCGTGATGAGGCGTTATCCTCAATGTCTAGGAGACCTCAAAAGAGAAGAGAATCTCCTCAGACTCATTCCTCAGGGGAAAATCCTGAGAAGGCCCTCAAAAAGATCACCCATGGGTCTTCTGGGCGCAGTTCTTAAAAATCTCCTCACTCTGTGGTAAAGGAGAGTAAAGGACTTGCTTTTGGGAGAAAAATCATGTAAAAAAGACGACTTCTGAGCCGTCAAAATCACCTCCTCTGGTCATAAGACCCTTCAGGAAGGCGTCTTCTATACCTCCTGAGGTAAAGACTAAGAAGCCAACATCGTCAACAGGATCGTCGACGAAAAAATCATCATCATTGCCTATTACAGCCTCTTCGTCTACGATGGCCTCGTCTACGATGGCCTCGTCTACGATGGCCTCGTCTACGATGGCCTCGTCTACGATGGCCTCGTCTACGATGGCCTCGTCTACGATGGCCTCGTCTACGATGGCTCGTCTACGATGGCCTCGTCTACGACGGCTCATCTACGATGGCTCGTCTACGACGGCTCGTCTACGATGGCTCGTCTACGATGGCTCGTCGACGACGGCCTCATCTACGACGGCCTCATCTACGATGGACTCTTCTACGCCTCATCTACGATGCACTCGTTTACGATGGCCTCGTCTACAATGGCCTCGTCGACGATGGCTCATCTACAATGGCTCATCTACAATGGCTTGTCTACGGCGGCTCGTCTACGGCGGCTCGTCTACGACGGCTCGTCTACGACGGCTCGTCGACGACGGCTCGTCTACGACGGCTCATCTACAATGGCACAACTATGACGGCCTGTTTACGGCGTCGACGATGACCTCGTCTACGATGGCCTCGTCTATGATGGCCTCATCTACGATGGCTTGTCTATGAAGGCCTCATCTACGATGGCTCGTCTACGACTGCCTCGTCTATGACTGCCTCGTCTATGACTGCCTCGTCTATGACTGCCTCGTCTATGACTGCTCGTCTACGACGGCCTGTCTATGGCGTCGACGATGGCCTCGTCTATGACGCTCGTCTACGACGGCCTGTCTATGGCTACGATGGCCTCGTCTACGACGGCTTGTCTTCGATGGCTCATCTACGACGGCATCGTCATCGACGGCCTTGTCTAGGACTGCTCGTCTACGACGGCCTGTCTACGGCGTCGACGATGGCCTCGTCTACCATGGCCTCGTCTACCATGGCCTCGTCTACCATGGCCTCGTCTACCATGGCCTCGTCTACCATGGCCTCGTCTACCATGGCCTCATCTACGATTGCTCCTCGGCGATGGCTCGTCGTCGACGGCCTCGTCTACAACGGATCGTCTATGGCGTCGCCTACGGCGGCCTCGTCTATGACTGCTCGTCTACGACGGCATAGTCTATGACGCCGATCTCGTCGACGGACTCGTCGACGAGGGAAATTCTGACAATTCTGGAATCTTATAATGTGGTAGAGAGGGCTGCTCAACCTTTTCAGATCTAAATGGTCTCTCAAGAACAGGTCTGCTTCTTGTATGACTTCTCTGAACCTCTCAAGAAGGCAGTAAGGTCAATACCGATTATCGATTACTTATAGTCAGAGGGGTAAGGGTCATGCAGAACCCCTCCTCTGTATCACCAGTGTTCCCTCAGTTGGATAAGAAGTATAGGGCGCCAGATACAGCACCAGCGTGTTTAACAGGACATACTAATCCGGACTCCGTGGTGACACAGGCGGCCCAGAAGACCTCCAGGAATCCTTCGGCCCCTTTGTCGCCTCCTCCTGATAAGGAGGTAAGAAGAGTGGACAACATTGGGAACAGGTTTTCCTCAATATCGGCAATGACGGTAAAGGCCGCGAACGCCCTAGCACTCTTGGGACGTTATAATAAGCAATTGTGGGCACACATAGCCCCATAGCTGTCTGAATTGCCAGGTTCATCCACAGAGGAAGTAAAGAGGATTCTGCTAGATGGTGAGGCATCGGCGTCAGAAACTATAGACTGCGCGATGGATATCGCTATGACAGGGTTCTGCCAGTTGGCTGGAGCAGCAGTCTTGCGGCTCCAAGGATGGCTAAAGGCAACCTCTTTCCGTCCTGAGGTGCAAACAAAGATTTTGGACATGCCATATGTTCACCAGTTACTATTTGGAACAAAAAATTGACGAAGCAGACCCTGTAAGAGCTTTGGGCACTCTTCAGTATAAGGATCAGTCCTTTAGTAGAATAGAGGAAGATGACAGTCTTCCTACAGAGGAAATTATTAATACAAGTCTTCCTGCCGTTCGGGCCAAAGTAGACCGCAATACCAACGGCGCCAACAACAGCAAAACAAGCAATCCTCTTTTGGGAGGTCGTCCTTTCAAGGTAAAGGACAGCGGACATAACAAAAATCTACGGCTGCTTCTATGAGAAATCTCGATTATGCTGCAGAAAGGAGCAATAGAGAGAGTACCTCCATCTCAGAAGGGAAAAGGGTTTTATTCCTGCTTCTTTTGATCCAGAAAAAAGACAAGAAGTGGAAACCAATCTTGGACCTTAGGGCCCTCAACAAATTCCTAAGAAGCAGTTGTTTCGCTTGGTAAAGATCCAGGAGGTCTTGCGACTACTGTAACATCAGGATTTTAGGGCGTCCCTAGACATACAGGACGCTTACTTCCATATCCCAATTCACAGGAATCACAAAAAGGTACTTGCGATTTGCAGTAGCGGACAGACACTTGCAGTTTCGCGTTCTACCCTTCGGGCTCAAGTCTGCACCGCGCATATTCACGAAATGTCGTACCCCGGTGGCGGCATATCTCAGACAGTGCCCTCACCAAGTCTTTCCGTATCTGAATGACTGGCAGGTCAGGGCTCCATCCTTAGAAGACACGTCCAGGCCTTCCAACGCCTGTTTAAAGCTTTTCGATTGCTTGGGTCTCACCCTCAATCAGGAAAAATCGGTCCTACAACCTTCTCAGTGCATCAGTTTCCTAGGTGCAACCCTGGACACATGGTCAGCAAAAGCTTTCCCATCCAGAGAGAGGATGAACGATCCCCTTGCACTAGCTGCTATAGTAGCCTCGAAGAAAGTCTTGACAGTCCGTCTCTTCAAATCCCTCCTGGGGATGATGTCAGCGTGTTTCCTCCTGATTCCTCACTGTCGACTACGATTGAGGAATCTACAGGAGGTGCTCTCGAAGAAGTGGGTCCAATGCACAGGGTCATTCGACGACCACATAAAAGTGAACCCTCAAATGGTCGGAGACCTGCAATGTTGGATGTCATCTCAAAACCTGTCTCAAGGCTTGTCATTCCTGCTTCCAGCTGCTCCTCATGTTGTCACAACAGGCGCCTCCTTGGAAGGCTGGGGAGTTTTTCTGCAAGAGCTACAGATAAGCGGGTAGTGGTCTCCTATGGAGAAGAAAATACATATCAATCTGCTTGAACTGCGGGCGGTCTTCCTGGCCCTTCAAGCTTCCTGCCAAGAATAAAACATTCCCTGGTGCTCATCCTGCCAGACAACACCACGACTAAGCACTACCTCAACAAAGAGGGAGAGACACGCTCTCTGACACACTCTCGCGAGTTGCAAAAAATAATCTGGAATTGGCTCACACTCCACAATATAACCCTAAGAGCGGAATATGTCCCAGGCATGGACAATGTGCTCACCGACGTGTTGAGCAGGCAGAAAACATCGTCACACGAGTTCGAATTAGATCAACAAATTATCGACCAGATCTTCTCCAGATGGGGCACGCCGCAAATCGATCTATTTTTGACGACAATGAACGCCAAATGCCCACACTTCGCAAGTTGGCATCCCCAGTCAGAGTCTCTAGGTAATGCATCTTCCATCGCATGGCGCAACGTCGTTGCGTACGCCTTTCCGCCATTCCCCATGCTTCCCAGAGTCCTCAGGAAAATTTAGGTGGAGCCTTGTACTCTAATTTTAATAGCCCCAACTTGGCCGAGGCGACATTGGTTCACGCAGCTCCACCGTCTATCCCTGGAGCCGCCGGTCCACCTGCGGCAGTATCTATCTCTGCTTACAATGAACAACAATAAAGTGCAACATCTGGATCTGAAGTCTCTCAGGTTAGTCGCCTGGCTCCTGAGTTCGGAGAGTTCCACAATCTGAATACTCCACAAGACTGCAGACATTCTTGCCAGAGCAAGGGCGGATAGCACGACCAAGACGTATTGCCTGAAATGGAAGCGCTTTTGTGTTTGGTGTGCAGATCACGGAATTCGGCCTTTCTCCACATCACCGGAGCAAATATTACCTTATCTATTACATCTGGCAGTGTCGGGCCTAGCCCACTCCTCCATTAAAGTACACTTAGCAGCAATATCTCGTTATAAAGAACTTCAACGAGTCCATCGCTCTGGTCAAGCGGGTTGATTAAGCAATTTCTAAAACGATTATAAAGATCTTTCCCGCCAGTAAGGATGTTGCCACCTACCTGGCATCTCAATGTGGTTCTTAATCAGCTCATGAAACATCCGTTCAAACCAGTACACAGAGCTGGCCTAAAGTATGCCTTGTGGAAATCAGCACTCCTCCTGACGCTCACATCTGCAAGGGGGGTCAGTGAGCTACAGGTGTTTTCAATCCAGCATCTTTTTCTACTATTTAATAACGACAGAGTAATCCTGAGAACCAATCCTAGGTTTATCTCAAAAGTCCCGTCGGACTTCCACCTAAATGAACCTGTGGTTCTGCGTTCCTTCTTTCCAAACCCAAGCACGGCAGCTGAGAGATCGCTGCTTTCTTTGGATCTCAAGCGATGCTTGAAGTTTACACTGACAAAACGAAAACATTCAGGAAATCTAGCCAGCTATTCGTAGCTTACAGCAGACCTAGGAAAGGTCTACCGCTTGCCAAGCAGAACATCTCCAGATGGATTTCTGCAGCCATTGCTTTCTGTCATGTCCAAGCCGGACAGCCATTGCATTCCAAAGTGAGAGCGCACTCCACGAGAGCTATGTCCACTTCTATAGCTCTCTTTGCAGGGGTGCCAGTCATTGACATTTGCAGGGCGGCAACATGGAAGTCGCCGCATACCTTCACTAGGCACTACTGCCTGGATACGGAGCTGATGAATGATGCAGCAGTGAGACAATCAGACAACATCATGGAACAGCTATTAGGACTTGGTTCCGCAAGCTGCAAACGGGCTCAGCTCATGCCAGAGCACCATCTCACATAATTCCAAGCACTCTGCCTTCAGGATTGATTAGGACTGCCATAGGAGTGACTGATAGGAATACATGTGTCCATTTTAGGGTTAGATATAGGTATACTATATCTACAGCAAAGGGTGTTTACACCACCTTGCCCCAGCTTTCATGCAGCCAGTTGTGTCAGATTTAGGTGGCCAGCCAGGGGTGGCATAATACATGCTTCAGCCCCTGGTAGGCCCTGGGTACACCTATGCCCTGGATACCTACGGTATACTGTACAGGGACTGATAAGGTGACTCAGTATCTAATTAGATATGTACCTAGGGTACATGGAATCCATTTTAACAGAGAGAGCAGGAAGCCTGGGGTCCTGAATAGCAGGATCCCAGGCCAACTAAGTCAAAAACCAGCAAAACACCAGGCAAAAAGTTGGGGGTAACCATAGTCCGATATCCACCTTCCTACACCTAAACTTCGCCTCAATGTTTCCACACCCTCTCTCCAAATGCAATGCCCTATTGATGGATTGGTCAGGTATATTTGCCTACGCTTTTCCGCCTTCCCACTCATTTCGTTTCTGGTTCAGAAGCTCAGGCAAACGTCACTCACACTGATTCTAATAGCCCCCACGCGGGTTTTGCAACCTGATATTTTAAGGGGCTCTCATAATGAAGAAATAGGAGGCAAAGTGAAATTAACCCATTGACTAGCATCATATAATTTTGTCAAGAGTGGAAACCAGGACTGATACCAGGTTTTCTGGTTTTACATTTCAGCCATTGGATGAGTATCTCTTTCCCTCTCATGTTATTAGAAGTTAATGCTTTGACTTTAATTTTTGGTGCATGAGAATAGAGCGCTGGTGGCAGACAGAAGTCACTGGAAGGCTCGGTTTGTTGTCCACACCATGCATCTGCTTCGCGTCCCCCTATGCCCACCTGTCATCCGCCCGACCCTCGCATTGCTGGCATCGGTGCGGCCCTCTGGTATGCTATAGACAGCACTTTGTGGCCCCTAGGGAAATATTTGTGAGTATTCATGTCATAGAGTTTGGCTATTTAAATCTGCCACCAGACTGTATGCATATTTTAAAAGAAGCAAGAAAGCCTACCACCAGAGCTTGTTATGCAGCAACATGGAAACGATTTGTTATTTGTTGTTATAACAACTAAACTAATCCTTTAGATGCTTCTGTTCAAACCATTATTTGTTACCTACTGCATCCACAGTGAACTGGTCTAGCTTATACATCTATTAGGTTGCACCTTGCAGCAATCGCTGCATATTTGCAAAACAGACAACATTTATCCTTGTTTAAAATTCCTGTGATTAAAGCCTTTAATGGAAGGCTTAAAAGAGTAATGCCACCCAGAATACCTCCAGCACCGGTGTGGAATCTCAACATTGTACTTGCAAGACTCATGGGTCCACCCTTTACACAAGTGTCCTTTGCAGTTCCTTTCATGGGAGGTTGCCTTCCTCATTGTAATCACTTCATTAAGGAGAGTTGGTGAGCTACATTAACCTTGGAAGAACCCTTCTTTCAGCTTCACAAAGATAGGGTAGTTCTTCGCACCAATCCTAAATTTCTCCCTAAAGTCGTTTCTGCTTTCCACATTAACCAATCAGTTGACTTACCTGTGTTCTTCTCTCGGATTCAGTAGCAGAAAGAGCTCTTCACACACTTCATGTCAGAAGAGCGTTATTGTAACTTTCATAATTAACAGATATCAGACCTATGGCACCTGAAATACCTTTTCCTAGTGAAGCAGTCAGTCCAATAACTGTCATCATCCGCTTGTCACCATAACTAACTGAGGCCAACTGTTTTGAGATTAAACGTTCCCACGAGGGAACCATGAGGTATAACATTTCAGAAATATACAATATATCATACGAGTAACTAATTCGGAAACCCTTGCCTTCTTCTGTAATCTGTAAGATTCTGTGTAACAAAATACCTCTTTGTAGGCTTTAATTAGCAACAATCCATCCTTAAATGCCTATTGACTTTAACATATGCTTTTCACAGTTGGTATATCAGACCTACTGCCTCTGTCGTAACTTTTTTACAATAAACAATTAGGCCTATAACCTTTATCATTGTCTTGTCACCGTAACCATCTCAAACATACAGTGTGTTAGTCATAAGCCTTCCCACAAGGTAACCATTAGGTATACCATAATAATATTACAAATGTTTACAAAAATACAGTTCACCATCTCAGTAACCCTTGCCTACTACAATAATTGGTGAGTGTCCATGTATCAAAATACCTGCTTACAGGCTTTAGCACTGTGTAATTACAATGCATCCTTAAAAGCCTGGTGCGTTTAACATGTGCTTTTCAGAAGTAGTAAACTAGGCCTACTGCTTTGTAATAATGTTTCATAATAAACAATTCAAACCTATGGAACTGGGCATAACTTTTCCAATGAACCAATGAAGACATGTGGCATTTACTACTGGCTTACAAATATGTAGGAAAAACCAGTTTGCAAAGCAGTATACATTCCCTCTCAGTAAGGCCTAACGTGAATCACCACAGCAAAAACGTCCAGGGTTTGTCAAAGAGTAGATGACCAACCCTAAACAATCCTTGATTTCTACGGTAATCTGTGAGGTTATATGTAATAAAATACCTTTTGATAGCTTGTAACACAGTGTGATCACAGACCACTGTTAAAGGTCTACCAGCTCTAAAAAGTACTTTTCACAAACTTTTCTAGTGCACTACTCCGGTGTATAGCTAGTCACCATTACCAACTTGGGCCTACTGGTTTGCACGTAAGCTTTCCCACAAGGCATCATGCACACAGTTAAAATTACAAAGTTATATAAAATTACAGTTGGCAAAACAAAATACAATTTCTTCTAACAAGGATCCTCACGGAGCAAATCTTTGTCCTTGGTTTGCTGTAGGGAGTAACTAACACCAAAACACTTGCCTTTAACTTGTCTTTGTGAGATTCCGCATATAATCCTTCTCTTCAGGCTTTTATACAGAGTATTAGAAATCCACTTTCAAGTGGATTGACGTTAAAATAGGCATATGTTTTTCACAATAAATAAGTCCCTCTGCCTTGAGCATTACATTTCATAATAAATGGATTAGATCTATAGATTTGATCATTGGCTTGCCACCATAACCAACCCAGTCCTGTTGTATTGAGTGTACCCTTTGCCACAAGCTAAAAATTGCAACGCAATCACTCTTTTCAGTGGAAGCAGACAACATTGGCCTAATAAAATTCTGTACTCTGGGTCCTAATATTTGGGTGTAGCCTAAGCCCCTTTCTCAGTAGTACTCTGAAAGGCTTTTTTGTTGTTGATTACATAAGGTCTTTGATAACTGCACCGTCAAGCCAGACTAAAAAGGGAAGGCTCTTACTCCCTTTTGCCCTCACACTGATGTGGTCAGATCGCAGTTACTATATATGACAGCTCTAACTCAACCGTTTGGGACAGTGTCGAAGAAGTAGTGAAAGCGAATTCCCCTTTTATTGCTGTGCTTCATGAAGAAAGACTTCATAATACCGTCCCAAGAGCGTGTTTTGCATGACTTCCGACCCTCTTGTAGGTGTCTGTTACAAAGCGCCTGAGAGCATCCATTGAAAGCCAGGCGTCTTTCCCTCCCCCTGCGAAGCCTATGAGCTTGGTTACAAGTTTAGGTGCTATTTATCGTACCATATAAATAATGATACCACGAGGTGCTTTATCGGGCGCGATAAATAACTCCTATTATAACATGTAGATTTTGGTGTTTAGCACACCATAATCTGTGTGATACTATAAACACCATATTCTTTTCACCATTAAATTTCAGCAGGTTTGACCTGATGAACTTTAATGAAGCTTAAAGTATTTAATACACCAGATGAATTTCGTATGCGTTAAAAACCTACCAACTTGTAATTCCGACTCATGCGTAAACAGGGTTCTCACACGAGTCGGAATACACCAGCCAATTTGTTATCAGGCCCTGTCTGATTTAGCAATTGGCAGTTGCAGCGCCTTGTATATGCACAGAAAAAGTTGTGATAATTATGGCAGACTCAAACAAAAGTTAAAAATGTAGTCCGTTTGCATAAGTGTGTCCTAAGTAGCATATTATGTCTGATTGTACCAAGCTCTCTTTATAGCAAATAGGAATTCAACCATCTCCTTTACCTTTTGCCTAGGTTAACGTTAGTATATAATATCATTAACTATCAAGAGCATAAGGAGTTTTACAGCTCCTCTCGATCTCTTATTGTCAAAAGCACTAAGATTGGAGGATAATCAGAGACAACTAATAAACCAAAAAATATATAATGTATAAACCGGGAAAAGCGAAGAAAGACATGCACTACCTCTTTTAATGAGTTTGTGTTCAATGAAAGGTCCCCCAACTGATTAAATGTCTCAAATGATTTTAGCTAATGTTCAATCTGAAACAGCAACCCCATTTTGTATGCAAATCTTATGAGAGATTTTTGCTTATGAGCAATCAATCTGCAGTGTTACAAATTTAAATGAAATGCAATCCTACCTGCAGCTAACCCATAAACGCCATCAAACAAAGTAGGGATTGTTCCTAGATTCCCTCCATCTGAGGCTAAGCTAATGGCTATCACCCCGGTTCCATTTGTTTCACATATTCACAGACTTTGTTAATATTTATTACCTTAACTTGAACATTTCTTGCTCCTCATTGCCACCTGGACATCCACCTCTAACACAGTATATAGTTCTTCCTTTCTGGCCCTGTACTGCTAGCCCACAAAGATCTATCCTGGCCTTCACTCTGTTTTTCTGTGTATTTTTAACTATGTCGATACACAAGCGTAGCCCACCACTGATATACTAGTGATACATTGGTGTACTTGATGGTATGTTCTGAGTTCTATATCTTTTCATTGTCTCTGGCAGTAGAAAAATATATACCAGGATGGCACAGCACTAGCTCTGATTTAACCCCCAAAAAATTAATATCTGATTATCTCCTCTGCAACCTTTGACCTACCTGTTCGATCCTAGCTAACTTCTCTCACAGCACTTACCATTACACCCTGCATCTGTGATGGCATCTTATTCTTGGGCTCTGTTCTTGAGGAGACATGACATTTAATTATATGTGAAGGACTGCAAAAACTGTTGAATGCTAGGTCAGCTTCATGAAAGTCATCCAAAGCTTTTTCCCAAGGCTATTTCATGTCAGTGGTCCAAGCTCTGAACTTAATCTTACTGGATTGTGTCAATGTCGCTCATTACTTTGATCCGGTCCAGAAAATGTATTCTGTTGCCTCTTTTGTTCACCCTCAATATTTTCTTGAAAATCATGTGATTTGTAAACTGCCAGAGAACAAGTTACAATTCTTTGGACAAGGGGAATTATCTTTGCCAAAAGTGAAAATGGACATATATGAACATTTTGGCCATTTCCCTACTCTGATTTAAACTCACCATACTGTATTTTCCCCTAAAGCAGGATCTTTAAATCAGTATTTTGCAGTAATACCTGGAAGCTATTCCATTCGGTGAGGAGTAAAACATAAACTTCCAAAAATCTAAATTATAAAAACAACCAATACCAGTTTTCAAATTCATGGTGCATCTGATTCATAGCATATTTTACACAAAACTAATGCACAACACTAAAAGTATCTAAATTGATATACAGCACTATTACATAAAATGTGTAGAATTATATTTCCGTAACTCTGAAAAAATACTTTCTTAGACATGTTTGGTTTTTCTTCCAAAAATGTGCAATTAAGTAGGCAGCCAACATGTATTTCGCTGTTCTTGCTGTACGGCTTCTTCCAAGCTGCACATACACAGCAAGTGAACATATAATAGATAACAAACAAGTGAAACAAAAAAACAAGAAATGTTACAAGACAATCAAACTCTTCAACAATTATCAATATTTAAGTACTCACAAGATAAATTGTTATACTAGTAAACGTTTTATTTAACTGACTAAGAAACATTCTTAGGATTTTACTATATACAGAGACAAAATAATTTTCTAGCAACCCGCGTTTGGACAGAAAAGCAGTTATGTTTATTAAACCTTTTCTCTTTTGGACCTCAATTTGCTGAATAAACTTCAACTGGAGCCAACATCTATAATTATTTTCTTCTGACCCAACCTAATTGATTCCTGTACAATCATTTCCTGTTATTCAGTACTAAATGACTACTTACTATTTGTTTATATTTCATATTCCTCTTAGTTGTGTCACGGCCGAGAATCACTAATATTTAAAAAAAAAAAAAAAGATTTCTTCTCATCCTAAATTGTGTGAGGATGTTAAATTATCGACCTACGACTCGTCAATAGTATTTCCTTTGGCACAACCCAACTAAATTCACCTCTTTAGAAAAATATAAATTCACATGACTGCCACTTATCTAAACACATCTGATCAAGAAAGGATAAACATTTTTATCGTTCCATTCATATGTTCAATATGATTTCAGTTGATTATCAAAATGGCCTAATTGAGAGTCAATGTTTTTTTAATTTTAAAAGAAAGTTATTTTATACCAATAATTATTATCCTTTAAAAACACCTTAGTTTGTTTATGCTGTGGGTAATACCATTGATCTGGCTTAGGCCGATAATTTGTCATCACACCATTTAGGGTGATATTGAATATATACTTTTTTATACATATGAGTTATTCCCTGTTCTACAACTAGGAGAAATATGAAATAGAAACGACTAGTTAGTATTGAAAAGTACTGGATGCACTGATTAGAGCTGGATGCACTTGTATGCGAATCAGTTGAGTGGGTTAGAAGAAAATAATGATAGGAAATGTCTCTGTTTGAAGTTTAGTCTGAGGAATAGAGGTCTGAAAGAGGAAAGGTTTAATAAACAGAATAATTATTTTTGTCCAAGTGTGGTTTGCTTGAAAATAATTTCTATTGTCTTTGTACGTCTTTGTACGTTTTAGTGGACATATGATAAAATCCCCAAAAAGTTTATAATTGGTAAAATAAAAGGTTTACTAGTATAACCATTTAACTTGTCATCACTTAAAGATTGATAATGATTGTTGAAGCATTTAAATGTCTTATAACATTTCTTTTTTTAAACGTTTTTCTCTTTTAGTATTTGTGTCACTTTTTTGTTATCATATTACATGTTCTCTTGTTGTGTATGCACAGACCCGTGGAATTGATACAGGAAGAACCGCAAAACTCATGTTGGCTGTTTTATTTCATAGCAAATTTTAGGATGGAAGATCAAACATGTTTAACCCCTTCGCTGCGGCGGCAATTCCGCCGCAGCGCTAGAGGGAGGGGGGCCACGCGGCGCTCACATGCTCGTGACGGAACCACTCCATCACAAGCCTTGGGTGGGCTGTGCTTGTGACGGAGCGGTTCCGTCACGGCCCCGCCCGCTCAATAGAACGCACCGCGCAGGCGCGCCGAGCGGGCCATGGCGGAACCGCTCCGTCACCAGCACAGCCCACCCGAGGCTCGTGACGGAGCGGTTCCGTCACGAGCATGGGAGGGGTTAAGAAATGATACTTTCTGAGTTAGGGAAATACGTTAAATACATTTTATGTAATGGTTCTGTATAGCAATGTGGAAATTAGGGTTGTGTATTTTTTATGTAAGATATGCTATGAATTGGATGCACTATGTACTAGAAAAAGGGTATCTGTTGAAATCAATAAACTGGTGTGCATTTTTATAATCCTAATTTTTAGAAGTTTATGCCTTAACTCCTCACCAAATGGAATACCTTTTGGATATTGTAGTGGAAATATCTCATGGTAAAAATGTGCCTGGGGAAACAGCCAAGAGATTCCGGAAACATATTGCTGTGATGTATCTTTACGGGGAGCGGGGTCCTATGAGAGCAAGTGTAAAACGTTCTGCTACATGCCAGAGTGTGATGCCATTGCATTAGTGCATATGTATGGAACAGACTTGGTTTTGCCACAACAATCCGTAGGCATTATGGTGGTTTTCAATCAACCCTCTTGTTCTCTTGGGGTTTCTTTACCTCAGCCAGATAATCCTGCCTTTCAGGTATCGGAGACATCTTGCATGTGATGACATGATTCCATTTCTTTTTCTTGGGATCTTCATTAGAGCTGTTGAAAATGCCATTTGTCTGTGAGTGCAATGCCATTTGTCTGTGTGTGCATCCTTGACGCATGTATTTCAAAGAGAAAGCAAAAAATATACAGTATAAATATACCCATCTGCAACAATGTCTTATTCCTATTAATATCTCAAAATAGAATTAAGAAGTACAAGACATTAACCTTTAAAAACACTTTCTGTTCTCTCCTATAAAAAGGCACAAATGCTGTCTCATTAAACATGCGTTTTAGACTAACTGTAGGGCAGCAGCCTTGAGCAAGTCTCACATACAACTTAACACATTGTTCGAGGCATATGAGCTGCAGATTGTACACTTAGCAATAGATCGCCACCTGGTGTTGGGCTCGGATGATTGCAGGTTGTTGTCTTCTTGGAAGAAGTCTTTGTAGTCACGAGATAGGTGACTCCTCCCTTGGACAATACTGCGCATGGTGATCGACTCCATCCTCAGATTGTTTTTTCTGCCACTGGGTTCGGATGAAAGTTTTCCGCTCCGGCTAGAAAACACTTTTTCGGCATTTTCGAAGCGTGAAACTTTAGACAAGCACTTTCGACATCGAATAGACTTTTCGACATCACCAGCTACATCCCGGTGCGACGACGCAGGCCGTTGGGCCTATCGGCGCTGTACGGCCAACGCCTCATGGATAGAACTCCATTCAACAGATGCTCGGTATGTCGAGCAAAATTCCCTCATAGCGACCATCACAAGGTTTGCAACCTCTGTCTCTCGCCAGAACACGACGAGTTGACCTGCACAGCCTGTGCCTCCTTCCGATCGAAGAAGACCATTCGGGATCGGAGGGCCCGTCGACATGAGATGAGGAGATCAGCGCCAGCACCGGAGGCCATCTTTGAGGAGGAGATCGTCGGAGGACGAGAACCCATTCGAAGATATCTCCGAGGACGAGGCTCCACTCGTCGCTGAGGAAGATTCGCCTGATCTCCAGATCATATCGGGAGCAGAGGACTCGGATGATTCGATTCCATCTCGACAACCGTGAGTACCTCTGCCCCTGCACAACAGACACTGCCCAAACCAAAGGCAACGGTCAGCACTCCGCCCATGGGGCCCAGTCGAGACCGAAATTTACCCTCCGACGCCCCACCTTCGGGCTCGGCTCCGATGAAAAAGACTACACCTTCCGGTGCCTCGGCACCGAAAAAACCACATGTGCCAATTCCACCTCCTCCATTGGCACCGAGACATCCTTCGACACCGAAGGACTCTTCGACACCGAAGCCAAAACGCCCTTCGGTGCCCAAACACCCTTCGGCACCCCAACCAAAAGACACATCGGTGCCGAAGTCAGGAACCGTACCAGACCCGAAAGCTTCGACTCCGAAACCATCCGTTTCCAAAAATAAAGAAGGGAAGCTAGATTCCGTCGCTGCAGTCCCAACAAAACCTGTCTCCACGCCAAAATCTTCAATAGCGGTACCAAAGACTCCAAGGCCTGATACAGACAAGCCTAAACCACCTTCGGCACCGAAAAAATTGCCACAGGACTCAATGACTCCTCCTAAGGCAAAGAACACTAAGCAACCCCTATCGGCACCGAAGAAGATTATAGAAGAGGAAGATCGGTTTAGACCAGATCCTAGATAGAAAAAAGTCCATATTAATCCAAAAACTGGACATGTGGAAGCAATTCCTTATAAAACAAGCATTTACAATGCAATAGGTCTCGCAGCATTAAAGTTTGAGTAATTGGCATTGTGTATGACAATGCGTTGCATACATTTTTTGAAAACGCTGAATTGGTCTATAAAGATGATTTGTAAACTGTAAGATGTTGCTCAATAATAAGGAGAGTTGGGAATAATTATGCTATGCTATGACTTGCTATCCTGTGCTTTTTTTGTTATGCTATGCTGTGTTTTGTTATACTATACTATGCTGTGTTTTGTTATGCTATGGTATGTTTTGTTATGCTATGCTGGTGAGGGTGTGTGAGGGTTAAGGGTCGTGAGGGTGGGTAAGGGTAAGGGGGTGTGGGGGTGAGGGGGTGTGAGGGTGAGGGGGTGAGTGAGGGTGTGTGAGTTTGAGAGGGTGTGAAGGTGAGGGGGTGTGAGGGAGGGTGAGGGTGTATGAGGGTGGGGGTATGTGAGGGTGTGTAAGGGTGTAGTAGGGATAGCTTTGCATGTGACTTACTGGCAGCTCTTAGAGACATCGCTCTCTGCTGCAGAGTGAGTGCAGAGTGTGAGTGCAGTGTGAGTGCAGTTGTGTTACTCACAAACTGCACAACCCTTCTTCCAGCCAATCGAGTCTCCAAAATTTACGTAAAGTACACAACTCTTTGATAGAGGTTTTTTCAAAGCAGTTTAGAAACATGTGCTCTAAAATTGTCCTGACTTAATAATATCTAAGCAATAGGGCATACTGCTGGGATAATTTATTACGTCACAACTTCATAAAGAGTAGTTCATTAAAAAGTTAAGCACCAAGTTCCACAACGGAAAAGCTCATATTGTGTGCTTCTCCCCCGCCACCCTCCATGAAACAGCCGCCTGAGTCTCCCTGCCCCCATCAGGGCAGAAGAGAAGCACATTGGCATCATGGGGTGGTCATACTACCTCCACCTGGGCTCTCCATGTCACTTCTCTCCCCCCCCCCCCTGCCGATCCTCCTAATTTCTTCTGCCTTCCACGCCAGCCTTCCCCGTTTCCTGTTGCTCTCCCCATGTCCACCCCTGTATTAAATTGCATTTGTACTACTTTTTCTTTTTCTTTACAGATCCAACTTGGATCAGTAAATAAAAAAAAAACATTTGCATCATTTGGTAGGCGCATTCAAGAGAAGGGCGAGCGAATGCGCTGGTAAGAAAGGAAAATCACCAAATGGCCATTCAGTGCAATGATTGATTGGGCTGGTAACAGGGTCGGAGCCCCAATTGACTGTGTGCGAAGTTGGTCAGGTAGGAGATTCCTGGGGAAGGAAAGACGGGAGGTCTGCTAGTTACTTGCAAGAATCGGGCAAAGAGAACGAGGGAAACAACATTAAGTATAAGGTTAAAAACAAGGAATACCGTGGTTAAGTCAATTTGAGGGAAGGAGTGAATCGGAAGACAGGAAAGCCATAGCTGCCAAGGTTTCAGATTGCCATGTGTGACATGTTCAGGACTTCAGTGTAATTATGAGTGACATTTCAATGACTATGAGTGACACTTTCTCGTGCGCAAAATCAAGTAACGAAGGTATAGGGAAACACTTAAATACATGAAATAACACCCCTTTGAGCAAGGTAGCTTTAAGATCTTGCACTAAGAATACATTATTATTATTTCTGAAACGCTCATCTTTCTAGAGCCGCATGAAAAAATTCAAAGGGTCTACTGGGGAAACTTGTTTTGTACGACTGGCTATGTTATGACTGACCTGTGTTTGTGTTTTGCGTCACTCTCCCCCGCCACTGTGCCGAGATAAGAGAGTCCTGCCTGGTGGTTACTGTCACGCACTGTGCACCGTGAATATTATAAACGTACTAGTGCCCCTAGGATCAGATCTGAGACTCAGACAGAGAAGCCCTGGGGCCCGCCTGCATTGACTGTAATAATCACAATGATCCGACTGACTGCAGATTTAAACCAAGAGGCTTACTGGGAAGATGATGAGAGTGAGCAGCCCTGCAGATGAGATGCCATTGCGTGAAATGAATGTATTTGTCAGATTCGACCTCATTCAAGTAGTAGTACAATTATAAACTTACTTGAACTAGAAGAGTTCAGAGACGTTTACAGGTCCGTCCGGAGGCCGGGGGCCGCTCAGGGACCCCCCCGCCGAGGCCACACAGCTCAGCTGCAGCACTGACTGCTCTGCAGCATGATGCACTCTGCGGGATTGCATTAGTATTTTCTCCGACCCCCAGACACTGGTTGCAGAGACACTCCTCGTCCACCCTCTTGCCCGTAGTTTAGTTTGCGCCGTCGCCTGCGATCATCACCAATGCCTCTTCTTGCGCGGCGGGCGGCGACTGGACTGACACTGTGCCTGTGTGTCCTCCTGGCACTGTTGTCGCCGCGGCCCGCCGCTTCTGCCTCAGTATGCTCATGACACTTTCTGTGATGTAATTTCCTGTGGTTGCCTTTATGCAAATTGGTTGCCCTCATTTGTTCCCTTTTTGTCCAGGGCCCCAAAAATCTTAAAAACGTCCCTGTCTGTCTTTTGTTGTTCTGATTTTGCCCCAGTATTGGAACTTTCATAGATTCCCATGCTTTGTATCATTCCCCGTCATCGGAATGGGAGCCTCGGTAGTATCACAACCATAGGATACAAAATGAGATGAGGCCTAGGCCTATTTTTCTCTTTTGTTTCTATCACCCTCTTTGTGTAAAAGAGATCAAACTTTTGTCAGGACCAATCAGAGCAGCCTCACCCCATAAAAACTTCCTGAGGGAGCTCAGAGCCTCAGATTTTCTACCGCACGTTGTGCTAGGGAGTCTCCACTGAGCTCTGCTCAGTTTTCTCATTCTTACTGGTTATTTCTTCAACTTTTTCAACTACAATCAAGACATGTCTGACAAGTAGAAGAAGGCCTTATTCAGGTCCTGTGCATCTTGTGGAAAAAAGGGACTTTTTGTGGAAGATAAGCATGAAAGCGGTATCTATTGCTTATACCCGGACCACAAGGCCACAGACTACAAAATTTGTAGAACCTTCTCTACAAAAACACTTCAAGACAGAGAGGGACGGCTTTTGACCTGGCTTCAGAAAATGAAGACTCGGAAGGAGGTGCTCTCATCAGATGAAGAGGATTCAACATCTCTGGCTTCCTCTCACAGATCCAAGAAGAGGGGTAGTCTCCTCCTGGTTCTTCTTCAGCCGAGCCCCCTATCAAGGCCCCTCATAAGATCTCTGACAGGTCTGAGAGGGCTAGTCCCCTTCAATCTCCTCACGGAAGTGAAAAGGAGAGGCAGGGACAGGCTGCTGGATTGGTTACAGCCTCTAAGGACAAAAAGGAGGTTTCTATCACTTCTCCTCCGTCCAAAAAGGAAAAGACTGGTGACAAATACTCTACAGTCACTCCAGGGACCGTGCCTGAGAAAAAACAGCGTCCGTCGACGACAAAAACATCAGGTACGTCGACGACGATTGCTTATATGAAAATTCCCGCTGTTTCCTTGGCTCCGTCGACGAGCTCGTCGTCGGTAGCGGTTTCAACGTCGACGACTTCGTCGTCGTTCAAGGTTCCCGGTTCGTCGATGATAACTTCTTCCATGTCGACGATGATGGTCTCCGGAAAGGTGCTGTCGACGGCCTCGTCGACGACGAAAACTACGTCGACGGCGACACTGATGGTGATGACGACGAGTTCGTTTACGAAACCGTCGACGATCATTCCGTCGACGACGACCAAGACTCCGTCGACGAGGTCCATTGTGCCGTCGACGATTCCATCGACGATACCGTCGACGACTGCCGCACCGTCGACGACGACTCTGTCGACGAGGCCGTCGACGGGTCAAAAAATGCAATTTCCTCTGCAGAGGATGAAAATTACACCTGAAATGACGTCTCCTCGACGAGTTTCGTCGCATCCACCGACAATGCTTCTGGATGACGAGTCGGAGGAGGATGAGGAAGATGGAGGCCATTATAGGGATGCCTACAGTCCCTCAGACTTAAACGTAAAATTGCAAGAGACTGACACGGAGGAATATTATGAACATACATGTGACCAACAGATGCATCACTATGTTCCACAAGAGCGATGTCCACCTGGTTTAGGGCAGGACATGGTGGCCATGCCCGCCTCTCTAATCTCTGATCTACGATGATGCTGCAGGACTATAGAACCAGGTTTCCTTCGGAACCTTCAATGCAGTCTGCGCAACCTCCACCTCAGGTGTTGCCACAAGCGCAACCAGTTGTCGTATTGCCTTCTTCGCAAGTGGTGCCTCTCACACCACCAGCGGTCATACCTATGATCCTTTCCCGGACACCGGATCCAGGACCCGCCAATACTGTTCAGCAGGATACCTCTTCGGATGATGATGTACAGGTGGATCCCTTGACTGATCCATTGCAGGACCCAGACTTGGATCAAGGTGACAGAGATCCAGACGCCACTGGTCGGGATACTTCTATTTCCCCTCCAGTTGATATAGGGGGGTTCCATAACCTCATGGAGAGAGCATCTAAGAGGTTTGGACTACCATTTACGAGGGAAGAGTCTGAATGTTTCCTGTATGACTTCAAGGAACAATACAGAAGATCTGTCAAATCCATTCCCATAATTGAGCATGTGTGGGAGGAAGGTATGAAGATCATGCACAATCCAGCCACTGTTATTCCGGTTCTCCCCAGGCTGGAAAAGAAGTATAAGGCTCCAGAGGGCAGTCCAGCTTGTCTTCTTGGGCAGCCGAAGCCTGATTCGGTGATCTCACAGGCCACTCAAAGCAAATCCAAAAACCCATCAACACCTTTGACTACACCTCCGGACCAGGACGGTAGGCGCCTGGATAACGTGGGGAAGAGGTTTTTTTCCATGGCCAGCTTGCTTGTTCGAGCAGCAAATGCTCTCGCCATTCTAGGCAGATACGATCGCCAGATGTGGTGTGATATGGAGCCGTTTGTGGAACAACTGCCAGACTCCGCGATGGAAGAGGCCAAGAGAGTGCTCATGGAGGGAGAAAAATCATCCTCCGAAGTTATCGATTGTGCTATGGATATAGCTTCCACGGCTTTTCGTGCCTTAGCAGGGTCAGCAGTGCTACGTCGCCAGGGCTGGTTGAGAGCCACCTGGTTTCGTCAGGAGGTCCAAAATAAGATCCTGGACCTCCCATTTGATGGAGAGATGCTCTTTGGTAAGCATGTTGATGATGCCCTGCAAAATATAAAAAAGGATACAGACACGGCGAAGTCTTTGGGATCACTCAACTACCGTAAGGTCCCATTTAGAGGCGCTCGTGGCAGAGGTTTCTCTTCGTATAGAGTGAGCTGACGAACAGCTGTTTAAAAGATTTAATTTTTAAAAAGTGTAATTTGTGTATTTTGTGTAGTGACTTTTAACTCACCGATTGCTCACTCTGGGCATCAATCTTAACGTCTTGTGTTCCCGCCCCACTGATACTGCTCGCCCCAATTCAGCCGATTAGGCGCTGCCGGGGTCTAGAGCGTAAGCCTCCATTTTAGGTGAGGAGCAGGTGAGCGGCACAGTGCTCGGCCCCTCCCACCTGTACGTCTATAAAATTAATCCCCCCCCCCAGGAAGCGCAGCGGACGAGCGCCGACGGCGTGCCGACGACGCGCCAAAGACAAGCCCGTCTGCGACCAACCGGGACCTGGGACAGATAACGCCGCCCTACATATTCACTACTCTAAGGCTGATCTTATAGAGTACAATAACAATGCTCAGGGCACCTTACCGATGGAGATACTCAATCGGCTTTGTAAGTTTGACATCCTGTGCCAGGGATGCCATCTGACAACCCTTGCAAACAACCAGACACACTCTGAGCCTTCATCTCCCCCCCGCTTACCATCCTGTACTTAAACACCCGCTCCCTAGTAAAACATCAGATGGGCATCTTCCTTCTGCTGGACATAGAGAAGACAGACATTCTCCTTCTCACGGAAACGTGGTTAACCCCTGATTCCGCTCCTGATATAATAGCGGCTCTCCCTCCCAACTATTATTTCATCCTTGCAGACCGCGTCACGGGGAAAGGGGGCGGAGGAGTTGCGGCTGTCATCCGCTCTAACTTGGATGTTACTACTATGACCTGCTTTACGCTGATAAATACAGACAACCTTGTGTTAAAAATTACCACCTCCTACACAACAATGGCATGTGTCCTTTTGTATAGACCGAAAAAACAATGGAGGAGTAACCCCTCGTGGGTATGGAGAGAAGTAACTCTCTGACAATGAGCACTAGTGCTCTGGCTAGCACATTTTGCCCCAACCTGTTACTGGGTAAAGCATATCCTTATAGAAGACCCCTCACTCACCAACCTAGTTGGTGACATGCTTCATCATCGGGGTCCCACCCCATAGGCCGAGTGCCTACAGGGTGTGCTGCGACACCTGATTACAGTGGAGCTGGTTTCGTTTTTATGTGTACAAGACTATCAAAATTGTGTATTAAAAAGGGCCAACACTACTCACTACAAGTATTTATTCTTGAGCGCTTGAACCCTTAGTAAAAATAAAGTGTGGCACCTTTGCCTAATTAGGAAGGCTTTGGTGTCAAAAAGTCGTGTTAAAATATATAAAAATAGCGAAAGTGTGCTATGTGAATGTGAATGTACAAAACTATTGTTTAAAAAGGTCTACATGTTTCAACCCAAACATGGATTCAAGGGTTTTCGTCAGGACCGTAGGTGATTTGAACTAGGTGGTCCGCCCGCGCTAAGGAGCGTCCTGCCCTAGTTCAATTTAGAGATCGTAAATAGGGATCTCGTGCAAAAAGGTGCGTTTTTCACTTTTGAAAAAACGCTTGAAAGCGAAACTCTCGCTTCATAGGCACCAGCGTTACCAAGTGGGGGACCAGGAGTTCCCACCTCACATAGTGCCTAGCATTATTATTTTCCCTCTCTCTCTCCATTGTTGTGAAAACTTTTGTATAGACCCCCTTATTCGATGCCATCATATCCCATGGCCCTGAGCGACCAAGTCGCTAATCTAGCACTCGATCATGCTAGGATCCTCTTAGTAGGTGACTTAAACTACTGGTTTAACGATCCTCTGGAGGGTCCTCAATCGGCCGAACTGACTGACCTTATGTCTAACCTAAATTTTACTCAATTAGTGCTATCCCCTACCCACTGCAAGGGTCACATCCTAGATCAGGTGTGGTCCAACAATTCCTGTGTATCTACCCCGATAATCTTGCCATGTCTTTGGTCCGACCATTTCCTTCTCAAATTCAATCTTTGCCTCGGCCCGACAGGATTTCCGCGCCAGATGCCGGTAGGCCAGCCAGGAACTGGAATGCAATAGACAAACCGGCATTTTTACAGTCTCTAGGTAACACCACCCCCCTCTTTCATGGCGATATCAACTCCTCAGTATCCATTCTTACCGGCTGGCTACAAGCAGCTAGTGATCTTCATGCTCCATACAAAAAAGTTAGATTAGCGCGGCGAGCCGATGCTAATAGATGGTTCTCCTCTGACTTAAAATCTAGGAAACAGGATCTGCGGCACCTAGAACGTCAATGGCGCCGTAAATACGATCCTGAGCTAAAAATCAATTATATGAGGTCCAGAAAGGAGTACATGAATGCTATCTCTGCTGCAAAAGCGGCTTATTTCTCCTCTCGAATACTAGAGTCCTCTAACAGATCTAAGGATATCTTTTCTATCCTCAATGAAATGACGAACTTGGACAATGTCCGCCCCAAGATAACTCCCACCCAGCCTCTCTGTGACTCACTTAACATCTACTTCAGTGATAAAATAGCAGACATTAAAGCTAGTATTCACCTACCTGTGATCCCAATTATGGTGATTAAGACGAGCCATGGCACCCTTAGCAGTTTCCCGGCCATAACCCAGGACCAGTTCCTGGAATTACTGACAAGAGTCAAATCTGGTGCCCCCTCGGACTGCTGCCGCCCCCCCCCTCCCCCACACATCCTGAAAGAGTGCTTTTCTAACCACCCGGCCCCTGCTTTAACACTCTTGAACGACTCATTGACCTCCGGAATAGTCCCCTCAGCATTTAAAGAAGCTACGGTCTGACCGCTCCTGAAAAAACCTGGGGCGGATCCAGCTTGTAAGGCCAACTACCGGCCCATTTCCTCATTGCCTTATTTGGCAAAAGTTATGGAGGCCCACGTGGCTAAATGTCTTTCTAATTTCCTTGAAGAGTCCTCCTGCTTTGACCCCCATCAGGCTGGTTTCCGGCCGGCACACTCTACAGAGGCAGTAGTAACCACAGTCCTGGATACGCTGCGGGACTGCGCCGATAGACGCTCTCCCCAGGCGTTGGTGCTTTTGGACCCGTCGGCTGCATTCGACACGGTCGACCACAACATCTTGGTCGATCGTGTCGAACAGGCTGGCATACGGGACATGGCAGCCCGCTGGTTGAGGTCTTTCTTGGAGAATCGCACCCAAGCAGTGCACCTCGGAAACCTCGTCGGTGCCAAACAGCCCATCTCATGTGGAGTACCACAGGGCTCCTCCCTGTCACCCCATCTATTCAATCTGCATATACTCCCTCTAATCCAAACTCTCAGAGACAAACAGGTAAGGGTTTTCAACTATGCTGACGATTTACAGCTACTTTTCACTATCGATAATACTGAAAACTCCATCCTTCATTTCCAGTCCACCATGAGGTTTATTAAATCCTGGATGGACCAAAATCAGCTGAAACTGAACCCAGGAAAAACCGAGCTGGTTCTCACTGGGGACAGTGCCAAGTGCTGGGGCCCCCACTACTGGCCATCGGACCTGGGTCAAATTCCCTCGCCTTCACCATCGGCCAAAACACTTGGGATCAGCGTGGATTGTGATTTATCATTAAAAGCACAAGTGGGCCAGGTGGTTTCCAAATGCTTCTTTCAGTTAAGAAAAATCCGGAAAGTTCGTTGTCTCCTCACGCCGGAGGCAATCACCCAGGTTGTGATCGCCACGGTTCTGTCTCATTTGGATTACGCGAATTCCATTTATTTAGGTCTTCCCAACTACCTATCTAAACGCCTTCAGATGGTACAGAACCATGCTGCGAGGTTGATTCTGAAGCAACCACGGTGGCAGGCAGCTACTCCCCTGCTTAGGGAACTGCACTGGCTCCCTATCAGCCAACGCTGTGCCTTTAAAACAGGATGCATGATCTTTAAATCTTTGCACTGTAAAAGCCCCAAATTCATCGACCAACTGATCAGCAGGTACTTACCATCTCGCAATCTCCGCTCACTCCACCAGGGCCTCCTCCAGATACCTGTGTTCAAACTCAAGCGTTCTGGAGGCCGCAGGTTTGCAACACTCGCCCCCGGCTTATGGAATACCTTCCCTCTTGGGATCCGGAACTCCTCAGACCTCCTATCCTTCCAGAAAGCCCTGAAGACCTGCTCTTCAAACAAGCATTTCAATAAACTCGCTTCTCCTCCTCCCGGTTATGTTACTGTTGATCACAGCGCCAAGAAACGAATCAGTGAAAGTGCGCTTTACAAATGCTTTAATAACATAGAGGCAACACCCAACAGAGATATTCCTCTGTCTTCGCAGTCTTATAAGACTCAATATTCAAATCAACGGCAGGGACAATCTGCGTCTTACTCTTGCCAACCTCCGCGAGGGCGTCAGAACCGTCAGGGACGCGACAACGCCAAGAGGCAATAGCGGCCTCCTGGCTCTACCTACTGTTCCTCCCCTCCCAGTCACATCAGTGGGGGGCAGGATATCATTTTGTCTGAACAGCTGGAAGTGTATAACATCGGACCAGTGGGTCCTGAATATTGTTCAGAATGGCCATACGTTGGAATTCCAAGATCTTCCTCCAACAAGAGCTCCGGGCGCCACCCGCACAAAACATCTGGGACTGCTCCACCTCGAAGCCCACCAATTGTTCCTCAAGGGGGCAATAGAACCGGTACCTCTCTCTCAGAGGGGCAGAGGTTTTTATTCCAGGTTCTTCCTGGTTCGGAAGACGGCAGAGACTTGGCGCCCCATACTAGACCTACGAGAGCTCAACATTTATCTCATCAAGCTCTCTTTCAGAATGGTCACTCTCCAAGAAATTCTTCCTCTTTTGAACCCAGGCGACTATTTGGCGTCTCTGGATTTAGAAGATGCGTATTTCCACATTCCGATACACCCAGCTCACAGACAATATTTGCGATTCACAGTGGGCAAGAGCCATTTCCAATTCAAGGTGCTTCCGTTTGGCCTTCGGTCTGCACCTCGGGTATTCACCAAGGTGTTGGCACCAGTAGCAGATTTTCCACGAAAACAATCCCTGGAGGTTTTCCCTTACTTGGACGACTGGCTCGTCAAGGCTCCATCTTTCAAGGAAACTTCTCAAGCTGTTTCGACTTGCATTCAGTTGTTCAGTCACCTGGGCCTTCAGCTAAACAAACACAAGTCAGTTCTACAGCCCTCCAGATCCACAAGGTTCCTTGGGGCCATTTTGGACACGACGCAATGCGCAGCTCGTCCTTCGGAAGAACGTCAACAGAAGTTGATCGTATCAGCTCGCCAACTGTTCCAAGGGAAATGCCTTTAAGTCCGACAATACAAGTCCCTGCTCGGGTCGATGTCATCCTGCATACCATTAATACCACATTGCAGGCTGCGAATGCGTCCTCTGCAGGAAGAACTAGACAAACAATGGTGCCAAGCAGAGGGATCATTCAACGACAAAGTGTTGGTGACATCAGCAATGAGAAAGGCATGCGAATGGTGGCTAGTACAAGACAATATCCCACAAGGTCTGACATTCAGAATTTCACCATCCCCCCTGATCATGACCACGGATGCCTCTTTGGAAGGCTGGGGAGCAGTGCTCCGAGAGCTTCAAGTCAGCGGGCACTGGAGTCCAGAGCAGCGCCAGTGCCATATCAATTTTTTGGAGCTAACGGCCATTCGGTTGGCTTCTCAGGCTTTCCTTCCCAGAGTTCGAAATCATACAGTGCTGGTCCGGACGGACAATACGACGGCCATGCACTACGTCAACAAGCAAGGAGGAACGAGGTCGCAGACTCTGTCGAGAGAAGCTCAGAGGATCTGGGATTACGCGATTCTTCACAACATCAGTTTGAGGGCCGAACACCTGGCAGGCTCTCTCAATGTCAAGGCGGATGCCCTGAGTCGCCAGACAGAGGTGAATCACGAATGGGAGTTGAATCAGGCCATTCTGGAGAGTGTGTTCTCGGTCTGGGGGACACCAACCATCGTCCTTTTTGCCTCTCTGGTGAACGCCAAATGCCGGTTTTACGCAAGCAAAGTTCACCATCAGGGATCTCTGGGGAACGACCTTTCGAGGGCCTGGCACAGCGCATTCCTTTACGCTTTTCCGCCATTTCCCCTCATTCCTCGAGTACTCAGGGAAATGAAGGCGGAACCATGCAAGATGATTCTCATTGCACCAGCGTGGCCCCGGCAATTTTGGTACACAGAACTCCTTCTGCTCTCCCAGGCTCATCCAATTCGCTTGCGACCAATTCCGTCCCTATTGTCGAGGAATCAGGGACAAGTTTACCATCCGGATCCGAAATCGCTGCACTTGACAGTGTGGCTCCTGAACACAGAGAGTTCCGTCATCTGAATCTCTCCCAGGAATGTAGAGAAGTTTTGTCCCAGGCTCGAGCACCGAGCACTAATAAAACTTACACGGCTAAATGGAAGAGGTTCTGCCTGTGGTGTCAAAGACAAGGTATTCATCCTTACAAATCTCTGCCTCATCAACTATTGCCATATATACTATCATTGGCTAAGTCTGGGTTGGCGCATTCGTCTGTGAAGGTACATCTTGCAGCCATATCGAGGTTTCGGCGTAGTTCTTCAGGCCCTTCCTTATGGTCCTCTAGGATTGTTAAACAATTCTTAAAAGGCTTGTTTCGGATGTATCCTCCAGTTCGCCCTCCTCCACCAGTTTGGCAGCTCAATCTTGTCCTGGCTCAACTCATGAAAGCTCCGTTTGAGCCGGTGCACAAGGCGGACTTGAAGTTCCTGTCTTGGAAACTTGCCCTCCTCTTAGCTCTAACATCAGCGAGAAGAGTTAGTGAGCTTCAAGCCCTCTCCATAGTGCATCCATTCCTTCAATTCAAAAAGGATGTGCTTATTCTTCGCACCAATCCGAAATTTATTCCGAAGGTGCCGTCTGAGTTCCACTTGAATGAACCTTTGATTTTAAAGTCATTCTTTCCGCGCCCTTCTACGCCTGCGGAACGCGAATTACATTCTTTGGACGTTCAAAGATGCTTGAAATTCTACTTAGAACGCACACGACCCTTTCGGAAATCATCCCAATTGTTTGTGTCCTACAGCGCACCACGGAAGGGGTTTCCTTTGGCAAAGAGTGGCATTTCCCGCTGGATCTCCATTGCGATTCAATTCTGCCATCAGGAGGCGGGCAAGCCACTGGACAGAAAAGTCTGTGCACATTCCACAAGGTCTGTGGCATCGTCTGTGGCTCTCTTCTCTGGAGTCGCCATTAAGGACATATGCAGGGCAGCAACGTGGAGCAGTACTCATACCTTCACGAAACACTACTGCCTGGAGTCTGCAGGACGAGACGACGCGGCTGTTGGTCAAGCAGTTCTGCGCAGTCTTTTTCATTGAGTGGTGAGCTTTCCCCCCCCCTCCTTAGCGCCTTGAGACCCTCTGGGTATGTAGTGTAATGAGATGAGGCCTAGGCCTATTTTTCTCTTTTGTTTCTATGGTTGTGATACTACCGTGGCTCCCATTCGGACGACGGGGAATGATACAAAGCATGGGAATCTATGAAAGTTACCAATACTGGGGAACCAAAGTTACATGTAAGTAACTTGTTTTCTTCTTAACCCTCCCCTCCTCCGTATCCACTTTACCTGTCATTTAACAGCTCTTCGCCCCTTGGCCCGCCCATTCCTCATGTATTTATGAGCTTTTATGTACAGTACTTTACTAGATATACGAGATGGTTTTCAGATAACTAGACTGTTCTGGTGGGACTCCGCTTACTGTCTGATCAGGTAGATTCAGCGCCACTCCTCCCCAGGGGTTGATATGTGTTGCGAGTGATGAGCGGGAGGCCCAAGTTGTGTCTCGGTGTGTTACTCAGCATTGCCCCGTGCATTGCTGTCCGGAACACCCTTGAGAGAACGGCGCCCCCGGCTCTGTATCTAAGATTCGGCCCCTGAGAGTCGGTGCTCGTCGCCGTGTGCTCTGGAAGGATGTCACTCACCATTCATGGTGAAATCGCATTAGTGCCGTGCACACCGCATCACTGGCGCGGGAACCTCTAAGCACCACTCGCAGCCTCTTAATTTTATTTAAAAAAACAAGCGTTGCCCGTGCACGGCCAGCCACGAGCATTGACTGCCCTCCCTCCAATGCGCTACCCCTGCCCAGAGCCACCCCGGTGTTTCCCCTCCTTCTGGCTGCTTCTTACCTGTTCCCTGCCGGGCCAGACTCTTATTTTGCCCATCGAACAGCAATTGGCAGGAGTGCGCCTGCGCCGGGTCTGTACTGCGCATGCGCAATGACGGGTTAACTTGGTTTGGCAGGGGATTAGTTTTGCATTTTGTTTGCTCGGGCCATGCCTATCTCCCGGGTACAATAGGCTGCCAACGACAGCGCTCGAGACAGAGGGATATGGGTTTTTGCAAGTGACAGGTGATGCGAAAGGTAAGATCGGCACTTTCTGTGTGCTCGTGTGTGTGTGTGTGTGTGCCCGCGGGGGGGGGGGGGGCGTGTGTGTGCTCGTTTGTCTGTGCGGGTGTGCCCCCGCGTGTGTGTCTGTCTACGTGCGCGTGACGGGGATCAGCCTACCGGAATCGGAGCGCGTGTTTATGCGCGTGACAGTCTCTTGTCTCCCCTTGAACTCCTTGAAAGCTAAACTGATTACAATAGGGCTCCACAGCGGCAATCGCTTCGCGATTGCGTCGCAGTACGAGCCCTAAAAAGGCCAGCAGACACACCTCTTCCACCTGTGGTTCCTGCCAAAAAGGATTGTGCAACTTCTCCAATGCACCCTTCCTCTCCTTCACCTTCTTCCTCTCCTATCACTCCATATATTGAACCTATAACTTCTCCTGCTCAATCTCCTGCATCATCACACCATACTGACGAGGAGTATGATTTAGGTGGGGGGGATGACGTACCAGAGCCACCTACATACCCTTTAGATGAGGATGAGGATGTCAATCCAGAATATCCCAAAGATGACGATGCATATAATTTTCCACCAAAAAATGCACCAAACATCCCTGATCCTCAGTACTACCCAACAAAACCTTTCCCTCCATAGGATAGTATTGGGTTTAATCATCTATTAAACAGAGCTGCACTTTACCATGGAGTTTCAATGCACTCTGATGCCATTGAGGAGGATTTCTTATTAGACACTTTTGAGCAGTCACAAAGGTCTACTCAAATATTACCCATGATCAAAGGAGTCATTAAGCATGCTCCAGACATTTTTAAAGATCCAGTACGGTGTAGGGTGCTAAATCCCAGAATAGAGAAAAAGCATAGACCAGCACCAGCTGATCCAGTCTACATTAAGGGACATCTGCCATTGGACCCTTTGGTAGTGTCAAAGGCACGTAAAAGAGCCAATTCCCAAATTTCTGGTG
The DNA here is from genome assembly GCF_964261635.1 of Lissotriton helveticus. Lineage (NCBI taxonomy): Eukaryota > Metazoa > Chordata > Amphibia > Caudata > Salamandridae > Lissotriton > Lissotriton helveticus. Next base: position 959,521,029 of record NC_136070.1, on the reverse strand, counting down.
ACACACCCCCGCCTGACAAAGAATCAAAAATTATTGATGCGTCAGGGAAACGGATTGCTGCGCAAGCAACAAACATATGGCGCATAGCAAACACACAAGCCTTACTATCACGCTACAACAGGGCTCACTACGACCAACTAGAAAAATTAATGGAGCACCTACCGATCAATACAAATATCAGGCAGCAGAGCTCTTACAAGAAGGCAAATTAATATCTAATACCTCAATTAAATGCGCACTAGATGTAGCTGACACAGCATCCAGAGCAGTTAACACTAGTGTTATCCTCAGACGTCATGCATGGTTACGCATTTCAGGTTTCAAACCAGATGTACAAACTACCATCCTGAACCAGCCCTTCAATCAGAACCAGTTGTTCGGGCCGGAAGTAGACAACACACTAGAGAAGATGAAGAAAGACACGGACACTGCTAAGTGTATGGGTGCATTACAATCCACCCAGACTAGAAGTTCTTTTCGCCGCTCCTCTTATAGAGGAGGCTCCAAGCAATCCGGCACAGATAACACATCATCTTTTAAGACACACACACAAACCTCCTCTAATAAAGGCTACTTTAGAGGAGGATACAGAGGCAACAACAATAAGGGAAGAGGTAGAGGTAATAAAAACAACCGCTCCTCTTCCACTCCCAAACAGTGACTTCCCTCTGCCTCCCCTACAGCATTCCACTCCTGTGGGGGGCAGACTATCACAGTTCCTACCTGTCTGGAATTCCATCACAACAGACAGGTGGGTAAGACAGATTATCCAACATGGCTACTGCCTAGAACTCACAGCAAACCCCCAAACATACCACCCAGGCAGCGTCCAATGTCCGCAGAACACATAACTCTGCTTCAACAGGAAGTTCTAGCACTTCTAGAAAAAGATGCTATTCAAGTGGTCCCTTTACAGGAATAAGGAACAGGAGTCTACTCCCTGTACTTCCTAATACCCAAGAAGGACGGGACATTAAGACCAATTCTCGACCTCAGGCCCCTCAACCACTACATACAATCAGATCATTTTCACATGATCACTTTACAACAAGTACTCCCATTACTAGAACAGGGAGATTTTATTTCAACACTAGACCTAAAGGACGCCTATTTTCATGTTCCTATACATCCTGCGCACAGGAAGTATGTAAGATTTGTCATACAAGGACAACACTATCAGTTCAAAGTCCTTCTATTCGGGGTCACAACAGCACCACGAGTGTTTACAAAGTGCTTAGCAGTAGTAGCAGCACATCTCAGAAGACAACAGATACATGTCTTCCCTTAACTCGATGAGTGGCTCATAAAAGCAAGATCGTTGAACCAGTGTGTACAACACACAAAACAAACGATTCAAACATTACACGACTTAGGGTTTACAATAAACTACACCAAGTCGCACCTAGAGCCTTCGCACGTTCATCAATATCTAGGAGTTACCATAGACACATCGGCAGCTCTAGCGTATCCGAGTCAAGCCAGGATTCAAAGCATTCAGAACTTAGTCTCCCTTTTTCAATGCCAACACTCTCTTGAAGCCAGAGTGTTCATGAAACTAATAGGCATGATGGCGTCTTGCATCTTCATAGTAGCTCACGCAAGACTGCAAATGCACCCACTACAAGATTGTCTAGCACAACAGTGGAATCAGGCTCAAGGTCAGCTCACAGACCTGGTGTTGGTGGACAGCCGTACATATCGCTCTCTGCAATGGTGGAACACCAAAAACTTGACGGCCGTTCCTAGACCCTGTTCCACAAATAGTGCTCACGACAGATGCATCCCTCACAGGATGGGGAGCCCATCTCTTGCATTATACCACACAAGGCCAATGGAACAACCAACAGAAACAGTTCCACATCAACCATTTAGAGAATGGGAAGAGGTGTGGCGCCGCGGCCAGGGCGACTGACTCTGGAATCTGGGGATCACGGTTCGATCCCTGGCACCGGCGGCAGATTAGCCCTGCACCATGTGACTCTGGGCAATAGCTTGCTTAATCTTCCCGACAGCCCCCAGCGCCTAAAGACCCTAACGGGTAATTGTGCGCTTTAGAAATGTGGATATTATTATTATTAGAGTTGCTAGCAATTTTCCTAGCACTCAAAACTTTTCAAGTACAAAACAAAGCTGTTCTAATCTGGACGGACAATATGACAGCCATGTATTATATACAACAACAGGGGGGGGGGGGGCACACTCTCTGCAACTGTCCCAGCTTGCACAGAACATTTGGAGATGGGCCATCCCTCAAAACATACACCTGACAGTAGAACACCTTCCAGGAATTCACAATCCGATAGCAGATCTGTTGAGTCGTCAGTCACAACATATTCACGAATGGGAGTTCCACCCACAAGTTCCCCAACCATTCTTCCAAAAGTGGGGGCATCCACAGATAGATCTGTTTGCCACCCACGAAAACGCAAAATGCCCAACCTTCGCCGCCAGGTTTCCACACCCACGATCGGAGGGAAATGCGATATGGATGAACTGGTCAGGCAGATTTGCGTAAGTTTTTCCGCCTCTCCCACTCATTCCACTAGTAGTACGCAAGCTCAGACAACAGTCTCTCAAACTAATACTAGTGGCCCCCACATGGGCACGTCAGCCGTGGTTCACCACGCTACTAGATCTCTCACTGGTTCCCCATCAGAAATTACGTCTCACACCATCCCTGTTAACACAGAAGCATAAAGAAATAAGGCACCCAGAATCAAACCAACTGAATTTGGCGATCTGGCTCCTGAGGTCTTAGAGTTTGGCTACTTAAACTTACCACCAGACTGTATGAACATAATTAAAGATACTAGAAGACCCACTACTAGAGCATGTTATGCTGCTGAGTGGAAAAGATTTGCAATATACTGTAACAACAATCACATTGATCCATTGGATGTTTCCATCCAAAATATTATTTGCTACCTTCTACACCTACAAAGGTCCAACTTGGCTTATTCTTCCATACGCTTGCATCTAGCAGCAATTGCAGCCTATTTACAAAATAGACAGCATCTATCACTCTTTAGAGTACCTGCAATAAAAGCATTTATGGAAGGATTAAAACGAATAATCCCACCTAGGTTACCACCTGCACCAGTATGGAACCTAAACGTGGTCCTTACAAGACTTATGGGTACCCCTTTTGAGCCTTTACACAAGTGTGAACTGCAATTCCTAACATGGAAAACTGCCTTTCTTGTTGCCATCACCTCTCTCAGAAGAGTTAGTGAAATACAAGCATTCACAATAGAAGAACCATTTTTTCAAATACACCCTAACAAAGTGGTTCTTAGACCCAATCCAAAATTTCTGCCAAAAGTTATTACTCCTTTTCACCTTAACCAATCAGTAGAGTTACCAGTGTTTTTTCAAAAACCGGACTCTGTTGCAGAAAGGGCTTTACACACCTTAGATGTTAGAAGAGCTCTATTATACTACACAGACCGGAGTAAATCCTTCAGAAAGACAAAACAACTATTTGTATCTTTCTCTCCCCCACACAAAGGCAACCCCATCTCTAAAGGAGGAATTGCCAGATGGATTGTAAAGTGTATTCAAATATGCTATCAAAAAGCTAAACGTACACGAACGGTTCCTCCTAGAGCGCACTCCACTCGCAAACTAGGAGCCTCTATGGCTTTCTTAGGAAACATACCATTAGTGGACATATGCAAGGCAGCAACATGGTCTACAATACACACCTTCACTAAACACTACTATGTTGATGTGCAAGCCAAGCAGCAAGCTGCAGTAGGCCAAGCTGTCCTTAAAACACTATTTCAGTATGCTGCAACGGATACAAGCGACCACCGCTAGGGGAGACACTGCTGCACAATCGTTGCTAAGTGTACGATCTGCAGCTCATATGCCTCGAACGGAATATGCTACTTACCAGTATGCATCTGTTCTTGGCATGTAGAGCTGCAGAGTTGTACACGCCCTCCTGCCTCCCCGGGACTTGTATCCGTTCCAGTACTCATCTTACTTAGATGCACATGCATGGACATCCTTTCTCTTTACTTCTACTAACTCCATCATTTCCTATCATGGTGAAAAACAATCTGAGGATGGAGTCGATGACCATGCGCAGTATTGTCCAAGGGAGGAGTCACCTATCTCGTGACTACAAAGACTTCTTCCAAGAAGACAACAACCTGCAATCATCCGAGCCCAACACCAAGTGGCGATCTATTGCTAAGTGTACAACTCTGCAGCTCTACATGCCAAGAACAGATACATACTGGTAAGTAGCATATTCCTTATTGATTTAAAATGATCTGTTATCTGTGATTGCAGTTAATTTATGTGGCACAGATAGTGTGTAAAGTTAACATGCTGCATCTTCAGTTGCTGTTGAAAACAAAACTTTACTTTAATTAGGAAGACAGTTTGAGATGAATTGAATGGTCAAGACTGCTTATCTCATTCTAAGTCTGGTAGCTTTAATCTAACTCTCTTGATGCTCTGCAGTTCCACCTACCTTCGACAATTCCAATTTCTGTAAATTACTTTTGCAAACTTGTTTTGTGGTTATTATACTAATTTGTTTTGTGTTCTTTTTCTTTTCATCCCTACTCCCTTCCTTTGTAATATATCAGCCATGATGATCAGGTCCATTCTATGCAGTACAACCCCCATGACTGTGGTAAAAGCCTTTGCGCCATTTGTCAACATTCGTCCTGAAAATGTTCGCATTATAATGAACAGCTTCAAGGGAAAAGGCAAAACTTTCGGATTCATTGAGATGGAGTCACACGAGGTGAGTCTTGACTCATTTACACTTTTTCGGACTCTTTCCTTGTATCCTTCTAAAGAAGAATGTGTTCTAATCTAGTGACGTTTTTTGTGTTGTCTAGCCAAAATCGAAATGATTGGTTTTGCACATTTTTAAAATATGCATAATTATGAATACCTTATTTGGGGGAAAATGGATAATCTTTGAGAAAAAAGCTGGAGGAAGAATATATTATCAAGTATTTTCTCGTTTCATATGCAGGCTGGGGATTAAATATATATGCTCTTTTCTGTATCATTGGATACCCCTAAATGCGGATTATCTCCAACCAAGTGCAAAATCCTATTAAAACTCGGAAAGGAAGCATCTATGTACATAACAAATATTTGACACATTTTAATATTAGGTCACAAATTGCTCCTCCTGATTCTCATGACTTTAAATAAAATTAAAAAGAAAATATGGGGGTCAGAGCATGAAGTGACATGCCACAGCCCCACTCCAGTTTCCTGAAAATGGCGACTGAAGCTGGCAGGCGTTCACTCATGGGTCATGAGAAGCAGCTGTGGGGGAGAGATTGTTCCTGGGTGTGGGGGAGCTGCAGCTATAGTAGAGCAACAGCTTTTGAACAGGAGAGTCAAAGAGAAGATGCCCTTTTCCTCCCGTTAATATTTAAAAATGGGGTCCGCTCCTGCCTCTTTTTGATGGGAGACCCGGTGAGCAACGTCAGGTGCCCTGTATTTCCTGGTCTTCGGGGTTTTGGCAGCTGTGGGGATATCCTGCAGAGCAGGAGAAGTTGCTGGATACCGGCTCTAGTACAATGAGGGTTAAAGGAGCAACAAGAGCCTTATCAAGTTGGACCATTTGGGAACTGAGGATCTACAATAAGTGACCTTCACTATGAGTGCTGCTGGGGTTTACCTGAGAAGCTTGGCATCAGCAACATGACAACTGACAAAGGTGAGGGTCTGTACTTCCTGATTAACTTGCAATCTAGACATTACACCATTCAATCCAAAGTGGTAAGCAAGAGTCATACTATGTACTTGTCAGGACTAAGAAACTAAGCTGGGTCAGGATCTTCTTACTGCCTATTCCTGAAGGGATCCCACTAGTAGGGATTGGCCTGCATTGGATGTTGCCAATGAAATCAATTTGGAGAGATCTGCTTGCTAGGGCCCTTCAGGGACTGCATGCTGATGGAAACCCCATTAAAGTATTTGGACTCTTGTGGAGCAAATAGGTTATATGTGCAGGGTGGCATGGAAAATGCTGGGACTGAGGAATATTGGTGAAGTGGCCTTCCTACCTTGTGAGGAATTGGAGAACCAATCGTGAAGAGAGGATCTGAAGGTCCAAGGCACTATAGATGGCCCAGATTTGAAAGCCTTTATAATACTCATTTTCTCCAGTCTTCTAGATAATGGCCTTGCTGAGATCGAGTTGGACAGGGTCCACAGAGTGTGTCCAATTAGGTGAATACATGATAAAAGGCCCAGAGATGTCTTGGCGAAGTTCCATAACTTCACTACAAAAGAGGAGATCCTCAGATCCACAAAGCTTGCAGGGCACATTCTTTCCAGGGCGACTCATGCCTGTTCTTTCAAGATATTGTGTTTGCTACCCTTCAAGTGATCACTAGAATGCTATGCCAAGGCAACACTTGATACAAGTAGACCTTCCCTGTTTGGGTTCTTTTTTAAAAAGACAACAAAATGCTGCATTTTTCAAATAAACAGGAGATAGTGCCCACCCGTAACATTGGTTTGTCAGAAAAGGTCACAGCAGAAATAATTAAACTGGTAAAGCTGGGGGCATGAGGGAGGAAGAGACCATGAATTAGACTGAAAAACCAGATTAGACAAGACGTGAGGTGGAGGCTGAACACTTCCTTGAGCTAGAGGGATAGAAGATAGTTTGCCAAAGGGTGACATTTGAGTGAGGTGGGCCCCTAGAAGGGGGGTGTGGGGTAGAAGGAGATAGACATGAAATGGGAGTCAAGATGAGCACTCTTTTGGCCTACTAGTTGAAGGAGAAAAATGGAAATGGTATGTGTGCTGAATAGCACACATGGGAGAACAAGGACTTACTGAAGAAGGCAAACTCAAAAGACTTTAGGAAGCACTCTAATTTATTTATTTATTTATAGGCTTATATAGCGCCTGAATCGCCCCTAAAGGGGTAAATCTGCGCTGCAGAACATGCAGGAGAAAGCTGAGAAGTAAAAAATTAGAACAGGGCTATTTTAAGGAGTCTTCTAAATTGAAGATGATCTGGACATTGTCTCATCGTAATAGGGAGCTCATTCCAGTGCAGAGGTGCAAGATGCGAAAAGGCTTCCCCCCCCCCCCATCCTAAACTTCATGACCCGGGGTCCTACAAGAAGAGATTTAGCTCCGGAGCGTAGATCCCTAAGGAGGGCATAATGAATGAATTTCTCAGCAAGGTAAGCCAGGCCCTTGCCAAACACAGCTTTATGGACTGTGCAGCAAATTTTAAACTTGATATGTTTGCGCACTGGTAGCCAGTGGAGCTGTTAAAGAAACGGGGCTGAGGCGGTTCTAGAAGGTACGTTTAAGACCAGACATGCCGCGGTGTTCTGGACTACCTGCAACCGATCCAGAGAAGACTCATTAGCTGATACCAGCAGTGTTGCAGTAATCCAGTCTGCTTAGTACCAGTGGCTGGATGAGGGTTTTCCTTGAGGAGTCTGGAAGAAAAGGAAAGACACGTCTCAGCAGACTCAGTACATGGAAACAGGAGCCGACAGTATGGGCCGCATGTTCCTTCATGGTTAGCGCCTGATCTAGGCAGACACCAAGATTTTTAGGTTTTGCCTACGTAATGCGTACGAAGTACGCATGCGCTAGCAAAATCTAATGATATCTCTATATCTCTATGTGAGGTCGGGTATCCGCCCCCTCCTCCCATTGGCTAGCTCCATAAATGGAGGCTAGCCATTGGTAGAGGGCTCTGTCTGTCAATCCCAGACCAGATTCGGGGGCGTTCCCGAGAATTTTTCCCTTTTGGCTACGTCACGCGACGTCAGCCCAAAGCCGGGAACGCCCCCGAATCTGGTCCGGCATTGAGCCGGCACCCGCCTTCCTGCTTGTTTCCCCTTGCACTCGGGAATGTCTTCTCCGCCTGTCACTGCTGTTTGCCTCCATCCCACCCGGCATTGCTCCGTGTATTCACCGCCGCGGCCCCGACTGAGAGGAGGAAGCAGCGCCCGCCTTCAAGCCCGGGCCGCGCTGGGATTGGCCCAGCCGGCCGAGCCCCCTTCCGCGTCATCGCAGGAGGAGGAGGAGAGAGCCGGAAAGAGGAAGCAGCCTGCATCGACCGTCCCTCTCCCCGTGCAGCAGCCTCAGCTCCATGCCCCGCTCTGTTTGCAGGATGGCCGGCTACCTCCGAGGACTGCACTCCGTCTGCAGCTGATCGAGTCCGGGTATTATTCATGCTCGGGAGAACGGGCGGCGAGGGATGCTGCCGTGTATTATCCTTCAGGAATGTGCCTTGTGCTTTGACCCCCTTTGTTTTGTAAAGGGTGGACTTGTTGTCTGCCTGATGTGCTATTGCTTATACTTTACGTATGATTGATGCTCCGATGTACATATGAGCCTTTGAGATGCATTATCCTCAGGGTTTCCTTTAGTGCGCCGCATCTGCGTGACTCGGGGCTGCAGATCCACCCGTTACCATCCCCGGAGGGAATACAAAATATTACCGAGTAGACAATGCTGTTCCCTCGCTTGCCAGACGCGTTACAAAACGAAAACAAAATAGTCTGCTCTCTTTTTCAGCCTAAAGCAGCAACTGGAAGACTGCTACCATACTCAACCCTAGGCAGCCCACCGCGGACCACACACCCCCTCCCCCCGCGCCACACACTTAATAAGGCATCTCCTGCCCCATTTCCTCCCCTCACCCGAAGGAATTCCAGGACCGACTTCCCCTCCTTCCTCTCCAGTATTCCACAGCAGACTTGCCCCTCTGTCCCCAGGTCAGCCCCAAGAAAAATAAACTTCATTTTCAAAGCTCTGGCGGAAACCTCCCTAAAATTGCCAGGCTGACTTTCTCCAACTCTCCTGGAAGCAGCCACTGACGGCCCCCACCCCCTCCTCCCAGGAAAAGCATCTCCTGGCAGACTGCCACTCTCGCTCCCTGGTGCAGCCTCTGGCACACTTGCACCCCTCCTCTGTCCAGAGAAGCCCCGGCAGTCTAACGCTGCAGTTCACTGCACGAACCCCCTCACACCCTCTTTTACAGGCAGCCCGTACACAAAGCAAACTCTTAATATACTTCACAAGTATCCTGGCAGTCTCTGCCCCTGTTCCCCATCAAATATATATATTTTTAACTTGTAGATCCCACCCACCCCTCTGTCAAACCAATCCTGGTGCTGACAGCAGCCGGCACATGAGCGCACTGTGTCCTATGGCAGCCAGCCCTATTTTACACACTTTACCACTCTCCCCCGAGGGCGCTACTGTTGGAGTCTCACAGGCTACCACTCTCCTTGCCCCCGCCGTCAATTAGAGGCGCCACCGCCGAGGGCCGATAGACGAGGGCCAGGCTGTCCCAGGAGACCGCCGGCGGGAACATTAGTGAGGGCGATGGAAAGGCGGGGTACAGCTTTAATGTAATCAGCGGCAACTCAAACTGCCAAACACGCTTAATGACTTAATCCCCATCTGCACGGGCGCCGAGTCCGCGCCCTCATTTACCCCCGTGCGATGGAATTCCATCCGCTCCGGCACCTCGGCGGGTTCATGCGCCTGCTGCGCGGGAGGGTGTGTCATTTCCTTAGTCTATGTGAATCCAGGTGAGACCGAGTCAGTGCTGTATCTGGGCCGTGTGTGTTTGATGTGGGATGATGAACGCGTCAGCGGGTATTGGGGCCTGAGGTGATTCAGAGAGTGGCGCGCGGGACACCTGGATCCAAGGGCTGTGACGAGGGAGCTTGTTGTTGTCTCAGCCTCAAGGTGGCAATGATGACACACAGAGCAGGAGTTAGGGGGCACAGGAGCGGCTATTTCAGGCCTGCTCATCACTTTGTGTGTATCCTTTATGCACGTAGAAAGAAGCCTGGCTGGTCATCCCTCTGCAGGAGTGACCCCAGGTCTAAATGTAAAATATTCATCCTAAAGCTACTTTCAAGTCATGTTTACCACTATATAAAACCCTAATTCCCAAATAAATGTCTCAAAGGTTTTTTTAAAAGTAAGGGTTTCCAGCCATTTTTAAGTGCTTCTGGTTTTGGCAGACATGGAAACGGGGGCACGGGGAAATAGGTACTTCATCAGCATCACCGGTTACGAACATATTGGAAAACAGGGATTTTATCCCTGGTTTGCTGGTTTCGCTGCCAAAAACATACCCACTGGTCCTCATCTCATGTCAAGTGGGGCACGCGGAAAAAATGTGGTTTGACTACTGTTGATAGGCAGAGGGGCTATGAAGATAGAATTCTTTTAAAATAAGGAAGAGTCTATTTATTTCCCCTTTCCCTGCTTGTTTCCAGTCCCAACAGAAATAGTAGAGCGACTGTCTAAGTCCACTCTAGTTACTGTGCATACATTCCGATTTGCAGGGCTTTAAGTGGAGCGGGCCCCTTCGTATAAGACTTGGCAGTAATTGAAAACGGAATTTGAAATGGGTCCCAATTAAGAGGTCATTAACTTTACTGTTATGGAACAGATCGATTTCACAACAATAACTGTAAAAATAATGAAGGTAATGCATGTCAGTGAGTGATGTATGCATACCTTGTTTTTACACTATGAACCAAGCCGAAAAAAGGCTGCAGAGCGCTGTACATAGCTAAAGACCAGCATGAAGGCAGTGAGTGACGTGAGAGGAACCTGGAGTGGGGACGGTGAATGAATTGTGATCAGTTTTTAATTTGGAAACAAATAAATGCCAGGGCTCTCGTCAGGAGGCAGCTTGCACCAGCCCATTTCTCCTGTTAGCGCCGCCTAAAACAGAACCAACTACTAGCCATGAAAGTGGAGAGAGGATGCCACGTAACGGCCAGACCTGCCTACTTCGGAGCGGGGGAGCCAGGTTCGAGTCTCGTCGTCAGCTCAACATATTGTGATTATGGGCAGATAACTTATGAAGTGTCCTTAACTGGTGCACGTGAAAAGCACTGGTGTTCATTATTAAGTTCCGGTACTGAGCACTGAAAACCACCGGCTCAAATTAAGCATGGATTGTGATGTAGTGTTCTTTAAAGAGGTGAGTCTTCAACTCTTTTCTAAATTCGAGCAGTTTAGCGACGTTCTCATGTATACAGGAATGTTGTTCCTGATCCAGGAGTGATGGATAAAAAAAGAGTCCTGCTGTCTTGTTTTTTCTTTTTTACACCTCCTGTGTGTGTGTTTGCCTTTGTGTGTGTGTGTGTGTGTGTGTGTGTGTGTGGCTCTGTGTGTATGTGTGGGTGCAAATGCAATAGGTCTCACATTTGCGAGAGATTTAGCTAATGGCAATGTAAATGACAATGCCATTTATTTATATGTTTTCTAAACCAACACATAAATATACATTTTGTCATTTACAATGCCAATAGCTCTAACTTTTCCAAAGGCGAAACCATTGCATTGTAAATGCTTGTTTACAACTGTATTAGGCGCAGAGGGAGAACAGAGAACCGGTAGCCACCAGTTTGGTGACCATAATAGTAAGGCCTCACCAAAAAGCATGATCTCGGTCTTCCCTATGTTAAGTTGGAGGAAGTTACTCCTCATCCAATTAAAAATCGCTATCATGCCCGAAGAGAAGGTAGCCTGGGCCAAGAGGGTAGATTTATTGAAAGAGAAGATAAGCTGCTTATCATCAGCATATGAGATAGGCGTAAACCCGGAGGACCTCAGGAGATCAGCCAAGGGAGCGACATATATGTTAAACAAGGTGGGGGTCAGACATGAGCCCTGTGGCACTCCCTTGGTCAGCTCCGTGGTTCTAGATCGAAAGGGTCCGAGGCTGACTGAGATCGATTAGTGAGAAAGCTGGTCAACCACCGCAGGGCTAAACCACCAATCCCTATTTCCTCCAACCTCCTAAGCAGAATCTGGTGATCGACCGTGTCAAACGCGGCCGAGAGGTCTAACAGCTCTAGAAAAGTGGGTTGGCCCTTATCTAAGGCCATCCAGATGTTATCTGTGACAGCCACCAGAGTTGTCTCCGTGCTGTACTTAGGCCTAAAACCTGATTGCGATGTGTCAAGGCTACCTGAGGACTCAACATAGTCTGACAGCTGTTTATTAACAGACTTTTCCAGGAGTTTACTCATGAGGGGTAGTAATGAAATGGGTTGCAGATTGGAAAGGTCTTCCATCGGAACTTTTGTGTTTTTGTGAATGGGTATGACCTGTGCTGTCTTCCATTCCTGCGGGAGGTGTCCCTCTCATAGGGGGAGGTTGAGAAGGCAACAGATGGGTGCAGAGAGTTGTTTTGAAAGTGCGGAGGAAGTTTTGGCCAGGTAATGATGTCTGTAGAATCTGTACTTAGATGAGCCCCATGCACTTGGATAGAAGATTTCATAGATCACTTTTCTAAGGTTCAGAGACTTACTGACTCCCAGTCAGAGACTATAGATTTTTACAATAGCAAAAAGGGAAGTCTTTGTGACAATAAAATCCCTTCTTTTATCCACGGCCATATACAAGACAATTGCACCCCAACTTACAACTAAAATGACAACACTTTTTAATCACATTGCAGATGGGGAGATTGTCACATCGGTGACCGAGGCAAAAGTAACTATGATACTTAAACCTGGGAAGGACCTCCGTCAGTGTGCCTTTTATATTTATCCTTCTCTTTTTCTATCCTATCCAATAGATTGGAGCATTTAATACCAGGATTGATTCGCCCGGACTGACTTGGGTTTGTGAGGGATTGGCAGGCCCATGACAATGCACCTTGAAAGGAAATGGAGGAAACACTATAGCTTAGAGGATAACATTTCCTACAAACTTGCATTGAAGAATTATTACGCAGAGGTTCGTCTAGCAAATAAAGATTTCTTTGAAACTAGGATAGCCCATGCTGGTAACAAACCTGAAGAAAACTTTAAAATTGTAAAATCCTTTATGAGTCCCGAGGTTGCCTCAAAAGATCTCCAACCTTCAGCAGAATGGTGTGGATCACTGCCATCATTTCTCCAAGATAAAATTTCTGCTATTCAGGCAGATTTACTTGCTGATACGCAATCAGGAGGCATTTCTCCTGAAAGAGTTAAAGTTACTAAGACTACTTCTGAAATGCAACACTTGGTAACATAAAGCCTATGTCCCTAGGGGGCTCTTTCGCTGCCATCAAGAGCCTGAAGTCAGGATCTCCGTCTGACCAATGCCCTCCCCTAATACTGGCTAAACCACTCCATTTAATAAATCCAACTGTAAACAGACTGTTGAACGCTTCTCTGTCTTCAGGCTGGATTCCGGCACATTGGAAAGGATCAAAATTCTGCCATTATTTAAAAAACCTACAGCGGACCCCAAAGCACCTGCGAATTATAGACCTATCTCCCTTCTCCCTCTTTTCCAAAAGTTTGTGAAAAATTTGTCAAATCGCAGCTTTCCCAGTTCTTTGAAGACTACAATCTTCTGCACCCTAGCCAGTCGGGCTTTAGCCCTCGCTTTAGCACTGAGACAGACCTGTTGGAAGTTGCTGAATAAATAAGGTCTTCCCTTGACATAGGAGGAAAGTCGTCTTTATTATGTTGGACTTGTCAGTGACTTTCAATACTGTCCCTCATCAAAGACTCCTTGACCGCCTTCAATCAATCTGGCTTATGGATACAGCTCTAAATTGGCTTTCTTCCTTTTTAAATTGAAGAAGCCAAGACGTTTTGGATTCCCCTTGTTCTTCCAAAGCCCGTGAGCTTGACGGTAGGAAAGAATGTGCCCTGCAAGCTTTGTGGATCTGAGGATCTCCTCTTTTGTAGTGAAGTTGTGGAACTTCGCCAAGACATCTCTGGGTCTTTTATCATGTATTCACCTAATTGGACCCACTCTGCGGACCCTGTCCAACACGACCTCAGCAAGGCCATCATTTAGAAGACTGGAGAAAATGAGTATAATAAAGGCTTTCAAGTCTGGGACATCCATGGTGTCTTGGACCTTCAGATCCTCTCTTCACAACTGGTTCTCCAATTCCTCGCAAGGTCCTGCACTTAGTCCTGTTTTTTTCAATGTTTACCTTACACCCCTGGCAGTGTTGGCAGGGTCTCTGGGAGCCAAGGTAATCTCTTAACCTGACAACATCCAGCTTCTCTTCTCCTGTGGAAAGGGAGAAGCGTTAGCTGGAGAAGTAATTAAAAATTGCCTAAGGTGATTAATTGTTTGGCCTTAAACCAATTAAAATGTAACCTGGATTAAACTGACATTGTGTTCTTCAGACCTTCCTCACCAGACATATTGAGATCCTTGTGACCAAAGGACATCCCCCCAGGCCCCTAATTGGGTGCAGTAAAATATACTGGGTATTAAGATGGATAGTGCCCTCTCTTTCCATTCACAGATTCAGGCTCTGACAAGCTCTTATTTTGGGCTGTTATGAGCTCTGAAGAAAATCCTACCTCTGCTCTCTGGGGATTCCAAAAGAACAGTAATCCAAGTATTAATAACCTCCAAATTGGATTACGAGATTGCTCTCTAACTGGGCCTCCCGGATCACCTCCTGAGTAGACTTCAGGTGGTGCAGAACTCAGCCGCACGGATTCTCCTTAATCTTCTCCCAAGAACACATATGTCCTCTCATCTGAGAGCTCTTCACTGGCTTCCTATTAAAAAAGGATTCTTTTTTAATCTGCGGTCCTTGTTCATCAAGTCTTGCATGCTTCAGGAACTGGATACCTGAGAGAGAGAGTATTCACGAATATGCCCCCTCCAGAAATCTACGCTCGTCCTATGAGCGTTTGGCAAGAGTTCCCAAAATTCAGCGGGTTAGAACAGAAGGCAGATATTTCTCCTATCTTGTGCCTGCAACATGGAATAAACTTCCTCTGGAACGGAGATCCATAATAGGTCTCCTCATCTTTAAAAACAAATTAAAGACATGGCTCTTTCAGCAATCCATTTAAGGCAATCATTATGGGTGCAGGCTGTCTCGTTTAGCGCCAAGACACACTCAGAGTAGCCGTGCGCTGTATAAATCCCGATATCAATATCAGTAGTTGTCCACTTGGTTGAAATGGTGAAAAAAAAAAAATACCAGTGCTCTTGGTGACACAGAACGCTGCAAAAGTTTTAAATTGAGTTAACTGGTCTTTCCTAGAAAAAATGCGTAGGGACTTAGGATTTACACCACGGTTTTATAAAATGATAATGACCAACTACTATAGCCATTTGACAATATTAAGACTCAGTAGTCACAGCTCAGGACAAGTACAATTGGAAAGAGAAACTAAGATGGGGAGGCCTTTGCACCATATATTATTTGCCTGGACTATTCGAATCCCATGCATGACGTATGTGCTAGTTTCACTTGATGGTGAGTATACGGTTTGAGGCAGACATTCACAAGCTTTCCCTGTTTGTTGACGATTTGTTACTAACCCTTGGAGACCGGAACAGATCTTTGCCATCACTGGTCAGCCAAATTATTTGCAGGGCATAGCAGGTTACAAAATAAACATTAGTAAGTCTGAAATGTCAACCCTGGCACACCCTGAAGAAACGGTGGTCTCCTTGAAGGAGCAGAGCCCTTTCTGTTGGGCAACACAGTCCATTAAATACTTGGGGGTAAAGATTACTCCCTTAATAGTAGACCTGCATAAGGCTAACTACCTACTACTCTTTGTGGAGGTGCTCGGGGATTTGAGTCACTGGCCTCCCTCTTTAATTCCAGGATGGGCAGGAACATAGTGGTAAATAAGAGTGTTTTGCTATGGGTAGATCACGTCCAGGCTCTGTCAATTAAAGTGGAGCCAGCTTTGTTTGACTACTTGCAATTGACAGTGTCTCAATTCATATGGTGCGGATCTCTGCTGAGGGTTCCCGTAATGATCTGGGAGATGACTGGCAGTCCCTGACATTTGTCTGCTACCAGGGCTAAACCACTGAAGAGTTAGCTAGAATGCTGTAAACTAAAAAGCAAATAAAATCTAGTTCCATTTGGAGTTAGCTTTGATGGGGAGAACTCTTTGGGATGTGGACTGGTTCCGTAAGGCACTACACATCACAAATGCGTATTGATATACTCAGTGCACACTATACCAGAGATCAGGGACAGTTGTCGCTGTAAAATTGAAGCTCACAACTTTTTCTTTACTGTATACATTAGTCTGTGTCAATCTGCACTTTACTCCTCTTGATTTTTGTTTCTCTATAATAAGTGGAGTGAAGGTGGTTGTAGAACGATTATGCATATGTTTCTCCAGTGCAAGGTTAAATGCTTCTGAAGTGTAAATCAGACTTGGGTGTGGAGCGCCTTCATGATTTTCAAATACGACATTGGGTAAAGCACCCATTAATTTGGCGGGCATAAATAAGCGAGAGAACGGCACTTGAGAAATTCTTCTACACAACTACTAAGAGGTTCATATCCAGGTTGTACAAAATGTTATTAGACTCCAGACCTTCAAGTCTAGTTTATATAAGTGTAAATGTTAAGGAACCATAATAGGGAGTTTTAGTTTAGGGAAAGGAATGGCTTTATCGTGTGTTTCCTGAAAGTGACCCTAAATATTTGAAAGATTGTGGTCAGGGAGGTAACACTATACATGCATGGTGTTGTTGCCTGTGTTAAACCATTTTAAGGAATTGCTTAAGAGAGTGCATGCCCCTTCTCTTGCAAGACCTGTTGTTACCGCACAGTGGTTTAGAGGCAACCTATTGCTTAACATTGGATGGCTTCATTGTCACTTTCATTTGCTTCTTAATCAGCCACTTTTGTAGCTTTTCCTTCCTTATCTGTTTCTCCATCCACTGGAGCGTGGATGCAATACGGCTTGCTTTTTCAGGCAGTACTTTATTCTTTTGCTGTAAGGGTTGTACAGGAGTGTTTATTTTCCATCTGTCTTTCTTGTGTACTTCTCTGCATTCCCCCCCACCAACCTTTATTGTGCATGTGCTTGTCTGTGTGCTTCCCCTGCCCCTCCAGCCTCAATTCTGGTGTCGCTGTACTTGTATAATTAAAAAAAAAGGGTGCTGTTACGTGGCCGGTGCTAAAACAGTCGTGCTGGTGAATAGCATGGCCAGAAATCATTAACAAAGCCAATAGCTCTCATAGACGTGACGTATTGGCTTTCCAAATGCTTGTTCATCAGGGTGCTTATAATCAGAGAATCGAAGGGTTTCAACTTTTTCTGCAGATTCAGGGATGGCACTGTTGGGATAACGGTCCAATGAAGGGAAAGTGAACAGAGCATATTGCTACTTAATCTGATAGAGTCAAGGAGATGCAAAAGCTTACAATAGCAGTGTGATAAAAAAAGAGGGATGCCCCCTGATTTCACAATGATGTGCATGAATTTGGGATTTCTGAAGAATATTTCTAACTGCAGATTCATTACCTTTACCATAATCCTTTGTGCAAGACTGGATCTGATTTTTTAAAGTAGCATCGGCGCCAGACATGGTAGTGTCATTTCCTTGCTTTTTACGCATACCCATGAGCTTCACCCCAACCTCAGGAGAATCCCTCCAGGATGACAGGTTTTAAACCATTCTGCAACTGCCGAAGGCATATGGTGGCCACATATCCACATTGTTTGCCTGTGGTGCTCTTGTTGAGGGGCAGATCCAAAGTTGTGCAGCAAGTGCACATTGATGCCCCCGATGGCAATCTGGGAGCGGGACGCAAAACTCTATGTAACAGAACACAAAAAGAGCTCACTCTCAAACCAATGTTCCTGATCCTGCCACCTGTTGCGAGCCACACCAGTGCCAGAGCCCGTTCCTGATCCAAATTCTCAGGTAAGTCCAAGTTGCACCGCTAATTTGTCCCTCCCTCGACTTCAGATTAGATGAGAAGCAGTGCAGTCAGTACCTGACTCAGAGCCCATCCTAAGGCTGGTCCCAGCACCCCCTGATTTTCCTGGGATGCCTCAAACTTGCAGGAGATAAAGGGCTTTAAGGGAGCCGTGTTTTCAATATTCAAGGTTTTGCCAGCTCCCTCTGTAGCTCCTTTGTGCCCCAGGGTACCTACAAGGGACAACAGTTGCCATTCCTCTGTTAGGTCCCTCTTCGGTGCTGACTGACACCACAGGTCCTCCTCCTGTTTTTTTGCTGGCAACTCCCATTGCATCACTCTGGCCTGTGGAGCCACGGTAGTTTCTGTCGCTCTAGTTCCAGAGGCACCCATTCCAGATCTGGTCCCGATGGCAGTCTTGAACTAGGAACCGACTTAAGCCAGCTTCTTCGGCGCCACTACTGTAGGAGAATGAGTCTATGTCTGGCTCTGATTCAAATGCAGTTCAAGTGCTTAAGAACATATCACATGAAGATGTTGGCGATTCAGAGCCGGGCAGCTTGTCCCCCACCTCTCATTATCCTAATACTGGACTGTATGTACATAAACATACAAAATGCAAATGGGTTGGGAACTTCTGCTGAGACTAATCTCCCCCAATTCCACCCTCAGAAGAAAGTGCCTCCTTCATGGTGGTTGTCAGCAGGGCAGCAAAACTTCTTGATTTACTGTTGCCCACAATAGAAGCAAATGCTCATTTACTGACAAAGTTCCAGCAACATGGTGAGCTCACCACGTTGGAGCCCTCGCTGCATTTCAGTGAAGCTTTAGCAGTCTCTTTTATTGGCTGCTTGAACAATGCCAATCTCTGCACCCCTGGTCAGTTGCTGTGTAGCTGAGACAGAGCTGCCCTTCATGACCCATCTTTTCACATTCAACTTCTGATCCAGGAAAGCCTGGTGGGGCAGAAATCCTAGAGCAAAGTCAACCAAAACTCCTTCCTTTTCCTCAGGTAGATAGGAAGTTGAAATGCAGTGGAGCTTTTGGCAAAAGTATTTTAATCTTCCAGTTAATCCCTAAGGCATCTGAATGCAGTCTGCCTACTGTTCCATTAAACACATGCCCTTTGGGACACGGCTACTGAGATCTTGCTGACTGTCCCTGAGGAATTCAGGGCAACCTTTGCACAAACAATTCAGTATGATCAAAACATTGCCAAATATGTACTTCTGGCTGTCCTTGACACAACAGACTGTTGGGCTGATTCAATGGGCACCAGTGTTGTGCTCATGCATCATGCATGGATGCACTGTTGGGTTTTCAGGTCATGTCATGGTTCGTCTAATAAACATGCCCTTTTATGGGTTGAGGCTCTTTGGGGTAAAGACCAAGTTGGAGCTAGAAATCCTAAAATACAGCTTTTTTTTTTAGACCTTTCCCTCTCCTTTTTTTACCAGCAGTACAGCAAGTTTAGAGGTAGCTCCGGGGTCTGGCCTACAAAAAGCGACAGCCTTCATAGCCAGTTCAACAGGCGTCTCAAACTTTTTACTGCTCAAGAGGAAATGGTGGTGGAAGAGGCCCTAGATATCACCACGGGCAGTGTTCTTCCTCACCTGTCTCAATGGCTTCCAAGCTGCTCTTATTCCCCTCTGAGGAGCTACACATTGCTGGTAAGGGGCGGGATTTGATTTTTCCTTACCAACAGAAAATAGATCTGTTGTTCCTGGCTTTCATTTAATTTAATTTCCCCTTGTCTCACGCTGATGCCTACTCAAGTTTCAACAGTTTTTGCTGCATTCCTTCTGCTCGACGTCCACTCACTTGCCAGCTAGCTATTCCTCTGAATGTAGTAGCCTTTAGTAACTTTGGTGGTATGTGAATTTCTTTGCATGATGGGTTTAGGCTGATGCTGTATCTTCGCGCTCTGAATGCCTTCTTGGGAACAGGCAAATCCTGAACACTCACTTTGGCCAATGTTCTTTCTGCCCTGGGCCCCAGAAATTAGTTTGCATTGTCGAACTTGCAGGACACATGCTTCCATGTCAGCGTACTGCAGCCCTACAGATTTGCATCTGGTTTGTGGGTGAGTCAGAGTATATCCAATTTGTGATTTTGCTCTCCGGCATCATGACTGTTCCACAGGTATTGGAAAATGTGATGTCAGTAGGTGTGCTCCATCTTTGCCGATAAGGGATACCTGTATTTCTGTACCTCGTTAACTGGCTGCTCAGAAAGGGCTTGCTACAGTAAGTCACCGACCAGATTGTGACTACATTCACACATTTGGGATGTGATTCTGATGTTTTGTGGTCAATCCTGGGTGTCGAACAGGATGCCTCTGAGGCTTCTTGGCTTCCTGTCTCTTGCATCCTCCTGGTTTCTCATGCCAATGGCACATGAAGGCCTTGGTGTGGACCATTTCGTCTCTTGTGGTCCTAGAAGCAAGGTTGAATGTCGGACATTTGCATCTCGAAGGAGAGAATAATGGGTGTGAAAAGAAATAGCTTTTCCCATGTTAATTCCCATAGGTCCTTTAAACACGCCTGCAGCCTGAACCGCTACACGCAATTACACCAAATTTTGCAGAAAGATAGGTTTGGTTACACAGATTGTGCTTTTTGTTATTTGGTGTAAATCCACAAGTTGTGTCCAAAATTCCTTTTTTTAATTACGCACGATATTCGCAAAGATGCAGCAACTTCCAGCGTGCCCCCTTATAAAATTGCGACGTTGTCGCAAATATCTATAGCTCTACATGCCAAGAACAGATGCTTACAGTGTAAGTAACTTAATCCTTTTACCTACTGGCTGTCACCAGTAGGTAGTTCTAGTTAGGACCTAGGACCATAGGAAAAGCGTTTTTGGTTTGCATATAAATTTGCTGCTGTTTGATGAGTCTTAATGAAGTTTTGCAATAAAAAAATGCACTTCTTTGCATAGTTCTGCATGAAAAGTTTAGGGGTGATCTGTCAAGCAGGGGCCGAGAAAAAGAGGTGGGGGGGGTCAAATTAACGCACGGTTCTCATGCACTTTCACATTGAGATTTTAAACACTACTACAGCCCGAACTGCTGAATAAAATTGCTTGCTTTTGGTCCAGAAGGAGTGCTTTTTGTTTTTTGGTGCAAATCCATTCAGTAGGTGTGGAGTTATTAAAGAAAAAAGATTTATAGATATCTAGCCAACACTTTATCCAGTAGGTGTTGACAGCCATCTTGGGACTCAGACTCAGCTGAGTCCCAATTAAAAAGTAAAAACATAAATAAAATAAACGGGCATGGTTGGAATACCGTCACCCCAGGCCTGTTGATGGGGTCTCCCAAGGACCCCGATGAGGGCCAAAAACTTTTTCTTTTTTCAACTTTGCCATGATTTTGCAGAGGATCCGCGAATGTGTGGTAAAATTGGGACAAAAAAAAAAAACCCCAAGCGGGGCTCCTGCTCTTGTTTTGTATATGCCTTTCTCGCCAACCCCTCTGTCCCCCGCTCAACCCCCTTCCCGGGTGGGCCAGGTACCGGGGGGTGAATTCATTATGATAATGTGTGGAGAGTGGCATGCATAGCCCCCTCCCTGGGCTGGTTTAGGCCCCGGGGATCCCAACCCCCAGGGTCCGGCCATACAATCAAAAGGGAGGGGGGGCCCCCCTCCTGAAGCCAGCTATGTGCCGTGGTGCCCAAACCTAAAGACATAAAGGTTTCTAGTGCAGGCAGGGAAAGCTATGTTTGCTCTTGCTTGGCAGCAATTTAACGCTCCTGCCGAACGGGAGCAAACAGTAAGTCTGCTAGGAGCAGACTTTTAATCTGTTTCCAGATTAAAACATTGCTTCCCCACACAGGTATCAGTATTTTGTGCTGCTCCCTGCATGTAGAAGCTATGATGGCTCCCAATGGAAGCGGCAAACCGCTGGGATCACTGGGGCATTGGCATTCCCGAGTGGCCCCCAGCAAGAACATGGTGGGTGCCCTGAGTGAGAATCAGGGCACCCACCCTTAGTTGTCCGGGCCTTTACGATGGGGTCTCCAGAGTGGAAATTGGACCGGGGATGGGGGTCACACAGTCCCCCTCCCCTTCTGTAAAGGACCAGTGATCCTAACTCTGTGGGCTTTGCGAAGGCAAAGCAAGTGTGATTTTACAACAATTCCACCTTGGAAAAAAAATTGAAATCCTTGATGCAGGTCAATGTATCATTGATCTGTCAGAGCGCAATCTTTTCTGTGGTTATTGTGACCAGTGAGTTCTTTCTTGTCAACTTCTGGTAAGAGCAGAGTACATGGTTCTCCCATTAAATTCCTACCAGTATGCAAATGCGCAAAATCAGTTGCAAGCTCTGCCCATTTGGCCATGTACCGTTAGTCTGAGTAGTAGGCAAAGGTCTTCTCATCTTTTCCCATGTTTCTCTTCCAGGGGATCCTCATCAATAGTCGTAAGCACTGAATATTCCCGCCCATGTGCGGGACCGCGGAAACAATATAAAAATATATATGTAAAAAACACATATATCTAACTCCACATATATGTATGGACATATATTATTTTTCTCATACCAATGCAGCCCCAAAAAGAGGCTAACACAATGTAAAAACCTTGTACATGTACTGCAATTATAAAGGAAACAAAGAACAACTTAAATCAAATATCCTTTGAATTTTGTGTTTTAATGAGTAAAACCACTCATAACTCCTGAAAATTGCTCATAAAAAGACATTGTTAGTCTCAGGCTGCATTGAAAAGCAATAACATAGAAAATGAAAGCATTTTCAACCAAAAAACTGGCACTGTGCCTTTAAGGCAGCCATGAACCCAGGCTTCCCATCATGCCTCAGGGGTGACAGTTAGGTCAGTTGTTCTTTCCGGCTCCTTCTGTCAGGACCCTGGTTAACAGCTCCCACCTTTTTTTGACTTTCTGTCAGAATTACTTGGTGTGTTCTTCAATTTTTTTATCTCACTCGACGGTTTTTGACCTTAGAGAGATAGTTATACCTTTTTTGGGCTCAAAAAAAGGTTAATTTTTTTGTCGGAAATGCCTAAGGCTCTTTTTGACACCTACCCTGCCTGTGGGCATAAGAAGGCTTGGTCTGATACACATCCTGTGTGTATTCGCTGTCTACCTGACTCTCATGAGGTAGCATCTTGTGTCCACTGCCAGTCCTTGTCATCCAGAACTATCAAGGACAGAAAAAGAAGCAGGATTTATGTCCTTTCTGAGAGAGGTAGGTCTCCAAAGAGACTTATGAAGCGGTCGACGTCGAAGAAAGTTCCGACCTGCTCTCCTTCGGCATCGGGATCGGCGTCGAGGTCTCCAACGACGAAGAAGGTGAAGTCTTCAGCGTCGAAAGTCAAGGCTCCGCTGCCGTCAACCGGGCGATGTGCAGCGTCGAGTGCAACGTCTAAGTCTCCGTTGAAGCAGGGCGGCTCAACGTCGAGACTTCCGTCGTCGAAGACTCATGTAGAGTTTTCGACGTCGAAGCCTCCGCCATCGCTGAGTCATAGGCGTTCGGCGTCGAGGCATCCTCCTCCGTCGTCTGGCTATAGACGCTCGACGTCGAGGCATTCTCCGTCGTCGCCAGGTCATCGGTGATCGACGTCGAGTCATCCCCCGTCGTCGTCAGGTCATCGACGTCGAGGAAGAGATCGACCTCGAAGCATCCTTCGTCTTCGCCAGGTCATCGGCGTTCGACGTCGAGAGATTCTCCGTCGACGACCCATCGACATTCGACGTCGAAGCATTCATCGTCGTCGAAGGACCATGGTAGTTCGGCGTTGAAGCTTCCTCCGTCGGCGTCCCACCATCGACGCTCGACGTCGAGGCATTCACAAACGTCGGCAGGGCACTCGCCATCAAAAGTTGAGCAAAGTTCGACGTTGGAGAAGCCTGTGGGGTCTTCACCTCCTAGGAGATCGACGTCGAGGCATGGAACTCCAGTGGTCCAACTTCAGACAATGGCACAGCAGTCTATAAGGTCGTCTGGTTCTGCCTCAGCTGCGGAGGATGACCAGGGCTCGCAAGTGAGTGACAGTCACCCTGCCAAGCGGAAGAAATCGCCGGAGCAGAGGGACTCTCGCGGTCGCTCCAGGTCTGCGGCTGGCTCAGGTTCGGACTCTGGCCCGGATGTGATTATTTATCAGTCGGGAAGCGAGGAATCTAGGCATTCGCAGAAGGATGAAACGCCTCCATCACACTCTCCAGTGAAGCATAAATCACCTACTGTCAGGCTTTCCCCGAGATGGTACAAGCCACTGCATCACTGGGCTCCGGACAAGGAGACAGCGTATTGATTGCAGCAACCACTCTCTAGACCTCGAGAACAGTCACGCTCTCCGGTGAGGCAAAGAGAAAGATCACGCTCCCCAGTTCGCCAGAAAGAAAGGTCACGCTCTCCAGTTCGCCAGAGGGAAAGATCACGTTCCCCAGTTAGCCAGGGAGAAAAATCACATCAGAAGGAAAGATCACGATCTCCAGTTCGCCAGAGGGAAAGATCGCGCTCCCCAGCTCGTCAAAGGGAACGATCGCGCTCCAGGGTGCGAACCGGCAGGCGTAGATCACGCTCAAGAAGCACAAGGAGAGATCGAAGAACTCCTTCTACTTCTTCCTCGACCCGCTCTCACAGAGACTACTCTCCTACCTTGACATACTCTCCTTCAACGAGGGTATCTCCAATAGATGATGTCTTCACTTTTCAGGACGTTCTGGGTAGGGGAGCTCTTAAGCTGGGAATTGCCTTAAAAGCTCCGCAGGTCAAGACCTCGATAATTTTTGAAACATTACAACATAGGTCTGCACTCAAACCTCTCCTACCATTGGTCAAAGCAACTCCGGCAAGGATTCTAAAAAAATACAAATCTCCAGAGGACGATCCGCTATTCCTCAGAGCTGATCCTCCCCCGGACTCGGTGATTATTGCAGCAGCGAGGAAGTCTAATGCAGTTGCCTCATCCTCCACTGTTCCTCCGGATAAGAACAGCAAGATGCAAGACTCGTGGGGAAGGCGGGTCTGCAATACATCAGCGTCTTTCCTCAAGGTTGCCAATGCGGAAGCCCTTTTGGGGCGTTATGACCGCTCCCTGTGGGATTCTCTGCAACGTTTTGTGGAGAAACTTCCAGCAGAGGACCGTAAGGACTTTGAGGAAATCCTCCTGGAAGGCAGTCAAGTCTCCAACCAGGTGATAAGCGCCGCAGCGGATGGAGCTACCCTAGCAGCTCATGGGTATGCTCATGGGGTAACAGCACGAAGGTCATCATGGTTGCGACTAACGGCTTTAAAACCAGAAGCTCAAGCACGTATATTGAACTTACCTTTTTCAGGTGTTTCATTGTTTGGCACAAGCGCAGACGAGGAAATGCAGCGCATGAAGGCAGAGCTGGAAACTCTCAAGGCGGTGGGTCTTGAGAAGAAGAAGGAGTTAAAGAAGAAATTTCGCTCCTTCAACAAGGGCTCTACAAAGCAGCGGGTTCAAACCCCAAACTGGCAGAAGAGTCAAGATCAGCAGGGGCAGCAAAAGTCCCAGTATAAAGGCAAGCGTAATTACAAGGGAAATAATCAGCGCCAAGGCAAGAACACCGGCAAGGCTCAAGCCAAGCAATGAGTCGTCTCTTCCCCCTGCGCCGTGCACCACTCCAGTGGGGGGAAGCCTGTCAAAGCATTTGAAAGAGTGGCAAAGCATCACAAAAGACAGATGGGTGTTGTCTACGCTTCAGAATGGGTACTGTCTTCGTTTCATTCGTCTGCCTTCACCAGTTCCCCCAATGTCTACATCAAATCACCAGCTTCACCTGCTGCAAAAAGAAGTCACCACTCTGCTCGAAAAGTCAGATATCGCGAGAGTTCCGGTCTCTCAGAGGGGAAGGGGAGTGTACTCCCGTTATTTTCTGGTCAAGAAAAAAGGACAGAAGTCAGAATACAGACCCATCCTGGACTTGCGAACGCTAAATCTGCATGTCAAAAAGGAAAGATTCCGCATGTTGGCGCTTCACCAAATATATCCACATCTCAGGAAGGGAGATTGGATGTGTTCGCTGGACCTCCAAGATGCTTATTTCCATGTCCCAATACATCCCAGTCACAGAAGATTTCTTCGGTTCAGGGTGGGGACCTCTCACTATCAGTTCAAAGTCCTGCCGTTTGGATTAAAGTCGGCCCCTCGGGTGTTCACGAATTGTGTGGCGGTGGTCGCAGCTGCACTACGTCGCAGAGGGGTCTTCGTGTATCCATACTTGGACGATTGGCTGGTGAAAGGTCCTTCCCCAGTCAATGTAAGGAATCAGTTTCAGACTTGCATACAGCTCTGCCAGAGACTAGGGCTTCATGTCAACTTCGGAAAATCAGTCATTCAGCCCACCCAGAGGATTCACTTCCTTGGAGCTCTGCTAGAAATGTCAACTGATTCTTCACGGCGAGACTCAGAAGGTGCGCAGGATTGCCTCCCTGCTAGGGTCGATGGTGTCTTGCATCTTCCTGGTCCCGAATGCCAGACTTCGAATGCGTCCTCTTCAGCAGGATCTGGAGGACAAGTGGGATCCGCAATCTGCTCGCTGGGACGATCACATCACCATCTCAGACGCAGCTCGAGCTTCTATTCCATGGTGGACAAAAGCTCAGATTATGCAGGTGGGAGTCCTGTTCCATCAACCTCCCCCTACACAAACACTGATCACGGACGCCTCCCTTCTGGGCTGGGGGGCGCACATGGGTCCCCTGCAGGTTCAAGGTCAGTGGTCACACAAGGAAAGAACTTACCATATCAACATGCTGGAGCTGAGAGCAGTACACCTGGCTCTCAAAGCGTTCCTCCCCTCGATCCAAAAGTCATCGGTGCTAGTACAGACGGACAACACCACCACGATGTACTACCTGAACAAGCACGGGGGGACCCGCTCTCGGACGTTGTCATTGGAAGCGCAGAGGATCTGGCATTGGCTTCTGGCTCGAGGGCTATCTGTCACGGCGGTTTACCTTCCAGGAGAACAAAACGTGAGGGCAGACGCTTTAAGCCGTCACTTCGAAGACAAAGAAGACTGGGTTCTTCACGATGAAGTGGTGGAGGAACTTTTTCAATCCTGGGGTCGTCCCTCCATAGACTTGTTCGCGGACGACCAAAACGCCAAATGCCGAAGCTTCGCCTCCAGATTCCACCGGCCAGGCTCGAGAGGGAATGCTCTTTTGATCGACTGGTCAAACGAATTTGTGTACGCCTTTCCACCTCTCCCGTTGATTCCGAAGGTGGTGAGCAAGCTAACACACTCGTGCACAACAATGATTCTGATTGCTCCCGATTGGCCGAGGCAATGGTGGTACACGGACCTGCTTCATCTGTCAGTAACACCTCACAAGAGGCTGCCATGCAGGCCGGACCTGTTGTCCAAGATGGACGGGAGGATCTTCCATCCCAACCTTCCGTCACTGAGCTTGGCAGCATGGCTCCTGAGTTCATACAATACGGCCATCTAGGGTTGCCAGAGGACTGCATGCTCATTCTGAAAGAGGCAAGACGTCCTTCCACCAGATATTCGTATGCATGCAAGTGGAAGAGATTTTATATGTGGTGTATACAGCATACCTGTAAAAAGGGGAGAGATTTCCCTGTAGAACCCAGAAAGGACCGGGAAATAAATCAAAAAAAGGAGATTTCCTTTCTGAGTGTTATAACTTTACAATTGACTAAAACGTTCATTTAGGCTTCAACACAACAGCAATTACCCCAGATAGTCTAGTTCAACCAACACTAACAACTGTATGTATCAAAATATAATTTTTATTTTGATATTATCAAGGCAAAGAAAATACAATCATAAAATTTGCTAAACACATTAAAATCCTAATGTCATCATAGAATCGTAAAAATCCTTTTATGTACAACACATTTTGGACAATACATTCAGTTCTTAAAAAACCATAATTTTCAAATGTACAAAAAAACCAATTAATAATGCATATTCAATAAAAAGTTTGTTGACGCGTTTCGGTGATGTATTCTTTAGAACACCTTCTTCAGGACTTTCTAAAGGATCTTCTTAATCTAAAAATAGATACATAACAGTTTGTTAGATATTAAACTATCGGGGAGTTGTACCACATCACTATTGACGGAGTCCTAAATTATCTTACATTTAAAAGTGGTCCTTTTATACATTGCCACATCAGGGTACTCGAGTATTGTAATTGGTGATAATATTATCCCTCGCGTTGCATCAGGGAATCTGTGCATAGGAAATACAAGTTTTGTTTAAAACTTAAGTACATGCTAATAGCACCTGATCGCAGTATTGCGAGAAATTAATGCGGGTAATAACTAGTTCACCTACTTGTCATTGCATCAGCAAGTCGGCTAGTACAAACAGCTTATCCAGTTCACGTTAGGATCCTTGTATCTCTCTAGATTGATACTCGGGTGACTCTGGACTTTGCACTCCGTGGATCGATTTGCTTGGCGTATGCACCTCTTTTTATATTTAGGATGCTCTCACCAACAGTCTAGATAAATAACATATATGGTATTTACTATCTAGAGTATTTATATAGATTATTCATTATATAGATGATTATCACTGGAATGAACTCCTAACCACACTTTTTTCTTTAATAGTGTGGATACATACATGCTAGAAAGTCTCTGCAAGTTGTGCTAGAAAGACTCTACATTTTGTTGTTTAGAGATTTTAAACATGGCTCATGTCCAAAAACATCTGTGCTCCAAGTAAACAGAAAAGTATGTATGACTATCACACTGAACTGTTATTCTGGCACTATTTAGGTAGTACAGTAGCATTTCATATCGGGTATTGCTCTTCCTTTAGTTCTAGATGGATGGCTGTAAACTTCCGCCCCTCTTCTCCACTTCATCTTAACCTAGCCCCTAGGACTTAACAGCTATCGAAGCGGTAACCTATTCTAGTCTGGATTTCCTTACCACTAGCGCTACACCGGCGGTTAGGGGCTCCCGCCCCTGCCCACCGCACCCTCGTGCTGTAGCCCCTCAGTCTACTGAGCTCAATCAGAACCTCGACCTACTTAGCATGGTGACGGTCCCTCTTACCTCCTCTCTGGCGTCCAGTCGTCTTGACCCTTCCGTGTGGTGTACGAGCATGTAACTGAACAGAGCGTTTATATACACCCACACGCCCGGTGTTTCAAAAGTGATTGAAAACACCTGAGGCTCAGTTATTACGGTTTTGGCGGCCATGATGGTAGTTTTTTACCGGGCCATCGAGACGTACACATTCGAAGATGGACAAAACAGTCAGAGACACTACTGACCTCTTCGTAATGTTTTTTAAGACGCGCACTGCGATTTTTGTAAAGGAATCACGCTGGTGTGCAAACACTATTACTGATGCACATTATTATAAACATTTTAGCGATGTCTGAAGAGTATTCAGTATTATTATGTTCTTATATTTTTATAAAGGAATCACGCTGGTGTACAAAACGCTATTGCTGGTGCACATTATTATAAGCATTTTAGCGATGTCTGAAGAGTATTCAGTGTTTTATGTTCTTATATTGATCACAATGTTTTTGGTGTATACAGCATAGTCATGATCCTATCAAGTGTCAAGAAGAAGCAGTTCTTCCTTATTTGTTGTATTTAGCTAAAGCAGGTTTGAAGTTTAATTCCATCAAGGTGCACCTAGCGGCCTTCTCAAACCTCTTTTTTCCAGCTAGCATCTGTCAAGGACTTTCTGCAAGGGTTAAAAAAAAGTGTTCCCTACAGTGCGTCCTCCTTCTCCACCCTGGGAGTTGAACTTGGTGCTATCAAAGTTAATGGGTCCTCCCTTTGAACCCATTCACAAAGCCACTTTACAACATCTTTCATGGAAAGCAGCTTTTTTGGTGGCTATCACGTCAGCTCGCAGAGTGAGCGAGATTCAAGCCCTCTGTGCATCAGAACCCTATACTGTGTTCCATTTGAATAGGGTGGTGCTAAGGACGCATCCATCTTTTCTGCCTAAAGTGGTGTCAGATTTTCATGTAAATCAGATCATTTCTCTGCCCACTTTTTTCCCCAACCCCTCTACTCCAGCTGAGAGGGTTCTGCATTCTTTAGACCTGAAAAGGGTTTTGAAATTCTATCTTAACAGGTCTAAAGTTATTCGTCATTCTGATCATCTTTTCATTAACTATGGATCGATCAGGACAGGCCATTCTGCCTCTAAGCGTTCCATTTCCAGATGGATCGTTTCATGTATTAAACTTGCTTACCAGCTAGCACAAAAACCCCTGGGGTTTTCTCCCAAGGCACATTCCACCAGGGGAAGAGCTGCGACTGCGGCTTTTCTCAATAATGTGCCCATGTCTGAGATCTGTAAAGCGGCGACCTGGCGGTCCGTCAATACATTTACCAGACATTATTGTCTTGATTCTGACACAAGAGCAGATACCCAAGTAGGCCAAGCCTCCTTGCGGAATCTGTTTAGCAGCCAGGCTGGGCTGTGATGTTGGGTCTTTTAAGGTAGAAGATGTACTTCTCATTTGCCTGCAGGTGGTTGTTGGGCTTGCTATTCTATTCAGTGCTTATGACTATTGATGAGAATCCCCTGGAAGAGAAGGATAAGTTACTTACCTGTAATCCTAGTTCTCTTCCAGGGGTATCCTCATCAAAGTCATAAGCACACCCACCCGCCTCCCCAGGCAAATGAGAGCTGTACGTTTTCATATGTGTCTTTAGCCCTGACATCAGGGTTATGCAAAGAACAACTGACCTAACTGTCACCCCTGAGGCATGATGGGAAGCCTGGGTTCATGGCTGCCTTAAAGGCACAGTGCCAGTTTTTTGGTTGAAAATGCTTTCATTTTCTATGTTATTGCTTTTCAATGCAGCCTGAGACTAACAATGTCTTTTTATGAGCAATTTTCAGGAGTTATGAGTGGTTTTACTCATTAAAATACAAAATTCAAAGGATATTTGATTTAATGTGTTCTTTGTTTCCTTTATAATTGCAGTACATGTACAAGGTTTTTACATTGTGTTAGCCTCTTTTTGGGGCTGCATTGGTATGAGAAAAATAATATAGGTACATACATATATGTGGAGTTAGATACATGTGTTTTTTACATATATATTTTTATATTGTTTCCGGGGTCCCGCACATGGGCGGGAATATTCAGTGCTTATGACTTTGATGAGGATACCCCTGGAAGAGAACTAGGATTACAGGTAAGTAACTTATCCTTATAGACAGCTTACCAAAAGGCCCTCCGAGCGCGTACCCCAACGATTTTGGTGACCCCTTCTTGATGCCGAGAAATATGAGGACATCTCCATGAAACCAAGAAGCACTTACTTCATATAGTTAAGAGGAAGTACCCTTGTTTGGTGGGGATTCACCTCTTTGTTGTCTTCTCTGTAGAAAGATTAATGTTATTACAGATTTCTGGAAGAAGTCACTCGAGGAACGATCACATTGCCGAAATTAAACACACACAAGGTCACTGGAGACATTTCCTCATGGTTCATTATGAAGCTGTAGTTTGGAAAATGCACTAGTCATTTACCCAATGAGGTAGCACTTACTAATTAACCAGTAAATAGTACTCCATTTGAGTAGACATTTTGTGCAAAACTGTGGACTCGTCAGGTGAGGGTCTGTTCTGGCCCAGGCACAGCCACTCACAGTTACTGACAAACCCACACAGCCACTCAAACACACACACACAAACACAGATACAGCCACTCTCACATCCACTCATAGACCCACACAGCCACTCACCCCCACATACCCAGACAGCTTCTCCAACATCCACTTACAGACCCATTCAGCCACTCACAAACCAACTCACACACCCATTCACAGACCCATTCAGCCACTCACAAACCCACTCACACACCCATTCACAGACCCATACAGCCACTCACCCGCTCACTGACCCACACAACCACTCACTGACCCACACAACCACTCACACACCCACAAATCCATAGACACTTACTCACCGACCCATAAAGCCATTTACACACCCACTCACCGACCCATACAGCCACTTACACTCACTGACCCATACAGCCATTCACATACCCACACAGCCACTCACATACCCACACAGCCACTAACACACCCACAAAACCACTCACACCCATATACTCACTCACAGACCCATACACCCTCTCACAGACCCATACACCCTCTCACAGACCCATACACCCTCTCACAGACCCATACACCCTCTCACAGACCCATACACCCTCTCACAGACCCATACACCCTCTCACAGACCCATACACCCTCTCACATACCCATACACCCTCTCACATACTCATACACCCTCTCACATACCCATACACCCACTCACATACCCATACACCCACTCACATACCCACTCACATACCCATACACCCACTCACATACCCATACACCCACTCACATACCCATACACCCACACACCCACTCACATACCCATACACCCACTCACATACCCATACACCCACTCACATACCCATACACCCACTCACATACCCATACACCCACTCACATACCCATACACCCACTCACATACCCATACACCCACTCACATACCCATACACCCACTCACATACCCATACACCCACTCACCCGACCTATACAGCCACTCACACTCCCAAAAGTTACAAGGAGGAAATAACATTTAAAAAACCTTGTAAATTCACAAAAAAAAAATGTTACAAGGACGTTAGAGGTGGGAAACAACATTTAAAAAATAGAAATTCAATGTAAGAAAAAAAGGTTACAGAGTCGTTGTAGATAGGAAATAGCAATAAAAAAACCTTAGAAATTCACTGAAAAAAACTATGGTTAAAGGGAAGTTATGGTTAGGTTCAGATTTTACACACACAGAACCATGGAAATTCAGCAGCTACAGTGACCTGAGCTGCCTATAACTTACGCCTCCACAATGCACATCTTATGACCTCACATATTACATGACTCATGGCATGGTCAGTGACATCTCAAATTACATCACTGATGAATCACCCAGCAAAGTAAACTTCAATATACTTCATTAAAT
Organism: Lissotriton helveticus; assembly: GCF_964261635.1. Taxonomy (NCBI): domain Eukaryota; kingdom Metazoa; phylum Chordata; class Amphibia; order Caudata; family Salamandridae; genus Lissotriton; species Lissotriton helveticus. The sequence continues at coordinate 959,488,395 of NC_136070.1, read as the reverse complement.
ACCATTTAGAAGTAAGACAACGACACAGGTGGGAGACGTACAGCACATAGCTCACTATCACCTTATCAACTACTCCATTCACTTATCACCTAAGAGACAGTTCTCAGCGTAACATCCTCTTCTGAACCACTACCCTAAACATTAATTCCCAAAGTACTATGTGTAACTGTAGAGGGTAGTCTATTGCAAACCACAACACCACCATTCATGATCACTACATAACTAATTAGTCGTACAGAAAGAATACTGATACAACTTTTGCAGTAGCTTAGTAAATACCTTTAAGTCTCAAAAACATTTACAAAACACTAAGACTTACTGGAGAATGTTATCATTGATGTCATTTGAGATGTCATTAATGATGTCACTGACCATGTTAAGAGTGATGTAATACATGGGTCATAAGCAGTGCATTGCAGGGGCATAAGTTATTGTTAGATCTGGTCACTATAACTGCTGAATTTCTATGGTTGATTTTGTGTGTAAAATCTATAACAAACTATAACGCCCCCTTAACCTTTGGCCTTGTCAGTGAATATATGCTAGTATATGTTTACCGGTACTGATGTATGGAGTCTCTATATTGGACTACTGTCATACAAAAAAGAACAATCAGAAGAGAACTGATTTTTGTAGGCGCTTGTTAGCCATTCCCCGTGCGGCCCTCACTACTTCCTCCACGAAGAGCTAGGCCTCAGTGTAGAAGACCTTCTAAAACTATCACTTTTGCTTTAATGGGTGTCTATACGGGGAAATACTCATGCCATCCTCAACCAAGAGATAACAGACTCTCTCAGATGCGATCTAGGCCACAAGAATCTTTGGCTAAGACACATTAGCCAGATACTTATAGCCTTAACAGGCCTGACTTTTTTACCTCGCCTAATCAGAATGTTAAAGAAAAACCACAAAGGGTGAATAAGATGTATTTTTCGTTAACCTCCATAAACAGAGAAGCTGAACAGAGGGAACAAATAACTCTTCAGGACTACGCAGTTTCACAAATTAAAACTAGTATCGAGCCTTGCCTTGCCTGACCTTGGTTAACAGCTTATGGTAAAGATCTTTCTCTTCCAGGGGATACTCATTAATAGTCATAAGCACTGAATTATCTCCGCCCATGAGCGGGAACCCGGAACACATAAACAATATACATATATATGTGTAAATATACCAAAAAGTACATAGTACTAAACTATATATACACATATACATGTATAAGACCCATAATATGCAGCCTAACGTATATACATAGGCTAATAAAGCCAAACTTACACACGTTCTGTAGCATGAAAATATGCTATATATCAATGCAATAAACAGGCATGAGCCTAAAATGCATTTCATAACCATGAAAACCTTTTATTTTCATCAAAGAACCTGTTGTAAACAATTATTAGCCTAAAAGGCTGCATATGAAAAAATGTCTGTGTACAGAAAATCAGACTGGCACCCTGCCTTTAAGGCCCCAGAGAATCTGCACACTTTGCTTTTAAGGCCTCCAGGAGAACTCTGTTCCCATAATGCCCCACAGGTGACAGTTAGGCCAGTTCTTTCTTCCGGCTTGTTCTGTGAGGAACCTGGAACTTGAGCTCGGCTAATTTTTGAGTTTTTCTGTCAGAAGTTGGTTTTTTCTTGTCTTTTTTGACAATTTACTACTCTAGTGGTGGTTTAATACCTTTTTCTGACTAAACTGTTGGTGTTTTTTTTAGTCAGAATGCCACCTTTATTTTATAAATGTCCTTCCTGTGGGAAGAAGATGTCAAAAACGGACCCACACTCTGTTTGTGTGGTTTGTCTTCCAGCTTCTCATAAGGTGGAAGAGTGTTATCGCTGCCTCAACCTTTCTAATAGGACTTTAAGAGAAAGGGAGAAAATGAGGTTGCTGGGCCTTCTGGAGAGAGAAAGCCGTGGTGAGAAGTGCTCCAAGAGCTTGGTGTCATCTGCTAAGCCATCTTCTCAACCCAAACGTCGAAGAACAGCTTCTCCTGAAGGTAGAACTAAGAAACATCGACTCCAGGGAGCGTCGCCGTTAAAAAAGGTGCGCTCAGCGTCGAGATCCAGATCACCGTCAGCCTTGTCGGCGTCGATGAAGGCTCCATCGACGTCGAGGACTTCGCCGGTGAGGCAAGGTTCGGCTTCTAGACAGTCGCCGTCGAAATCCCTTTCGACGTCGAGACATCTGGTGTCGATTGCAGTAAGGACGACGTCGGGGGTGCAATGTTCGACGTCAAAGGATCGTAAGAGATCGACGTCGAGGGAAGAGAGGCGTCCGACTTCGAAGGATCGAGTGTCGACGTCGAAGGATCCAGTGTCGACGTCGAGAGAGAGTCATCGGTCGACGTCGAAGGGAAGACGACGGTCGAGGGAGAGACGTAAGTCGTCGTCGTCGAGAAAAAGGTCGACGTCGAGAGGCTAAGGAAGATCGGCGTCGAAGAGTTTGACGTCGAGACCTAAAAAGAATAGAAGGTCGAGGTCTCCATCGCGACGTAGGTCGACGTCGAAACATGCTTCGGGCTCGAAGCATGGAGTGTCAGAGTCTAGGTCTCCCCCACCTGATGAAAGGTCGGTTTCGAGACTATCAAGACCAGCCTCTCGGACCTCACTTAGGTCTTTCTCGAGGTCAGAAATAAGTCCACAACCTTTAGTGGCATCTACACCGCAGGGTCAGCAAAAGACAGGTCTGCGGCGGGTCAAGAGGCAGCGCACCAGGACTCTTCTGCGGTGGCGCATTCTGGCTCTCAACCTCAGGGCACGTGTCAGATGACAGACAATTGGTGCCCAGACAACAGACTCCATCTGGCTCATCAAAATCTGAGCGGAGTGTAGTCTCCAGAGCCTCCAAGTCTTCAGCAGAGCTGCATATTGTGCAGGTTTCACCTGAGGCTTCACCTGAGCGTGCAGAGCGGCCTTTTAACATGTCACCGAGGTGGCTGGAAAGCCTGAGACATTGGAAGGTGTGTCCAGATGCAGGTCTGATGGGGATGAGGGCTCCGGTCCCTCAGACGGAGCTGCATAGAAGATCACGTTCGAAATCCCTAGTGAGTGAGAGATCATGTCATGTATTCCTATAGGTTCTGAATCGATCCCCCTATTCCTGACCCTATTCTGGTTAAACTAACTATCAAGTTAACTAACAGTCAGTCAGCCCATGAGGCAAGAAAAGCCCCCATGATGCAGATACCGTTATCTGACGCAGTCACACTACGGCACAGGAACGTGTTATCTGATTAGGTCATAACGCTTGAGATCTAATTAGACAAGCGACATTCCTCCAGCCCCTGATAAGGCTTACGACGTTCTCATAACAAATCAAACCTATGACAACCTGGAAAATCCGTGCGGCCATTGTTTTGATTTCACAGAGAACTTCAGTAAAAGAATGTGCTAACGAGCAAGTCGTATGACATCTTTATTGACGTATCTATGTCCATCCTTACGTCAATCTCGGCACCTTTAAGGTATAAATATTGCCGATCTTGCCCTATGCAAACACACGCGTGGTGACGAGACGGATCAGCCATACTTGCCGAAGCCCAGAAGCAGAGCAGACCCCGCTGGCAGCAGCCCCGCCTTCCTGACGCGCTGAGAGACGCGCTGCTATCTCAAGCCGAGAGACCCAGCACCGGCGCTTCCGGGCAGCCCTCGCAGGCAGCCTGGAATATCGAGAGCAGAGAAAGAGATACCATTCCTCATTCATCCTAACTTCCAGGTACAGAACTGAATAACCCCTCACAGAGAATTCTTTAGTTATTCACTTGGCAAAAACAAACTTAACTTAAACTGTAACTTTCTATTCCCGCCCACGCATTAGACTTAGGTCAGGTACACGGGGTAGGCGTATTTAGAAACACCAGTTGAGTACGTTTAGTCAAATGTATATGTGTATGTAAATATATTTTAATCATTTTAAACATCATATGGCTCAGAAACCATATCAATGTTTTTACAGTATTATTTTATACTATTGCTTTTAATGTATGCACTTTACTTAACTATAAGTATTGCAATAATATCGATCCATTTCTCTTGTACGAGAAAAGAGACTGATCAATAAATAACACCTTTTTATTGAACACGCCCGTCTCTTCCTTTTCTCTACAATCTGATGAGACTAAGAATGCACGTACTGACTGAGTAAAATAATTGCCTTGTGCTCACACGACTCTCGAGATTGACTCTTGATTAGGGGAGAGCAAAGTTGTCATGTTCTATGGTTGTCAGAAACTAAATCCCTTCTTGTCTAATCAGGGGAGTTAATTCTTTCCTGAACATTCGAGAAAGTTTCTAGCGAACTCTGAGCTACGCTGGCAAACCCAAAACTTAAGTCTAGTATCGACAGTAGTCGACCTAGTTAACTTCTGGCCTAGGCCTTTACTGCTGTAGGTATTATTCCAATGCGCAGAGCCTATTGGGAAGATAGGAGCTACACTACATGGCGCCCAACGCGTTTGGAAAGGGCGATAAAACTAACGTAAGACATTTAGAGTAACTCAGTCGTGCTTTCTCACTCAGACCCCTTTTTCCACAATACTCCAAAGACGTCTGGAGTGGGTGAAAGGTAATATCCTCCAAAACCTCGCAGGAGGGAACTCCTATGTATGGTTCTTGGTATAGTCAACGTTGAAGGATAAACAGTTCCAAAAATATTGTGCATCTAATCTCTGTTTCCATAAGAAACCTGATCTGCAAACAAACAAAATAAGCTTCCTGTCGGTAAAATGGCAGAGAGTGATGAAGAAAGAGAGGCAGTTAGATTAGCAACTGAACTCGCAGCAGCTGATGCTACCATGCAGGCTGCAGACGGGGATATAATACTCATCCCGGTCATCAAAAGGAGATCTATAACTCTAAAACTTATAGAAAATGGACTGACACCTAGAGGTGGCACAGTCATATTCGTAATTGAGGCACACGAATATCGGCAGACAGAGGTATACTATTCATGGATACATTTTCCAGCAGCAAATGCTGTAACAAAGTACTTCCGCTATTACAAAATAGAGGAACCTCCTAATGAGTACACTCCTTTCGAGGAAGTGGAAGTACCACTCAAATTCCAAGAGCATTTGCTCTTATTTGATGGCGCCCTAATACATAACAATCACATTACAAGGCTCGGTCCTTTAGGTAGACCAGGAGCAACGTGGCCGGTCTTAGCCGGATACACACCACACCCAGACATCGAAGGGATGTCTACAGGAGAGCTGTTAATACAGCTGAAACAATTACTAAAAATTCATAGACAATTAGTTCAGTATGTAATGCGGACTTCAACAATTCAGCCAGCGATTAAACTTCCACAGCTGACCCCTCACCAGGGGAACACAAATAAAATTACACCACAGAACATCCAATCCTGCCTAGGTAAAGTTCCGGCTAAACGGGAACAGATACCATTCTGGTTGGCACAGAAAATCACCCAAATAGAGGCGGTGTTTCCTGACACCACCTCGCTAGAAAAACACAGGATTCTGACTATATGTCTCCCAATGGGAATCGCACCACACATAGAGGACTGTGACACTTGGGGTACAGTCTTTGCTTCCATCTACACAAAAACGCACGGTGTTCCATCCATTTCGGTGATACCAGATGTGCTAAAACAAATTCAAGATGAATACGGTCCAGAACCTGCTTTAACTCTTGGTATGAAATTACTGAAAGACTTCAAGCAGGTCTCGGCTATATTATTAGCCAACATAAAAGGTGAAGCAGCAAACGTGGCGATCCGCCAGAGGTTAAAAGAGACAGATATAGCAGACCAACCAGCTGAAATTGCCAGAATCATAGAAAAATCCTATGAGGAACTAGGTAGAGATAGTTTAGGTGGAATACCAGTAAAACCGCAACTGACTGAAAGTCCAGAAAAAATATTTTTTAATAACAATTCACCAAAAAAGAACTGGGATGGAAATAAACAATCCAATCCTAAAGAAAAGAAATTCCAGTCCAGAGGAAGGTCTCCTAGGCGAAGAGAAAAATCTCCAAACCGAAGACAGAGGTCACCGCAGAGTGACCCCTCTGGGAATAGATATAACCTTAGAAATAGGGATAATATTAAAAAACCTGATAGATATCAAGACATTGATACACGTCCCTCTCAATCTTTTCAGAATTCCTCGCAGAAATCGGAAAGAAGAGGACGATCAGAACAAAGAGAAGAGCACGCCAAGTCCACAGACAAGGAACCTGCACAGCTAAAAAAGAAATTACAATTTCCAAAAAAGAAGGTAGCCAGCATCAAGGTAGTTAACAATGCCGAGAATACTGAGGACACAACTGAAAAACGGAGAGTGGGCTCAGACAATGCTAGACAGCGCAGCAGAGGTGAGCATAGCTCGCAAAGTCCTTATGAATCATCTGGAGACAGTGGACACGAATGAATACCTTCAAGTGGAAACTGCAGACACCAGAGTTAGCAAACCCCACAAGATATACGAGATAACATTACGTATAGAGGGAGATAAGACTAGGAAAATAAGGGGACTATTTTGGGATAATCTCTCCAAGGGCTATGATATCCTTCTAGCTGAAAAAGACTGGCCACCAGAGTTTGTCAGGGAGTCCCCTCATGGCGAAGAAATAATTATGCCTGCCTTCTCGAATCAAATCCCGATTCATAAAAAATACACACTTGCTAGAAAGTGGGCAGTGGCCTTAGCACCTCCTTTATATAAAAATCATGTAGGATGGGATGAGGATTCTCCTCCTCACAAAATCCAGTTAAAATCACAACCTACTGCACAAAGGCAGTACCCAATTAAGCAAGAAGCTAAAAAACAGGTAAATGAAATACTAGATCACCTAGAATACCAGGGGGTGATTGAAACTTGCACCTCACAAATGAACAATCCTTTGTTTCCGGTCTCCAAACCAGACAATTCATATCGTCTAGTTTTGGATTACCGACACCTTAACACATGTTGCAAAACTTTTGCAGTGCAAAACTCACACAGTGCTGCACTAATGAATAACATAGTGCGCAAAAAATACAAAACTACCTTGGACATCTCCAATGGATTCTTTTGTCAAAATATAGCACCAGAGAGCAGATATTTAACTGCATTCTCCGTAAATGGCACTCAAAAGCAATTCTGTCGGTTAGCCCAGGGGTACAAGAACAGCCCGGGGGTATTCTCAGCGAGAGTAACAGAATTACTACAACTATATGATGATGAAGCATTATCTTATGTCGATGACATTTACTTAACAGATGATGACTTGGAGACTCACTTGAAAAGAGTGAACACCATAATACTCGGGTTCGCTGCAGAGGGTTACAAATTCAACTTTAAAAAGTCCAGAATTGCCCATCTGACAGTCCTATTCTTAGGATATGAGTTATCAAGTGAAGGTAAAAGCCTGGCAGACAATTTCCTAGAGAAATGTGCCGTAATCCAAGCTCCTAAAACACTAAAAAACCTACAGTCCATTCTAGGCTTCCTGAATTTCGGAAGAACATACATTGCAAATTACGCAGAAAGGGTCAAACCCCTTTATGATCTAATTAAACCAGACTTTAAAAGATCCAATTGGACTCAAACACACACAGAAATTTTGAGATCCTTACAAACAGACATGTTAATTAAAACAAAATTAGAAACACGTGATAACACACGCAATCTTGTGATTCGAGTCATCCCAGGGAGATGCGGATTCACATACCTGACCTCTAATGAGGGAGAAAAGGTACCAATTGCATTCAAATCACACTTGTACACAGAAGCTGAACAGAAATTCAGTAATACAGAAAAAATCATTCGCGCAGTTCAAACCGCAATAGCTAGAGAAAAAGACATAGCTGACGGTAGACATATCACAGTCAGAACAGCAGAATCAGCCTTTGAGGCACTAACAACACCGTGTAATTTACCAACAACAACATTGAATCCGGAATGGATACAATGGGTGAATTCAATCACAACGGACAAAGTATACTACTACTTTGATCCAGAACTAGAAGAATTAAAAAATCTAAAATATGAAAAGACGTATCCTCTGCCAATCGACATTCTGCCTCTACGACATTACGCCTGTGTAATCTATACAGACGGACATGCTCAACCCTCCGTTTGGGGAGAACAAGCATACAACCCCACATGTGAGATTACAAAAGAAGTGTGGCGCGGAGGTAAATTAAAACCTCTATTAACAAAATCACACTCAGTAGAAACTAATTCAGAACAACAAACTGAAATAATAGCTTTGAAAATGGCGCTAGATAATGCGGATCGCGAATTCCCGACACTTATAGTGTCAGATTCATATTACTGCGTCAAATCATATAACAGCGATTTGCAGACATGGATTCAAAACGGTTACAAAGATGACACAGATGCACCAATAAAGCAGAAACTGCTCTGGGAACAAATAGCTCTTTTACAAAAAGAACTACCAAAGACTCACGTGACTCACTCACTGAGTCATCAGCGTGATGGCGTTCACGTTGTAGGGAATTCATTGGCTGAAACAGCCGCAGTGGCAGCCACTAAATCGGCTCCCGTAGTTCGAAAAAAGCGTACATTAAAATACATTGACGGTGAAACATTGCTGGCGGTGAAAACGTCATCAAAAGGCGACTGCTCAGCGTTACCGATCAACTATCCACTCAATTATACATACATAATCGATGCAAACTCCGTCCCTTTTGCTCGAATCCCTGGAGTGGGGGATAGAGTGATTCCAAACATGGACAGGAGAAGCTTGTTAATCACAGACGCACATATGGGTGAGGGTCTTGGACACCTCAAACTGAAAGATTCTCTGGAAGAATTACAATCACGGTACTGGTGGCCAGGCATGAGCCTGCATCACACCATGTTTGTAAAAAACTGCCCAAACTGCAACAGAGATCGCAGTGGGGAGAGAAACAGTTTAATACCTCGTCGTATCAAGGCAGATAATATCACCAGTAAAAAGCAGGGCTTGCGATTAACATATACAGGCTAGTTTCCACTTATAATGTAGATCCTCAGCACTCGGCTGACGTCCGGACTGTTATACAAAGATTTGCGAGTCTAAATGGCATATACGCTAAGAGCCTGTTACGTTTGACCATTGTCTTCACTCTAGCCCTCCGGCCGGGGGGGAAACATGGCCAAATGAGCACAGCCCAGCGGGAATCTTCTCACTTCCTTCCTGAGGGTACGGGATGGTGTAAAGAAAAAACCAAGGCAGAAAGCAATCTATAATGGAAAGGATATTAGGTTCGGGAGCTGGGTGGGTCGAACATCTAATAAGTGTCCAACGTAGTCTAAATAACTTGCCAAGAAATTCTCTGAAGGGATTCAGTCCGTACGAATTATTATTTGGAACTAGAATGATTATCTCTGACCTCGACAGTCAGACTTCAGTGGTTAAAGAAAAAAGCTTTGATGTCAAAGACCGTTTGGCTATTTTGCAGGACTTAAACAAAACAAGAAAAGACCTGAGCAACATACAGTTGAAACAACAGCCAACAACCACTGAAGAATCACCACCTGTCCCAGCAAGACCTGTCTGGATTCCAAAAGGGATCTAGTCAGGGAGAAGATCGCGGTAAAGAAGGAATTTGGGCCTTCTTACAGAAAAGCAGTTCCTGTCTTGTCTATCAACGGGACAAGATCAGTTGTACTACCGCCACTTGCTGGAAAAAAGGAGAACCGAGTTGTATCCATCGACCTGGTAAAACCACAACATGTGGCCGATAACAAACAGTAGGCCAAGTGGACTCCCAATAAGTAGCAGAACACCAAGGTTTGCTACCAGTACAGAGGTCCTAACGAAGAGGCTCATCACATTCGAAACGCCTACAGAAGAACAACAAGGACTATGCAACAATGCAATAGAACTCAGACCTCTGAAAACCCAAATAAAAACATTTAGCAGAGACACACCAATCTACAATGAAGTACCAAGTGAAAATGCAAGAAACAAAAATCCTGAAGCAATTGGAACAATTGACAGAACTGCATCCGGGTACTTCATCAACTTCGATGATTCCTCTGAAGGCTTCAGTGAATCAAAGACACAGCCATCATCAAAATCCTTTAAAGACAAAGCTAAGGAACTTTTGAAACAACTGAAAGAAACATATCTGATTTCTCCATGGATTGAATTTTGGGTGGGTTTTGGTGCATTTATCCTCATACTTTGGCTCATCATGGTATTTACTTTGGGACGCTTCATTGAGGGAAAATATGCTAAAATGGACACAGCAAGTCAGAACATCAACTTGGTCCTCAAACCACACACATCTTCACACGTCGAGAAAAGAGAACTTTCTTCAGCCAACTTCACAGCCAATCCTATACCTGGTGGGGTAGCCTGGGACAACACTGACTATGAAATTTATGGTCCGGTCGAGATCCTGAAATATCCACACCAAATCAAGATCTCCTTGAGTGACTTTGCAAAACCAAACTCATTTGCTGATGATTGGGACTTCGAAAGCATTAATAACATGATGTCTGACTTAGTAATGTCTGCTAAATTTACCAAACATGATTATTTGCAAGGTTCTACAAATTATGATAGTATGTATTGCTATAACCACTATGGTAACCATTTTTTACATAAATCTGCACAACCTAGAAATGTTTTAAATTATAATCAATGGAAACATTGTGCTACACCTCCAAAAGGGAGCTCAAGAACCGTTTATGACAAATATTCATATTTTTCAGGTTTTAACACAAGTAATGCTGAAACATTTTATTTTAAATTGTCAAACAAGACAGGGATGAAAACCATGATAAGCAACACAAAATTGATATATTCAGATTCATTCTTCGAAAAAATGAATACTTTAGGATTTGATTATTGGGACAAAAATGTTGATTTGAAAAGTGTTTGGGGTACAAAAGAATGGCAAGTACAGGGTTTAGAAGCTTTGTTTAGAGCCTGCATGATCCCAGAACAAATGATATTTTTAAATGACACTGTTCAACAAACCACCTGTCTTGGCTTAGCCAAAATCAAAGATTTAAATAAACCGTCTATTCCAAAGCCAACAATGTTTAGCAATAGCTCTGATACAGATGAAGAGATAGACGTAAACCATATATTAAACCAAAACAGAACACATCCTGATTGGAAACAATGGTTGATCTGGCCCACAGATACAAATAACTGTCAAGACAGATTCCTGAATAAAACACAGGGGTTCAAAATGACCAGGCCAGACCCTAGATATCCCCAAAGACATCACCCTGGGATAATAACAACCTACCGTGTGGGCAAATTATGCCTTCAATGGCTACAAACTTCCACACTGCCTGAAATTAAGCAACACCTAACTTTACTTACTGATGGTGCTGACTTGCGTGATTTCATACTGGGACCACGCAAACAGCGTCAAAAGCGTTTCATAGCAGCCTCTGTATATGCAGCATACAATGAGGCCTGGAAGGTTACTCGAATTGAGACAGCAGAGAGAATACGGGAAATTGACCGTATTAATTTGGAAAAATCACTTTCTGTAGTGGACAATGGGTTAATGACTCTGTCCTCCAGAATTTTTTCATTGGACAGCATTGTGTCTTCAGCAATCGATATATTATCGCAAGACTTACTGTTATTACAACATGGTCAGTCACAATTGCGTTCTATTGTACAGCTTGGCTGGACGTTACAAAATCTGCGTTCAGGCTATGTGCCTTGGCGTTTAATCAACACAACGTCACTATTCCCAATCTTTAACCTTACTGATAGACAAATCGGTATGGCGCAAAAGGGTGCTGATTATACAATCTTGAGCATTGAAAAACTAGAAAGATTACCAATGACAATGTCAGAACGACCTGTCAGTGAATGGATAATACACGGAATCATAAATATTCCAATCTCAACCTTCAGGTTTCAATAATGCCAAAAATATATACAGGCTGGCATGTACGAGAAATTGGGAAAGGGGTACCTTAAAACAACTTGGAACCTTCCCTATTCACATGCATGTGTCAGTAATAAAGGACAGAAAGTGTTTCTTAGTGGCAACAATTGTGCTATGTCACTAAGCGGCACGCTTCTGTGTAACGGAATTAGTTTGCATGGAGCCTGTGAAGGGAATTCATACAACCTTTCATGTCACCAGCAAGGCGCACCTGCAACTGAAATAGAACCATTCTTTCAAAGACTCTATAATGGGAGTTACATTCTTATTGTAGACCGCAGATGTTGTAGTCTTATGCCCGGGACTCCTTATCTAGTCACTACGACTGCGAAGGTCAAGTGCTGTGGACGTTCTTTGTTCCCCAGCTCCTTTCCAGACAGGGAGGCAAGGGCATGGCCCAATTTGAAAATTACTTCTATTCGAATAGATACTTTAAGCAGAATGAAAACAGTGCTTCTTCAGACGCCTACAAGGCTCACGTCATCAAAAGAAACGTATGATCTACAAGTCGCAAGGACGACTGCAGAGATACATACATTACTATCAACTAATTCCCCCGTACATTTCGCGGAAATCCTGAGCGAAATCTTAAATATTTCTGATACCACTGGGGTCTCAAAGGTATTTAAGACAGTATTTTCGATGGCATTAACACCATTCAAAGCCATACTGGGTATTTTTCCAGATTTCGTCCATTCGATTTTTGGCGGACTTCCCCTGATCCTGGGACTAATTGCAGGAATCCTATTCTTAGTCCTTATTTTTCGTTATGGCAACCCATGTCACAGATCAAACTCTCGCGACAATGGAAGATACGATCCTAGCCATTGGATACCGGGACCGGATATCAAAAATCCTGGGACTCTCCCGGCTTAGAGACCTGAACATGACTTGGTTTCTATCATTTCGACCAATGTGGCAAAGGTGTGTTTTACCTGTACTAAGGTGTCTGCTATGCGGAGAAGAATGCGTGTTAGACACCTGTCTGACGCTACAATCGGATGCGCCAGTGGATGCAGATACATTGTTGGTTCCTACCAAGGTTCACGCTTTGTGCTGCCCTCAAAGGCTGCCAATCCTGATGACGGCATTCGTGGAATCTTCACCACTACGATTGAAGAGTAGTGAAGTTCAAGATGAAAGCAGCATCGATCAGGTACGACCTTCTGTCAGCAATGCGAATCAGAATGTCAATGGAGACAATCATGCGCACGAATGCATGGTTACACCTATTTCCGACTTAGTGGAACTTTCCCATGAAGCTGTTGACAGTTTTTTCGAAAGCCTTAATGATATGATGTTCTCTCCAGAACAGAAATAGAGACTTTTGAGCAAGCTCGCACACGGCGTTCCCTGAATTCGGCCTTCAACTTTAAAAATAAAGTCACATGAACAATTTTTCCCACCAGTTCACGGACAACAATTTTTTAGCAGCCCCAAATTATTTTTTACAACATTTTCGGGACACTTATCTTCTGCTTAAAGTAAGAAACTATTCCTAGAGAACTAAGATTTCTATTTTTAGATACTTTATAAACTTTAGTTGCCCGCTGGTATGTTCACAAATATTTTAATATGTGATGAAATGGTCTCGGACTTCCTTTCTGTATAGCCATATTAAGAGCCATTTCATGTGTATTTCTCATATCCCAAATAAGCAATAATGTCTACAAATGCGTGTTTACTTTAGCGTTTAATTCATAGCTTGAGTGCATACAATATATATGACTGCAATTTTTCAGTATATTTGAAAGTTTCAAAATACATTTATGTATTTTGGGGTGGTAAGGTATACACTATACTCTATAGTATGTTGTACTATGTTATACTATGCATAGATTAGTAAATATGACCATAGTTAGCGTGGAGTGGGTGTCATGTATTCCTATGGGTTCTGAATCGATCCCCCTATTCCTGACCCTATTCTGGTTAAACTAACTATCAAGTTAACTAACAGTCAGCCCATGAGGCAAGAAAAGCCCCCATGATGCAGATACCGTTATCTGACGCAGTCACACTACGGCACAGGAACGTGTTATCTGATTAGGTCATAACGCTTGAGATCTAATTAGACAAGCGACATTCCTCCAGCCCCTGATAAGGCATACGACGTTCTCATAACAAATCAAACCTATGACAACCTGGAAAATCCGTGCGGCCATTGTTTTGATTTCACAGAGAACTTCAGTAAAAGAATGTGCTAACGAGCAAGTCGTATGACATCTTTATTGACGTATCTATGTCCATCCTTACGTCAATCTCGGCACCTTTAAGGTATAAAAATTGCCGATCTTGCCCTATGCAAACACACGCGTGGTGACGAGACGGAGCAGCCATACTTGCCGAAGCCCAGAAGCAGAGCAGACCCCGCTGGCAGCAGCCCCGCCTTCCTGACGCGCTGAGAGACGCGCTGCTATCTCAAGCCGAGAGACCCAGCACCGGCGCTTCCGGGCAGCCCTCGCAGGCAGCCTAGAATATCGAGAGCAGAGAAAGAGATACCATTCCTCATTCATCCTAACTTCCAGGTACAGAACTGAATAACCCCTCACAGAGAATTCTTTAGTTATTCACTTGGCAAAAACAAACTTAACTTAAACTGTAACTTTCTATTCCCGCCCACGCATTAGACTTAGGTCAGGTACACGGGGTAGGCGTATTTAGAAACACCAGTTGAGTACGTTTAGTCAAATGTATATGTGTATGTAAATATATTTTAATCATTTTAAACATCATATGGCTCAGAAACCATATCAATGTTTTTACAGTATTATTTTATACTATTGCTTTTAATGTATGCACTTTACTTAACTATAAGTATTGCAATAATATCGATCCATTTCTCTTGCACGAGAAAAGAGACTGATCAATAAATAACACCTTTTTATTGAACACGCCCGTCTCTTCCTTTTCTCTACAATCTGATGAGACTAAGAATGCACGTACTGACTGAGTAAAATAATTGCCTTGTGCTCACACGACTCTCGAGATTGACTCTTGATTAGGGGAGAGCAAAGTTGTCATGTTCTATGGTTGTCAGAAACTAAATCCCTTCTTGTCTAATTAGGGGAGTTAATTCTTTCCTGAACATTCGAGAAAGTTTCTAGCGAACTCTGAGCTACGCTGGCAAACCCAAAACTTAAGTCTAGTATCGACAGTAGTAGACCTAGTTAACGTCTGGCCTAGGCCTTTACTGCTGTAGGTATTA
Source organism: Lissotriton helveticus (assembly GCF_964261635.1). Taxonomy (NCBI): domain Eukaryota; kingdom Metazoa; phylum Chordata; class Amphibia; order Caudata; family Salamandridae; genus Lissotriton; species Lissotriton helveticus. The sequence continues at coordinate 959,473,318 of NC_136070.1, read as the reverse complement.
TTCCAATGCGCAGAGCCTATTGGGAAGATAGGAGCTACACTACAATCACGTTCGAGGGAGCGTAGGAGGCAGCGATCTGCAACTCCTCAGAGACGGCGTAGAACCCCTTCACCATCTTCTAAGTCATCTTCGTCCTCTTCAAGGTCTTCATATAGAGACTATTCCCCCACTATATCATCTACTCCACCTTCCAGAGTGTCTGCCGTAGATGATTTGAGCACATTTAATGATGTACTATGTCGTGGGGCGAATAAGTTCAACATCAAGATGGCAGTTCCCCAAGTGACATCGTCAGTCATCTTTGAAACCCTGCATCACAAGACGTCTGGCAGGCCTCTTCTGCCGTTAGTGCCCGGTTTGATAGAACCAGCAATGAGAACATTCTTGACTCCGGCCACGGTGGGTTCAGGTCCTTCTAGGATTGCAAAAAAAGTACAAGGCTCCAGAAGAAGATCCACTATTTTTGCGCTCTGACCCACCTCCAGACTCACTTATTGTGGCGGCTGTCAGAAAATCGTATTCTGCAGCATCTACCTCTTCTGCTCCACCTGAAAAGGATAGCAAGAGTATAGATTCCTTGGGGCGAAGAATGGCTAACACCTCGGGGTCGGTCATGAGAGTGGCCAGTGCGGCAGCCTTACTGGGCCGCTATGATCGTCTGCTATGGGACTCGGTGGCTCGTTTTGCGGTTAAACTCCCTAAGGAAGATCAAAAGGATTTCCTGGAGATTGTGGAAGAAGGCGGACTGGTGGCTAACCAGAGCATTAGCGCGGCTGCTGATTCGGCGGATCTGGCAGCGCATGGCTATGCGCATGGTATTTGTGCTAGGCGTTCAGCTTGGCTGGGCCTTACTGGGCTAAAGCCTGAGGCCCAGAGGAAAATAGTGAATTTACCATTCAATGGTTCGACTCTGTTTGGATCTCATGCTGATGATGAGATGTCCAAGATGAAAGTGGAGTTGGACACTCTTAAGGCCGTAGGTCTTGAAAAGAAGAAAGAATTTAAACGTCGGGGTAATTTTCGTCCCTTTGACAAGAGATCTTTCCAGCAGAGGAGCCAACAGACGAATTGGTCCTCGCAAAACCAAGGCCAGAATCAACAGAGGTCGCAATTCCAACAGCGGCGACCTGGGCGAGGCAGAGGGAATGGAAATAGGCAGCAGTCATCCGCTACCAAACAGCCTCAAAAACAATGAACGGAGGCTTCCTCCACAACCGTGTGCCACTCTGGTTGGAGGAAGTATTGTGTGGTTTCTGGACGAGTGGAAACGGATCACAAAGGACAGATGGGTGATGGGTATCATTCAGAGCGGGTACCTTTTGAGATTCAAGAAGCCACCCCCTGTCATGCGTCCTCTAAAGATGTTACAGTGGAATGTAAAACGCTTACAACAGGAAGCGAACATCCTTCTGAAGAAGAAGGCCATAGAACTAGTTCCATCTCAGCAGAGATATCAAGGCCTGTACTCTCGATTTTTTTTCTCGTAAAGAAAAAAGGTCCAGCTACGGAGTTCAGACCCATTCTGGATTTGAGACTGTTGAACAAATTCATTCGAAAGGAGAAGTTTCGAATGCTGGCTCTTCATCAGATCTTCCCCCAGTTACATCAGGGGGATTGGATGTGCTCCATCGATCTGAAGGATGCTTGTTTTCATATTCCGGTATCCAGAAAACATCGCAAGTTTCTCAGGTTTCAAGTAGCTGCTCATCACTATCAGTACGCAGTACTCCCATTCGGCCCAGAACTTTTTCCAAATGTATGGCGGTAGTTGCGGCTTGTCTTCGAAAGAGACGGATTTTCATATATCCGTACTTAGATGACTGGCTTCTGAAGAGTTCATCCCCATCTCTACTGGAAGAACATCTATCGATATGCCTCCACCTCATGTGCAAGTTGGTTCTTCAAGTCAATTACAAGAAGTCTATAATGAACCCCACCGAGAAGACCCACTACCTGGGTGCTCAACTGGACACGGAAAAAGAAAACGTGTGTCCTTCGGAGGAGAGGTGGTTATCCATCAAGGCGAAGTGTATTCTTCTCCTTCAGTCTGCACATCCGACAGTTCGGCAAGTGTCCTCTCTCCTGGGGTCCATGGCATCGTGCATCTTCATCGTTCCAAACGCACGTTTGCATATGCGTCCTCTACAACAGTGTCTGGAAGATCAGTGGAAGCAGAGGACGGGCTGCTGGAAGGATCGAATTCTTCTCCAACAGTCTGCAAGAGATTCCATCCGGTGGTGGATGAAGAAGACACACTTGATGAAGGGAGTTCCTTTTCATCAGGACCCACCAACGCAGACTCTGATCACAGACGCCTCTCTCCAAGGTTGGGTGGCGCATATGGGCCCTCTGCAGGTACAAGGGCTATGGTCAGACTTCGAGAAAGGATATCACATCAATCTACTCGAACTCAGAGCGCTCCATCTTGCTCTCAAGTCCCTGGCTCCATCTCTACAGACTCGGTCCCTCCTGGTGCAAACTGACAATACAACCACAATGTATTACTTAAACAAGCAGGGGGGGTACCAGGTCCAGGACTCAGTCCATAGAAGCCCAGCCCATCTGGCATTGGTTGCTAGCACGAGACCTGTCAATAACAGCGGTTCATCTGCCATGGAGTCTCGACTCACAGGCGGGCGACCTCAGCAGAGACTTCGTCGAAGCGCACGACTGGGTTCTCAACGAGGACGTCGCGCACAGCATTTTCCAAGCTTGGGGAACACCAGACATCGATCTGTTCGCAGACGCGGCAAACACAAAATGCCCCGTCTTCGCGTCCAGGTTCTCCCAGAGAGTGTCTCAAGGGAATGCCCTTTTGATAGACTGGTGTCAAAACTTGCTGTACGCTTTTCCACCAACTCTGTTGATACCGGCAGTGATCAACCGGATGTACAAGACCGACTCCAGAATGATACTGATTTGCCCAGAGTGGCCACGCCAGTGGTGGTTCCCAGATCTCCTCCAGTTGTCAGAAGTGCCACACAGGAGATTGCCTTGTCGCCCGGATCTTCTGTCCAAACAGGAGGGGCGAGTGTTTCATCCAAATCTGCCCTCCCTGCGCTTGGCAGCATAGCTCCTGAAGTCATCCAGTACGGGCACTTGCAGCTGAATCCGGAGTGTATGAACATCCTTAAGGAGGCAAAGCGGCCTTCTACAAGACAATCCTACGGATTTAAGTGGAAACGCTTTTACCTTTGGTGTCAGAGTAAGGGTCTTGACCCTATTTATGGTCAAGAACAGGTGATCTTACCTTATCTGCTTTACCTTGCTGAATCTGGTTTGCAGTTTAGTTCCATCAAAGTCCATCGTGCTGCTATAACTGCTTATAGAAAATCGCCAACACAGATATCTTTCTTTCGGATGCCTGTGGTGAAGGATTTTTTGGAAGGTTTAAGGAAGGTGTATCCTCCAGTCAGGTCTCCAAGTTAATGGGTTCCCCCTTTGAACCCATACATAAAGCGTCTTTACAACACTTATCTTGGAAAGTAGCGTTCCTGGTGGCCATCACTTCTGCTCGTAGGGTGAGCGAAATCCAGGCTCTGTGTTGCAAGGAACCGTACACTATTTTTCATGGAAACAGAGTGGTGCTCAGAACTCATCCCGCTTTCCTGCCCAAGGTGGTGTCGGATTTTCATATTAATCAAACCATAACATTGCCTACTTTCTTTCCAAACCCTTCGAGCCCGGCTGAACGGGCTCTACATTCGTTAGATCTGAAAAGGGTTTTGAAATTTTACTTAGACAGAACAAAGTCTTTGAGGCATACGGACCGTCTGTTTGTGAACTATGGTCCTACGAATACTGGTTTGGCAGCGTCCAAGAGGTCCATTTCTAGATGGACCCCTGTGTCATGTATCCTACTGGCTTATCAGCTAGCCCACAAGTCTTTATCAGGTAGACCTAGGGCGCATTCTACAAGGGGGAAAGCTTCCACCACAGCTCTCCTTAGGAATGTGGCTATGTCAGAGATATGTAAAGCAGCTACTTGGCGGTCAGTGCATACGTTTACACGCCATTACTGTTTAGATTCTGATGCGCAGGTTGATGCACAAGTGGGAAAAGCATCCCTCAGAAATTTGTTTGCTAATTCTAGCTGAACACTATGGTTTAAAAGTGTGGCTATGCATTTATCTGTTCGCCCGCTTCTGGTGGGTATGAGCTTGCTACTCTATTCAGTGCTTATGACTATTAATGAGTATCCCCTGGAAGAGAAGGATTAGTTACTTACCTGTAATCCTAGTTCTCTTCCAGGGGTATACTCATTAAAGTCATAAGCACCCTCCCGCCTCCCTGGGCGAGCAGTAGCATTGAGTTTTCGTTAGGTTATTATTGTAAAGGTTTTAAAGTGCAGATTCCTGCTAAGGCTATGGTGCCTTACAAAAGAACTAGCCTAACTGTCACCTGTGGGGCATTATGGGAACAGAGTTCTCCTGGAGGCCTTAAAGGCAAAGTGTGCAGATTCTCTGGGGCCTTAAAGGCAGGGTGCCAGTCTGATTTTCTGTACACAGACATTTTTTCATATGCAGCCTTTTAGGCTAATAATTGTTAACAACAGGTTCTTTGATGAAAATAAAAGGTTTTCATGGTTATGAAATGCATTTTAGGCTCATGCCTGTTTATTGCATTGATATATAGCATATTTTCATGCTACAGAACGTGTGTAAGTTTGGCTTTATTAGCCTATGTATATATGTTAGGCTGCATATTATGGGTCTTATACATGTATATGTGTATAATTAGTTTAGTACTATGTACTTTTTGGTATATTTACACATATATATGTATATTGTTTATGTGTTGCGGGTTCCCGCTCATGGGTGGAGATAATTCAGTGCTTATGGCTTTAATGAGTATACCCCTGGAAGAGAACTAGGATTACAGGTAAGTAACTAATCCTTACTGACTAGATTTCACCTGGGCAGCATTAGAAGCCATCTTTGTTTTCCTCTGGGACGACATGATTCATCTACTCTACTATAATGTCCTTGTAATGAATCTTCTACGCAAACACTTAAGCACTTATCCTTTTTTGTAAATTGTATAAACCTTTTACCCAACGTTATACTTACAACTCATGTATTATATAAATGTGAACCTAATTTTTATTTTCTGTGAATGTTGTCCAGCCCAGTAGTTTGTTATTTTGTGGGGTGTTTTTTAAAGTCTGCAGTATGGTATTGTAAAGCATCGATTTTTTTAAAGCTCACTCTAACATGCATTATCAATTGTGATGTAATATATGGATTCTTTTGTAGGGTTTTTTTCTGACAAATTGTAAGAGTACCTGTTTTTACTATTATCATATTTATGTCAATCTGACTGTGTTTTTATATGATTATTTTTTAATATTTTCGAATAAAGTTCAAAGGTTACCAATATTTTGTACTTTTCTGACAGGGAAAAATCTTTAATCTGTTAAAATCCACAAAAGTCCTACCACCCAGTGTTCCTACACTTCTCCCAATAAAAACAGCGCCTTACTTGTGTGGTGGGCCAGTGACATGCAGCAGGAAAGGATGAAAACTGATAATTAAGTTAATATAATATTAATGTTGTTTTCATACAGTCACTGGTTTGGTGCTTTCTTGTCTCAGGTCTACCCACACGTGCATGTATGGATGTGATAATTACAGCGGTTGAAGTGATTAAATAAAAGTATATTAACGGTGATTCTGACTGCAATGGTAGCAGGGTCAAAGGTGTAGCTAAAAATTTGGTTACTGTTTTGTGGGTCCTTCACCTTCGAATAACTGCATGTAATATAACGCTCACCTTAAATTACAAAGAAATACAATTTAAACTAATCAATGGGAAATGCACTATTTTAAGCATTGTGAATATGTAAATCAATATCTTAACCTTACATTGCGCCCAGTATATGAATCACAAAAGGCACACAAAAATATAGGTTTAAGATAAAAAGAAGTGCTTCCAAGTCAGATTTCAATAATATAATCATTTTGTCCACCATAAGCGTGGAAGGGTATACTCAGATGTGAGTCCCTTGCTCATTGCACCATCAGGATTCAAGCAAGCCGGGCCGACGAGGCTGAAATGCCAGAAACCGGTCCCCGGTAGCTTGTTTCCTTCCCAGTATAAGAATTGGCTTGGTAGTTTGGTTTGCCCTGTTCCCATCATGCACTGGGACAGGAACAGACTAATTTGCATGTAGCCAAGTTCTGAGCTGGGATGGTGCAGTGAGCTAAAAAACGGTGATGGATCAAGCCCTGATCTTTGGACTGGGTAAGAGTAGTCTGCTTAATTTAGGCACTCTGTTCATCACCACCCCCTTTTCCGAATCATTTTGTCCACCATAAGCGTGGAAGGGTATACTCAGATGTGAGTCCCTTGCTCATTGCACCATCAGGATTCAAGCAAGCCGGGCCGACGAGGCTGAAATGCCAGAAACCGGTCCCCGGTAGCTTGTTTCCTTCCCAGTATAAGAATTGGCTTGGTAGTTTGGTTTGCCCTGTTCCCATCATGCACTGGGACAGGAACAGACTAATTTGCATGTAGCCAAGTTCTGAGCTGGGATGGTGCAGTGAGCTAAAAAACGGTGATGGATCAAGCCCTGATCTTTGGACTGGGTAAGAGTAGTCTGCTTAATTTAGGCACTCTGTTCATCACCACCCCCTTTTCCGAATCAGATTTCAATAATAAGCAGATTGTACCTCGTGCAATTTTTCTATAACTGCCAAATAAAAACACACGCTCTATAGCTCAGCTCGAAATTCCCTTTCAATACATCTAAAAAATACATTTTTGTCATCGCCAAGCTTCAAGGGAACTCCATCAGATAAAGCCAATGCAGCTTCCAAGCAGCCTTTACATTTGCAGATTAACCAATTGCACACATTTACATTTTCCAGGCAGCAGGCACCATGGCAGGAAGGCTGGTTTCTTATTTGAATATAGCATGTTACATTGCATGCGATTACAGTGCATTTATTACAACACGGCCGTTACAACGACTGCGTTGTTAGAACGCTATACATTTACATCGCAACTCATAAGATTGACTTGCAGTAAGGGGGTACGCTGGATTTAACCCCTTCACTGCGGCGGCTATTCCGCCGCAGTGCAAAGGGGGCGGGCGGAAGAGCGGCGGGCGCATGCTGGTGCCGGAACCGCTCCGTCACCAGCGTCGGTTGCGCTGTGCTTATGACGGAGCGGTTCCGTCATGGCCCGACCCGCTCAATAGAACGCACAGCGCAGGCGCAAAATCCGCGCAGGCGTGCCGGGCGGGCCATGACGGAACCGCTCCGTCATCAGCACAGCGCGACCGCGGCTGATGACGGAGCGGTTCCGTCATCAGCAGGGGAGGGGTTAATAATAGTATAATTTACTATTCCAACTCCAGCCTGTGCAACAGTTGGGAAGGTGTAGGAATAGTAAATTATACTGTTCCCTAGGTTAGAGCGCCCCCTACAGCAAGTCGATCTAATAACTTGCGATGTAAAGGTATTGCGTTCTAACAATGCGGCCGTTGTAAAAGGAACACTATGTAATGGCAGCGTTGTAAACGCTGTTTCTCTTCTTATTTAGCTGTCTGTCCCTCCCTAGGTTTTACAGCACAAGAAACTTTTTGCCTTTTCCTCAGACGGGGCATCTCAATGTCTCGGGACAGTTGTGTCTAATAAAAAGTAGGAGAGCTGTTCTTGTTAAATTGAAAAGGTATGGGCATGTTGTGCCTCACACATCTCTCCTACTTCCACCTCTGGCATGGTATTTCTATAGCTTAAATCCAGCCAGAAGTCAGTGAAAGGCTATAACTTGGTCAAAGACGAGCAATGAGGAGAAGAAACTGAGTTGTGTGTTTAATGCATTTTGATGTAGTGTTCTTTAAAGATGTAAGTCTTCAACTTTTTCCTAAATTGGAGTAGCGTTGTAGCAGTCCTGATGGATATGGGGATGTTGTTCCCGTTCCTGGGTGCATAGATGGAAAAGGCCTGCTGTTTTTTTTTTTTTTTTACACTTTTTATTCTGTTGTCTGATGGTGTCCTGGCCAAAGGTGTGCCAAGATCCACCAGAGATGATGAGCAGTCTGCAAGAGCAACAGTAGTGCTCGTCATAATAGCTTTGTAAATGAAACAGCTGGCTTTGAAGATGGTGTGGTCCTGCAAGAAGATACAATGGAATTCATTCAGGATGGTGGTGAAATTATCACATTTCTCTCGTCCCTGAGTGGTGTACGATTTTTATCAAGAGAAGTAAGGAAATACAAGGTATTAAGACTTTTTCCATTCCCTATATGTTCCTGAATTTTGTCTGCCACACAAGTGTGGAATTTGATTTTTTGCCCATGCTTTGACATTTGCAGTGGAACCTTATTAAGAAAATGTACATTGATCCATTCAAGGCAGACCATGCTGGATTGTCTGCTTTTCAGAAATGCCTCAGGTTAGTAGGTTTCCCTGGATGCCAGCCAGCTCTGGGCCCAAATGCTTCAGTCACACCGCATATAAAGTCACAGTTGACTGCATTTGTGTGCAGTCTCAAACCTTCATCTCCAGTATAGAAAGCACATACATGCATGGCAGATAAAATTGTATTGGAGACATGTGTAGGAAGAATGATTGGCACAACATTCCTCATTGACAGGCATGAGAATTTCAGCACAGATACCGCAAATCAACTAGTAGTCTGCCTATGACTTCTCCCCACTTAATTGTTGCGCCTATTTTATTCCCTTGACTGAGATATAAGTTTTGCAGGAAGGGAGCCCCTCACCCGCATAGTGTGGCATACTTTATCATTAGAACTTCTCATCTAGCATTGGGGAACTTCCTTCTGCGTTTCTGCATTGCCTCGCAATTGTATTTTTCACAAATAGCACGAGCTTGGAAAGTTTAATAGCGGACCTGTATGTGTGGTTGAAGAGATCTGATTTTGTAATATGACCAATGTGAATAGTGGTGGGGCAGTGATCTGTGTTACTTTTTTCTTGATCTTCTGCCTTACACCTAAAAGAGATCACCATGAAAACAAGTCTAGGCTAAGTTTTGACTTAATCTTCATGTCTCTGTCTCGCTCCAAGTCCTGACTAATATGATGCTGTTGGCCAGGGGTACCTGCACTAATGGCCCCCTTGGCAGCCTTGTTAGGCTCAAGAGGACTAGTCTTGTTTGTACTTTTAGCTCTCTCCTTCTGCTTAGCAGGAGCCCTCTTAGGTTACATTTGGCTCATTACCTGCCTGTGCATGCAAAGAATGCAGTAGACAACTGCCAAATCTAACTCGTTCTAATGCCCTGTAGTCAGAGGGGGGATGTCCAAGTATATCTTGTTAACTTTTCCCCTCAAAATTGTGAGTATATCTACATTTGAAATCTATGGCAAAAATCCCTGGGCAGACTCTCCCAAGTTCCCAAAAATGCATTAAAAAATACTTTGAGTTTGGCAGGTAGAGAACATGGTCAAAACGTGCAGATGTAAAGTGCGGTGTTATGTGAAGTGGCATTGACTATAATGCACGTATAATAATGCAGATTGAATATCTGCCCTGTTTTGATAGAGGATATAAGTTGTAAGAAAGCCACATGTATGACCAATATGTACCTATTTACTAGAGTCAGTAAAGACACGGTGGCCAAAATCTAATTTATGGGGGGTTGGAGTATGGATTATGGTAATGCTTAGCTAAGAATGATAAAAAGATTTTCCAACATAGATGGAATAATTTGAAAGACTGCATAGGTAAGTCATGTAATGGGCCATGGAACTTATGTATCCATGTTTGGCCATTTAAAGTCACATACTAACTCTTAGACTGACTCCTCCACTTCAGAGAGTTTCTCAGAACATCAGTTTTGTGTGACTTGCTCTTCTCTAGGAATGAGTTCTGCAATGTGTTTATGATGCAGCCTTGCAGCGTACTCCACAATAGATGAAGTAGATACAGGCTACTGCTTCTACAGCAGTGACACAAAAACTGTTGGCTCAAAGAAAAGAAAAACATTTAGTTGTTGGTAGTCTGATATATATATATATAACAAATTAATTGCACGTTGCAAAATATATAAGGTGGAGAGCCAAATTGTTGTACTATGTACGAGTTTTACAAGTCACATCTCTTGGTTGAAGCAGCTGGTCTGTTTATCACCTCCACCTATGTACTTGTTATATTCAAGTATACATTTGGGTTCCCCTTGACTTGGAAAAAACGTTCTACTCTCTCATTGGGATTGCATGCATAAGGTTCTGGAACGGTTTGGGATGGGTTTGTATTGGCGTAGGTGTATATATATTTTTTACCCAAATCAGATTGCCAAGGTCAAAAAGGGCAATGCATATAATGTACTTTTACGGTGGACCGGGTCACCCATGTTGTTTGCCCTAGCGATGGAGCCTCTTGCGGCCAGCTAAGGCTACTTGAGCACAGTGGGTAATATCAGTCTGTGATACACATGGATAAATAATCTCTTTATGCAGATGATATACTTTATATTTAAAAGATGCACAGGCAGATCTCTCCTCCTTCGCACAAATTCTGGAGTACTTTGCTAAGATCTGCATTCCTTACATAAATTGGTCTAAATCCTATATTTTTCCATTGCAATGGGGATTTGCTTATCCTCAACACCTGCATCTAGATTATAGACTGTTAAGTGAGAATGTAAGATTTATATAGCTGGGTATTAACATTTATCACTGTCCTGACGATTTTTGCTAAGGCATCATAGGAAGAGCAACTCAGGTGCTTTGAGCATTTATTAATACTCTGTAAGAAGCACCCACATCACTCTGCCCTTTTGCTGAGCACAGCCATGTTATGCCTCTGACGCTGTATGCCACTCACTATGCATGTGCTATTCCCCTCCTTGGACTGTCATGTAGCTCCTGTATATCCTTATATCGTGTTAAGTTAGCATAGGTACATTTGAGGTTTAAACGCCATTTTTCCATTCTTGCAACTTCTGCACACGACACTTAATTGTTGTCTTAGCTTTCAACCTAGTAGTTTGCCGTGGTTTATGTGAGAATAATATGTTGCTGCTCTGCTATCAGCTTTGTTTAATAAACTATGTCTGCACGAAGAGTGCTGAAGTTTCAGGAACAACACGATATGGAATTGTTATGAGGTCTGATCTCCACGCCTTCATAGTCATAACACAAGTGCAGCCTTTGCCAACTCTGGTTTCAGGCGGGATTGATATTGCTTTGCATGAGACACATAGAGGACACTTGATGCGGTGCACATGCAGAGAGAGCTGGTGTATGCTGATGTGATTCCTTCATGCTAGGACACTAAGGTATGGGCCCGCCCTAAACCAACCCAAAGAGACCTTCTTAGCTAATAATATAATATATGTGTTAGGGAGGGTGAGATATAAGTGTTGTTAACTCTTATTCATTACAGTATGGTAACATGCTGTCACCATTCGCTTTTTATGTCTTAGTAACTATGCTGGTAATTTTGCTACTGATAATAAGTATACTTGTATTATCTAAGGTACTGCGCCTGAGAAGACGGCATTAGTAAATAAACATTTCAAATGCACATGTGTCTTCTTTACTCCATGTTCTGGTTTGTAATGATAATATAACGAAAGGGTGTTCATGAGTTCCACGTATCCTGAGGTACTGTAAGTTCATGTTCTGGTTTGTCTAAACATTGGGAGGTTTACAAGACCAATGAGACACTGTAGCTAGCTCGGTAAGGGGTAATGTGGGTACTAAGGTGAGTTTTGGGTCACCCTAATTCGCCGAGGTTCCACTACTCTGTGCACAGTTCTGTGTGAGAACAGAAACCCTGCGACAGGACTACCAACTGACTGGATTAATATCCATCAGATCCATTTGTGTGCTGATTTTGGATTATCTATGCTGCTTGACCTATTCGACAATAGCTAATTGATAGACTTATGACTGACTATGAGATTCCTCCAGGACGCTTTCTTACATACGAATATGTAAAACAAGCCCTTAGTGACTTTTTTCAAATTCATCTCACTGAACCCGACACAAATGAAGTATGCCAGACATTATACACTAAGGGACATGGCAGCAAGCCCATAAGATAGCTTTAAGAAGTACACCATTATCGTGATCAATCTAGGACTTCCCTTTGAACGTTGTGGGAAGTGGACCTGATCCCTCCTGCTCCAAGATGTCTAATGGCAAATTATATTGAAATACCCAAATAACCTATCGTGCAAAACATGTTTTAAGTACGTTCAGTTTAATATCTTGAATATGTCGCATTTGACGCCCAAATACGTTGGTAAAATCTATTCTGGTGCAGACTCAGCGTGTCCTGATTGCTGTCAACTGGATGCTAATCTCCCTCATATGCTGTGGGCTTGCAGAAAAGGGTTCCCTTAACTGGACCAAAGTAACTGAGATTCTGTCACTATGGGCCTCAGGAAGATACCCATCTCCACAAGTTGGGAAGTGATACTGGTCACATTACAGCAATGTGCGGATCAACCGGATCAGCCCTTGCAAGCACCTGACCCGGTGGGGTAAGTCCGTGCACGCGTCCAGCATCCCTAAATCACACATAAGCATTCGGTCCTTTGCTGTGCAACGACAAGCTGGAGCGCACGCTTGCCAGACACCAATTACCAAGGCAATCAGCAGGGGCGCTCACAGCGACATGCGCATACACAAATACAAGCAGCCATGTGGGGCTGTTCCAGCTCTCCTCCAACTTTTGTATCCTGTCTCCCTTGTTTTATTCCCCCCCCCCCCTTCTATTATCAAGAACACAATATGTCAGAGGGGCCTAAGCCGAAATCGATCCAACGCGATACCTGCAATGTAACAACTCTGTAAAGAATGTATGATATAGTGGGCCGCATATGCTGGGTCCAGACAAATGTAAGATTTATGTTCCACCATCTTCTCATACCCGCTGCAGGAGCATATAAAAAGTTCCTGTTAGGATTAAAAACGTTATAAAATATGTTGCTACATGATGTAGCAAAATGTCTCAACAGTCGGAAATGGAAATGTGAAACTCAAAAACTCAATAAAAACATATACCAACAAAAAAAGTCACTGAGATTCTGTCTTGTGTCATGGGCCATCCACTGGTTAATTCTCTAGTTCCTCAGTGGTTGGCCTTTTTAACGGGTCCAAGAATGATAAGGCTTCTACTAAATGTATAGACTTGGTGAGTATCATTATTAGCTAAAAGGAACTTTACAATAAATTAGAAAAGCACGTCTTCAGCCACAATAGAGTCATGGAGTGGCGTCTTACTCCTATATCTTACAACCAAGATCATTCACCTCCATAGTGAGGAACGAGCCGGTCTGAGCAACATTTTTTTGCACAAGTGTGGGATTTAATAACAGAAGTTTAACCCCTCAGTATAAATGATAATCACCCTCCATAGACTCCCCATAACTGCTTTGTGTATATACTTCATTGTAAATAGGTTATTTTTTGCACAGTTTGATATATATGTATCATATTACAATAGTCCCTGTAAATTCCATGTTGATCTCTTCTCACTTAGTATGTTGGTCGTATCAGACTTTTAAATGGGAGGGGGGTATGGGCTTGTTCAGGGTTGGTTATAGCTTTAAATAGAAAAAATTGGAACACGTAGTTCTCCAGTATTGAATCTTTCTTAGATTCACATGCTTGAAGCTTCCCTGTCGTCATGGTGGGAGTCCTATGGAACTTAAATAATCAGTACTTTATGTTAGGTCCAAACTTTGACCAATCAGAGATAAGCCCCAGACCCCATCTCCCCTGCAGTGCCACCATACCTCAGGTTTCTAATCGCACGCCGTATGGAGTCTCCCTGAACTCTGCTTAGTTTGTCAGTGAGTGAACTTTTGACCCTGCTGAATTCAGCTCAAGGTATTGTTTTTTCTCTCTTCTTTACTTCGAAGATGTCAGAGGGTTCTAAGAAAAGGCTTTTTAGACCCTGCAGATCTTGTGGGAACACAAGACTTTTCTCTGAAGCCCACCACAAGGACTGTCTTTACTGCCTATACCCCAAGCATACTGCCAAGGATTGTAAATACTGCAGAACCTTTTCAGCTAAAACTCTGAAGGACAGAGAGTCCAGATTGTTGTCATGGCTTCAGAAGAAAAAGTCCACATCGGATTCTGGATCTGACGTGGAGGAGAGTCTTATCCCATCCTCAGCTGAGAGTAAACTTAAAAATGAGGGCTCCCCCTCATTAAAGGCAGAATCAAAGAAAATGAAGGCTGATAAATCATCCACTTCTGAAAAGACAGCATTGAAACAAAAAGGTTGAAGTCCCCTGCAAAACTTCAGGTGTCGACGACAATTACCATTAGACATTTCCCCTTGTCAATAGAGCATAAGAAGGACATAAAAAAACATAATTTGCTCCAGAAATCTCCAGGACTGACATCCCTAACCAAGGTATCACCTCTACCCTCCCTCCTGCTAACTCTCAGGAATTCTCCTCCTTTCCTCTTATCTCTATTTCTGATTTTCACAACCTTCTTCATAAGGTCTGTTCCGGCTCTCCTAGGGATTGTTGTCCCCCTCACATCCTGAAGGAAATTTTCATGGCCTGTCCCGGTCCAGCCTTGGCCCTCCTCAACTCCTCTTTATCATCTGGAGTTGTTCCAGAGGCCTTTAAGCAGGCCGTGGTATTACCTATTTTAAAGAAACCCGGCGCAGATCCACTAGTGCTAAGTAATTACAGGCCCATCTCCCTCCTCCCTTTTTTGGGCAAGATCTTAGAGACCTATGTCACCAGGTGCCTGAGCTCGTTCGTGGAGACTTCTCTGTTCCTGGATGCCCAGCAGGCTGGTTTTCGCCCTCTCCACTCCACCGAGATGGTGATTGCGGCTGTCATGGACACCCTCAGAGCGGGTGCTGATGACAACATTTCCCAAGCCCTGATTTTGTTGGATCTTTCGGCGGCATTTGACACGGTCGATCATACTATTCTGATTGACCGTGTCAGAAACGCCGGCATCCAGGGCATCGCGCTGGACTGGGTGCGGTCTTTCTTGCAAGGCCGCTCGCAGGCAGTCCACCTGTCTACTTTCACTGCTCCCTTTTCCTCTCTCACTTGTGGTGTCCCTCAAGGTTCTGCCCTTTCTCCCCTTCTTTTTAATTTATATATGCAACCACTTATGGTTTCCCTTCGTCACTCCCCTGCAACTATCTATAACTATGCTGATGACCTTCAGTTGGTCTTTCCCTTGGACACTCTACCCTCTTCCCGTTATAATTTTCAAACCACAATGTTGTTGATTTCAGACTGGATGGCTCACAGCCAGCTCAAGTTGAACCCGTCAAAAACAGAACTTGTCCTGGTGGGTGGCCCTACTAATCCTTGGAATGACACTTATTGGCCTCCTTCCCTTGGTATCCCTCCCAGCCCGGTCAGCACTGTGAAGAGCCTTGGAGTGGTCATCTCTGAGGATCTATCCATGAAACCCCAGATCTCGGCTGTGACATCATCCTGTTTTTTTTCAACTGCGCAGGATCCGTAAGAACTGCCGTTTTCTTACCAGAGAGGCACTCATTTTAGTTTTACTGGCTCTGGTCATCTCCAGGATTGACTTTGCTAATCTCCTGTATGTGGGGATTCCTGCTTATCAGCTCCATAAACTTCAGTTAATCCAGAATCAGGCGGCCCGCTTGGTGTTTCACCAACCTAAACACCAGCATGTTTCTCCCCTTCTGAGGAGCCTTCACTGGCTCCCAGTGGCCCAACGGTGCTCCTTCAAACTTGGATGCACCGTCTTCAAATCTCTTGACGACCGTGCCCCTGAATTTGTGTCTTCTAAACTGAAGAGATATCTTCCCACCCGCAATCTAAGATCATCTGCTGACAATCTTCTCTGCATTCCATCTTTCCGTCGGAAGAAGCATGGCGGCTTGCGCTTCTCTTCTCTCGGCCCCATCTTTTGGAATTCCCTTCCCTCTTCTTTTCGTCACTGCCCTACCTATGAGTCATTTAGGAGAACCTTAAAAACTTTTCTTTTCAAAGCTGGAACAGTATGATCCCCTGGCCCTGGCTTGTTATGTCTGTTATGAGCGCCAAGAAACCGTCCCGGTGTACGTGCGCGCTATAAATTATTTAACATAACATAACACACATACCCCATCTCACCTTCTGGATACGGTGGAATCAGGACGAAAGTTTGTATGGTCCAGCTTACAGCCCATCTCAGCTTAGGGTTAAATGCCAAGACACGGATGACGAAGACGAGGTGCATACCCAGGATACCTCAGAATTCATTGAAGTGGACTACTCCTTCACAGCTTGTCATCAAACGCAACGATATGAGACTTTTCAGGAGCATTATCCTTAAGAAGCATATGAGGGACATCAGGAGGTACGGGGAGATGCCATGTTGGGACCAACTTCTCTTGTCACTGACCTTAGGCACATGCTCCATGATTATTACAAGCGTTTTCTGGACTCTCATGCCACAGTTCCGCAGACGCCAGGGGGGCCTAGCATGCAGATTTCATCACCCCTGCCAGTGGCTACTGTGCCACCTACAACACGAGGAGAGACAAGCTCCTCAAAGTATCACAATAAGAGAAGATTACATAGATCTCATCCAGGATACGGATATGGTTGGCTAGGAATGGGGGACGACGATGGGGGTCTTAAACAAGATATTTCAACTTTTGTTGTCGAAATGGGCAATAGAACGAGTTCCTTCCCACCAACGAGGAAAAGGCTGCTATTCAAATTTCTTCCTTATAAGAAAGAAATGCGGGAAATGAAGACAGGTCATGGTTCTCAGACAGCTGAACAAATACATCAAGAAACAACCATTAAGAATGCGGTCTCTGCAAGAGATTCTCTTGTTGGTGAACAAGGGGGATTTTTTAGCGTCACTCATTCTATTTGACGCTTATTTCCACATCCTCATTCACCACAAACATCGTCGGTTCCTGAGGTTCGAGGTGGCAGGGTGCCACTATCAGTTCCCAGTTCTTCCTTTCAGCCTTCTTTCAGCCCCTAGAGTTTTCACAAAGTACATGGCCCCGTTAGCAGCTTTCCTGAGAAGGCGGTACCTCCGAGTTTTTCCCTACCTGGACAATTAGCTGGTAAAGGGGTCCACGTTCTGCTCTGCAAGAAGATCTACATGGGCCTGTCGTCAGCTTTTCAGATCTCTAGGCTTGCAGCTCAATGTGGAAAAGTTATGATCCCATTGATACCAAATTGTGGTCCACACATAAGACCTCTTCAAGAACAATTGGATATGCAGTGGATTCAGGTCGAGGACATCATTCTCATCTCTCAGACAAAGAAACAGAACCTGCCATGGTGGGTGAAAGAATGCAATATCTCTCCAGGCCTATCATTTCAGGTGAAGCAACCCAATTTCATCATGACAACGGATGCCACAATGGATGGTTGGGGAGCTCATCGCTAAGACTTACAAATTCATGGAAGATGGTCGGTCCAGAAGGCGCAAATGAACATCAATCTCTTAGAATTGAGAGCAATGCTCCTTGGGCTGCAGGCATTCCTTCCTAAGATTCAGGTCGCTTCTGTTCTGGTAAGAACAGACAACACCACAAAGAAGTTCTAACTGGCCAAGCAAGGGGACACCAGCTCTCGCACGCTGTTGGATTAAGCCGAGGAAAGCTGGAGAGGACTGATAGAGCATGAGATAACTATGCAAATAGAACATGTCCAAGGCGTGGACAACTGATGGGCGGATTCTTCAAGCAGAACAAGTTCTCAATGTCATGAATGGGAATTGAATTGGCAGCAGCTGAAAAGAGTTTTCGAACTGTGGGGCACTCCGAGGCTGGATCTCTTCGCGACACTAGACAACCAGAAGTGCGAAAAGTTTGCCAGCAGGTTTCCTCTGTCCAACTCTTCACATGCAGTGGACAGGAATGTTCGCTTATGCCTTCCCGCCATTCCCACTCATCCCAAGGGTAGTGTCCAAAATTAAGAAGGAACCCTGCCATCAAATTCTCATAGCCTCGGCATGCCCTCTGCAGTTTTGGTACTCAGAGCTTCTTCTGCGGTCAATAACCCGCACATTCTCTTTCAACGTCTGCCCAACCTGCTGTCCATGGACATCGGTCAGATTCTACACCTTCAGATAAAATCTGAGTTTATCAGCTTGGAACCTCACGACTATGAGTTTAGAGATCGACATTTTACTTGAGTGTAAGTCTATCATACAGCATTCCAGAGCCTTTTCCACTAATAGATCATATGCTGCAAAATGGAGGAGATTCTGCCACTGATGTATTGAAAAGGGTATCCATCCTCTCCCTTCTTCGCCAGAGCAAGCACTGCCATATCCCCTCCTTTTGGCAAAATCAAAATTGGTGCATTCACCAAACAAGGTGCATCTGGCAGCAATTTCCAGGTTTCGCAGAAAGCCAGGGGCGCTTTCACTGTGGTCGAAGAAAATAGTGAAAGAGTTCATGAAGGTCCTTTTCAGGACTTTTTTTCCAACTTTGTAGCACCCTGCGGTTTCCTGGCAGTTAAACACTGTTCTTGCTCAGCTTATGAAGCCACCCTTTAGCCAATACATAAAGCGGAATTAAAATACGTCTCGTAGAAAATAGCTCTCATGTTGGCTCTCATGTCGGACAGAAGGGTCAGCGAGCTTCAGACCTTCATGGTTTCTGAACCGTTTCTCTGGTTTAAACAAGACAAAGTACTGTTGAGAACAAATCCACATTTCATTACAAAAGTCCCCACTTCTTTTCATCTAAATGAGACAAATATACTGGCAACATACTTCAGAAACCCTTCCACTCCGGCGGAAAGGGCTCTACATTCTTTGGATGTGAGACGTTGCCTAAAATGTTATATTCACAGAACAAAGACTTTCAGGAAGTCAGCCCAGCTCTTTGTATCGTTTATATCTCCTAGGAAAGGCCACGCTCTTTCAAGAAGTAGTATTGCTCGTTGGATATCATCTGTAAGGAGAAAACCGGAAGACCTCTGTCCACAAAGGTTACAGTGCATTGCAGAAGAAAGGTGGTAGCCTCTCCAGCCCTTTTTGCAGGAGTATCACTTCCAGATATCTGTAGAGCGGCAACATGGTGAAACGTGCATACGATCACAAAGCACTGTTGCCTGGATTCGGCATGGAAGACTGATGTGGCAGTGGGTCAGGCGGTTCTGAGGCATCTGTTCATGTGAGGTACAGTCTTTTCTGTATTATGATCTCTGCTATGTAAAGATGCTACTAGGGTATATATATTTATTTATTTATTCGGGATAGGAAGTAAGGAGTGTTACTGATGACACTACAGATATGTTCATATATATATATATATATATATATATATGGATATATATTGTTATATTGTCGTTGATTATTGACAAAATGCATGTATATATGTATTTTATTCTTACAAAGGTGTCTTCGCCTAGTCGCTTTAAGGTAAAGGGCCGGGGTGCCACTGATTCCTCCTGGGAATGTCAGCTGGAAAAAACCGAACTTCGTCCAGATGATCTTGAAACCTAATGACTGAATTTTTGAATTGCTTAAAGGATTTTCAATTGGAAGATGGGAGATCTCTAGCATACAAAAGCGCATTATAAGCATAAAAGGAAATAATGTTGGTGCCAGAACTCCATCCATTACAGCGAGTATCATTACGTAAACAAGTTCAAGTGGGAAAGTGTCTCCAATACCATAACAAAGAGCTCTGGGAAAGGACCAAACAAACCGCTTCATAACTTCAGAAATACTCTGAACAGGTGAACGGTCGGGGGCACGTGGCTATCCAGCCACGATGGCGGTCGGCTGCTGCTAGAGCTCCGGGTCCGCCTGGGGGCTTGATCCTGTTGTGGAGGGGCTGCGGGAGTCCAGCTCGGTGTGGAGGAGCGAGAAACACCGCCGGAGCCCTGGGGCGATCCTGTGATCCGTCGGCGAGACTGGCGAGGCTGGGACGGACGTCCGGAGAGGATTTGGGCCTGGCGTGGCGCTCGGCCTGGGAAGCCGGGAGATAAAGTATAAACGGCGCCTGAAGCGATCGGGGCACGTCGTACCGGAAGGTGCCCCTGGGAGTATTCACATCGGCGATCCCCTTGACTGAGGGCTTGTCGAGAGGACGTCCCCTCCGTGTGTGTCCTGATTTGCTGCGAAGAGCAGAGGTAACGAGGGTAAGGCTTGACGCCGCTGGCTGGTCTGCTTTACCTGGCCTCGTCCACTCAGGCGGAGCCCAGCCTGTGCTTGCCCGGTCCCCAGAGGCGGCTGTGGCCGCGAGGTTAAATAAGGAGGCCAGGAGGTAAGCAGCACGGGGGGCATGCGGAGGTCACCTAGCCTGCGGCATGCGCGGACACCCGCGCTGGTGAGCTGACGACGTGGGAATAACTGCCGCTGGTGGGTGCCTTCCCGTGCCGTGGGCACGATCGCGACCCCGTCTTGAGAGAAGAGGCGGCGAACACACTGAGGGCTTGCCCGGGGGCAGTGGAAACGGATTGGGGATGGAGGTGAGCCTGTGGAGCCGGCTTGGGGTGGCCCCCCATAGCGAGGTATCTAATGAGGACTGGCTGTGGTAGGCCTGGAATCGCGACGTGGGCTGAGGGCAGACATCTGCCGTACCGCTGGGACTATGTGGCTCGGGATTCCCGCCTTTACAGCATTGTTCCCCTGAGAGGCACCGGACACGTCGGTCCTTGGTCTCGGAGGTGTAGATCCCGGTAGAGATCTGTCCAAGAGAGGGGGCAACGACCTGGTACAGCTGTTGGCGGAGTCCCAGACCTGGAGGCATCCACACAATTAATCCCCCCCCCCTTTTCAGCCGGGTTGTACATTGGCCCTTCTATATCGGTCCGCTGAATTTGGGGACGGCTGCCCTGAGATTGGAGGTACTTAAGAGGCGCTGAACGCAGAACACTTCAGGGGGGAGCAATCCCCTGCAGTAGTGCTATCACCAAGAAACTGCCACATAATAGGGAGCGGTTAGACCTATCAACGGGACACCATGGTGTGAAAAGGTGTGAGGGTGACGGAGGGACAAGGAGACCCGGAGGTTACACGTAACGCGGTGGGGGCCGAAGACGGAAGGGCCCTACCAGGAACCACAGAGACTGTCCATGCCGGGGAACAGCAAGTAGACAAGCTGGATTTAATCCTGAAAGAAATACGGGAGTCTAGGTCGGTGATGGAGCAACAGTTGGGGGCTCTCGCCACAAATTTATCACTACTGAAAGCAGATCACAGTAAGTTGGCAGACAAGGTGAAAGATCAGGGCCTTGCCATTGCAGATCTTACGCCGACAGTGGCGGACCACTCCACCTCCATCCAACAACTGCAGCAGCAGGTCACCTCCCTAATGGACCGAGTGGAGGATGCGGAAGGACGTAACCGCCGCAATAATATCCGCGTCCTAGGTCTGCCGGAACGATGTGAGGGGACACGTGTTGCGGACTTCATGGAACAATGGTTCCGAGACCAGGTTACGACGGAGGGCCTGTCGCCACATTTCTGCGTGGAGCGAGCGCATAGAATCCCGACTGATCGACCCCGCCGGGCCGTCCGCCCCGCCCTCTGATATTGAGAATACTGAACTACCGGGATAGGGATGTCCTGCTGCAGAAGGCCGGAGAGAAGTCCCTCATACAGTACGAGAACCAAAGGGTTTCCCTATATCCAGATTATACGAATGTGGTCCAGAAACAGCGATCTTCGTACCTGGAGGTGAAGAAAAAGCTTCAGAAGGCCAAACTGAAATACGCACTCCTCTTCCCTGCTCGAATAAAGGTCATACACGGAAGGAAAACACACTTTTTCGAGAGCCCTTTCGGACGTTGAAGAGTGGTTGGAGGTGATGGGTATAGATAGGAGTCTGGATGCCACCCAAGAGACAGCTGCCAGTGGCTCGAGAAGAGATTCAGGCCGTGAAGATGGAGGATCCCCGGAGAAAAGTAGGAGGGTGGGCCGACATGGCCCGTCGCGCGAGCAGCAGAAAGAGGACCAACTTGGAGCGCTGGCGATGGTTGGCACATTCCGGGAGGACACAAAGAAGATTGTAACGGACTCAGACGATAGCACTGTCCACTCTGACTTGGATCACAGTGTGGTCCTGTTCCCTACAGTCACTCCCCGAGCTGCGGATGGCTGATGGATAATTGAGATGGTGGACAGCTCAACTCTGAACGGATCTATAAAGATGTAACTTATAGTATCCTTTATGATGTGCTAATTGCTGGTAGTTTTTAATATATTACTATGCTTGTGTATGTATACCGGGTTGGGGAAATGTACTTTATTGTTGAGATATAAAGTAAAGCCCCTGAGGTCCCTTCTACCCACAGGGAATAGATATAGAGGAAGTCATCCTGATTGACACAGGTTTGGAGGAACTGCTCGCCCCTCCTTCAATGACAACTTCAGTTAGCAATCAAGAGTTTATCCTCAAGTAATGCCCCCGGGATGGATTGCCGTTGAGCCGGCGGCACCCGGTGCGATCAACAAGATGACTGTACTAGTGCGTGGCCACCCCCCATTGGCGTATGCACCAGAATTTGGACCTATCTGTTTATTGTTCTTATGTTGGGCTCAGCATTGTTGTTCTGCTGTGCCGCGTTTGTTCAATCTTTATAGTGGATTTTGGGGTGTGAGGTCTCCTGGTCGCTTGCTTCATTGGGTTATGTTATAGGACTACAGGCACTCCTATGCTCGATAGATGACGAATATGGCTGAGACCGTAGGGTCATATAGATTCATTACCTGGAATGTGCGTGGCCTGGGGGCGATACAGAAATGGTACCGGTTCCACTCATTCCTCCTTAGACATCATACACAGGTTGCATTCCTTCAAGAGGCACACCTCACGACATCAGAAGCGCAGAAATTGAGAATGAAATGGAGGGCCACTATTTATTCAACAACATATTCAGCCTTTTCCAGAGGAGCGACTATTTGGATTCGTCCATTTGTGGAAATAGAGAGGAAGGTAGATGATCAGGGCCAATACATTTTGGTAAAAGGCACCTTGGACGGAACACTGATAGTGCTAGGCAGTATTTACGCCCCGAACTTTGAGCAGGATAGGTTTCTACACACAGTGGGTCTGGCACTTTCGGACTGGGCTGGAATTCCCTGGGTACTGGGTGGAGACTGGAACGCAGTATTGGGCTTGGATAGATACCCCCCCCTCCTCCAGGCAACGGGAGCAGCAACACTGACTGACTTATTCGCGGCGTGGGCTGGGGGCTGGCGGCTGGCGGATACCTGGCGTGAACTACATCAGCACATAAAGAGTACTCCTTTTATTCCCCTTTGCATAATTTACACACCTGGATTGACCGGTTCATGTGCTCCCGTACACTAGTCACGGAGGTAGGGAACTCGGAGTATTTGGCAAAAACTTTCTCTGATCACAGACCGCTGACGCTCACCCTTCTCTGGGGTAGAGTGCAGACTCCAGTGCCCACCTGGAGGCTTAACCCACTCCTCCTGGAGGATGGCCCCTTCCGGGCGTCTCTGTCCGACACTCTAATTATTTCGAAGAAAATTGGGACTCTGCTTCCTCCAATTTGGTGGTATGGGATGCCATGAAGGTTGCGAAGGTACGGGGAGTGGCAATAGGTCAGTTTGTGGGAGCCAGACCGGAGATCCACAAAAAACTCTGTAAGGTGGAAGACCGTTTGAGGGTGCTTGAAAGGGAGGCGAGTGTGGAGCCCGGAAAAAAGGGGGAATTACAGGCAGGATATATTGACCACGCAGAGGTGTTGGAAACACTGCGGACTATCGATTATAGAGAATACCTGCATCGTCAGCACACTGATGCGGATAGGTCTGGTACCCTGCTGGCCCGCCTAGTGCGGACCGACCGGACCCGCCGGCTATTACCCAGATAAACGACACGTCGGGCACCCTGGTCCACTCGCAATCCGAGATTTATATGGCATTCCATGACCACCTGAAAGCGTTATATGCTCCCCTTGGCCTGGAAGACCCGGCACAAGTGACCTAGTTTCTGAGTGACCTTCCCTTTCCGGCCCTGACAGCTGACACACAGAAGGCGATGAAGGGTCCCATCACGCAGCATGAGATACGAGCTGCAATTAAGAACCTTAACCGAAACAAGACGCCCGGTATGGATGGGCTCCCCGTAGAGTTATATTCGACTTATGCGGATACCCTAGTGCCTGTCCTGAAAAAAATATACGGGACGGCGTTTGAGGAAGGGCGCTTACCCGTGTCGACAATACAGGTCCTGGTAACATCAATACCTAAGCCCGGCAGGGATACACTGGAGATGGCAAATTATAGACCCCTGTCTATGCTCTCCACAGAATATAAGATCCTCAGCAAGGCCATAGCCTTATGCATACAACCCCACCTTACTGCCCTTGTGCATCAGGATCAGTGCGGGTTCCTTCCGGGGCGGAGTACATCCCTGAACACGCGTAGGCTGCATGCTCTAATGACGGCCACACCGCAGGAATTCGCCTGGGCGGGCTGCATAGCGCTGGACTTGAAACACGCGTTTGACTCCCTGTCGTGGACCTTCATGTTCGAAGCCTTGAAACGCTTTGGCTTCCCAGACTCCTTGCTGAGATGGATCCGATTGTTATATACGGACCCTACGGCTAGGGCGCGTACGGGCCGTCATGTTTCAGCGGGTTACCCAGTGTTCAGGGGCACCCCTGTCTCCGATTTTATTTGTCCTAGCCCTGGAACCCCTGGCTATAGCTCTCCGCACTCACAGGGATCGGATGGGCATCCCGATTAGGGAGACACAACATTTGATATCAGTCTATGCGGACGATATTTTACTGTATTTACATGATCTAGAAGCGGACCATACTGTCCCTTACGACATTTTTTGTCGGTTTAAAGTGGTGTCTGGTTTAGCCCTCAACCCCGAAAAATTCGACTGGCTTCAATTTCAGAGAGTCACTACACCCCATACGCTTTGGGGTACAACCGATCCTGGTGGCTCAGACCACCTTTAAATACCTGGGGATACAGATATACAGGACACCAGAGGATCAAATAGACGGCAATATCAAACGGGCTATTACAGGACCGCGCATTAGCGTAGGATTCTGGACCTCATTGCCACTGTCAGTCATGGGTAGAATTGCAATCTCCAAGATGGTTATACTCCCTCGCCTGTTGTATTATTTTGTAAATTTGCCAGTGATCATCCCTCAACATATTTTTAATACGCTAAACACCATCTTGATTAGTCTTATCTAGGGTGCCGGCCGGAGACGCATTAGTCTCTGTAAACTCCAATTAGGGACCAGAGCCGGAGGGCTGGGAGTCCCGGATTTCCACGGATACTACTACGCCAGCCAACTCCAGTGGCTTTCATACTGGGTCGCTGGCAGAAACCTGCACGAGATTGACTTTACAATAGACCGGCTGGATCGTGGGGAACTACATAATCTGTTGTTGCCAAGGAGTCGGCTCCCTCAGGACTGTCACCCACTTCTGCGTACGGCCCTACTGTGCTGGAGGAAGGCATTGTCATATACCTCATTGGTGAAACCGTATGCGGAGAACATCCCCTTGTTGGGTATTCCGACACCACAGGGTAGTCTTACATGGCATACACTGCGTCATTGGGTGGAGACAGGAATAAAAGAGATAGGTGCCTTTTTTGGGGACGAGACCCTGCTGGACCATGAATCCTTCATACAGGCCACGGGAGCTCCTCCTAGATTATATTTGTTGCATGCTACAGTGATTCATTATATTTGGAACACTTGGGAACCACAACGACTCAAACCTTTGCAACACGAATTGGTTCATCTACTTTATCATATGGGGACAGGGGGACACTTGGTGCGCTGGTTATACACAGGGGTCATGGAACACGCAGCAATTTCACTTAATACACTTAGGGCCACCTGGGTTCAGGATACGGATCCGGTATTAACTGATAAAGCATGGCAGACTATACTTGAGCACCCCAAACGGGTATCACATAATGTTACATTTAAATTTATACAGGCGATGGTGCTCCATAGGGCATATCTAACTCCCAAGAGGATACACCGAATGTTCCCGGACTCCCCCCACTGTTGCCCGCGCTGTAAGGAAGATGAGGCGGGCTTCATCCACATGCTGTGGTCTTGCCCACACCTACGGGGATATTGGGCGGAGATATGCCGGACATTACACACGATTACACACCTGCCGGTACCGGAGGAGGCTCTATATTGTCTAGTGGGATCCCGTAAACGACCTAAAACAATGAAGGCTAAACTGAAATGTATAGACCTGGCTCTTCTTTTGGCAGTTAGGGTATTGACGATGCGATGGAAATCCCCCGGGCATGGCAGATGGACTTAGCGAAATGGGGTCGGGCAGAGGGTGCAGCTCTCAGAAGGGAGGAAGAGAGGGGTCAGCGAAAGCATCCCATAGCAATGGACTGGGAGGTCATGTTGTTGGAACTGGAAGGGTTGGATTTATTACTGTCACAGGAAGAAAGACCGCGATAAATACACTGCGCGCAGAGTTCCAATGGCGGGAGACACGGGTTCGATATGGTGCGCATGATAAACCCCTTGCACTACAGTATAATAGTTTGTAACATATGCTAGGAGGAAGTCCTCGGAAGGCCATTACAGCGACCAGGAGAGGGGAGGGTTCAGGGTGGGAGTTGTGGGGGAGGGGGGTTGTTATATTTCTCTGTTTTTCGTGACACCATTGGACGAGTATTGCGGATCTACTGTACAGCGGGGTAGTATGTAGTATATTACGGAGGACTGAAGTGATTATGTGCGGATATTGATATCCGATGATAAACTGTACGGACAGTCGTTGCCAATGTCATTTGATGGGAGGAAAAGAAAAACCGCGACTGATGTTTGTATATGCTGTTATGAAACTGCTATGTTTCCTTTGTGCAGTCAAGAAAAAGAGTTAAAAAAAAAAGAGGTCATCGATCAATTTGGTCTTAATATTTCCAGTTATGAGTCTGCTACACCTGGGTCACCTAAAATGATTTGTCTCTTTCAATGAATACAATATAGTGGAGAAAACTTCCTGCGGTTCTGACTTGTCATTGGCCTCCAGATGGAGTACGAACTGCAATATAAACTTTTCTCTTGTACCTTTTACTTTACACGAATATCTAATATACATCTTCATTGTATCAGATCCTACCTCGAAATTACTTAACTTCTAAGTTGACGGAAGATAGTGTGATGGGTACAAGTCAAATGTTATTGGTTTGATAAATTCTGAAAAATAAATAAGATATATAAAAGTTCACTCCTGCCCTAAGTGAACAGTGCCATATTCAGCTTCCCAAAGAAGGGACTAAGGGGTGTCCTGAATGCATTTTCTTTAATTGTATGGAGGTAGCCGAACTGATTATACAGATGATTTGATGACTTAAACTCTTCATGAATCATTGTGTGCAATAATTAATTAGAAGCTTCTCCATACATGTGTTTATGAGCCAAGGTGGAAAACCATTCACCTAGAAATGGATGCTACTAAACCAGAATCTACAAAGATGTATAAAGTAGCTGAGCCGTTTATTGAAAGTTGTAGAAAACAGTTTATAGATAAGTCATAAAACAATAGTTCTATTTTGACTTTCCTGCTAGCGTGCAAGATTTGAAAGCTTGTGGTGATGTTAATTTTTGTTATGAATGGGATGCTCTATTTATTGCTCATCTGTTATAAAAAATCAATTGAAGGTTTCATTTTTTATTCTATATTAAATAAATAAAAAAGGCAGTGACAAGATATGAGAGGTGATTATTTTTGACAGAACTTTTTTTCTCTGTAATTAGTGTTTCCATGATCTCACACCCTGGTTGAGATATTCAGTGATAATTATTTTAGTAAATAAATCAATGACTGAGAACTACTATTATGGATATAAACAATGTTTTTTTCTCCTACAGGATAGTTCATAATTAATTAGGCTTGTACATGGAAATTAAACATTACAGTTAGTCTAATGGAGAAAACATCAAAGGATTAGAGGCATGAGTTGCAAGTGTCTTAGCATTGCTTCAGTGAGAGAACAAACTTAGACATGAAAGAAATCAAATTCTTGATCTGTTAAAAAGTGCTTTTCATGGACAGACAAAAATTTCAGTGAACATGCTCACTGAGGCAAAACTTTGTTTCACCACCATAGTTGTCCTAACTAAGATGTCATGTGTTTTTGATTTCCCTAATTTTGTATTTCCTTATCTGTTGGCACATGTTCAAATTAGGCATGTACAAAGGACTCAATTGACAATTGTCATTCTTTTTTAACTTGCTTGTTATCTTTCATCAGGAGGTGTTAAGAGTGATTGACATTCTAGCAACAATGAACCCACCATTGAGGATTGATGGAAAGTGTGTGACAGGAAGTGTTGCCAACCGTAAGCCGTCTGGTCATTCACGGGCAAAAAGGAGGAAGTAAGAACCAAATAGGCAGTACTTATGGGTTTTATTGAGTGAAGGTCCTCAAGCAAAAGGGTCCCACCTCAGCTGCTCAGGTTCATTTTCTGCCACTAAAGATTGTATTGGGAAAATACCATTTGCACTTCTATTTCATAGCCATGCCAAATCCCTTCCCTCAGGCCCTCAAGAAAATCCCTTCTGCTATGAAATTCCAGCCAAGTACTTTTGCACGACATGGTGTATTTCTTTCAGAATGTGTAGCCCAGGTGCACACAAGAGAATTTGGAGTGCCAGATACGCATGTACCCACCCTAAAAAACTCGTCCTTCATTCTTTGATCTGTAGATCAACTGTTTCTGTAAAGTCATGCTGATAAAGTATTTCGTTATATTTTCTGGCACCAACATATCTCCATCTTAAAACATTTTCTGAATATTTCCACTACTGAAGGATGCCAGGAACACCATTTTTAATTTTTTTTATCTTAAACTAATTTAAACAAAGAAAGTATACTGTAAGGGGACAATATTTGTTTTTGATTTGTTTTTATTTTTTTAATGCATCCAGCTAACTAAACTCAGCCATGAAGTACATTTAACTGAAAGCAAAGTGTGACAAATAAGAGCATGAACTAATTTTATTGACCATTTTAACCCATTTCCCTCCAGGTCACTCCCCTTGCTTCCTCACACCTTCCAAGCAGAAACTCCTGGATCTTTGTATTTTATGGAAACTTCGTTTCTGGTCCTTTTGAGGACATGAACCCATGTTAGAGAAGGCTGTAACATCAGACCAACACAGGATCATGTTTTTTTAAACAAGGAAGAACGCCAAGAGGAAGAGGCCTTCTTCGGCCTTCCACATAAATGATGTCTCCAACCAAGCAATGACTGCTTTAATTTGCATCCATAGATCAGCTCCCCACCATATTGTGATGCATTTTTACAGAATCGCATTCCCATGCTCGCTTCAAACAGGCTGGCGGTTGTAGGCCCGTTTTTCTGGGCTAGTCTTGCTTGAGATGGAGATTCTGTCACAGAAGAAAATGGTAGGGTTAGTTACAGTATATTTAAGGAACAAGGGTATATACTCCTGCTACATCATTAAGAAAAATGTCCAGGTTTAAAAAAGCATTCAGATCTGGTTCTCAGAGTTAGAATTTTTTTCCCTCATCTACATAAAGATGGATGTGCTCTGTAGAGCTACACGATACATACTTTCATCTCCCTGTTGTCTGAAAACACAGATTATTTCTAAGATTAAGGTTAGTTTGAAAAATCACCCCTAGCACAAAGTACCTTCATTCAGAATCAGTGCATCTTCATCTGCCCTTACCTAGACAGTTGGTTACCTAAAGCTTACTTGCATCACATGGTGCTACAAAACCTCAGTCAATCACTTCAGAGGAGGGCCTCGATTTACCCTTTGTCAGTCGCTGAACTGCTAAAGTTAGGTAGATACACGTACTCTATGCTTTGTCTTCCTCTTCAAAAGAAGGAACAGTGCCACCCCTGCGATTATATCTTATAAAGATGTGATTCTAAGAAAATTAGAAGCGGTCATCTATACACATCCGAAACACTGCACCATTCAGAAATCCCAAACCACAATGGCTGAGAATCCCATCACAAATAATCTTAGTTTTAAGACTCTATGACACCTGCATTGATCACGTTCAGTGAGATTTCCTGTTTGTTTGTCATTTGAGAGCCTCTCCGAGGCTAAGGACTGCTGTCCAAAATATTTCTTGTGCTTACAAAAGGTTCACATCCACATAGACAAACTTGTACTCCAGGCACAAATGTCACAACCAAGGTGGGCAAATTAATTTTTTTATTTTGTAGTCCTCTAATTGCTGCTGCAGGAATTCTTTGCAGGTTTTGGGAGCCAATCAGAGCACTCGCTCTCATAAAGCCTCCTCACCCATTGAAAAGGCCTACATGTTCTTTGAATCTCAGCCCAACAGTCCTAATATACAACGTTTTTAAACATTCATTTCTCAAAAAGTACTTAACGGATTTACACCAAATCACAAAAAGCACGTTTTTTTTTACCAAGCTCTAGCTTTCTGCCAAATTTTGTTTAATTTGTAAGGTCATGGGACTCCAAGGTGACTTGCAATAAACTTTTAAAGTACAGCAGAAGGTAGTTTATTCCTTATATCACACAGTGATTTAATCACTGTTCCCAGAAACTCTTGAGCCTTGTGGTCTTGCTCCTTTGTATAAAAGAGATAAAGTTTCAGGTATGTGGAATACAAGCAAGATCTGTGTTGCTAAATAAGGCACACGGGACATCAGATATTAATATTTTGCAAAAGTATCTTAGAATCAGCTCAATGTAAATCAGATTAAAAAATAAGCTTTAACTCACAATGAGCAATAAAATGCAGAGTTTCTTTCTCTCCTGTAAAGAACTATGTGCCAAAAAATAACAGAGTGCCATAAATTTCTCCTTTCTTCTATCAGTGTTCATTTTAGAAACAAACGATCATAAGAATGAAAACAGGTTATTGTTTACTTTGTTTGACTTCAGCTGCACTGATGCTCTCTGATCTACTTTTAATCTTGCGTGGTTGCTCTGGCAGCAGCAATATTGGCATCACAGCTACGTCTGTGTTTTATTACAGGTGACTAGAGATGTCACAACCTGACTTTAAGAAAATTAGAGTGTTCCTACACTGATAATGTAGGCTTCCATTATATAATATGTTTATATATGTAGATCATTTGGAAAGCTAATAATCCCTCATGCAAGCTGGACAATTCAGTGCTTATGGTATTAATGAGGGTGCCCATGGAAAGCTGTAATTACAGTTAAGTAACTTTTCTTTCCAATGTTTCTGGATTCGGGGACTTGAATCGGCTCCACACCTTGAGATGAAGACACACACTTTCATTTTCTCACTGGATCAACAGAGGAGGTATAAAAAGCCAACCAATAGGCATATGGTTTATCATGACAATGCAGGCTCACCATTTTCAACTTGTGGAACCACTCTGCGACCTGCACTTCTCTATAAGTTATCCTGAGATGCTCAGCTGAGGAGGCCTCATGGTACCTTGAGTTCTCCTCTCAGTGGTGGTTCTCGTCTACCCTTGGATTCAGGTCTCACCTCCTACCAGTGTACTCCTGCTCCATGTACGAGCAGTACGCCTTCCTTTTTCTCATGTCAAGCTACAACACAGCGATTAAAAGACCCAGTCCCCCTCCAGTCTTAAGGGAGCCTTTACTCCAACACTTTGAGTAATATTTTCAAGATTCCTTGCCATGCTGTTCACGCTGAAACCAGTTTGGACATGTGAAGTGCCACTGTGTATAGGGCTCTTGCCAAAGGAGGTGACCACAACACAAGAAACTGAGGGGCCTGGGAAAACCTGCAATTAAACAAAGGTTCCAGTCTGGTGGTGCCCTCTTCCACCAACCTGGTACACTTGATTCTGGGAAGAGGATTGAGTTTGTCTATGTACAGGTGGAAATGTCCTGTATGGACATTACCAGCCAACCAGAAAGTGGGCCATCATGTTTTCCATCACATACAAGTGGGGTTCAGTGGATTCCAGCACATTTGGGATCTAATGGATTCTATCACTCACCATTTCAGGTACACACAGGTAAACATCCACACATGTTACAAGGCATTCTTCATATAGGTCCCTAACATTATGAAGGCTAGGTATTTTGGAGCCTATTAAAGCAATTAGCAACCAAAATGTAAAATAGGCTTCATCCCTATATCTTGTAGAAAATCTGATTGCCATCCATTATGTGCCATAGATTCCATTAATCCAGGTATTAGAAGAGGTAACTTGAAAGGATTACTCAGCTAGTGAAAGGCAAAATGGGTGTACATTTAAATTTCGTTTTGTCCCTGGTGAATGAATGCTGAGAAGGGATTAATATTACTCCAGTATTGGAACTTTCATAGATTCCCATTGCTTGTATCATTCCCCGTCGTCGGACTGGGAGCCTCGGTAATAAAAAATATATATATATATAAATATATACTTAGGTAAATACACCCTAATAGGTGTAAAAAGTAAAAAATTAGGCCTAGGCCTCATTATATTTTGTAGCCTATAGGTGTCCTTATGTAAAAGGACCCAAACTCACATTAGCAACCAATCAGATTAGCCTCACCCTGTGGAACCTTCCTGAGAAAGCTCAGAGCCTCAGATTTTCTACCGCATCGTTGATGACAGGGAGTCTCTTTAGAGCTCTGCTCTAACTTCTACTTTGAGGTACTATTTAAGCTGTTTTTTGACAGGATTCCTTTAAATTCTTACTATGGCTGATAAGGAAAAGAAGAGCCTTTTCAGGCCTTGTGCCACTTGTGGCAAAAAACGACTTTATACTGAGGATAAACATAAGGATTGTATATACTGTTTATACCCTGACCACAAGCCAGAGGGTTGTAAGATATGCAGGATGATGTCTGTTAAGACTCTTCGAGATCGTGAAGGACGGTTACTTCTTTGGCTGAGAAAGTTGGAAAAGAAGGAAGAAGTGGTTTCTAGTGATGATGAAGATGCCAGATCATCATCTTCCAAGACATCTTTGAAGAGGGGTGTACCATCTGAGGAAGTTTCATCTGAACCCCCCTCAAAGGCTTTGCGTGGGACCTCTGATAGGTCTGGCAAGCCCGGGCCTAGCGAATCTCCTCACGTGAGTGTAAAGGAGAGGGAAAGGCTAGCACCTCAGGTGCTGAAGGCAAAACTGGATGAGGGCTCGGCTGGGCCTTCACATCAGGAGAAAGTTTCTAAGTCCTTCAAGAAACCAACTGTAGAGGCTTCAACAGTGGTCAAAAAAGGCGCTAAAGCCTCTGTGGTGACTTTGTCTCCTCATACATCGACGAGCCATCCATCGACGACGAGGATGACGACGACGACAGCGTCGACGAGGACTTCGACGACGATGCCGGCGACGAAGACTGGGTCGACTACAGCGTCGACGACGATGACTACGTCGACGGTTACCACCTCGTCGACGAAGACAATTCCGTCGACGATGACTATCCCGTCGACGGTGGCAATCTCGTCGACGACGACTATCTCGTCGACGAGGGTGAGCCCGTCGACGATGGCAGTTCCGTCGACGATGACGAACCCGTCGACGATGACGAGCCCGTCGACGATGACGAGCCCGTCGACGGTGAAGTTTGTCTCGTCGACGGTCCCGTCGACGACGGTTCAGACTATGGAGATGCCGTCGACGGCAGGTGATAGAGGCACCAGGAAGAGGAGGATAACGCCGGATATGACTTCACCTAGAAAGGTGTCATCATTACCCCCAGCCCTGTTGTTGGATGAGGATGAGTACTCGGAGAATGAGATGTATGGGGATGCATATAGCCCATCTCAGTTGCATCTGAAATATCACGATTCTGACCAGGATGATGAGTACTATTATGGGCAGGAGCAGCGACATCAACAACAGGTCGCATACCAGGAAACTCAGGCACAACAGGGCACGGTTACAATGCCTATGAGTCTTTTGACGGACTTGAGAGCAATGCTGGAGGAGTATAGAAGCAGGCAGGGGTCGCGACCAGTGGAAGGTCAGGCGCATGTTCAGCCTCAGGTGATGGCAGTTCAGTCTGTGGCCCCTTCACAGGGGGAAGAGGAGAGGGAATATCCTCGGCAGACACAGGTCCAGGATGATACCTCGGATGAGGATGAACAGAACCAGGATCAGAATCCTGATAACGAATGGAACCAGTATATAGCACAGGATCCGGCTTCTCCGGTGCCGGACCCGGTAGATTCACCTCCGGCGGATGTGGGAGGTTTCTTCAGCTTGATGGAAAGAGCCACGGCACGCTTTAAGCTAGCCATGCCGGCAACATCTACGGATTGTTTTTTGTATGATTTTAAAGAGGCATACCGTAAGACAGTGCGTTCGATTCCCATTGTAGAGCACATTTGGGATGAAGGAAAGAAGGTGATGCAGTCTCCAGCGACAGTCATTCCAACACTGCCACGCTTGGAGAAAAAGTATAAAGCTCCGGATGACAGTCCCGCCTGCTTGATTGGACAACCTAGACCAGACTCAGTCATATCGCAGGCGGCGCAGAAGAAATCACGGAATCCTTCGGCCACCCTCACAACTCCACCGGACAAGGAGGGTAGAAGGTTAGACAACGCTGGAAAGCGATTTTCTTCTATGGCTAGTTTGTTGGTCAGGGCGGCCAATGCCTTGGCGATTCTAGCAAGATATGACCGCCAGATGTGGAGTGATGTGGCGCACTATGTGGAATTACTGGCGGATGACCCTAGAGCTGAAGCTCGGAAACTTCTGGAAGAAGGACAACGGTCTTCTTCTGAAATGATTGATTGTGCGATGGACATCGCCACCGTTTCTTTCCGTGCTCTGGGCAGCGCGGCTGTTCTTCGACGGCAGGGGTGGCTACGAGCAACCTATTTTCGACCAGAGGTCCAAAATAAGATTCTGGACTTGCCCTTTGATGGGGACATGTTATTTGGGAAACATGTCGATGACACCCTACAGGGAATAAAGAAGGACACAGAGACAGCAAGGGCTCTGGGGAACCTACAATATAGAAAGACACCATTCCGTGGAGCGAGAGGAAGAGGCTTCACTTCTCCAAGAGGTGGTTATCAGCAACAGCGATACTCGCAGCAGTCGCAGTCGTACAGACCACAGTACGGCAATCAATATTATCAGAGACAGTCACAGTCTCAATCGTTCTCTCGTCAGAACGCTCGTGGACGTCAGGGGCGTCAGGGCAAAGACGCTGGCAAGCGTCAATAGCGGCCTCCTGACTCTGCCAACTGTTCCTCCGCCTCTGGTATCTCCAGTGGGCGGCAGGATATCTCAACATCTGAGCAGCTGGGAAGAAATAACATCGGATCAGTGGGTATTGAACATCATCCGACATGGGCATACACTAGAATTCCAGGAGTTTCCACCTACAAGAGCTCCCCACGCCACTACTTCAAAACATCTAAACCTTCTGCAATTGGAAGTTCAACAAATGCTTCGGAAGGGGGCGATCCAACGTGTTCCCCTATCACAAAGAGAAGGTTTCTATTCAAGATTTTTTCTGATCCGAAAAACGAAACTAAAGTGGCGTCCGATCCTGGACTTAAGGGAGCTCAATACCTATCTCGTAAAGCTGTCGTTTCGGATGATTTCACTCCAGGACATATTGCGCCTCTTGAATCCAGGCGATTTCATGGCTACACTAGACCTGGAAGATGCCTATTTTCATATCCCGATCCATCCGGCTCACAGACGTTATCTTCGCTTCACAGTGGGCAAGAGTCACTTCCAGTTCATGGTGCTCCCATTTGGATTAAAATCCGCTCCTCGGATATTCACAAAGGTGCTGGCCCCGGTAGCAGCTTTTCTGAGAAGACAGTCGCTGGAAGTATTCCCGTACTTAGACGACTGGCTGCTGAAGGCACCAAGCTTCCAAGAGGCAACAGAAGCAGTGGACACATGCTTGAGCCTCTTCATTCATCTGGGTTTGCAACTCAACAGAGAGAAATCGGTTCTTCAACCGTCAGGTATGGTGAAGTTCTTGGGAGCGATCCTCGATACTCAGTTGTGCAAAGCCTTCCCATCGGAAGAGAGACAGTTGAAACTCATGTCTTCAGCCGCTCGGCTGCTGAGGAAAACTTGGATGACAGTCAGGATGTACAAATCTCTTCTAGGGTCGATTTCATCCTGTATTCAATTGATTCCGCACTGCAGGCTGCGAATGCGCCCCTTGCAGGAGGAACTGGACCTTCAGTGGAGACAAGTGGAAGGGTCGTTCGACGACAAGGTAACGGTCACCCAGCAGATGAAACGGACGGTTTCATGGTGGATGAAGAAATCTCACCTCGCAGTGGGTCTCAGTTTCAGAGCGGCACCGGCTCCTCGCGTCATTACCACAGACGCCTCCCTTCAGGGTTGGGGAGCGGTCATGCAAGATCTCCAGGTCAGTGGCCACTGGACACCATTAGAACGTCGCTTGCATATCAACGTTCTGGAGCTAAGGGCTATTCGATTGGCAATGTTGGCGTTCCTTCCAAGGATTTCAAATTCGGCCATCCTGGTGCGTACGGACAACACCACCGCAATGCATTACGTCAACAAGCAGGGCGGCACAAGATCACAACTGCTTTCTCAGGAAGCCCAGTTGCTGTGGGAGTGGGTGATCTCACAGAACATCACGCTCGTGGTGGAACACCTTCCAGGAGTATGCAACACGAAGGCAGATACGCTAAGCCGCTTGAGGGCAGTCTCACACGAGTGGGAACTGGACAACACAGTGGTCAAGGACATCTTCTCCCGTTGGGGAACCCCAGCGATCGACCTGTTTGCAACACCGAGGAACAAGAAATGCCGGTGTTATGCGAGCAGGGAACACCACCGAGGGTCACTGGGGAATGCCCTTTTGATGTCTTGGTCCGGCGCATTTGTTTACGCCTTTCCGCCATTTCCCCTGATTCCTCGTGTCCTCAAGAAGCTCAAGCTGGACAAGTGCAGGATGATACTAATAGCGCCTGCCTGGGCTCGCCAGTTCTGGTTCACGGAGTTGCTTCTTCTATCGGAAAAGCGGCCCATTCATCT
Source organism: Lissotriton helveticus (assembly GCF_964261635.1). Taxonomy (NCBI): domain Eukaryota; kingdom Metazoa; phylum Chordata; class Amphibia; order Caudata; family Salamandridae; genus Lissotriton; species Lissotriton helveticus. Next base: position 959,436,472 of record NC_136070.1, on the reverse strand, counting down.
GCACCCCAACCAGACCCTTCTATCAATGTACAACGGCCAGGTTCTCCACCCGAACCCGAGCTCGCTTCAGTTGACAGCTTGGCTCCTGAACACAGAGAGTTTAAGGATTTAGACATTTCAGAAGAATGCAGGAACATTTTGTCACAGGCACGAGCTCCTAGCACTAATAAGACATATAGAGCGAAATGGAAAAGGTTCTATTTATGGTGCCAGAGGGATGGAGTGCATCCATTCTCATCAGCTCCGCATCAGCTCTTGCCATACATTCTATCTTTGGCACGGGCAGGTCTGGCTCATGCTTCCATCAAGGTCCACTTGGCAGCTATTTCCAGGTACAGAAGGACAAGATCGGGCCCTTCTCTACTATCAGCAAGGATAATTAAGCAATTCCTGAAAGGGCTGTTTAGAGTTTTTCCGCCAGTCAGGCCCCCACCTCCGGTTTGGCACTTGAATGTGGTCCTGGCTCAACTGATGAGATCGCCATTTGATCCTATACATAGGGCTGAACTGAAGTTCCTATCATGGAAAGTGGCGCTTCTTCTGGCACTCACATCTGCAAGGAGAGTAGGGGAACTACAGGCTTTAACTATCAAAGAACCTTTCTTGCAGTTCAAGAATGATACATTGATCCTACGAATGAACCCCAAATTCATTCCGAAGGTACCGACAGACTTTCATCTGAATGAACCGGTGGTTCTGAATTCTTTTTTTCCTCGGCCTTCCACTCAGGCTGAGAGGACACTTCATTCTCTGGACGTTCAGAGATGTCTGAAATTTTATCTGCAACGCACAGCTGGATTTCGGAAGACGCCCCAGCTGTTTGTGGCCTTTGGGGCCCCAAGAAAAGGATTTCCTTTGTCAAAGCAGGGAATTTCCAGATGGATATCAAGTGCGATCCGTTTCTGCCACCAGGCGGCAGGCAAACCGTTGGAAGGACAGGTGAAGGCGCACTCCACAAGATCGATCTCATCGTCAACAGCGCTGTTTGCTGGAGTATCGATAAAGGATATTTGCAGAGCGGCCACCTGGAGCAGTACTCACTCATTCACGAGCCACTACTGCCTGGAGGCGGCTGCAAAGGGGGATTCGGCTGTTGGACAAGCAGTCCTGAGAAATCTCTTCCAGTAAGAGGTGAGCTTTCCTCTCTTCCCTCCTCCTGTTTTTTCAAACATTTCGTTTATTATGATATGGTTACTGATTTATTGTTGTTATGGTGTATAATATCATTGGTTTATAATGGTTCTATAACTATGCACGAAATGTTTGAAGTATGCTAACTGCTATCTACTCTGATACAAGCAATGGGAATCTATGAAAGTTCCAATACTGGAGTAAGAAACAAGTTACTTACCTGTAACTTTAGTTCTCCAGTATTGGTAACTTTCATAGATTCCCATGCGCCCACCCGCCTCCCCTGGGAAAGCTCACTTCTGGGCTAGGTGATTATGTGGCAAAGCAACGGCTACGAAAATCTGAGGCTCTGAGCTTTCTCAGGAAGGTTCCACAGGGTGAGGCTAATCTGATTGGTTGCTAATGTGAGTTTGGGTCCTTTTACATAAGGACACCTATAGGCTACAAAATATAATGAGGCCTAGGCCTAATTTTTTACTTTTTACACCTATTAGGGTGTATTTACCTAAGTATATATTTATATATATATATATTTTTTATTACCGAGGCTCCCAGTCCGACGACGGGGAATGATACAAGCAATGGGAATCTATGAAAGTTACCAATACTGGAGAACTAAAGTTACAGGTAAGTAACTTGTTTCTTATTTGACATCCCAATCATTTTTTTGTCATTTTTGACTAAGGAAGAATATTTTTGCTGTATTTCTTTTTCTCCCTTTTTCCTGACTTCACTTATTAGAGGCTTAATTAAGAAAGGATGCAATTTGTAAATTAAATATGCTCCAGAATATGGTGGAGACTTTAAATGTGAAGATGTGTTCTTCACTAACCAACACACAGTCCCCTCCGCCAGTAGGAGGCCGAGAAGGCCACCATCCGCGGCTTGACCAGGGGGAAGCTTATGATCAAGCGACAGGCACAAGACAGCCAACTCCCCCTCCTCGAAGCCCAAGCGGCCCGCTTGGAGCGGGCCTCACCCACAAGCCGTGGGCGAAAGGGAGGAGAGACAGCTTGTGTTACTAATAAACGAAATCAAGCAACTCTTGCTGGATTCAGCGAAACTGCTATGGAGTTTCTCAGTTGCCCTCATATATGGTTGGTAGGAAAAAAATGGAAGGATATTCCATAGGCTGACATCGTACCCCCTGGCGAACCGTATAGTCCCCGAGATCCAAGACCTATCAAGTGTCACCCACCGTACGCCCACAGTCCGGTCCAAAACCCTGGCCCCTGCGCTGCCTGGGGGCGATCCAACTACTCCGGCTCATCGAACCAGAAGTGGCCTGTCTAGACCTCCCCATCACATGGGAAAAAATAGGATAGGCCATCTCCCTGGTAGCCGCTGGGAAGACGCCTGGACCAGATGGCTTCCCACAAGACTATTATGCCTCATATAGAGACATACTAATACCCTACCTCCATAACCTCAATGTCAAAGTAGCAGAGACGGGGACATTACCACCTGAAACACACGTAGCCACCGTGGTTGTCATTCCCAAAACGCAGCCCCCTTCGCCTTCCTTTTCGGACTATCGTCCAATTTTTCTAATAAATGCAGAAATTAAAATATACGTTACGATCCTAGCCCAACGACTAGGACAAGTCCTCGGCAAACTCATTCACCAAGACCAGTTCAGCTTCATTCCTTCGCGCAGTACCAGACATTGCCTACGGCGTCTCCACCTAACCCTGACACATCGACACCTACTTTCCCCGTACTTAGCACTCCTGCTTATCGACTTCTAAAAAGTCTTCGATACGGTTGATTGGCTATACCTGGGAGAGGTGCTAAGCGCAGCTGGCCTGGGCCATCACTTCCGTCATTTGGTCCGAGCTCTATACCTCAGACCCATGACGCGGTGCTTATCAATGGAGTCCTCTCGGATACATTTCCTATCAGAAGAGGAACGAGGCAAGGATGTCCCCTATCACTCCTCCTCTTCGCCCTGGTGATGGGGCCACTAGCATGCCTCATTCGGGCTTACAAACAAATCCAGGGACGGAAATGGAGGGGCTCGCACGAGGACCGGATTGCTCTTCATGCGGACGACGTCCTGCTCTTCCTAGCAGACCCGGCATGGTCAGGACCTAGATGCCTCCAAATCCTCTGCACCTTTGAGCGGGCATCAGGCCTGTACCTGAACCCTGCCAAATCAACCTTAGTGCCCCTTCACATAGCAAGAGAGTGCTTTGACTGGCAGTCAACCATCCCCATACAACGTCAGTCATTTAGGTACCTGGGTATTTGGGTCGCGCTGCTCCCAGATTTGGCGTTGTCATTCAACATCACCCCACTAGTTAAGAAAACCAAGGAGGTCCTCCTCGGCTGGCAGACTCTCCACTCAACCCCATGTTGAGAATTTCCCTGTTTGAAATGATGATTCTCCCCCGCTTCCTATATAGCATCCAAAACACCCCGTTTCATCTCCCACGAAGTTGGTTCAAGGAGCTGGACAGCCTTGCCACTGCGTTCCTTTGGGGAAACCCAAGGCCTCGAATGGCCCTTTGCCACTGCCAAATACTGCTCTTTGACTGAAGCATGGGCATGACCAATCTCTACTGGTACTACCTGGCAACTTTTCTATTAATCTTGCACGACTGGTTCAGCGGTGGATGGTCCGACCAGGCCTACCGGGTTGAGTTGGAGGGGCCAGGACTGTCCCGAAATCCAGGCGATGCTGTACGGCAACTTGATACTGATGGCACTACTCACGGTGACTCGGGCGGTCTTACTTGCCTGGCGCTCCGCCTTGCACCACACAAGTTGAGACACCAAACTCACACAGCAGACAATCCTCTGGCATGGTGTTAGGCTTAGGGATGTAGAGGCATTGGAAGGCTTCAATAAATGGGATCTCATTGGTATATCACAGCTGGGGGATGTATGGAAGGGGAACCATATACATTCTTTCCAGGACCTTCAGACCACCTACGCCTACGTACAGCTTTGCCGCACTCTCATCTTGCACATCCCCGCAAGGACTTCTCTTCCAGAATTCAGTCCTCTGGAGGCCCAAATCATGATGGGTAATCTGGGGAAGGGTGGAGTGTTTAGGATCTACCGGTCACTGACCAACAGCAGTCCAATCACACTTGACCCTCTTAGACACTGATGGGAGGCATGGTTGGGCCCGTTGGAGGGCGAGGTGCCCTGATGGCTTCTAAAATCATCACCATTTCAACCAGGCTCCATATGATACAACTGTACTATCTCCACTGTGCATACCTCACCCCAAGTTGCCTCAACTGGGTGGGTCTACTGGCCGCCCCAAACTGCACACGCTGTGGGGTCACAACCGGCAGACTTCTTTCACATGGTATGGATATGTCCTCACCCCATACTGGGAGACAATGATATCCGAGATGACAGACGTTTTGGGCAGGGAGCTACCACAAAGTCCCCTGAACCTGCTCCTGGGAGTTATGGACCGCTTATGCTGGTTCCAGCCTGACCAGCTCTTTTTGGGTACTGCCATCATGGTGGCCAAATGGGACATGGCCGCCGCATGGGAAAACCCTACCCCACCTAGTGTAGGCAAATGGCGTAAGTTCGTAGATTGGTGCGCGGCACAAGAGAAGCCACTGTACGAAGCCAGAGGATGTCTAGCCAAGCATGATAGGGTGTGGGCAAATGGTTGGGTCAGGATGTGTAGTGGTATTTTATAATTGTGCAAAATATTTTGTATTGGCGCAGACCACAGAATGTATTGTACACAGCTAAAAATGATTGAAATTAATGTATCATGCTTGAGATTAATTTACCAGTGGTGTATTTTTCCTCTCACTAAAACTCAATAAAATTGGCTATTTCAAAAAACAAATGTGAAGAGATACCTTAAAATGTCTATGTGAAATGTTTACAAATAATCTACGCAGCTGAATGTTTTAATGTTAAGATGATGAAATTCTGTAGGGCAAATAGAGAACACAAAGTGGGAACTCATTATGAATAATAATGAGCTAATTAAGAAATAATGATCAATTAACCGTTTGTGATAAAGACACTAACTGAATGTCGTCTCAATTTGATAAATATGACTCCTGTAAATCCCTGATTGAAAGCCCAGTTTGTAGCTTGAAAGATGCATGTTGGTGAGGAGTTATGCTGGATTAAAAGTTTGCCTGAAACATAATTTTCACTTATAAGAAAATTGAATAACATGTGAACTACATGTGAAGCAGTGGCTTTGCATTGAAGTAGAAATGCGAAAATTAATGATAATTATTGGTAGTTTAAATGGCTGTGAAAACACCCCGCCAACGTCGTGATGTCAGATCCTACTTTTCCGGGCTTGCAACGTGGATCTGGAGCGGTTAGGGGGCCGTTCCTCGGCCCATCTCCACATTTTGTGTGAAAAACAGTGTGCTTTTTGCAATGGCCTTTGGGTTTAAACCCCGTGGATCTTGTGACAGTCAGATGTCGGTCACAGATCCCGTACCATCTGTTTGTGGTGCCTAGGAGAACACCATGACTCAGATGAGTGTGGTTCCTGTCAGCATCTTCGTCCGAGAACGTTGAGATCGTGTCAAATTAAACTAACGGCGTTGTGACTATCTGAGGCACCGCGTCGTCGTCAGTCCTCGTCTAAGTCCAGAAACTGGTCGAAGAGCCGTTCGGGTGAGGGGCCATCTCCATCGACGTTGAGGGAGGCTGTGAAGCACCAACGGTCAAAATGTAGGCTTGTTTCTGGCTCTGTATCCTAACCTTCGGTTGTAGAACGTTCTTCCGGGTCCACCCCCGGCCTCCCTAAATATCCTGGAGCCGGAGCGACCAGTCCATGTGCGATAATATTACATTTCCCTGCATACATTATTTGGTTCTTCATTCCCCTCTGGCGCGCTTTCTAGCCTCGGGTGGTGGGAGGTGAGGCAAAACAGGTGCACAGCCCTCCGTTTAACCTTCAGAGTCGGGTCAGCCATTGACGGCTGCGCAAATCGACGCCGCACCAAGTACTCTTCCATGTGATGCACATTTTGCATATAACGTGTTATTGTCTTTGACTGATGATTACGTTTATCTTATTTTTATGAAAGGCTGACAATACAAAGGTGGTATGGTGGTGTTGCTTCTTTGCAATTTGGTATATCTTTTTCTGACGGATACTTCTACTTACAGATGACTCACCATTTGAATATTCCCTAGAGCAATCCTGGGTCCACAAGCTTTTCCATAGCTTTTGAACACTGGCAGGATGTGCTGCTCTATCTCATTTTTGGAAATTATGCCACAGTGACATCACTGGAGTCATATAGCGCCCATTCCCATGCCCAATGCCATTTGTTTTTTTCTCCATACCCTTTAATATGACCCTGGAGCTCCTGTCGCCAGTTGAAACATATTTTTTCCTCCAATTTTCTTTTTAAAAAAAAATTTCTTCAAAGTTTTTTAAGTTTTGTGTAAGGGAAAATGTCTCTGCCTTTAAAATCAAGCTGTAAATCCTGTCTTACCTACAAAGGACAAACGTGATTCTCTGACCTGCACAAGGACAGTCCAAATCAAAAGGTAGATCACCTTGACAACTTCCACCTCGAGCCAAGTTCTCCTCCAAGCCAGAGCTTGTGGACATGATTCTGCTCAAGGAACCTGCACAGACTTTGCCACCCTCTACGGCACCTGTCTCTGTTTCGGTTCCAGGCCCTTTGCTGACAGTTCCATTCTTGGCACCAGCTCCAACACCTTCTTACCTGGAGTTCGTGATGCCTGAAAACAATCAGCCCAGTTATTTAATGTCAAAATTGAGCTTTTCAGGTAGGCTGCAGTCCCCTCTGGTCACATTCGGGCACTATGGAGTCCTTTCAGGGATCCATAAGGCCATCCTGCTTTCAGGCCCTTATGGCTCCAGGGTTGGGGATGACGCCAGTGCCTGATCTGGGTCAACTCCCACCGACACCAGATTCGGTGTAGGAAAGTGTGCCTTTTTTACATGGTCACCCCTGCTTTTTGCCTGATATTTGATGCAATTTTGACTGAAGTACACTGGGGTCCTGCTAACCAGGTCCCCAGTGCAGTTTCCCTAAAACAAGGTAACTGCTCAATTGTTCACCAATTGGCAAGACTTTTAGCACCTCTGTAAGTCCCTAGTAATTGGTACCTCTGGTACCTAGGGCATGGGTACTAAAGATGGCTGCAGCATGTATTGTGCCACTCTAAGGGACCCACCACCAAACTCATACAGATTGCCATTGTAGGCTGCGTGAAATGGTGCAGACAAATGTGACAACACGAAACGGCACACACCGTGTGTGTCATGCTCGCATACACTGCTTGCAATCTATGTAAGTCACGCCTACAGTAGGCCTTGTAGCCCTAAGGCAGGGTGCATTATATTTAGGGCTCCTGGTTTTATGGTATTTATTTTTTTGACATTTCCGTCTGTATGTATCCATATTTATTTTTTTGTCAACTTCATCTGTATTTATTACGGGTTTTGTGAAAAAAATAAAGCTGAAACTGGTATATTGCCTCATTTATTCATCCAATAAATATGGAGCCATGCTTGAATGTCTGCCATGTTTCAGTGATATGAACACCCCTAGAAGATACATCAATTCACTTATATAAAATTATTCACATTTCTGTTTCAGCATTGAGCATATTTACTGCTGTTTAAGCCTCCTTACTAAAATTCCTTTCTTTTTTTAACCCCCTTATCTATCAATCCACACAGTTATTGGCCTGGCAGTCAAGGCAAAGTGTATTTAGAATCACTCAAAAAGCACCCAATTTCCGTTTTTATCAACATTTAAAAATAAATACAGACAAGAAAATAAAAGGTTTTCTGTCTGTATTTATCTGTAAAAATCAGTAAAAACGGAAAACGGGGAGCCTTAATTATATTACAGGTGAGGACATATCTGCATGAACAGATATTCCCCGGTGCTGTCTAGTTCGATTGCTAGATACTACAAGTGAACACAAAATCCATCTTAAGTACATATACTGTACACTGGTCATTACAAGTTCTCCAGATATGTGATGGCTTCAATGAAACCTATGGTGTTTGGTATCAAACACCTTGTCTTAATAAATCCATACTGATGCCAGTTGTGGATTTATTAAGATATGCATCCAGAGGGCACCTTAGAGGTGCCCCCTGAAAACCTACAAGCCTCTTAGTGTGCTGGCAGACTTGTATCTTCCAGCCTGCCACCACAGACAAGAAGGTGAGAGCCCGCGCTCTCAGAAGTCAGAAACGATGCCTACTCTGGCAGGAGTGTTTACACCTCCTTCAGCAGGATGGCTAGTAAATCTACGTACCAGGGAAGGGGGCTTCAAAAGTTCTGCTGCCTTTGATATGCTACTCTCGCTTTCCCCAGACCTGGGAGATGCCACCCTTGCCCTGAGATCCACCTGGCACCAGGACAGGCAGGAAATTAGATAAGCAAGTAGACGTGTTGTACAACCAGGCTAGTCACAGCCCTACGGTAGGCTGTCTGATATTCTCCACAAATTAAAGATTTCCCCCGTCTTGATTTTGGTGAAATTAGGAACTCTGGGGCAGGTTTATGCCCCCTCCCCACAGGAAGTGTTTATATAGGGGCTGTAGTGACCCCAGAGGTGAGTATCCCATTGGCTACTACCCTAAACTCCCTCGGAGTCAGTATTTAGGTAGCCACCTGACACCAGAAACTCTGATTCACCTGAAAAGGGGACAAAGAAGAGCAGAAGAAGCAGCAAGAACTGTGGAATACCGGTTTACTTTGGCGCAAACCCTGCCTGCCTGCTCCTTTTCCAATAATCATGACAATCCGACTTGTTCTGCAGGTGTGCATCCTCCAAAAACCTTGTAGGGCCAGCAGCACTTCACCAAGTCGTCAGCATCTCCTTTGAAGTAGAGGAGCCACTTCCCTTCAACCTGCAGGCACCCACCACTACGTCGGGTTACAAGGGTCTACTGGCCACCTGGTACATCAACGCAGCAGCTGCCCAGAAGGAGGTCACTGTGTTCCGAGATGTCAGATATGTCTCCCAACCTAGTTTGGAGATGACAGGAGCCGCCCTGCACTAATAGCGGGAACCGGACCCCTTGCAGCCACCAGCGCTTGTTAGAAGTCCAATTTGGACTCCAACACCTCAAAGACCACCCAGCCGATGAGGGACATCAGCAACACTGAAGCCCGCACAAAGAGTGGCCCAGCTGTCCTGTTTTGTCCCCCTTTGTAGGTCTGACCAAGAACCGTGAGTGCCTTTGCCGCATGTGCCCAGCAGACCAAAACCCTCTACGTCCGTGCTCCCCGGCATGGGTCCATGAAAACCCACTGTGCCCCCTGCTCTCAAGACCCCACGATCTGAGTCTCTCTCTGCAGCCTGTTTCTAGGTCTCTCCCCTCTTTGCCTACTGTGTAGCACACAAGGATACCAACCCGTCCAGCACCTCTGCACCTGGACACTCCAGGGCTGGTAATCCCGAACTGACCTTGACTCCCAGCTCTATATTTAAGAGAGTCAACCTTTCAAGCCAAAACGGACAGAGTTGATCAAACCATAGACAAAGAAGAATTCCCTTTTGTGCTCCCACTTTATATACGTAAAACATCTAGGTATATAAATCACCCAGTCAGGATGCACTAAATAGAGTACTCCGCATATCTTATTAATACATAAAACCATATATAACTGTCTCCTTATTGTGAAAAAATTGCAAGTTTATTATAATTATTCAGTATATCAATGTCCACGGTTTACATATACAAGGTAATGGACAATTACAAACTTAAAAACATAGTGGGATAAAAGTATCATCTTTGTATATATTAATTTATAGTGTTGCGTAAACAAACTCTCCTGTCTTTATAAATAAAATGTACATATCCCACATAATAAACAAACATACCAAATATTGTTAAAAACATCTTCAATGAATCATTGTACAGTAAACATTCTATCACATCAAGTCCTAGCACCTTAAGTCTTAAAGGAGACTCCTGAAATACGATTGAAAGTTGTATGTAGTATATGTTTCTTTCTCCATAGAAAAGCATTACCGCGTAAAAATGCATTTGTGTGACATTTTTACTTACCTGTAAAAATTGATAACTCAAAAAGTACTTACTCAATTACGTAATTCTTGGTGTTAAAAAATATATAAAATACCTTTTATTTTGCTACATTAGTCGCAAGTTTCTTCTTGAGTGTGTGTCTCACTTATTGACTCTGTGTGTACAACAAATGCTTAACGCTGTCCACTAATAAGCCTAAACTACTCGTCCACACTACCACAAAAGAGGTTTGGGCTTATTAATTTAAGCTCTGTATGCCAATAAGAGTCGTCTGGACTTTATAAATAGTGTACCTCATTTTGGTACACTATATAAAAAGCCAACTTCCTACGGTCAGCCCCTCAAAAGACAAGATTGAAAAAGGCTATACTTCGTAGGTCATTAATGGAAGCCTAAACATTCAGATATCTAACCCCATTGATCACAACGAAGGTGATAGGTACTCGGGAAACCTTTTGCCTCCACTTTCCTCAGACACTGACGATTATTTGGTATTCCAGAACACCAGTGATCTAGCTACGTCCCTAGAGACTGAAGTGAGGTGCCCTACAGGACCAGTCTCTAGAGATGCCAGAGTAAACCGCCTCTTTTGTTGCCATCTTGCCGACCATAAATGGTGTGTTCATCCAGAGGTGGTACAAATCATGTTTGCCCTATGAGCCATCTCTAAGGTGAGCTTTTTACCACTCAAAACAATGCAGAAGTTCTCCAGTATTGAATCTTTCATAGATTCACATGCTTGTATCTTCCCCCTCGTCATGGTGGGAGTCTCACAGTAACAGAATGACCATAGCAGTATCATAGAGTAAAACACTGCATAGAAAGTCCCATAGGGGACCATTATATTTGGTTGCCAAACCTCCTCATTATTTGGACCAAAACTCAGCCAATCAGCTGCCAGCCCTGACATCACACTCCGCAGCAGAGCCATCATACCTCAGATTTCCAACCGCCTTCATGTGAAGAGGAGTCTCCCTGAGCTCTGCTCAGTTTAGTTCCTGTGAACTTTTCACCTTTCTCAACTGAAAGTTTTGTTGCTACTGGATTGAGGTACTGTGCTATTTCCTTTACGTACAATGGCTGAAAGCTCTAAAAAGAGGCTTTTCAGGCCCTGCAGATCCTGTGGAAAACCTAGACTATGCTCTGAGGATCCTCATAAGGACTGCTTCTCTTCCAGGGGATCCTCTTCAATAGTCATAAGCACTGAATATTCCCGCCCACGTGCGGGACCCCGGAAACAATATAAAAATATATATGTAAAAACACATATATCTTGCTCCACATATATGTACGTACATTTATTATTTTTCTCACACCAATGCAGCCCCTAAAATGAGGCTAAACAATGTAAACACATGTACATGTACTGCAATTAGTAAGGAAACAAAAAACACATTAGGTCAAATATCCCTTGAACTTTGTGTTTTAATGAGTAAAAACACTCATAAATCCTGAAAATTGCAAATAAATAGACATTGTTAGCCCTCAGGCTGCATTGTAAACCAATAGCATAGAAAATGAAACCATTTTCAACAAAAACTGGCACCGTGCCTTTAAGGCAGCCCTGACCCCAGGCTTCCCATCATGCCTCAGGGGTGACAGGTCAGTTGTTCTTTCCGGCTCCTTCAGTCAGGACCCTGGTGAAACAGCTCCCTTTCTTTTTGACTCTGTCAAAAAATATTACAGTTTATCTACAGTTTTTGCCTTCACTCGACGTCTTTTGGACTTAGGGTGTTAGTGCTACCTTTTTTAGGCTTAAAAAGGTGATTTTTTTTCTGTCAAAATGCCTTCCCTCTTTGACAACTGCCCTTCATGTGGAAGGAAGAAGGCCAAGACTGACACTCATCCATTGTGTATCCTGTGTCTGCCAGACTCTCATTCTTCAAGTTCCTGTGAACACTGTAAGGTGTTATCTAGCAGAACTCTCAAAGACAGAGAGAGAATCCGTATTTATGGGCTCTCTGAGAGAGGAAGATCTCCCAAGAAGCAGAAAAGTCATAGGACGCGGTCGGCGTCGAGAGGAATCCCGACTGATTCACCTTCGGCGTCGGGATCGGCCTCGAAGAGGCAGTCGACGGCGACGAAGAAGAAGTCTTCAGCGTCGAGAGGCAAGGTACCTCCGCTACATACAGCGTCAAGGAGTAGGTCGCCGTTAGAGCAGAGGAGCTCGACGGCGAACCAACCGGCGTTGAAGCAGCATCGTCATGCTGTGACGTCGAGGCACTCTCCGTCGGCGCCTGGCCATCGGCGTTCGATGTCGAGAGAGCCTCCGTCGTCGACTAGTCGTGGTCGTTCGACGTTGAGGTAGCCTCCGTCGACGATCACTGATCGTTCGACGCCCAGTCAACGGCGTTCGACGTCGAGGCAGCCTCTGTCGGAGTCAGCCCAGGAGCACTCGACGACGAGGCGGCCTCCGGCGACATCTGGCAAGCAACGCTCGATGTCCAGACATTCTACGTCGAGGGACAGTCATCTACACTCGAGGTCGAGGGAACATTCGACGTCGGAGCAGCGGCGCTTGACGTCCGAGCATCCTCCGCCGTCGCCCAGACACCGGCGATCGGCGTCGAGGAGATCACGGTCGACGTCGAGAGGGCGTCAGTCATCTACATGACATCGACGTTCGACGTCGAAGCAGCCACCGTCGACTGGACAGCGGGGTTCCAGGGAACAGCGTGGCTCGAATTCAGGGCATTTCTCCCCTTCAAGAACACAGGGAAGGTCTCCTTTGAGGCAGTTGGTACAAGAGATGGATAGTCAACCCTCTGATCAGCCTCACTCCCTGGCGTCCCAGCATGAGTCCCCAAGATCAGCCTCAGCTGCGGAAGTGGAACAGTCCCCAAGGCAAGTGGACCCTCCCGCCAAAAGGAAAAGGGTCTCTGGCGAAAGAAGTCGTTCGAGGTCTTCTTCTAGACAGTCTCAAGTGAGCCTGTCTTCATCCTCCTTGGCATCTCGCAGTGACAGATCTTCGGATGGAGAAGTCAACTCCTCGGACAGCAAGAGGTCCAGGCATTCGCCTGCAAGGTCGCAGCATGGGCAAGCGGATCAAACTTCTCCAACACGTTCGCCAGTGAGAGATCGCACCCAGAAGTCTCCTACTGTTCGTCTTTCCCCAAGGTGGTACAGACCTCTTCACCACTGGGCCAAGGACAAGGAAGTGGCGGACTGTTTGAGGGATTATCGATACAGACAAGTCTCCCGCCCCAGAGAGCGGTCGCGCTCTAGAGTGCGCTCCAGTAGGAGAAGATCTAGGTCCAGGAGCAGAGGTCGTTCTCGTAGGTCTTCCACTTCATCGAGAACCCATTCTAACAGACAGCCCACCATCGAGAATATCTCCAACTGAGGATATTTTCTCGTTTCAAGACCTCTTGGGCAGGGCAGCCCTAAAGCTTGGAGTGCCTATGACAGCTCCGCAGGTCAAGACAACTGTAATCTTTGAAAACCTGCAGCACAGATCGGCACCCAAACCTTTGTTGCCGTTGGTCCCGGGCATCATGGATCCGGTGAATGAGGTCTTCCTGACTCCGGCTACGGTGAAGTCTGTCCCAGCGAGGATTCTTAAAAAATATCGCTCGCCTGAAGAGGATCCTCTGTTCCTCAAGTCAGACCCACCACCAGATTCAGTAATCATTGCGGCGGCTAAAAAATCCAGTGCGGTGGCCTCCTCATCCACGGTACGGCCGGATAAGGACAGCAAGTTGCAAGACCCATGGGGTAGAAGAGTGTGCAACACCTCAGCCTCTTTCCTCAAGGTCTCCAATGTGGAAGCTCTACTGGGCAGATACGATAGATCTCTGTGGGGCTCGCTTCAGAAGTTTTCAGGAAAGCTTCCTCCGGAAGATAGAAAGGACTTTGAAGAAATTCTGATGGAGGACAGTCAGGTCTCCAATCAGATTATAGGGGCTGCAGCAGATGGAGCTACTCTGGCTGCGCATGGATATGCGCATGGGATCACAGCGAGGAGATCCTCATGGTTGCGCCTGACAGCCTTAAAACCTGAGGCTCAAGCCAGAATCCTGAACCTTCCTTTTTCGGGCACATCTCTGTTTGGGGCGAGTGCTGATGAGGAGATGCAACGGATGAAAATGGAATTAGACACCCTTAAAGCCGTGGGGCTTGAAAAGAAAAAGGAGTTTCGGAAGAAGTTCCGCTCGGACAACAAGGGCTCTTCGAAGCAGAGGGTTCAAACCCCTCACTGGCAGAAGGGTCAGAACCAGCAAGGCCAACAAAAATCACAATATAAAGGCAAGCGCAATTCCAAAGGAGGTGGGAATCAGCGCCAAGGCAACAACTTCAATAAATCCCAGCAGAAGCAATGAGTCTTTACTTCCCCCAGCGCCGTTGTCCACTCCGGTGGGGGGAAGCATTGCACATCACAGGACAGAGTGGCAGGCCATTACAAGAGATCAATGGGTGTTGTCTACGCTGCAGAATGGGTACTGTCTTCGTTTTCATCGTCTACATCCATCCGTTCCTCCGATGCCAACGTCAAGCCTCCAGCTACAACTGCTAAAGAAAGAAGTAGAGACACTCCTCGAAAAATCAGCCGTCGAGAAGGTGCCGGTGGCTCAAAGGGGGAAAGGAGTCTATTCAAGGTATTTTCTGGTCAGAAAAAAGGGCCAGAAGGCAGAATACAGGCCCATTCTGGACTTGAGAACACTCAATCTTTATATCAGAAAATAAAAGTTTTGCATGTTGGCTCTTCATCAAATATATCCACATCTCAGGAAGGGGGATTGGATGTGTTCGCTGGACCTTCAAGATGCATTCTTTCATGTTCCAATACGACTCAAATCACAGGAGATTCCTTCGGTTCCGGGTGGGGACCTCCCACTACCAGTTCAAAGTCCTCCCATTTGGGTTGAAGTCGGCCCCCCGGGTGTTCACGAAGTGTGTCGCAGTGGTGGCGGCAGCTCTACGTCGCAGGGGGGTCTTCGTATACCCATACCTAGACGATTGGCTGTCGAAAGGTCCTTCCCCAGACAACGTAAGGAATCAATTCCAGACCTGCATAGAACTCTGCCAGCGGCTAGGCCTACATGTCAACTACAGCAAATCTGTCTCCCAACCCACTCAGAAGATTCACTTCCTAGGAGCTCTGCTAGACTCCGAAGTAGGAAAAGTGTTTCCTTCGGAGGAGAGACAGTTTTCTATAACGCTAAAGTGCCAGCAAGTTCTTCGCAGCAGGACTCAGAAAGTGCGGAAAATAGAGTCCCTCCTAGGGTCGATGGTGTCATGCATTTTCTTAGTACCGAATGCAAGACTTTGGATGCGTCCTCTTCAGCAGGATCTGGAGGACAAATGGGACCAACAATCAGCTCGCTGGGACGATCAGATCACTTTGTCAGAGGTAGCGCGAGTTTCCATTCTGTGGTGGACAAAGAAACAGAACATGCAGGTGGGAGTTCTCTTCCATCAACCTCCTGCTGCACAAACGATAATCACAGATGCGTCTCTGCAAGGCTGGGGAGCGCACAAGGGCCCTCTCCAAGTGCAGGGTCTGTGGTCTTCCAAAGAGAGCACCTACCACATCATCTTGTTGGAATTAAGAGCAGTCCACCTGGCCCTCAAAGCGTTACTTCCCTCGCTTCAGGAGACAGCGGTTCTAGTACAAATGGACAACACCACTACGATGTACTACTTGAACAAGCAGGGAGGCACACGCTCAAGGACTCTCTGACTGGAAACCCAGCGCATCTGGCATTGGCTTCTGGCTCGCAAGTTGTCCGTTCAAGCAGTCCACCTCCCAGGAGAACAGAATGTGAGGGCGGACGCTCTAAGTCGGCACTTCGAGGACAAAGAGGACTGGGTTCTCAACGACGAAGTGTTAGAAGGCATATTCCAGTCTTGGGGTCTTCCTTCCATAGACCTCTTTGCGGACGACGAAAACACCAAATGCCCGAGCTTCGCCTCAAGGTGCTACCGACCAGAAACGAGAGGGAATGCTCTTTTGATCGACTGGTCAGGGGAATTTGTGTATGCCTTTCCACCCCTTCCGCTGATCCCGAAGGTGGTGAGCAAGCTGAACCACTCGTGCACAACAATGATCCTGATTGCCCCCGACTGGCCGAGACAATGGTGGTACACAGACCTACTTCACCTGACAGTGTCTCCTCACAAGAGGCTTCCATGCAGGCCGGACCTGTTATCGAAGATGAACAGGAGGATTCACCATCCCAACCTTCCGTCACTGAGCTTGGCAGCATGGCTCCTGAGGTCATTCAATACGGCCATCTAGGACTGCCGCAGGACTGCATGTCCATTCTGAAGGAAGCACGACGGCCTTCCACAAGACATTCTTACGCATACAAGTGGAAGCGGTTTTATATGTGGTGTATGCAGAATGGGCATAATCCGGTGAAGGGTCAGGAAGAAACAGTTCTTCCATACCTGTTGTACCTGGCTACGGCAGGGTTGCAGTTCAATTCCATTAAGGTGCATTTAGCTGCTATAACAGCTTATAGGCGATCACCTTCACAAACTTCTTTTTTTCAGTTGCCAGCAGGAAAAGATTTCCTGCAGGGTCTGAAAAAGGTGTACCCTCCAGTACGTCCTCCTTCTCCTCCCTGGGAGCTGAACCTAGTACTATCAAAGTTGATGGGTCCTCCTTTGGAGCCCATTCGTAAAGCTACTTTACAGTATATTTCCTGGAAAGCGGCTTTTTTGGTAGCGATTACGTCAGCTCGTAGGGTGAGCGAGATACAGGCTCTCTGTACCAATGAACCGTATACAGTATTTCATTTGAATAGAGTGGTGCTGAGAACGCACCCTTCTTTCCTGCCGAAAGTGGTATCAGATTTTCATGTCAATTAGTCGATTTCTCTGCCCACTTTCTTTCCCAATCGCTCTACTCCAGCTGAGAGGGCTTTACATTCTTTGGACCTGAAAAGGGTTTTAAAATTCTATCTGGACAGGTCCAAATCTATTCGTCACTCTGATCATTTATTTGTCAACTATGGATCGATCAGAACTGGGCATGCAGCGTCGAAACGTTCCATTTCAAGACGGATCGTTTCGTGCATCAAACTTGCTTACCAATTGGCGCAAAAACCTCTGGGTTTTTCCCCTAAAGCGCATTCCACAAGAGGTAGAGCTGCCACGGCGGCTTTCCTGCATAATGTGCCAATGTCTGAGATTTGTAAAGCGGCGACCTGGAGATCTGTCCATACATTTACCAGACATTACTGTCTAGATTCTGACACGAGAGCAGAGAACCCAGGTGGGCCAGGCCTCCCTGAGGAATCTGTTTAACAGCTGAGTTTTTCTTAGCTGGCATGATTTAGTTGGGTCATGTACTTCTCATTTACCTGCAGGGGGTTGATGGGCTTGCTATTCTATTCCGTGCTTATGACTATTGATGAGGATCCCCTGGAAGAGAAGGATAAGTTACTTACCTGTAATCCTAGTTCTCTTCCAGGGGTATCCTCATCAAAGTCATAAGCAACCCACCCTCCTCCCCAGGTAAATGAGATTCGGTACTATTACAATCTTATGGTTGAGCCCTGTCTTCAGGGTTATGCAAAGAACAACTGACCTAACTGTCACCCCTGAGGCATGATGGGAAGCCTGGGGTCAGGGCTGCCTTAAAGGCACTGTGCCAGTTTTTGTTGAAAATGGTTTCATTTTCTATACTATTGGTTTACAATGCAGCCTGAGGGCTAACAATGTCTATTTATTTGCAATTTTCAGGATTTATTAGTGTTTTTACTCATTAAAACACAAAGTTCAAGGGATATTTGACCTAATGTGTTTTTTGTTTCCTTACTAATTGCAGTACATGTACATGTGTTTCCATTGTTTAGCCTCATTTTAGGGGCTGCATTGGTGTGAGAAAAATAATATATGTACGTACATATATGTGGAGCGAGATATATGTGTTTTTACATATATATTTTTTATATTGTTTCCGGGGTCCCGCACGTGGGCGGGAATATTCAGTGCTTATGACTTTGATGAGGATACCCCTGGAAGAGAACTAGGATTACAGGTAAGTAACTTATCCTTATACTGTCTCCACCCTAAGCATGTCCCTAAAGACTGCAAGCATTGTAGAACCTTCTCGGCTAAAATCTTGAGGGACAGGGAGGCACGTTTATTATTGTGGCTTCAAAAGAAAAAAGCCACTACAGATTCGGACTCTGAAGAAGAAGTTGATCCTCCGACTCCCAAGAAAAGAAAGTCGTCTGCTCCTGAGGAGAAGATGATTGCTAAAAAGCAGAAAACCAAAGAAAAAGAGGCTTCTTCATCTTCTTTGCCTCAAACACCGTTGAAAAGATCCTCTGTTTCAAGGGAGGTATCATCTGCGCCTTCATCCAAGGCAGGAGTATCTCCAGCTGTAATTCCTGTTAAAACGACGACGACAGCTTCGTCGACGACGAAGACAACACCGTTGATGGAAAGTTCGGCGTCGATCTCGTTGACGGGAAGATCAACGTCGACGACCGCGCCGTCGACGACAACCTCGTCGACGCCACCACTGACGACGATGACTTCATCGACGATAATCCGAATTTCGTCAACGAGGGAACTTCGTCGACGGGAGACTCGTCGACGACACATTTTAAGTCTCTGAAGACAGTCATCCATTACTCTGAAGTCATTCCACCCGTCGACGGCGAAATTCTTCATCCGAATTTGAAATCGCTCAATTTATCGGCATGGAACCTCATAGACATGAGTTTCAATCTTTGAATCTTTCTCATGAATGCAGAGGGATTCTTTCCAAATCACGGCAAAATGGAGGAGGTTTTGTCAATGCTGCGCTGCTCAAAATCTTCATCCTTTTAATATCTCTTCAGAACAAATACTGCCTTATCTTTTGCATCTGGATAGAGCAAAACTTTCCCATGCTTCTATAAAGGTACATTTAGCAGCTATCTCAAGATATAGAAAACATCCTAACCGTCCATCTCTCTGGTCTCAGAGAGTAATAAAGGAACTTCTCAAGGGGCTTTTCAGGACTTTTCCTCCAGTTCACCGCCCAACAGTCTCATGGCAGCTTAATTTGGTTCTAGCACAGCTCATGAAGTCTCCTTTTGAACCGATACATAAAGCGGATTTGCAGTTTCTCTCATGGAAAACAGCCTTGCTTTTAGCTCTCACTTCAGCAAGGAGAGTAAGTGAAATTCAGGCTTTGTCAATTTCTGAACCTTTTCTCCAATTTCGTCCTGACAAGGTTGTCTTAAGGACAAATCCTAAATTCATCCCTAAGGTTCCGTCCATATTTCATCTCAACGAACCTGTGGTGTTACCTATTTTTTTTAAGGATCCTTCATCGCCTGCGAAGCAATCTCTACATTCTCTAGATGTCAAAAGGTGTCTAAAGTTCTACATTGACAGGACGAAGTCATTCAGAAAAACGAACCAGCTTTTTGTAGCATTTTCCGGTCCAAGAAAAGGGTTGGCACTTTCAAGATCCAGTATTTTTAGATGGATTTCTTCGGCTATCTCTCTGTGCCATGACAAAGCTGGTAATCCTCTCCAATCCAGAGTACATGCACATTCCACCAGAAAGATGGCAACTTCTACAGCCCTATTTGCAGGAGTGTCACTGCCAGACATTTGCCGAGCAGCAACGTGGAAAAATTTGCATACTTTTACTAGACACTATTGTCTAGATACAGCATGGCGAAATGACACAGCAGTAGGACAAGCAGTTCCTCGCCATCTTTTTCATTGAGGTATTGTTCAAGAGTTTATATTTATATATATATTCACTGAAAAAAACATAGGTTTCAGGCCTTGTATAGTTAGGAATTAGCATTTAAAAAACCTTTAAAATTCACTCAAAAACTATACGTTTTAGGGGTGTTATAGTTAGCTGGACATTTCACTCATACAAAACCATTGAAATTGCTCCTATATAATTAGTTGTACTAACTATATTTCGCGCACCCGCAATCCACTGCTGATGATGTCACATATTAAATCATTCATGACATGGTCAGTGACATCACTGATGACATCTCAAATTACATCACTGATGACATCACTGGTGACATCATCCAGTGAATGTGGTTTGCTTCGTTATTTAAATATGCATTATATATATAGCAATTTGCATTGAAGAATGAGTGGATATATAAAAATAAATATTTGGATGGCGGATTTAGTAGCAGTGTAATTGACTGTTTACTTGACCAATTTATAGTGTCTCACTAAATATAGTGGATAGTGACTAAACTGTTTGAATATCTGTATCACTTTGTCAGTTGTTGTGTAAACTGGTTCTCCAGTTGGTTACTAGCTATGTGAAAGTCTGTATTAGTTATTGATTACTTAACTGAGTATTTGTATGGGGGAATGAATGTGTGTGTGGTTCGGTGGGGGGGGGAGTGTGACTGCCTAAAGATGTGTGAATAGTTGATTCACTATATATATGAAGTTAAAACTACATGTTCTAACAGTTGTTTGGGTGAGTGAATATCTTTATGGGTGTGGTGATGAGCAAATATATTTCTCAATGGTACATGTCCAACAAACTAGAAAAATAAAAGGCAGTGTATGTGTCAGTTGTTGTATATTAATAAGTATACATAAGACTCAATGATTGTGTGAGTGACTGTATGGATAACTTTATACTTGTAATAATGATTTTATAATTCACTAAGTATGACTTACTATCTAAATTAATAGATGAAGTTGTGTTTGTATAAGTGTGTAGCTAAGTAAATATGTAAGTATGATCCATTGTTTGCATAAGTGAGTAGGATGACTTCATATGTGAATAGGATGAGTGCTGGTGTGGAATGTCGATCTAGGTGTATAAGTATTTTTGATAGTGTTCTATTGTTCATTGACAGCATGTATGAGTGAATCTACAGGTAAGTGATTAGATGTGTGTATACATCTATGAATCACTGAGTGGGTTTTTAGATATTTGTATTGCTGTAACAATGGATTCAAATATGATACTCTGTATTTTACAAAGAGTGATGAAAGATTTTACTAGTGAATGAAAAGGTGTATGTGATTGTCACGTGGATGATGTGATGTCATTTGAGATGTCATCAGTGATGCCACTGACCATGTCATGAATGATGTAATATGTGCCATCATCAGCAGTGGATTGCGGGTGCGCGAAATATAGTTAGTAAAACTAACTATATAGGAGCAATTTCAATGGTTTTGTATGAGTGAAATGTCCAGCTAGCTATAACACCCCTAAAACTTATAGTTTTTTGAGTGAATTTTAAAGGTTTTTTAAATGCTAATTCCTAACTATATAAGGCCTGAAACCTATGGTTTTTTCAGTGAATGTCAAAGGTTTTTTAAATGCTAATTCCTAACTATATAAGGCCTGAAACCTATGGTTTTTTCAGTGAATTTGCAAGGTTTTTTAAATGCTAATTCCTAACTATATAAGGCCTGAAACCTATGTTTTTTTCAGTGAATTTCAAAGTTTTTTTTAATGCTAATTCCTAACTATATAAGACCTGAAAGCCCACCAGGAATCTCCAGTATGCGCCAGGGGACTGCATTGCAGAGAGGTGTAATGAAGCCACGCCCCTTTTTACACCTCTCTGCAACGCAGCCCCCGTGCATGTTTGAAGAGGGGGAACTAATTCCCCTTGCATACTGGGGGCCAACCTGCCCACCTTGAACCTCCAGTATGCGCCAGGGGGCTGCATTGCGGAGGTGTAATGAGGCTATGCCCCTTGTTACACCTCTCTGCAACGCAGCCCCCTGGTGCGTTTGCAGAGGGGGAACTAATTTCCCTTGCATACTGGGGGTCCCTAGGGGCCAACTAGCCCACCAGGAGCCTCCAGTATGCGCCAGGGGGCTGCATTGCAGAGAGGTGTAATGAGGCCACACCCTTTTTTACACCTCTCTGCAACGCAGCCCCCGTGCATGTTTGAAGAGGGGGAACTAATTCCCCTTGCTTACTGGGGGTCCCTGGGGGCCAACTATCCCACCTGGAACCTCCAGTATACGCCATGGGGCTGCATTGCACAGAGGTGTAATGAGGCTATGCCTCTTTTTACACTTCTCTGCAACGCAGGCCACTGGCGCGTTTGCAGAGGGGGGACTAATTCCCCTTGCATACTGGGGGTCCCTGGGTCATATCTGCCCAAACGCCGAAATTCCGAACGATTGAAAATGACTTTTCTTGAGAAACATTTGGATTTGGATTATCATGTCCTATACTTTGGAGTTTTTGAAAGACTGACTTTGAGGATACTATAAATTACTCAAGTCTGCCCGAATTGTGTGGGTAAAATTGATACGTAGTCACTTTGAATAAGAATGTACTTCCGTCTCGTCTAACATTTGGAAAAAATATCTAGTTATATGACAACAGGATACCAACATAACTTGAAGGAAATAAGAACGCCCTGAAGAAGTTCTGTTGTACAGAACGAAACGCGTCAGCTGGCTGTGGTACATAAACTTAAGGAAAATAAAAGCATTTGAATATACACCAAGATTCAGCGCTTCAATAAGGACTCTAAGTGATATGATTTGATTGGACTTATTGTGCAAGTGGTGCTGTGCCAAACTTTGGAATATTCTCCACTACTCTACTACTTACTCTCTACTACTCCACTCATCGCGCGCATTACTAATTTACTGCTGCTATTTTAAATTTGTCATTTGCTACTTCAGCCAATCGTGATTTTAAACTGCGCCGCTTTTCTTTGTATGTACCATCGCGCTACTGCTGTGTATTAATTACCTGGCCAGCGGGGAAAGAGTAAGGCTTTCTTGCACCATAATCGGCCCCTCCACCCGCATTTAGCGGGGTATTAGACAGGGCTCCAGGGTTCCGGTGGTGTTTTCCGTCCGCCATCTTAGGTGGGGCTAACGTTTTGGGACACTTCAGGGCCATAGTGGGTGGGGCTAGAGGCTCTAGTAGCCGGAAGCCCGGGCACTGGAGAGCTTACTTAAGCAGCTCCCCGGGTAAGTGCCTTAGATCTCCCATCATCGCGCGCATTACTAATTTACTGCTGCTATTTTAAATTTATCATTTGCTACTTCAGCCAATCGTGATTTTAAACTGCGCCGCTTTTCTTTGTATGTACCATCGCACTACTGCTGTGTATTAATTACCTGGCCAGCGGGGAAAGAGTAAGGCTTTCTTGCACCATAATCGGCCCCTCCACCCGCATTTAGCGGGGTATTAGACAGGGCTCCAGGGTTCCGGTGGTGTTTTCCGTCCCCCATCTTAGGTGGGGCTAACGTTTTGGGACACTTCAGGCGCCATAGTGGGTGGGGCTAGAGGCTCTAGTAGCCGGAAGCCCGGGCACTGGAGAGCTTACTTAAGCAGCTCCCCGGGTAAGTGCCTTAGATCTCCCATCATCGCGCGCATTACTAATTTACTGCTGCTATTTTAAATTTATCATTTGCTACTTCAGCCAATCGTGATTTTAAACTGCGCCGCTTTTCTTTGTATGTACCATCGCGCTACTGCTGTGTATTAATTACCTGGCCAGCGGGGAAAGAGTAAGGCTTTCTTGCACCATAATCGGCCCCTCCACCCGCATTTAGCGGGGTATTAGACAGGGCTCCAGGGTTCCGGTGGTGTTTTCCGTCCGCCATCTTAGGTGGGGCTAACGTTTTGGGACACTTCAGGCGCCATAGTGGGTGGGGCTAGAGGCTCTAGTAGCCGGAAGCCCGGGCGGCGCAATACCATAAATAGGTATGTGTAAACAGACGCGCAGCGGTCGCGCCGTAGACGCGCCGGAGGTGCGCCAGAGGTGCGCCAGAGGTAAGCCCGTTTGCGCCCGTTCGCGTCTCGGACGCGTCCGGTGCAGTGCATAGGACTACCTCTGGCACATCGAGCTTCCCGACGGACCTACAGGCATTCCCTTTCGAGAACAAGGGAGAAGTACAACCTCAGGTATTTTCCTGTGGACTTTTGAATGTACGCTCCCTAGTTAAGCATTATGCGGAAATTGCCTTGGTCATAGAATCCTCCCACCTGGATATTCTGTTTGTCACCGAGACTTGGATCACATCAGATTGTGAGGTAGAACTCGGCTGGGCGTGCCCACCTGGATACCTCGTGAGGCATGTTCCTCGTGGCTTTGGGAGAGGAGGGGGAGTCGGATGTATTTTCAGAGACTCAATCTCCCTCCTACCGCTTGTGATAAAGGAAATTCAGGGATTTGAGCTCATGGGCTTTTCCATCGGGACCCAAGGTGGTACGCTGATGGCCGGCCTGTTGTGTTATAGACCACCCTCGTCACCTACAGCGGCCCTTCAATCCCTGGTCGATCTGATATATGATCTTTCAAACTCCCACTCCAAGTTCCTTGTCTTGGGCGACTTTAATCTGTGGCCCTCTGGGCCCCATGATCTTGCCTTCCGAGAACTCTGCCAAGCGTGTGAGAACATTCAACTTGAGCAACTTGTCCTCTCCTCTACCCACACGAAGGGGCATACACTGGACTTGGTGTTTGCGGACAAGGAACTAATCATAGTGAAGGACATTTTAACCCAATGCTGGACCGACCATTCATTGATCCTCTTCACGGTAGCTCAGCCCGCCCTATCAAAACCAGTTAGTTCAGGGAGTACTACATTCAATCGATCATGGACTCGCCTGTTAAAGGAGATTAAGCAACCTATGTTCCTATCCCGAACATTTGAGTTAGAGGACAGCGTAGGTGAGAGCTACGATGCCCTCTGCCAGCGAATCTTGACAACCTTGGACGAGGTAGCACCTTTACGGAAGCTGAAGGACAGATCCAGAGGGACCAATGGCTGGTTCACCGAGGAACTTGGCCAGGTGAAACTACGCTGTAAACAAGCGGAACGCACATGGAGGAAAGGGTATTCAGAGCAGGACAGGGCTGTCTATAAAGGCATCTTACTGGAATATAAGCTCCAGTTAAGAAATGCCAAAGCCAAATTCTTGGAAGAGACATTGGCAAAGGCATCGAATAAATCACAGACCCTGTTCAAATTGGTAAAGAGCTTATCCAACCCTGCATGTGCCATACCATCTCCACCGGTGTCACAGGAGCTTTGTGACTCATTAGCCACAGCTTTTGATGACAAAATTAGGAACATTCTGAAGGGCTTTGAGGTTTCTATGCAGCCTATGCCATCTGGTTCTTGTCCCTCTGTGTCCCCCGGCCACCCGGCTTCTGAGTCAAGTATGAACAAGGAGTGTGCCTGTCAGTTGCCGAGCTTTCCAATACCCTCGTTGGAGGAGTTTTGTGCTCTGGCTAACTGTGTATCATCTGGCTCTCCTCTTGACCCCATGCCGCATAAGATCTGGAAGGCCTTCCAGGGCGAGCTGTTTCCCCCACTCCACTCAATCTGTTGCCAATCGTTAGCTACTGCATCCGTACCAGACTGCTGGAAGTTAGCAATTGTAACACCTTTGCTCAAAAAGGCTACTTTGGACCCCCTCTGCCCAGCCAACTATAGGCCTATTTCGCTGCTACCATTTGCGATAAAGATCTTAGAGAAGTGGGTTACGAGAGCCTTGGCCAACTTCCTGGAATCCAACTCCAGTCTGGATGTAGCTCAATATGGCTTCAGACCGGGCCACGGTACTGAGACTGCTTTGATCACCGTGTTGAATGATCTGCGAACGCGTGTCGACAGGGGCAAGTCAGCATTTTTAGTACTGCTTGACATGTCGGCCGCGTTCGACACGGTGAACCATGAGGTTCTCTTGGGCCGTCTCGGTAATGCGGGAATAACGGGCTCGGCACTTGCCTGGTTATCATCATATCTGGATAACAGACAACAGGCAGTAACACTACCACCTTTTCGCTCTGCCATACGCCAGGTGAACCAGGGTGTCCCCCAGGGGTCGGCGATAAGTCCGATTCTTTTTAATCTGTACCTCCGACCCCTGATACAACTTATAAGGTCTTTCGGTATTCAAGTCATCAACTATGCCGATGATACCCAATTGATTTTTTCTTTTGAGGGTTCAGAGGCAGTGTCGAGGGACACTTTCCATCAGTGTATGTCGGCCACTGCAGAGTGGTTGCAAGCCAACTCACTCCAATTCAATGGCGCAAAGACTGAGATATTGCACTGCTCTTCAGACCGACTCCCTCGCCCATTGCCGGAAGACTTTTGGCCTAGTTCCATTCCAGGCTCGGTGGAGGCGGCAGACTCGGCCCGTAATCTGGGAGTCATGTTTGAGTCGAACCTGCAATTGGATGTCTCGGTGAACAGGACTGTTGGGACATGTATGGGCCTGCTCCGTGCTCTACGGAAGATACTGCCGCTTCTCCCGCGGGAAGCCAGAGTAGAAGTAGTGCGTAGTACCATCCTCAGTAGGTTAGACTACTGTAACGCACTACTTCTAGGAGCCCCAAAGGTTTTGATCCATAAATTACAAAGGGTTCAAAACATGGCGGCCAAACTAGCCCTGTCCTTGCCTCGATCGGCTTCTTCGGCCGGAGCTCTGGCAGTCTTACATTGGTTACCGGTCCAGCAGAGGATCTCCTATAAGGCTTTATGCCTGATTTTTGGAGCTCTGCATGGTCAAGGACCAATACCGCTGCAAAACCTCTTTTCGTGGTATCAGGCTGCCAGACCTCTGAGATCCGCCTCAGCTTTCTTAGTGAAAATCCCAAGAATAAATAGAGTGAGAATGGGCGGCCGCGCCTTCAGTTTTACGGCCGCCACAATGTGGAACACTCTACCTTTAACACTGAGGAGCAGTCAAAATTTGATTTTATTTAAAAGGGACATGGTAGACCAGATGGTGGAACTGATCTCAGCGCCAGGATACCCGCTGGGTGACAGCTGCGCTTAATAAGCATTAAAATACATACATACAATACATACATACTCTCTAATACTCACACTCTACTACCATTCTCTACTACTCTACTACTCTCTACTACTCTCTCTCTACTACTCACTACTACTCTCTCTCTACTACTCACTATCTACTACTCTCTACTACTCACTCTCTACTACTCTTTCTCTACTACTCTTTGCTACTCACTATCTACTACTCTCTACTAGTCACTCTCTACTACTCACTCTCTACTACTCTCTCTCTACTACTCTCTCTCTACTACTCACTCTCTACTACTCTCTACTACTCACTCTCTACTACTCTCTACTACTCACTCTCTACTACTCTCTACTCACTCTACTACTCACTCTCTACTATTCTCTCTCTGCTACTCACTCTCTACTACTCACTCTCTACTACTCTCTACTACTCACGCTACTATTCACTCTACTACTCTCTACTACTCACTCTCTGCTACTCTCTCTACTGCTCTCTCTACCTCTACACCTCTACCTCTCTCTACACGCACACATATACACATATATATATGCATGTGATCAAGGGCAGTTCCTGCCCGAAACGCGTCATGCCTACCTGAACTGCTGCAAAATGGATAATAAAAGTTCGCTGTGACACTCTGCAAGCCGTGTGGTGGTCCGTTACTTCTGTGGTTTCAACTGGGAACAGAAATTGATCCATATATATATGCATATGAATTTATGTATGTGTGTATATATATATATATACATACATATATAAACATATATAATCTGCATATATATATAAATACAAATATAAATGCATGCATACATATATGCATACATATGCATGTTATTTACATGAAAGTTTTAAAAACACTAATAAAAGCAAAGCTAAAAAGCCACCTCATTACAAACAGAATGGCTTTAACTTAAACGAGGGCGAGATCTATTGCATTTTCAATGCTTGTTTACTTTGGTTCCATCAAGAAGGCATTCAGATGTGTCGCACATTTGCCATAAATTCTGAATGTTAGCACTCTAGTTGCTCATTAGATCACTGTAGTAAAGTTACTGCTCACCAGGGAAGTCTGCTGCTAATCATACGTTCTATGGCAAAATGAACTCCCTCATTTTGTTCCTTTTTAAATTAAACGTTTTCAGACTTACCACTTCATTTCAATCAAGATGGCTTCTGGTGTGCCATACTTTTGTCATAAGTAAGACTGTTAGCGCTCTAGTTGTTCTTTAGAACACTCTGGGACATTCTGTCATTGGGCTATACTTGGGCTACATCTGGGTGATATTTGGGCTACATTTGGGCTCTTTTGTCTCTGGCGGCCATCTTGGGAGACTGCATGTCAGAATTTTTTAATGAAATAGAAGAGGATTTGGGAAGTCACTCAAAATGTGCCCTAATTTTTCTTTCTGCAGCACTAATCATACTTTATATGGCAAAATATACCCCCTCATTTTGTTCCTTTTTAAATTAAATGTTTTAAGAGTTACCACTTTATTCCAATCAAGATGGCTTCAGGTGTGCCATACCTTTGTAATAAGTAGGACTGTTAGCGCTCTAGTTGTTCTTTAGAACACTCTAGGAGGCTGCAGTAGAACACAAAGGAATCAACTGACAGTCTCTGTCCTTGTTGGATGTATATGTTTTACTGAGAATGTCAGACTTCATTCTCACATGACTGAGAAAGATAATGTGAATTTACAGAAAATATGCTTTCAGTTTAGCTT
This sequence comes from Lissotriton helveticus, assembly GCF_964261635.1. Taxonomy (NCBI): domain Eukaryota; kingdom Metazoa; phylum Chordata; class Amphibia; order Caudata; family Salamandridae; genus Lissotriton; species Lissotriton helveticus. The sequence goes on along the minus strand of NC_136070.1, from coordinate 959,407,899 downwards.
ATAGATCCCCCTTCCAAACCACTGTGGGAAAAGCATGAGATAATAGTTTTCTTTCAAACATGATTCATGATATCCCAGCAGAAGGCTTTTTCACATGGTAAAATCACCTTAGAGCACACCACAATTCCTAAAATGAGTATGGTACCATCAACAAATGATTTATAATGTAACTAAAGTCCTAAAACCCTCTATTAACTACAATGCTTTTTAATGAGGTGCTATCATGTATTTTGGTCCCAAGATGGCTGCCAACACTTCTTGGATGAAGTGCTGACAGCCAATCAGATCTCACGATGAGATGTGTGGTTAGGCTCCGCCTAGATATATATGTGTTTTTGAAGTTAATTTTCATAAAAACCACTGGAGCAATTTTCACCAAATATAGCAAAGGCACTTCTGCGTACCAGTCCCTACAATTGTGCCAAGTTTGGTGTAATTCCGTTCAGCGGTTCGGGCTGTAGCCTTGTCAGAACGTCCTATGGAAATTAACATAGGGAAAACACGTTTTCGGACCCCCCTTTTTTTTCAGCCCCCACTTCACGAATCTCCCCGAAACTTTCAGGGAAGGAGTGCAGCGGAGCTGGGCAAATTTTGGAAAATTACACGCAAATTCCTCAACCGGCGCCAAAGTTATTCCCAATAGAATAATGCGGATTTCCAATGGTAGCTAGGTCCTAACTCTATATATACCTACTGACTATCGCCAGTAGGTAATATATATATATATATCTTGATATATATATATTGATATATATATTTATGTGTATATATTTGCTTTTCTTTCAAAGTGATGCTCTTGCTTTATTGATATTCTGTTTGTTCAACAGACATGATTTGTGTAAGGTTTGAAAGCTATTCTAAGATTCTGTTTATTTATATACAAAAAATAGGAGCAGAGCCCACAGTCTGTGAGGTTCTATCCTGAGCAACGCATTTTCTATAAGTACTGCTCGCTATTCTGATACAAGCATGTGAATCTATGAAAGATTCAATACTGGAGAAAAAAACTAGTTACTTACCTGTACACTATGGTTCTCCAGTATTATCTTTCATAGATTCACATGCGACCCTCCCACCTCCCCGTTACTCAGCTAGACCTCTTATCTCTGGATGTATCCTTGGCTCTCACTCAGGGCTGGAAATCTGAGGTATGATGGCTCTGCTGGGGAGTGTGATGTCAGGGCTGGCAGCTGATTGGCTGAGTTTTGGTCCAAATAATGAGGAGGTTTGGCAACCAAATATAATGGTCCCCTATGGGACTTTCTATGCAGTGTTTTACTCTATGATACTGCTATGATCATTCTGTTACCGTGAGACTCCCACCATGACGACGGGGAAGATACAAGCATGTGAATCTATGAAAGATAAAACTAGAGAACCATTGTGTACAGGTAAGTAACTAGTTCTTTCTGTTAACCCCAGTATCTGCAACCTTGAGCTTTGGGAGGTGCCTTTTGATTGAGGTGGAACATAGCATATTTTTGTCCATACCCTTGATTCCTCAGGTTCGGAGTAAGATGCATCAGGGCAGGGCTTAAGTCATTTTTATCACCCCAGACTTGCTGTAGAGGATGTGATGCACAGACCTGTGCAGTTCCCTGTGTCCTCTGCTCCATCTTCCTCCAAGGATGCGCCTTTCTTTCTTTCCCAGTTGGTTGGAAGAGCAAGTTCTGCACCTCTGCCTCCATAGCCTACACCTTAATGCATGGAGATTGAGAGGGGGCACCTGAGCTACTTTCAACTGCCCTTGGAGGTGTCAGGTTGACAAAAACATTCTGTTCTGAAATGTTGAATAGATTTGTCCTTTGGTGTACGGAACACAGTGTGGATTCCTTGAGTGCTAAAAAATGGCCCAGCACAGTTGTGCGGTGGGCACTGTCAAAGGTATGTCACAGCATTGTTGACTTTTCTCTGCCTTCCAGATCATCCGTTCCTTTGTAGATTACCAGTAGTGATGGTGTTTTTGAAGGGGCTGACAAACATGTTTACACCCACTCCTTTAGTCTTGCCCCAGTGGATCTTAACTTTATTTTGACCTTTTTGATGGGTGCTCCATTTGAGCCCCTTGAAAGTTTTCAGCTGCATTTGTTGAAATGCAAAATTATTTTTCTTGTTGCCATCACAATAGCGAGGCATGTCAGTGAGTTGCAGGCACTGAGCAACTGCTCACTGTACACATGCGTCTTTGCAGACAACTGGTCCTCAGATCTAAAGTAGCTTTCCTTCCCAAGATGGTGACTCCTTAACATTTGGGATAGACAAGTACCCTTCACTCCTTTTACCCTCCACCTCACCAAGTAGGAAGAGAGACGACCCCAAATGAACCCGAAAAGAGAGATCAACTATTTCATTAGCCGCATGTAACGGGGAGGGTCGGATGGTGAAAGACCTTTCCCCGTCCCCGGAGTGGTGGGTCGCTGATCTTGCTTTCCCTCCAGAATGACTGGTCATCGAGCCCAATAATGGACGTCAAGGAAGAAAATGAGGAGGGTGCCTTTAACTGGGCTTACGAGGAGAACGAGACTCCGCCCCACATGACGTCAGAGGATCGCGATTGGTGAAAACACAGGAAGCCCGATACCCAGTGTGTGTCGACACCCAGGAGGTTGGAGAAGGCGAGTGGAGCGGAGGAGAGCAGAACGCGAGCAGAGGACGGAGTGAGAACAGAGGCCGGGACGAGTGCGGAGAGCGGAGATACGGAAGCGGAGAAGAAGTAGAAAAGCCAGGAGGCCAACGACCCTGCGGAGCGCCGTGCCACACTCCCGAGGGAGGAGTGTGGCTGAGACAGGTACGAAAGAGTCTGTCAAGCTGGGTTGGGAGGAAGGGAGACGCTCCCCCTTTGTAAATACCTGTATATATACATCCCTTCCCCGGTTTTCCCGTTTCCTTACCAAAAAACCCCTTCTCCTTGCACTCTCTCCTCACTGTGAGACTGTTGCACAATCAGTTCTGCAACTAGCACATTGCAGCAGTGACCCTTACACTCCGGATCCCCTCTCCCGGGTAAATAAGATTCAGATCTTGTACCTGCCGGTCTTCCCTCTGTTGGTTTCCTTTTTGGCCCTACAACACCGGACGCCGGGGAAACCATGCTAGAGTACAGAGGGTATCAGAAGACGGTTGCATCTCAGCACGACCAAGACAGAAGCCGCAAACACGGATCCCGCAGACTTTGCTCGTGAGAGGTTGACCTCACGCACTAGAAAATCTCTGTCAAAAATAAAGCCTTATCTCACTAGAAAGAGTTTCCGGTCTATTCCTACACCGCACTAAACCGATCAGGTGTGACAATCAGCTCTGTGCTTTGTAGAGTACAAGAGTAGTAGGAAAGACCAAGGAGTCCAGAAGTCTTAATCTGGATGGAGAATTCTGTGCATCAAAATGTGATAAGCCGTTGCAAAGAATGAACCAGCTGACAGAGTCTAAGCACATTGCACCAGGACGAAGCGTTCAACCTCCGCATTGGCCAGGTTTGTCCCGATGGTTTACTTTTGTAGGGTGGCAACATGGGCTTCCCCTCACACCTTCACCAAACATTACTGCCCGGATTGAAAGGAGAGAAGATGTGACCTTTTAGCAGGCTCAGAACTCCATGATTTCCTTGTTTGAGGATCCTTCAAGACAACCATCTGGGGAGGATACTGCTTTGGAATCTGTTCAACAGGTGAGGCATCTGTAGGCAGAAGTATCCAGCAAAAGAAAAAGTTACTTAACTTTGGTAACAATCTTTCTTGCGGATACTCTTATCTTCCTGCAGATTCCGCACCAACATCACTGGCTCCCCATTCTGGAGGATGGTAATAGGCCTCTTTAATAATGTTCCAACTGCTCTATCGTACCACAATTGTTGTTATTTCCTTGTCTCTACCTCCAAGGGCAAAGAAAAACAGATGGTGAACCGACTGACATCATGTGGCTCTAGTGACATCGCCACGGCATTGTTTCCGGTGCCGAGATGAAGATTGTACCCCCCTACTGGTCCCTAAAGAGCTATGGAAAAGTTTCCAGATCCAGTCTTGCATCTGGGGATAATTATTTGGTGAATAATCTGCAGTTAGATAGAGCATCCACCAAAAGATCATTACCAAAGGTAAGTAACTTTTTATTTTCTGCACCAAACACCATAGGACCTTAAGCTTTTCAGACTCTGCAGAAAATGCCTCCTAGCAGTGTATGCTAAGGAAACACCTTAATGTTAACTTCAACGAAACTGAAATACCTGTTGATCATGGCAAAAGTATAACCTAGTAGTCACCTTGCTTCTCAAGGTAAGACAGCCAACCAGATCGACTGAGGTGAAAAACCTCTGCATGATAATAGATTCCAACCTGTCACTTTAAAGTCCAAATCAGCATAGTAATTAGAGACCAAGTATACATGATAAGAACAGTACAGCATATTTTCCCTTTTTAGCTTTCTTAGAGAATGTAGGCTTTGGAAGACCTAATGTTGTCATGCCTTGATTATGCCAATGTATTCAACATTATTATTACAATCTAAACTCAGACAGTATAGTCAGAAAAGAAGTCTCAGATCGAGAAGAGCAACGCTAAAAAAAATGTGTTGTGTGAACTCTTTCTCTGCACATGCATCTGAGCTGTGAAATCCACTCACAACAGTGAAAAAAGGATCAACACAAGCAATCTTGAAATAAGAAAAAGAATGAAAATCTAGCTCTTTACAAAACCCACACTCGTGTGACTATTGGTCTAATTCAGACTGGTCTGTCATTTGTATATGTTATGTTATGTTATTTGTACTTCTAAAGCGCACTGCTACCCTGAGGTGTCCTGGCGCTGAGTACTGCTTACCTGGGGAACCGTGAGCTAATATTGAGAGAAAAGCCACGTTTTCAAACCCTTCCGAAAGGAGATAAGAACTGGAGAATTTCTTAGTTGGAATGGAAGTTCCTTCCATGCTTTAGAGGCACAGTGAAAGAAACTTCAGCCTCCCCAGTTGGTTTTCTTAAACATGGAAGTTTGAACTAATTTAGACCCGGAGGAACGCAGGGTTCTGCTGGGGACATACCAAGTGAGTCTATGCTTGAGAAACTCGGGGCCAATACCATTCGCTGCTTTAAAAACCACACAAAGGGCCTTAAACCGTGATCTGAGTGGAATTGGGAGCCAATGTCATTTCCTCAGCTCTCCTCTGACCGAAGCAAACCTTGCGGTTTCCGACAGCAATCTGACTGCCACATTCTGGACTAGTTGCAGCTTGTACATGTGTTGTGTCTGTACATTAAGATAGAGGCTGTTGCAGTACTCCAGACGGGACGAAATCAGACCTGTAACAACCGTCCTTAGGTTGCTGGCTGAGAGGAAGCACTTGATTTTTTAAATTATTCTAAAGACCATGAAACAGGCAGAAGTCACCTTGTTCACTTGGTCCCCCATGGTGAGTTTGTTATCCACCAAGACTCCCAGATTCTTGGCTTTCCTAAGGGTATTTGGCAGGAACCGAGCTCTACCGGCCACCAGTCCGGTGTCCATATCCGGGGATTATTGCCAAACTTTATCACCTCCGTTTTTGCTGAGTTGAGCTTTAAGCAATTAGATGACATCCAGCTGAAAATGGAGCTCATACATTTCTGAAACCTGTCCCCTGCTTCTCTTTCCGCTCCCTCCATCAGCGACAACACAATCTGTGTGTCATCAGCATAGGAGGTGAGCTGGAACCCAAATGACCGGATGATATTGGCCAAGGGGGCCACATAGATATTAAAAAGCGTGGGGCTTAAAGAAGAGCCCTGTGGCACCCCACAAGGGAGCGAGAAGGGGTCAGAGACATTCCCATCTAGGTCCACTGTCTGGGACCTCTCAGCCAGAAAGGAGAGAACCAATTTCCATGCTGAACCCTTGACTCCAATGTCAGAGAGCCGGTTCAGCAGGACCCCATGGTGGACTGTGTCAAAGGCCGCGGATAGGTCCAGAAGGATTAAGATGGCATTTCCTCCCCTATCCACGGCCTCTCTGATTTCCTCCGTAGATTTTATTAACGCCAACTCTGTGCTGTGAAAGGCTCTGAACCCAAACTGCGAGGGGTCTAAGGAGTTGTTAGCCAGAATGAAATTACTAAGTTGGCTGTTCATTTCTTTCTCTAGTACTTTAGCTGGCAGAGGGAGTCTGAAAATCGGGCGATAATTATTTGAGTCCTTGGGGTCCAACGGTTGCTTCTTCAGCAAAGGGAGCACGGAGGCCTTTTTACTATTTCTAGGAAAAATTCTGGTTCGAAAAACTGAGTTTTCTAGCGGGGTTAGAACTTCTCCAATAATATCTGGGGTTAACTTAACAATTCTGGTGGTACAAGGATCACTGGGAGCACCAGATTTTATGGTGTGCAACAATTTGATCAATACAGTATTCTCGATGGGGGGGGGGGGGGGGGAATTATCCAGAGAGCCTTCGGTGGTAATTGGGCAGCCCGAGGCCGTAAAACTTGAATCAATCTGTTTTCCATTGATCTGACCGACCAGGGAGGTGAAAATAGTTTCAACTTTAGTTTTAAAATAATCTGCCATTTTATTGCAGAACTCCACATCACCCTGTTTTTTTTGGGTAATTGGTTTAATTAGTTTACAAATTGTTTTAAACATTTCTTTAGAGTTTGATTCTGCCCTGGTTATTTGCAGGGAGAAGTATTGCTTTTTGGCTTCAAAGAGAGCTAACTTGTAATTAAAAATATAGGTTTTATACTTTTCCTTCATCCCTTCGGAATATGATTTCCGCCAGTCCCTCTCTGCAGATTTGCAGACCAATTTTTTGGCCCTGAGCTCATCCGAGTACCAGGGTGCAGTGGGCAGAGCCCATTTGGGAACCCACTTTTTAACAGGGACTAGCTGGTCACAGGCATTGGTGAGCCAGGTGTTATAGGTAGATGTAGCTTCATCCACATCTAACGGAAGCTGGACCATGGAGTTCACCAGGACGTTACCTAGTCTTTCTACATCCAGCTTACCCCAAGATCTGATGCCTATCTCGTGATTCTGTTTCTGGCCTATGGGCTGGGCCGGCAATGGTTTAAGTCCAAACTTGATCGCAAAATGGTCAGACCAAGGGATCGGGAAGACCATGATCTCAGTTACATCGTTATTGTTGGTGTATATACCATCCAGGCTATGGCCCTTTTCATGTGTTGGCACCTTCACCATTTGCTCCAGGCCCCCAATACCCAGGATTTGATTCAGCCTAGATGTTTCAGCATCTTCGGAATTTTCGAGATAGAAATTAAAATCCCCCATCACTGAGAAGGATTCCAAGCACAGACCCTCCTCCAGCAGCGAGTCCAGGGACTCGAGAAATCTACCTTTGGGCCCCTGAGGTAGATATCAAAGGCTAGGGCCTCACAGGCCAAGCTGGTTGCTGGTACAAACTTGGGGGAAAGTGATTTGTGATAAATAATAATAGCAAGACCACCCCCCTTCTTGTTGGACCGATCCAAGGTGTGGCAGTGAAAGCCCGCCGGTGTAGCTTTCACCAAATCAGGGCCCGAACAATTGTTGGTCCAAGTTATGGTGACAAAGCCAGTTTGATTTCGTGCTCCCCCATTAAAAGTGCGCATTCCACGCTGTGCTTCACAAGTTATCTAGCGTTGAACATAATGCATCTCGGTGTGCCCCCTTTTCTAGGCAACGCTGGTTTTAGAGTTGCCTGGGTGGTCTTATATTTGTTAATTGACTCATTAAGAATAGTGGGGAGCGGTATCCAACAGCATCTGCATTGGGAGCTCATAGTGTTTTTCTTCTCCTTGTCTAGGGCCAACCTAGGGCATTGCTGGTTCCTAAAGGGAGGGTTAAGATTAAGTAGGTCCTTACTTGAGTAAAATAAACCGTTTGCCTTACAACAACCTATGAAGCAAGCAAACCTATTGCTCATATTCCCTTTCTCTACTACCCCATGTGTACGGTGTAGCTATGTGCTGCTGCTCTTAATTTGGAGCACTTTCGAAAACATGTGACACAGCACAGAAGAATATGACAGGTGGCATTTCAGCTAACTTGTTCCTTCATCCATAAGATCGAATCACAAAAGCTAGTTTCTCTACCAATTTAAAAGTGCTTTTAGACCTCGTCAAGGAGTAATACAGCACTGTACAACTGCAACAGTACACTCTAATCCAGTGTGATTGAACATCAGCTAGAGATGGCAGTGAGCAAGTACAAATAAGAGTTAGTATAAATTTTGAAAGTTAAATGAGTTTGTATGCAGACGGACTTCATTCACACTGGATCGTTTTCATGTGATTTTCATGAATGTCTAAAGTATACCACTTGATCTGTTCATAGTGATTTATGTCTCATGCTGTTTGTACTGTGCTATCAAAGGCTAATGTGTAGATGGAGGACAATATTGGTTCCAAATGAATGTCTATTTATAATAACTTTTCCTTTATGGTTCTTTTGTATTTTTTCTCTTGTTTTAGTAGACAACCTGTTGCTTTACGGTTCTTATGTATTCTTTCTTTTGTTTTTGAAGGCAACCTGTTTGGTTGAGTCCTGGATTTGCAACACAAACAGCTAAGAGATCAATCTACCTGAAGGTATGTTATGAAAAGCAGCATTGGTAGTAAGGAAAGTGATGCAGATTATGTATGCATGCAGGTGGAAATAACCTAATATTGTAATATAAAGCAATAACAGGCGGGAGGTGCAAACTGGTGAGCTAGAGCAAGCCTTGGCAAGATAGTTAAATCTGTTTATGTATGTACTTGGGTGCCCTGTGTGTTATGCATTGTGTTGTGGGTAAACAATATTAGAGCAACATAGTGAATCTTTATGATCTATTGCATTTTGAAAGCAGAATGCGGTGCCCCTGAAAGGATGTGTGAATGTGTTTATGCTGAGTTGTGGAGTCTTTGGAAGTAATGGAACAGAGGCCACTTTTCTGTGGGAAGTGGGCACAGCCTGTCACAGAATTCCTAAGGTTGCCATTACCAAGATGGCCAACTCGGAAAAGTCTTGTTGTCTTAAGATTAGGCCACCTTAGGGGTGGTACTAGCCTATGAGGCGAGTTACACACATAACGTCACTAGCCATACCATGGCCAGTAGCTGCCGTTTATTTTAGCAATTGTAGCAACCCCAGCAAAAACAGTATACAGCTCCTCCTTCTGAATGTGAATAAATGGCTTGATACTTATTTGGCTTGTCAAAAAGTTTAGAAAATCCAAGCAATATTTTTGGCTAATTGTTCATTCATAGCACAAGGGGTATGTTCGTGCATAATCGTAGACTGGTTCCAGGCTGATCCAAGAATACTTGAAGTTCATTGCAGAAGATATGTATTTTTTAACATAGCACCATGTCCATTATACGTTATATCATGTCTACATTTGTATCACACATTTTGAGTAGCCTAGTCTTCCCCCACAGAGCACAATTGGAAAATCTTTTAACTGCCGCTGATCCCACAGTCATTACGGGGTTTCCCTCCACCGAATCACCCGTCTTACCTTGGTTGTTCAGTTGAGAGTCCATGTGAGTGAGGTTAGGCTGCTGCTTATGAAGCGGGTTTCTTCCTTGCCAGTCCGTAATAAATGCTCCAGCTGGACCGCACCTTCTCGAATTTCCTTTGGAAACCTCCCTCTCATACACCACACATTCAGACATTCAGCCTCCATACACATATTGGTTCCTGTTTCCCACATATGTTAGGTCAGGCCACATTTGCTTTTTCACCCACAGTCTTTCAGTATGCCTTTTAGCTATTATAAACTCCAATGTGCAAAACAGCACCTTAGCCCTGAGGAGGTCCTTGTTGTTTCTAACCAACAGGTATATTAGTCTCCAAGATTGCCTCCAAATCCATAATTATCTCCCTTCGATATACACTTATATTGGGGCACTCCCAGACCACGTGTTAGAACGTGCATGCAGCCACATTGCATTTGTTGCACATGGGAGACTGTGTTCATCCCATTTTGTAGTGTGCTTCTGTTATTGCAGTAGATTCTTAAACACTGCTTCTCTCTGTAGAATTATTCCCGTTAATGAAATTTACGGCGACAAATAGTGACTTGGAAGTCAGTGCATGCGGTTTGTCCTATGCTGCTACTGGCTGGATTCAGACTCACGACTAGACAGACATGTGGTTCAGACCTCGCTATATGACTTGTTGAGCTTATTGCCTTGTGTATATATATATATATATATATTACCTACTGGCGGTCGCCAGTAGGTAGTTATAGTTAGGACCTAGCTTCCATAGGAAATCCGCAACATTCTATTGAGAATAACTTTGGCGCCGGTGGACGAATCTTTGCGAATTTCTCAAAGAAGATGGCCTGCTCCGCTCCGCTCCGCTCCTTCCCTGAAAGTTTGGGGGAGATTCGTCAAGTGGGGGCTGAGATAAAAGGGGGGTCCCAAAACGTGTTTTCCCCATGTTATTTTCCATAGGACGTTTAGACACGGCTACAGCTCGAACGGCTGAATGGATTTATAAAAAATTTGGTAGAAAGGTAGAGTCCGGCTCGCAGATTACGCTTTTCTTTGAATGGTGTAAATCTGTTCAGTAGTTGCTGAGAAAATTAACTTTGAAAAAATATATATTGGGCTACATTGGGCTATATATATGTTAGAGCCCAAATGTAGCCCAATGAAGCCCAATGTAGCCCAAAGATGGCCACCAGAGACAAAAAAAAACAAATGTAGCCCAAATATCAGCCGGATGTAGCCCAACTATAGCCCAATGTCAGAATGTCCCAGAGTGTTCTAAAGAACAACTAGAACGCTAACAGTCTTACTTATGACAAAAGTATGGCACACCTGAAGTCATCTTGATTGGAATAAAGTGGTAACACTTAATACATTTAATTTGAAAAGGAACAAAATGAGGGGTTTCATTTTGCCAGAATCTCTCTGTGATTTGGTCCAGCAGTCCGAGGGGACTTGAGGAGGAACTTTGGGACACGGAGGTTTCATTTACAAGTCCCACCATACGAGGCTGTAAAGGACATTGGAGCGGACATTGATAGACTGTCTGCACCCACACCACCGGCCCAGCTGCAAGACCATGTTGCATGCTGGGAGTTGAAGTCTCTACATACCCACGTGACTTTCAACAGGTGAGCCAACGCTTAAGGGGAGGAGTACAATGTCGACTGCAGCACTCGCAAAACAGCCTTGATGGAGATATGCGTGACTTTGTGTTGGGGCGTAAGCACTGAGGAAGGCTTGTGTTAAGCCGAAATGCATTTGCTGCTGCCAACTGATACCACCGAGAAATAAAGGGCTTCCACATGACCCCCCTCTGGCCTCCGCGCTTCTCTTTTTTAAGGGAAGTGGTTTGTGTATATTTTCGCGCCAAGCCAGGAGCGCTTACGGATGGCCCTGCTGACAAGAAGACACGAACGAGACTGGCACCGCGCTGCTTGCAGTGCAGTTTTCTGCTCGAGGGATCGAGATAGTTTGTTGTCCACCAAAGCAACAGGAGAAGGAGTGCAAAAGGTGGTACTTACCCCGGGACGCTGTGCGCTTACACTGCTGTCCTCGCATAGCCAGAATCTCTCTGTGATTTGGTCCAGCAGTCCGAGGGGACTTGAGGAGGAACTTTGGGACACGGAGGTTTCATTTACAAGTCCCACCATACGAGGCTGTAAAGGACATTGGAGCGGACATTGATAGACTGTCTGCACCCACACCACCGGCCCAGCTGCAAGACCATGTTGCATGCTGGGAGTTGAAGTCTCTACATACCCACGTGACTTTCAACAGGTGAGCCAACGCTTAAGGGGAGGAGTACAATGTCGACTGCAGCACTCGCAAAACAGCCTTGATGGAGATATGCGTGACTTTGTGTTGGGGCGTAAGCACTGAGGAAGGCTTGTGTTAAGCCGAAATGCATTTGCTGCTGCCAACTGATACCACCGAGAAATAAAGGGCTTCCACATGACCCCCCTCTGGCCTCCGCGCTTCTCTTTTTTAAGGGAAGTGGTTTGTGTATATATATATATATATATATATATATATATATATTCACTGAAAAAACCATAGGTTTTAAACACGTTATAGTTAGGAAGTAGCATTTAAAAAACCTATGAAATTCACTGAAAAAACCATAGGTTTGACACCAGTTATAGTTAGCTGGAAATTTTACTCGCATAAAACCAATGAAATTCCCACGTTATAGTTAGTTGGACTCACTATAACTTGCGCGTGCAATGCACTGCTGATGACGTCACATATTACATCACTCATGACATGGTCAGTGACATCAGTCATGACATCACTGATGACACCATCCTTGTGACAGAGTGACAGACCTCTTTTCACTGTAATGTAACCCTTGAAACACATATTCAAAAATAGAAACTAAAATTTTCAAAAAAATGGAGATACCCATACCAGTTACAACAACCAATTCAATAATTCCACCATCTATATACACATCCACTCATTGATCAACAGTTCTATATAGTCACTCGTACATATACTCACTCATGATATGTAGTGATACACCTATACATCCTGCTACACACCGACAGTCATCCAAAAGATACTCTCACACATATTCACACATGCAAATAAACTATTGAACATCCATTTATTTTCATATACAGCTATACACACACAACCACCTTACTTCTATGGAAACTTACACATACTTACTCTCTTAAACAATCACTTATAGAAACACATACTTATCTAAACAGGAACTCTTACAATCTCTTTCTCTCACATATACTCACTTATATACATCAATATTCACATATATTAGATTAAAACATATGTAGTTACTGATAAAGACACTAGTGAGACAGTCATTCACTCACTAACACACACATATACACACTCTTCCACCCATACAGTCCTGCACATATGCTGTCTTCAAAACACATACAAAGAGAGAGTCAGTCATTCATGCATCTGTGTCAAGTAATACCCCCACCAAACCATACAAACGCTCATACTGATACTAACAAAAACATCTAATAACCCATATACATACACATGTAGCTACTCACCAACCCATGCAACCACTTATACACAAAGTGAAACACTAATACATATATTTAAATATTTAAACATTACTCTCTAATATATGTATTCACTAAGATACACTTAATAAACCAGTTAACCAATCATTTTTTTTTTAAAAACATCCAAGTAATCACTTATTTAAACATTTATTCTTCCATCAACTTTTACATATATAACACATATTTATTTTTTAAAAAGACACACATTCACTGGATAGTGTCATCAGTGATGTCATGACTGATGTCACTGACCATGTCATGAGTGATGTAATATGTGACGTCATCAGCAGTGCATTGCACGCGCAAGTTATAGTGAGTCCAACTAACTATAACGTGGGAATTTCATTGGTTTTATGCGAGTAAAATTTCCAGCTAACTATAACTGGTGTCAAACCTATGGTTTTTTCAGTGAATTTCATAGGTTTTGTAAATGCTATTTCCGAACTATAACGTGTGTAAAACCTATGCTTTTTTCAGTGAATATATATATATATATATATTTCTTTGTCTTTTCTTGCGTTTTTATTCCCTGTTTGGTTACACCTCCGAACCTGGTTGAAGAGGAGATAGCTTTGCTATTATGTGAGATCATTAATGATGTTGGCGAAGGAAGCGTCACTGGTCGTCTTAGGTCTTTATCATAGACGTCAGAAAAATCTAAAATATCCAGGGTGTGGTTTATAAGAATAGTAATTAAAATCTTCCTCAAAAGCAACTGTAAAAACCGAAAGCTAACTGAAAATGTACGGTATTGTGGCGTTTGTTAGCAGACAACTACCATAATGTCACAATATCAAAATGAATCTTTTTAAAGAGCCTGTTAGCTAACTAAACCCCGCTTCTCTTTTCATCCTCCTCTTTATACGGAGTATTTGATGATAATACCCATGATGAAGATTTAGGATTTGAAGTAACTTTTCCTTATAGAACAGTTCTCTAGTCAAGCGGTTAGTGATGAGTAAACTAAAATGTCTAAGGATTGCTGTCTGTGTGCATAGTTTAAAGATGGTGGTTTTCATTAATTGACGTATTTAGTTGAGGAAGGAGGGCTTTTGGAAGAATGCGGCTGCTCAATTTTAGACATTGTGTGGGCCATGAATGGTTTACCTTGGAGCGCACTGAGAAAATAAGGTTGTTAAAAAGTGCCTGCCGACTTTGCTGTGATTTGATTGAGCCAAGTGGCTTAGGCTTCTGGAGATCTTAGGGAACCACGTGAAAATGTTTGGCTCCATGTAGTCCCCTAATTTAAAGCACTTGAACAGGAGAGATGTTTAAGAGGGTTATTTTGGATGTTAAGAATTGTTTTATCTTGCTGAAAAATCTTATGTGCCTTATGGTGCTCGGTTCATATTTTTTCACTATATGGCTTAATGCTTTGACAGGCATATAGACCTACTTCCTTCCCGTAGCAAGCTTCTTCCTGTAACCCCCTTTACTTTCATACTTGTGCTGGCTTACCTTATCTCTTGATACCTCACACTCAAATATGCTCCGTTCTCATTACAACCCTTTTTCCGGAATTCGTTTTTCTTGGTTGTTCTCTGATTTCAGAATTCCATCTGCTCTGACTGTTTTAATCGCACTTGTATACCGTTCCCTCTGCACACCACTCACTTGTGTTCTCTTCTCTTAATTTGCCCCTCCGCTGCACTGTTTTTCACGTTCTCCGCATGTGGTAATCTAAAGATTCAGCCGAGGCTAAGATACATGTGCATTTTAGAAATCATCTTATTATAAACGTACTTTCAGTTTTGAAATCGGTTTTTAAATGTCAAGAGGAATATCGGACTTGGCGACAGACTGTTATTTTTTCTTGACTATGTCCTTTAAACTTCTCCCATTGATTTGTCCATGTTTTTTACAGAGGAGAAGTGCAGGAGGATCGAAAGGTGCTGGAGAAAGTGATGAGAATGGTGAGTAAACTTGCTGTATTGTTTGGTTAGTGTCTTGAGAGCAGAAACTTATTGTTGTGTGTGACTCTCATAGAGAACCTTCTGTTTGAATAACAGTTTCTGAATCTGGTTAGTACCTGCCTACTGTCTCACCTATATTCTTCCACCTCCCTTGGGTCTCCCCAGACCCAAGGGAGGTGGTAGGACATGGGCAGAGCTGTACCTCTGCCAGTAGCCATAGCTGTGGGTCTGCAGAAATATGCGGCTGACTGCAATATTCCAAGATGTGCTGAAGCATTCCTTAGATAGTCACTGTCAGTGCGGCTGCAGCTTTAGAGACGATGGAAAAGCATAGAGAATGGTGGGATGGGTAGCAGAACACCAGGCAATTTAAAATATTTGGATGGTGTAGGTAGGGCATCGCTAGTGGTCGTGAGGTGAGTGGCAGGATACCAGTTCATTTGAAATATTGGTGAGGGGAGCACAGTGCTACGGAAGGTGGGATGGGTGGCACGATAGCAGGTACGTTTAAAGATTCTGATGAGGGAGGGGAGTGTAATGCTAAGGGCGGTGGGGGACAAAATGCCAGGCAGCAAATGTTTTAATGGTTGGGAAGGAGTGTGTTTTTTTATCAGGGTGTGGTGGGTAAGTTTGGCGGAGTGGTTTTAGTTTTGAATTCAAATAAATTGCGTGAGGTGACAGTTGTGGAAGATACCCCATGGCTACTATACCCCTTGCACTACTAATCCAAGTAGGGTAACATTTATGGGGCACACATAAAATAATTATATATGGGCAAAGACAACCCAACCTTCCTTCAAGCACACTGATTGCCTGTTTAATGTCATTCAGGACACTTCAATGAAATAATTCCCTGCAATTCACAGTTATCCCTACTTTTGAAGGTTAACTACAGGTATTTAAAAGATGGCGTCTCTCCTTTTCTATTGTTATTTTTTGTGGGACTAAACAGTAACATCGACTAACACATTTGGACTGGCATTTAAGGAGTGCTGGTGTCTTGATCTTTTGTTAATCCTGTTGGTAATATTATCACGCATATGTAGGTAAAATTAGTCTCCTTACTGATAGATTTTCTTTGCTCTGTGTTTCAGAAACTGATGATTCTAGTTTCATCTATGATCCAGATACTGGATTATATATTGATCCACTTTCTGGTGTGTGCTACGACCCAGACACAAAGGTGAGGCTCTCTTTCTGTCTCCATCTTTCTACCCTACCTTTCTGTCTTTTTTCTTTTTCGCCACTCTTATATTCATGCTATAATTGTGTTATATTTTACTTTTGCTCTTAGTTTTCATATTCTGACGCAATTCCAGAATGTGTACCCAGGTAAATAAGGACGTTTTTCTGAGCATATTCCAAATTTTACTTTACAGGAAGAATTTCCTGTGGGGGAGAAGCCAGATCCTTCCAAGGCCACTGAGAAATGGAGGGACACGCGAGGAGAGACAGGAGGCTCTTCTCGGACTGCAGAGAGGAAACGACACAGAAGCCAGGAAGGTTCAAAGAGAAGAGTAGAGCCCTCTGACTCGGAGAAGACCAGAGACAGGAGGAGAGAGAGAGTCCGAAGTCCACCACTGTCTAGGGTATGTTTGCTCTTGAATGATTGTATAACAGGTCCGGCACAATAGGCCCGTCAAAAATTTATTATTTCCATATTTCAATAACCGTGGAGCAAATTATTTACAATTCAGATCCCAATCCCATGTACACAAGCCATACCGCAGTTATTACCAGCTTCAAAAGCAGTTTTCTTTTCTGCACATGCCTTGAATCATGTCATGCTTTTCTTATTTGGTCACTGAATACATGGAAAATACTTCTATCCTAAAATCGAAAGATCAAAAAAACTAATTTGGATTATAATGTGTATATATATATTTCACACAATAGAATCCTTCATGTGGCACGCTCAATAACGGGTGCTAGCATGATGGGCTGCATTCAAGCCCTGAAAATTATTTTTATGCAAGAATAAGCTGCACTCAATATATCCGATTCTCCTCAAGTTTTATTTCCTGAGACGATTTACACCAACGGGTTTCAGCCCTCATTAGCCTTCAATGCGGCATTGTATTGTAGTGCTTTCTATCATAATAATCTACATCATCCCTATGTTTAATTACAATATTTACAAGTGTTTTGGGTGCTTCTGCTTGGAATTCTGGTGATTATATTTACACAATTTTTACATATATTCAAACATCAAGTCTTTATATTTCAGAAAAAGATTGTCTTTTAAATTTAGTATTTCTTTAGTGTCCATGATTTTTATATCCCGGTTTATGGTTCTGAAATTATTTCTTAATTCAGATATTCTTATTGAGATTCGTGCTCTGGGCTAATCATTTGTTATATTTCGCTTTCTCTCACTCATTTTTTACACAATATATTTTAGTATATTTTTTCTTTTTGTAAAGTTTCTGGCTGCGAGCAGCTTAATCTTTTAAATTTAGTATTACTTGATTTTCTGATTGTCACTTATTGCCACTGATCAGTCCCAAATTCATTTTTTTCCTCTTTGAAAATTGCTTGTTGGTATTAGTGCCTAAACCAGGTCATTTGTTCTGTTCCACTTATTCAGTAAGACTTAACATATACATTTTCTCAGACATTTTCTTAACGCTTGATATCAGTTCTTCCCTTGATTCTTCTGATTTCTCAGTTCATTCTAAATGTACATACAACTCTTCATCGATGTTCATCCCAAGTGGGGCTTTGGTTCTGAGACGTATTGTGTATCTTGATTCCATTTGACAAAGTTTTTTTATTCTGTCCCCACCTCGTTCGTTATCTGTTCTTGCATGGATGCCAAAAAATCTCATTGAGCTCCAATTGCTATTTTGGGCATACCGCCTTGTGTTCAGCTGTAGCATATGCAATATCTTTGTTCTTTACTGCTCTCACATGTTCCAAAATTATCTTTTTTAACATGCATATTGTGCTTCCTATATATTGTAGGCCGCATTTACATTTGATGACATATATAACGAACTTGGTGGCACTTGTGGTTTTTTTCAAATCGATCTGTATAATTTTGCCTTCATAATCTGGTATATTTTTGTGATTCACACCAATTTTGCACGCTTTAAAGCTGTACCTTTCACGAAGCTGTGTTGTTGGTCCTGGAGCCACTTTGTGTGTCTTCTTCATAGTGACTGTTCACAATCATGTCTTTAATTGATCTTGTTTTTTTGTACGTTATAGACAGTCTTGAGCCGAACAGTGATCCGAAGTCCGGGTCATTTACAATTAAATGCCAATATTTTTGTATTTTGTTAGAGATGATTCCACTTTCTTTGCTGTATGTTATAACAGATCTGGGTGCTTCCTGGTCCTTGTTATCTCCCAATAGTTTTTCATTTTCTTTCTTAGGAATCAAGATATCTGCTCAGGATTTTTTCCGGATCTTTTGTCTGCTTTTCCTCAAGGTTGTTTCCTTGTAGCCTCTTGATTTTAACCTTGCAGTGGTTTCTTTGATCTTCTCTTCTGCAGCTTCCTCTTTGGAGCAGTTTCTTTTTATTCTCACAAATTCTCCATATGGAATGCTTTCTAAGAGTGATTTTGGATGGAAACTTGTCCCACATAGGATGTCCCTGTTTGTGGTTGTCTCTTTACGGAATAGTGTTGAATGTAGTTGATCTCCTTCAATATATATCCAAGTGTCTAAGAAGGAGATTCCTTTCCAACTTGTCTCGCTTGTGAATTTCAGACCTATGATTCTGATTCAACTTTTTAAAATATTGTTGAAATTCTTTATCCATACCATTCCAGATTATAACACGGTCGTCAATATATCTGACCCATAAAATCTTGTCGAGTTCCATCTGATTTTGCAAGTTCCAGGGTTTCATTCGTTCCCACCACCCCATAGTAATATTGGTGTAGTTGGGCGAAAAGGAAATACCCATTGCAGTCCCACAGTCTTGTTTGAACAGTTCTTGATTAAAAAGAAAAATGTTATTTCTTAAACATATTTCTATTAGAGACAATAGCATTTGAGTATGTTTCATTTCTGTTAGGCTTCTTTGTTGTAAAAAGTATTTACAAGCTTCCAGACCAATGTTGTGTTCAATCGACGTATATAAGGAGACAGCATCTATCGTTGCTAACAAGTTGTACTCATTCCAAGTTACTCCAGTTAGTATCCTTAAGAAATCGCCTGTATCTCGAATATATGAGCTCATACTCTGTGTAATATGTGCTAGATAGTGATCCACATATTTTGACACATTCTTGTACAGCGAATCACAGGAGGCTATAATTGGTCTACCTTGAAGCTTATCCAATGATTTATGAATTTTTGGCAGGAAATAGATTGTAGGTATGGTTGGTAATTCCTTCGTTAAAAACTGTAATTCATTGATTAGGTTTCCTGCATGCCAATCTTTCAACTTTTTATTCATGCTTATTGTCATCTCATTGATGGGATTTTTTGTATTTTGCTGTATTTGGTCGCATCATATAGTTGTCTATATGCCTCACTTTTGTAGTCCTTTCTGCCCATTAGGACGATGTTTCCACCCTTGTCTGCCGGTTTAATTATTGGCTCTTTATTTTCCATTAGTGATTTCAAAGTTTTCTTTCCTTGCATGTTAGAGTCTCCTTTCACATTGGGTGTCGAATTTTTAACATTTTATCCAGCTCTCCTATATTTGCTTCCGAAAATATGTCAGTTTTATTTCCTGGTGACAGCGATGGACAATATTTAGATTTTTTTCTTTAGGCCACTTGGATGATCAATTTCTATTGATAGTTCTTGAAGGACTTGTTCTTCTGATACCTCTTCATCCTCCAAGTTGAACATTAAGTCAAACAAATTCTTTAAGTCAGGGATTTGGTCGATAGTTAGCTTGATTTCCTCTTGTGCTGGCATCTCTATCTCCATTTTTTTGTTGCCTTTTGTATTTCTTATCGCATTAATTTTTGCCAGCTTTATTTTCTTTATGTATTTATATACATCAATTCTCATTTGAGTACAATCATAATGGCTTTCAGGGCAGAAGGAGAGTCCTTTATTTAAAAGCTTAATTTCATCACTTGATAAAACATGCTTTGATATATTCACTACCAAGTTTGTTGTTACTTCTTCAGGCTGCGTAGCTGATACTTTTTTCTTCCTGCGTGTTGTCTGGTTTTTCTTGATTTCTGGTGGCCTCTGAATTTCCTTGGTTCCGTCCTCGGTTGTTCCCTCTCCCCCGTGTTATTGTTTGATCAATATGCATTAAATGCATTTCCTCTAAAAAAAAAGAGATTTTTACACACACACAGTTCATTTAATTATTTTGAATATTTAGTAGTTTTGTAAAGTGCCACAGATCTGTCAACTTTTCAGGTACTTCAAACTGTTACAACCTAACGAAAATTGTGAGAAAGTAAGTAGGATAAGGAAGTTTATGATCCAGTTCAATGGGAGTTTTGGCCTGTAGCGGACTTTAATTAATTGCCAAGCCCCATCATTTGAAATATTTGACATGAATGAAATATAAAGCATATATATGCCAAGTAGAATGTTGAGTATATTCACAATTTTGTAAAAATAAATATTGTTGGCAGTGGTCTAAATCATGTGCAACCTGTTGTTTTAGGACTTTTGGTCCATCATTAATTCACAAATAATTTGAAGAAGGAGAGATTTACTTCTATCTCGTTTAGGAATGTAAAGGCCTCCTACTCAGCTGAGTGCTATATTGACATTTTTAACTGCAGAGAAAAAGTAGTACAGTTATTAAGGAGGTAAATTAGTGAAGCATTCTCTGGCACCCTTATTCCACTGAGGGACCATTTGTCTAGGTAGTACCCTGCCTATATGTTTGAGTCTCTTTCAAATGTGCAGGGTGCTACTTGGCTAGGTTTTAAAGCATGAACAGCCTAGAAGTCATCTCAATGAGTGTTGTCTGCCTTTGAGGTACTGGGACCTGAGGCACACAAATTAGTCTGTATCAGACAAGGGGAAGGTTGCACAGTCTGTCTTTAAAGGTTGCATAGGTACTTGCAGTACGTGTACAATTATTTGCTGTATGGGTATATTATTATGATGCTGCTTGGTTGTAAAGAGTCAGCATTCAGTTGCACCTATGGTTAGATTTCAGCCGTAATTATCTGTAACCTAAATGAGAAACGCATATCCTTGACACAGAATAGTAATTAATTCTACAACTTAAATGCCGGCAAGCCTGTCAACAAAGAAATTAATGCAACGGCAAATCTTACAAGAACCCACAATGGTTTATAACACACTAACTGTAGCACATGAGGCCATACTGATGACAAACATGTCACGCTCCACCTACACACAAACTACCTGCAAGATAATCAGGAATGTTCAGCCATTTTTCAATCCCGCGCTGAAACTCAATGGGCATGCTCTCAGTTGCTAAAAATGTCATCCAGCATTCTGGGAATCACACATTATGTAAACCCAGCCCACATGGCGGGTCAAAGATAGAGATTCCCAAAGTCCTAAAAGCCTATAAAGTTGGCGGTTAAATGCTACATAGGAACCAGTTGACCATTGCATTTAATTCTTTATGCACAGCAAAGACACTCAACTAAATGTGTGTGCTTTTCAGTCTTTTGTCTTCAGTAACAGAAAAGTGCTAACATTTTTAACAAGTATATGCAGCTTTTGGAAAGCGATTGGTCTCCCGAAATTAGTATATGAGGATAAGATTAATATTTGAATATGCCTCTCAATATGACTTATGTCTTTTAAGATGGCATTATGTTGTGCAGTGAGGTGGGGTTTTTGCTTAAAAAACCCACTTGTTTATTTCAGTCAGCACAGGACAAATTTCTGGGAGTAGAAAACATCAATTTCCATTTTGGAAAGATCAAGTTCGTAACTTCAGTTAAGTGAATGGGGGCCTTTTAACAAAGAAGCTTCCATTTTCTATCCTTGTTTGGGATAAGTATAATCCTTTTGTTTAAAAAACACCTTTCAGAGTGCAGGTTTTTAGATTGCCTTGGTGTTAAATCTAGTCAAGCACTACATTTGTACATTACTCCAGTATTGGAACTTTCATAGATTCACATGCCTGAATCATTCCCCGTCGTCGAGACGGGAGTCTCCGGTATATAAAAAAGCAGTGCTTAGTAGTATAGCAAACTGAAAAGAGGCCTAGGCCCATTTCCCTTTTGCAACCAGCCTTTGTTATTTAAAAAAGGCCCAAACTTTTCCCTGAACCAATCCGAGCTCCTCACCCTCTAGAACACTCCTGAGAGAACCTCCTGCCCCTCGGATTTTTCTACCGCACGTTGTGCTAGGGAGTCTCCTTTGAGCTCTGCTCAAACTCTGTGTTTTTTAACTTCTTTAAAGAACTTTGTTCTTAGGAATTCTTCTGGATTCTGTTCTACTACGGATTATCTTCAATACATTCTTTAAGGAATGTCAAGCAAGGATCATTTAGAGCCTGTACAACTTGTTCCAAGAGGTTGCACTACACTGATGAACCTCACACTGACTAGATTTACTGTCTATACCCGCAGGCCACAGACCGCAAGGTATGTCGCATTTTCTCAAGTAAGTTCTGAGAGGTCGTGGAGGGCGACTTTTAATAGGGTGTCAAACGCTAAGGCCAGAAAGGAGGTTTTTCCCCAGTGACAGTGATGAGGCGGTGTCCTCAACATCTAGGAGATCTCATAAGAGATAAAAAATCTCCTCAAACTCATTCCTCAGGAGAACGTCCTGAGAAGGCCCTCAAAAAGACCACTCATGGGTCTTCTGGGCGCAGTCCTTCAAAATCTCCTCACTCTGTGGAAAAGGAGAAGAAAGGACATGCTTTTGGGGAAAGATCATGTTAAAAAGACGACTTACTTCAGTATTGGAACTTTCATAAATTCATATGCTTGAATCTAGGAGATCTCATAAGAGATAAAAATCTCCTCAAACTCATTCCTCAGGGGAACATCCTGAGAAGGCCCTCAAAAAGACCACTCATGGGTCTTCTGGGCGCAGTCCTTCAAAATCTCCTCACTCTGTGGAAAAGGAGAAGAAAGGACATGCTTTTGGGGAAAGATCATGTAAAAAAGACGACTTCTGAGCCGTCAAAAGCACTTCCTCTGGTCATAGAACCCTTCAGGAAGCAGTCTTGTATACCTCTGAGGTAAAGACTAAGGCAGCCTCTCCGTCGACGGCGGCATCGTCGACGGCGGCATCGTCGACGGCGGCATCGTCGACGGCGGCATCGTCTACGATGGTGGTCGTCTACGATGGTGGTCGTCTACGATGGTGGTCGTCTACGATGGTGGTCGTCTACGACGGTGGTCGTCTGCGATGGCTGTCTACGATGGCCGTCGACGACGGTGGTCGTCTACGATGGTGGTCGTCTACGATGGTGGTCGTCTACGATGGTGGTCGTCTACGATGGTGGTCGTCTGCGATGGTCGTCGACGACGGTGGTCGTCTACGATGGCTGTCTACGATGGCCGTCGACGACGGTGGTCGTCTACGATGGTGGCCGTCTACGATGGTCGTCGTCTACGATGGTCGTCGACGACGGTGGTCGTCTACGATGGCTGTCTACGATGGCCGTCGACAACGGTGGTCGTCTGCGATGGTCGTCGACGACGGTGAAAGAACCTTTTGGATACGCTAGTAGTCCCTCACAATTACATGTGAAGTATGAGGAGAAAGACTATGAGGAGTGATATGGGGAGTACCAATATCCTCAGCAACAGCACTATCGCCATGAGTGCCAGGAAGGAATGGTTGGAATGCCATGCTTTATGATGATAGATCTGCAGTTTATGCTGGCAGACTATGGAAAGAGGTTTCCGCCGGCACCAGCTGCTCAGGAAATCCCATCCCTACAACTCCAGTTAGAAACAGGGAGCCACAACAAGAAGTTAGGCTGGCAACTCCTCGATTAATACACCACCAGAATCCGGTCACCACAGAGGATGATGACCAGGAAGAGGGAGAAATAACAGATCCCAACAAAAAAATGGGATGATTACTTGAATCCATCTCCGGCATCTCCCTCACCAGGACTGGTGGATTCTCCACAGATTCCATAATATAATGGAAACAGCTGCAAGAGATTCTAGCTTCCTATGTCGACAATACGAACGGATTACTTCTTATACGATTTCATGTAGCCATTCAAAACCATCCAAAATCTCATTTCGTGTTTTAGCAAGTGGCGCAACAGGAATCTTAGAATCCCTCTGCGCCTATATCAACACCTCCTAACAGGGAGGGGAGATGCTTGGACAACGCAAGACAGAGATTCTCATCCATGTCTGTTCACTTAGGCAAAGCAGATAATGCCTTTGCTATTCTGGGCAGTTAATACAGGCATATATGGTGCAATATGGCGCCTAACATGTACCTCTTCCCAGAGAACATTAGACATGAGGCGAGCGGCGGTGCTAACGAGTCAGAGGTGGTTAAGGTCGACTGCCTTAAGACCAGAAGTCCAAAATTAGGATCCTGAATCTCCCCTTCGATGGAGAAGATTTATTGGGAAACAAGTGGATGAGGCATTTTCAAGGTATCAAAGGAGATACAGATACTACAAATACCCTGGGTACCCTATGATACCGTTAGGTGCCTTTCCGAGGCGACTGGGAAAGAGACCAGTCATCCTACCAAGGGAGTTATCAACAAGGGAAGATAACCCCTTTTATTCCTCATCATCACAACCCTATTGTCAACAATAGGAGGTACAACAAACAAGGAACTATACAAAGTCTGCTCCTAGAGGACGAGGAGGTCGTCAAGGGAAAAAACATTGGTAAAAGACAATGACAACCTCAGGGATCTGGCTGCATGTTGCTTTTCCTCTCCACGAGTTCCATGGGTGGGAGAGTTGCTTCCCATCTATATTATTGACAGAAAATAACAGACAGATGGGTCTTCAATATACTAAAATTCACACACTCTTCAGTTTTCTTCGATTACCTCCTTTCAACACTGCAGACAAGTCAAGAGACTAAAAACATCTATCTCAGATTCGTTTGGAGATTCGGACAATGCTCCGAAAGGGAGCAATAGAACCGGTGCCGATCTTCCAAAAATAAAAAGGTTTTTTACTCCTGTTTTTCTTCCCAGTTCGGAAGAATGCCCTGCAATAGCGCCCTATTCTAGGACTGAGAGTTCTGAATACTTACCGTAAGAAGCAATTTTTTCCAAATGCTGTCCCTAGACAGTCGGCTACTCTTAAACCCAGGGGATCTTATTACCACTCTAGACTTACAGGATGCTTATTTTCACATCCCCTTCATCCTTCCCTTAGACTGTATCTTCGATTGGCAGTAGCCGGAGGACCATTAATCTTTATTTAGTGTCTGACTCCAGCGACATTTCTGGGGGCAATATTGGACACGGAATGCAACAAAGCGTTTCCCTCCGAGGAAAGACAACTGAGGATTGTGTCCCTCTTCCAAGAGTTGGTAAAAAGAAAGTCTCTTTCAGCCCGCAGGTACAAATCCTTGCTGGGCACGATGTCCTCTTGTATTCCCCTGGTACCTTGCTACAGGCTAAGGATGAGACCATGGCAGGAACAGATCGATCTCCAATGGCATCAGGCGGAGGGATTCTTCGGCGATACAATAAGGGTGACACCAGTGATGATACAGGCAGCAAAGTGGTGGACACAAAAAGCCAATGTGTCTCAAGGACTGACGTTTCTGGCAAGAGCGGCTCCACTAATGGTAACGACGGATGCGTCGTTAGAAGGATGGGGAGCTTTCCTTCAGGACCTTCAAGTCAGTGGTCGTTGGAAGGCACAGGAGCAGCAGTTACACATAAATCTGCTGGAGCTCAGAGTGATCCGCTTGGCATTACTGGCTTTTCTGCCAAGGATAAGAGGTTCGCCGGTGTTGGTAAGAACAGACAACACTACGGCGATGCATTATGTGAACAAGCAAGGGGGAACGAGATCTCTCTCCCTGTCTCAGGAAGCCCAGGAGATATGGGAATGGGCTCTTCAGCAAGAAATATCATTGGCCTCCCGGGGGATCAAAACGTCAAGGTGGATACTCTCAGCAGGCTAAGATTGTCCTGCCACGAATGGGAGCTAGACCAGGGGATCCTGGACAGTGTCTTTCGAAGATGGGGAACACCGATAGTGGACCACTTCGCTACAAGGGAAAACAGAAAATGCCAGTACTTCGCAAGCTGGCTTCCCCAGAAGGGATCTTGAGGGAATGCGTCCGGCATCTTTTCCTATGGTTTTCCTCCAATTCCTCTTCCCCCCCTGCGTACTGGTGAAGATCAAGAAAGAGCCGTGCAGGCTGATCCTAGTAGCCCCGAAGTGTGGCCCAGACAACACTGGTTCACGGAACTGCTGCTGCTGCTGTCGGAGGACCGTCCAATTCGGTTGCGCCTTATTCCATTGCTTCTGACAATGTCCAAGGGGCAGGTGCTCCATCCGGACCCGAAATCCTTGCGATTAGCAGCCTTTCTGCGGAAAACTGAGTTTAGCCATCTGAACATCTCACACGAATGTAGGGAGATCCTGTCCAAGGCCAGAGCTGAGAGTACCAACAAAACCTACAGGATGACATGGAAAAGGTTTTGTCTGTGGTGTGAGAGACATGATGTTCACCCTCTTACTGCTGCACCTCATCAAATTATACCTTACATTCTGCCGTTAGCAAAGTCACGATTAGTACACGCCTCCATCAAGGGGCATTTGGCTGCGTTATCCCGCTACAGGAGGTCATCGTCAGGCCCATCTTTATGGTCCTCAAGGATTATCAAACAATTTATGAAGGGGATATTCAGAGTCTTTCCTCCAGTAAAGCCTCCACCACCATTATGGAATCTGAATGTTGTACTTTCTCAATTGATGAAACCACCGTTTGAACCGATACGTAGGGCAGACCTGAAGATCTTGTCCTGGAAAGTGGCTCTTCTCATTGCATTGACTTCAGCGAGAAGAGTAGGTGAACTACAAGCGCTCACGATTCAGGAGCCTTTCTTACAGTTTCAGGAGGATAGAATGATTCTCAGGACAAACCTGAAGTTCATTCCGAAGGTGCCAACTGATTTCATTAGAACGAACCATTGGTGTTGAAATGTTTCTTTCCTCATCCATCGACAGCGGCAGAACGAGTATTGCACTCGCTGGACGGTTAGAGATGTATGAAATTTTACTTGAAAGAAACTAAGGCGTTTCGCAAGTCTTCTCAGTTATTCGTCGCCTTCAGCGCACCCAGGAAAGGGTTTCCCACTGTCAAATAGGGGAATTGCCAGATGAATTTCCAGTGAGATTGTCTACTGTCATGAAGCTGCTGGAAAGCCTTTGAATGCACGAGTCCGTGCCCATTCCATGACGGCGGTGTCCACATCCACTGCACTGTTTGGAGGAGTGCCAATCCAGGATATCTGCAGAGCAGCAACCTGGGCATCTACGCACACCTTCACCAGGCACTACTGCTTGGAGGCAGCCGCAGAAACGGATGCGGCGAGGGGAGAGGTGGTACTGCGGAATATCATCCAGTAACTGTGAGCCTTTCTTGCATCCCTCCATCCATAATTTCTCTTGTTTACAAAGTCACATTTTATATAAGTATGTATATGTGTATATGAGATTATGCCTCATTTTCTAATGGTATTGCCTGATTATGTAATATATCAGGAAAATGTGCTTTGTTTTTACACTGCTCGCTATTCTGATTCAGGCATGTGAATCTATGAAAGTTCCAATACTGGAGTAAGAAAACAAGTTACTTACCTGTAACTTTAGTTCTCCAGTATTGGAATCTTTCATAGATTCACATGCACCCACCCTCCTCCCCTGAGAGGCTCACCTCGGATTTAGCACAAGAAGTGTGTTATATGCACAAGTGCACGAAAAATCTGAGGGGCAGGAGGTTCTCTCAGGAGTGTTCTAGAGGGTGAGGCGCTCTGATTGGTTCAGGGAAAAGTTTTGGCCTTTTTTACATAACAAAGGCTATGGGTTGCAAAAGGGAAATGGGCCTGGGCCTAGGCCTCTTTTCAGTTTGCTATACTACTAAGCACTGCTTTTTTATATACCGGAGACTCCCGTCTCAACGACGGGGGAATGATTCAGGCATGTGAATCTATGAGAGATTCCAATACTGGAGAACTAAAGTTACAAGTAAGTAACTTGTTTTCTTAGGTGAACAGTAAAAATGGCCCAAATGGATAGAGAAAAATATCTTGTGTCTCAGATCTGATCAAATTCTAATCCGTGAGACACTAGCACACCACATCAATCATAATGGGGGCCAAGCTACCCAATTGACTACACTGCTGGAATAATGTGGTTACAGTAGTGTTGAGCCTTCAAAATGCATAGCATAACTTTGTTGTTGTTTGCCTTTTTGCAACCCTGTCAGTCAAAGAGTCCAAATTGTCAACCCTAAAGGCAGGAAGCCTGCCAATTGTTTAGTAGTTCCAGAAGCCACTCTGATATGGTCTGCTTCTAGAATAAAATGCATTTGAGTTATCACCTTGCTGCTGAATCATGTCTAACGTTCAGACACCAAACTCTAACATAAAACCTAACTGTCACAACTGAACCCGACACGGTAAGTATCTTTTATGATGAGTCTACATTTGATACAAACTTCTTGGTATTCTGCTCAGACTTTGAACAACAGGGGGCATAAAATACAGTCTGCAATGCTCAATGGCTCAATAGTTAAAAAGAGCTCCAAAAAAGGGGTCATCAGTTGACCATTTATTTCAGTTGGCACAGTAATCCTTGAGCTTTTAGGTGATTATGTAAAATTGTTATATGTTAATTAGAAAGTGATAAAACTGTGATTTCAGTGCGAGGGAATCTGTTTTTTAAAAGGTGTGTCTGCATTGTAGAATCTTAACTGAAAGTCAAGAATATTCCGCTTGCATGTATGCACCTCAGGACACTTCCTTTTAATAAAGTAAAATCACCATGCATATCTTGAATTGGAGGTAATAGATATCTTTTTTTAAAACTGCAGGATCAACCTTATGGAGTAAACAGACCAGTTACTTCTGATTCCTTCTGATTATTTCTCCTATGGTGATAACCATAATTAGTTATACTAACACTGGAGTATCTAGGGAAATCTGGTCAAATGTTAGATTTGATCTTAAAACACCTATATGGCAGAGAGAAACATGAACGAAACGTCCCTTGTAGGTGTAAAGTGAAAAGGGTTAAAAAAATATTATCTCGATAGACAATGTCTAGGTATAATTATATAGCTGTATTGTTTTATACAAAGTTTTACATTGGCTCCTGCCTGGATCATATGGTGGGGACGTAAAAAGAGTGGGATTGCTGAGTGTCTTTTGGTGCAACCATAGTTACTTTTTTGGGGGGCTTGACTAACAATATCTTGGTACCATTAAAATCACCTAATCCACCTCCTTGTTTGTGAGGACCCTGGAGCACATTTAAAACATATAATATATATATATATATATATGTGCGCTCGCGTGTAAAGACACAGCCACACTCGTGGGGAGAAACTTGAACTCGCCTTTCTTGCCACAGCGTGCTTGAATAGCTGAGGAGCTCAAGAGAAAGTGATTCAATCCCATTTCGCCGTGGAATTCCTGACGCGTTTCGAAGGCTCCCGCCTTCTCTTCAGAGGATTTGGCGAACTGATGTTGGGAATGCAGGTACCAGCCCTGATAATGATCATGGCACGCCCCTGATGGGCAGTCCAAATGTCCCAGTGCCTGATGGGACTGGTAGTCCTGTTTAGTCTTGGCGCCCCATGTGTGGATCAAGGCGGACGAGTGGTCTCCCCTCGCCAACCAGGCGACCTCACGATAGCGGAGTAGCAGACGGATATATGCCCGTCAAACTAGCAAGCTGGATGCTTGCCCTGGTCGGCTCCTACCCTGAGGCTGCTTGGCGGTTCTCAGCGTGTATGCAGGGTCTCTGCTCGCTCGTTTCCATCATGGCGCTGCTGCACTCTTCTGGCGGGTGCGGTAAAAGGATGGTGATGGTTCCATCCACATATGTGCGCTCGCGTGTAAAGACACAGCCACACTCGCGGGGAGAAACTTGAACTCGCCTTTCTTGCCACAGCGTGCTTGAATAGCTGAGGAGCTCAAGAGAAAGTGATTCAATCCCATTTCGCCGTGGAATTCCTGACACGTTTCGAAGGCTCCCGCCTTCTCTTCAGAGGATTTGGCGAACTGATGATGGGAATGCAGGTACCAGCCCTGATAATGATCATGGCACGCCCCTGATGGGCAGTCCAAATGTCCCAGTGCCTGATGGGACTGGTAGTCCTGTTTAGTCTTGGCGCCCCATGTGTGGATCAAGGCGGACGAGTGGTCTCCCCTCGCCAACCAGGCGACCTCACGATAGCGGAGTAGCAGACGGATATATGCATATCTGAAAGGGTTTTGTTTCGACTTAATACTGGGTGCTCCCTTGTGTCTGGACAAAGCTATACCTCTCTGAAGAGCTCAAATTAGAGCGACATACTGTGTCAGGGGTTGCTTTTACTCATTTCAGGTTGGCTTGAGTTGGTATTTCACTAATTCAAAGCTGTAATATGGTGCCTGGAGTGATAGATGGCTTTTGTAATTTTACAGTTCGGCAAGGACAGCACTGTACTAGTCCTATGCTTAAAGACTTTGCTGTATAAATTGCAAAAGACTTTGTCATTTTCTATCTCGGCGTGGATAGCACTGTGCTAATCCTATTCTTAAAAACTTTGAAAGAAAACCAGACATTTGAGGTGACCAGATCTAGAGTGTAGCTGGTGTTGAGAGTGCTCTAACAGGGGCTGCTTTCCACCTAAACTAGAGAACTACCCAGAATTCTCTCCTTTTTTGCGCATATATGTATATATATATATATATTACCTACTGGCGGTCGCCAGTAGGTAGTTATAGTTAGGATCGTTTTCCATAGGAAATCCGCAACATTCTATTGGGAATAACTTTGGCGCCGAATGAGGGATCTGCTTGTAATTTTCCTTAACTTTGCCTCGCTGCGCTCCGCTCCTTCCCTGAAAGTTTCGGGGGGGGGGGGGGTCCGTCAAGCGGGGGCCGAGATAAAAGGGGGGTCCCAAAACATGTTTTCCCCATGTTAATTTCCATAGGGCGGTTGGACTCACTTTTAGCCCGAACGGCTGAATGGATTTCCACCAAACTTGGCAAAATTGCGTGTGCTGCATTCTTTTGGATTGAATATCCTGTGAATTTGGAGCTTT
This sequence comes from Lissotriton helveticus, assembly GCF_964261635.1. Taxonomy (NCBI): domain Eukaryota; kingdom Metazoa; phylum Chordata; class Amphibia; order Caudata; family Salamandridae; genus Lissotriton; species Lissotriton helveticus. Next base: position 959,376,872 of record NC_136070.1, on the reverse strand, counting down.
AATACGTCCGCGGGCACACCCCCGCTCTGTGTGCACCCGCCCGAGAGTGCAGTTGGTTGGTGTTCTGGAGCTGCATACATATATATATGTATATATATATTCACTGAAAAAACCATAGGTTTCACACCAGTTATAGTTAGGAATTAGCATTTAAAAAACCTATTAAATTCACTGAAAAAAACATAGGTTTCACACCAGTTATAGTTAGCTGGAAATTTTACTCGCATAAAACCATTGAAATTCCCACGTTATAGTTAGTTGGACTCACTATAACTTGCGCGTGCAATGCACTGCTGATGACATCACATATTACATCACTCATGACATGGTCAGTGACATCACTCATGACATCACTCATGACATCTCAAATGACATCACTGATGACATCATCCAGTGAATGTGTATCTTTCTGAAAAATAAATATTTTTTATGTATGTATATCTAAAGGTTGATGGAAGAATAAATGGGTAAATAAATGTCTAAATGGATGTTTTTTTTGTGTAAAATTGATTGGTTAACTGACTTATTAAATGTATCTTAGTGAATACATATATTAGCGAGTAATGTTTAAATATTTAAATACCTGTATCTGTGTCTCACTTTGTGTATAAGTGGCTGCATGGGTTGGTGAGTAGCTACATGAGTGTGTATATGGGTTATTAGTTGTTTTTTTCAGTATCAGTGTCTGTATGGTTCGGTGGGGGATATTACTTAGAGCACAGATGCATGAATGAGTGACTCACTATTTGTATGTATTTTGAAGACAGCATGTGTGCAAGACTGTATGGGTGGATGATTGTGTGTATGGGTGGGTTAGTGAGTATGTGTTTTTATAATTGATTGTTTAAGAGAGTAAATATGTTTCCGTTTCTGTAGAAGTATGTGTAGTGGTGTGTATATAGCAGTATAATCAAGTAAATGTTTTTTTGATAGTTTATTTGCATGTGTGAATTTGTGTGTGAGTAACTATATGGATGAGTATTAGTGTGTAACAGGATGTATAGGTGTATGAGTACATATAGGTGTATGAGTACATATGATGAGTAAGTACATGCATGAGTGACTATATAGAACTGTTGGTGAATGAGTGGATGTGTATGTAGATGTTGGAATTACCTAATAAGTTGTTGTAATTGGTATTGGTTTCTCCTTTTTTAAGAAAATGTTAGTTTCTATTTTTGAATGTGTGTGTCAAAGGTTATTTTATGCTGATAGGAGGTCTGCCACTTTGTCACAAGGATGTTGTCATCATTTGAGATGTCATCAGTGATGTCATGAGTGATGTCACTGACCATGTCATGAGTGATGTAATATGTGACGTCATCAGCAGTGCATTGCACGCGCAAGTTATAGTGAGTTCAACTAACTATAACGTGGGAATTTCAATGGTTTTATGCGAGTAAAATTTCCACCTAACTATAACTGGTGTGAAACCTATGGTTTTTTCAGTGAATATATATATATATATATATATATATATTCACAGAAAAAACATAGCTTTCAGGGTCATTATAGTTCGAAATTAGCATTTTAAAAACCTTAGAAATTCACTGAAAAAGCCATAGGTTTCATGGACGTTCTAGTTAGTTGGACATTTCACTTGTAAATAACCAGAGAAATTCGGCCGTTATAGTTAGTTGAGCTACCTGTAACTAGCGCACCCGCAATGCACTGCTGATGACGTCACATATTACATCATTCATGACATGGTCAGTGGCATCACTGATGACATCTCAAATGACATCATCCACGTGATAATCTAATGGACCTCCTCACACCCTAATATAACCTTTGATACACCCACACTAAAAAAAAAAATATATATAGATATAGATATATATATATTCCCTGAAGAAAAAAAAAGGTTTCAGAGACGTTATAGTTAGAAATTACCATTTAAAAAACCTTAGAAATTCACTGAAAAATCATAGGTTTCAGGGACGTTATAGTTAGTTGGACATTTTACTCGTACAAAACCTGATAAATTCGCCCGTTAACCGAATCCAAAAACCAAAGCAGAGTATGCTATGGCAGGGCGGGAGCCGCACAGCTCCCTGCCATAGCAAACAGCAATGTCCCGGGGGTGGCCCCCCGGGACATTGCAGAAGCTGGCCCTGGGGGGTGGCGGTCCTCAGGGCCAACAAGGGCTCCTGGAGGGGGCCGCACGGCCCTCCTCCTCCATTTGTAAAGCCTCAGGGAGGTGGTGGTCCTCGGGGCCGGGGGGCCGTAACGGACCCCCAATTTTGAACAATTAGTGCTCCGGGAAGGTGGTGGTCGCCGGGGCACTGTGGGGGGAGTAGGAGCTCACCCCACACCTATTTTCTATTAATATAAACCCTGGCGAGGTAGCGGTCCCCGGGGCTGGGGGGGGGGGCTGGGAGCGCCCCCCCAATCCAATTGAAGAAGCCCTGGGAGGGCTGTCAGACAGACGTGGTAAGGATTTCCGATCCCCACTCGCCATCTACGAACTTGCTGCGAGTGAGAAAGTGTGGCGAAAGCACACGAAGATCCAATGGCTGTTGTTGAGAAAAGGCGTTGGGGTGCACATGACTCAGGAGAGGGGCTTGCGAGTCCCTCCAAGGTTAGTTGAATAGTTGTAAGTGTTCACATAGAGGGGACCTAATGTGAGCTCCTTCATGAGTTCATTGGCCAGTGGTAGATGGAGGCGGGCTACACATTCTTGTAGAGTTACTTGCAAACTGCTGAAATTGTGAGGTAACATCTTGAGAAAGGCCCAGTGCACTTACACTTGTAGCAGACAATGACATCAGCAGAGATTTATACAAATCAGAGCCAATTGCACCTCCTAGATTTCCACCCGTCGATGCACTTTATTTGCTTTGAGATGGAAGCAATGAGCTAGGATTTTGGGGAGGTAACACTGGCTAAACATCGATTCCCAGTGTAGAAAAAGTGTCCTTGAGCTGCCAAACGGAGTAAGCCACTCCGCGTGGTGATCGTAATGTCACACCCCCTTTGGGCTCGATTTTCTTTAAATTCAATGTGCTCCAGGTGTGTAGAGTTAAAATATCTCGTACCAGCTGCTCCTCCAAGCTGCTTCAGGATAGTACTCCTGTTAAGCATATCATGTTTGACCCTGGAGACATAATATGGAATAAATTTGAGTTTGTTTGTAGGTAAATTACAAGTACGAACTACTTGCTTCGCCACTACTTCCAAATGCTCAGTGTTGTTGGTCCACATGCCCAGTAGAGTTCTTACAGTCCCCACAGGGGAGGAAGGATGAATATTAGTGGCATTGGACCTTTGAGGATCTCGGCGAGGGTACTCTATGCGAGACTGATGGAGACAGAGAACAGGTACAGGGATGATAGGCAGAATCGCTGGCTCATGCAGTGCTGGTAGATTAGCTGCCAGCTTTGCTAGTGATCTGGGCCGCACAGGTGTTGCGATTTCCCTCCTCATAGAGAATGAGTGATCGAGCCAGCAATGGTAATGCCTGAATGTGCAGAGTGGCTGTTGATGGTGTGAGAGATACTTGTTGGTAAATCGGGTGTGTAGGAGAGTGGGGTCTGCAATCCTATGGTCACCCAGATTTTTGCTTTTTGCTTCACTGGTTTACGACTTTCCCTGGCTGTGGGCCTGCTAATCAGACCCACAGCCTAGCTGTTCTCTCTCTAAATTGACAACCATGTACTTTAGGTGCATTTACCAATTGGTACTGGGCCACCTTATCAGTCCCTGTACCCAGGGCATAGGTGTACCCAGGGCCTACCAGGGGCTGAAGCATGTATTATGCCACACCTGGCTGGCCATCTAAATCTGACACAACTTGCTGCATGACAGCTGGGGCAAGGTGGTGTAAACACCCTTTGCTGTAGATATAGTATACCTATATCTACGCCTACAAGTGGACACATATATTCCTATCAGTCACTCCTATGGCAGGCCTTATCAATCCTGAAGGCAGAGTGCTTGGAATTATGTGAGATGGTGCTCTGGCATGAGCTGAGCCCGTTTGCAGCTTGCGGAACCAAGTCCTAATAGCTGTTCCATGATAACGCTATACCATATACTCTTAAGTGCATTATCAACCCCGCGGTTAAATGCCAACTCTGGTATAACATTATCAAAACATGTCGAGTACTGTGTCATACGAATTGGAATACTACCCCCTCGCCAATTCTGGCGACGGGGGTAGCATTCCACCCTTCTAGAGGGACACGACATGTATGTAACTGTGAACCCCGGTTAAAGTTAACTCGAGCCTCAGCATCACAAAATGGATGCTGCCACCACAGACACAAGTCTGACCTCCTGCTGCTGGGAGTCCTTCCAGCGAGGATGGCTTGGACAAAGGGTTTCCTGCCTTGGGATGTGCTAGCACCACCCCAGACAGGATTTTGTGTATTGAGGTAGGGAGGCCTGAATGAGACATGCCTGGGGCACACAAGGTGCCCTGTGCATACACCGGTTCAAACCAGTTGCTGGGGCATCCCTGCCCCAGCTCTGGCGGGAAACCGGACAAAGGATAGGGGGTGTAGCCACCCCCCTTCCTGGTCCCACCCAGGGGAAGGACCTAGTCGGTAGTGCAGCCCCCTTTAGGAGAATAAAGGTAGGAGCTGGTCCCATTCCAAATTAGATTATCCTGAACTATTCAACAAGAAGAAACTCTGGCCGTCGACGTTCTGCTCCACAGAAGACTGAAGAATCTCCCTTGTGGACAAGGAGTGTCCACCCTGCAACTGCAGGCACCATCAAGCGTCCAGCGGCTTCACTTTGTCGTCTTCCATCGAGGATCCAGACTTCAGAGCCCGACGAGACCCGGATTCCCAGACCTCTCCGACCTCAACTCACATCTGCAGCAAAGCTGAGACCCGTGGGTGCGACGAGACACGTGGGACCGGCCATCTTGAACGAACCTGCACTTCGCTTCCAGCACGACTCCCGAGGTATACTCGACCAAGTGCTTTGGGGACTGAGAAGCCCCAGCCCCGAGCAGCCCCTGCACCGAAGATCAGCCCTCCAGCATCCACGAGATCTACGTGGGGCCCTTCTGCTTGGTTCCTGCTCGACGCGTTGTCTGGTCACTTGCCGGCTGGCTAGTGGCCTCCTAGACGACGAACCTTTGAATTTTCACTGCTGGTCTGGTTGCTCCAGACTGGCCCTTGCTCCCTTCCAAAAGAGGGGCACCCCGGACTCTCCTAGTCCGCACCAGACGCTTTCTTCACTCACCGCGTGGGTTGCCTTTGCCAAGGCCTGTTGAGTCCAAACCCGGATCCGACACCGCCGACAGCGAGAGCCTGCGTGGGACAGCTCGTGCCTCCATCCTGGTCGTCGAAGACACCTCCTGGTCCACGTGGCTGCAGATTAAAGCGTCCACTCTTCACCTGATCGCGACGTCGACATCTGGTTCCTTCCTGGTTCCACTCCAGTCACTGGCTAGTGACTGTGAACATTGTCCCCTCTGCTTTCAGGTCTCCTTCTTCAACAATCCACCCTTGGATTGCACCGGACATCTTCCTCCTGGTCGCCTGCAGCATCTTTTCTTTCAGGCTCCATAGACTTCAACGCGAGAACCCGACGCACTTTGACACCTGTGCACCCGCAGTCCGTGGGTGAGGTAACAAGAGCATTTCGGTGCTCAAGGGTAGTTTAACTGTCCTAGTGTCCAGTTCCACAGTCGTTGTTGTCCTATCTAGTCAGGATTGTCCGTACTCACCTTTAACTTGAACTGTACTGTCCATAGACGTTGTTACGCATCTCGCGTGTGAGTTCACACTCTGCACACGCGTTCCGTGGGCCTCCTATTACTTACCTGAAGTTAGTATAGCGTGGTCCCATCGATCCTACAGCCTCTGGACAGCTCCATTTCCTTTATCGACTTTCACATTCCACTTACTTAGTATATGGTTTGTCGTGCCCCTAGGGCACCATTGTAATTTTGTGCGACTTGTAGTATTTTTCGTAAGAGATTGTCATGTGCTTAGCCCTCTGACCTCATAAAGAGTTCAGAGGTGTTGTTATTAATAAATATATTGTTTATTTTCATACCAACCTGTGTGGTGTCCTTTCACTTGGTATTCAAGGGGTTATATTGTGGTAAAACAGCTGGCTTCAAATGCCAAAAGAGTTTAGCCTAAGACTGCTTTGTCCATGCTACCATTAGGATAGCTGGTCTATAAGGTTGACTTACAACCAATCACCATAAGGGTTGTTTAGACTGATACAAGATGATCACTAGAACTAGTGAGCATCATATATCAGGCCAACTTCTCACAGGGTGCACCTGAAGGAGGTGCCCATACTGGACAAATGTGCTGATGTGTCTGAATTTGAGACTCTCCCACCTCCTCACTATCCTCTTTATAGACTGCCATTTGAGCTGAGTTACGATTAAACAGAGGGTACATTTTAATATCTCTAGAAAGCTGCTTGTCTGAAGACCGTAGAATAGTCGCCAAGCTGGCTCAATGGTCATTGCCAGGACCAACCTGTGGGACAAGAAAGAGGCAAGGGTCAGCTGGCGCTACGCTTGTGCCTTGCCTTTCGAAGCCTTTTCTGTTCACTTTTCCTTTGGGGCCTTACTGTATCTGTTAATTCAGACAAACGGTCATTATTATTAAATCGTGGGTTGAGAGAGAACACACCGGAGGCGCCCCCTCTGGTAGTTGTGGTGCCTTGCGGCTCAGTTTCAGGTAATAGTGATTGCTCCAAGGCAGATGCCTCGACATGATCAGAATTTGGATTAGAAACGGTAAGAGAGTCACTTGCAGTTAATGAGTTAGACTTTAGAAAAGACACCATGAGACATACAGGAACCTGTGAGGGGGGCACTGAGGAAATCCAATCAGGAATAGCGTCTAACTTTCAGATATCATACCAATGATGTTGCAAGTAGATGTGTAGGGACAAGTATATTACACAGCAGGTGAATCCAACTGGACATCGGTAATCAGGTTATTCAAGGCTGTCCTAACCAGCAATCCCTGCCACCGGTCTACTTGTGCGACTGCCAGACTGCTCCTGCCTGAAGTGGACCTCTCCAGTGCCCCAAGCTAAGCCCCAAGGTCCCTTGCCCAAGGCCACAGGAGCAATTCCTTGCCTTTTTCCTGCTCCCCCTGAGCTGTTTTTCCCACTTCCCACCTCCTCAGCACATCTCCCAGGACCTACTTAATGGAGACTGCAACGCAGCCAAGCCTGGCCCGTTCACAGCTCCAGGAAAGCTGTCCCTCCTGCTACCCTCCGCTACACCACCGAGGAGCTACTGACCCTGGACCCTGGAAATCGAAACAACTGCTGCATCTCCTTCCCACGAACAACCTAAGGACCCTTCACCTGCCTCTATTGCCACTTTCCCTGCAATACAGTACCGCCAGTCCACACAGAATCCCATGCCACATCTGCCCAGAAGACCAGGGAACAACCCGGAACTGCTCCGATACTATTTGCTGCATGCATGATCCCTCTGCAACCATGCCATCGAAATCTTGGACACCATCACCCCCTCTCCCCTGACGCCACCTTCATCACAAAACATGGCTCATCCCTCCACATACCCTGTCATCGCCACTGCAACACCCATCAGCTACAAGATGATACTCCAAGACCACACCAGCAAGCATGGCAGAGGCATAGCCATCATCTTCAAGGAAACCATGTGATGCATTGTCGCCAACGAGGACCACACATCCCTCATGGAACACCTCAACTTCCAACTATAAACTGACGCCAAGACAACGATAAGAGTCACCCTCCTATACAGACTCCTGGGACCTCAACAAGCTTTCTGCAACGTCATCTCCAACCTCATTGCATCCCCCTCCACCCCCAAGCCATTGAATCCTACCACTACATCCTACTCGGCAAGCTCAATTTCCACATTGAGGACCCCAACAATGCCAAGTCCACTACCCTCTTGGAGAACCTGACCTAGAACAGGCTGTCCATAACTTCTCTGAAATGGCTCACCAAATGTGCTGACAGTCAGCGATGAAACCAACAAAACCACTAAACACGGCAGCTGTTACTTCCCAGAGCTCGAAACTACCAAGCGCAACTCCTACCCACTCAAGATATGTTGGCTCTCCACAAGGAAACCCCTCTGATAGATACACTCACAAAGTAGACCTCAGCAATTACCACCTGCTCATCAAGGAAGGCAAGAGAGCAGCCATCACATCCCGCATCAATACAGCAGCCAACCACACGAAAAAACGATTCAAAATAGTCAAGGAATTCTCCAACCTAACAGCAGCAGAGTACACAATCCACCTCTCCCAAGATCTCTGCAGCACCCTCTCGGACTACTGCCACAGCAAGATTGCCACCATCTACAACAACTTAGACCACCAACCCACTGCCCTCCACCTGTGCTGCCTCATCCTGCCAGTGCACATCAGCCGCATGATCTCCACATGTTCTCCACCCACCACACAGACCACCATGACCATCATTTCATCCATCCTCTCTGGGGCAACCACAGACCTCTGCTACGACTGTCTTTTTAACCTTTGAACCGACCAAATCAGCACAGAATTCACTTGCATCATTAAAACTTTCATCACCACAGCAGCCTTTCCGACAGGTGGAAACACACAGATGTCAGACTCCTCCTAAAGAAACCCTCCTCCAACACCAGCGAACTAAAACATTATCGCTGGGTCTTCTTGCTCCCTTACCTTGCCAAAGTACTTGAGAAGGCCATCAACAGCTCACTGAAGACCTGGAACACAACCACCTGCTGGACGCCTCACAATCAGGATTCCGTGCCAACCACAGAAGGGAGACCACGCTGATTGCTGCCACAGACAACATCAGAACCCTCTTTAACCATGGGGCTATTGTAGTCTTGAGCCTCCTCAACCTCTCTGGGGTGTTCGACACCGTATCCCACCACATATTTATCAACAGACTCTACATCAGCATACAGCAAAAAGCCCTCAAGTGGATCACCTCTTTCCTTAGAGGATGCACACAGAGCATCTGGCTGCCTCCTTTCACCTCCCAATCCAAGAACCTCAAAAATCATCCCTCAGCCCCACTTTGTTCAACACCTACATGACCCCACATAATTTCGTACACAGATGACAACTTATCCTCTTGCTCACCAGAGACTTCTTCACCACCAGAACAAACTTCTGCGATGCCATGACCGTTGTAGCCAACTGGATGAGAGCCAACTGCCTTAAACTCAACTCAGACAAGACAGAAGACTGATCTTTGGGAAAAACACATACATATGGAACCACAGCTGATGGCCAGCAGAACACAGACCTACACCTGCACTAACAGACCATGCACACAACTAGGCGTCACCCTCTACAGCGAACTGACTATGAAATGACAAGTCAACACTCGCTTCCTCCTGCTTCCACACCCTCTGCACTCTCTGCAGAATCTTTAGTTAGATCTCAGTCAACACCAGAAAGACCATCACTCAGGCACTTGTTACCAGCTGCTACAATTACGGCAGCACACTCTACCCCAGCATCTCCACCCAGCTCCTCAGAATACCAGACCATACAGAACGCTGCAGCCAGATTCATCCTGGACCTACCCAAATGGACCCACATCACCCCCACCTCAGAAGCCTTCACTGACTCCCTATTCAGAAGAGATGCCAGTTCAAGCTCCTCTTACACGCCTACAAAGCTTTAAATGATCAAGGACCGGCCTACATCAACCACAGACTCAACTTCCATCTACGTGTAAGATACCTGTGCTCCTCCTCACTAGCCCTTCCGCACAACCCCCACATCTGTTGCAGCTGCAGCAAGGGCTGCTCCTTCTCCCTAATCACCACCAAGGCCTGGAACGACCTGCCCCTCCATCTTTGACTGGCGTACTTCAGAAAGAAACTCAAGACCGGGTTTTTTGATGTAGAGCTGCACCCCCAGCACCCTGTTACCCTTAGCGGTGACAGTGCTGTGCTTTACAAATTGTGATTGATTGATTGAAGTCGAGAAATTTGACATAGATTCCCCCGATGTGGTCTGCTAGTATGCTAAGAATGTCTACATGCAATGTGTCTGAATGAGAGGTTAGGGATGCTTAAACTGCATCCAAGTTGTTGCGGCAGGACATTCCTGAGGTTGGTGCTGGGATTTTGCTGGTGTGCCCCAGCATTCTGGCTGCAGTGTGATTCGTGCTGTAAATTACCTTCTTCCCAAAGTCACAGTAGGTCAGAATGACCTGGAGAAGCAGAACCATGAGATCCAAGCGCCTCTTCTTCAAAGGTGATCCCGTGGTCGAACTGGAGGGTGAGGCCTTGGAGGTTAAGAAATGTAATTTGATGGGACTCCGTGGGGTGGCAGGAATCAGATGTCACGCGTTGCTAGTTGTATTGTTCCAGGTAGTTAGTTGGATGCATGGGCTAAGTAACACTTGACTGGCCATCTGACATGCCATGTTGCATCATCTAGGGGATTGCTCCAGTTAACCTATCCCCTATTTGAATTATTGGCAGTGTTTGTTTCTGTTCTGAACGAAATAGAGTGGTTAAAGACTGTCTCCAAGGGTGATAAGCTTTCCTTTTGCAGATTGGAAAATATATTAACTATCAATTGACAACCTACCTTGAGACTAGCAGACTATTAAACAGCTTTCAGTCTGGTTTTAGACCCCTTCACAGTACCGAGACAGCCTTGCTTGTGGGCACTGACCATATTAAATGTTCGCTTGACGCTAATGTCCAGACAATATTGGTTTTACTAGATATGTCAGCGGCATTTGATACAGTGTATCACCCCCTACTTCTCGACAGACTCCATGATCTAGGGATTCAAGGAATTGCCCTCAAATGGTTAGTGGATTTCCTGCCACAACGCTCCCAAATGATCATCATCGGCCCCTTTAGGTCCAGAACGATGCCACTGACCTATGGAGTTCACAGGGCTTCTGTTTGAGCCCCACACTATTTACATGGCCACTCTCGCTAAGATAGCCAGAGGTTTGGGATTTGAGATTATCTCGTACGCTGCTACTTTTCTCTTTTGGCTCTAACCTGTCCAAATCTAAAGCCCTGTTCACCTCCGGGATGAAGGCCAACAACTTAATCTTACAAAAACTGAAATTATGCTATTCAGGTAAGCCCAACTTCTTTGGGCCCCAGAATGGTGGCCAGCTGAACTGGGCCCTTCATCCACATTGGTAGTAAAAAATCTTGGTGTCCGCTTAGATCAATCTCTTTCTATAAAAGAACACATCGCTGCCACCACAGCGTCCTGCTTTCATATGCTATGCCTCTTGAGAAGAGTTTTCCCTCTATTACCTTTCCTCAAGGAAAACCTTGGTTCAAGCCTTGGTAATCAGCCACCTTGATTACAGCAATTCACTTCTGGCATCCATCAACAAGAATCTACTGTCCAAACTTCAGGTGGTTTCAAAACACTGCTGCGTGCCTTGTCTGCAACCTCCCTCCGTGCTTGTCCTCAGCCCCTCTTCTGAAGAACCCTTTTTAAATTATGTTGCCTAACCTACCATGCCTTTCACTGCCAAGATCCTTCCTTTCTAGTAGCTAAGATGCTGCCCAACACTCCAGTGAGACTCCTCAGATCCAGTGACAAAGCTTTGCTTAAAGTCCCTAGGTTTAAGAAGGCCAGGGGTGGCCACAGATCTTTCTCATTCCTTGCCCTCATCTTTGGAATAATCTGCCCACGCAGCTTCATCTCTGGGACCCTTTTATTTTTTTGGGAAGGCACTTAAGACTTATCTATTTTAGTCAACTCTAGCCTGTCCGCTGCCCTTGTCTCGTGCCGAGATAGCACTTCTGGGCTGTTTCGAGCGTGTAATAAATTAAAATTACATAACATCAGCAGCGTGGACTTGAGCTAAGGTAATCAGTGTTGTAGGGGCCATGAAGCAAAGATTGAGATATCAGCCAATAAAAGTAAGGAAATATTTAAAATTGTAAAACACTTTACTTCACCTCCAGCAGCAGCCTCCAAATGTGAAGCCTCTGAAGCCTGGACACACAAAATAGCAGATTCCTTCCACAGGAAAATAGTCGATATACAGACATCTCTCAACCCTTCCTTCACTACACTGATCAACATACAACCTGCACATGCCAATCCACTATCTAATTCCACTTTCCCCCAATTCCCCTCGATTACGCTAGCACAATCTCTTAAAATCATGAAGAATTTAAAATCTGGCTCACCATCAGATTCTTGCCCTGCTAAAATATTGGCATCGGTGGCTGAGGTGATTAATGCCGAGGTCAATACGGTGCTGAATTTATCTCTGAGCAGTGGCCAGGTTCCAGCCATTTGGAAACAAGCCAAAATCCTGCCACTGTTAAAGAAGCCTACAGCAGATCGTTTAATAGTGTCTAATTATGGACCCATTTCGCTCCTGCCTTCCATAGCTAAGGTCATTGAAAATTACATGAACTCTGTCACTACTGAATTTATGGAGTCGAACAACTGTCTCCACTCGAGTCAATCAGGATTCTGTGCTAATTTTAGCACCGAATCAGCTCTCCTTGAAATATCGGAATCTATCAAAATGACCCTTGACTCCGGCGGGAGAGCGGCTCTAATATTGCTAGATCTATCTGCCGCGTTCGACACGTGCCCCATGAGAGACTCCTACAGAGACTGAGAGACTGTGGGATAGGGGGCACGGTGTTGAAGTGGTTCTCTTCGTTTTTAGAAGACCAAAGGCAGGAAGTCTGGAACCCACCTTTCTCCTCCCTCATGCCTCCTACGGAGGTGGGTGTTCCTCAGGGTTCTATTTTGAGCCCATTATTGTTTAATCTTTACATGGCTCCCCTCGCCCTTTTGGCTGAAGCGACTGGAGCCATGATTATATCTTACGCGGACGACACCCAGCTACTGTTCACCTGTAAAAAGGGAGAGGCTCTGGATGGCGAAAAATTCAGGAACTGTTTAAGACAGGTCTTTTCCTGGTTTAGTCACGATCAGCTTCAGTGTAACTCCGCTAAATCAGAAGTAATTCTTTTCGGAGCTTCGGACCAGGAAGTCTAGAGACAGTGGTGGCCGCCTGATATGTCCCCCCGCAGACCTCTGTGGGAGTAGCCAAAAACCTAGGGATTAAATTGGACAACTCGATGAACATGAAGACCCAAGTTCGATCAGTGGTCGGTACTTGTTACGGAACCCTGAAAATGCTCCGGAAATTTCTTCTCCTTCTGTCCCTCTCCCACAGAACGACTGTGGTCCAGGCCCTTATCACCTCCAGGCTGGACTACGCTAATGTCCTCTATCTAGGTCTCCCAGAATGCCTCTTCAGTAAACTCCAGGTCGTGCAGAATACGGCTGCCAGAGCCATCCTTATGTTGGGGCCTAGAGTCCACATCTCGCCCCACCTCAAGAAGCTACAATGGCTCCCCATTTGCCGCAGAATCCAGTTCAAAGCCCTGTCCATCGCCTTTAAGGCGTTACATGGTATTGGGGCCTCAGATCATCTCACCAACATCGGATGAATGTGCCTAAATTCGATCGCGCCCGCTTAGACGTGCGCTCTTTTCAAGTTCGGGTTGCTCACCTTTGGAATGAACTCCCGATAGCAATCAGACAAGCGCCAGAAATTCTGCACTTTAGGAAACTACTGAAGACATGGCTGTTTCAGCAGTAATTCTGGCCCCGCTCCGTACACCCGCCTCCCTTTTATCGCTTTGTTTTCCGCTAGTGCCGGGACACTCTTCTGAGTAGCTGTGCACTCTAAAAATATGGTAAAATAAATAAATGTGCCCCCTGGTGGCACTGGAGGGTGCCTGAAAGGCACCTAATAAGGGCCAAGGTGCCAAGTTCTCCCATTTTATGTCCCTACTACCAGAGGAGGAGTTATTGGAAATTAAATAATAGCCAGTAATCCTAGGGCGCTTAGGCAATGGTGAATTCAAGAGTGATATAGAGGAGTGTGTGCAATCTGGTGGGGATGACGTTTGCAAAATTATGATTTCACCGCCCTCCACCTCAGTGATAGTAGACGCATCTCTCTTGGCAGGCTGCTTGGAGGCTTTATTCCCACCCCCTGCTAGTTGGTTTTCTGTAGGCATCCCCCCGTGTTCTCTGTGAGCGCATGATAATATGGGCTGATGTGGACTGATAGTGATGTGTCATCGCCAGAGACAGATGCGATCGGGAAGACAGAGGCTGGGGGCAGGTATTTGCAAATTGTTTACAGTATATAAAGATAAGTCACTGTGTTGCTGTAGGCCGGTGCTCTGGCTCTTGTTCTAGCGCCACCTCACCCCTCCTGGTAAGGGGCTCTTAATAAAGCATGGGTGGGCATAAGCACATTACACACAGCCTCCAAGTTTGGGTTATGAAGGATTTTTACAGTTCCTGGACCACTGTTCCTTACAGTGAGCGGAGACACTTGCTGAGATATTGTCTGACATGCCCAAGGCACGCTGGATCCCAATGAGCAACGCTGGGCAAAAGCTTTGTTCTGGGCACATGCCCCTGCCTGCCGGGGTAATCCTGGGGCTAGACGGTCCACATGCTGTGTCTATTAGAAATTAGGACTCGGGTTCAGGCAGGATTATAATGGGTACTGCAGATGAAGGTCCTTGGGAGCACACAGTGAGCGACAGACTGCATTAGGACCTAGTCCGACCGTCTCCATCAATAACTGGCTCTACCCTTGGATCGCAATGATAGCGCTGATGCCACACCTCACCTTGCTGTTCTTTCTGCAGGTGCTTCAACTGCCAGCTCCCAAGATTGTAGCTAACAGTAACTGTTACTAGACTCCAGCAGAGTGGAGCGAAACGGGGCTACCTTTCTTTGTCCCCTGGCAAACTATTCTGGGCGCAGGGGTAGCAGCTGAGCGTAGAAAGTTTAAAGAATGTCCAGGGCAGGAATTGGCAGCAGCAGCAATAGAGGCAAAATTAAATGATGGCAAGTAGGTGTACAAGAGAATGTAAAAGAGCAGCAGGCTTCTAAGTGGCCGTACCTCCAGCAACAGGATGTCCGGCTGATGACTTGCGCTACCCTGCAGTGTCCACTACAATGCCACTGCAACGCCTATAGACTCCTCCTGAGCTGCGACACCAACAACGCACTCCCTCTGGCTCCGAACACTTCTGCTCCGGCGGAGCACCTGAGCATGAGACTCAGTACGGCTCCCACGCAGTTGTCACAGCAGGCCAAAAAGGAAAGTCTACAAAATCCACAGAGCTGTGTGAGATGAGGGGCTGGGGGAAATGGCAGTAAGAGCCCACCAAAGGTGATAAGTGCTGGCCAGGGGGTACTGGGGCACCGGAATAACTGTCGATAGTGGTGGCACAGGGCTGAGACGCCGAAACGTAGCATGCGGCTCACTCGGCTGCCAGCAAGGCTCCTCCTCCTGCTGCATGCATATGTGCATGCTCCAAATTCCACAGTAGACTGGGTAAATCAAGAAACTGATGTTGGCGTACAGAGATGGTGCTTATATACGGCACTGCTCCAACACTTCCAGGAAAGAACAAGATTAGCGTGGAGCCGCACAATGCCACCTAGTGTCATGTGGGAGCACTGGTGTGGAAACTTCTGGATCCAGAAGGGGATTTTCTAACGGTGATGAATCTGTGGTTAAAGTAGCCAACTGAAAGAGCATTACTGAAAATAATTAACTTGTAGGAAAGTTACCCTTTTGACATGGTTTCCTTTGCTTTTTGCCTCTTATCTGATGCAACTTTGACTGAAAGTGTGCTGGGTCCCCGCTGACCAGGTCCCCAGTACCAGTGTTCTTTCCCTAAACTGTACCTCTACTCAACAATTGGCACCACTTTAGCCTCCAAGTAAGTCCCTAGTAGATGGTATCCCTGCTACCTAGGGCTTTGGGACTAAAGAGGGTCCCTAAGGGCTGCAGCGTGAATTGTGCCACCCTAAGGGAACCCTCACCTAGCTTGTGTAAACTGCCTTTGTAGCCTGCGTGTCTTGGTGCAGCGAAAAGTGAAAAGTCGACATGGTACACATCCCTGTGTGCTACACCTGCAAAGTACTATGTGTGGTTTTGATAAGTCAGGCCTTAAAACCCTAGGCAGGGTGCACTATACCCCATGTGTGGGCATTTCTGTGTGAATAGATGTGTCCTTGTGATATCGAAGTCCATTCTTACATACCACAAGTGCCAGGTAACCCATACAGAGTTCATGGACTGAACACATGTGATTATGAGTTCCCCAGCTACTTGGTGGCTTCCCTGTACCTACAGATGTTAGGTACTAAACATCTCGTCTTAATAAACCCATGCTGATGCCAGTGTCAGATTTATTAAACAATGCACCCAGAGGGTACCTTAGGGGTGCCCCCTTAAAAGCATAACGACCACCTCTGTCCTGACCCCACTTTTAGGCAGCAAAATAGGTGGGGAAATTAGTAAGTTTAGGAGGTGTGCCCACACCAATGCCGCACCACCCCTAGGGTGGACTAACTGATGTGGACACCACCATTTCAGATTCCTCCAACTTGTTTTGGACGAATTAGCCTTCTAGGGTCAGGATCATGCCCACTTCCCACAGGAAGTGGTCACATAGAACATGTATATACCCTAAAGGTAGGTAGTCCATTGGCTACTACATGTCACTCCCCCTAGCGCCCCTAAATTGAATATTTAGCTGGTGCCCCTGAACCCAAGAACTCAGATTTGACTTATCAATAGAAGGACGAAGAAGAGTCACTGTCTGGCGAGATCTGCAGAAGAACTGTGAACTTTCGTCGCAAACCATTGCCTGCTTACAACTCTCTCTACAATCGCGACAGAGTGGCTCGTCCTGCAAGCTGGAGATATACCACAGCCTTTGGTAGTCTGCCAGCACTTTGAAAACCGCCTACAGGCTTCCTTGGCGTAGAAGAGCTATTCCCTAGCAGGCCGAGGCACCGAGACGCAGAGGTTCCCCAGCCCGACAAACTCTGCAGCTGACCACGGAGAAGTGCTCGTGCTCTGGAGGGTCGGATCTGTCTCCATCCAGTGTGAAGATACCAGGACCAACCGGAGCCATGTAGCACCAATACCCGGGGTACCGGACGTCCTACACCAAACACCGCCACGAAGAGTCCACGCCAGATTCTCACTGTACCACGACCAAGCAGCCGTCATGGGACGTCAGCATCACAGAGACCCACTTCGTGAACAGACCATCTGTACTGATTTTGCCCCTGCCAGCTGTTTGTCTCTGACTGCGAGGATCACCTTTGCTCATCAAGCCCAGCCGACCTAACCACTCTGCACCCAAGCTGCCGAACCTGATTATGGAAGAACCGGCTGTGCCCTTTTGCCCCAAGCCTCTGTTTCGGAGCTCTCTGACTTGTCCCCAAGTCCTTCATTGCAGCCTGTTTCCAGGTGGCCCCCTTCTCCGTAGCTCGCAGCTACCAACCTCACTAACACCCTGCTCCTGGCTAAACCCAGGCAGTACCCGAAGAACTGCTGGTAGTACTTTGGACCTTGGCCCACTACAATCCAAAACCCAGACTGTACCTACGGTTATACATATATGACTTTTCCTTCCAAAGGATAGCATGGTACAGGAAGGCGCACAATTTTGAAAGATTTACCTACCTGTTAAAATATCTAACAAAGACAATAGTTACTTTTGAACGATGTGGTTGGTTTTACAAAATATTTAAAAAAAGTTGTGAGAAAGTGGCTCTATATATACTGGACCAAAGTAAGGTACAGTGTGTATAGAGGCCACCAACCCCAGAGGTAGAACAGAGGTTAAAGTCAGGGCTGACCTTACTCTCAAAAGTGGTACCTTGGTCGAGCAGTAATGGATTACCAGAGGACAGTGTAAAGCATTTGTTGTACACACTAGGTCAGCAAAAGGTTTCACACACTCAAGAACTGAACTCCAGGCCAATTGTTTTTATATCAAAAAGATATAGTTGCTTTATTTTTAGAACCAACGGGTATCAAAATACACTTTTCTCAATTATGAGTGATCTCAGGTAATTACTTTGCAGAAAGGTAATAACTTAGTAAACACAATAGGTACAGGGGTTGCAGTAGGCAACACAATTCTAAACACAATTTAACATTGACCTTAATGGGTTTTTCTACAAAAATGCAGTTAATTACTTTGTAGATTACTTTTGTAATTCCAGAACTGGATCCTAGATTCAGTCATGGGGTGTAAGCTGAAAACAGTTTAGTAAAAACGTTTTGGTTATTGCAATGCTTTTTAAGGAATAAAAAGTTATTTTAATAGTTCACACTTAGAAACTTATCAGAGAAAATCTAGCAATGTTATCCTATAGGAGAAAATTCAGGTTACAGGTAAAGTACCTTCACATTACTTTTGTAATCCAGTACTGGGCTCCTAGCTCCAGCACTGGGATCTCTACTTAAGACAGGTGAGTAATTACGTTTCAATAGTTGGTACGATTTTTAAGGAATATTTCAAGTTTTCCAAAGTAGACACTTTTAGAAGAAATTTCATAGAAAAGCAGACAATGGATTCCTATGGAGAAAATTCAGGTTACTAATAAACCCAGTTAGGATTACTTTTGCGGTTTAATACTGGACTACAAGGTACAGTACTGGCTTCTCTCCTGATCACAGGTGAGTATTTCGGAATTCGGTATTCGGTTGATTTTATAGGAATATTTTAGAGTTTCAAAACTTCACACTTAGAAGATTTTTCGAGTCAAACCAGTCAGTTATCCTATGGCATGAAAGTGAGTTATCGATTTCCGGGTGAGTACTCGACCAGGGAAGTTAAGGTTCTGGGCATAGACTCAAGGGTCCCCCAGGGTCAGGTAGGTATAGTTGGTACACCCTCAGCGGCACAGGGGCAGCCGGTGTAGAGGTAGTTAGGCCCAATGTTATCCAATGAGAGGCAGGGGGCCTTCAGTTGGTGGCTGCTGGCTATCCGGCCACGCGACTGTGGGAGCTGGGCTCCTCGTCACTTGCTCAGGGCAAATGGGGAAGTAGGATAGGACACAGGGTGCACGGCCAGGGCCACCCGGGCGGCTGGGTGCAGGGTGCTTTTGAGGCGTCGGGCGCTCAATGTTATTCAGTGGGAAAGGTAAAAAGGTAACAAAGGCTGCAGACTCGGGGACGGTGATATTTCAGGTGCGACCACTACTTCGAAAGGTAAGTTTGGATCTTGGAGAAGAGGTAGGTACCCCAAAGGAAGGCACAGGGAGCCGCAGGGCGCCGGGTGCAGGGGTTTCTTTGGGCGTCGGGAAATCTTACCCTCGGCTGGTCGCGGTTGGAGGGGTCCCTGGTTCTGAGGCTTCAGGCGTCGTTTGGTTCGTTAAAAAGGGTCTTTGGGCACTGGACTTTGGGTCCCAGTCGCCGGGGGGACGTCCTCGTGGTCTTGGTTCTTTCGGGCTCGGCAGGTGCAGAGTAGGTTGGTCTGGAGCTTCTTAGCTGGCACCAGGGTGTGGTTGTTGAAGCAAAGCCTCTGCTTATGGGAGTCCCAGTCTTCAAGAGGGTCAAGGCAGGCACGTCCTCTGGGGGTCCCAAGGTCGCTGTCTGCAGGAGTTGCCGGGATTAAGCAGGAGCAGGTTCCAGGATCGACAGGCTGGTAGGGCTGGGGCCAAGTCAGTGGGTGTCGTCCTGTTGTTAGCAGCTGCACGGTGGGTCTTCTTCTTCTTGATCTTCTTTCCTCATCGGGATCTGAGGAAGGAAGGTTCAGGGAGCCCCTAAATACTGAATTTAGGGGCGTTACAGGTAGGGCAAGGGCAGGGACCAATAGTTCTCTGTCCTGGGGTGGGTACACCCCCTAGTCTGCTCCTCTCCTGTGGGAGGGGGGCAGGAGCCTAGCTGTGATTGGGCAGGGCTCCCCATCTTCAAGATGGCCGGAGCCCGGGGTTGTGCTTCACCTCGCCTCTCCCACCTGAGGGGTGGGTTGGCATAGGCTGGCACACCCCCCTTCCTGACGTAGAGTTTCCCGCCAGTCTTCCTGCCAGAGTGGGGGTCAGAACCGGTGGGGGCCAGTTGCTGGGTACAGCAAATGGTCTGGAGAAGCTCACAGAGGTGGCAGGCCTTTGAAGCTTCCCCCTGCCCATCCTGGGGGAGGAGACCTAGCACCTCGCCCAGGATGTGCATTGTTGCAGGCCCAGGAGAGCGGGGGGCTCTCCGCCCAGGGATCCAGCAACATGTCTGCTGTGGGGCAGTCTAGGCAGCCTCTCAGTCCAGACGTGGATTGTAGGTTAGGTTTCAGGGGGCATCTCTAAGATGCCCTCTGGTGCATTTTACATTAAACCTCACACTGGCATCATTGCGGGTTTAATTTGATGAGAAGTTTGATACCAAACTTCTCAGTCTTCAGTGGGGCCATCATGGTGCTGTGGAGTTCGTAATGTCGACCTCCCAGCACCATATACTCTTAATGGCAGCACTGTACTTACAGTGCCCAGTAATGGCCCTGGGTACTGTAGGGGCACAGGGCTCATGCACCTGTGCCCACACCACTGTCATAGGGCACCCAGCTAGAGGGGTGACTGAGGTATGACAGGGCAGTGGGTCTTGTGGGCATGGCACACAGGGATATGTTGAGTCAACAAGAAGGAGGGGAAACCAGGAGCTTGTTAAGGTCCAGTGTCCGTGCTCCTATATAAATGACTATATCAATGGGGACACTGTTCCATGGTCATGGGTGCATGTATGTCACCCAAGTAAGCGGAAGAGAGGAGAGGAAAGATAGAGTGAGTTTGGGAAGGAAGATAGAGGGTAGAGGGAAGAATCAGAGGGAGAAAGAAGAGAAGGAAGAGAAAAGAGGCAGTTGTTTATCCCCGGTTTCAGGAATCCAATCCCGAAGGGGAAGTCAAGGACTTGCCTCTCATTCGCCCTCACACACCCCAAAGGATGTCATGCTTCATCATCGGGCTTTTGGTGCTCCTCGTCAGACGGGAGATGCAATGCCTGACGGGCCCCCGAAGGGTCTCTTTAGCGGAGATCTTTAAAAGAGAATACGCCGTAAAGTGCGTGCAGGTGTGGAGGCGAGACAGGTTAGAGGGTCAGATTCTTTGTGAGAGAAGTGGTGTAGTGCGTGCAAGTGAAGTTAAAAATACTTAAGGGCATCCACTATATGGTTTTTATTCTCGTGGTGTCCTTGGTAAATTGAAAAACCAGAAGGTTAGTGAGTTACGTGGGGTTTTAATGTGCCAATGTAACAAGACACAAGGTCGACATGTTTCACGCATGTGGTGTCGTAAAGATCAGTCGCTTTTCTTCAGGACCTAGAAATGAAGGGTGTGGAAAGTGCACGTCAGTCTATACAAGAAGAGAAGGGTTTCAGAATGATAACCCTTTCTGGGCCGTGGGCTACCCTCGTAGGTCGTTCCTAGAGTTGTAGGGAGATCACCGTAGGTTGATCTAGCCACGTGTGCCCTGTAATGAAAGTCTTGTTTCCGAAGCAAACCGGCGCTGGTTGTGCTCGTAATTTTGGCAAACTGCCATTGGAAGTTTGAGATAACATTTCTCAGGTGCTCTGTTGATAAAGATATAACCCCCATAGCATTTGAGGTTTGTAGAGTTTCTAAAACATACAACACCGGAATTTATTCAAGCTGGAGAAGTAATATTGCAGATTAATTGTTCCTTTTGGCAATGGTATCCCACGTTTGTTTCATCCATTAATTTATGATTTTTATCTAATATTTTTCTGCCAGAGCTCCAGAAACAAAGATCGAGATTCCCGGAGATCAGCAACTGAGCATAAGGAAGAGATTCTCTGTGAGCGAGGGGAGAGAAAGGCACCAAGAACTGGGAGGGCAACCTTTACAGAGAAGGTAGGAAACTTCATTTTTTAATCAAATATATATCAATGATGCTTTACATCAACTGACATTCACTAACTCATGTTGCTTGCACGGTTGCCATTTATGTTGTCTTTGTTGTTCTTCTGCATAGTGACCTATTTTCCTGGCATATTTATATCATATGTGCTTTGTCTACTTGAAATAGCCCTTCAAAAAGGAAATGTTAATGTCAAGACACTTGTAGCTTAAGAGCTTGATGGACAAGTCAAGTAAGAGGAATCCCCTTAGTATTTAAGGTCACATATTGTGAACTTTTCTATGCTCCCAAGTGTTCCTCTTGAAGGTCACACAATTGAATTATCCTGGTAAAAAAAACAGACTTGCCCAAGAAGCAAGATTACAAGTCTTGAGCTTGTTTAAGTCTTGTATGCAATCATATATCACTGTCTTGACTAGTCTAAGTGCCCAGCATTGAAGTTTCATCTTTTCACTGCACACATTCCTCATTCTGTAAATGGATGTACTGCTGCAGCCTCAGCCTTTTTTGTATTACTCAAGAGTATTGATGAGTTTGTGTTGCCTGGTCCTATGGCAGTCAAGGTTACTAGAGTAATTTACCACTGGAGTGAAACCCTTTTGAACCCCAAAGTTGGATAAACATATACTCTCTCTTAGCACTTGACACTCTCTGGATTCTGTTGGTATTTATAAAGCACTTTCATACTCTTGTGGGGACCAAGGCACTGTCTGCATGGTCATTGTGAAGCAAGTCAATAAGTCATGCAGGTTTAGGCACCCAGTGCAGCTAACACACAAATATCAATAGCAGAAAAAATATTAAAAGGCAATGGTTCGCAAAGAATATCAAAAGTATGTGTAGCTCTTTGCTAGCTGGAAACATGGCCATAAACACTATTACAGCAATTATGCTGTCAGCATTGCAAAATGATTTAACATGAAGGCCTGTGGGAAAAGTTGACCCATGAAACCCACTACTATGGAGCACCAGAAGCGGCAACAGTCGTTGCAAAAGATTAGGAACGATAGTAGCTCCAACTCTGTGTTTCATTGCAACATTTCAAGCTTAGGTGTTCGCACTAGTACACTTGAAAGGCAAATGTATCAGTTTATATTGCAGATATTTAGGTTTCAGGTAATGGTGCTGGAATGTTAATGCCATTTCAAACCATCGGATGTTACTAGCAGAGTTCCACACAAAGAATGAAGTTGCCCGCTCATTTGTGTTAAGAAAACTAATAAATAAAACGGGTTCCTTTGAGAATGCAGGGTCGACAACTGTTGCCCAGTTTTCTCGTTACCCTGCTGGAGTCCTACTAACCACAGAGCGAATTCATAGGAAGCAATAGCTGACTTGCGTGGCAGTGCAACGGTGTCCCCACTCAGTTGGCCCAAAGGTGGCAGGGGCCTTCAACTGAAAACCAATTGGTTGTGGTCACAAAATTCCATCATGTCCTGTATGCCAACAGTATAATTGAGGTTGGATAGATGCACAGCGAATTTGTTACCCTATGGTTGTGTTTAGTTTAATTAAGATTTTATGGTGCACCGAAAGGTGGCGACGAGGGTCCAACGGCGTCTTGAACATAAGTTAAGAAGTGAGACTAGAGGGTCTCTAGAATCATCCCTTGTCGGGCACACATTTAGAGTTGTCTTCCTTTTGCAAAGACTTCCACTCCGTTATTTGGTTTGTTAGTATGTTTTTTATTTCATTAACACTTTTACTCGTGGATTGCGAGCATACTTAGTTATCCTTTTACATTTTTCCAACATTGTTATCTTTCAGGCAATGTCCTTATAATTTTCCCAATGCATTTCGGGCATTTAGGTCATGCCCTTCATCAGGGAATCGACACTTGTTCAGTGTAGTTGCTACAATCTGGAAAGAAGGTTTAGACGTGCTCAAGTCCGTTACTTGTCTTCGGTAGCGACGCGCTACCGAAGACAAGTAACGGACTTGAGCATGTCTAAACCTTCTTTCCAGATTGTAGCAACTACACTGAACAAGTGTCGATTCCCTGATGAAGGGCATGACCTAAATGCCCGAAATGCATTGGAAAAATTATAAGGACATTGCCTGAAAGATAACAATGTTTGAAAAATGTAAAAGGATAACTAAGTATGCTCGCAATCCACGAGTAAAAGTGTTAATGAAATAAAAAACATACTAACAAACCAAATAACGGAGTGGAAGTCTTTGCAAAAGGAAGACAACTAAATGTGTGCCCGACAAGGGATGATTCTAGAGACCCTCTAGTCTCACTTCTTAACTGTATGCCAACAGGCCATGGGGCACCAGCAACTCCCACTGAGGCAGCAAGCAGCATATTTCTTGGATTAGTAACCAGTGGAGCATAATGGGAATATGTATCAGCTTCAACAAGGCCCAGGGAAGAGTAACTGCTTGGTGCAAGGGTATGCCTGCTTTGTCCATGCCTCTCCATTGGTGCAGATGAAAGCCTGTGTGTACCATCTAGCGGCCTCCAGATATTTTCTTAGGGTTTTCCTCAACATTATCCCCTTACCTGGGAATTCAGAGAGCATGGGCTAAAGGAGGTTGGTTGTCCTGAGTTTCTAAATATTGCCAGCATCACATCTCCAAGTAGGGTTACCCCCTTGCCTCCCGCACTGTTACTTGAGGAAGAAGAGGATTCTGATGAGTATGGCTATGCACATAGTCCTTCTCAGTTGTTGGTGAAGTGCCAAGAGACTGATTCTGAGGGCGAGTATCTTCATGAATGCTCTTACCAGCAGTCTTATCGACGTCAAGAGAGCGCAAGCCAGGAGATGGTGTCAGTTCTTTCTTCCCTCTTGGCAGATCTCCATGGCATGTTACAGGATTATAGGGCCAGGTTTACTCAGGCTCCGCCTCCTGTTCCCTCTGTCCCGGCAGTACAGGCTATACCTGTTCCCACGGCTTCAATAGTGGTTTCTCCGGAAATGCCATCTCAGGTGTTTTCTCAGCCACAGACACCTGTTCCAAGTATACCTCCAGTGATCCAGGACGTTCATGATGATTCCTCGGATGGGGATCAGGATGAAGATAACAGGCCTAACCAAGTTTGGAATGGGATGATTACGTGATCCCGGACCTAGCGTCTCCTAGTCCGGACCCAGTGGACTCTCCCCCGGTGGATATTGGGGGTTTTCACAAGCTGATGGAGAGAGCATCTAGTAGGTTCAAACTACCTTTGCCTTCCGTACAAATAGAGTGCTTCCTCTATGATTTCAAGGAACCCTATAGGAAGGTGACCCGGTCAATACCCATTGTTAGCCATGTCTGGGAGGAGGGTCTAAAGGCAATGAAAAACCCAGCTACGGTAATTCCAGTTTTGCCACGCCTGGAAAAGAAGTACAAGGCTCCTGAGGATTGTCCGGCGTCTTTACCTGGGCAGCCGAAACCGGACTCTGTAATATCGCAAGCAGCACAGAGGAAGTCTCGTAATCCTTCGGCACTCCTGACAACCCCTCCTGAGAAAGAGGGCAGGCGCCTTGATAATGCGGGGAAGAGATTCTCCTCTATGGCAAGTCTTCTGGTGCGAGCGGCAAATGCATTGGCGATCCTTGGCAGGTATGATCGCTAATTATGGTGTGATCTATCGCCATATTTGGACCAACTTTCCCAGGAGTCCAAGGGGGAGGCCAAGAAGATACTGCAGGAAGGGGAAGCGACATCGGCAGAGGTGATAGACTGTGCCATGGATATTGCCACTACGGCTTTCCGTTCCCTGGCTGGCCCAGCGGTTCTTCGTCGCCAAGGATGGCTCACATGGTTCAGGCCGGAGGTCCAAAACAAGATCTTGGACCTCCCTTATGATGGTGAGGCATTGTTCGGCAAGCACATCGATGATGCCTTCCAAGAGATAAAAAAGGATACGGAGACGGCTAGGTCTCTCGGTACTCTTCAGTATCGGAAGGCTCTTTTCAGGGGAGCCAGAGAAATGAGTATTACTTCATACAGAGCTTCGTACCAACAACAACGGTACTCTTCTTATGGATCAACGTCTCAATCGTATCGACAACCTTACCAGCAGAAACAAGTCCAAACCTCGTCTTTCTCAAGGTCCAATGCTAGAGGGAAGCAGAATCGCCAGGGACGTGATACTTCCAAGAGGCAATAGCGGCGTTCTGGCTCGGACTGCTGTACCCACCTCCCCAACAACATCTGTGGGAGGCAGGGTGTCTCAATACCTCCACAACTGGAAACGGATAACATCAGACCGTTGGGTGCTCAACATCATTCAAGAGGGCCATACATTGGCGTTTACTCAAATACCAGCTTCAAAGCCCCCTGCTGCCATTCCTTTGAAACATCTGTGTCTCTTGCAGCTCGAAGTTTATCAGATGCTCCTCAAGGGAGCTGTGGAGCTGGTTCCCTTATCTCAAAGAGGGGAAGGATTCCATTCCAGGTTCTTCCTGGTAAAGAAGTGGCGTCCCATTTTAGATCTCAGGGAGCTAAACACCTATCTTATTTCTCAATCCTTTCGGATGGTTTCGCTCCAGGATATCTTTCATCTCCTCAATCCAGGAGATTTCAAGGCCACTCTCGATCTCGAAGATGCGTATTTTAACATACCCAGCTCACAGGAGGTTTCTTCGATTCACAGTAGCCAAGAGCCACTTCCAATTCAGGGTTTTACCCTTAGGGCTTCGCTCTGCCCGAGGATCTTTACCAAGGTGCTGGCACCGGTGGCAGCGTTCCTAAGAAAACAGTATTTTCAGGTCTTCCCATACCTGGACGACTGCTGAAGGCCCCGTGCAGGGGGGCTGCGGAGGAAACAGTCAAGGCATGTATGAACCTATTCAGGAACCTTGGTCTCACTCTCAACAGCGAGATGTCGTCTCTCCTCCCTTCCAGGACAGCACGTTTCCTGGGAGCTATCGTGGACATGACTCTCGGCAAGGCCTTTCCATCCCTCGAAAGGCAGGAAAAACTGAAATCCATGGCGCATTTGTTGAGAAAAAGAAAGTGTCTTTCAGTACACCGTTACAAATCCCTTCTAGGAGTAATTTCTTCATGCATTCCTCTGATACCCCACTGCAGATTGCGGATGTGATCTCTTCAGGAACAGCTAGACAGGCAATGGTGACAAGTTCACGGCTCATTCGATGACAAAGTGGTGATTACTGCGGCAATGAGAAGGGCGGCCTTGTGGTGGATGAAGAAAGAAAACCTATCCCAAGGTCTATCATTCGTAAGCAATCCAGCTCCTCAAGTGGTAACGACAGATCCCTCGCTGGAGGGCAGGGGTGCGTGCTTCAGGATCTTCATGTCAGCGGGCATTAGTTGCCCCAGCACCGTCATTTTCACATCAACCTCCTGGCGCTCAGAGCAATCCGGCTGGCGCTGCAGGCGTTTCTTCCACGATTGCAAGGGTCGGCGGTTCTCGTCTGCACGGACAACACCACGGCCATGCAGTACATAAACAAGGATGGGGGTACCAGATCTCTTCCGTTATCTCAAGAAGCCCAAAAAATGTGGGAGTGGGCGATCCTACACGGAATATCGCTACAAGCTGAACATCTACCAGGAGTGCTAAACGAAAAGGCGGACAGACTCAGCAGGCTGTCGTCAGTCAGCCACGAATGGGAACTGAACCAGACGATCTTGGAGGAGATTTTTCATCGGTGGGGCAAACCCTCAATAGATCTCTTTGCCACCCCGACCAACAGAAAATGCCAGTTTTACGCAAGCAGGTTACACCATCGAGGGTCACTGGGGAATGCACTTTCGATAGCTTGGTCAAGAGCATTTGTGTACGCCTTTCCCCCCATTCCGGTGATTCCAAGGCTACTCAAAAAGATCAAGGCGGAACCGTGCAAGATGATCCTAATAGCTCCTGCTTGGCCAAGGCAGTTCTGGTTCACAGGGCTGCACCTCCTTTATCTGGCTCCTCCACTTCCTTTGTGGGTGATTCCGGATCTTCTCACGATGTCCCATGGTCAGATTTGGCATCCGGATCCTTGTTCCTTAAACCTGACGGCATGTATCCTGAGCAGCAAGAGTTTATAAACCTTCACCTCTCGGATGAGATGAGAGGTTCTGTCTCAAGCTAGAGCCCCTTCCACTAACAAGACTTACTGTTTTAAATGGAAAAGATTTTGCGTCTGGTGCCAGAAGAAGAGTGTTGACCCTTTCTCTTCTCAGCCTCATCAGGTTCTTCCTTATCTCCTGTCCTTGGCTAAGGCAGGATTGGCTCATTCATCCATAAAAGTTCACTTGGCAGCAATTTCTCGCTCAGGCGCACTGCATCTGGACCTTCTCTCTGGTCATCCAGAATTGTCAAGCAGTTTCTCAAGGGTCTGTTTAGCCTCCGCCTCCCACATGGCATTTGAATTTGGTTCTCACCCAGCTGATGAAGAATCCCTTTGAACCGATTCATCGGGCAGACATGAAATTTCTTTCGTGTAAACTGGCACTTCTTGTTCTCACATCGGCAAGACGCATTGGGGAATTGCAGGCTCTCACAATACAGGAACCTTTTCTCCAGTTCAAAAGAAATCCTGTGATTCTAAGGACTAATCCGAGGCTCATACCAAAAGTACCTTCAGACTTTCATCTCAATGAACCAGTGATTCTCAAGTTTTTCTTTCCTCATCCTTCCACGCCAGCGGAAAGGTCACTACATTCACTGGATATACAGCGGTGCTTGAAATTTTATCTAGATCGCACCAAGGGATTTCGTAAATCTTCTCAATTATTCATCGCATTTAGTGCTCTCGCAAGGGCCTTCCCCTGTCAAAGCAGGGTTTTGCTAGATGGATCTCCAGTGCCATTCTGTACTGTCACTCTGCAGCGGGCAAACTCTAGAAGGCAGAGTTAGAGCACACTCCACAAGATCCCTGGCTTCCTCTACGGCTCTCTTTGCGGGAGTGCAAATCAAAGACATTTGCAGAGCTGCGACTTGGAGCAGCACGCACACCTTCACGAAGCATTACTGCCTGGAATCCTTGGCACAGGAGGACACAGCTGTGGGCCAGGCAGTCATGAGGAACCTCTTCCATTGAGCGTGAGCTTTCCCTACTATCCCTCCTTCCTATGATTGCACATTTTGTATCTAATGATAACACTGATTACTGTTTCAATATATATTTATTTATTTATTTCTCATGAAAGTATGGATACTGAGGTATTTCAATATTTAAGTAACAAAATGTGCTTTATTGCTTAGTGCTGGCTACTCTTATACAAGTTATGCGAATCTGTGAAAGTTCCAATACTGGGGCAAGAAAACCAGTTACTTATCTGTAACTTTGGTTCCCCAGTATTGGTAACTCAAATAGATTCCCATGTGCCCACCCTCCTCCCCTGGGAAAGCTCAGCCTTCAGCAGATATGGTTACTGTTACACAATGGCTACGAAAATCTGAGGCTCTCAGAAGGGTTCTATGGGGTGAGGCTGTTCTTTTTGGCTGTTGCTTAGTTTTGGTCTCTTTTGCAAAAAGAGGTTGATATGCTACAAAAGGGAATGAGGCCTAGGCTTTTTTCTTTCTCTTTTGTACCTACTGCTATGTTATTTTGTTACCGAGACTCCCGTTCCGACGACGGGTAATGATACAAGCATGGGAATCTATGAAACTTACCTATACTGGGGAACCAAAGTTACAGGTAAGTAACTTGTTTTCTTAGGTTTTGACTGGGTAGCTTATTTCTAAAGATTCTTAACAACCAGGTTGTTGATCTAACATTAGAAATATGCCTTGCATGCAGTCTAGTACTAGAATCGGAGGAACAGATTTAGTTTTCTGCTTTAAATACCATCTGATTCGTAGGAGGTGGATACAACTAATCTGTTTAAATGTAGGAATCATACACTATCTGGGTGCTTACAGAATTCTGAAGAGCTAAATGTCTGATCCAATAGTTTTTGCAGTAGGCCAATTTTTACTTTACTTCTGGATTAGGTACCAGAAATTTGTAACCCAGGCCATCTAGGTCATGTGCCTGATGCATTAACACATTTGTTATCATGATTATGGAACTACAGGACACTGAAGTAAGATTATCTCTAGGACAAATGGTGTAGTGTGCCTTGTACTTTAGATCGTATTTTTAATCTTTATATGATGTGAATGTTTTAACTGAATTTTTTTTTATTTTTTTTTATTTTTAGCTTTCTATTTTATATATATTTATGATGTTATTTACGTGGATTCTATTTTCTTCTGTACATTTCTAATAAGATTGCTCAAATGATGGATTTTTTATACTTTGATGGGGTGGAAAAAAACCGAATAAAGTTTACATTGAAATATTGAAAATTGAGTGTTGTCGTTCTACCTTGATTTCACACAAGAATTCCGGGTGGATGACCAACTCTTCTTGGGGTATTTCAGAACGAAGGAAGGACAGGCTGTACAGAAGAGGACCATCTCACAATGGGCAGTGCTCTGTATTAAAGTCTGCTACGCATTGGCTAAGAAGCAACCACCTGAGGGTTTGCATGCTCATTCTCCTAGAGCTAAAGATGCAATCACTGTGTTAGCACACGGAGTTCCAGTCCTGGACATCTATCAGGCGTCAACTTGGGCTTCCCTGCACATGTTTCCAAGCACTTTTGCCTGGACAGCCAGGTCCATAGGGATGGCTATTTTGCCTGTTCGGTCCTGCTGGACTTCCTCGTATGAAATTGGTCTGCAGACCCACCTCCGAGGAGGTATTGCTTGGGTATCAATTCTAAGGTAAAGAATCTGCTGCTAGAAGTCTATATAAGCTATATTAAAGTTGCACCACTTTCCAATTATATACAATCACATCAATTTATATCCAGTCCGTTTTGAAAAGATGATTGAAATTCCTTCTTTATTGCTTTTTTTTCCATTTTTAAATGGCCACAGCCAAGGCGTTTCGTTCTGCGAACAGAACTTCTTCAGGGCTGTAAGTTAAAACACATATAAAAAAACTACATGTAAAAACAATGATAAACACAGACATTATATACCACATTTGACATGACACATGAAACACATATAAGGTACATAGATAACAGCACATGTTTTATGTTTAATACAAACTCATAAATCATTGGGTATTTCTTAGGACTAAACATAAAATTACCCTATATATGACCATACATCAGATATACCGACAAATGATGACAAAAAACAAGGGTTTATACAATAACATCAGAAAGAGCAAAAATAACAACAGCAATGATTGAGTGAGGAAGCAAATTATATGTCCGGTATATCCAAAAAGTGGCTAAGTTCCTTTGCCGATAACTGGGCACCAGAAAATAGTTCTTAATATGGTCTAATTCCAAAAAAAGCACTAGAGCATACCT
This sequence comes from Lissotriton helveticus, assembly GCF_964261635.1. Taxonomy (NCBI): domain Eukaryota; kingdom Metazoa; phylum Chordata; class Amphibia; order Caudata; family Salamandridae; genus Lissotriton; species Lissotriton helveticus. The sequence goes on along the minus strand of NC_136070.1, from coordinate 959,345,942 downwards.
ATGTCCCTATAGACATAGGTATGCTCTAGTGCTTTTTGGGGAATTAGACACTTTTTGGATATACCCGACATATAATTTACTTCCTCACTCAATCATTGCTATTGTTGTTACTGCTCTTTCTGATGTTATTGTATAAACCCTCATTTTTTGTCATCATTTATCGGTATATCTGATGTATGGTCATATATAGGGTAATTTTATGTTTAATCCTAAGGAATACCCAATGATTCATGAGGTTGTATTAAACATAGAACATGCGCTGTTATCTATGTACCTAATTGTGTTACATGTGTCATGTCAAATGTGGTATATAATGTCTGTGTTTATCATTGTTTTTACATGTAGTATTTTATATGTGTTTTAACTTACAGCCGTGAAGAAGTTCTGTTCGCAGAACGAAACGCGTTGGCTTGGTTCATTTACAAAGGAAAAAAAAGCAATAAAGAAGGAACTTTAGTCACCAATTCAAAACGGACTGGATATAAATTGATGTGATTGTATATCATTGGAAAGTGATGCAACTTTAATATAGCTTATATATACGATTGACCCTGAGGGAAAGGGTGGTGCCTTAGGACAGAGGGCACTGTTGAAGTTTGCACACAGAATTACTCTGTTTCTTATAAAATATTGGTATATTTTCTGAGGTTGGTGCCTACCGCAGGCATGTTGGTCCATTGTCCAGTTTAGGTGCTGCTAGAAGTCTCTATCAGAGGAACAAGTTACTTACTTTTCAGTAAACGCCTTATCTGATAGAAGCTATCTAGCTGTAGATTTCTTACCAACTCACCCATCCTTCCCGCTCTGGGAATGCATTTCTAAGTACAGGGCTTTCCCCTTTCAGGGCCCTAGTTTTTCACTCCAGTGGTCAGTGTATTTTGTGGCTCTGTGCTTCTAGCATGGAAAGTCGTGAAAAGTAAATGAGGTCAGTGCAGTGGGGTTGCGCCTTTATATGCACTGCGCACGTTCTTTTTGATGCTGCTGATGAAAGGTGGAGCCGAACAATGCCACCTACCGGCACGTAGGAGTACTGTTCAAGAAACATTTCTGGATCCAGTCTGATGCTTGGGGATAATTCTAAGGTAAGGAATCTGCTGATAGTCTCTACCAGAAAAGGCATTACCAATGGTAAGTAGCTCTTATCCTTTTTTTATTTTGGCCATCGTCTTTTGCCATTTGGTGCTATGTTCACCCTTCTGTGATGTCAGACTTGCTCCCTGCAGGCCTCTGTGCATGGTTGCCATCTTCTGGTTCCTTTTTCCCGCTGTTGGGTCTGAAAGCAACACCCGAAGTTCTATACATGCCAAAAGATTTGCCCCAGGAATGCGGCAGATCGTTGTGGAATGAGAGGAAAACAAAGAGCAAAAGGTGAATAATTGTAAACCACCGATGATCACCTGAGAAGGGATCAGACCGCGCAATTCTTTGACCCTGCGGTCAGAGAACGCACTGAAGGGGAAAGTGAACGACAAGGGGAATATTAAAATATTCCCTTTACATTCTGCCTTGAGTGCCACCAAAAGTTTGCCCAGAAGGACAACCACGAGGTCTGTAACCTCTACCTGCCAGGGGACCACAAGACGAAGAGCTGTGAAGCATGCGCCAAGTTAAGACCGAAAACCTTGACAGCACTGAAGAGACAGAGGTGATACCAGTGAAAAAACATGCAAAGACAGAGAAAAGGGAGTGCATGCTGAAGGGACTCAGCATATCGAGCAAAGAGGAGTACAACATCGTGGGGACAGAATTGGCTCAAGCAGAAGGCTCCGATGCCGAGGTGGAAGAGGTTGGCAAACCCAAAGCGAAACAGCCGACAAAGAAACCCAAGTATGCTAAACCTCAATAACACCAGATAACATTGGAAAAACATCATGGAGCAGAGCCATACACTTAAGGCTTGAAAGTGTCACAAGACTCCGTTGGCGACGAAGTACTCGGCAAACGAAGAGAAGTCAAAGTCTAAAAAAAACACAGGTCCCAAAAGAGAGTCACCCATGAAGGGCACCCCTCGGAGAAATATTTTGACGTTGGAAGGCGATCAAGAGAAGGAGGGCATCAGGGGAGGACGTGGTGGAAGCGCCAGACCTGAAGAAATGGGCATCAAAATCTCTTGATATCGAAGAATGGGCCATTTAAATCAAGAGATCGAAGAAATAAAGCCGAAAAGATGGCAATCCTGCAGAAAAAGAAAGTTGTTTGCAGAAAAAGAAAGTTTTCTATGAAATAATATGAAATTCCCTCTAAACCTGCTGGGTAGAAAAGCAGGGAGGAGGAAGAGCACGGTGGCAGGAACTCGAACCTAACTAGTCTGAGGAAGCAGTTGACACATACCCCTCAAAGCTATCGACACCAGACAAAGTATAATGCAGTGGTGAAGAGAGCAGCAGATAAGTACTGGGTATAGCTAGAAGAGGAGAGTACAGAGGCCTGTTTCCTCTTAGAGAATTTGCTATCATCCCAGAGCAAAAATCTGTACCTCCCTGTGCTGGCAAGCATTTTGGATCAAGGAATTAAAACTTTCAGAGAGCCAGCATCATGCAAGACCGTAACACCAAGATTGGAGAAAAACCATAAACATCCCTCCAAGGAACCTGTTTACATAAAAGTGAATGCAGTGACGAATTCCATTATTGTGGCAACTGCAAAGATTAGAGCAAATGTCCCAACATCCCCTAGATCCCTGCCAGAGACGGAAACCAAGAGAGCGGAAATGATAGGCTGAAATTTAGAGAGGGGTACTGCGACTCAATGGTGGTTTGCAAATCAAAACGCACATCCTCAACTGCTATGTTCGCAACCACTGGGAAGAGGTTGGCGAGCTCTTAAAACAAATCCCAGAACAATACCAACACATGGTCAAAATCGGCATTAAGTACAGCAGACACAGCCAGTTAGGCACCTGTTACATCCATGAGGAGACACGCCTGGCTACGGGTGTTTGGTTTTTTAAATGTAATTCAGGCGAACATCATAAACACACCTTCTTTTCAGGGGAGAGCCTGTTTGGAGCTAGACAGCTCTTTCAGGACGCTCTCTTTTGGGAACAAATCAACGCACAGGGTATTCACAAAATGCCTAGCCACCATAGTCACCGACTGAAGGCAGAAGGGAATACATGTCTTCCCGTACCTAGATGACTGGCTGGTCAAAGTAAGTTCTTACTGTACGAAAAAGGTACCAGGTCAGTCATGGACACACTTCATGGACTAGGATTCACGATCAACCCAAAAAAGTCTTCAATGAAACTGGAGAGAGAAAGACTTTCATGGGAGCAAGAATGAAAATTGCGGTGGCAAGAGCATTCCCCAGCCTCAAAAGGATTTAGGCAATCACAGACCGGGCTCGCCTATACCACAAGTGTCAGTCTTTAACAGTGAGAACTGTGGGGAGGGCTAAGAAATAGAGGGATATGAGGAGCGGTAGAAGCGATCCAAAACATCAGTGTCCTGGAACCAAAGACAGCCTTTCTGGCCCGAATGCTTCAGATACAGATGAAGGGGAAAAAAGTAAAAATCCAGACAGAAAACCAAACCGTAATGTTCTATCTGAACAAGCAAGGAGGGACACGCGGTTGGATGTGCTGTCAAAGCTAGCCAAGGAGATCTGAAGAAGGGCCATTCAGAGAGGAATAACCTTGATTACAATACACCTACGAGGCGTAGAGAACGGACAATTATCCATATCACCCAAATGGAAACTAAGCAAGCTAAGGCTCCAAGAGGCCTTCTGGCAGTGGGGCACCCCAGATATCCATCTATTTGCAACTCCAGAAATTGCAAATGCCAAGAATTCACAACCAGGCACTCACACCACCACTCCCAGCAGAATGCCCTCTTGATGGACTGGTCAGGGAAATTTATTTATGCTTTCCTATCAATTCCCCTCATACCTTTAATGTAAACAAGTGCAAACAGCCTCAGATTACACTGATCCTAATCGCTATATGGTGGGCAGGACAAGTTCTTGGAACTGGTGGGAATGGCACAGGAAAGGGTAATAAGACGACAAAAAAAGCACAACCTTCTCTTTCATGCAGGGAGGCACAGTCCATCACCCAGAAGTAAGTGGCCTGAGTCTAGCGGCCTGGCTCCTGAGGATATAGGGTTGAGACACTTGAACCTTCCAAAATGAGCCATAGACGTTCTGAAGTAAGCCAGAAGGCCCAGTATAAGGAAATGCTATATGGAAAAAGTATATCCTGTGGTGTAGAGACAAGGGCTGTTCCTCAGTAAAACTGAAGAGACAGCGGTGGTCAGATGCCTGACCTATCTTCTAGACAGCAGCCTGACGTATGCCTCATTAAAGGTACACTTGGCGGCAATAGTAACCTGCACACAAGGCCACATTAGTAGACGTTTCTTCACTTCAGTGGTTATCGAAAGGTTCCTAGAAGGAGTAAAAAGAAAAATAGCTCCATTCAGATTCGCTCCAGCACGAATGAGGAACCTCAATCTGATGCTACCCCACTTCCTAACCTAGAAAACTACCTTCCTAATCACATCCCTGCACAGGGTAAGCGAACTGCAAGCACTGACCAACGAAGAACCCTACCTGCATATAAAACAAGGACAGAGTAACCATGAAGACTAACCCACGCTTCCTCCCAAAGATCAAATCACAAGCAATACAGTGGCAGGGCTTCTTACAATACCTAAAACCACAACGAGAGAACTGCACACGCTGGATATGTGCAAGTCTGTGATGTATTACCTAGAAAGGACAAAGGAGGTCAGAAAGGGAAACTGCTTTTCGTATCATTTGCAAACTCAAAGGCTCACTAGTAACAAAAGGTACCATTGCAAGGTGGATAGTACAAACGCTCCAATTGTTCAACCATAGGTCAGGTGCACGCTTGGAGACAAGACCCAAAGCGCATTCCACAAGAAAGAAAGGAGCCAACATGGTCTTCCTAGCAAACGTGCCCATAAGCGACATCTGTATGACAGCCACATGGTCATCAGTCCAAACCTTCACAAGACACTATTGCGTGGACATCCGAATAAACAGAGGCACAAGCTGAACAGTGAGTATGGAAACATCTGTTCGCAAGCTCCACCTCATTGTAACACTGCCCCAAGATTCATGCTGCAAAACAAAATTGTCACTTACCAGTGGGAGTGGTATTGCAGCTAGAAGAATTTTCTGGATCCACATGCAACGCTCAACCTCCTCACGAAATGAGGTAAGACAAAGAGAGGAAGATACGCTCTATACCAAAAAAAAGCCTAACAAACAGAAAGGAAGTCAAGAAGGACAAGAAGAATTGCCATGGAAAAAAGAATCTGAAGATGGAGACCACACACAGAAGCCTCCGGAATGAACATCTGACATCGTAAGAGGACAAACATAGCACCAAATGGCTACAGATGACAACTATAAGCACAAAAGAGAGAAAACAGTGAATAACAAGAAGATTCTGGACCTCTGGCAGACTAATGCACGGCATGGTAATCCAGTAACTTCTTCAAGCTGCAAACCTACTCCTACTAGTAAGTAACTACTTTGTTTTTCATCTGTTAGACTGTAGTCATATGAGAATGACCCTGTCGGATAAGTGATATGGAGTAATACACCAGTACAGTTTTACCCCAAGATGTAACACCAAGTTCCTGTTTATGGAGCACCATAGAGTGTCCAACCTCTGCCACCCTCAAGAGCATGAGAAAGCACATTGTGGGGGATCAAAGCCTTCAAGAAAAAGAAAATCATCATGGCATACTATAGGATGCAGTGCCGTGATGCCCCTGATGTGCCCGGCATCTTTGGTCCCAAAGATCTCAAGGGCACCTTCGAAAAAGGTAAGGGGTTGTCAAGCATTTTGCCTGCCCAACAAAGACTGGATGCTTCGTCATTTGCAGACTCTGATGTCTAAGGGGAGCAAAAGCAAGGGCCAAGGACAAAGACCACACCCAGAGCCCAAATTCCTCAACCAACACCCCTCTGGGATTTGATCGCTAAAACCCTTTCACCAAGAAGAAGAGAACCACTTCCAAGGGGCATGGGCATCAAGTCCAGAGGCTGGGCTAGACAAGGCACCAACATGCAGTTCTTAGCTTGGTTAAAATGGGAAAAGGCTTATATCTCCAGAGAAGCCTCTTGGCAAAGGCACTGAGCCTCAGCTCAATCCAACTCCAAGTCGGTTTTGAGAAAACAGCAGCCCACTTTGGAGCCGAAGTTGACACCTAAACTGGCTTTGAAAGCCCCCTGAAGCCGGTACCAAAGAATCCCTCAAAGTCCAGATCGAGAAGTCTCCAATGATTTAGTTGTCAGAGTTCCCTAATGGTAGGCTGCAATAAATTTACATTCACCCATGCTCTGGGTAAAGCCTTGTTCTGAGGCTGAATGCCACTTCATTATTAAGTGACGCCTATAGTGGCATGAAGATCATCTATGACGATGCATAGATTCAGTAGAAGGGGCATGGAGCTCAAGTCCATATAATCACTCCAAAGGCTGAGGTGCGGCCATGTATGGTACCAGCCAGGATGCAATGGCTCATTATATAAAATCAGTGGCTACTTCTCATTTGAGATTATAATCTTGGTTTGGAAATGTTGGTGCTGTTTAATGGATCAAAAGCACAAACATTTAAACTCGGTATATAAGTTTCAGAATAGACTCCAGTACTATAAGGGCATGTGCTACCATAATTTGTTAAGAACTTGAGGCACAGAAAAAGTCTACACCCTTTCCCATGGCATGTCTCAAAAGTACATTGCTACTCGTGTGGTTAGATACCCAATATGCAAATAGCGATTGTGTCTGACACTGGCAAGAGATTTTAATTTTTGAAAATTATTTTCCTATCTCTTTAAGAGTTGGAACTGAAAGCTCCAAAGGTTACATTCAGTGCCTTTATATCATTTTGTTTCATCCAGCAGAAATGAAGAACAAGTTGCCTGGTATGCCTCCCTTTTTGCAATCCATACCTATAAATTGCAATCAGCGGTCTGTTACTCCTAACCTCTCAGGTCTGTTTTTCTTGGGCCCTACTATCCCATTAACTATTTTGAACTAAAACATTTCTTACCATATGATCATTTACATGTTGTCCATTTTCTGAGTGAGTGCAACCATTCATGAAAGCACACTGTCAAGTGATGTTACAGAGAAGAACGGTCACGTTACTGTTGAAAATTATTAGTGTCAATTAAACCGAACTTTTTTTCTTCTTTTTACACCTATCTCTACGATGATAGAAGAAGAAGGAGCAGTTATCCTCCCAGGCATGGTAGGCCTATATAGAGCAAAACATTTTAATTCACAGCGCAAAGGGTTCTGTCCTGGTGGAATATAGATTGGAAAAAAGGGAACTCTCTCTAAATTCCAGGAGTTGCTATCATATTTCTTTTTTCCTTCATATCCACTTGACGAATAAAATAACTAAATATAAAGAGGTGTTTATCCTTCAGTTCAGTGAGTGTTATGCAGCGCCTTCTTCCAGATAGGGTAGGAGTCATTCCTTGATATTGAGAAGCGTTCAATCTCTTCATGGCATCTTCGTTGATAGCCACAAGCACTTAATAGTCACACCCGTGTGCAAAACATTTATAAATGACATATATAATAAATATTGTCCTTCAGAAGAGCCACTTTTTTATATTGTTCTTTTTATTGACCTTTTTAAATAGACACAATAAAATAATGTACGTCATTAAATTTCAGGGGAATATTTCTAAAATGATGCATTAAGGTATAACATAATTAACCAATTTCAGTGACCTGCAATGTTGAACATTGAGTTGTTTAGTCTAAAAGGCCAAGCCCCCAATCACTTCCGGTGTTTCTAATGGCACGCTTTTGCATCCTGTAAAGGTATTTCAAATAATCTGAATTCATCTAATCCATTTTCCTATTTGGCAGCGCTAGGGGGATCTTACGTCCTCCATGTTTGAGCGATGTCTCTCTATGCAAAGATAGGTCCGAGTCTTAGAATATATTTTAGTTTGTAGTCAGATCAGGATGTTCAACAGCACTGTTTGCAGTGTACGAGAGATGTCTCTGTTCAGTACTCTAGTGAAGTATGTTCAATCGACCCCCAGAAACCTCAGTGCGCTACAACTCCAGGCTGTATGAAATGGGTCCCATGTTCAGTTTGACACTGGTGAGAGACAGTTGAAGAATCCATGTGTTCACACCATAACTTCACCCTGGTGTAATAATCTTGGCTGTGGATATTTAAAATGTGTCAGTCTAAATTTAGCTGCAATTGCATTTTCGCTGGTGGCATGAGTACCTCCCACCACTATGTATCTTCCAAAGGGCCCAGATATCTCCCCCCCCATGCTTCCCTGAGGCGACAAAACGTATAGGGTTTGTTAACGATCTATGTATCTTGGAAATCATCTTTCCCTCCTCCATGGTGAGTTAAGCTTCAGGGGGACTAACGTCCAGTAGTGGATCTATTTGGGAAATGTAGAGAGATATCATATGTCACAATTGCAAATATTTACAGAATTGAAACTTCCAGAGCCCATATTCCTCTTGAAGATCTGTAAATGATTACAGTGTATTTTGTGATCACAGCTCATAAAGGTATTATTGCTAGTCAAAATCTTTTAGGTCAGTCACCAAAAGGATGACAACAGAAAGTGGGGTTTCTCTGGTGAATTTCCCTTGCCACTGTGTTTGCTTCAGTGCATCTTTGTACATACTGAAAAGGGGTTTGATCACCAGGGGTCCATCCCCTTGAGGTCTACCTCCATTGAGGAAAACGTAGTATGGTGGACCTCTTTCAGGGCGTGTCGCTCTGTCTTGTAGATAGAATCTACTTTGGCGCAGTACAACCTACCTTTCACCACAAGGGGTTGTGCTGCCCTATAGTAGGAAAGAAGCTCGTCCATGCTCAATTTGCCATAAAGAATGATTTGTAGCACTTACTTATGGAAACCCTGTGTGTTTATTATGCCATTGGAATGAACGTATTGTGGTAGTCCGCTTATTCAAAAACTAAAAAGGGAGAGTAAACAGCAAATTTTTCATGATTAGGATATATGCAAATATTGTTCTGCCCTTACCTGGATGACTGGCTCATGATAACCACGACTCAAAATCCCTTTAGAAATTCCATACAACTATGTCCATTCTCTAGGTTTGGACACATTTATGTCAGTTCTCAGTCAGTCCGTTTGCTATCTATTAGAGTAGTGAGTAGAAGACAAGAGTGTATCCTTTTGAGGACAGACTGCCTGCTGTCAGCCTGATGTGTCACAGTCTTCAAAGGACAGCGCATCCAATGGCATGGCAAGACTCATCCTCATTGCAGTACATGTCTTCTTGCATTTCTCCGGTATTGCATGCTTTCCCCCTCCATATAACCGTTCAGCAGAGCGAAGAATGCCAATATTCCAGTAGTTGGAGGACATTCTGATTCATGCCTCAGTCGTGATGCAATCATACTTCAGGTTAAGCCAGATGAAAAAATTAATAACATTTTTTTTTTCTCCAGGACATTTAAACAAAAGAGCCTTGATTGGTTGCGGAGGGCCATTGGATCATCTGCAAGTACAAGGATGGTAGCCTCAAAAAGATGTTCTATCATAACAACCTTCTGCAACGCAGAATAGTACATCTAGGTTGTAAATCTTTCCTACCAGCATTCAGGACAAACATCTTGGTCAGATAGAAAGGGAGGCACAGAATGCATAATCGTGCTGTAGAATTGCAGATGATCTTGAAGTGGTTCAAAGCATGGAACCTCCAGGTAACCACAGTTCACCTACCATGTGCCAAACAGAAGTAGATTCCTTCTGAACTTTTCAAGAAATCCTGGAGTAGACACTAATTATGAACAGCTACATGACATTTTCTGAAAATGTGGATTCCCACTGATTGGCTTGATCATGGGCATAGGAATTGAAAAATTCCAGAAATCCATGTCCAGGCACCATCGATGAAGTAGAATGTCCTTTAGATTGAATAGTCAGAGAAGTTTCTTTAAACATTTCCACTAATACGTCTCATACTGTCTACATTATAAAACTGACATACTCCAGGATCTATTTCATGTTGGTGTCTCCCTACTGGCCCAGGGAATGGTGGTTCATTGACCTCCATATGGTGGACGACCATACATGAGGTCTTTAGCACTAGTTTATAGATCAGATCCTGCACCCCAAACTATCATTGTCAATCTTGGCTGCTTAGCTTCTGAACTCAGACAATAGGTCCATTCTAATGTCCTTCATTATTTCACTGTGGACATTTTGATGGAGACCCTGTGTCCATCCTCCAAGACATCCTCCACCTTCAAGTAGATATTATAGATCAGATTTGTTTTGTGTCCATTAATAAATGATTACTGCTTACTTTCAGTTATGTGCAGTAGAGTCATAAATGCTAACAGAAACACAAGCTGTTTTTTTCACCCCCCTGCAGTAGATGAAAATGAATGATATGACCACCCTTTCAACATTATCTGTGGTAATTCTGTTAGTTTCAGTGTTAGACCTGTCAGCCTTAGAGTGGTCTTCCCCACAACGTTTTGCCTTCCTCCTCCGCTTTTTCTGACCTAGTTTTAGCTGGCCTTATGATTCAGACCACTTTATTACTGCTAACCAGTGCTAAAGTGTATGTGCTCTCTTCTCTAAACATGTTAATATAGACTTATCTCCAATTGGCATATTTAGTTTACTTATAAGTCCCTAGGAAAAGTGGTATTAGATGTGCAAAGGGTCTGTAAAATAAATGCTACTAGTGGGCTAGCAGTGCAGATTTTGCCGCCCTCTTAAGTAGCCATTTAAACATGTCTCAGGCCGGCCATTGTAGAGCCTGCATGTGCAGTAAATCTGCCATTTCGACCTGCCAAAATAAACCTTTTGCCAGGCCCAAATCTTTATTTTTAAACATACATATCACCTCTAGGGAAGGCCTTGGACTGTTCAAAGGGCAGGGTGCATTTTCTAAAAAGTTTGGGGCATATACTCTAAATGTTACATGTCCTTGTAATAAGAAACTCTGAAATTAGTTTTTCATTACTGCAAGACCTATTTCTCCCTTAGGATAACGTTGGAGTTACTTTGTTAGACTTCATAAGTGTAATTTCCAAATGGGAAGAGATAACCAGTTCATGTTTGGTGTCTTTGGAATTGTGGCGAATAGTCCTATTTTGATGTAAAGTTGGGTTTTCGACCACAGTTATAAAAATGCCACTTTTAGAAAGTCGGCATTTTTCTGCCCTTACCTTTTATGTGCTGTAGTCTTGCCTAGGTCACATGACTGCGTGTAACTGACAGACTTGGTCAGTTACTCCCAGACATTTAATAATAGAGGATTAGGTGTGCCTGGATGGGAGGGCGAAGGTAGGCACAACCCCACTTACACCTGAATAGTCTGTGTCCTGTCTCCATACAAAGGGCCATAGACCCTGCATTGTCACTCCAGCCAGCTGGGAGCCAGGGGAGGCAAGAACTTCCATGCACTCCAAAGCCACTGCTTTGAAGGTTCCCCCACCTTCCAGAACCAGGGGGCCAGGGTGTAAAAGATGAACCTTAGACACCACCATTTGAAGACACTTCTGGACCTGTGGATACTGTGCCAGGAAGGAGGACAGCTGTGCTGCTGAGGAATTGCCAGTGCTGGCTGCTGCCCTCCTGCCTGAGGGAGAAGGACTGGACTTGAATCTATTGAACCCAGAACCCCTGTGAGTATACCCTGGCAAGTGGTGCCACCCCAGTTGTGAACCCTTGGAAGTTGGCCTAAGGTGCTCTGCCAGTCTGTGAAACCAGCAGAACTGGTGCATCTCCTCCTCTGCACGGCGTAAACCTAAGCAGAACAGGCGCATCGCTGCTGCCTGGATTGGACCCGTCGCAAAGACTTGCATCACCGCCGCATCCTGCATCGCCTTCAGAACCGCAGCTGCGCAATGCATCTTCTGCACAGGCTCTTGCATCTCTTGTCAACTGTAGCCTCGACGACGGGCTTCACATCGCAGCATTGCTGCTCTTAGGAACGACCTCATGGCCCCGACTGTATGGCGCATCCCTGACTTCGCATCGCAAGTCCTTGTCGGCGGGATCCTCGACGTCGATGCAACAAGGAACTCTCCTTGCCGCATCTCGGAACCGACGCATCACTCGGCTACACGACACATCTGTGATGCAGATCCATGCAACGCAATACAAACCAAGATTGAAGGTACTGTGTTCACTGGGCCTCACTTGGTCACTGTAGCCGTGCATGATACACTGCAGTCGTGGTCAACTTGTGACTTTGTCCCAGGCGAGATATCCACAGTTGCCGCTGTATGCTTTTTGGTGCTATTTTCTCTAAAAACTTTACATTTGAATACCTCCAGTTCTCCTGATTTGATTTTTGTTGTGTTGGTATTGTTTTATTTATTAAACTCAACTGTATTTTCCTAACCTGGAATGGACTCTTTTTGAAGTGTTTGCAAGCATTTTACACATTGCCTTAAAGTTAAGCCGGACTACTCCGTGCGAAGCTACCAGGGAGCGCGCACAGGTTAATATGGGGTTTGTTCTTCCTTACCCTGACCAGCATTGTGGTTGCTGCTTGACCAGGACTCACACCCTATTCGATCAACAACCCAATTTCTTCTATTCAGTGTAATCAAATGCATTCAGTTGGTGTGTTTTGGTCGTTTATAGGTTAATATCTTTTGCGTGCCTAATTGGGAAAATTCAGTATGATAGCATTTTTAACTCCATACATTACAGGATGATTCTGAAGATGAGGCTCCTCCTGCTGAAGATCCATTTAAGAAACCATTATTACCAGTGTTTAAGAAGAAGGAGGCTTCCCCACCACCCCCTGCACCTGCATCAGCACCGCTTTCTCCTCCTCTTCTTCCTCCTCCTCCTCCTCCTCCTCCTCCTCCACCTCCTCCTCCTCCTCCTGCGGTAAGCTCTTGTCTATACATTTACTTTGTTTGCTAAAGTAGTGTAACGTCATGTTGCACAGTTCAGTGACCATGTCATCCCGTTTTCGTTATTATTGCCATGTCATCACTCTGAATGTTTTCCTTATATTTTGCTTATTAATTAATTGAATCACCCGTTTTTCTGTCCAACTTCATTCTAGATTAAATGAATTAGTCTAATATCGCCTCTAAAAAAAAATCTACCAGATTACTAAGAAAAGAGCCTTGTCAAGCTTGCTTTGAGTAGGCCATGTTTTGAATAAAATACTTCTGATTCATATAGCAGAGTGACAGTACAGTGGACGTTTCGGCACATAAATGGATAACATGTTCTGCTTCTATTCCATGCGCTTATATATATGGATAGTGTAAAGTATTGTAATAAACTAATAATGAGCTATATCATTAACCGGGTGTAGCTGGACCACCCATTGTTTAATTTAAAGCAGTATTAAAGGCAAAAGAATGTTCTGCAGCTTTGGGCCATTCATTGATTCACATGATTGAATTGTTCCTCAAACCCGAGGCTTTGAATCTTCTGTAATTTGCTTTAAAAAAATAATTGTGTGCACAAACTCTTTAATATTGTCCCTTAAGCACCTCATTCTGTGATCCAGACTCTGGTAATTGACAAGGAGAGGCGCAGATTTCATCTGAAAGAGACACGTTAGTGATAGATTCCTTACCTTAGAATATCCCCAGGCGTCTGACTGGATCTGGAAATTTTTTGCGTAGCAGTACCCATGCGCGTCGGTAGGCGTCGTCCGTGTCTCCGCGTTCGGCGTCGTGGGTGCCGTGATGACGTCGTCGGAGTACTTAGACGCCGCCTCCGCGTGCTGACGTCAGTTCTTTTTTCCGCGCCAGCAAGCGCTGATCCGGAAAAAGTGGTACCCGTAGTCTATTTTTGACTAAACTTTTTCGATCATTTTTGATCTGTTTCGAAGTCTGTAAGACTCCGACGGTGGCGGTAAGGATGCCCGGGTTCAAACCCTGCGCCGACTGCGACCGACTGATGTCGGTTACCGACCCCCCTCGCCGGTGTCTTCATTGCCTAGGCCTCGACCACGATGACAAGGCCTGCTCCGACTGTCGAGCCCTGACGTCAGCTCCCGCAGTCGTCCCAGTGCGACGCTCGAGGTCCCGGTCCGCGAGAAGGTCGAGGAACCGGTCGCAGGGTCGGAGCCACCATGGCTTCGGGAGTCGTCTTCGGGCTCCTCCGGTAAGCACAAGAAGTCGAAGAGACGTCATCTCTCTTCTGACTCTCCCCCCCCCCCCCCCCCCCCCCCCCCGGACGCTTGCGCGATGCGGCCGGGGGTTCGGGCGACACCGCCCACGCGGCTCCGCTAGAGCCGCAGGTGTCACGGCCTGCTCCATACCCACCGGTCCCTGGGCAAAACGCGACGCCGGGGGAGATTGATGACTTCCTCATGGCCATGAGGTCGCTCGCTCCTCCGTCTGGTACCGCGGCGCCTTCGGGCCAAGCGGTCCTGACTGGGTCCCCACGCGGGCCGGGTGCTCCGGCCCCGGCGCTGTCGGCGGCTTCGGTCCCGACGCCGCAGGGCCCCACTGGATCCGGATCCGGGTCGCTGCCAGTCGACCTCGCCGGCGCCGGGCCAGAGGGTTTCGCCCCCGGCGCCGTCCCAGGACAATGCCGTCCCTGGTCCTGCCCTCTGTTCGGGTCCGGCGTCGGAGCGGCGCCGCTCTCGACGCCGATGGGAGATTTCTATTTCTATGACCCGGCCCCATCCTTTGAGCCTGAGTACCAGGCGATGGGTGACGAGGGGGACTGGTAGTGGTCTGACACGCGAGTGTCAGTATTCTACGGACTGCACAGGTGAGCTTGGGGATGCCAGTGGTCTGGACACTTGGCCCGACACTGGTTTTATCTTTCCTCCTAGCGTGGCTACGGAGGAGGGGGCTGCCCATAGCGTGGTGCTGATGAGGGCGGCCAAGGCCTTGGGCCTTGAGCTCCCCGTCGCGGCCGTGAGGACTAACCTCCTCACTGAGGTCCTTAAACCGCAGGCAAGCTCGGCCGAGCCTCTGCTGCCGTTTAATGAGGCCCTATCAGACGTTCTTCTGGGTACTTGGTCCAAGCCCGCCACAGGTCAGCCTGAGGATAGGAACGTGGCTAGGATCCACCGCCCAGCTCAGGGCGACCCTTGCTTTCTGTCTACCCACCCCACTCCCGAGAGCCTAGTCATCCAGGCCTCTAATTCCCAGACCGCATTCCCGTCGGCTCCCCCCGACCGGGAATCCAAGAGGTACGAGCAATACGGAAAGAGAGTATTCTCCTCCCTAAGTTTAGGATTGCGGTCAGTCAATACCGCATGCCTCTTGGGCCGCTACACCCACTCTCTGTGGGATACGGTCGCGGCCGTGCTGCCAGAAAGCCCGGTGGAGGTCTCGGCTAAACTCAGCCAAGCCCTTGTGGAGGGTCAAGATGTGGCACATTATTGCATCCGGTGTGGGCTGGACACTACTGACTCACTGGGCAGAGCGATGGCCGCGACGGTGGCGATTCGTCGCCACGCCTGGTTGAGATCTGCCGACTTCTCGGCTGATGTCCAAAACACACTTATGGACATGCCGTTCGATGGCCGTCGCCTTTTTTGCGACAAGGCAGACCATGCGCTTGAGCGCTTTAAGGACTCCAGGGCTACGGCCAAGTCCTTGGGCCTCTCGGCCCCGCGCCAGCAAACAGCTGCCTTTCGCTCCTTTCGTGGCCAAGGAAGGGGCGCCCCCGCACATTCTGCCAGCCACGGGCCGCAGACTACCATCCAGCGCGGTGGCGGACGTGGAAACCGCCGTGGCGGCAGTCGGGGACAACGGCGAGGCCAGTCCACACCTACCCCTGCAGCATCGGCCTCAAAACCCTCCTAGTCCGTGCTTTCAGGCCCATGTGACGCCAGTGGGGGGCAGGGTTCGCCATCACCACCACCACCACTGGCGCACTGTCACTTTGGACAGGTGGGTGCTGCAAATCGTCCGAAGGGGCTACTCTCTCCCCTTCGAGGCGTCCCCTCCAGCCATGCCACCGAAGTGCCACCGCGTGTCAGGGGATCACTTGAGGCTTCTACAGGAGGAAGTTACGGCCCTCTTGGCCAAGGGGGCCATCGAGCGCGTTCCTGGGCCAGAAGTAGGGTGGGGTTGTTACTCCCACTACTTTCTGGTACCCAAGAACGGCAAAGGGGGCCTAGGCCCAATCTTGGACCTACGGAATGTCAACTGCTTCCTCCGGAAGGAGAAGTTCAAGATTCTGACATTGGCTCAGGTCTTAGCTGCCCTAGACCCTAGAGACTGGATAGTAGCATTGAACTTGCAGGATGCTTATTTTCACATCCCCGTCCTGACGGCCCACCGGCGTTACCTGCGGTTCACGGTAGGCCACGAGCACTTTCAGTTTACCGTGCTCCCCTTCGGCCTTACCAGCGCCTCACGGGTGTTCACGAAAGTGATGGCGGTGGTCGCAGCTCATCTGCGCAGGTTAGGGGTTTCAGTCTTCCCCTACCTCGACGACTGGTTGTTGAAGGCGGGCTCGCCCCAGACAGTCGTCAGCCACCTCCAGACTACGGCCAACCTCCTGCACCTACTGGGGTTCTCCATCAATGTGCCGAAGTCACACCTGTGTCCCTCTCAGAAGCTCCTCTTCATCGGAGCGGTTCTAGATTCGGCGCAGTTTCAGGTTTATCCTCCCGAACAGCGGGTTCGGGATATTCAGGCTCTGATTCCGATCTTTCAGCCTTTATCCCGAGTCTCGGTCAGGTTGACGCTGCGGCTTCTGGGGCTGATGGCCTCCTGCATCCTTCTGGTGCATCACGCCTGGTGGCGGATGCGGGCTCTGCAGTGGGACCTGAAGTTTCAGTGGGCCCAGCATCAGGCCAACTTGCCCGACCATGTCTTGATCTCAGACGGCACTGCAAGACAGTTGCAGTGGTGGCTCACGGACCGCGATTGGGTCAGCGGCAGATCCCTCTCCCTACCCCAACCGGAGCACGTTGTTGTGACGGACGCGTACCTCCAGGGCTGGGGGGGCCACATGGGAGAGGCGGAGATCAGAAGCCTCTGGTCTCCGGCGGAGTCCAAGCTCCACATCAACCTTCTGGAGCTGCGGGCGATCCGGCTTGCACTGAAGGCATTCCTCCCCTCTGTCTGGGGGAGTGTAGTGCAGGTGTTCACGGACAACACCACTGCCATGTGGTACTGCAACAAACAGGGCAGGGTGGGGTCGTGGACCCTATGCCAGGAGGCTCTGCGCCTCTGGCAGTGGCTGGAACATCAGGGCGTGACCCTGGTGGTTCAATACCTGGCAGGTACTCTGAACGCCAGGGCGGACGAACTCAGCCGTCGGTGCATGATGGATCACGAATGGCGTCTGAACTCGGACGTGGCGCAAGGCCTCTTTCAGCAGTGGGGAGAGCCTTGGTTAGATATATGCGCCCCAGAAGAGAACGCGTAATGTCATCAGTTCTGCGCGTTGGAATTTCCAAGGCGGCACTCGCTCGGAGACGCTTTTCGTCGCAAGTGGAGCTGCGGTACATTGTACGCCTTTCCGCTTATACCACTTCTGCCCAGAGTGCTGAAGAAGAACAGGCGCGACCGGGCCCAGGCTATCCTTGTGGCTCCGGACTGGGCACGAAGATATTGGTATCCAGAGCTACTCAGCATGTCAGTCGATCCCCCAATTCGTCTGCCTCTTCGGGAGGACCTTCTGTCGCAGCAGCAGGGGACGGTCCTCCACCCGAACCTGTCCAGTGTCCACCTCCATGCTTGGAGATTGAGCGGCGACAGTTGAGGCCATTTGACTTGCCTCCTGAAGTCTGTAACGTCATTTTGGCAGCCAGGCGTCCCTCCACAAAGTCGGTATACGCCTGCAGGTGGAACAGATTTGTGGCATGGTGCACAGCAAAGGCTGTGGATCCACTCTCTGCCCCCCTTTCTGAGGTTCTCCTCTTCCTTCTTTCTCTTGCCCAGCAGGGCTCTGCTCTGGGCACTATCAAGGGCTACCTTTCTGCCCTTTCCGCCTTCTTAAGGCTACCTGATCAGCCATCTTTGTTCAAGTCCCCAATTGTAAATAGGTTTTTGAAGGGCATCACACACATGTTCCCTCCTGTTCCATTCGTGATGCCTCAGTGGGACTTGAACCTTGTACTTACTTATCTGATGTGCGCTCCCTTTGAGCCACTTCATAAATGTCCTCTCCGCCTTCTTACTCTGAAGATGGCTTTCCTGGTTGCCATCACCTCTGCCAGGAGAGTGAGTGAGCTCCAGGCTCTTTCTTCCAAACCTCCTTTCCTTTCTGTTCATCCGGACATGGTTGTGTTGCGGACAAGACCCTCTTTCTTGCCCAAGGTAGTCACAGCCTTCCACATCGGGCAGTCCATCACCTTGCCCACCTTCTTTCCGCCTCCGCATCCCTCGAAAGAGAAAGAGAGGCTCCACCGTCTGGACCCAAAACGTGCGCTCTCATACTATCTGGATCGCACACGCCAGTTCCGGGTGGATGACCAACTCTTTGTTGGTTACGTGGGCGCTAAGAAGGGATGGGCGGGGCTCAAACGGACCATCTATCGGTGGATCTTGTGCATCCAGGCATGCTACTCTTTGGCTAAAAAGGAACCTCCTGTTGGGCTGAGGGCCCATTCCTCTCGGGCCACGGCGACTACTACTGCTCTGGGCTGGGGAGTCCCCTTGCAGGACATTTGTCAGGCAGCTACGTGGGTCTCGCTGCACACGTTCGCAAGACACTACTGCCTGGACATCCAAGTCCGGAGGGATGGCTTCTTTGGCCGTTCCGTCCTCCAGGACTTTCTGGTGTGATTATTGGTTCGCAGACCCACCACCGGGGTTGGTATTGCTGGGGTATCTATTCTAAGGTAAGGAATCTATCACTAACGTGTCTCTTTCAGATGCACAAGTTACTACTTGTGTAACAATATATCTGTAAGAGACATTAGTTAGTGATAGATTCCTTACCGACCCACCCATCCTCCCCGTTCTGCGAACCGATATCTAGGGTTGAGGTCATCCCCTTTCAGGGCCCTAGTTTCATGGCACCAGTGTTGGTTTTTATCATGGCTCTGCGTTTCTGGCACGGAAAAGCTGTGTAAAAGAACTGACGTCAGCATGCGGAGGCGGCGTCTAAGTACTCCGACGACGTCATCACGGTGCCCACGACGGACGCGGAGCCGCGGACGAAGCCTACCGACGCGCATGGGTACTGCTACGCAAAACATTTCCGGATCCAGTCTGACGCCTGGGGATATTCTAAAGTAAGGAAACTATCACTAACTAATGTCTCTTACAGATATATCGTTACACAAGTAGTAACTTGTGCGACACCCCCGAAGTGCTTACAGCTTAGATTTTCTACTGTTTGTCAAGTGTAAGGTAATCTTCTATGCAGTGCTGGCAGAACACTTACTGAAATGTTCACTCTATTCTGGGATTGTTGGCTGTAACCTGTTTCCTTAGCCCTACTTTCAGAAGTAGGAAGTAAATCTCTCCTTTTTTCATGTCTGTGGGAAGATTAAACCCAAAGAAAAGAAGACTTCTAGTCACTAATAGCCCGCTACCTCAAGCCATGCAGTTCCTTTTCATGGCCAGTGCTACACAGAGGTTAATTTAAGTTCCACGGGCCAAGATATTTTACAGCAGTAATCTGCAGCTCCCCCGTCTCAACTCCTGCCACTGCTACAAATACCATTGCACCATTATGTAATAATGATCACACTCATGTGGAACATTTTAGACTATCTGGTCACCTCAAACTGTAGGGATGGTATGAAAGTGCTCATTTTATCATTTTTTAAAAGCACATTATATAATTAAACACTCCACTGATATGATCTCCTTAGAAATTGACACGCAACACCATTATGTGTTACAAATTCCTAAATAAGTGTGGTGTTTAGAAATAACTTCTGTTTCTGAGCACCAGTAAACTCTGGTCCAAATTAAGCCCTGGTGCTACATAGGAGGGTAAAGATAATGTTTGCATGCAATCCCCATATGAAATGCCTCCTGCCCAAGCACAAACCGAAACAAGCATTGTCAAAGCCAATAGGTCTGGTGTTGGTCTCCACCCTTTCGGCTTTGTCTGTTGTGTTATACATATAATTTTAGTAAAAGCAAAAGGTCTTTGCTTATGCCAGACCTAAAGATGCAACATCTGCATGCATTTTGCAGGCAATACATTCAGGAATTTCAAGTCTTTACTCATCACTTCCCTTCAAGAAAAGGAAATTAGGTATTGTGTATACACAGGATGTAAAGGCGAGATCTTTTATGTAAAAATTCTACCTGGGCTAGCTAGAAAACCCTCTCCACTTTTCTCTAAAGGTACATACTTTAATTCGCTGTCTATGAAGTTAGACTCACAATCTGTGGACAACTTTCACTTCTGTCACTACTTCATCTACAACTTTGCCATGTGTGCTGCCTTCTAAAATGGACTCTATGAAGAAGCCTTTAGCAACTGGATCATCCACCTCTGCATCATCGACTCTTTAAGATAATCAGCAATTCTGTTGATGAGATTTCGTCAAACAAGGCCTCGTTTATGACTATCGATGAGCATCGGGCACTAGACCTCCATGTTGACCATGCCACAATGACTGTGCATGGCCCTGCCAGAACTTTCACTTTGGTGAATGCTTCTTAAGCAACATCCTTGCTGACTGTGCTTGTCTCATCTTTGAGGATTTTGGCTGCTTGTCCTCTGCAACCTCATAATTTTAAACCATACTTTAGTGAAAATCTTGGAAAGGCCATCCTGTCGCTAAAACGGAAGAGGATAAGGATGGCAAATATTTCCAAGCCTTCTTTAATGGGAAGGAAGGTGATGGAGGCGGCAGGCAGAGTTTGTACACAAATTGAGCATACACTTCCTCCTTGGAGGGTAAACAAATGAGAAAGGTGATCTGCCCTTTTGTCGTAGACAAATCAGTGCCCCTCTTATTTTGCAAGCTTCAGCAAACATCATAAATTGTTTTTCTATAGGGGTACTGTAAAACGTTCCATAAAACCCTCTATCTTTTGTGCTGCTACCTCCTTAACCATACAAGGGACAGCCTTAGCTGCTGCAGTCAGTCCTATTGGCTGCCCCATAGGTTTCAATATGATGCAACATATGTCATCGCCACCATCTTAAGAAGAGGATTAAGAAAAGTATAAAGTTGAAGACGGCAAATATGACTTTGATAGCCAGGTTGACAACCCACCAACTCCTCCAGATTAAGCCAATGAATGTGATGCATATGTTGTATACGATGATGCTCTGAGGACGCATCAATCAGAAACTCCAAGTCTGATGATTTAGGAAGATTTCATAGTTTCATCAGGATGGTGAGATTAGTATAGCCTGATGCCCAGGATATATCATTTTGGGGTCAAGGACAACACATTTTCATGTTTACTTTGTCCAGAAAACAAGTAGGCCAGTTTAATGAACCATAGTATATTTGTAGGAAAGAGGTTTATGAAGCGACTGAAGAAAGATGTGTATGCCAATATATAAGGTGATCAAAATTGCACATATAATCAATTAACGCTAAACCTAAACACGGTTTGGCAGCGTGAATCCTTTTCTCTATTCACATGCTGTGTATTATTCTAGTGGTTGAGTCCAGAATAGGTTTTGTTGTATTTTTTGTTGTTTTGTGTTTTGGGCGTCATCGACCACCATTTGGTGCCAGGTACGTCCCCTGTGTGACTTCAGACGTCCTCCTGGAGGCTGTTGTGCGTAGTATTCTGCAGTTTCTTTTTTCCGCAGTTGGGTCTGGAAGCAAGACGGGACGCTCCGAAGTTTTCAGCAAAATCCCCCAAAAAGAGTAGAGATTTCGAGTACTTATCAAGCATCGACATCGCAACCGGAGAGCACAACTTCACTCTGAGAACGACACCTTTAAGACTGAAAGCCTCGATAGGCCCACTATGCAACAATGTCCCAGGCACTGAAAAAACCTTCCATGAAGGATCTAGGCCTTTCCAGTGAATACTAGGACCAAGGAGTTCCAGCAGAGGCGACGCACAAGGGATCGAACATAGAAATTATAGACGGAGACTCCGAAAAGAACCACGCCCACATAAAGATGGTGATGGAGACCGCGAAATGGACGGAAACGGTTAAGACACCGTACACATCCGTCAGAACCGAAGGGCCACAATAATAAGGCAGGGTCTAAGGCAATCTGATGCCAAAGAGAAAGGCAATCGAAGGCCAGCCACGATCCAAGGAAACCCACAGAACCCTACCAAGGGACCCCGACAAGGGAAAATCGCACACAGTGCTGAAAACAAGGGTCGAATACGAACTCCTGAAGGGGAACTGCAACACCATTGAAACTAGAGGCAAGAAAAGAAAAGAAAATCTCCTGTCTCCGACAGCAAGAGAACCCTCGAGGTCAAGAAGAAAAGGAACCGTCTCGAAGCAGAAATGGCGACACTCCTCCAGAAAAAGAGAGAGTTTGACGCTTCAGTCAATTCCTAAGATCCCCGTCGCAGACAATGTCAATGATGAAGAAGCGGAAAACGCCAAGGGGAAAGAAGAGGAGATCCTCGAATCAGCTGAACCACGCGATGAAGACCTCGAAGAGGAGGAAAACTCTGAAACTTTCAAGGATACATGGAATGAGCTTGACACAGAAAGTCCAGAGGAGGAGATATGCTGTTATCCCTCAAAGGCTTCACCATTAGATGACATAGCCTTCTACAACGTCCTAGTAAAGAGAGTAGCAGACGCTTTCGGAGTCGCCCTTGAAGAAGAAAAAGGGGACACATGCTGCCTCTTAGAAACACTAGCCCCAGCCAACAAGGGGACACAATACCAAGCATCTTGGACCAGGGCAAAGAAACCTTTAAGGAACCAGCCTCAAGCAAGGGGGTAACTCTAAGGGTCGAAAATAAGTACAAACCCTCTTCTATTGACCAAAAATATATCCAGACAAACAGAGTACCTGACTCCATCATTGTCACCACGGCCAGGAAAAGAGCACATGCACTCTTTCACAGTGGACCACCTGCAGAGAAGGAAAGTAAACAGCTGGATATGGCAGGCAGAAAGATGGAAAAGGAGGCAGTGACGCAATGGAGTATCGCAAACTCTAATGCCCTGCTGAATAGGTACGAACACCAACAATGGGATGACATTGAGGAGCTTATCAACAAGCTCCCTGAAGAAGACAAGAAGAGGGCTAAATCTATTGTCCAAGGAGGCAAAAACATTGCAAACACATGCCTCAAATCAAAACTCGAAGCAGCAGACACTGCCAGCAAACAGATGTGCACAGGCACCACACTAAGACGGTATGCCTGGCTCAGAATATCCAGTTTTAAACAGGAGCTTCAAACCTCCATCATTAACAGACCATTTACAGGAGAGGCACTATTTGGTAAAGAGGTGGAATAATCTCTCTCCAACACTTTAAAAATCACAACGAAACTGCAAGAGCCATGGTAGCCCTGCAACAAAGAGGTACCTTCAAAGGGGGAGGGTTTAACGGAAGAAAACCCACAGGCAGAGGAACTTTTGTTCAAGTACAGCAACTTACCCCGCCATGATGTCTTCCTAGGGTCAAGGGTCCCATGCAGAACAAGCTGTCATCGAAAGGGTACTTAGACACAGGGCTGTTCAAGCTAGCGAAAGCCATAATTGCTACACTCCTCTTAAGAGTTTTTAAGACTGCAAAATACACATCAGGGGTTGAGTTGCATTTTATCGTTGTTGAAGATCTTTTGTGCAATGGATATCTCCAACATCCACAGATGGATCAGTTCCCAAAAATGTTCAGATACAGGAAGTTGGCATCCATCCACTTGCCGATGGATGAAATACACCCCTTGAACTATTTCTGGTGAACGTCATGTCCCTATCAAGATGAATGGTCAGATGTCATCAGGCAACGCTAAGAAGCTGGAGCCAAAATAACGTATCCAGGCAGTAAGGGGTCCCATAGAGATGCTTTTCAAACTTGTACCTACAGCTTAGATTTATGACACGCCTCAGAGCAACATTAAATTTGGATTACTAGGAGCAGAAAAATGCCTGAAAACAGTGACCAAGGAAGAACCCTATCCATTCTCGGACCTCAACTTGCACATCACCTCCACAAAGACCCTAAAGAGTCAGGGATGAGAGACCCTGTCAAAGATTTGTGAGCTATCAAGAAAGAGGATGGCGGCCTCTCCATCCTTGTCCAGCTTAACACTACGGTGAATGTCGGTGGAGACCAGCAGAGCCTCTGTTTCTTGGTGCAGTGCTTCGTAGAGCATGTACCACAGATGAGCAACAAATGGGTAGGTTTCCTAAGCAGACACAATCAAACTTTCATCAGCTGTTCAAAATTAGTGCTTAACAGTGCACCATCATTGTACTGTAATTAGGTCCACGTTTCGGTCGGACTTGTCAATATAGCAGTCCTTATGATTCAAGTTCCACTATCTTCTATTATTTAGGTACCATGGGCATATATTTCACAACTGCCCTGCCTCCCTGCGGCTGACTCATTTGCTGCTACGGGATTAGAATTCAGATCTTTTGGTCTGCTGGAAAGTTGTAGGAACATACAAAGAGAAATCAGAACATATACACTACTCAAGTGAAAGAGATTCTTCATCTGAATGCAGTCTAATGCCTTGGAACTACTTGCTGTGAATCCTCTGTGATAAATGTTACAACCGCAAATTACACAAATGTTCCTTTAGAATGTGCCTTCCACAGATTATTAACTTCACTGTGAGATCCCTGAACTGCCCAATAAAGTGGAAAGGTTAAGACCGTCACTCCACAGAAACTTCCAAAGCTCACATTTTCAGAGCAACTCAAGAGAAGGAAGAAATAAGCTCACAAAAACTGGAGGAGTTGTGAAGGACAAGGTTCCTGCTCCTCCTGTTTTTGTGAGGTTCTTTCTTTCTTCCAAGCTTGGCAGGGAAAGCATGTGAATGTTTGAAGGATGCAAAATGGATAACTGTAATTACAGGTAACCTTTTCTTATGTATGTATTTCAAAATCATGAACTAAAGAAGAGCATAGCCATAATCACAAAATATCGCAATTTCTTATGCTCTGTTTTAATATTGTCTTTGTTTCTTGGAAATACCTGATTTACCATTTACTGAGTTTCCATATACCTGTTGGTTTTGCTCAATATCCCTACATCTTGCTGTCCTCTAATCATAACTCATGGGAAACTCTTTTAAACTCTGTTGTGTCACCTGAAACTCACCCTTCAGCTGTTAAAACCATAGTTCAATGGAAATGCAACCACATTCTGTATGCAGGTTTTCTGCTCATATCTATTATCTACCAGAGTGGTGGATTGGTATCTGTTCTATTCGTATCACAAAGAGTGTGTGTGTGCAAAGCATGAGCAAGATGGTTTGGTTCTTTCCTCAGAAGCCGACTCATGATATTTCGAGCTACAGGCCTCTCACAGTGAGTTTGGAGAGGTCTAACAAGATGGTCAATAAATGGATGTTACATGTTAAGGACACTCCAGAGATGGAGTGGAGTAGAGCTGATCTACTTTTACCAGAGGCGGGGCTGTGGGCTTTTACATCTTGTGGTACCTTATATGGGATCAGTGTTCAGTTTGTTGCCTTCCACACCCACGGTGGTGCAGAGTTCATACTCTACAGACCTGTCAGCAACAGTTAGCGCTTTTTTTTAACAAATCTTTTTTAATGCTAGCCTTAATCTGAAGTGATCGTAGAGGAAACGTGCTGAAGGCACAGGCTGCTCAGAGTATGGTACAACCTGCACCAAAAATCACTTGGTCGGGCTCAGTTCCAAAACCTTTTACAATGTGTAAACTTTGCCATGCCTTGTGCATAGCGGAGTATCCTAATATTAAGGAAGTTATGATAGGCAGAGAAACCGGAGTGGATTTCAGCTACAGGGTTATATGGAAATCCTGAGTTAAATGTTACCTCTATGTCTTCCAGGGTTCCTCTCTGTGTACATCTGGTTGCACATCTGTTCCCTCCACCCCTCAGGGATACCCAAGACTCTCAAATTATTCCTTCTTAGTTGGTTCTCCATGTCCGTTAATTTCCAGGCGATGTCATCTTTCTGTGATTTTAAAGAGTCGTTAAGAGTCCTTTGGGCACTGAGTTCGTCTTCCAGTGTAGAGAGCCTAGTTTCTGCTTCCCCAATGCTTGTTGCAAATTCTGTGCAAGATTTAGCCACTCTCCGGATGGAGTTCTGTAGTTTTCTGTATGCACCTTGTGTCTTTAGACTCTCTGCCCGCGTCTCTACACTATGTGCCATGATACTTTTATAAATAATAGAGTGTGACATTTCCTCTGTTATTTCCACTCCCCCAGCCAATGGATTGTTAAGAGCTATATTATCATCACATCCAAAATTGGGTGAGAAGGAGTAGTCCAATACCAGTGACCCCACATCCCCTTTAGATTCTGTCAAAGATGTCTTTCCAGCGTCTTTCTGCTTTCGAACAGTTAGCGAGCTAGTTAAGGGTCTGCCTCTTGCGGCTCTAGGGACTTCCTCCTCAGGATCAGTATTACTTATATCACTGCTATCGCTTTGAGAGAGTTCTTCTCCTGTCCAGTATTTTATACCCCCCAAGCTTCCATCACTTGACGAATTCGAGGGGTCTGATATTGAGAAAAACGTATCCCCAGAATCCACCTCTTTCAAGGAGCCCCTGATATCAATGTTGCCATCTTGACCCTCTCTTATCCCAGCTGGGCTATCTACTTTTCCTTTTCCTTTATTCCCCATAGGGCTTCTTCGTGCAGTCTCTTTTCCTGCCTTAGTTGCTGCTGGTTCCTCTTTCTCCAAACGGGGGTTTACTAATACAACACCCACCGCCCCCAAGAGCCAGACCCAAGCTCACCAGTGTCTCCCCATCTTTAACTATAGACTTCACTTTGCTCACCTCTCTGCCACCGAGTGTTTCTGATGCAATGGGCTGTTGTAATAAGTCTATGTCCAGCAGGGGACTCAAACTGCCAGCAGCGTCTGCCTGAGCCATAGTTGCCTGCATCTTCTTGGCCGTCTGTACTTGAAAAATTGCCGGGAGCGTTTTCCGGCCGTGCACAGAATAGCTGGTCTTTTATATCTCTCCGATGTGGATATCTTCCTAGACAGTCAAAAATTGCTAAACGTCTATGGTTAATTTGTCATTCAAAAGCACAGAAAATGCATTGTCAAGCAAGTGAGAATTATATAAAAAAAAGATCTATTTTATTAAAAATGAGAAAGTAAAAACACAAGAAATGCAACAGTTGATTTTTGACACAAAATGTACAATATATCAAAATGTCAATTTTAAAATGAGAGACTGTCTTTATCTAATCCAATAAGTAGTGACTTGGCGAGGATGAGATAAGTTCCGACGCCCGTTTCGGCGCTGTAACAGCGCCTTCTTCTGGGAATTGAGCCACAGATTCCTAGAGATGATGAAGACATAGTCTATATTAAAATATCAATACAAGCTTGACTAGTGCAACATTATGTGCAACTACAACAGTATTCACAGTGCTCAAAATGAATGACGATGGAAAACATAGTAATAACATGCAGTGCCTTCAGGAGAGATAGTGGTTAGACATGACAGTATCTCACATAACAGATATCGTGAGTAAATGGATTATCCATATATAGATGTGGAACTCCATAAGTCATAATAAAAGCCATTGTAAAATAATATCTAAACAAAAAAATAATGAGGACATGATTAGTGCAAGAAACAAGTATGAAGAATAGTGCGTTCCTGGCGAAGGTGGCATAGAAGAGAGGGAGGTATATGATATATATATGAAATACCAGAGGGGTGAAAAAAGAAGTATAGAGTAGATTTGAAGAAAATATCGACTGATAGTACCCAGACACCTTGTGTGTGAATAATAATTCACACAGTGAAGCTAACCAGAGGGGTATGATGTATAATACCTGTGTCTGAAAAGACCGGCGGTCTACAAAATGTAGGGCTGGTGCTTCTTATCTATATGAATTTCTTTTTCAATACTGAAATGATTAAAAGGAATATCATTAGGTGTGTTACTGTCATCCTAGGTATAGGTGACCATTTAAGAGGTAAGTATAATATTGCTAACCTTGTTATTTTAGCGGATTTTAGACTCTACATATCGATATAATTGCAGTATTCTTGATATATAGGCCCTTTAGATGAGGGTCTATGATGAAATAATATTAATAGTACAGGAACACTTCACGGAGATGAGGATCTTGGTAACTCTGTAAAGTAAATGGTAGCAGATGGATAGATTCTAATTACGTTTCTTATTTATAGCAGGTAACTTAAGTCCTACGGTTTAACAAATGATTAACATAAAATGTTCAGATGAGCTACTTTAAATCTCTTAAACTCTTCTTCGAGAATTGTCTCGATATCTGACAGTGATTGGATAATGTCAATGAAAAAGGTAAAGCATGTGTGGGGTAGTCAGTGTATATCAACTGAATAAAATGTAATAAAATTCTATAAGGGTGAAACACGTACTCGTTATATAGATGTATGCACAAATATGGGATGTTACCTTATATAATATTTGTGATGATTCGGTACAAGGTATTCCTTCTATGGCTTAATAGGTACCAGAGGCCAAGAATTATGTGAAGAATTATCAATGATGACGCTCCTGTGAATGAGAACGACATATATTTCAATTATTCGAGGGGGGTGACTCAGGACTGGAAGAAGGTCTATTTTATGTGTTATAGTGTGATGTGCTAGTGACTCCTGCAGCCCCTGCCACGGCTATGGTTTCCTTTCCTGTGCCTGCCCCGCGGGTGCGACCGGGAAAGCAGCAGCCTCAGGTAAACAAACTGCCTGGTGCGAAATGCCGTTTGCGGTTCGTGGCGTTCCAGTGAGAGTCTCCACAGCATCCCAGCGAGAGTCTCCACAGCATCCCAGGAGCACCTCCAAACAAGCAGCCCTCACCGTCAGGACGGAATAATAGCAGGTAGCTCAGGGGGAGAGTCAGCTCACTCGACCGCACTCGCGGCCGCTATCTTGCCCCCCAGAAATAGACATATTTACAATGTATTAAGTTTATGGTGTGCTGTATTTTATTTATGACTCTTTTTATAAACCTTGTTTTGGGTAGTGGGTTATTTTTTTCTCTTTGTACTTGGTTTTTCCATGTCCTGCTCCAATATCACTTATTCCTTGGGTAAACCCTTTACTCCTATTTCACCCTACTTTAATGCCACCAGAGGTTCCATGGAGAAATGATGCCCCCACTGTATTTAGCTTTAGGTCTCTCAGGGGTGACATGCTTATGATCATTGCATATTTGCAATGGGTGCATTGCAATTCCATTCAGGAACTGCAGGTCAGCACCTGCATCTAAGCACACCACTCTTTTTGTGCGGAAGGGGAAGGCAAGATTTAATATTTTTCCACTGCACTGGTGCTGCGTACAGTATTAAAGGAAATTGTATACCAATCAGAAAGACATGATTACAAATCCACTTAAAACCCTCAGTAGTCAGAGATAACACAGCATTGTTCAATCCAACAATTAACATTATCAAAGAGGAAATAAAACGGTGCGATTATTGAAAGAAATAAAAACCGAGCCGACCTCCATACATTAGAGGACGGGTAACGATCGAGTTAAGGAAGGGGGAGGGAACAGAATGTCCCACGGGGAAGGGGAAGAAAAGCAAGTAAGAATGCAATGAATATCATTTGAAGCTGCCAGAAGTGCAGCAGTTCTAGGTTAATGCAGTAATACTAGGTTAATAATAAAAACAAGTCATAAATAGTAGCAATAAGCAGTGAACAGATGATAAACAATGAATAGGGAGAGTAAGAAAAAACTTGACTTATCTGCTTGGAGCCGCATTTAAAAGAGGCTGTTTGCCTAGTGCTTACTAGAATTGTTTTGTTAAGAATGTTCCATTGGAACTATTGCTTTGTTACATATGCGGCTGTTTGGAGTCTGCATTAAAAGTTATATGCATAATGGTAGCCTCCGGTCTTGTAATGAAATCATAGTCCACAGTAAGCCCCTCCACCTCATTATATGACCACAAAGCCCAGCCAATCAGGTGGCTTTGGGTTCAAACCCTCCTCCGAGGCTACAACTGCCAGATTTACTACTGCATGGTATCGGGCAACAGGGAAGCCTCAGGGCTGTTCTCAACTACTCTTTAGCTGACCTTTTGCTCTAATCCCCTCACTTCACGTGAATAGTCATTCCTTCACTTACAAGGAGCAAGTACACATTTTTGATTTTTTTCTGATTGAAACAATGGCTAAACCCTCATATTTCAAAGACTCTCTTCAAGTAATGTGTGGCCAGGAAGATCTATGCTGATGACCCTCAGCCAAAATGTATTTGTTGTCTGCATAAATCTGGTCATAAGCCCGAAGACTGCAAAATAGATGCAACCTTTAGTGCTAAAACTCTAAAGAACAGAATGAAAGCAGCTGTGTCTGAAGATCTCCCCATTAACAAATTGCCCATCACCAATGGCCCAGCTGTTATAGATGACTCTACACTGTCATTTAAAACCTATCTGACGATGAAGGCTCAGCCGATGAAGACACTATTGACAACGCATTAGAGACCATTGACAAACTACCAGCGTCCATGAAGATGACAGCTTCTGCACCTGTAACTGTAGGGAATATAGTCCCAACTGTAGTGACTGTGCCAACTTCTGCCTTGACTACTCACATAAATATCACTACTGCGTTACCACAGACAACAATAAGATCTATAATAAGTCAGTTGGTCTCTCTAATAAGAATTACTCCATAGCACCTAGTCCAACTTCTAGATGACTTGATATTAGAATCATCTTACAGTTCAGTTCTTTCAGAACAAGAGTCAAATAAGGAACCAATTTATTCTGATGATGACAGCGTGTTAGCCATGACTTAACAAGCTGAAGGCCCACATAATCTGGACATACAGTTTGTGCCAGAAAATTCTCATGAAGAACACCCTTTTGACTATCTGGAGTCGTTCTATTCTGGTCAACTTCACAAGCTTGACATTCTACAATCTTAAGCTGAGCCAATGGTGAGGTGCCAATGGATTTCTTGCATTCATTAAAGATGATGATGGAAAAATGTCTACAGAAGATTACCACCACAACAATAGCAAGCCCCTATTCAGGCACACTCGGCAAATCTGACTCCACAGCCAATAACCTCTTCTCAACAATAAGATTTGCCACGGTCATAAACATTATTAAGAGTCTGTTATGCACAGCCTTAAGTTCATAGTAGAAGTACCTCTCATGACGCACCATTAGAGGCACAATCTCAAGATGGAGGTGGCAGGCAGACATTTAAGGGCCTGAATGCAATTATTATTTTTTTCTTGCAGAATAGCAAAGTCCATAACAAGTCCCAAGAGGCTCTCCAGTGAATAATGTCTACAGCTTCAACAGTCTGATGAATAGAGGGACTCAGAAATGTGATTTTCCTCTGACTACTGTAGAAATAAAATCATTTTTGTTTGACTTAAGGACAAAAAAGAGCTCAGCCAAGACCATCCCAGTCGTGGATTATGTAAAGAGAAGGAGCGCCTTTCTGTCTGCAAAACCCTGTAACGGGAGCAGCATTAATTGCCAGACTGAAGAAGAAATCTAAAGCTCCAGGCATAGCCCCAACATGTCTTTTGGAGCAGCCATTCTAAGAGAGGGTGAGGCAACTTAATCAGCCTAGATAGATGCGTTTCTGGACATCTCGATCACTGCCTTTAGACAGGTGACAACAGGGGATGTTTTAAGAAAGTGTTTCCAGCTTCACAATACGACTTTCCAGTCAGAAAAAAAATCAAGGATGATTGACATGACTTTTCATGGTCAGCATTTCTTCAGCCGGGTCGTCAAGGAAGCCCTTCAGGCAGTCAAGACTGATGCAGCCAAATTACTTTGAAGTACTGAAAGAAAGACAACATTGTTACTATAGAAAGCAGCAGGATAACAAAAGATCATTTCAGTCAGAGGTTTTCTTTGCTTTTCGTGCCTAGAGACTGGGTTATTAATTGCAAGGACAAACCACAAAACAAGAAGACAACAATGGAAACAAATAGATCCAACACTTGCCAGGAAAGCGTCCTGTATGGCCTCCCAGCTGCATGCAGTAAATGATTAAATTAATGCCTTGGCTGATGATTCAGTAGTGCAGCTCGCATGTAGAGTATAACTGCACCCACCTGGATGCACTAAATCAAATCAAATAATCTTCATTCGGTTTCAGTTATTAAAACCGTAAAAGCATGTATTAAATATAAAATACAATACTGTGTCTAGTAAATAGAGATTTCAATTAAAATAACTTGTACCAATGGGGATGCAAGAAAATCACTGACTCCAAGTTCATACATACTACTCCAATAAAAACAGTGCAACCGTGTTCAATATACACTAAATACAGGTGAAGCGAGCAGGCTGATTAATCACAACTGGATCAAAGTCTAATAGCGGGTTTTAAAATTTCAAATACATAAAACACTGTGCTACCTGTCAGCATTTGTAAGTGGGTGCACTATTTGTGAGGAGGGAAAGGGTCAAATAATCTCCCTACCCCTAAAACAAACTGGCAGCCCGGGATAGAGCAATGGCCCACATACCTTTGAAGGGTACGATCTCCCTGGAGATAACCCTATGGGGCGGAAACATGAAAAAATGGCGTGTGCAAACTACAGGGATACAGCCGTTGGGACTAAATCAGTATTTTTAAAATTGGGGACATAGATTTTGAGATTAAAAAAAAGAATCTTTGAACACCTAAAGGCAGAGCAGGAGGTTTCACACCACAGTTCTACAAATATACTCTACTTAAGCTTGCCATAACCGCAGAGGCCATTAACTGGATGAACACAACCGATTATGCCCCACTTCAATGTCATGTTTGAAGGGTGCGCTAGGGAAAATGGCCATAACTTCCATTTATACTACAATAATTAACAACATTCATGACGACCTTAAAGTCTTTCGGTAAAGATGAAAGTGAGATGTAGGAGTCCTTGAAGAAATAGATTAGAAAGCTGCCCTGTTGCATCCAAGGGAAGTGGCAGTCATAACAAGGGTCTCCCTTATTCAATTAAGGGCCTGAACAGAACATACTTCACTAGAGCCAAACTAAATAAGATGGGGAAATCACAAACACTCACCTATCTGAGATGCAGTTACGAAGAAGGCTTCTTCTTTCATTCAAAATGGGGCTGTCCCAAGATTCAAAGCTATTGGCGCATAATCCTGAAGGACCTGAGCAATGTTTTTGAGAGCTCTAAACCCCTAAATTATGCTTCTAGGGGACTATGGTGACATTGACCGTCCACGGACACAACTACTATTCTATTTGTTGGTTTCGTGATGGCAAAGCAAGATATCACTCAATTGTAGGGATTCCTGTTGACACAGACAAAAAAGAACTGGCTTACAAAGATGGATGTTTGCATGGGCACCAAAAAGTAGTAGACGCTAGTAGAGGTTGTCCCCACAAGTTTCAGAAAGATTGGGGAGATGGAAGGAATTCTATGGACTACACCGAGATGATACCAGCATCCCACGTGTGGAACTCCAGAAAGTAGCGTGGGTGCAATATCCAAACCCTAATATTGCCCACTAGTGCCATTGGCTGTCCATGCGCAATTATTAACATAATTCCACGTTATAATGCTGAAGCATAACTACTTTGAAAGATGTGCCCGCTGCCTCACAACTTGAAATGTTATGTAGTGTGCACCTTTGTCTAAATACCGGACAGTGATCTATGACTATGTACTGTGTCTTGTAACTTGCTCACTGTTTGATATAAAAAGATTTAAATAAAAACAGGTTTAAAAAACACAGCTGCAAGGAAAGAAGCTGATGCACCGACTGCCCCAGTGTACACTCCCACATCCATCGTTCATAACAGTTGGGGGGGGGTGATAAAATGGAGTTTAGCTCATGACACAACTTCACCTCCAATCAGGGAGCAATACCATCATTTTGTGGCCCTGAGACGAGAAGAAAACAAGTTGCTTCTAATTGCTGCAACAGAATCAGTGTGATACAGCCAAAATAACTTGGGTTTCTACCGGACTCATCCAGAAAAAGTTTGGCCAATGGAAGTCCATTCAAGACCTATAGGCACTGAAAAATACATAAAGAAGCAAGCTATCAGAATGATATCACCTCTGTGTCTGTTGCGGCCCATAAAAGGAGACGATTTTATGGCATCATTAGTTTTGAAGGATGCATACATACTTCTAAATGCCAAGCAGAAACATTGAAAACTCCTGTGCTTCATGACAGACAACACTACCACTTCAAGCACTTTCATTTGCCTCTTGTCCAGCATATCTACAAAATGCCTAATTCTAATAGGCGCTTACCAAGATCACCAGGGGTTGAGGATATACCCATATCTCAATAATTATCTGATAAAGGACCCCTCTTCACAACAAATACCGTTTGAAATCGCCAAGACATTAAATCTAAGGAAATGAGTCTGTGGTCCCATCTTGAAAAAAATCAATCCTAATGCAGTAAAGCAAATGATATCCTTGGGTGCAAACATCTGTGCAGACCAACTAAAAGTCTACTCATTGCAAGACAGAAGAATTGATTTTCCTAGTTCAGGAGATAAGCACAAAGATTTGTATTACATTCAGGGACTTCAAGGAATACATTCCTTCTGCATTCCTCTTACGCCACAATGAGGCCTGTTCAAAAGGGTTGGATAGGCAGTGGTAACAAGTGGCTGGCCACTACGATGACTACATACGATTCATGGAAAAGATGAAACATGCCTTGATTTGTCGGAAGCCAAAGAAAACATCTAGTTAGGTCAAGACTTTTAACGAAATCAGCCACATCTCCATCTTTATATGGATGCTTCTATGAAGGGCTATGGAGCACATTTGAAAGACCATTGAGCGAACAGGCTGTGGTCCTTCAGGGAAAAAGCTGCAAATAATGTGCTAGAATTAAAAGTGGTGAAACTTGCCTCAAAGGCTTCCTGCCCCTGGTAGAACAAAAAGATGGCAAAATGAGAACGGACACCATGACTACTTTATACCACTTTTGAAAGCAAGGAAGAACATAAATACAACCTATTATCAAAGGCAACACAGCAACTATGGCATTGGGCTCCACGTTGATATAATCAGTCTAACAATGGAGTACTTTTCGGAACAGTGGATGCCCTCAGCAGGAAATATGTACACTGCCGTGACTGAGAGATAAATTAAATTTATCAAAACCAGTCTTCCAGAGAAGGGTCAAACTTCAGTTGCATCCATTCGGAGTTCCTGAAGACGCCAATTGCCAGAGCTTCACAACTAAAATGGTGGTATCGCAACTCGAGTGAGAAAGCCTTTTTTATTTTTTGGGTTAGGGAAATTTTAGGTATTATCGCCCCTTCCCACCAAACACACACCACCCCATACCATTCATCCAGAGAGTTCTGCAGGGAATTAAGTAAGAACATTACAAAATCAATTTGATTGCCATTGCTTGAAAAAAACTGTTCTTGAACACTCTTCTTTGGAACCTCTCCATTCAGACTCTAATTTGATTCCGAGTGCACACCTATGTTTCCTATCCAAGAACAGAGGTCAGATTTTGAACTACAAACTAGCGTCTCCGCAGCTGACATCCTTCGTGTTGTGTTCCTACACTTTGGATCTCTGAATATGACACTTTCCTGAAGGAAGATCCTACAAGCAGCCAGAGCCGCTTCCACAATCAAAACTTACTCTATGAAATGGAAGAGATTTTGTTTTGAGACTGCAAGAAAGAACATAGATCCTCTCTTAGTACATCTGCACAATAAACTACCTTATTTTCAAATCTTACCAGAGTGAAGATTAGGATGCTCGTCAATCAAGATATAGTTTGTGGCTTGCTTTTCACAAGAGTGCTGAAAGATTTTATGTAAAAGCTGTTCCCCTCAGTGGTTGGAAAAGAAGTGGATCATTAAAAAAAACGGTGAAATTCACTGAAAAAGAACAAAGATTAAAAGTGAGTTGTGTTTTTCACTTAACTGCGACGTGCCATCGAAATTCACCAGTTGTTACCAATGCAGTCAAGGCAAGCAGAACTTAATGCAACTCGCCGTGCACAAAATAACAATTTGCTTATGGCACACACATGAGAAAAAAAGCCTATCAAGAAACGAAGTGGCGGCCAGCGCGAATTATGGAGTCCATTGAAAACCATAACTGGTGGATTTCAGTGCTTTGTGCCAGAACCATGACTCATTTTCTAACAGTTTTTTGTCAATATATATCCTTCACTAAAAGGAAGTTGACGGCACTCCACTTCGTTTGAAGGTGCAAAAAAAATCTTTATTGGCACATAATCAGGCTGGACCTCACCAATAACACCAATGTAGTTATAGTTTGGTCAAACTTTCCATAAGAAAGGCATTTTTTGGTGCCATCAGTGAGGTCATCATTAATGTCCTATAACAGATCATGAGTGATGCAATAATTGATCTCGTAAGCAGTGCATGATGGGAGCATGTTATAGTTATTTCACGAAGCTATAACTGGCGAATTTTGGTGGTTTTTCAGTTTTTAGAAATTAGTTCTCCTTTCATTTCAACACCTAACTATAACGTCACTTTAACCCCTGGTATTTGCAGGTAATTTCAGTTTTTTATAAATCTATGCTTAAAGCGTATTATATCAAATTATAACGTCCCTATAACTTTTTTTTCCTGTGTGTGTGTATACAGTGGGTCCTTAGAATGTTCAGGCTTTGTTGTTGTGTACCTCTCTTGAAGAAAATACTCTAAAACAAGGGCAATGGTAAATCTTTGCAGTGATATCTCCTTCCGGATGAGACTTGGACTCCCTTTGAATAAAATCTTTATTTCACAGGAATTGTGTCATAGCCAAGAGATAACGTCCTCAGTCTGTGAAGTATGGACTTATGCACCACTGCTTTCTGCGCAGTAAAAGCACCCAGACATGCAGGTTAACAGCATAGCAGCATAAAAGCATAGCCCAATACCTCATGGAATCAGTAATGGAACAATTGTCCATAAGAAGGGGTGACTGCTGTTATTAGTCTGAAAAGAAACTATATGTTTTAACCGCGTGTGAAGTAGAAAGGCAATGAAATTATGGAATTGTATTGCTTATCAGTAATACTAATTTTACTTCGTAGCCACCCCTCTATAGTAGGTTTTAAACACCTCTTCAATATGAAGAAATGAAAATGTGTCTCAGTATCAATAACGTTGTAAACTCTCCTTTATAAAGTTTAGGACGGTATGATCCTTCTAGCATGGTTACCCCCACTTTTGGCCTGGTGTCAGTGTTTGTTTTACCTAGTCTGCTGGGATCCTGCTAATAAGGACCCCAGCAACTGTGCTTTCTCACCTAAATTAACATGGTAAGTACTTTGGCACTTTCACTATTGGCAACTGGTGTACCCTTGTAAATCCCCAGTATGTGGTACTGGGGTACCCAGTGCATAGGTACACCAGGGGTCTCTCATGGGCTTCAGCATGTATCGTGCCACCCATGGTGAGTCCACTTAAACTGTGAATACAGGCCTGCCATTGCAGCATGTTTGAGTTGGTCCTTACACCTCTCACAACAGATATATGTTTCCTTATATATGAGGTCACTGCACTTTAAACCTAGAAGTCACCCCTATGGCAGGCTCTTCAGTCCTGAGGGCAGGGTGCTTGGTTATGAGTGTGAGGGTGCCCCTGCATGAGAAGGACACTCCTAAACATCCCAGAGTCGATTCTCCAGGCTTTTTAAGTGCCGTCAGTCATTTTAATACATATAGTGGACATCAGTCATTAAGAGATGTCTAACTATGTAGTGGCTGCACCAAACCCCGTCGTGTTTGGTGTCAAACACGTTGAAATCATACCCCAACACCGATTCCAGTGTTAGAAGTATGATCCCAAGTACTGGGGGACTCCCTTGGGGTATCCCCTTGTACTCCCAGTAAAAGCCTTTCAGGGTCTGCCAGCAAGCTAATGCTGCTGCCGACCACAGACACAATTCTGCTCTCCTGCTGCTGACCCAAGCTAGAGCAGGGAAATGTAGAACAATAGGTTTCCTGTCACAGGGAGATGTGACCTCCCTGACAGGACTTCGTGTATTGGGCTGGGGTGGGGGTGCTTGCATGCGCCACCAGACTGCTTTGAAGGGCACATTTGATGCCCTCCTTGCATACTCTAGTTCGAGCCAGTTCAGGGAGCTCTTGGCTCCTGCTCTTGCGTGAAACAGGACAAAGGACATGGGAGTATCCAACCCTCTGTCCAGCCCCTCCTCTGGGAAGGACCCCATAGTTGTTCCAACCCTTTCCTTGGGGTACTTAAGAGCTTACCTGTGGGCGGGTTTTTAGATTTGTCATGGGACAAGACTCGACTGAAATCATGTCACTATTTGACTGTCTGGACACTTGGACTTCGACTGGACTGCAACAGCACCAAGGAAGACTTCCTGCTGCTCCTGGTCTCACTGTTCTTCGAATCTTCATTGTCTGTGCTTTTTCCAGGTTCTTCAACAGACCAGTGGGCATCAAGGAAACCCGAAGTAATCTCCCTTGGTGTGAAGGGGTCACTTCCCTGCACCTGCAAGCACCCCAACGACGCTGTCCGGTCGGCTGCTCCTGTCATCCTACGGACCTCCCTAGGCTCAGCAACACAGGTGGTGGTTCTGCAACTCTGTTGCGGCCTGATCTGCCCTCTCTGCAATTTCGAGGCCAGTATCCCTCGTCGGAACCGCTGGAATGAACCCCTGTGCACTGCGTCAACTCACCGTTGTCAAGACTTGTTGGCTCTGCACTCGAGATCTTTGGCTGATAAAAAGCTCCAGCCTCCAGTATCTCTTCCCTTCAAGCTCAGCGTCCTCTGCACAGTGGGCCTTTATTCTTAGTGAGCTGTTCGTGGTCCTATTGCGACTCCTGTGCCTTTAGCCCATGGGTCCTTCAGAGGGTCTTCTACTGCTTCAGTGGACTCCCCTGCCTGCTCGGGTCCTGCTTCAACTCTCCTGGTGTTGGTGAGTATCTTGGACCTTTGTGGCCCAAACGTTGCCCCTACTTCATTCTCCACGCCAGTTGCAGCTACCAAGATTTGTTGGTGCTCCCACCAGACACCAACCACCTAGTTACCGATATCCGACGTGGGACAGCTTGTGCACAACTCCTGTCTTCCTCAGTGTCGCCTAGTCCTCACAGCTACAGCAACATGGTCACAGTTGACTCTTGAACCTACCGACATTGGTGGGCACTGTGTCTTTGTGCCTCCTGGTCACGTCCGAGTAGCATAGGCTCTAGCCCCTCTGCTTGCAGGTTCTTCTCTTCCAGAATCCACTTATTTACCGTCTTCTCCAGTGGCATTTTCTTCCAAGTCTTCCATTGTCTACGGAGGTTTCCAAAGTCTCTTCCCCCCATGCACCTGGCTTCCCTATTGTAGGTAACCTGGTTCCCGGGACGTCCACAGGTGAGGTGGCTTGCCAACCTTCCATCCTCCAAGGGAATTCTTCAGGGTTCCCTAGGAAGGATCCTTCTTCCGCAAAACTGCAACCACAACTTCCATTGGTCACCTGGCTGTATTCCCATTCTACACACAGCCTCCGTGAGTTTCCCAGGTACATACCACTGGTTCCTCTGGGTCTTCTGGTACAATTCCCGTCCTCCTTTGCAGTTCGCATTCCACTTTCTTAGTATATGGTTTGGTCTCCCCCTGGAGACCACTGTAGTTTGTGCTACTGCTACCTACCTGATTGCATTTAAAGTATTCATGTGTATTGTGTTAAAATCGCTGGGTAGAAGATATACCAATGTGTTAGTGAGTGTACTGTAATAAATAGAAGCATTTTATATAAATACTGTGTGATTCTTTTTAATTTAACCTACACTATAAGATTAAACCGGTAAAACAAGCTGTTTAACACTCCAAGATAAGCCTGTAGGCTGATCTCCACAGCTACCACTTTAAGGGCTTTCTATGTTTATCAAGGACCACTAAAATCATCATAAGGGTTGCCTGGATTAGTGCAAGGTGCATCATTTAAATAAGTTCGAGGCATGTGGGCTGCTGAATTCATATTTATAGCATAGATCGCCGCCTAGTGTTGGGTCCGGATGATTGCACATTGTTGTCCTGGAAGAGTCTTCGAAGTATCACGAGATAGGTGGCTCCTCCCCTGGACTACAGTGCGCATGGGCATCGACTCCATCCCCAGATTGTTTTTTCCGCCATTGGGTTCAGATGTTTATTCGTTATCTCCAGTTCGGAATCGATATAGACTTTTCTTAAGGCCCGAAGGCCTTTTCCTATACCGTCGGTATTGTTTTGCCCTCGGTGCCCAGCTCTGTTCCGGCTTGGTTCCCGAGTCGGACATCCAGAGGAGTCGCGTGGCTCTTCGGTGCTCGAGGCCCGGTCAACGCAGCAAGACTTTCGACGACACATCATGGAACAAAGCCCGTTCAAGAAATGTCCCGTGTGTGGATCGAAGTATACCCACATCGACATCCACCCGGTGTGCAACAAGTGCCTGTCGCCGGACCACGATGAAGCCAACTGTATGGCTTGTTCCCGGTTTAGATCGAAGAAGACGATTTGACTTCAGTCGGCCCCGGCGGACATCTTCGAGAGAGAAGAAGCAGACGAACAAGAGGTTCATATGCAGATTTCGCCTCCATCGGAGGAGATCGAATACGACTACGACGCGGACGTCGAAGTGCTTGATGCAGAAGAAGTCGTCGACGAGGTAGGAGACGACAATGAGGCCTATGGGGCCATGGAAGATAGGTCGGAGGAAGAGCTATGCCCCGTTCGAACAATTACTAAGGCTCAGGTCGAGGGATCGCCACACGGCCTTACCCAAGACCTTACACCCAGATCCACGGCCTCGCCTACGGGCCCGGCTACGGACACTTCTGCGGAGCCGCCATTGGTGAAAACGAAACCGAAAGTGAAACCTTCGGTGTCGGCGAAAACGAAACTGATGGAGACGCCATCGAAACAGAAGACGTCTGTCCCTCTGGCCACCGCCTCCTCGTCTTCCGATACGTCGGGGCAGCCGAAGCCGAAGAAGGCTGTCGACCAGGTGAAGTCGACCAAAGGCGTCGAGTCAAAGTCGGTCAAGGGCGTCGAGCCAAGATCGAGCAAGGGCGTCGAGCCGAAGCCTGGGGCCCCAAACCCAGTAGTCAAGGCCGCCAACCCGAAACCGTCGGCGCCGAAGGCCGTCGACGCGGAAGGAAGACACGGCGCACCAAATGGGATGATCCTGTACCTCGGCCGGAGAAGACCAAGCCATCGACGCCCAAGTCTTCACACGCTGGTGGGCCAAGGACGTCGGTCGGGTCAACGAAACCGTCCGCTTCCTTTACGAAGCAGGTGTCGGACTCGCTACAACGCATCAAGGACAAGGCTTCCGCGGTCGATCCGAAGGAGGCTTCCGCCCCGAAGCCTGCTGCCAAAACGCCGAAGTCCTCGGCGCCAATTCTGTTCACGTTGCCGCCGAAGGTGGCACCGAAGGCGTTCGCACCAAAGACGGTCGCCGAAGCGCCCGTGCAGGTGTCTACAGGGTCGAAGACTTCTCAGCCGCTTGGGAGCTCGAAGCATAGACAACCCCTGATGGAAGAGCAATCGGAGCACTTTATCGACGCCGACACCGGTAAACTTACCCTCTACCAGAGAAAGATCACGGCGACACAGCCTTTGGAGTCCTACACGATTCCTTTGAAGCGCAAGAAGCCTTCTACGGATTCCCCGGTTCTGGTTGAGCCACTTGCTCCACGGACTCCAAGAGTTGCAACACCCTCACCCACTTATTCAGATGTGGAGGCTGGGGAAGGTGATGACGAGGAGTATAACTTTCCTGCCAACACTGATCATGAGGATCACCAGGACTCTTGGGCAGTTGCAGGGGACCCAGGGGATCAGCAGACTGCCCCGGACACTCAGGTGTACAATTTCAAAACCTCTCCTACTGAAGATTCTGCGGCATTTAATGCTCTAATTGAGAGGGCGGCTAAAAACCACGACGTGGAGCTACACGCTGACCCTATTGACGTGGACTTTCTCTTTGATACCTTTTCCACAGCAGAAAATACTGTCAAGACTCTCCCAATACTGAAAGGGGTTCTGAAACATGCTGCAGACATTTTTAAAGAACCCACACGTTCCAGGGTGATCAATCATAGGATTGAAAAGAAATATAAGCCGGCACCTGGCGACCCTACCTACATCAAAGGCCAGTTGCCATTGGACTCTCTGGTCGTGTCTAATGCCCGGAAGAGGGCGAATTCGCAAACCACTGGCGATGCTCCTCCCCCTGACAAGGAATCTAAAGTGCTGGAGGCATCAGGGAAGAGGGTGGCGGCTCAAGCGGCCAATATCTGGCGTATCTCAAACACTCAGGCACTCTTGGCCAGATATGACAGGGCACACTATGACACACTAGAGACCCTGTTACAACATCTACCAGATCAGTATAAAGAGGCAGCGGAGATGCTTATTCAGGAAGGGAAGCTCATCTCCAACGCTTCTATTAAGTGTGCACTGGACGTGGCGGACACCGCCGCCAGGGCCATTAACACCAGTGTGATGTTGAGACGTCAGGCATGGCTCAGAATCTCCGGGTTCAAGCCGGAGATACAGACCACCATCCTCAATCAGCCGGTGAACCCTGATAGATTATTCGGTCCTGAGGTGGATACCACCCTAGAAAAGATAAAGAAGGATACCGAGACTGCGAAGTCCATGGGAGCTCTCCAGTCCCAACAATTTAGGAGCAGTACTTTTCGTCGCTCAGGCAATAGAGGTGTTTCCAGAGGCCAAATGTCCCAGCAAACGCAATACACTAAAGGTGGGGCGCAGTCCTCTTACACCAAGCAGAGTAGAGGAGGCTATCGGGGCAACAGTACCAAGGGCAGAGGCGGTGGAAACAACAACTCCCGTTCCTCCGCCGCCAACAAACAGTGACGCCCTGTCACTGCCCCCCGACCATACCACACCTGTCGGGGGCTGACTCCAGCAGTTCCTGCCTGTCTGGAAATCCATCACCACAGACAGGTGGGTCAGGAAACGTATCCAGTTCGGTTATTGTCTGGAGTTAACATCCACTCCACCCAACATGCCACCAAAACACCGTCCTATGTCCACAGAGCATTTGCACTTATTGCAGCAGGAGGTACTTGTCATGCTGCAAAAAGGGGCAATCGAGCTCGTGCCGGTGGAGGAAGAAGGCACAGGAGTGTACTCCCTGTACTTCTTAATCCCAAAGAAGGACGGGTCCCTCAGGCCCATACTGGACCTCAGACCCCTAAACCAGTATATTCTCTCAGAACATTTTCACAAGCTGACGCTGCAGCAAGTTCTTCCGTTGCTCAATCAGGGAGACTTCCTCGCAACCTTGGATCTCAAGGATGCATACTTTCACATTCCACTGCATCCATCACACAGAAAATACCTCAGATTCACAATTCAGGGTCGGCATTATCAGTTCAAGGTCTTACCTTTCGGGGTGACCACAGCGCCCAGGGTGTTCACAAAATGTCTGGCGACAGTGGCTGCGCACCTCCGGAGGCAGAACGTTCACGTTTTCCCTTATCTGGACGACTGGCTTGTCCAAGCGAAGTCGGCCCAGCAGTGT
Source organism: Lissotriton helveticus (assembly GCF_964261635.1). Classification (NCBI taxonomy): domain Eukaryota; kingdom Metazoa; phylum Chordata; class Amphibia; order Caudata; family Salamandridae; genus Lissotriton; species Lissotriton helveticus. The sequence continues at coordinate 959,302,489 of NC_136070.1, read as the reverse complement.
GCCACCAACATGTCCCACACCATTCACCTTCTTCACGATCTGGGATTCTCATTGAATTATCCAAAGTCGCTCCTTCAGCCAGCCCATGTGCGGCAGTATCTGGGAGCGACAATAGATACTCTGGCGGTCACAGCTCAGCCAAACTCTGTGAGGATCGACAGCATTCAGTCGCTGATCCAGAAGTTCAGGCCGCAACACTCGCTTCCAGCAAGGGTGTTCATGCAGTTGATAGGCATGATGGCCTCCTGCATCTTCATCGTCCGGCACGCGAGACTACATATGCGTCCGCTCCAAGAATGCTTGGCTCGTCAGTGGACTCAGGCTCAAGGACAGTTAAACGACCTAGTGTTGGTGACCGGTCGGGCATACAGCTCTCTGCGTTGGTGGAATCCACACAACCTTTGCAAGGGCCGACCGTTCCAGGAGCCTGTGCCACAGATTATCCTGACGACGGACGCATCTCTCCAGGGCTGGGGAGCTCATGTACTCCACTACACGGTGCAGGGACTATGGACAGCGCAGCAGAAGAAGATGCACATCAACTACCTGGAACTGATGGCAATCTTCATGGCATTGAAAGCATTCAAAGTACATCTGTGCAACAAGGTCGTGTTGATCCGGACGGACAACATGACGGCCATGTACTACATTCAAAAGCAGGGAGGTACGCACTCTCCACAGTTGTCTCATCTGGCTCAGAGCATGTGGAAGTGGGCCATTCAGAGGAACATCTTCCTCATGGCGGAACACCTCCCGGGCAAGGACAATCAGATGGCGGATCTGCTCAGCAGGTACAGCCACCAAATGCACGAGTGGGAGATACATCCATCAGTACTCCACCCGTACTTCCAGCAGTGGGGTAATCCAGAGATAGACCTGTTTGCCACAAGGGAAAACGCAAAATGCCAAAGCTTTGCCACCAGGTTCCCTCACCCGCAGTCGCAGGGCAATGCGATATGGATGAACTGGTCAGGCAGATTTGCGTACGCTTTTCCCCCAGCGCCTCTCATACCGCTGGTGGCACGAAAGCTAAAGCAACACTCGATGACACTCATCCTGGTTGCTCCAACATGGGCACGTCAAACATGGTACACCACGTTTCTAGAACTCTCCGTGGTACCGCATCAAAGGCTACACCTCACGCCCCGGCTTTTGATGCAGAGCCATGGCGACATTCAGCACCCAGATCCGCAACAGCTCAACCTGGCGATCTGGCTCCTGAGGTCTTAGAGTTTGGCTACCTTAACTTGCCTCCTGACTGCATGGATATCATACGGGAGGCAAGAAAGCCCACCACCAGAGCTTGCTATGCAGCAAAATGGAAGCGGTTTGTCATTTACTGTGCAGAACACAACATCAACCCGCTAGATGCGTCCACTCACAACATCATCTGTTATTTGTTACATCTTTACAAATGCAATCTAGCATATGCTTCCATTCGAATACACTTATCCGCCATAGCGGCCTATCTCCAGAACAGGCAGCATCTCTCCGTTTTCAGAGTGCCTGCCATTAAGGCCTTCCTGGAAGGACTAAAACGGGTCATCCCTCCCAGGACCCCGCCAGCTCCTGTATGGAACCTCAATGTGGTCCTCACCAGGCTCATGGGCCCACCTTTCGAGCCTCTGCATTCATGCGAGGTTCAGTTCTTAACATGGAAAGTTGCTTTTCTCATAGCCATTACGTCTCTGTGACGTGTTAGTGAGCTCCAGGCGCTCGCTGTACAAGAGCCATTCATACAAATTCACTCTAACAGGGTAGTGCTGCGCACTAACCCTAAATTTCTTCCTAAGGTGGTTTCACAGTTCCATGTCAATCAGACCATTGAACTGCCCGCGTTCTTTCAAAACCCAGAGACGGTAGCCGAAAGAATGCTCCACACTCTTGACGTCAAACGAACTTTGATGTACTACATCGATAGGACCAAAGAATTTAGGAAGACACAACAACTCTTGGTTGCCTTTTCTGCCCAACACAAAGGCAACCCCATTTCCAAAGCAGGTATAGCCAGGTGGATCGTTAAGTGTATTCAGATTTGCTATCAGAAGGCTAAGCGCACTTTAACGGTCCCCCCCAGAGCCCACTCCAACCGCAAGTTGGGGGCCTCCTTGGCTTTCCTTGGAAATATCCCTTTGGAAGACATTTGTAGAGCAGCCACATGGTCTTCACCACACACGTTTACTAAACACTACTGTGTAGACGTGCACTCCAAGCAGCAAGCAGCTGTAGGGCAGGCTGTTCTTAAGACACTTTTTCAAACGTCTGCAGCTGGCACAGGCGGCCGCCGTTAATGGAGGGACTGCTATATATTCTATGCTATAGGTATGAATTCAGCAGCCCACATGCCTCGAACTGAATATGCTACTTACCAGTATGCATCTGTTCTTGGCATGTAGGGCGGCTGACATTCATATCGCCCACCCTCCTCCCCGGCGCCTGTAGCGGCTGCAGATTTCAAACATTACTCTTAGCATGGTCATCACTCACACTGTTACACTCCATCTTCGCCACAATGGCTAAAAACAATCTGGGGATGGAGTCGATGCCCATGCGCACTGTAGTCCAGGGGAGGAGCCACCTATCTCGTGATACTTCGAAGACTCTTCCAGGACAACAATGTGCAATCATCCGGACCCAACACTAGGCGGCGATCTATGCTATAGATATGAATGTCAGCAGCCCTACATGCCAAGAACAGATACATACTGGTAAATAGCATATTCAGTGTGCACCATATTCTAAGCCAGTCTCCTACAATTGGTCAATGCTTTCTCTATCGTGAATGGGTTCTGGAATCCCTTTTTGGGTCTTGCTGGAAAAGCATCCGTAAGGATGCATCCAGCTGGAGACCAGTAGCGATCACTGTGGGAGGAATGACGGACCAGAGGGTGCACTAGCATTTCCTCTCCTGGATTCGTCTGCGCGCACGTCGCGTCCCGCGCCGTATACATCGCAGACAGACACTCGCTCACACACACACACCCTCCCCCACAGTCACACACACGCACTCCAAGACACATACACACGCACACACACACGCACACACACACACACACACACACGCACACACACGCACACACACACACACACACACACACACACACAGGCCGCCCCGCGCGCGCGCGTACATGCTTGCTTCCCCCCGCCCGCCCGCAGCTCAGCAACGCACTCACCGGCTCTCCTCAGCTGCAGGGCCCGGCAGCAGGACTCTTCTTCCCTCGTTAGGCACCGGGGCGCAGGGTAGGCTCCTGCCTGCTCCGGTGCACGGCTCCAATCGCGGCTCTTCCGTGGGAGGCGGGGTAGGCTCCCGCCTTCCTACTTCCTGTTTCCTGTTGTCGCGTCGGCCTGCCTGACTTCCTGGTCGCAGGCCGGCAGAGTAACGAGGATGTTTTGCGGTATTTATTTATTTAGTTAATTATGCGTTTTTATATAGCGCAGACTTTACCCGAAGGCGGTATTTTTTATGTATTTATGCATTTTTATATAGCGCGGACTTTACCCGAAGGCGGTATTTATTTATTCATATATTTATGCATTTTTTCTTTGGGTAAGAGCCTTTAACACCCGTGCTCGATGTTTTCAGTTGCTCCGTTTGTGTAAACGGGGCTGTAATTCTAATCTCCTCACAGTTGCTATCCATTCAAAAACCGAGATCAGATGTCAGACCCTATTTTCGTTTTTAAGGTAATTTTCTTTCTCAGACTTCAAATTGAAAAGATTTTTCATGTCCCCCAAAACCATCTCGCTTTGCTGCGGAGCCTGCCCCTTTAACAATTCTCATTCTCCACTTCGCTTTTAACTTCCTCATGGGCCCGTAGCTGGAAAAGACCAGCTGTTGTGCTCTGATCGGAGCTGCTGCAATCACACATGAAGCTTGTTTTTGAAGCCCCCCCCCCCCCCCCACAGACATGCGGAAAAGCAGGCGGCTTCCAATTCGAGCTTCAGGAGGGCTGTCTGTCGTGAACAAGACCTCTTGATGAAAGAGATGCTTGTCCAGCCCTATGTTGCATTCTACAAGGTATGCACTTTTTAAATTTTATTTTATGCATTTTTAAAAAGCGCGGACTTTACCCGAAGGTGTCAGAACACTGTACAATAGAACCAGTTACGTTACATAGGAGAAACTGTTACAGAAATGGAACAAAGTTAGCAGGCCATAAAGTCAACAGCGCAGGCAAAAGGCACACATTATTGAACACAGAATGTACAAACAAATATATGAGTATATATGACATTTACAAGGACTAAAGAACTAAAATATATCTGTTGCCGCCACCTCAGTGGAGTAAGCACACAATTTTGGATGTCCCCACTCTAAGTCAGGGCATTAATAAGAGGCTCGGAGGAGTTCTGGGAAGAGATGTTGATTTAGGCAGCAACATTTGACCAGTAAATAAATCGGAACGGAAAATGTGAAATACGAAGCGGTCGCACTTCACTGGCAAAGCACTCCGTCCCCACTGTTTACAAGAGGACTTCCAGATTGTCAGGTCATGTTTGAAATCGCTGATGCTTGTTCATGTTGTATGTGTCCTGTACATGCTGTGGCTGGATGGTGGGTGAAACAGGTGACATAACAAGGAGGTCCTTCCAGAGGCTGGCTGAACATGATTTTTGTAATGACGGCACTTTGTCATTTTTATTGAGTTTGATATGGAGACTTAAGACGCCTCTTCATTAAACCCCACTTTAATAAGCATTACTAACCTGCCTCCCCATCAACAGCCCCCATACAATTTGTATACTGTTGTTTTGAAATCTTTTAACCGCATGCGTGCGGGCGGAATTCCGCTCGTACGCTGAGATTTTTTAAATCGCACTTTACGTGACGAGCTGGGCTCGTCATGAGAGTGCGAGGAGGCTACGCCATGACGAGCCCAGCTCGTCATCAGCGTCGAAGGGGTTAAAGTCAGGGAAGGCTGTAATTATCTTTGCTTTTCATTTGTATTCTATAATCCGTTACTGTAATGGTTGCATTGATGAGTTTTATTTAGTTTGATGGCAGTAAGGACCTTCACAGTTTTTAGGTCTCGCTGGTCCCCCGAGGTCCTTCTTCCTCAGCAATTGCCTGCTCTCTGTCCCCTGGATTCTACACTCCGGAACAAGATGCTGAGTTGTTAAGATACAACAGAATCATAACAAACAATTGGAACACAAGAGGGGAAGGGTGGGCCTAACTAATAGTACTCTCGCTAGCGGCTTAGATAATCCTTTTATGTTACCTTAGACTTTCACATTACCGTGTCATATCTAGTGTGTGATATGTGCGCATGACCAGACTGTGTGTGGATCTGTTCTTGTATTTTCATCATAATAAAATACAATGAACATAATCTACACAAAAGTTATTTACAAAAGTTTAAGCTATTGCCATTATAATTTACAATAACCTTTTTTTACGTATTAATTATTAAAAAAATTACAAGCCATTGTTATTTGTAATATCAATACATCTAAGTCCTGTAAATACAGCACATATTGCGTTACAAATGCTATAGGTGTCTCATTTGCGAAAGTTAAAACTATTGGCATTGTAAATGACAAAGCTATTAATTTAGCTATTTTCAAAACCAACACGTAAATAAAAAAATGGTCATTTACAATACCAATAGCTCAAACTTTCCTAATGCGAGACCTATTGCATTGCAAATGCTTGTTCTACCTTTTGCAGTTCACCAATAACTCCTTTAAGCCAAGGTGCTATAGCCCAGTTGCATTGGCTATTTCCTCTGGTCCCCCAAACCACGGCTGAACACTGATTCTTATCCCCCCCCATCGGAGCTGCTTAGAATTTCTGTTTATTGCCTGTTAACATATTTTGGTTCCCCAGCCATGGGTAGCCCTATTCCCATGCTTTTTGATGTCTTTCTAACTTCACTTATACATGATGTTCACTATAAGAACTGTGTTAACATCATGTTAACACAGTTCTTATAGTGATACATATCCCTCGCCTACTTTACTCAGACCGTCTGATCTCTTCTATCTTATTCTAGACTGGCTGGTTCTATTCTGGGACCTTTAATAGGATCAGTTTACAGACCCTCTGGGGATGGTATTGCTCTGCAATCGAGTTCAAAGGTAAGGAATCTGCGGCTAGATGTCTCTATCCGATGGGCTAGTTACTTACCTTCAGTAAAGCCTTATCCGGTAGTGACAGGATCTATCCGCATTTTCCTTACCCACACTCCCATCCTCCCCGTTCTGCGAACTAGTTTCTTTTTGCCCAAAAGACCCCTTTCTTTACATTGATATGCCTTGCTTTAGGATTTCATACTCACTTAACACAAAGATGTCTTCTTTGTGTCATATAAGTGGGTCCACATTTTTGGCACGTTGAAGTAGTCACAGGAGAAGCTGATGTCAGAGCGTGGGGGGATGGGGTAAGGCTTATATGAACTCCATCAACGTCACTTCCAGTGGAGGACTTGGCTTCCGAGCCGCACAATGGCCTCTACCAACATGCAGAGGTCCTGCTGAAACATTTTACTGATCCAGTCTGGCACCTGGGCATATTTCAAGGGTAAGGAATCTGTGGCTAGATCCTGTCTACCACATAGGGTGTTTCTGAAGGTAAGTAACTTGTCTGCCAATACTTGTTCATGGTTGAGTGGAAAGTCTTGATTTATTGTATATTTAAACATCTATATCTCAGGCACCCTCCAGTAGATCTTTTAATTTTGGGGTACACACATTCATAAAATACAGTCTATTTTCATAAATTGGTGTTCGATTTCTTGAGAGTTGTGCTTCTTTCTTCTTCTGTTGTTTTGGTGCTGTTTAAATGCTCTACAATTGTTCATTTTTTGATGTCTGACTGCTTAAAGCTACAGCTACCCATACCCATACTTGAGCTAAGGTTTGACAATCAAAGTCTGACTGGTCCACAAAAGGGGTTCGAAGTGTATTGCACAGTGAGGTCTCAATCACACCATATAATACACCCTGTTAACTGACACCTTTACTTTCCTCCTTTTCTGTATTCTTCCAAATTGTTCTGGGTGAAAGTCTATTGATGAAAAATAAGTCCAGGTCTCTAAAAATTACTGCCATTGTGCCCCACCAGCTCAAATGAAGCACTGGTGAACACTCATCTCTAAGCGATGTTTAATTAGTAAGTGGAGTTGAAAACACAAAAGCTCGTATTGGTACGCTTGGATCTTGGTGTAAGAAGGTATGCTGCTACAGCTCCTTTGGCAAACCTAAGAAGGTAGGACACTGAGCCATAAAGAAATGGAAGTCCTCTATATCATCTCATCTGACTGACTGATTGTAGTTACCCTTGAGAGACATCAGGTGTAACAAGAAAGTAACTTTTCCTTTTGGACTGTTACAGCACTTTGCAAATAAGAGTGGTGGTGTCTGTGTTTTACTTGTTGCGATCAGTTGGAAGGAGTCTTCTAACTACACATTTTTAGACATGGTTTGTAACAAAGTCCATATTTTTAAGATGCTTAAAGTGTCACAGCGTTATCGCTATATTAATATTTTCGGTTTCAGCCGGTTGTGAATCCATTGATTAGCCTTCTTGGAGAGTATGGAGGAGACAGTGATAATGAAGAGGAGGAGGAGGAAGAGCCGCCACCACCACCACCACGAAAACCCCAACCACCTCCACCTCCTACACCCCCTCCAACACCTAAAAAGGAGGAAAGCAATGAGGACAAGTTGACAGACTGGATTAAGCTGGCATGCCTCTTGTGCAAGAGACAATTCCCAACCAAGGAAGGACTGATCAGGCATCAGCAGCTTTCTGAGCTGCACCAGGTTAGTGACCATTCTCTCTGTATGCACTAAGAGTGCTTACAGCATGATGCCTCAGTAAGCAGCATGTAATTCTCATAGTAGAGTTTTCCTTGTGTACAAGCATGTTCTCATTGCTAATATTTTGTTGACAACTTATTGTTTAATTAACTAAATACGTAGGTCTAGTGTCATTCACACCATCATCCCAAAATGTCACTACCTTGCAGTAGCCTGCCCACGGAAAAATAAGATTGGAATGTTTGAATGTTTTTCTAAATAAGCAAATTAAACCTAATTTTCAAGAAAAATATTCTCTCATTCATTTTTTTATTGCATTTTTGGTAATTAAATTTGTTGCAGCATGAAATCCTCCACATACTCATAAAAGTAGGAGGAGGATCACTGCGCAATTTCCTTTCCTGTGGTGAGGGCTTGTTAATACTTAAAATTCTCATTGCCTCACCACATTTGTTATTCTCCTTTTCTATGTACCTGGGAATCTATTCACTCTCCGAAGATTTTTTTTTAAAGTATTTTAATTCCTCAATCATTCTCTTATGGATGTTTGAAGCTAGTGTGAGCATTGTAGTCAAGTCAAATGTTCATGCAATTTCTCAGTAGCTTACTATCACTGAGCCTGCAAAGCACACAACAACACATCCTCCTTTTGTTTCTCTGATCAACAAATTAACTTACATGCAGTTCAGGAAAACAGGACAAATCATGCAGTTGAATTTTTACTTTCACCTCAAGTGTTTCTGTTTTAGCATAGAATGCCATTGAATGGGTACATGGTAATATGATTGGCAATATATATTAGAGGCACTGTAGTTTGTATTTGTTTTATTGTGAAATCAGAGGAATGAAGAAAAAGAATTAGGAAAGCTAATGTGCCTAGACATTTGTTAGGGGAAGTGTTTAATAACATTGTGCTGCTTTGCTTGCACTGTTCCACTGCTGCACAGTAGTGTACATGTGTGCAGTTTGATACTCGTCTTGTGATCCCCTTACTGGCCATCACTATACATCCTGTTTTACTGGAGGCAGTTGTTTTATCCTGACAAGGTTGTTCTTGTACAATAAAGGTGTTCCAAGTCCCAGATTCACTCTGTGCAGGTAGAAACTGCCCTCAGATGAATCTTGGTCTGCCGACAGATTTTTGCTTCAGAATTTAAACCTAACATTCTGTAGTCTCCTGAAGCTGGCTTTCCAGTACTTCCAGAATTAGCACTTTGAAAGAAGAATCTCGGGGGCATGGCCAAGATGGCGACTGATTAAGTCACATATCTCGGCGCTTCACCGGATTCCCTTGAATTTGTACCACATAGGCTGCAAAGGGGGACCTTTGAAGTCTCATCTACCCCTCCTCACTACAGGAAGACGGCACTGCCTCACGAAAGCGTTTGCGGTAGCTGAGGGATTGTGATTCTCTGCTCCAGGTGACTGCGGCGCAATCCGAAGCTGTGTGGTTAAGAGGGTCGTCGTAGCTCGGCGGAGAGGAGTTGTGCAGCGCAGGGCCTCCCCTGGGCCTCCTGAAGAGCCATACCCCAACAGCGTTGGATGGTACCCACCCACTCCGTCCCCGTGCGGGTGAGTGGATAGCCGTGTACACCCTGGGGGTTACGAGGTGCGGTGGTAAACAACCGCGGCCTGGTGCACTCCAGCTGCGGGGTTGCTGCCAGGGCCTGCTCCGGGACTGGCAGCCTCTTGGGAATTTGAGAATAGGTCCCATCTTCGCTCCATCATATGTATTAAGGGTGCCCCTTTGCAGGCAATTCCAGGCACTCTTGAAGACTTTGTCCTTTGCCTCTTCAAGCAAGTGACCTCCTCACTGAAGAACAGGAAATCATTCTTGTCTCAGATACCCCTGCAAGCTCCCACTAGCGGGCCCGGCACAACCCCTTCGCGAATGAGTGGCATATCGTACCGTTATCTAGTTTTATATGGTAATATCTATACTTAGCCTCAACGTCCGAGGCTTTAACGCACCAGCTAAGCGTTTAGCTCTCCTCTCATTCCTCAAGGATTCTAGGTGTGAAATATGCCTGCTGCAGGAAACCATTTGATGGAGAGTTACTGGCGACGGCTAGTTTGACCGCCAGTACCTTTCTTTGGAGGCGGTCAAGAAGGTCGGGGTGGTGATTTTGCTGCCACGCATTACCTGGTGCAGGTGTAGCGAGTTTTCACGTAGATTCCGGGCAGTACTCTTAGCATTGCATGTTACGATACAGGAAGTCAGGTACACCTTGGCCACAGTATATGCTCCCAATGCTCACCAAGAGGCATTCCTTTGGGATTCCCTGGGCCAGCTGCTGAACTCACCATACAAAGACATAGTGGTAGGCGGGGACTTCAACGGACTTCAACATATCGATGGTCGCCAAGAGAGAACAGATGTACCTTGCGGGTGACTCAGATCGAGGGCCTTATGCCTGGCACCAGACAGTGGTTGGGAGAGGCAAGGCTGACATATATATGGAGACACATGCACCCAACACCCACTGATTACACAATCTCAGCTGCTCACCAAACATACGCACGCAGTGACTACTTTTTCACCTCATCGCGCGTGACTCAGTGCACGGTTTCAGTGGCCATTGGTGCAGAGGCGCTCTCTGATCACTCCTCCATTGTCTTACGGTATGACCCAGGTAGGAACCCACCGACCCCTCAAGTTTAGTAGCTTAACACAAAACTCGTCACTTATGACCACATCCTAGCAGACACCTTGATGACCGTAAGTGCTTTCTTTAGACTAACGGCACATCTGACGTTTCTGTTTCCACCCTGTGGGAGACTTTAAAAGTTGTGCTCAAAGGCCACTTTTTTGCCGCCTGCTATAATAGAGACAGACGGACCAAGCGGCTCCAGCTGGACGCGCAGGTCAAGGATTTGGAGATAACCCACACATGATCCGGTCCGTTCACTGCACTTGACACAGATGTAACAGCGCTAGAGTTCTTCAGCAGCCATTCAACGACTACAGCCCAGCAGGGCACCTGGCTCAGACTGCTATGGAGGAGGATCACTGCGCAATTTCCTTTCCTGTGGTGAGGGCTTGTTAATACTTAAAATTCTCATTGCCTCACCACATTTGTTATTCTCCTTTTCTATGTACCTGGGAATCTATTCACCCTCCGAAGATTTTTTTAAAAAGTATTTTAATTCCTCAATCATTCTCTTATGGATGTTTGAAGCTAGTGTGAGCATTGTAGTCAAGTCAAATGTTCATGCAATTTCTCAGTAGCTTACTATCACTGAGCCTGCAAAGCACACAACAACACATCCTCCTTTTGTTTCTCTGATCAACAAATTAACTTACATGCAGTTCAGGAAAACAGGACAAATCATGCAGTTGAATTTTTACTTTCACCTCAAGTGTTTCTGTTTTAGCATAGAATGCCATTGAATGGGTACATGGTAATATGATTGGCAATATATATTAGAGGCACTGTAGTTTGTATTTGTTTTATTGTGAAATCAGAGGAATGAAGAAAAAGAATTAGGAAAGCTAATGTGCCTAGACATTTGTTAGGGGAAGTGTTTAATTGTGCTGCTTTGCTTGCACTGTTCCACTGCTGCACAGTAGTGTACATGTGTGCAGTTTGATACTCGTCTTGTGATCCCCTTACTGGCCATCACTATACATCCTGTTTTACTGGAGGCAGTTGTTTTATCCTGACAAGGTTGTTCTTGTACAATAAAGGTGTTCCAAGTCCCAGATTCACACTGTGCAGGTAGAAACTGCCCTCAGATGAATCTTGGTCTGCCGACAGATTTTTGCTTCAGAATTTAAACCTAACATTCTGTAGTCTCCTGAAGCTGGCTTTCCAGTACTTCCAGAATTAGCACTTTGAAAGAAGAATCTCGGGGGCATGGCCAAGATGGCGACTGATTAAGTCACATATCTCGGCGCTTCACCGGATTCCCTTGAATTTGTACCACATAGGCTGCAAAGGGGGACCTTTGAAGTCTCATCTACCCCTCCTCACTACAGGAAGACGGCACTGCCTCACGAAAGCGTTTGTGGTAGCTGAGGGATTGTGATTCTCTGCTCCAGGTGACTGCGGCGCAATCCGAAGCTGTGTGGTTAAGAGGGTCGTCGTAGCTCGGCGGAGAGGAGTTGTGCAGCGCAGGGCCTCCCCTGGGCCTCCTGAAGAGCCATACCCCAACAGCGTTGGATGGTACCCACCCACTCCGTCCCCGTGCGGGTGAGTGGATAGCCGTGTACACCCTGGGGGTTACGAGGTGCGGTGGTAAACAACCGCGGCCTGGTGCACTCCAGCTGCGGGGTTGCTGCCAGGGCCTGCTCCGGGACTGGCAGCCTCTTGGGACTTTGAGAATAGGTCCCATCTTCGCTCCATCATATGTATTAAGGGTGCCCCTTTGCAGGCAATTCCAGGCACTCTTGAAGACTTTGTCCTTTGCCTCTTCAAGCAAGTGACCTCCTCACTGAAGAACAGGAAATCATTCTTGTCTCAGATACCCCTGCAAGCTCCCACTAGCGGGCCCGGCACAACCCCTTCGCGAATGAGTGGCATATCGTACCGTTATCTAGTTTTATATGGTAATATCTATACTTAGCCTCAACGTCCGAGGCTTTAACGCACCAGCTAAGCGTTTAGCTCTCCTCTCATTCCTCAAGGATTCTAGGTGTGAAATATGCCTGCTGCAGGAAACCATTTGATGGAGAGTTACTGGCGACGGCTAGTTTGACCGCCAGTACCTTTCTTTGGAGGCGGTCAAGAAGGTCGGGGTGGTGATTTTGCTGCCACGCATTACCTGGTGCAGGTGTAGCGAGTTTTCACGTAGATTCCGGGCAGTACTCTTAGCATTGCATGTTACGATACAGGAAGTCAGGTACACCTTGGCCACAGTATATGCTCCCAATGCTCACCAAGAGGCATTCCTTTGGGATTCCCTGGGCCAGCTGCTGAACTCACCATACAAAGACATAGTGGTAGGCGGGGACTTCAACGGACTTCAACATATCGATGGTCGCCAAGAGAGAACAGATGTACCTTGCGGGTGACTCAGATCGAGGGCCTTATGCCTGGCACCAGACAGTGGTTGGGAGAGGCAAGGCTGACATATATATGGAGACACATGCACCCAACACCCACTGATTACACAATCTCAGCTGCTCACCAAACATACGCACGCAGTGACTACTTTTTCACCTCATCGCGCGTGACTCAGTGCACGGTTTCAGTGGCCATTGGTGCAGAGGCGCTCTCTGATCACTCCTCCATTGTCTTACGGTATGACCCAGGTAGGAACCCACCGACCCCTCAAGTTTAGTAGCTTAACACAAAACTCGTCACTTATGACCACATCCTAGCAGACACCTTGATGACCGTAAGTGCTTTCTTTAGACTAACGGCACATCTGACGTTTCTGTTTCCACCCTGTGGGAGACTTTAAAAGTTGTGCTCAAAGGCCACTTTTTTGCCGCCTGCTATAATAGAGACAGACGGACCAAGCGGCTCCAGCTGGACGCGCAGGTCAAGGATTTGGAGATAACCCACACATGATCCGGTCCGTTCACTGCACTTGACACAGATGTAACAGCGCTAGAGTTCTTCAGCAGCCATTCAACGACTACAGCCCAGCAGGGCACCTGGCTCAGACTGCTATGGAGCTGAATTCTATAAGGCCTTTAGCACACAGTTGGCCCCCGTCTTAGTGCAGCTATTCAGCACGTTTGGTGTGACTGACAAACTGCCGGATCCATGTGCTTAGCTACTATCACTGTGATTCCCAAGGCGGGCAAATACCTCAAATGGTGTGCATCTTACCGCCCTTTTGAATGTAGACGCAAAAATATTTATAAGTGTTTTGGCCCACAGATTGGCCCCCTATGTTCAGGCAGTGGCGTTTCGCAGAGGAAGTGCTGCGGGTGGTGGGCCAAGGCGGGGAAGGGGCAGGGTGGGAGGGATAGTGGAGTTGGACATACGACAGGCAGAAGTAAGGGAAGTAAGTAAATAAAACTATTTACCTTGCGCTCCCTGCATCGCCAACTCGGCGATGCAGCGAGCGCAAGTTAAATAGTTTTATTTATTTATTTATTTATTTGCTTACCTTTCCCCTGGCCGTCGTATGTCCGACTCCACTCCTCCCCACCCGCAGCACTCCCTCTGCGAGCAGCCACTGTGTTCAGGGGTTGGTTGATCTTGACCAGGCCAGGTATAGCCCTTAGTGAAGGTCTAGCAATAACATGAAGCGGCTGTGCCATTTACTGGATAAGGGGCAGCAGTCACGAGTGCTGGCGCTCCTGTGATCGATTGATGCATAAAAGGCCTTCGATCGCGTCGACTTGCCCTACTTGCATCTAGTCCTGGAGAGAATAGGCACCGGCCCACGATGTCGCCGATGGGTCCATTCTTGCTATTCTAACTCTGGAGCCAGGGTGTGCATGAATGGAGTACTGTCAGTGCCATTTGCTATTACCTGGGGAACCAGACAGGGTTGCCCCTTGTCACCTCTGCTCTTCACGCTTTATATGGAACCCTTTGCAGAGTGGATCTGGGGCAATCCTCAATTCACCAGGCATCCAAATGGGTGGGAGGGAAAAGAACATGATGTTGTGTGCAGATGATGTCCTCTTGACCCTCACTGACCCAGAAAACACAGTTGAAGCCTTAGAACCAATTTTCAAAAATCGTAAATCCTCAATTTGACTAGCCAAGAATTGGCGAGGGCCCGGCTTAGTACACAATTTCCCTTCCAATGAGCAGATCGCAAACTACCCTATTTGGGGCTACAGATCCACTTAACTCCTGCTTTCACAGATGCGCAAAATTATGGAATCTTCCTGGTGGTCACACGGTTCGAGCTTACTAAATAGAAGAGTCCTGGCCTCTCTTGGCTTGGGCGAATGGCAGCAGGCAAGATGACGCTCCTGTCCAAAATCTTATACGTAATGTAAATCCTTCCCCTCCAACCCCACCCAACAGATGCTGATCTAAATGCAATCCCTTATCTGGTACTTCATGTGGGAGCTAGAATGGCTAGAGACCGTGCCTATCTCCCATTGTCAGGGGGACTGGGGTTTCTGAACCTGCATTGCTATTATGAAACGGTGCAACTGCGCTATGTAGTGGAATGGTCCCATATTTACACGGAATAACACTGGTCTTTTATAGACCAAGCAATCGTCTGTATCCACATTTGGAAGGTGCCCTGCCTGCCAAAGCCCCATAGACCACCCGAATACTATATTTCACCGTTGGTGCGGGCCACCGTTGGGGTCTGGGACAGAGTACAATTGAAACACGGTCTATCTACACCCTTGTCTCCACAGACGCTGTTAATAGGTAATCCAGACTTCCCACTCGCAGTAAAGGGGTCGACATTCATGACTTGGCAAAAAGCCAATTGCAACCGAATTGGGGACTTTGTCGATGCCGAGGGTCTCATGGACTTCCCAACATTACAGTCTGCCTATAATCTCCCCCACACGGCACGTTGGCAGTACTTAACAGTCGCACACTGGGTGACTCAGCCCTGGCTTTGTTCACACACCAGTAAGTTGCTTATGCCATTCGAGAAGTGGCTCCTAACATGCTCTTCTAAAAAAAAAAAAAAACTTTTGTCTGATATTTATGCCTCTCTTGTCATACCCCAGGCTCCTTTGAAATCCATCGCATGGGCCAGATGGGAGAGGGAATGTGGGCACCCCTTTACGGACAGTGAGTGGAACGATATCCTTCCATGCACGAAGCTCATCCCTCAACACCACTAGTAAAGAAATGTTTCTCAAGATTGCCAATTATTAGATCCTTACCCCAGTCAGGATCGCCACATGTGAACCCACCGGAAATGGCAAATGTTGGCGTGATTGTGGCCAAGCGGGCACCCTTACCCACCTGTTATGGCAGTGCCCCAAATTGGAGTCTTTTACCGAGGGGTTCTGGAAGAGTTGAATATCATTTTCACCACTGATAGTCCAAGGTTTCCCAGCTATGTCCTCCTGGGTCTCCCCAATCCTCTCACCTACCTGTTTCGTTCTAGTAGAGGTAGGGCGGTTGTCTTGGCATGGGGGCAGCTACACAGATCCTTCTTGCTAGATGTCGTACAGAGGCCGTACCTACACACCTAGATTGGTTACACAAATTATGGGAAATGCTGGGGATGGAAAGGTTAACAGTAAAATGATAAAATATGGCACCCATGCCTTAAATCTCTGCCTGCGGAATACTCCACCTAATCCCAGTTGGTGAACCTGACTCAATCTGAGCCACCAAAGAACACTTTTTCATGCATTGTCGATAGAGCAGGCCCGGAATGGTATTGTCTTTCAGCACTGAACCACTCCTACCCTATCCTTTTTCTATTCTTGCCCTTTTTATCTCCACCCCCGTAATACATGCATATTTTGCCTGTTGATGAATCAGCAACGGATGAATCGCCAGTGGATGTAGGTGGGTAGTTATTGTACCACCTGCTTTTCATTTGAGAATAATAATAAAAGTTCTAAAACCTGAAAGACGAATATCTCCAGCATTGGATTGTTCCTTCTATCACATTATTAGAATATTTCTAGACATCAAAGTGCAAATTCCAGTCGCATACATTTGAGCAGATTTACAAAATACACCAATTATTGTTTTAAATGTTCATTCTCATCATTATAGCAGTTTTCCTTTTCCACCAATAAGTGGATGTCCCTCAGGTGCTGCATCCTTATGTCTCACACTACAACGGCATGTTGGATTTCGGTTCTCAGCAAATACAGGAACTGAAACCAAATATTTTTTTTAAAACATCTGTCGAAGACTTATAACTGCAGATTCTAAACCTCACAATTTTCTCCAGGAATCAGACTGGATTCAGACATTTTTTGTGAGCAGTACCCATGCATGCCAGTAGTTTGCGTCGATTGACCCAGCACGTCCTCATATTTGAGCGACCCTTTCCCCCTGGTATGCCTTTGGGCTCCATGGGTTCCGTAGGGGCCCCTACTGGATCCATGACGGCAGCTCCACCCCTGGCGCCATTCGGTCCCCATGGATCCGCAAAGGGATCAGGACCAGCGCCGGTCGTACCACCTCAAACGTTCCTGGCTCGGAAGCCGATGCTCCCAGCACTGTCCCCATTCTGATGTTTGGCACAGAGCTGTATGGTCATCGCCTGACGCCTTCTTCAGTGTTGACTGGAGCCATGCCTTCCAGGCCGGAGCCTGAGCCCTGCTCCTGTTGTCTAGGACTCTGGAAGGATTGGGAGGGGTCACTGAACCCTGAAGAATACCAGCCCTTCGACCCAAACATGGACTGGTGTAAGGACTTGGTGGAATTCAGTGGACTCGACACTTCTCCAGATACTGACATGCTTTCTCCTCCTAACAAGGCTACTGAGGAGGGAGCGTCCTTTGCAATGGTGGAGAGGAGGGCGGCCGAGGTCCTGGACCTTAGCCTGCCCTCTGTGGCAGTCAAGACTAATGTCTTGATAGAGGTGCTTCAGCCGATAGTGACTCCCTCAGAACTGCTTCTCCCATTTAGTGAAGCCTTTACATATGTCCAAGTTGGAGCCTCGTCCAAGCCCAGCAAAGGGGCTCCTGTGAACAAGACAGTTGCGCGCTACCACAACCCAAACCTGGGGACCCCAATTTCCTCACACAACACCCTATGTCGGAGAGCTTGGTGGTTCTATTCTATACCTCCCATGTAAATCCTGGTGCATTCCATACCACCCCACTGATATAAGGAATACAAGAGGCTGGACACCTTATGGAACAAAATCATTTCTTCCACCAGACTGGCACTGCATGCCTTTTGGGGCGTTACTTAGATGCTCTGTGGGATTCGGTTGCACAGGTGCTGCCCATGGTTCCTGTGAAGGCCCGGGCCATGCTCTCCCAGGCTGTTACTGACAGGAGAGATGCAGCTACGTTCACGATCAGACGTAGACTGGATACCACCGACTTGCTGGGCAGGTTTTATCTTGAAGGTGGCCTTACTGCGCCACACTTGCCTAAGAACAACTGGCTTTTCTGGGAATGTCCAAGCGTCACTTATGGAAATGTCCTTTGATGACTCCCGTCTCTTCGGAGACAAGGTGGATTCACCGCTGGATCGCTTTAAGGACAGCATTGCTACAGCCAGGTCCTTTGGCTTTTCAATGGCCCCTGGCCACCCCCAATCTGCCTTTCGTGGCCACGGAGGGGGCCTCCAGCCGCAAGCTTCCCAGCCTCTATGTGGCTGAGGACATGCTACACTCAGACCTCGGGTTTGGGCAGCCAGAGGTCTGGGACTGGTTTTGATTAATTCAGCATTCCGTCCATCATCTGTTTTTTTTGCGTTTGTCGTCCTAAAGGGGAAGGGTATGCCAAGACGGGGGTCCCATGCTCGCTATGCCACCAGATTCAAGCTAGCCTAGCTGATGGGGAATGTTACCCTGAAATCGGTCCCAGGATGCTTGTTTCTGGTCCAGGGAAGACCTGGCCTGGAAGTTCAGTCTGAACTATTCCCATGGGGAACAGGGCCAAGACTGATTTGTGTACGGCTGGGTCTAAACTGGAATGGTGTGGCGGACAAAAAAACAATGTATTTAACCCAGAACTGTGACTGGGGGTGAATGTTTGATTGAGCCAGCATTCTGTCCATTATCTGTTATTTTTGCACTTCAGTGAGACATCTTCATTGATGAGGCTGAGTACTAGCAAGACATTTTGGATCATCTAAAACCCAATGAGCTTGCACGCCCAACAAGGCCCTGAATTTTCAAGCTTTGTTGACCAAGGTTAAACGTGTCTTTATTTTTCTCTAAAGCAAGGTCTCCCTGCTTCCTGTATAACTTCATGAAAAAAGCCCTTAAAGATTCATTGCTCTTCATGAATTATTGTCTAGGAATCTGAAGCTGATATACTGAAGTCACCTTTTCTGCTCCAGCAGCGGTGCTGATGCAAAAAGGAAAATGCAAAGCACATCACTCTTCTTCTTTGTATTTTGGATCCGAGTATAGGCCAGATTCTGAGGTTTGTGCTATCAACCAAACATCTAATGCAGCGTAAGTAATTTCTATTGTTCCTCAGTTGGGATTGAAGAAAACGCTATACATTTTAGGAAAACAGTATCCACAACAGCAACTAACATGAATTGAATTGTAAACTCCATGGCCCTGCTGAGCAGATATGATGGTGAAAGCTCTCCATAAAATTCATTACATACCGTATTTTCCTCCCAGGTCTCAAAAAGACTAAGGTAAGCAACTTTGTAGAAGGTCTCCTAGCTGCCAATCAGGTTGTGAAATCCTCCGTAGACATTGAGGGCTCAAATTCGTTACTGCAGAGTTCCTGCAGAGATTAGGCTGGTTTAAATGCAATAATTCCAATTGCATTGTAAACAGGTGTTCTTTCTAGACAGCTTTGTTGCCCAGACCTTTTTGAGAAAATAATTGATGTGTGACTGTTTTATGTGTGATACATCTGCCGTGTGGATTCCTCACATTGTGAATATCCCCTTGCGTCAACAACATTTGGAAATTCTTTTCGTAGCTTTGCGCCGACGTGGACTTGGACGTCAAAGAGGCACGGCATCGCTCGCGACTCCGCTGACGTCTCCGACGCCTATAATAGGCCCACGCCGTCGTGATGACATCAGTTCCCTTTTTCCCGCGTCGTCGGCGCTAACGGTTTTCTAGGGATCGTCCGTAGCTTTTACAGTAACTTTGTGTTCGAGGCATGTGGGCTGCTGAATTTATATCTATGCATAGATCGCCGCCTAGTGTTGGGTCCGGATGATTGCACATTGTTGTCCTGGAAGAGTCTTCGAAGTATCACAAGATAGGTGGCTCCTCCCTTGGACTACAGTGCGCATGGGCATCCTCTCCATCTTCAGATTGTTTTTTTCCGCCATTGGGTTCGGATGTACCTTCTCGACTCAAGTTCGGAATATACTTAAAATACTTTTCGCGAGGCCAAAAGGCCTTCGGGGCGTCGGTATTGTCTCTCGTTCGGTGCCCGGTACTTCATCCAGTTCTTCGAACAGGACGTCGAAGGCCGTATTGCCTTTCTACAGCTAGGCCCAGACAAGTGTCTTTATCTCCTATTTCGACATGTCTTCGAAGAAGACGGGTTTTAAAGCCTGTGGAGAATGCGGCAAGACCATGTCCATTACGGATCCGCATGAATGTTGTTTATGGTGTCTTAGCTCCGACCACGATGTCGAAGACTGCCGATCTTGTAAAAAGATGACTCCAAAGGCCCTCCGGGAGAGAGAAGCTAAACTTATTGTTGCAAAACTTAAAGGAAATAAGAAGAAGAAGAAATCGAGGTCGCGGACTCGGCGCTCGAGGTCAAGATCTCACTCGAGGTCGCGTTCGGATTCGTCCTCGGCCCATGCTTCGAGATCTTCAAAAAAGAAGCATAAGAAGAGGTCTCATGAATCCCGACATCGTTCGAAGAAGGATTCGGGTTCTAAGCCGAAGTCGCAGGTGAAGCTGGTTGAGAAAGAAGTGGTGTCTTCGGCTTCGGAAGAGCAGGATGCCGGAGGTGAGGCGTCGCATGCAAATTCTCCTGGTTCGCCGAAGCAGACAGCGAATCCATCTCCGGTTCCATCCCATTCTCCGGATCGGGAGGAGGAGATGGTTGGAGAGGAAGAGGCTCCGTTGCCCGAAGGTCTGTCGACTCCGGTGCACCAGCCTGAAGAGGAGGTCGACTTTGTATCGACTCCACGCCCTCAAGAACCACCTGGGGGTTCGTACCCAGCCTTCCCGGCTCCAGGTCAGGATCCAACGCATTTTCTAAATCCGATGTTTGGTATTTACTCCAGGGCTATGTACCCCTCTGGGGTTCCTGTTGGTCCCACGGGTCCGATGGCATTTGGTCTTGGTGTCCCCCAAACCTATGCTCCTGCGCCCTTTATGCCGGCTCCGGCGCCGCATTGGCATTTTCCGACACCGGCGAGGCCTTTGACTCCGAAGCCATCGACGCCGAAGTCGACGACGCAGAATCCTTCGACGCCGATTCCATCATCTCTGATGCCGTACCCCGAACGACGTCGTGGGATTCTTCCTAGTCTGGTGTCGGGCTCGGCTCCGACTTCGACGGAGTCGACAGTGGAGTCGACGGCTTCGAATGTGAAGCACAGGTCGAGGCGTGAAGCCCAGAGGCTGATGGAAGAAGAGAACTATCGTGAGGAGTATTTGGAGGAGGGTGAGCTGCAGGATCCTGAGGACCCTTATGAGGATCTTTCGGTGGCCAGTGGTCTTGAACTGTCCCCTGAGTGGGATTTGGTTTCGGTAACAGACGAACCCTCTAAAGATGTGGCTCCTTACCACGTTGTGATTAAGAAGGCTGCAAATTTGTTGAACATTGCTTTACCTACTGCTGAGTTCAAATCAAATCTTCTCACAGAGGTTCTTCACTCTCCATCATCGGTGACTGAACCATTGCTGCCATTTAATGATGCCCTTAAAGATCCTATTTTAGAGGTTTGGAAGAAACCCTTGTCAGCTCCTGCTGTATCTAGGGCTGTTGCCAGAAGGTACAGGACTGCTCCAGAAGACCCAGAATTTTTATCCACTCACCCTCTGCCTGAGAGTTTGGTGGTGCAGGCTGCCTGTTCCAAACGTTCAACAGGAGCTTTTCCTCAGGTTCCAGCTGAAAAAGAGTCGAGAAAGCAGGATCAGGCTCCTAAAAAGATTTTCTCCTCTGCTAGTATGGCGCTGAAGTCCACAAATGCGACCTGCCTGATGGGGCGTTATATTCACGCCCTTATGGACACTGTAAAACAGTTGGTACCCAAGTTGCCAGAGGAGGATAGAAAAGACTTCCAGGAGGTTATCTCTGACACTCAGGCTGCAGCAAGGCAGGTGATTCAGAGTGGGTTGGACACGGCGGACTCTGTGGCAAGGGTCATGGGCTCTTCTGTAGCTACGAGGAGAGCTGCGTGGCTGAAGTCGAGTGAGTTTTCTTCAGATGTCCAATCTACGTTGTTGGATCTCCCGTTCGACGGATCTGGTTTATTTGGCAAAAAGGCAGACGCTGCTTTAGAACGCTTTAAAGACAGCAGGGCGACAGCCAAGTCGTTGGGCCTTCAGACCAGGGGCACTTTTGGAAGGCGTACTAGAGGATTTAGCAGATCTTCCTTTCGATCCTACAAATCTACGCAGCAGCAGCCGCAGCAGCAGCAAAACACGCTGTACAGGTATTATAGGGGCAAACAAAGAGGCCATTCTCGAGGCCGTCAAGTCTCCTCCTCTTCCCCTCCCCAGCCCCCTGCCAACGCAGCAAAGCAGCCCTAGATCCGCCATTCCGGATCATGTGGCGCCAGTGGGGGGTCGGCTTACCCATTTCCTACGAGATTAAGAATTGATAACATCGAATCTTTGGGTTCTCAATCTCGTGGAGAATGGGTATGCTCTTCCCTTTCAGGAGTTTCCCCCCAAATTACCCTCCTTGCCAGGGTTATTGTTCGGAGGACCACTTGCTTCTCCTGCAGGAAGAAGTCCTGGCACTGTTCAGAAAGGGTGCAATAGAGGTGGTTCCGGAGCAGGAGAGGGGTCAGGGATGCTACTCCCGGTATTTTCTGATCCCCAAGAAGGATGGCAGGCTTCGGCCAATCCTGGATCTCAGGATCTTGAACCTTTACCTGAAACAGGAAAAGTTCAAGATGCTCACTCTTGCACAGGTTCTTCAAGCGCTGCTGGAAGAGGACTGGATGGTGTCGATCGACTTGCTGGATGCGTATTTTCATATTCCCATCTTGAAGTCGCACAGAAAGTATCTCCGTTTTACGGTTGGGTCGCAACACTACCAGTTTGCGGTCCTTCCGTTTGGTCTTACTACTGTGCCTCGAGTCTTCACCAAGTTGACGGCAGTGGTGGCAGCACATCTCAGGAGGTCGGGGATTCCTGTATTCCCGTATCTGGACGACTGGCTGATCAAAGCGAAGTCGCCAGAGAAGGTGCTCCATCATCTGCAAGAGACAACTCATTTGTTGCACAGGTTGGGTTTTTCGATAAATGTACCCAAGTCTCACCTGGTGCCCTCCCAGCGCAACCTGTTCATAGGTGCGGTACTGGATACTACTGTATGTCGTGCATTCCCTCCTCCTCAAAGGATTCGCGACATCCAGGAAATGATTCCTTTATTCTTCAATGGAGCGGTTGTTCCAGTCCTGAAGGTCTTGCGTTTGCTCAGTCTGATGGCTTCTTGCATTCTGTTGGTCAACCATGCACGCTGGCACATGAGGGCACTCCAGTGGTGCCTCCGCAGGCAGTGGTATCAACACAACGGAGATCTCAGGGAGTCAGTGAGGATCTCCAGAGAAACTGCAGCGGATCTGTCTTGGTGGAGCGTGGAAGGCAATCTGTCGCAAGGAAAGCCTTTTCAACTTCCTCCATCGGTGGCCACGGTAATAACGGATGCATCCACTCTAGGGTGGGGTGCTCATCTGGGGGACCTGGAGGTCAAGGGTCTTTGGTCTCCAGAGGAAAGGTTGCTTCATATCAACCTTCTAGAGTTGCGGGCGATACGTCTGGCGCCCAAGGCCTTCCTCCCTTCCCTTCGCAGTCAATCGGTTCAGGTCCTTACGGACAACACGACCGCGATGTGGTACATCAACAAGCAGGGAGGAGTGGGGTCGCAGTGTCTCTGCACAGAGGCTATGCGTCTCTGATCCTGGGTTCAGGACCATCAGATTTGTCTGATGGCAAATCATCTGGCCGGAGTTCAGAACGTTCGTGCAGACAGTCTCAGTCGGCAGTTCTCTGCGGACCACGAGTGGAGGCTTCATCCGGAGGTAGTTCGTCACGTCTTTCGGACGTGGGGAACTCCTCAGGTGGACCTGTTCGCCACTCAAGAGAATGCTCACTGCCCGTTATTCTGCAGTCTCCAGTATCCGATGCAAGGAGCCTTGGGGGACGCGTTTCAGTTGAGTTGGAGCTCGCAACTCCTTTACGCATTTCCTCCCATACCTTTGATTCCTCGGGTTCTGAGGAAAATTCGCCAAGACCGGCCCAAGTTATATTGATCGCCCCGGATTGGCCAAGAAGGGTGTGGTACTCAGACCTTCTCCACCTCTCCTCTCACCCGCCGCTCCGTCCCCCTCACAGGTCAGATCTCCTCTCCCAGATGGAGGGGCAGGTTCTACACCCCCACCTCCAGACCTTACACATACATGCCTGGAGATTGAACGGGGCAACCTGAGTTCTTTTTCTCTCCCGCCTGACCTGGTGGATGTCATCTTGTCAGCCAGGCGTGACTCCACTAAGTCCATCTATTCTTATAGGTGGTCAAAATTTGTCACTTGGTGTGGGGAGAAATCTATAGACCCTTTGAAAGCCCATTTGTCTATTGTTCTCCAGTTTGCCCTTTCTCTGGCGCAACAGGGGCTTGCTGTTGCCACAGTGAAGGGCTATCTTTCAGCGCTGTCGGCATTTCTCTGCTTGCCTGACCAGCCATCTCTTTTTAAATCTCCTGTAGTTTTAAGGTTTTTGAAGGGCCTCACGAATAAGTTCCCTCCTACTCCTTTTCTTGTGCCTCAGTGGGACTTAAATCTTGTTTTGACCTTTTTGATGGGTGCTCCCTTTGAGCCTCTTCACAAATGTCCTATGAGGCTTTTGACTCTTAAGACAGTTTTCCTCGTTGCGATAACCTCGGCAAGGAGGATAAGTGAGCTTCAAGCTCTTAGTTCCAAGCCCCCTTTCTTGTCCATTCATGCTGATCGAATGGTTCTTAGGACCAGGACTGCTTTTCTGCCTAAGGCGGTGACTCCTTTCCACCTTGGTCAATCTGTTACCCTTCCTACCTTTTATCCTCCCCCACACCCTTCCAAGGAGGAGGAGAAATTACACCGTCTGGACCCCAAGAGGGCGGTGTCTTTTTACATGGACAGAACTAAAGACTGTCGGTTGGATGACCAGCTCTTCATTGGCTTTGCTGGCTGCAAGAGAGGAAGAGCGGTCCATAAAAGAACTTTGTCAAGATGGATCGTCCTCTGTATAAAGATCTGCTACTCTTTGGCCGGTAAGGAACCTCCAGAGGGTATAAGGGCTCATTCTACTAGAGCTAAGTCGTCAACCTCTGCATTGGCTAGAGGTGCTCCTGTAGAGGATATTTGTAGGGCGGCAACTTGGTCTTCCCTCCACACTTTCGCGAAGCATTACTGCTTGGATTCCGAGGTGAGGAGGGACGGTCACTTTGCACGCTCTGTTCTCCAGGATTTCTTGGTCTAGAAGAGTGGACACCCTCCTCCGGGAGTGGGGACTGCTGTGGGACTCTATTCACAAGGTGAGGAATCCACACGGCAGATGTATCTATCAGAAGAACAAGTTACTTACCTTCGGGAACGCTTTTTCTGGTAGATACAATATCTGCCTGTGGATTCCTCACTGACCCACCCGCCTCCCCGTTGTCCACTCTTCTATGCTAGAGTTTCTATAATGTATTATTTTATTGTCAAGGAGTTGTTTATTTCAATTGTTTTATTGCATTTGCTTCACAGTGTGTGTGTTACCTTGATATTTGTACTGCGTATACTGTGTATATGTCTACTGTCATTGGTCCGTCCGTGTGCCTCGAAGGCACGGAAAAAAGGGCGGAACTGATGTCATCACGCCGGCGTGGGCCTATTATAGGTGTCAGCGGAGTCGCGAGCGATGCCGTGCCTCTATGACATCCAAGTCCACGTCCGCGCAAAGCTACGAAAAGAATTTCCGAATGTTGCTGACGCAAGGGGATATTCACAAGGTGAGGAATCCACAGGCAGATATTGTATCTACCAGAAAAAGTGTTACCGAAGGTAAGTAACTTGTTCTACAGACCCTTAAAATTCCTCTACAATTATTACCAGCTGCTTCCTTATTTGTAAAGATAGTATCTTAGCATCAGATCTTACATCTCAAGAAGTGTAATAAGCTTATTTAGAAAACACAGATCAAAGACGATCACTCAGCAAAGTGTAATTCTTCTATTAATTGGGAGTGATCTCCTATGCACTTTGAGACACTTCTGCAGATCGTTCACATAAAAATGACTCAATTACCTCAGATTCTTGTTGCAGGGAAGCACGATCAGTTTTGAGACTGAACCTTTGCCTTCCATCTACCCAAGAATCATCAAGTGACTAACTCCTGTAGCACCAGCCTGAAAAGAGAATGTATAAAAGCCTTTCTGTGCCCTCAATTTACTCTCATGAAAAAGTCCTATTTATCAAGAGTTTATACATGTTAAACCAACAATTCTCAAACTAACAAACATCTGCTCAAAACTTTTACATGACCTGATCTTATCACTGACTCTCAGACTACAAAATAAGGACAGTCCATCTTTAAAAATCTAAGACTAGGGCGTGGCCAAGATGGCGGCGGAGTAGGACGTGTTTCGTGTCCCCTCCGGCCCCAGGCCCGAAAAAGCATTGTATAGCACGGTCCCTGGAGCTCTGTCAGTTGGCTGACCGGGCGGCCCAGCGAAGCGGTGGACAGCAGTGGTGTGAGCCCTGGAGGCGCGGAAGCCTGCCTTTGCGGCGCTAGTTTCAGGAGGGGTGCCGAGCCGGAGAGGGGCCGAGCCTGGAGCGGCGAAGGGAGCGGCGGCGTGCGGAGGCGGCCCGGGGGCTCCTGGCGTGGGAAGAGTGGACCCGAGATCATCCCGGACATCGTTGGTTGGTGCCGCGGGGGTGCTACACGGACACCGGGTTCCCGGCTCCCCCGGAGGGGGCGGAGCCTTGCATCTGGAGCGCCCGGTGCGGCTCGCTTCCTGCCTGAGGCCGTGGTCTGGGGCCTAGAGGGGGGAGCGTCTGGCGCGGCTCCTCGGGCTCCCGCGTCGGAGAGGGGCCCTGGATAGAGCTCTACCGCAGCTGGAGGAGAGCGGCCCGACCCCCGGAGGACTCGGTGCACCTGGGCTGTAGCGGTGAGTGAGGAGTCTGCCGGACGAGCTCCGGATGCGTGGCTGGCGGGGACGTTGGCTGTGGCCGGCAGCTGGGACTGGAGGCCGCCTGGGGATCTAGTCTCCCAGAAGAGTGCACGGCTGCGGGGGAGCATTGGAGGGAACAGCGAGTGCGACCGTGGTGGCGGCTGCTTGAGAGGCCAGAGGCTACTGCTGGGGAGGATTGCTGCGTAGGAGCTTTCCCAGTGCCATCCAGGCGGATTCCGTTTTGGCTGGGCCCCCCTCCCCACGAGGCAGGCACGGAGACGCCGGCATACTAAGGGAGCTAGCAGGGTCAGTCTGCATTCCTTGTTGATCCCTGGTTCCTAGCTGCACGGCGAGTGAGCTGTTACCACAATCTGGCTGTTGGTGTCGGCCCTGAGAAGCTGTGGGACTTGGCTGCTCCCGCCAGCAGGTGTGCTTGATGCTGTAGGGGGCGATCTGGACCAGGTGTGGGGGTGCCTGGCTGGGTCCCTGTGGAGACTCTGTCTGGTGGTAGTGGAGCTTCGCTCGTGGTGCCTCCACCTAGCGGACCTGCATAGCCGGGGGGCCGGCTCTTCTGGCGTAGCCACGCGTCACCCCTCTGCGGACGCTCTTTGGGCTCTGGACGGGGGCATTGCCCTGACGTCTCTCCCTTGGATATTGGCAGTAGGAGCAGCGGCTGGTGGTCTAGTGGGGGTGCCTGGCCTGCCCTCCGCTCTGCTACGGAACGCTATCCAGTCGCTTGGGGGCGAGGAACAGGAGCAGTGATGGCCGCTAATGCCCGCAAACTGAAAGCGGGGAAAGACGGGTCTGCTAGAGGCTCTCAGGCCCCGTCCTCACCGGGCCAGAGTTCATCGTCGGGGAGATCGGATGATGAGGCCCCGGCAACCAAGGCCTTTATGAAGGAGCTCTTCGCCTCCATCAAAGATGACATATCGGAGCTACGCTCCCAGCTCACCTCGGATCTCCGCGAGGTGCGGAGGGATGTAGACAGTATTGGGGACAGAGTGGCCACCCTGGAGGATCATGATCTTACTATGGCCAATGATGTTCACCTGCTGCAGCAGGACGTGCTCCGTCTCATGGAACAGAATATAGATCTACAGGCCCATGCTGAGGACCTTGAGAACCGTTCCCGCCGGAACAACATTCGCATTAGGGCGGTTCCATGGGATGGTGAAGCGGGAGATCTCCGAGAGTATGTCCAGGCTCTCTTCCTCCAGATCTTGGCTGAGGAGGATCTGCGGGAGATTCGAATGGATCGAGTACATACGGTGGGCCTACCCCGGCGGAACGGAGGTCCCCCCCCGGATATCCTCGTGTGTGTCCACGACTTCCAAATCAAGGAGAGAATCCTGAGAAAGGCTCGGGACATCCCCACTCTGCAGTTTCGAGATCATCGCCCTCAGCTTTACCAGGACCTGGCCGCGTCGACGCTCCAGAAGAGGCGCGAGTTCCGTCCCGTCACTGCCTATCTCCGGGAACACAATATCTCCTACTCCTGGGGCCACCCTTTCAGAATCATCTTCCGTTGGCAGAACAGGTTGGCACAACTTCGCTCTCTCCGGGAAGCGAAGGATCTTTTGGGAATTGAAGAGGAGTCCCCGTCCTCCGAGCATCGAAGTCCTTCGCCGCGGAGGAGGCGCCGTTCCTCGTCCTGGCACAGGGTGGGCCCGGAGGATCGCAGGAGGCCCGACCGCACGACTAGCCTACAGGAGCGAGGGAACGCAGTGGCCTCTGTGGCCTCCGCCACGCTTCCGCCATCGCAACAGAGCTCTGGGGCTGCCTGAGCTTCAGCTGGCTTGGTTTGGTGCCGGAGGGGCACTGGCCTAAGGTGCCGGGGTTCGAGTGTACTTTTGGAGAAGACCCCACGGTACGAGGCCCTGGGGTCACCGGGATGGTACCCCTGCCCCACTTCCGGCCCGGAAGGGGCCTCTTGGTCTATGGCCCACTGGAACTGTTACGGGACTTCGTCAGGTTCAGTGTCCTGAGTTATTTTCTTCTATTGTTCTCTTGTTTGAGGGGGGGGAGTGGGGGGGGGGGGAGGTCTTCTGGGGGGGGAAAGTAAGGGGGTACTATGGTGGTGACATGAGTGAGATGTGGCGTGCGTGGCGAAGTTGGGGGGGGGGAGTTTGGGGAGTGCATGGAACGGACTGTGGAGTTAGCAAAAGTGCTGGAGGCTGCCAAAATTGGTGCGGGTGCCTGGGGAAGAGGGATGGGTCATTGTCCCGGGCAACACTTGTCGGGTGGTCTCCCGATGGTAGGGGGGGGGGATTCCTGCAATGCCTTCTGAGAGCTGTGTTTTTTTGGTTCCGCTATGCCTGTTAGTATAGGGACCTGGAATGTTAAAGGCTTGAATTCACCGCAGAAAAGACAGAAAATATGGAAGTATGTCAATGACCATCAGTTGGATGTGGTTGGACTCCAAGAAACCCATCTGGCGCGCAAAGACAAACTGCGCTTGCGGCATAGGGCTTATCCACTTATATACAGGGCATCTGCGGCTACCAAACATAGGGGGGTGGCACTCATGTTCCGCTCTGCGTTGCACTTCCAACCTATTGACGTGCGCAATGATAGGGATGGCCGCTGGTTAATGGTGAAAGGTATGGTATTGGGGCGGATGAGCACGTTTGTGGTGACGTATTTGCCTAATGCGGGCCAAAATCAGTTCTTACAGGATTTATTACAGAGAGTGGGTGATTTTGCGGAAGGCCACTTATTCCTTATGGGGGACTTTAACCTGGTGTGGGATAAGGATGTGGATAGCTCTGGGTCCCATAGAGCTGGAGCGGGAGTGTTCTCTGCTTCCTCGCAGCAGTTGGTGGGGGAGCTGGGGCTGGTGGATGGCTGGCGCTTTTTCCACCCTACCACACGAGATTACACCTTCTTTTCACACGTACACCACTCCTACTCGCGCTTGGATCACATTTTTCTTGGCCAGGCCCTCAGGGGGGACATTGTTGACGCCGCCATTCTTCCACTCTCGGTGTCTGACCACAGTTTGCTGGTGCTTAGTCTTCGCTGGTCGTCGTCCGATGGCGGGCATCGGAAATGGTATTTCCCGGCCTCTGTGTTGAGGGACGACACCTCTAACAAGGCGTTGCGGAAGGCCATCAGGGAGTTTTTTGACCTTAATCCCGTGTCCGACACCTCGGTGTCTAATACGTGGGACGCCTTTAAGGCCTCTGTCAGGGGTACGTGCTTGGGCCTCAATGCTAACCTTAACAGATTGCGGCGCAAGGAACGAGAGGACTTATAACACGAACTGGCGCGCCTTGAACAGGCTCATAAGCTTAAACCCTCGCGGGTGACCCTCCGTCCCTTGACCGCGGTCCGGGGGAAATTGAGAGCGCACTACAACAATAGGGCCGAACTAACGCTGTTGAGGTTGGGCCGGCTATCCTACTCTAGTGGGAACAAGGTGGGAAGGCATCTGGCGCGACAGCTGAGGGACAGACGGGAACGTGAATATATCGGGGGAATTCGGGATGCTACGGGTGAGGAGCAGCATAGGGACGAGGCGAAGGCGGCCCTCTTTGGCCGCTTTTATGCTGACCTCTACACAGGTGACAGGTCGCATGCAGATGCACAGCTGGAGTATTTGCGGCGCTTACCCCTTCCCCAGATATCCCAGGAGTGGAATGAGTTGCTGGGGGGGCCGATTGTCGGGGAGGAGGTTCTAGAGGCTATCAAGAAATTGAAACTACGCAAGGCGCCCGGGCCGGATGGCTTTACTGCAGCTTTTTATAAAACGTACGCCGTTGATTTATGCGATTTTTTGGTGTCCCTTTTTAATGACATGGCAGAGTCTGGTTCCTCGACTGGCTCGTTGGCTGAAGCGGTGATCACGGTGCTGCCAAAGCCGGGGAAAGACCCCACCCAGTGTGCTTCATACCGCCCCATAGCGCTCCTCAACATCGATGCCAAACTATATTCAGCGATCCTAGCGCAAAGGTTACAAGATTTGATGCCGGCAATTATTCAGCCTGACCAGTCGGGCTTTATTAAGGGGCGTCAAACTCACGATAATACGCGCAGGGTGGTACATCTAATAGAAAAGGCTAACCGGTTCCACATCCCAGCGGTCCTGGTGGGGCTGGATGCCGAAAAGGCCTTCGACCGTGTGGACTGGGGCTTTCTGTTTCATACAATGGTAGCCTTTGGCTTCTCGGAGAGGTTTATCACCATGGTGAGGGCTAACTTTTCCAACCCTCGTTCCCGCGTAGCTGTGAATGGCCACATGTCACCGTTTTTCCCGCATTCTAGGGGCACTAGACAGGGCTGCCCTCTTTCACCACTCCTGTTCGCACTTAGCATTGAACCCTTAGGTGTGGCGGTACGGGAGCGGGAGGGGATTCGGGGCATACCATTCACGGGAGAGCAACATAAAATCACGCTCTTTGCGGACGACATTCTCCTCTCCGTGGCGGACCCAGAGGACTCATTGCCTTGCGTCATGGAGACCCTGCGGCAGTATAAGGAGGTGGCCGGTTTCAAGGTAAACTACGGCAAATCGTACGTCTTGAACCTTACTCTCTCGGGGTCTGAGTTGGAACGCGTGCGCCCCCTGACGCCTCTGGCGTGGGCCGAGAGCTCCATTGTCTACCTGGGGGTCCACCTGACTCAGACTGTGGGCGGCCTGTTCTCGGCCAACTTCCCACAGGTGTTAGCGAAGACTCGAGCTGAATTGGAGAGGTGGAAACCCAAGTTCCTGTCGTGGTTGGGTAGGATCCACGCGGTGAAGATGGTTCTCCTCCCTAAATTCCTTTATTTATTTCAGGCCTTGCCCATACCCCTAGACGGTGACTATTTTCGGCGTCTTAAGACGCAGATTTTGCGATTCGTGTGGCAAGGGGGTCGGGCGTGTTTTTCTTTCCCGGTGTTGCGTCGTCCGAAATCCGAGGGTGGTGTGGGCCTACCTGACCTACAGCTCTATTATAAAGCGGCTCAATTGAGGGTGCTGGTGGAATGGTCACAGCAACAGTCTGATAAACATTGGCTACACATGGACCGGAGCGTGGCAGGCAGGTCGATATGGGACTTGGCTTGGAAGCCTAAGAAGGATCGGCCTCTGAACGCATATATTAGTACCCCCACGGGTACCACGCTTAAGGTGTGGGATACCCTTGCATCAGACGAACGCTGGACTACATTCCCCTCGCCGTTTACGCCGGTGCACTTTAACCCGGCTTTCCCCCCGGCGACTCAGGAGGGGCCCTTTGACGCTTGGAGAGAAGGTGGCTGCAGGGCACTGACTCACTTGTTCCACGGTCAGGATCCCCTCACATTTGCTAACTGCATGAGGGATTATGGGATCCCCCAGTCTGATCGATATCGTCATGTTCAGCTACTCCATTGGGCCACATCGCCGGGGGTGCGGGAGGCGGCTACGAGACCGCCGTCGCCTTTTGAGGCCTTTATATTGCGGACGTCAGTCATGAAGGGAGTCATCTCTTTCCTGTATCAGCTCCTACTTAAATCAGCGATCTCGCCTAGGCCGAGATACATGGAGCACTGGGAAGGAATGATAGGTAGGGATATCTCCGACAGTGAGTGGTCGGCGTTATGGCGGGACCTGACAGCTTTTAATCACTCGCTCCAACTGAGGGAAGCCCACCTCAAGACCCTTATGCAATGGTATCTATGCCCTACCAGGCTCCACCGCATCTATCCCGCCACCTCCGACAAATGTTGGAGGGGTTGTGGGCTCCTCGGGGACTTCCAGCATATCTGGTGGGACTGCCCAGTGATCCGGCCGTATTGGGAGGAAATCCTCTCGCACGTCAGGGACATTCTTCAATATCCCATTGAGGACTCTATGGCCTCTGTATTGTTGGGCTTGCGTGATCCCGGTCTTGAACATCAGACAAGGGCGGATAAGAAAATCTTATGGCTTTGTATTGGAGCTGCCAAGATTACGCTGGCTGCTGCATGGAAAAAAAAGGAGGCACCGGCAATCTCATTGTGGCACGCTCGACTGTGGAGGCTCCTGGGCATGGAAAGAATGGCGGACATCTTCCACGACAATTTCAAAAACTTCCAGTTTCAGTGGGGGCCTTTGGTCACATTCCTCTCTAAAGGCCTGCCTTCCGCTGTGTGTCCGGCTTCCCTACGGTCCCTGCACCTGTTTCAAGTATAATGATGTGAATGAAATGAGAGTTGAGATGCATGAAGTCACCACCATGGGGGGGGAGGGGGAGGGTGGGGGGGGGGGTTTCTTGTTCATGGTTTTTGGTTTGCTGAGGTACATGTAGACGAGGCCACAGCTTGTGCGATTATGATGTGAGGATCCGCGGGATGGATGGACTCTTGACTGACCTCCTCGATACTAAGACAAGCATTCGGCCGCACTGAACTGGTCATTGAATCCTGAGACTTGCTGCTGGGTTCCGTTATGCTTATGTTGCCTCATGTAACTTCCTTGCGCCCTTGGGGGCTCTGTATGATGCCTCGGTAACCTATATGTGTTGTTTTGTTTTTCAAACTACAAATAAAAATTTTACAAAAAAAAAAAAATCTAAGACTATAATAATTACTTACCTTGCATACTTGATAAAATAGTTCCTTCCACAACAAAATTGATGAAGTTAAAAGTCTGCTACTAGATTAGCTCCTATCTTTTGGAGCAGTGAAAAGCATGATGAGCCACATGAAAAGAGATGGATAAAGATGAATTAAAAAAACTAATGCCTGACTGGGCAAAAAACAGCCACAAGAAACACTCCAAAATGTTGAAGTCCTCATCTTCCAAGCCCACTCCACAGTCCATAATTAAAACTAGATATTAATTGGTCAACTGTTTCTCTAAAATGAACCTTGATTTCCGTGCTGATTTAGGCTCCTTCCCACTGCCATCTACAAAAATGTCTCCTCTCTTCAATGAAATATGTCTAGATACAGTGAACTCTTTGGATTTGATCAACTACCATGCTGTCAAAGCAGCACATTTAGATAGTAGATACTCCAAATACTCTTATCATCCCACCTCCCCACTATAATGAAAGAATGCAAGTCTGTTGTCATTCAGACTCTTGCCTAAAATAGTATCTCTGTGGGAATAGAGTCTGATTCAGACTCCCTTAAAATATAACTTGTTTGACCTCCGCTCAAAAACAGTTTTCCCTGATCCCACTAGGTTTTGTCTTTTTGACCTTTTGTCATTACGAATACTTTTTTCAGATGATGTACAACATTGTATTGACAAGACACCCCTTGAAGCTTTACATTTTTTTGAAAAGTAAATGAAATGTGCAAAAGTGCTTTTTAAAAACAAAGTGACAGAGCAGCAAATGAGAGCCAAAAATTGAATTCCATCCCACCCACTTTTATTTTGCTTTTAAAAAAAAAAACTGGAGGGGTTCAGGAGCAGTGTGGAAGCATGAGAGGGAGAAGTAAATACAGGCCGCGATGGAGAGAAGAGTGGCGTAACAATGAAGGCAGTGGAAAGGATGAAATACATAAGAAATCAGGGTTGGGGAAGGAGTGAAAAATATATAACACGTAGAAGGGTGGATTGTTGTAGAGGAATCAGTAAAAAAAAAGGAAGAATACAAGAAAACACATGCACTCTCACGGTGAGATGAAAGCAAAAGGAAAAATATTGTTCATTTAATGTGAACAATGAAGGAAACAAGTCATCTAATAAAAAGGATGATATGGAAGCTATGCTCCAGGAGTAGGACAAACACAAGAAGTTGAAGGAAAACCATTGATTAAGAAACAGGAAAATGAGATTGACAAGAACGCCAACCGCTGGTAAGCAGTGGGTTTGCCTAAAACCCACTAAATTTTGGTATGGGCCTCAGTGTGTCTTCTCCACAACAGACATAAAAAACATTACCCATCTCACTACTTCTGTACTTACAAATAATCTTTTAAAAAGTGTTGACAGCCAACTAAACAATTTTGCTTCAAAACATCACCTTTTAGGTCATTTCCATTCTGGATTCTGAACTGGTCTCAGCACTGAAATTACCCTTATCAGGAAGGTAGATTATAATCTTGGGTTTTTTGGTGAAGGACCCTGTACTTCCTAGTGCAATTTATATTTTACATTTGACATGGTTGATCACAACAGCCTCTTAAAATTGCTCAATGAGAAAATATATTTTCATCATGTTGTATGAAACTGTTGAGATCATATCTCAGAAGTAGTATCCAGGTTGTCAAGATTGAGACCTCCCTTTCTGTGTTTCTTTTGATGGTCCCTGCTTCATTTTGTTTGAAAATTGACTGCACAACAATCTTTACAACCAGACAGCTTGAATGCTTGGGGTAAAACCGGGACAAGGCAGGTGAAGCTGAAAGGCTCCCTTGTCCTTCAGATTAGCAGTTTTGAAATCATAAGCACTAAATTTCTTGCTGAAGCACAGATGACGCTATTATTATCAAAAATAATTTCTAGTGCATACTTCTACCTGCTGATTCATCACTTGACAAATCCTCCCAGGCATCAGAGTGGATCAAGAAAAGCTTCCATAGCTCCAGATTGCCGCTTCAGTCTGTCAGAAAATGTTTCTTTTTTACCTTTATCTTATAAACATACATACAACCGTATTAAAATTAGCCAACCTGATAAGTGTAAATATTAATAAAATCACATTGTGCAATTTAGACGGGAAACATCCTTTACAACGCAACTTTTACCACGCAGTGCCATTATGACGCAAATTTTACAACGCAAACCATTACAACGCATTGCGCTGGGAGGCGCTTTAGGATAGGGAATAGATTTAATTTACTATCCAACACCTTCCCTACTATCCACGGGGACTGGAGTTGGAATAGTAAATTAAACTATTCACTATCCAGCGCCCCAAAGCACTATGCGTTGTAAAGGTATTTGTTGTAAATACCGCGTTGAAAAGGCATGCGTGGTAAAAGCATGCGTTGTAATGTCATCCATCCAATTTAGACCTATAATTTATCCATTCCTTAAAAAATACTTTAAAAGGTCCCATTAAAAATCAAATAAAATG
Source organism: Lissotriton helveticus (assembly GCF_964261635.1). Lineage (NCBI taxonomy): Eukaryota > Metazoa > Chordata > Amphibia > Caudata > Salamandridae > Lissotriton > Lissotriton helveticus. The sequence goes on along the minus strand of NC_136070.1, from coordinate 959,266,915 downwards.
CCTTTGATGGTGATCCCAAATCTTCCTAAGACACATATCACGTCCAAATATCACAGATCAGTTAAAAGTGCTACTGCTTGCTGCTGTTCATGGATACCATATTTAAGACAGAAAGGTTTTTTAATTCCTTTCCGCAGTGTCTGAAACTTTTTACAGTCTAAAAGAATGTGCAAGTTGTCACACTACATTTATTCCGTAAGTGCCTTTTCCGTGTTCATCCATCATAACCACTTTTGTCTTAATATTGCTGTAGCGCAGTTTAGACCTATTCTAAATCTTAATATCTCTGATCTAAATGTGGAGTTTGGTATAGAGTCAACATAAGGATACCGCTGTTCATTCCGCCATGAATTCTGAGTAAATTGGACGGATGGCTTTCCCCCTTTGAATACTGCATATCTTGTTCTTTAGTCTTTTTTATCTATATACAGAGTTTGCCCTTTGTTGTCCCTAGCTGAAGGTGTTCACTTATATTTAAATCCAATGCCCTACATATTCCCTCCAGGAGCTTTCTTGTGCTCTTGGCCCTCTGCAGCTCACTGTGCATTATCTCATGTTTACAAAGTGACAACAGTTTAAGCACCTCCCCTGTCTCCATGCTCATCCAGAATCTTACAGACTCAGCATAAGTTTGTTAGCTCCAGGATATTAATCCTGTTTCCATTCTTATTGCTGGGTCATTGCTGATCGTGGTAGTAAAATTAGGCTTTTCAGGCATTTCCTCTCTTCATATCTCAATTCAATGTGCCACTTAGGCTTAACATTTCAACTTCATAGTGGAATTATGGGCGGATCATGGCTGCATAAACAGGTAGAATAGGTCTTAGGCACGTATCTCTGTAGCATTTATTAATTTTTTTAAGCTCATTTATTGACACCATGGCTCTCACTTTGAGTCCTTCAATATGATCTTTCTATAATAGTCTCTGTTCAAAGTATACCCCTAAATATTTATTCACTGTTTCTAGATTATTAGGCTCTAAATGCCATTCAAATTTTACATATTTTCCCAAATCCTAGCACCTTGTCTATATTTACCACTAGTTTTTTGTTTTTGTTGCAGTACTCCAAGAATGTATTCACTTTAATTTGTAGGCCTATCCATTATGACCAGATCATTGCATATAGCAAGCAAGCTATGTGTGTGGCATTCATTTTAGGGCTCGGGCCTTTTGATGCAGATTATACTGATGGTAGATCAGCGATGAACAAAGAAAAAAGCAGGGGAGCCAGGATATATCCTTGGCGTAACCCATTCCTAATTGGAATTTTCCAGGTCAATCTTCCTTCTATATTTATTACCCCCTGCGCCTAGTTATGTGAATGCAAAAGGATAATGTCATTATAAAACTTTGTACAGATTCCTTCCATATCTTCCTTAAATCTTTTTAGCTCCAATCCATACTCTTTCTTTCAAGTGGATATATAAAGTAATTATTGTCAGACAGTCATACGTAGTGTCTTCAATGTATAGGTGGACTCTACAGGCGACAATCCAGTTGCTTCTCACTTTCATGGTTTAAACCTCTTTATCTGCCTTAGTGGATATAAGTATTGTCAGTCCCCCCCAAAGAGCTATCCCTGCCCCACATTTTGGTGGTTCTAATAACCTTCAAGAACCCATCTAATGCTGGAGGTTCGTCGCACAGCGAAGTTTCCTGTAGATTTAATCTCGTATAATTCCATCATTTCCTTAAACACTTCTAGCCTTATAATTTTTACAAACCTACAGATGTTCCACAATAGAATTCCTAGGCTGTGCGACCCCTTCTTCTTCCTAATCTATGCCACTCAACCATCCTGACTTCTTAGTAGCAGAGATTGTCAGAGCCGCATAACGATTCCCTTTGCAGTGACCTTCGCTATATTCTTCTGGGCCATGCTTTGGAATCATTACTTTGAGTGCACCCTTCTTACTACATTCTACGTGTCTTCTATTCATGATGCCCTGTTCGTCAAAGGTAACTTGCTATGATCCTACCCCAGGATGGGGTTTCAAAAAGGTGTTTGTGTTTCTTTTTCTGGGATTTCATTTTCCATCACAAATGTAATGCCTTCCTTTAGCACCTCAGCTTTCTCAAGTGTTGCCTTAACTATTTCTGAATACAAGAACACTTTTGTTACTTCGCTACCCTTAATGTCATTGATGAGCCCTACTTTTCTTACATCGTTTGATGTTAGTCTTCAAGCTTGGGCATTTTGAGAGGGAAAATAGTAACTGAGAACAATTCAGAGGGACTAGTTTACTTGTTCTTTTACCTTTTCTCTCCCTTTGTATGGCTCTAGATATACCCATAACTTATTTTTTCCCCAGTCATTCTATATCATTGTTCTATTGGACTTGCCTTCTTTACATGATTTATCTTCCTCTTTACTATTATCTCTTTTTTCGGCATGTCCACCCTGATTTACTGTCTGTTTCTTTACTACACATCCCCATCTTCTTCTACATAGCCGCCCATCTTTCTCCTGAAAGGCGAGTGATTCTTCCATGTATCGGGCCCCTGGCATCCACTTATAATTTTATTTTCCAGGGGCGGCTTATTTAGAACCCTGTGTTTGCTTCTTTGTAGTATCTTTTAAGGGGCCTTTACGATTACCTCCCCTTTCCTAATCTATTTCTGCTTCGATGGCCCTTTCTTATTTCCCTTGTGTGTTGTATGTACAGCCTATACATTGTGGGCTTGCCCCGTGTTTTTATCAAAATTGAGCATCTCGAGATGTAAACTGTAGGTGCTCTTTAGCTATATCCCCTCCATCCTGCCCGTGACCTTCTTTTGGCAGGGTTTTACTGATACCCTCAACTGGCCTTGCTACGGTTGACATATGATCCGTTATTTGTTTTAATTCTGAAGTTATGGATTGTAGCTGGCCCTTCTGGGATTTTAGAATATCATTGTTTTACCTCAAAGATTCCTTGCCAGGCTTTTTTGCATAATTAACATTATATCCAACATTGAGGCTGACGAAGAAGCTGAAACCTCTAGATTTAAAGACGAATGCTGAGCAAAAACTCCTGCTTCTTCGTTAGAAGAGAGCTTGATGATGACTAACAGGTTTCCAGTTTCCTCCCTGTTCCCAGATCCTACTCTTTCATCCCCCGTGCTCTCTGTCAGACTTTCTAGCACAGCCTTCTTGTCCATAAGGGAAAAACATACACGGAGAAAAATCAAACTTGGCTCTATCAGAGAATGATAACGAGATCTATGTTTTTTGTAAATGGTAGGAGAGGTCAAGAGATCGCACACTTTCGTTCCCTATGTCTCCACCGCTTGTGTTTCTCTCACTTGAGGGTGATACGTCAGCTTGTACCTGTGTTTTTAAAAAATGTCTGGCCATTACATCTTTAATTGATTTGGGGACTGAATGCCGCCGTGCCTCATTCGGTAACGGCTCTTTTGGATGTTCTTTGCCTTTGAGGCCCTTGGTGAGTTGTTCCTTGCCTCTGCTTTTGTACTCTCTTTGGTCACCTACTATTACTTTTCCCCCTATTGTTGTAAATTCTGTCCTTGATCTGACATGGTTCTAGAGGGGGCCATTCTTACTAACTCTGTACCTCCGGTCTGCCACCTAATATTGTTTGTTCTTGATACCTCCGTGAAAATAGAGAGGCGGGGGCTCCGTGGGCTTAGTGCCTATCCGTTTTCTCCCCTCTTCGAGCATTGCAATTACAGCGCCACTTAAATGCTCATATGATTGCAACTTCTGCTTGCACTTTCCACTACCTTGCTTACTCGCTGTGTGGGGAGCTGCCGCTGCCTCCACTTTTCTATTTTCCTGGGGCTGCTTAGATACAGATGTGCCTCCTTAAAGTTCCTTTGTGTTTAAAGTTTATGAGCCTTAATGTCTCTCTCCGCCCTTGCTCACAGCCTTCAGTGTATGAGGGTCCTCAAATCATTGCTTTGCGTTGCAGTATTTTACCTATTCATGCCCTATGGGCCGAGTGCTTGCTCTGCCGTACGTCAAACTCCATCTGGCTCCCTGGGCTGAGTAAGCATGGTAGCAGCACACTCACCTCCGGGAAGCATGGAAATACACCGGCTGGCTGAGGGGTTGAGTTTGCTTCTATCATTAAAGTCCCACTCGCACCCGCAACCGGGGTGCTACGGTGGGCTACAACGCACCTGCAGGGGTATTGCAGCCTCTGTTTTATAATATATAAAATACTAGTGCTGCAAACTGACATTAGAATCAGCAAGGTGTAGGCCATGCAAGGGACAGAGTGACTTGGAATTGGAGAACAAAAACAAAGTGTTCTCTGAGGCTTAGTGTGACACCTACCCAGGGTGTTGTCTTCAGGTTCAGTCAACAATTTGCAGTGTAGAGCCTTCTGCTAAAGCTTCCTTCTAAAGATGATTTAAAATATGCTACTTTTTAAATTAATTTTTCCTTTCTCATTTTACTGTTTATTGCTTTGCAGCAAAATATGGCAATCCACAGGAAAATCAAACAGTCTGAACGAGAGCTTGAATATCTGGAAATGAAAGAGAGGGAGGTATGTTTAAAGCAATCCTGAACTTTGACTCTTCTGTCATTTTTGGTTTAGTTTGTAAGAAATGTTTTCATAAGCAATATTTTCTTTCTACAATCTTTCTTTAAATTATCCCAGCTGCCTGTGTTGACCCACAGAGGTTTAAGTAGGCAGTCATAACTCCAGGGTAGCACCATCTACTTCTGAGACCGTTGCTCTGGAGTTGGTTTGCGTAGACCAGACAAGGTATCACCCCTGAACATACAAGACTACACATTTTCCTATCCCTGCAGCTCACCTTTTCCCTACCAAACCAAGTAATCTCGTTGATTGCTTTACTGCTGGTGGGATTGTAATGGTCTCTTGTGTATAGATCATAACAAATATGTTTCTTATGGATACATTTAAATGCACATTTCTCACCTTAGAATATTTCCCAGGCTCCAGACTCGATCTGGAAACCTTTTCGACTAGTGCTCCAGTGCACCACTTGGTGTTACCATGCTGCTTCACATTGGCTCCATATCGTTCTATAAAAGATAGAGCGGAGCCACATATAAGCAGGATCCCTGCGCCCTGAATATCAGTTCCTTCCTTCCTACGCCTTTCAACGTGGATCTGGAGCTCCACTTTCAAACATGTTGTTTTTCTGACCACTTCTAAAACAAATTCCAGTGTGTTGGGAAATGATCTCTCCTCCTAAAACTACAGGTTTCAAACCATGCTGGAACTGCAGGAAGCAAATGTTGGTAACGGAACGGCTTGAGGAGCCTCTCTGGTGTTTGGGCTCTGGCAATTATTCTTAGTTGTGTGATAAATATGCTTCAGAGACCCGAAGGCGATCCAGGACTGGGAAGCAAAGCTATATGTCTCCAAACTCAAGAAGTAGCAACAGCCTTCATGTAAATCCCACTCCATGTAGTTTGCATGGAATCGGTCCAGCACCCGGAAGCAGTCATCCTCACACTGAAAGTCCTCCAATAAGTCCATGTTGAAATTAATGCAAAAGCATAAAAATCAAACCAGGGCTTGACCCCATCCCACTCCTCCAAACTTAGAGAGGGTGTGAGGGCGTCATGACATGAGTTGTTAAACCTTGAGATCTTCGGGAGAGTTAATTCCTCAGCTGCTCCCCCCATTTGTCCATAAATTCAGCAGGCCTTCAGCATGCTGCCGCAGATTGAGGTATTTAAGAATGCCATGCTGCAGACTTTTGGTGTGCTTCCAGCACCATGTAGTGCACTTCTCAGCTCCAAGGAACAGAAGGTGTCATCAGTTAGTTTATTCCCAGCGGATCTATCTTTGTCACCTTCTAACCCTCTTGTTACCAGCTACAGACTCTGGTATATGCTTTCACCTGAGCCGGCCCATCCTCTACTGTTGTCGGCAGAGGATCCAGGCTGATTTAGATGTTAGACACCAAACCAACTTTGGCCTTATCTTGCCCAATGTGGCATTGCGAAATTACAAAAGAAAAACCAATCATCATAGACTCAGACTGTGACCCGGTGCCTCTACCAGGGCGACATGCCAGCAGAGGCTTCATTATCTTTTTGGCTCAGATTCTAAAAAACACTTATAGATAAGATGGCGAGGTCCGGCAGGACACCATGGTCAGCAGTATGGAATGTATGAAATTCGACAGAACTGAGGTGACTGGCACAGGTGACACCTATATAATTCTGTAATTCTGCTGCCAGAGCCACGTGCAACCATTAAATCCGATTCTTGGTAATCTTGTAAGACGAGGAAAAGGTGTGAAAATCAAGTATGAATTAAAATGACAGTAAACCGAAGGTAAGAAATCTACTGTTGTAATGGCATTAGAGCGTTCTAAATGGCTAAAAATACATTTACTAGAAAGACGTCACACTATAAACAGTGATATTATATTGTTTAAAAAATAAGTTATTTTAATCAGAATAAATATGAAATTTGTTTCTAACACCAACTGGTATGGGTTGTGTTGCTGGTGATAGGGTTGGGAGGACGTACACCACAAGTGCAAAAGAATACCCCAGCATGGGGTGGGGTTGTTTTGCTCCAATGGTTAAAATAGCAAATGAAGCAGATGACCGGGCAAAGTTATAGAGATCTGCCCCTGTGAAAAGAAGTAAAGCAGGTTGGAGTAAATTCAAGCTATCCCTGTTTGCCAACATCATTTTAATTTTCATTGTCATATTAACAGAATGACAATTTGTTTTTTTTTACTTTAGTGTTTCAACTTATTTAGAACGCGATAAGCATTGGTGCCTCAATAGAAGTACACTGTGAATGATGTAGTAACTAAAAGGAGCATTTTTTCTCTGTCAAAGGTGAAACTTAAAGAAAAAGGAAGCGAGAAGCGAGATCTGAGCGAAATGTCACCAGAAATTAAACGTCCTAAATACTTGAGAGATGTACAGAGGTAATTGAAGCCTTCTAAATTCTAGCTACTTGATCGGTGGAGGTCAGTTATACTAGGTCGATCGATTGAAAGATATGAGATAAGGAGTTCATCACTAAAGTACTAAAAAGTGGAATGACCAGAAACGGACTGATTATTTTGGTCTTGGTTCATTGGGTGTTTGGTGCATTGTAACTAGATACTTATGTTTTATTTTAGTTTGTGTTAGAGGAGTGAAAGCTGTGTTGTAGTTGTAACGATAATTGCTGGTATGGCTGGTAATTTCATTGTTTTTCTAAAGAGTGAATCTGTAGGAAGGCTACACAATTGGACTGCAGATGTTTAAAAGTGTACGTGGGCCACTCTGTTGATCCCTTGGAACCAAGAGGACCAAATCAGTCACTCATGAAGTGAACTTCAATAAACAGATTTATACAAAAAATGATTGCTAATAAAACAAATGCCAGGCAGTCCTGGTATGTGCAGGTTACTTTATTGGGACTGACTGAGAGCTGAGCGGTTTCAAACTTGTTAGTTATTGAAAATATACATGTCTTTTTTTTTACACATATGCCTCAAGGAAGTCACTTAAGTGTAAGATGCCATTTCTGTCAAATTCCTTTGTATTGGTGAGCTTTTTACTAACACTTCGCTCTTTCAGGGACAGTGATTCTCCTATCAGATCTGAAGCTGATGGTGACACCAAGGTGAGGCGGACACCAAAAGCCACATGGAAAAAAGGTGTCTCTAAGCCCGGAAGGAGCCAGCAGGACCGAAAATCCCCTGGGGAGGTAATCTTTGATACTGCATAAGTGACTTAGCTGAACCCTGTAAAGAGACCCACTGAAGGCAATTGTCTTCATATCCGGATACCCTTCTGAAGCAGACATTATGCTGAAAGAAGCAGCTGCTTTTCACATCTTTATTCTACAGATATAAAATTGTATGAGTGTGGTCAACCAAATACGTTTGAACACCAGCAAGTCTGCATGTGGCTTTCTACTTAAAAAAGCATTTCCTTCACCTGTAGTTTCCTTATATGTAAAGACATTTTCCTTTCTTTAACCCCTTTGGTGCTAAGGCAATTCCCACTGTTACTCTAATTTCCATTGAAATTACATGGTCAGCTTTGCTGAGGTGCATGACGAGCTGACCTTGTCATGAGCATGGAAGGGGTTAAAACAAAGCTGGTAATGATTTTAAGACGGGTAACTGAAGCTTGAGTTTGGATATCAACTTTGTGTGGGTGACAATATTTTTTCTTGTAGGCCAAACACGTAGCCTTGATGTCTTTTATCTTTAAGTTTGAAGTGATTTTGTTAGGGCTTACATATTTCGCTTAAACACTAAATGTTTGTGGCAGGAACATCTATCTTTTGAACTGCAGTGTAGATAATGATGATGATCACTTTGGCACACTGCATTTTACCTTCAGTTGGTAGAACTCATGCCTGTCTATTTCATTCTTTCGAGTGACTGGCCATAACAATGGAATCAAACCAAACATTATTCCCTTCCGTGCTGCCGTCGGCCGTTGGCCGACGCAGCCCCGCCCACCCTCTAGAACGCTCGCACCGCGGCGGAAAAACCGCCGCGGTTAAGGCGTTAAACTTCAGTGCCCCCCTCGCCCCAATCTTTCAGTATTTGCATGAGTATGTTATGGTCCATAGTGTCCTTTATAGCTGACAGGTCCAGAAATGTTAAACCAATATAGTTTTAACTCCTCCAGCAGCTTTGATTTCTGGCTGGCTCATGTGCTTCCCTGTATTTGAAGTTGTTTAGTTACTTTTAAATCATTTTAATGATAAATGGCATGTTAGAAATTGATCAATAATGGTGAAATCTGTAGTCTAATTATGCAGCAGTACAGTAATAACGCCATCTATTGTGGTTCAGGGGTTGCTCATTGTTGTCTGTGTGCATGAAAAATAAGTGTCTGTGCTAGTAAGGTGACATTCCTTAATACAAGACGACAAGCTTGGATGTACAACCAGATGGCCAGCTTTAGTTGACTCTGCTATTTTTCAGCTCATATCTTAGACTTAAAAGGTTCGAGGACAGATGTTTGAATAGGCTACAGACATATTTCTATTTTTTTTATTAGCGAAATCCCTTTTTTACATGTTCTCAATAAATAAGACCACAGTATCTTCACTGAGGAGTTCTTTTGGGTATTGGATTGTATGAGGTAGAGGATGTATTTTTGACTTTTTTGTCACTTGTTGTTTTGAGTATGTTATTGAATATATGCTGTCCATCTGATTCATCACCTATACTGAAGACATTAGGGAATACTTTTCCTGATTCCACAATCTTTATATTTGTCTGTGCGATCCTTTTGGGAATTTCTTCCTTTTAAATAAGTGCACGCCACGCCAAGGTTTGAGATTCAATTTGTAATGTGCCACTATGGTTTGTGAATACAGAATCTAAGACGAGACTGCTATTGGTCACCAGATAGTGAAGAATAACTGCTGTTTAGATGCTTGCAATCTTATGACTAATAATTTCTTTAGCATGTATGAGCAACCCTCTAGTATTATATATTCTTTTTAAATGCAAGCTACTAACTGCAAAGGAGGCATGATTATGAAACAGTTCTAATCATGCTTTGCTGTTGAATGTAAAAATTGCCTCCTGGACAGCAACAACCCCAACTAAGTGGCGAGTGAAAGCAGGAGAAGGAATGAGTGTGAAGGGTTTACACCAATGACAAGTCACAGTGCCAGAGTTGAGTACTCAGGACCTCTTCTATTGAGGTTTCTGTAGCAACATTTGGAACAATTGTCGTTAGTGGCTCAGGTGAATAAATACTAAGTCGCCTAATTCCTGATCGTGGCTCTTTCTTTTATCGACTTTTTTACTGGCGATGAGTTGTGGAAGGGATATTCACCTCAACACAACCATCACAGTGTGCGAACATTCATTGTCCAGTTATGACTGTTTTCTTCCAAGGAGATGATGTTCGACTAGTACGAGGCAGATGGAGCAAGTGGGCAGTGGCTTGTACGACCGATAATCATTGACCTGACAGTGTCTGAACGAATTAACTGTTAATTCTACATTAAGCTGTGAGATTAAAGGAAAGCTTTGATATGGAAAGCAACAGCATCATGAAGAAGGAAGTGCATTTGTGACGTGTTGAGTCCTTGAAACACGGCATTGTATGTGCTTCAGGGTGGTAGGGAAGAGGAAAGTATTGGCAGGCAGCGTTGCAGTGAAATGTGACATTGAGCGACAGCATGGGCGTGGCATGATGTGTTGCTTACTGTGACCCATATCATTAGAAGGTAACGTCTGCGATAGTGAGAGAAAGCCTTGGCGTGGGTTTACTTAGCGTCTTCTGAGGTCAAATACTGGACTGCGTATTTGTGCAAATTCATCTTAGTGGTGAAGCCCTAGTGAAAACAACACAAGACTGTCAAACTGAACAGGGTGCACTGTCTCTCATGCGTTGCTGACATCCATCTTTTGTGAAGCTTTTACTGATGTATTCTGTAAAAAGTGTTTCAGGAATGAAAGGAATATGTAGTGGGTGATCACAGCTTGTGTAGTCACATTGTTTAGTTATGATTATCAACAGAGGAGTGTACAGTGGTAATCACTACCTGTGTAACCAGTTTACTGGAAATAATTTGGCATGATTTGTTTTTATAATACTCCAATTCTGTTTAACCGATGAGCAACTCTTTTGGAAACTTGTTTACATTGTATTCTTCAGTGAGTGCCACTCTTCTGCACTTGGATACAATTTGTACAGTGGTGTAGTCAAACATTACCAGACATTTTTCGTTTTGATTCCTAAATGTACTGCCTTCGTTTATCAGAAAACATGCAGTGTTTCACCACCACCGTTGTTTAAATTGGAGTAAAAGGAGGAAAGTTTTTCTGAACTATGCATGAGTCTGTGGAACAAATCTGAGCGCAGAAAGAAAACTTGCACAGCTAATTCATTGCTTGGGAGGTGAGGGGTGAGATGTTTTGGAAAATTTACCAGAGGATGAGGCACAGGGGCTCAACGAATTTGATGCTACATTATTTAAGCAATCAGAAAAATATTATTCTGGTGATATCTGTATGGTCTGGTATGGAAATGATCAATTGAGTATCATCAGCATAGGATACTATTTCAAAGCCTTTTCTATGAAAATATCTGCTAGAGGGGCAAATAGATATTAAATAAATTTGGGTTTCGCTACGAGCCCTGCGGGACTCCATAGGAGACAGCATCGGCACTGGATTTAAATCTGGGTGAGTGAGGAACAGACTGGTACCTGTCTGTGAGAAAAGATTTAATCCATTTGAGTCCTATTGAGGATACACCTGGCTTGCATAATCTCTGTGTAATTATAGTGTGTGAAATATTATTGAGGGCTACAGATAAGTCTAAAAGTATAAATGCAGCTGGTCGGTCCTCATACAGCGAGAGTCTAATAGAATCAATGGCAGCTAGGAGGGCAGTCTCTGTACAATGAGGGTTTGAACACTGACTGAGACACATCCAGCAGCTTGTGTTTTTCCGAAAAGACTGGGATCTGTTGATTGCTTACCTTAGAATTACCAGAGAATTTTTTGTTCGAGGCATATGAGCTGCAGATTACACACTGTGCATAGATGGCCACCTAGTGTTGGGCCCGGATGTTTGCAGTATGTTTTGTTGTAGAAAAGTCTTTGGAAGTCACGGGATAGGTGACTTCTCCATTGGATGATACTGCGCATGGGCATCGGCTCCATCCCCAGATTGTTTTTTTCTGCCACCGGGCTCAGATGTGTTTCCAGCGCTTCGTGTTGGAACCGATTTCCGTCGGCGTGCAAATTTCCGTCGGCGCGCAGTCCTCACAGCTTCGAGAATTCAGCTTAGAACGCGTTTCCAGTAGACGCTACTCTATCAACATCCAGGACTTCGATCCCGGTCGCCGTCAAAGGCCTTTGGGCCCAACTAGGTCTCGACTCCAGCTCATGGAAAGGATGCCATTTAAAAAGTGTCCTCAATGTGGGTCGAAGTTTCCCCACACCGACCTTCATGAGGTGTGTAACCTTGCCTCTCCCCGGAGCACGGTGCCAGAGAATGTTCTGCTTGTGCCTCCTTCTGCTCCAAGAAGACGATCCGGGAAAGAAGAGCTCGGAGAACAATGGCTCAAAGATCTTCAGCTCCGATTCCAGACGACATCTTCGAGGAAGGCGTCGACGTCCCAGAACAACATGGCGTCGACAGAAACTCCGAGGCAAAAGATTCCGATGTCGAGGAAATCACTCCAGCGCAGCGGGTCGTAAGTAAGACCGTCGACCCCGACCCTTCCTCGACACACCCCAAAAAGGCTCCGGTCACACCCTCGCCCTCGGGTACACACCGAGACACTGCTTCTCCTGCCCCACCTTCGGGCCCGGCTAAGAAGCTAACAAAGCCTTCAGGCGACTCGGGCTCGAGTCGACCTCCACATGGTGCCGACGCACACCTACCGGCACCGAAAAAGACACCATCGGTTGCCACGCTCACATCGAAACCATCGGCACCGAAACCAAGATCGCAGCCGAGCAAAGCTTCGGATCCGAAGAAACAACCCGATCCGAAACCTTCATCGGCACCGGAAAAATCGCCTGAGCCGAAAAAACATTCGGAGCCAAAAAAGATCCCAGCTTCTCCTGTAAAAGACATTACCAAAAAACCAAAAGAAGCAACTTCGGTGTCAAAACCTTCCTCCACACCAAAAGATCACAGTTCTGCAGACGACTTATTTCACCCAGACCCTGTACAAAAGACTTTGGTGAAAGATTCAACTACTGGTCGACTAACTTTAAGTTCAAAGAAACGACCACTAGAAACACCAGCACCGGCTCCTCCTCCAAAGAAGAAGGACGTAGCTACTTCCCCGCTAAGAGTGCCTTCTCCTCCACCTATGCCATCACCACCTGTTCCCCTGCCACAACATTCCCCTACTCTATCATACATAATGATAATGGGGATGATCGCTCTGATGACATAGGGGGTACCGCAGATGATCCATCTATTCCCCCAGGCTCACCTGACCCATGGAACGATTATAACACGCCAGACGTTCCAAATGTCCCTCAAGATGACAAATACCCCTCTAGGCCTTCCCCGCCAGAAGACACTATGGGCTTTAATCAGTTGGTACACAGAGCTGCGCAATATCACCGGGTGGATATGCATACAGACACAGTAGAGGAAGACTTCCTACTAGATACATTTGGCAATGCACAAAGATCTTCATCCATTTTACCCATGCTCAAAGGAGTGATTAAACACGCCCCTGAGGTTTTTAAAGATCCAGTTAGAACTTGGGTCATTAACCCACGAATAGAGAAAAAATATAACAAGCATTGGAAATGCAATAGGTCTCGCATTAGGAAAGTTTGAGCTATTGGTCTTATAAATGACATTTTTTTTATTTGTGTTTTTTAAAATAGCTCAATTAATAGCTTTGTCATTTACAATGCCAATAGTTATAACTTTTGCAAATGTGACACCTATAGCATGTGTAATGCAACATGTTTTGTATTTACGTGACTTAGATGTATTGATATTACAAATAACAATGGCTTTTAATAAAATAATTAATACTTAAATAATGTATTTAATTTGTAATGGCAATAGCTTAAACTTTTGTAAATAACTTTTGTGAAGATTATGTTCAGTGTTTTTTATTGTGACGAGAATCCAAGAACAGAAGTGAAATATTAACATCTTTTTGTGATTTGTAATAAAGCTTGAAAGCTTGAAAACAGCTTGAAACATTGAAAGAACATATTTGAACCAGTGATGCTGTGGTGGTGCTGAGTGATGCTGTGGTTGCGCTGAGTGATGCTGTGGTTGCGCTGAGTGATGCTGTGGTTGCGCTGAGTGATGCTGTGGTTGCGCTGAGTGATGCTGTGGTTGCGCTGAGGGATGCTGTGGTTGCGCTGAGGGATGCTGTGGTTGCGCTGAGGGATGCTGTGGTTGCGCTGAGGGATGCTGTGGTTGCGCTGAGGGATGCTGTGGTTGCGCTGAGGGATGCTGTGGTTGCGCTGAGGGATGCTGTGGTTGCGCTGAGGGATGCTGGGGTGATGCTGTGGCGGTGCTGAGTGATGTTGGGGTGATGCTGAGTGGTGCTGTGGTGGTGCTGAGTGGTGCTGTGGTGGTGCTGAGTGATGCTGTGGTGGTGCTGAGTGATGCTGTGGTGGTGGTGAGTGGTGATGTGGTGGTGCTGAGTGATAATGTGGTGGTACTGAGTGCTAATGTGGTGGTGCTGAGTGATTCTGTGGCGGTGCTGAAAAAATGCGTCCAGCACCCGAGCTTAATGTACAGTTATCGTGCAAATTATGCCTCAGATGCACGGTTTGTTCTCTGGTTACGAAATGCTTAGCCCATGGTAAACAAATATCCTTCTTTCGTTTTTCAGCTAACATCCTATGCAAAATGTACCAATCACAAGCCCCTAAAACTGAAAAACAGCAGGGACATATTGGCCAGCAACCCCATACACCTATTTAAAAGAGATATATGTGCTATATTCAAATTAAAATTAGATAAAAGAAACAATTAAAACGCACCCTTGAAGCAAGAATCAATAAGACTCTTCCTCTTTTGATGAAATCGTATCTACACAAAAAACGTCATAGCTCATACACTGAGGTTATATTTCCATAATTTTTGCGGGGCAAATCACAGTGGCAGATTTGAAGTGGCAATGAAAATAAAAGGTGTCACAAAGAAACACAGAAAGGAGCATAAGAGAAGGGGCGGGATATGGGAAGGAGGCATGCCCAGAAACTAAATCCCGGGATCAGTAAGTAGGTTACTATTGCGTAACGTAACTCACAAGACAGAGCTATGCAAAATAAATAGCTGTCAATAAAATAACATGCTGCAAAAAACGTAAACGTTTGTCAGAAAAAAAGACTATGTACAATGTCCGGCCTCTGGGAGGGGTGTAGATAAACAGGAGAGGCAATAAGGAAGTGTAAGTAGATGTATAGGTGTGACACGTATGGAATTTAAATACATATACAAAGAAGTCATGCTCACGGATGGAAAGATGGGCAAAGGAGGGCGGGCCTTCAGAAGGCGAGGGGATTACAGCTGAACCCCTCTGAGCTGACGTCACCGCTGCTGTAAACAGAGCCCATTGACTCAAGTAGTGGAGGCGTAAACACACGAGGGCGATAAAAAAAAAGTACAGCCGGCCAGCCGTGGGAAGCAACAGGAGGGGGGAGGTCCATGGGAGGTGGCAGGGGGACACTGAGGAAACACACAGGGTGGGTGTACTTGGAAGCAACCTAGGGGGTTGAAAGGGGGCAGAAGCAACAGGGGGAAGGGGTAATCAACACAGAGGACACAAGTGCAAAATGTACCCATCACAAGCCTCTAAAACTGAAAGACAGCAGGGACATATTGGCCAGCAACCCCATACACCTATTTAAAAGAGATATATGTGCTATATTCAAATTAAAATTAGATAAAAGAAACAATTAAAACGCACCCTTGAAGCAAGAATCAATAAGACTCTCTTCCTCTTTTGATGAAATCGTATAAGGAGACACGGCCTGTCGGCCGTGAAACTGAAAGCACGGCCGGCCGTGAAAGCCTTTGATGCAGCCGGGGGCAGAGCGGGAAGAGCTGCTGGCGGCACCAAGCTGGGCAACAGATGGCTGGCGATTTGATGCTGTGCACGCGCATTTTAACTCATTGCGCTTGCGCATTGAGCTAAAAGCGCACATGCACTGCATCAAATCGCCAGTCTAGTTAAACTCTGTTTAAGCCCCTATAGTCTCGCTCCGCTCAATGCGCATGCGCATTGACAGGCGAGACCTAAAAAGCTGCACCCTCAGATCCAGCTTACATTACAGTTCCCCTAGACTTGCTTGTAGTTTCAAACACACGCAAAAGGGCTAACTCACAAACGTCAGGTGAGGCTCCCCACCTGACAAAGAGTCTAAACTCATTGATGCGTCAGGAAAGAGAACTGCCTCACAAGCAGCAAACATGTGGCGTATCGCCAATACACAAGCATTATTGGCACGTTACGACAGAGCTCACTATGATGAACTAAAGTCACTGATGCAGCACCTCCCGGATAATTACAAAGATAGAGCTAATGAGCTTATCCAGGAAGGGAAAAATATTACTAACACCTCAATTCGTTGTGCACTTGGCGCAGCAGACACCGCCTCCAGAGCAGTTAACACAAGTGTTTTGCTGCGTAGACATGCGGGGCTACGCATATCCGGTTTTAAACCTGAAGTCCAGATTGCTATACTCAATCAACCATTTGATGAGCAACACTTATTCGGACCCAATGTGGACGTATCCCTCGAAAAAATGAAGGATACAGACACAGCAAAATCTATGGGAGCCTTGCAGTCGCAGGCTCCCAGACGTTCATTTCGACGCTCATCCTATAGAGGTAACAACAGAGGATATGCTTCAGACACACCTTCCACCTCCTACAAAGCCCCCACACAATCTAAATATAGTAAGGGCTACCAAAGGGGTGGTTACAGAGGTAACAACAACAAGGGCAGAGGCAAGACCAACAATTCCCGCTCTGCCTCCACCCCTACCCAATGACTCCCCTCCCCTTCCCCCGCCCCACTCCACTCCGGTCGGGGGATGACTACAGCAATATCTACCAGCCTGGGAAAATATTACATCAGACAGGTGGGTGCTTCAAATAATCCAGCCAGGTTACTGTTTAGAACTAACATCCACCCCCCAAACCTACCACCCAGACAGCGTCCAATGTCACAAGAACATTTGACACTGCTCAGACAGGAAGTGGTATCTCTCCTGCAGAAAATGCAATTGAAATAGTTCCAAAGCATCAGCACAGCAAGGGAGTATACTCCCTATATTTCTTAATTCCAAAGAAGGATGGATCTCTGAGACCTATTCTAGACCTCAGACCTCTAAACATTTACATAGTCAGACTATTTTCATATGGTCACACTTCAACAAGTCCTTCCGCTCCTGTTACAAAACGACTTCCTCGTAACTCTAGATCTCAAGGACGCCTACTTCCACATTCCCACCCACACAGCGCACAGAAAATATCTCAGATTTGTGCTAGACGGGCACCACTACCAGTTCAAAGTGCTCCCATTCGGAGTCACAACAGCACCAAGAGTGTTTACCAAATGCCTAGCAGTCGTAGCAGCACACTTAAGAAGACAGCAGATTCACGTCTTCCCATATCTGGACGACTGGCTCATAAAAGCAAGCTCATACGGCCAGTGTGTACAACACACTCACGCCACAATTCTACTACTCCACAACTTGGGAATCACAGTAAATCACACCAAGTCACATCTGCTACCCTCGCACACACAACAATACCTCGGTGCTGCAATAAACACCCAATTAACACTAGCTTATCCCTCTCCAGCCAGGATAACAAGTGTACAAACGCAACGAACAAAATTCAAACCACAACACTCGCTTCCAGCTCGAGTGTTCATGCAACTTATAGGAATGATGGCATCTTGCATATTTATCTACCTCACGCAAGACTGCAAATGCGTCCACTTCAAGAGTGCCTAGAACGACAGTGAAACCAGGCTCATGGTCAATTAACAGACCTAGTTTTGGTAGACAGTCGGGCTCATCGCTCTCTGCAATGGTGGAGCACAAAAAACCTTTCAAAGGGCCAACTGTTCCTAGAGCCAGTTCCCCAAATAATCATGACAGCGTACGCGTCTCTCTCCGGCTGGGAGCTCACCTACTGCATCACACCATGCAAGGCAGGAGGACACCGCAACAAAAGCTACTCGACATCAACCACTTAGAGTTGCTAGCTGTCTTTCTAGCCCTAAAAGCATTTCAAACTCAAGTGTCAGGCAAAGCTGTCTTAGTCCGCACAGACAATATGACAGTGATGTACTACATAAACAAACAAGGCGGGACACGCTCTCTGCAGCTCTCTCAGTTAGCGCAGCAGATATGGAGATGGGCTATACCTCTAAAGATCTTCCTCTTAGCCCAACATGTCCCAGGAGTACAAAACACCATGGCAGATCTACTAAGTCGACAGACACAGCAGATCCACGAGTGGGAACTTCATCTGCAAGTTCTTCAACCGTTTTTCCAAACGTGGGGACAACCTCAGATAGACCTCTTCGCCACCCACGTCAATGCAAAATGCCCAAACTTCGCCGCCAGATAACCACACCCATTGTCCAAAGGCAATGCGATATGGATGAACTGGTCAGGACTATTTGCGAACGCTTTTCCTCCTCTCCCACTACAGCAACATTCCCTAACACTCATTCTAGTTGCTCCAACTGGGGCCAGACAGCCGTGGTACACCACACTGCTGCAACTATCTGTGGTGCCACACCAAAAACTAAGCCTATCTCCACGCCTATTAACGCAGAACCATGGAGAGATCAGACACCCGGACCCAGCTCAGCTCAACCTAGCGATCTGGCTCCTGAAGTCATAAAGTTTGGTTACCTTAACCTTCCTCAAGAATGTATGAACGTCATCAAAGAAGCTAGACGTCCCACTACCAGAGCATGTTATGCTGCTAAGTGGAAAAGGTTTGTGATATACTGTCAAAACAATCACATAAACCCCCTGGATGTGCCTATTCAACACATCATAGGATACCTCCTACACCTTCAAAAGTGTAACTTAGCATACACATCTATCAGGTTACACCTTGCTTCTATAGCAGCATACTTACAAAATAGACAACATCTATCTCTTTTTAGAGTATCAGCTATAAAAGCTTTCATGGAAGGGCTGAACACCACCTTCACCAGTGTGGAACTTAAACGTCGTTCTCACACGTCTCCTGGGGCCTCCCTTTGAACCTTTACACAAATGTGAATTGCAATTCCTAACTTGGAAAGTAGCTTTCCTAGTAGCCATTACTTCTCTTAGAAGAGTAAGCGAACTGCAAGCATTTACCATTCAAGAACCTTTCATGCAAATGCATCATAACAAAGTGGTTCTTCGTACTAATCCTAAATTCCTTCCAAAAGTCATTTCACCATTCCATCTAAATCAATCTGTGGAGCTGCCCGTATTCTTCTCGCAGCCACAAACAGTCGCTGAAAGAGCTCTACACACTTTAGATGTTAAAAGAGCTCTACTTTATTACATACAAAGAACACAAAGTTTTCACAAAACAAAACAGCTTTTTGTGTCCTTTTCACCACCACATAAAGGAAATCCCATATCAAAATCTGGAATTAAGAGGTTGATTGTCAAATGCATAGAAATCTGTTACCAGAAAGCCAAGCGTACGTTAACAATTCCCCCAAAAGCCCATTCTACAAGAAAGTTAGGGGCTTCTATGGCATTCTTAGGGAACATTCGCTTAGATGACATATGCAAAGCAGCTACATGGTCTACACCGCACACATTCACAAAACACTATTGTGTAGATGTGCAAACTAAGCAACAAGCCACTGTGGGCCATGATGTACTAAAAACTCTATTTCAAACAACTGCAACAGATAGGGGTGGTCGCGGCTAAGGTGGGTACTGCTATACTATCTATGCACAGTGTGTAATCTGTAGCTCACATGCCTCGAACAGAAAATGCTACTTACCAGTATGTATCTGTTCTTGGCATGTAGAGCTGCAGAGTTACACACGCCCACCCGCCTCCCCGGCTACCTTTATCTGTTCCAGTATTATCTTAATTAGATACAAACTACATGGACATCACTACTTCTTGTACAGCTCCATCACTTCCCTAATGGCGAAAAACAATCTGGGGATGGAGCCGATACCCATGCGCAGTATCATCCAAAGGAGGAGTCACCTATCCCGTGACTTCCAAAGACTTTTCTACAACAAAACAAACTGCAAACATCCGGGCCCAACACTAGGTGGCCATCTATGCACAGTGTGTAACTCTGTAGCTCTACATGCAAAGAACAGATGCATACTGGTAAGTAGCATTTTTCTTCTGCAATACCCCTGCAAGTCGGTAGGTGGCGTCGGTCGACTCCACTTGCGGCGGTGGCATGGTCACCGGGGTGATGTTGTGGTGCCTACTTAGACGCCGCCCCTGCACTGACGTCAGTTCTTTCTTTTTCTGCGTCAGCCTAGCGCAGATCCAGAGAGCTTGCCCCTTAGTCATTTGACCCAAAGTCGTGCTCCGACTGTCGGGCCATGAATCCGAAGTCTTTGCAGGAGCGGTCCCGAAAGCTTTTCAAGGCCCGGTAGTCGGCCCCGGGTCTCTCCCGGGCTTGCTTGAAGGGAAGGTCTCGAGACTGGTTGCGGAGCCACCACACCTCGTCAAAGTCTTCGCACTCCTCGGTTAAGTCGAAGCACAAAAAGAAGGCAAAGAAGCACTGTCGCTCTTCGCCTTCCTCCGTCGGTCAGCTAACGCAATGCAGGAACTGGAATGTCGTCGCTCTAAGTCTCCGTCTCCGGTGCCTGAGTCAGGGACGACTCCGCGCCACCCACCGTTTCAGGGAGCCGGGCGTCCCCTGCCCAGCTTGGTGCATTTTACGAAGCCCTCTATTCCATCTTTGGGCAGCCCAACTCCCCTGGCGCTCCTTTGGGCCCGGAGGAGCTGGTAGGGGACCCCTGGGTCTTCGATGCCGGCGGCTCCGGCGCCGGAGGGTCCCCATGGATCCTGGCCTGGATCGGGATCAATGCCGGTCGACCTTACTCGACCTTCCCTGTTGCCGATCCCGGCAACAATGCCCCAGGGCCGGCTTTGCCCCTGGCTGACGCCATTCCCATCCTCAAGATGAACCCGGAGCGGATACGATGTCCGACCCCGGAGGGTACTTTTGTGTACCCTTGTTCATCCCAGGTGTTCCCTATCACCCTGAGGATGGTGATGGGAACTGGGAGGGGTCGCTAGACCCTTCCACAGACTAGCTGGAAGAGCCGGACTGGAGAGAGGAATTGGGTGATGCCAGTGGTCTGGATACCTCCCCAAAACATGGCATGCTTTCTCCCCCTACCGCGGCTACGGAGGAGGGCGACTCTTATGCAGTGGTTGTATGTAGGGCAGCCGAGGCTTTGGCCCTGTAGACTAACCTCCTGACAGATGCTTCAACTGGCGGCAACCTCATCTGAACTCCTCTTGCCCTTTAATGAAGCCCTCACGGAAGTCCTTCTGGGCACTTGGTCAAAGCCCAGCACAGGGGCTCCTGTGGAACGGACGATTGCCCGCCGCCACCGCCCGGCTCCAGGTGATCCCATTTTCCTCTCCCAAAACCCTTCCTCCGAGAGCTTGGTGGTCCAAGCCCCTTCTTCCTAGGGTTCATTCCCTTCCGCACCCCCGGATAGGGAATCCAAGAAGCTGGATCATCTTGGGAAGGGTATGTTCTTTTCCCCCAGCTTGGCACTGCAGTCCGTGAATACTGCAAGCCTCTTGGCCCGCTATACCTATACAGTCTGGGATACAGTTGCGCAGATGCTGCCTCAGTGTCCAGAAGAGGCCTGGGCCATTCTCTCCCAGGTAGTCCCGGATGGGAGAGATGCAGCAAAATTCATAATCGCCTGTGGACTGGACATCCCCGCCTCTCTGGACAGAACGATTGCTAGGTCGTACTCTGCGCTCAAGCGTATTACGGATTCTTGGGCTACGGCCAGATCCTTGGGCCTCGCTGCGTCCTCCCGCCCCCCAAAGTCTGCCTTTCGTGGCTACGGAAGGGCACCCCATCACGTCCGATCCAGTCCTGCCTTCGGTCCACGCAAGCTGCCCAGCCTCTGCGTGGCCGCGGACATGAGACCCAGCGACGTTGGTCTGGAAACCAGCGGGTGGGCCAGTCTACCTTTTCCCCCTCTTCAGCAGCCTCCAAACCCTCCTAGTCTGACCTGCGACCAGTGGGTGGCAGGATTCGCCATCGCCTCCCCACTGGTAATCCATCACGTCAGACAGGTGGGTTTTGCAGATGGGGCTACTCCCTCCCCTTCGAGACTACCACTCCTTCCATGCCACCATCTTTCGATTGCATGTCGGAGGATTTTTTGGCGCCTCTCCGTTGGGAAGTCTCAGCTCTGTTGGCAAAGGGATCTATCGAGAGGGTACCTGCTCCAGAAGTAGGTTGTGGTTTCAATTCCTGCTACTTTCTGGGGCCCAGAAGGCCAAAGGCCTGCGTCCTATCTTTGACCTCTTGGCCCTCAACAGCTTCCTCCGGAAGAAGTTCAAAATGCTAACCCTGGCTCAGGTCCTGTCTGCACTCGAACCCCGAATGGCAGCGTTGGACTTGCAGGACCCTTATTTTCATATCTCCGTGCTGCCGGCTCACAGGCGTTACCTACGGTTCATGGTAGGCCACGATCATTCTCAGTTTACCGTGCTCCCCTTTGACCTTACCAGCGCGCCTCGGGTGTTCACGAAAGTGATGGCGGTGGTCGCAGCTCATCTGCGCAGATCAGGGGTTCCAGTCTTCCCCTATCTTGGCAACTAGCTGTTGAAGGCGAGTTCGCCCCAGGCTGTCGTTTCCCACCTCCACACTACAGCAGACCTCCTGCACTCTTTGGGGTTCACTATCAACGTGCCGAAGTCACACCTGATTTCCTCTCAGAAGTGCCTTTTCATTGGAGCAGTTCTAGATACCGCGCCGTTTCAGGCCTCTCCTCCCGAGCAGCAAGTTCGGGATATTCGGGCTATGATACCGATGTTTCAGCCTCTATCCCGGGTTTCAGTGAGGATAACCCTGAGGCTGCTGGGCCTCATGGTCTCCTGCATCCTGCTGGTGGACTATGCCAGGTGGCATATGCGGGCTCTGCAGTAGGACCTGCAGTTCCTGTGGGCGCAGCATCAGGGGAATCTTTCCGATATCGTCCAGATCTCGGAGGGCACTGCAACCAATTGCAGTAGTGGCTAACAAACCACTGGCTGTTCATCCGGACAAGGTCACCCTCAGAACCAGACCTTCCTTTCTTCCCAGGGTGGTTACTTCTTTCCACATTGGTCAGACAATCACTTTGTCCACCTTCTTTCCGCCACTGCATTGTTCTAAGGAGGAAGAGATTCTCCACCGTTTGGATCCAAAACGTGCGCTTTCCTTTTATTCGGATCGCATCAAGCAATGCCGGGTGGATGACCAGCTCTTTGTTGGCTACGTGGGCGCCAAAAAAGGTTGGGCCATGCACAAACGGACCATCTCCAGGTGGGTAGTTTTTTGTATCAAAGCTTGCTACTCATTGGCAAAGAAGGAGCCCCCAGTGGGACTGCACACCCATTCTACCAGGGCGACGGCAACTACCACTGCTTTGGGATGGCAAGTCCCTGTCAATGACATCTGTCAGGCAGCTACTTGGGCATCTCTGCACACGTTCACAAAACACTACTGCCTGGACAGCCAAGTCCGGAGAGACAGCTTCTTTGGCCGTTCTGTTCTCCAGGACTTTCTGGTGTGAACTTGGTTCGCAGACCCACCTCCAGGGTTGGTATTGCTGGGGTATCTATTCTAAGGTAAGGAATCTAGAACTAATTGTCTCTTTCAGATGAATAAGTTACTTAGCTTCGGTAATGATATATCTGTAAGAGACATAGATCAGTTATAGGTTCCTTAACGCCCCACCCATCCTCCCCGTTCAGCGAACTGACTTCTAGGGTCAGGGAATCCCTTTTAGGGCCCTAGTTTTGTGCACCAGTGGTCAGTGTCTTACATGGTTCTGCGCTTCTGGCGTGGAATGTCATGTAAAAGAATTGACGTCAGCGCCAGAGGGCGGCGTAGCTACCTCGACATCATCCCGGCGACCACGACGCCAACGGCGAGCGCGGAGCCGACCGACGCCACCTTTTAACGCGCAGGGGTATTGCTGATGAAAAATTCTCCGGATCCAGTCTGACGCCTGGGGGCAGGTAAGAAATCTATAACTAATGTATGTCTCTTACAGATATATCGTTACCGAAGGTAAGTAACTTGTTCTTCAGGTCTCTAGAAAGAAGCTGTCTGGAGATAGCTTGGAAAAGCAAGACTTATGTCTTTAGTAAACTTATAACATCTTTTTTTGGGGGGGACTTCTCACCTTTCTATATCTGTGTGGTTATCTTATGATCACTCAGATTAGTTTTGTTTCATTTTCCCCATGGATAATTCAAGGTATCTCACTGACGTTAAAAAATAGATGCCACTGCTTCCATGTATTGGTGTAGCCTGCGCACTAGTTTCTGAATTTTTATCCACCTACCTGCCTCTCTGTCCATATCAAATGTGTGGTTGTCTGTAACTGCACTTTAGGGCATCCAGTGAACCTCCCTCGACACCTGTGTATGGCGCAAGAACCATCTGAGATTCTGTTCTACCTTACCTCCAATTGCGCCTTTGTGCATCTGGCCCCTCTGGTTACCTTTGCACATTTGTCTCTTTAGGTCAGAGATTTTATATGTAAGAAATGGCCCTCAGACATGCCTCAACCCACAGAAGTGACTTGCGGCTAATGGTTCTGAACTAATTTTTCCATTTCGCGTCTCCTCTGTCTCCAACCGTATCTTCCACGTCCATGCTTAATACTGATTCTTTAAACGCTGACCCTCCTCTGCCCTCTTCTCCTACTTTCTCTCCTTCTACACTCTGTCATCTCAATCCTCACTCTGTTAAAAGCATTATGCTTTTCCCAAACTCCTCTTACTCCCTCATCCCCTCAATACTTTCTCTTTGGACTAGCTTTCATCCTCAACTCACCCACTTCAGCCTGCTTCTCTCATACCTGAGTTAGACCCTAAACATCCTTTTTTTTAAAGATACAGCTAGGCCCAGCCCACGATTAACTAGTCTTGGAGCCAGTCCACCAATGGAGCCCAAATCTCCTGGCCCAGCTCCCGCTGCCTTCTTCCCCTCCTCTGAAAGACAGCAGATTCTAAATTATAATGTGCCAAAATCCTCGCTCTCCAATTTATAAATGATGGGGCATCCTGACTAATCCACTCTGATGTTATGCAAAGCCGCACTTATGACATAGCAATAAACAGAAGAGCAGATGCATGTCTTGTTTTATGGCAAGAACCATCACTTTCACAGCCAAATATAATTAGCTCTGGAGATATTACAGCCGAAATATTAAAACTAGAGTTGATAAACAGTTCTACATCATGTAAAAATAAAGCAAGTTTGGGGCAAGAAAAGAACATATGTACATCATTGGCAGCCACCAGGCCACATCTCGGACAACAGTTGCCCCCTGTACTTCCCCATTTAGCAATTTTGGCCGGGGTGTAATAAAGACCAAATAATGCCATGTAACATTGAGATCGTAAGCTACCTGATATTAACACACTACTTGATAATTCTAGAGCCTGAGAGATGTCCAACCCGTTCTTACCCAGCTTTATTTCCCACTTAGCATTCTGGAAGGAGAGGTCGTCAGGAAGACCCGAAAGCAAATGCTGATAAATTGCCCCTATTTTTGACCGCTTCAAAATCAATTCCATTAACGTATTCCTATTAAACCAAATTGTAGCTTGAACCTTCGATTTTTCTATATAGCTTCAAATCTGCAAATATTTAAAAAACTCATGAGAGTTAAGAGAAAACTTATCCTTTAGAAATCAGAAAGAAGCCATTGTTGCTTCGAACCCTAGGTCACCCAGGGTCTTTACTCCCTGCGCCATCCACCTAAATGTAATCTGATCCTGGAAGACAGAAGGGAGAAGTCTGGCAGCCGTAAAGGGGGTATAAAAGTTAATATTGGAAATCGACCATTTACGCCGGATCTTGCGCCAGACTGAGCACATTGCTAAGGTGACCTTGAACTTGGTCTTCTTGTAATAACTAGGTTCAAGAACCTGCAGCAATATCCCCTTAGCATCCTCCCCAAGTCCTATCTCAAAAATAGATGGCCTGCAGCATATTGGCAGCACCGCTCTATCCCCAAACAAAGGTAAGGCAAAATGCTGGAGAAGAGCTGACCAGTAATAGAGCAACAGATTCGGCACGGACCAGCCCCCCGCTCATACGGGAGGTGCATCCACTTGGCCGCTCTTCTTGGTTGGTGATATCCTCAAAGAAACCTATTGCAGCACCTTTCCGCCCTAGCAAGACTGTATTGGGAAAATTCTAACGGGATAGTTCTGAACAAATATAAGAACTTTGGCAAGACCAGCATTTTAAGGACATTCCCCCTGCCATACAAGGACAGATGCAGATTATCTAGTCTTACCAAAGTAGAGTTAACAGAGTCAAAAATGGGCAGGATGTTCTAATCTGCAATGTTATCGACTGCAGCGGTAATTTCAACCCCAAGGTATACCGCACTTGACACAACTGGCGCATCAGAGGGACCCATAGCTGTTGATTGAATAACCTGTGTTTTGGTAACGTTAAGTTTGTAGCCAGAGAGCTGACCATATTGTTTTGCTAGGTATTCAATAGCCGGAAAAGCTGAGGCTACATTGCTAGTCAAGACTATGATGTTGTCGGCATACACCAACAACTTATACTCTGATGTATTGACCCTAACTGGAAGTATGTCCCTAGAGCTCCCAATTTTGCTTAAAAAAGGGTCAATTTATAGAGCAAACAGCAAGGGGGAGCAGGGGCTGCCCTGCCTTGTGCCCCTACTAATGCTGAAAGGTCTAGATACTAAACCTGAAACCGAAAGGGTTGCCTCCGGGGCGATATAGAATGATTGAACTGCTTTGGAAAACTCAGAACTAAGCCCCTTCCACTGAAGGACTGCCCATAAAAAACCCCAGGTGACCCTGTCGAACGCCTTTTCGGCGTCCCAACAGGATCGCTCCGAGGGGAGATTTTGTAACTTGGGCCCAGTCCAGGAGTGCGATTACACAGCGAACATGATCAGCCGTGTCCGAACATGATCAGCCGTGTCCCGCCCTGGGATAAAGCCATGCTGTTGCAATGAGACTAAAGGAGAAATCACCGAGGCCAGTCTGGTTGCTAAGATTTTGGAATAGATCTTACTATCTGTGATAATTAAAGATATCGGACGGAACGATGAAGGGTCCAGCTCCGGTTTGCCTTTCTTTTTAATGAGAATAATTGTAGTTTGGCGCCACGAGTTCGGTATACAACCACGTTGGGCCTCACGTAGTACTTTTAAAAATTCATGCCTAATCTCTGATCGGAACCGACTATAAAATTCCAAAGGAATAAGGTCAGGGCCTGCCGCTTTACCGTTAGCCAATGAGTTAATCGCCAGTTTGACCTCTTCCCATTTTATTGGGGCAGACAGAGCTTCATTCTGCTCCCCAGTAACATGGGAAGTGTTAAGACCATAAAGAAAGGCCCCAACTTCAAAATCAAAATCCGGACCACTGACTTCCTCTGTATACAGAGAACTATAAAACTGACAGAATACCTCCATGACCCCCTCCGATATGTCCTGGATAAAGCCTTGAGAGTCTTGAATTTTAGTAATAGAATTAGCCAGCCCTTTCTGTTGGAGTCGCTTGGCCAAGACCATACCTGATCACTCCCCAAATTCAAACATCTTGGAACGGGACTGCAGATATTTTGCAGCAAGGTCCTGACCAAAAAACTCCAACAAAGAAGCCCTAACCTTGGCAACCTGTGCCTGACTTTGAGAAATATTTCGGCCCTCCTTAATTGTGCATAATAGTTGAACCTCTGCAGCTCCTAATTCCTCAATCCGCCAGTTGATTTGATCTCGAATAGATCGCTGCCGAAAGGATGAGAAGCTCTTCGTTTCGCCCGAACCGCCACCTTTAGTGTGTCTCAAATGATAGAGCAGGAAGCAGTATCTCTATTAAAGCCCAAGAATTCTAAAATCCAATTACTCATATGATCAATATATGCTTGCTCTACTAGCAACTTCCTGTCGAATGTCCAAGCCCTAGGCGGTTGTGTAATATGTACCAAAGGGCAATCTATAATCAGCGGATTGTGGTCTGACAAAATCCTAGGCGGACCTGAAATAAGAGTGCCATCAATCAATTGCTCTGACACAAAACAATAATCTAGACGGACCATTTTATTGTGAGGTGCAGAAAAATATGTATAGTCATCCAGATATTTATTATGGTGAAACCAAAGATCCGTCAAGCAGTGTTCTTGGACCAGTGCTTGGAGTGCCCTAAAAACTCTAAGTTTCTTACCAACATAATTCTGGCCCCCAGCTAAATTAAAATTAGCAGGCAGGTTAATATTAAGGTCCCCGCAGAAACAAATTGGGCGGGGCCAGAGGGCCAATTCTACATTTAGATGATGCAGAGCTGTAGGATCGTCCAAATTTGAGGAATATACAGTTCAGAATGTTAAGGATCTGCCGTTAATTAACAACTCAGAGATTACCCATCTCCCGCTACTATCTTGAATGGTTTTCCTACACGAGCCTGCGCCACGTCTTAATAAAATTGCAACTCCTCTGATCGTGGAGGTCTGGCGAGAGCACCCAGCTAGATCAAATCCAGGGATTTTCAAGCAATTGCGATTGCCCCAGGGAACATGAGTTTCCTGCAAACACAATACATCCAAACGAAAAGCCTGAACAACCCTGGAAAACAATGCCCTTTTTGTGCCACTGTTCAGCCCAGAAATATTCCAAGAACCTATACGAATTTTACCCTGCGCCATTGAAAAAAAGGCACAAGAACCTAAAGAATCCTAGTCTGATTAATGCAGACAGAGCAACAAAAAACAACAGAGCAGCATCATACCCCTCCCCCCGGAAACTGAGAGCGTCCTACTGATAGTCATATTGACAAATAAGTCATAATTGCAATGTATATTCAAGCTATTTTTTTGTTTTTCTCACCCCCCCCCCTCCACCACCACCACCCCTCCCAGCCCCCCCAACCCACCCTCCTGAGCCAAGCCCACCCTAGACCCCCCCCCCCAAAAGCCTTCCACCCCACCAACCCCTACATAGGGCACCAGGACCTAGGTCCTTATGATGGAGGAGCTGCCCCAAAGCACAAAATCCCCCGATAACCTCACCACTATAGTCATTTGGAGGAGTAGGGTCTTTAGGAGAGAAGAGGAAGAACAGAAAGGCAAAAAAAGAGTGGAAAACATTGTACACAATCCTCTAAACTCCAAAACCGCACCCCATACCACTTTTGGCCCTTAGAAACCTGGGACCATAAAAAAGGAAGTCCGAACATTGCAGGCAATGCACTGACTAAAGTAAATTCAGAAATTCTTTGGCCTGGATCTCAGAGGTGAAAAATCTGGTCTGGCCCTGAGCAATAATTTTTAATTTGGATGGAAAGAGTAAAAAAGCCTGGGCCCCTTTTGACTGAAATGATGCTATTAGCTGGCGGAGCTGACACCTCCGCTCAACAGTAGCCGTGCACAGGTCAGGCCTTACAAAAAACTATCAACCTTTGCCAGACCGTTTCCTGTCCGTGCATGCCATGTCATAAATCCTTTCTTTGGCCAAAAAACTATTAAAACAAATCACGATAGCTCGAGGCTTGTCATCCGTATGGTCTTGTCGTTTCTTTAGTTTGAACGGAAAGCGATGGGCCCGCTGGATCTCAAGCTCCCAATCCCATTGTTTGACCTCTGGGAATGCTTCCGTAAATAGCTCGGCAATGAACTGCCTGACGTCTGATCCCTCGACCCCCTCCGGAACTCCTAGGACTCTCAGGTTATTGCGCCGGGCTCTGTTTTCAAGGTCCGTGAGCTTCTATACAATGTCTTCCCTTTGGGCCTTAATTGAATCTGTAATACCCTTTTGGGTGGCCATATCGTCTTCAAGAGTAGAAATCCTCTCTTCTGCCTCCCCAATTCTAGAGGCGATGTCTGAACAAGTCTTGGCCACTCTCCGGATAGCATTCTGCACCCTACGGCAGGACCCTTGGGTGCGAACACTTTCTTGCCAAGTCTCCTCACGATGGGCCATGATGGTCTGATAAATCACCGCGAGGGTCATTTCACCTGTAGGAAGATGAGGGTGATTAGCCCCGTGCTCATTCCCTGTATTGATAGCAGTGATAGCGTTGCTCTCCGGCCCAGGTTGTAGAGAGAATGAATAGTCCCAGGTCAATGACCCTTCATCGTGGCCAGATGCCCCTTGGTCTCTAACTGCCTTTCGAACTGTGCGGGGCCCAGAATGCGAGCTCAGTGCCTCACTTGTACGCCAATCCCCTGTATCACTATCATCATCATCAGTCCAGTCTTTCTCCTCGCCAAGATCTTCCTCAGAGGAGCCAGTGTGGTCTGAGAGAGAGTAATATCTATCATCCCCTGCCATATCCTCATTGGAGTTTGGGCCTGGCTACCGTAGGGCTTCCGAACCAGTTGCGACCAAAGTTACTTCATTTGACAATGATGCGAGCCCTGGATCGATGGATGTTAATGTAATCAGTTTGGCGTCCCCTGTGATCTGAGGTAGGACTACAGATCCCAGAATTCCATTGGGTTGTATAGGATTGACTGTATTTTCATTAGAAGCTAATGCAGGAGTAGTGTTTAACCCTCCTGAGTGCGCCACTGCACTATCTGATGGGACCATTATGTCAGGTGCTGGCAATAATACAGGGGGAGTAGAGGAAGATGAAAGACCAGAATCCATTATTACCATATCCGATGCCGAGATACTTACAGGCTTTGGAGAATGTATCCGCTACAGCAGCCAATTGAGAGTTTTTACTTTTGACGGTCTGCTTAGCCCTGACTGCTGGTTTGTGAAACATCGTTTGCACAGTCCCTTTCGACCGCACCACGGCCGCAGTGGGGGATGCAGACTCCGCCAGGGGCTGCCAATAACTCGTGCTCTTCGCATTCCGGCCCCCTGCTGCGGATGCCGATGCTGGTGCTCGCGCTGCTTGATCCGCCTCAGCAACAGCCCTCACGGGGCCGCCTGCCCGAACGAGTAAGGTACGGCCATTGCTTGGAGGCACAGCGGCTCTTCCCTTAGGCGGCATCTCGTCCGATGAGAAAACAGGCAGATGAGGCAAAACCGCACTGCAGCTAGATGGAGAACCAGCCCGTCACAAAGGGATCCAGCAAGAAAGCCTGCAGCGGGTAAGTCGGCCTCGGACGAAAAGAGAGCGCTTGCTGTTTTTTACTGGCTATGCAGATGTGCAGTGTGGTGCGGCTAGGCGTAGTGGTGAGTTCAGTCGGGAGAGAGTGCCTTAAGCAGCTTGTCCGGCAGAGAGTCCGGCCGCCATCTTGCCTGGGGCTCAGATAGGCCCCCTGTGTGAATCCATGGTGTATGTTAGATCCTAAACATCCTACTAAATCTTTTTCTCTTTTCTTTCCTTGGTTTGACTCATTATCACCACGCTCTCCAGGGCCTTCCCATCAATCTTCTACCCAGAGCCCAAACTGCTCTGCCCGGTGCCACCATACTCTTCTGTCTCTCCTCCACTCTTCTGAAGCGGACACCATTATACTAGCCAGTCCTCATAACTGCTCCTTTGAATACACTTTTTGAGGGGAATGTAAGGGGAGGGTATTTATGTTAGAATGTTGATGCTGTCCATATAGAGTGTGATGTGCACAAAATAATGGGTCTTTCTGCAGATTTGTCTTGAATTTTTTTAAGAGACCACTTTGGTGACTATGACACTAAAATCTGTACCAAACAAAGTATGCTAAACACTGCTTTCCATGAGTTAGTGCTGTGTACATGTTTTTTTTTAAACTGATGTTTTCACAGGTTTATTCTTCTGTTTCAATGGTTAAATCACTTTTCTCAGGTTGAGCTGTTGCATCACAGCTATGTATCAATTCATCGTTTTCCAATAAACATTTGTCCACAAAGTCAACTTGAACCCAATACATTTCGTGCCTTTTAGCACTTCATCAGGGGAAATACATTTCGGACATTCAAACGAGTCGCTGCTCAACTATCGAAAACGAATCGTTTGAACCCCTGCCCACTCAGCAGTTATGTGATTCCCTTAATTTTTATTTTTTGGACAAAATAACCAACATTAAACTAAATATTCCTCCTCCCTCTCCAGCCTTTGTTGATCCTTCCCCCCCTACTGCTCGGTCCTTCCTCACTTCTATTCCTCCCCTCACTGAGGATGCGTTTCTGGCTATTCTCCCTAAAGTCAAATCGGGCTCTCCGATGGATGTTTGTCCAGCCCGCATCCTCAAACACATTTACACAGCCTGTCCCCTGCCCCCTCTTACCTTTCTCAATAACTCACTGACACAATGGGTTGTGACTCCTTCCCTAAAATCCGCCACTATAGTACCAATCCTCAAGAAAACGGGGGCTGACCCATCCGCTCCGGCCAGCTATCGTCCAATCTCGCTATTGCCCTATTTGGGCAAGGTGCTGGAGCGGCATGTAACAACGGTTTTCAGCTCCTTCATTGAGGATAATGGCGGATTAGCGCCCCGACAAGCTGGTTTTCGACCTAGACACTCCACGGAGTCCGTTGTGGTGTCGGTCCTTAACAACCTTAGGGAGGGAGCTGACCAAAACCACCATCAGGCCCTTGTGCTCCTCGATCTTTCCGCCGCCTTCGACACGGTGGACCATTCCATCTTGTTGTCCCGTGTTGGAGCGGCGGGAATCGGGGGCTCGGCCTTGGTCTGGCTCTCCTCCTTTTTAAGGGACCGCACCCAGGCGGTTCGGCTGGGAGATTTTTCGGCTACCTCATTACCTGTCACTTGTGGTGTCCCTCAGGGCTCCTCTCTTTCTCCCCTTTTGTTTAATCTCTATATCTGTCCTTTGATCTTTGCTCTTCAGCAGCTGGAGGTCACCGTTTTTAATTATGCGGATGACCTCCAGCTTATCTTTAATCTCTCTTCTTCTCCTCACTCTATCTCTAATTTTCAGTCAGTCATGGTCTTTATCAGGGACTGGATGAACCACAACCACCTTAAGTTGAACCCGGACAAGACCGAGTTGGTCCTCACGGGTGGTTGCTCCAGTCCCTGGAATTCTTTATTTTGGCCTTCTTCCTTCGGGCCCCCTCCTTCTCCTTCTGCTTCAGTCACGACATTAGGTGTCAAACTCAATAATCAACTCACTCTTCACTCTCAGGTTGGTCATGTCGTTTCTTATTGCTTTCTCACTCTTCGCACAATTCGCACTGTTTCTTGTTTTTTCTCCCCTTTGGCACTCAAACTGATTATGTCCGCCCTTGTCATCTCCCGGCTGGACTACGCAAATGCCTTATACAATGGCATTCCAGCGTACAGCCTACGGAAACTTCAATTGGTCCAAAACCAGGCAGCCCGACTTATTCACGGTCTCTCTCGTTTGCATCATAGCACCCCCATTCTTAAAGCACTTCACTGGTTGCCAGTCAAAGAGAGAGCCTTGTTTAAGTTGGGCTGTATGGTCTTTCACTCACGGCAGGGCTCGGCTCCCGCCTTTATTTCTTCTACGCTTAGGGAGTACATTCCCACCCGAGAGCTTCGCTCTTCTTCCCAGTCCTTGTTGGTGGTCCCCCGTTTTAAACGCAAGAGGCAGGGTGGGTCGACCTTCTCCACGCTGGCACCCACCTTTTGGAACTCTCTACCGGACCACCTAAGACTGGCAACACACTATTTCCCTTTTCGCAAAGACCTCAAAACTTTTCTTTTTAAACAGGCCTTTTTAGTGTGATTGTTTCATTATTCTTCAGGTCCACCAGCCCTTGCCATGATGCTTACTCTCCCTCATTGGTACTTTGCCCTTCATAGCGCCAAGAAACCGTTGGTGAATGCTGCGCTTAATAAATATTTTAAATTCAAATTCAATCTCTTCCATCTTCAGACTGACCACTGAAAACTTCTATCCTCTCAAGTTCAACTCCCTCCCCTCATTTCTCATGCATCATTAGGTGGCTTAATACTCTGATTCTGCACTCCCTCCCTGCGCAAAAAAGCTATTTCCCACTAGTTTGCTTATGTTTAATACTGTTGGGCTTTACCACTGCCATGTTCTCTCTGCATAGCCGCTGTTTAAAAAAAAAAAAATTATATACATGTATGTTTTGTTTTTTTAAAAACATTTTTATTATCAATTCGTATGTGTACATTTACAATCATCTGCTGACATATCATGAAACTGCAATCATCTCCAATTACACACAATTTGAGCAAATTACATCGCATAACACACATTACAGTCCAACCTCGGCAGGTCCACATTCCCCCGACGTTTGCGGTTCCGTTCTTTACTGCGCCCTTCTCCCATACCCTCACATGTGATGCTATAGCTCTGCCCCTGGAAACTGAGACCCGTCCATGGGCTATTCTCTGGGGTGGAAGTGGTGTGTGGTGGGTCGCATATATTTCCTCTTGCTTCGTTCCATTTACCCCATATTCTGGACCATTTTTTGGGACAGCCCCTCTGAGTGTAGACCGCTTTTTCTGCTACCATGGCTACGTCCATGTCGGTGCCCAATTGAGTCATGTTGGCGGTGTCCCTGAACCCCAGTTTCTGGCTATGTTTCGCTTGGCAATGGTCATGCCTAGGGTCGCCCAGTTTTGCAACGCTAAGTTTAGGTCAGTAGGTGGCCAAATGTTTAAGAGACACCACCGAGGGTCTCGCCGGACCTCAACCCTTCCCACTTCCGATATTTCCGCTGTGACCTGGTCCCAATATGATTGTATTTTGGGGCAGTCCCATATGACATGATAGAATGTCCCTATTTGCCCACAACCCCTAAGGCAGAATGGGTCTGATGTGCGTCCCAGCTTGTGTAGGAGGGTGCGGGAATAGTATACACGATGCAACACCTTGAGCTGTATCAGCTTGAGTCGCGATGGGATCGCCGCCTCACGAGCTGACGCTAATGCGCCCAACCAGTCAGTATCTTCTATGTCTCTCAGGTCTGCCTCCCATTTGGCCCGAAGAATCAGCGTTTGGTCTGGTTGGTTATTGACTAGCTTTCGATAAGTGTGTGAGATCGCTTTTTTGCCCATGTGATCTGTGAAGATTCTATCCTCAAGGGGCGAGGGCGAGGACTCGGCCAACTTGGTGCCCTGGGGGATCGCGCTTTGGAGGGCGTGCCTGATTTGTAGATAGCAATAGTGTTCTGTGTCTCCCATGGCATATTTGGCCTGCAGTATTGCGAACGTGAGCATCTCTCCCCGCACCTAAAGGTCTCCGATCTTTGAAATACCAATGAGGTCCCATTGTCTTAAACCCTTTGGTGTTCACTAGGGTGCCTAGCCTAGCCGCTGCGTCTCCCAGAGGGGTGTGGCGAGTGTTAGCACTCCCTCCCATCGCCGCGCCCTCTGCACGGCATGCCAGATCTTAATGGTGTGCGCGGTGGGACCTGTGAGTATATGCTTTCGTTTGTTAGTGTAGAGGGCTTTCAGCAGGTTTTGTGCAGGAAGGAGGGCCCTATCTAACCGGAACGCCGGCTCATCGTGTGAAACGTGTAGCCACTGGTTTATAATCATCAATTGGGACGCCCAATAGTAAAGTTTCACATCTGGTAGGGCAATGCCACCGTCATACCAGCTATGCACCAGTTTGCGTTGTGCAATACGGGGTGGTCGACCGTCCCATAACAGTGAGGTGACTTCTGCTTCAATGGCCCTAAAATAAGACAGAGGAACCGGGAAAGGGGTGTTTTGGAGGGCGTAGAGGAACCTAGGCAGTGCCAACATTTTGAATAATGCTGCTTTCCCCAGCAGTGTCAACGGCAGCGATCGCCAATGTCCGACGTCTGCCTTAAGCCGTGTAAGGGGTTTTGTTAGGTTTTCCGCCATAAATACATCTTCCTGCGGTGTGACATATATCCCCAGGTACTTGAACCCGTTACTCGCAATTTGGAGTGTGCATCCCGGTGGCAGGTCGGGCACTGGCCCGTATAGCACATACAGTAGTGACTTCGACCAGTTGATGGTATATCCGGACACTGTCCCGTACTGCGTTAGGATTTCCATTAGGGCCCTCAGGGAGTCTTCCAGTGATGTCAGATATATGAGCGCATCATCGGCATATAAGGAAACTCGGTCCTCCCAGTCTCCCTCCCATCGTATCCCTCGGATTCCAGGCTCCTGTCTCAGCCACGCGGCCAGAGGCTCCAGCACTAGGGCAAAGAGGAGGGGGGGTGGGCAACCCTGTCGCGTTCCTCTCCCCAACTTAATTTCCCTGGAGATATGTCCGTTCGCCACTACATGTGCCAGCGGCGCCGCATACAACAGTTCAATCCACCCCCAGAATTTGGGACCGAATCCTAGCTTCCTAAGCACTGCAAAAAGGAACGGCCATTCGACCAGGTCAAACGCCATTGTGGCGTCCAGTGAGAGGATGGCTGTGTTCTCCTTTATCAGAGGAATGCGGGCCAGTACACCATGGTTGAGGGAGGTGTTGCGGCCAGGCATAAATCCCGACTGGTCAGGATGGACTAAGGTGGTACGGTATGGCTGCAGTCGGAGCGCCAGTGCCTTCGCCAGTGTTTTTGCCTCTGCATTTAACAACGAGATCGGGCGGTAGGACAATGGCTGTTCCCTCGGTTTACCAGGTTTATGAATTGCCACGATCGCCGCTAGTCTTTGATCTTTAGGCAGGGTTCTCTTCCCCAGGCAGTCCTTATACATTGCGGTACAAAAGGGGGTGGTGATGGACGGAGCATCTGAACCAATCAAACACTCACACCCAGTCAAAAGATCTGGGTTTGATCCATCCCCGTTCTTTAGCCCACTCTGCCACCCCAGTTCAGACATGGCTATATGCAAATCAGTCTGACCCTGGGCCTCATGGGAACAGTCCAGCCCGAACTGCCAAGCCATGCCTTCCCTGGACCGGAAACAAGCTTCCGAGGACCGGTTTCTCGCATTCCAGATAGTCTGATCTTAATGCTATTGAATACTGTAACGGAGTCCCACAGTGTGTTGGCTGATTGTCAAGGCTTACTGCAGACTATGTGATGAGTGACATTGTTTGGCAGTTAGGAAATAGTGGCTTGAAGATTGCAAATCGTAAGAATATCTAGGAAAGAGACGAGCAGTTGGTAGAGTTAAAAAGATTTTTGGTATGAGACTGGCGAGGAGGAACTGTTCTTCAGACCTTGCTGAACATGTCAATATAATGGAGGAGGTTAAGTATTCACAAGGAAGTCCACTTTAGCTAAAAGAAGAATTAGATCCTAAGGAAGTCCACTTTAGCTAAAAGAAGAGTTAGATTTGTTGATGAGCAGGGATAGATTTGCAGATAGATAGATGAAAGTTTGTTTAGCATGTGCCGCCAGTGACAAGATAATGGTCCAAGAGTCACAGGTGTCACCACTAGAAGCCCCAGTTAAGCTTTGGGAAATGCTGGGCCAGGATGTAGGAAAATAATATTTAGGCTGCCCTGATTTATCATTTAAAATTAGAGCTAGCAAAGAATGTTAAAAAGGTTTTTTTAGAAGACATCTTTAGAGAAGGTGGTATTCCTGTGATGGAAAATGGAGTACAGTTTGTTTCAGAAGTTATTTGTAGATTGTTGGATGATCTGGGAATGAAATGCCCAAGATCTATGTTGTACTGTCTACAAGCTAATCAACTGGTGTAGTTCATTAATTTTGCAGAGGTGGGAGGTGTACAATTGTATTTAGCGAGTGGTTTGCAGTGAAGAAGGTGTTAAGTGAGGTTCTTTGGGCATTTCATGCCAACTGTACTCAGCCAAGACTTCAAGTTCAATTGTGGTGTTTCCATTTGTTTTGGTAGAAACCCAGGAATGAAGCCGACTGTGTTGGTGAAAAAGGTCTGGTCCTGTGGTGGTAGAGAAGTAGTGATAATAAATGTGGAAGAGTCATTAAAGGGTCAAAGAGGTCCAACCATGAGAAGGTTTTTCAGTGTTAAGTGATTTTCAGTAGCTTAGTACTGGTGGTATACAATCTTCAAAGAGTAAAAGAGTGTTCGCTATGTTTATTTGGGAGAGTTAGCGGGATGACAATAGTGTTCGCAGGAACACACAGATAAGGGCTTTTGGGTTGTGTGTAAAGTAAAAGAGCAAGTTGACTAGATAAAAAAGATTAGCTTTTCTGGTGGATATGTAGCCTTGTTTGGCTCTGTTGTACAGATTCCTGTTCATGAGTATTATGCTTCAGCCAGTGCGTGTGTGTGCATATGAAGCATTGCAGCTGATTGTGTAAGCAACCCCTGAGGGTTGTCATCTTCATACTTAAGTAGTATTTCCCCATCTCATTTAAGACTGTGCTCATCCACATTTCATGTCCCATCTCTAAGTCTAACCATTGGTGCCTTACTTAACTTTTGCTGTTTCATTATTATTTGCCCTCTTCCCTGGAGTATTACTGTTATATATAATATAAACATCCTGTTGTCTGCATTAATAGGCTCTTTAACTTCTAAACAGATAATCTGCATTTTTTATAGGAAGAAGATCAGACCGAAGGTGCAGGCCAAGGGCCACAAACGAAACCTTATAAGAGATTGCCCCACGAATCCTACCGAGACGCTGCCAGGAAAGTCATGTTTGCCCGCTTCAAGGAACTTGTGTAAAGTTGTAATTAAACAATTTATGTTGTGTGTCCTGCCTCTCAAACACTTTTCGATTATTAATGTTATTGCTGCTAGACAGTTTTTGTAATAAAAAGATGAAATTGAGGTCTCCTTTTGTTTTATCTCATTATTTCATAAAAAATATATAATAACTTAGAATAAGGTTTTAATTTGCTTACAAAAAATAGGCAATATGGTTTATTACTTAGCCACGGAAAACCAACCCATGTAGTCCATCATAAATGGCAGAAGTGCAACCCTGCCTTGCACATCCCCGCCAGATCAAGGCCAAAAGCATTACACAGTCTCACTTAAAACAAGTACATACATCAGCCATACAAGTTACTCAACACACAACAGATACAGGGCAGATAAGAGGTGCAAGCTTCTAAACAAGAGGTGCAGGCTTCCCTCACACACAAAGGTGGAATTCAAGCAGCAACATTGTAAGCTTATATTCTAAAATATTGGATCTTTCATTGACTAACTTACATGAATCATCCCCATCACCAAGTTGGGAGCCCTACAGTACCATTAGAGAGAAGTACAATGCTGAACATAGTCAGAAAAGAAAGCATTAACTTTGTCACCGTAGTGGCCTTGTCCCATTGTTTTTAAAAAGTCCAAACTTCAGACAGTCAGCCTGCCTACAGCACAGTCGTCACCTGTCCACTCCTATGTCACCATAGTTCAGATTTCTATTGCATGCAATGTGTGGAGGGAATTACTTGAGCTCTGCCCATTCAGTCACCAACAAGTTGGCTGTTCTGGCTTATTTCTTTTTTTCTGACAAAATACTTTCCATATCTTTGACTTTCTTAACTTACTAAGGCTTTATCAAGGCTGACTCCTCTTTTTAAAAAAAAAGCTATTTTTAGACGTTGATGACCCTGTGGCAGGATGAGGCTTCACACTGAAGACCGTCGTAAGTAAGAACTGCATATATTGTTTGCATTCTTACCATGAGTTAAAAAAATTGTGAAATATGTCATATCTTTTCTACTAAAACCCCAAAAAAATGAGAAGATAAAATTTTGTTATGGCTCCAGTAGTCCAAATCAGACAAAACTCTCACTTCTGAGGAGAAATATGAGAGTACTTCAAGGGCCTCCGGAAAAGCACAGAAAAGGGTCCATTCACACTCTGACCAGTCTTAAAAATCGGCATTAGAATAAAAATCATCAACTTCTGAGGAACCACCAAAGAAAAAAAAATGTAAAAGAAACGAAGGTCACCCCTTAGGTAGTATTGCTGACTAGAAACACTCCCTCAAAAACATCCCACAACTCATTTTGTAAACCACTAACACCAAAGAAGAGAATGTTTCCTGAGTCTGACTCCGAGGAAAAAATTTCTACATCAATGTAATCAAGACCGCCATTGGCGTCTGCAGCGAAGACGGCATCTTCGCCGACAGAACCATTGACAAAAAAAGGCTGAGATCTAGTCATCGACTGCAACCCTAAGTAAAAAGCCTCACTGATGACAAAATAACCTTTGACAATATTGGCTTCAGCCCCATCGTTGACGACAGATTCAGGACTGTGCCATGTACAGTTTTAACCCAGGCAATTATGTAGATGACAACATAAATAAGCAAAGGGCACACAATTGATGGATGAAATGCAGAACAAATCAAAACATTCACCCCCAGTCAAGAGATCTGGGTTAAATCCATAATTCTTTTGCTCATGCCACTGGAGTCAAGCTATCCTGGCTGGTGAGGGGTGAAACCCCGAAACCGGTCCTAGGATGCTTGTTCCAGTCCAGGGAGTAACTGGCCTGGCAGTTCGGGCTGGATTGTTCCCATTGGGCGCAGTGTCAAGACTGATTTTCCTATGGCTGTGTTCAAACTGGAATGACCTGGGGAGCAAACAAAACAATGGATTTAGGCCCAGATCTCTGTAGTGGGGTGAATGTATGACATTGTTCTGCATTCTGTCCATCAATTGTTTTTTTTTGCATTTGTAACCCCAAGTGAGACAGGTATGCCCAGAGGTGGGTCCTGTGCTTTCCATGCCACTAAAGTCAGGCTATACTGGCTGATGTGCATGACATTGTTCTGCATTCTGTCCATCAATTTGTCTCTTTTAACATACATAAGGGCACTGTAAAAAAAAACAGTCCTAGAAAGTCACCAAAATCATCCAAAATGAGCTTGATATTGGACAAGGCTATTCTGAGCATACTACGCCAAGCAAAATGTCATATCTGCTAGGACGACTCCTGGATACAGAGGGATCTGACGTTTATAATGATGGTCTTTTTGAACCTGTATATAGTCCAATACAAAAGTAAAGTATCAAGACCCGGACAAGGATGAGTTCAGAGAAGTGGGAGGCGGTTTTCACTCTGATCAGGTAGAAGAACTTAACATCAGAGATGATTATTAGCCCTTCAAAGACCAAAGCGATGATGATAATGATGCTTGTCAGTATGCGTAGAATCCTTGTAATCAATCTACTGAAACAATGCAGAGTCCATAATCCAAGATCCTATAGTTTTGGTAAGGAATCTACATTGTATGCTGTTAGACTTATATAAACGCTTCCTTGAATCAGCAACATCTGACCCAACAAAACAACTTTACAGTCAGTACCTCTGGTCTTGATTACGATCTTGGCGAATGGGATAATCCTTCACAGACGTGACTGAAATCCCGTCTGCCATATTACAAGTTACACAGGATGTAATGGAATTGTAATATGGCAGAAGGGATATTCAGGTTGGGTAAAGCACAACTACTCACCCATAAGAGTCTCATGGGGGTCGGGAGGAGACTACTGATCCGTCAAATGCGCTGTGGTTCAGTCATAAGAGTCAGGTCTTGAGGTCCTTCCTGAATTGAAATGGTGGTTGCCTGAGGTAGAGAGACAATGTGTTTCAGGTCTTTGATGCGAGATAGGAGAAGAATCTTCCTCCGGCCGTGGTCTTGCGGATATGTGGGGCCAGGGCCAGTTGGGCGCAGCGGGGTCTCTAGTGGGTGTGTGGAATGCGAGGCGGTGGTTAAGGTATGCAGGTCCTGCGTCGTGTAGGGCTTTGTAGGTGTGTGAGGAGCTTGAAGGTGATTCTTTTGTTGACTGGGAGCCAGTGGAAGTCTCTCAGGTGGCCGGTGAATTGGCTGCGGTGGGGGGTGTTAAGGATGAGTCTGGCGGAGGCGTTCTGAATGTTCTGCAGTTTCTTGAGTTTCTGGGTGATGCCGGCGTAAAGTGCGTTGCCGTAGTTGATTCTGCTGCTGAGTGTGTGGGTGACCATCTTTCTGGACTCAGTGGGGATACACTTGAAGATCTTTTGGATCAGGCGTAGCGCGTTGAAGCAGGATGATGAGACTTCATTGATCTGGTGGTTCTTGGTGAGCGAGGAGTCCAGGATGATGCCAAGGTTTTGTGAATGGTCTGTGTGTGGGGGGTTCCAAGTGCTGCAGTCCACCAGGAGTTGACCCAAGCAGAGGGGGTGGAGCCCAGGAGGAGTCTTCGGTCTTTTCTGAGTTGAGCTTTAGGCAGCTATTCTTCATCCAGGTGGCGACAGCCTTCATCCCGTCATGGAAGTTGTTCTTGGCAACTGTGGGTTCGTTGGTGAGGGAGAGAATCAGCTGGGTGTCATCGCCGTTGGAAACAATGTTTTCGTGGTTCCTGAAGGCTGCGCGCCGAGCCATGTAGATGTTTAAGAGAGTGGGGCTCGGGGAGAATCCCTGAAGCACTCTGCAACTGATTTCTGTGGGTTCAGAGTGGAATGGGGGTAGTCTGGCCCTCTTTATGCGGCCGGTGAGGAAGGAGCGGATGAATTCCAGGGCTTTGTAGCTGATGCCGGTGTCGTGGAGTCTAATGCATAGGGTGCGGTGGGAGACGGTATCAGAGGCGGTTGAGAGGTCTAGGAGGATGAGGACTGCAGATCTGAAAGAGACACGTTAGTGATAGATTCCTTACCTTAGAATATCCCCAGGCGTCAGACTGGATCCGGAATTTTTTGCGTAGCAATACCCCTGCGCGTCGGTAGGCGTCGTCTGCGAATCCGCGTCCGTCGTCGGCGTCGTTAGCGCCGGAATGACGTCGTCGGAGTACTTAGACGCCGCCCATGCGCGCTGACGTCAGTTCTTCTTTTTTCCGCGCCAGCTAGCGCAGATCCGGAGAAGCTCTACCCCTAGTCATTTTTGACTAAACTTTTTGATCTTTTTCGATCCTTTCTTTCTTGAGTCCTCGACTCTATCGGTGCCGGTAGGGATGCCCGGGTTCAAGCCCTGTTCGAAGTGCGACCGACTGATGTCGGTTACGGACCCCCATTGCCGGTGCCTGAAGTGCTTAGGCCTCGACCACGACGAGGGCACCTGCTCCGACTGCCGGGCCCTGACGTCGAAGGCTAGGCGGGAGCGGTCCTGCAAGCGACTCGAGCTCCGGCAGTCGGCCCGCGCCGTTCCAGGTCCCGGTCCCACGGGAGGTCAAGGGACCGGTCACGGGGTCGGAGTCCTCGCAGCTCCGGGAGTGGACATCGGTCGTCGGGATCCAAGTCCTCAGGTAAGAGGCATGAGAGGTCGGAGCGGCATCATCGCTCCTCCGACCCACCCCGACGCTCGCACTATGCGGCCGGGGGTTCGGGCGACAACGCCCACGCGGCTCCGCGGGAGTCGCAAGCGTCGCCGCCTGCCCCACACCTTCGGGTCCCTGGGCACGGCGCGACGCCGGAGGAGGTCGAGCGGTACCTCATGGCCATGAAGTCCCTCCCTCCTCGGTCGGGCCCCACGGCGCCTTCGGGCCCAGCGGTCCCGGCTGGAGGCCCTAGCGGGTCGGGCGCTTCGGCCCCGACGCCGCAGGGTGCTTCGGCCCCGGCGCCGCCGGCGACTTCGGTCCCGGCGCCGCGGGACCTCACCGGACCCGCTTCCGGATCCGGGTCGTCGCCGGTCGACCTCACGACCTCACCGGCGCCGGCCCCGAGGGTGGCGCCCATTGTGGACGCCGTCCCCAATCTTCCATTCAGTACGACTCTGGCGCCGGAACGGCGCCGTTGGGCGCCGCTTCCGACGGCCTTTGGAGATTTCTATTTCCATGAGGAGGTCCAGTCTGTTGACCCTGGGTTACAGGAGACTGATGACGGTGGTGATTGGGAGGGGTCTGAGGACCCTCTGGCACAGGATTGCCAGTCGCAAGAGGACTGGACATATGAGCTTGGGGAGGCCAGTGGTATTGACACCTCGCCAGACACTGGATTTGTCTCCCCTCCCACCGTGGCTACGGAGGAGGGGGCTGCTTGCAGCGTAGTGTTGATGAGGGCAGCCAAGGCCTTGGGCCTGGAGCTCCCCGTCGCGGCCCTGAGGACTAACCTCCTCACTGAGGTTCTTAAACCGCAGGCAAGCTCCAGCGAGCCACTGCTGCCGTTTAATGAAGCCCTATGTGACCTTCTTGTGGGCACCTGGTCCAAGCCTGCCACAGGTCCGCCTGTGGATAGGAACGTGGCCAGACGCTACCGCCCGGCCCCGGGCGACCCTTGCTTTTTGTCCACCCACCACCTCCCCCGAGAGCCTGGTTATCCAGGCCTCCACTTCCCAGACCGCATTCCCGACAGCCCCGCCCGGTCGGGAATCCAAGAGATACGAACAGTTCAGAAAGAAAGTGTTCTCGTCCCTGAGTTTGGGGCTGCGGTCTGTCAACACCGCGTGTCTCTTGGGCCGCTACACCCACACCCTGTGGGACACGGTCGCGGACGTGCTGCCACAAGGCCCGGAGGAGGTCCGGGCTAAACTCGCCCAAGCCCTTGTGGAGGGTCGAGATGCGGCACGATACTCTATCCGGTGTGGACTGGATACCACGGACTCACTGGGCAGGGCGATGGCAACGACGGTGGCGGTTCGACGCCACGCCTGGTTGAGGTCCGCCAATTTCTCGGCCGATATCCAGGCCACCCTCCTGGATATGCCGT
This sequence comes from Lissotriton helveticus, assembly GCF_964261635.1. Taxonomy (NCBI): domain Eukaryota; kingdom Metazoa; phylum Chordata; class Amphibia; order Caudata; family Salamandridae; genus Lissotriton; species Lissotriton helveticus. The sequence goes on along the minus strand of NC_136070.1, from coordinate 959,222,885 downwards.
TCGATGGCCGTCGCCTTTTTGGCGACAAGGCAGACCATGCGCTGGAGCGCTTTAAGGACTCCAGGGCTACGGCCAAGTCCTTAGGTCTCTCGACCACGCGCCAGCAATCGGGTGCCTTTCGCTCCTTTCGTGGCCACGGAAGGGGCGTCCCCACACGTGCTGCCAGCCACGCACCACAGAATACCCAGCAGCGCGGTGGCGGCCGTGGAAACCGCCGTGGCGGCGGCGGTCGGGGTCAGCGGCGAGGCCAGTCCACACCTCCCTCCGCAGCACCTGCCTCCAAACCTTCCTAGTCCGAGCTTTCAGGCCCATGTGACGCCTGTGGGAGGCAGGGTTCGCCATCACCACTTCCACTGGCGCAATGTCACATCGGACAAGTGGGTGCTGCAAATCGTCCGAAGGGGCTACTCCCTCCCCTTCGAGGCGACCCCTCCAGCCATGCCACCGCAATTCCACCGCGTGTCGGGGGATCACTTGCAACTTCTACAAGAGGAAGTTACGGCCCTCTTGGCCAAGGGGGCCATCGAGCACGTTCCTGGGCCAGAAGTAGGGTGTGGATGTTACTCCCACTACTTTCTGGTGCCCAAGAAGGGCAAGGGGGGCCTGCGCCCGATCTTGGACCTACGGAACGTCAACGGCTTCCTCCGTCAAGAGAAGTTCAAGATGCTGACTTTGGCTCAGGTCTTAGCTGCCCTGGACCCCGGAGACTGGAAGGTAGCGTTGGACTTGCAGGACGCTTATTTTCACATCCCCGTCCTGCCGGCCCACCGGCGTTACCTGCGGTTCACGGTAGGCCTCGAGCACTTTCAGTTTACCGTGCTCCCCTTTGGTCTTACCAGCGCCCCACGGGTGTTCACGAAGGTGATGGCGGTGGTCGCAGCTCATCTGCGCAGGTTAGGGGTGTCAGTCTTCCCCTACCTCGACGACTGGTTGTTGAAGGCGGGCTCGCCCCAAACAGTCGTCAGCCACCTCCAGACAATGGCAAACCTCCTGCACCTGCTGGGGTTTTCCATCAATGTGCCGAAGTCACACCTGTGCCCCTCTCAGAAGCTCCTCTTCATCGGAGCGGTTCTAGACTCGGCGCTGTTTCGGGTTTACCCTCCCGAACAGCGGGTTCGGGATATTCAGGCTCTGATTCCCATCTTTCAGCCTTTATCCCGAGTCTCGGTCAGGTTGACGCTGCGGCTTCTGGGACTGATGGCCTCCTGCATCCTTCTGGTGCGTCACGCCCGGTGGCGGATGCGGGCTCTGCAGTGGGACCGGAAGTTTCAGTGGGCCCAGCATCAGGGCAACTTGTCCGATCACGTCTTGATCTCGGAGGGCACTGCACGACAGTTGCAGTGGTGGCTCACGGACCGCGATTGGGTCAGTGGCAGGTCCCTCTCCCTACCCCACCCGGAGCACGTAGTTGTGACGGACGCGTCCCTCCAGGGCTGGGGTGGCCACATGGGAGAGGCGGAGATCAGAGGACTCTGGTCTCCGGCGGAGGCCCGGCTCCACATCAACCTGTTGGAGTTACGGGCGATTCGTCTAGCACTGAAGGCATTCCTCCCCTCTGTCCGGGGGAGTGTAGTGCAGGTGTTCACGGACAACACCACCGCCATGTGGTACTGCAACAAACAGGGCGGGGTGGGGTCGTGGACCCTATGCCAGGAGGCTCTGCGCCTCTGGCAGTGGCTGGAACATCAGGGCGTGACCCTGGTGGTTCAACACCTGGCGGGTTCTCTGAATGCCAGGGCGGACGAACTCAGCCGTCGGTGCATGATGGATCACGAATGGCGTCTGAACTCGGACGTGGCGCAAGGCCTCTTTCAGCAATGGGGAGAGCCTTGGTTAGATCTATTCGCCACCGAAGAGAACGCGCAATGTCATCATTTCTGCGCGTTGGAATTTCCAAGGCGGCACTCGCTCGGAGACGCTTTTTGTCGCGAGTGGAGTTGCGGTCTGTTGTACGCCTTTCCGCCTATACCACTTCTGCCCAGAGTGCTGAAGAAGATCAGGCGCGACCGGGCCCAGGTTATCCTTGTTGCTCCGGACTGGGCACGAAGATACTGGTATCCCGAGCTACTCAGCATGTCAGTAGATCCCCCGATTCGTCTGCCCCTTCGGGAGGACCTTCTGTCGCAGCAGCAGGGGACGGTCCTTCAACCGAACCTGTCCAGTCTCCACCTACAAGCTTGGAGATTGAGCAGCGACAGTTGAGGCCATTTGACTTGCCTCCCGAAGTCTGTGATGTGATTCTGGCAGCCAGGCGTCCCTCCACAAAGTCGGTATACGCCTGCAGGTGGAACAGATTTGTGGCATGGTGCACAGCAAAGGCTGTGGATCCACTCTCTGACCCCCTTTCTGAGGTTCTCCTCTTCCTTCTTTCTCTTGCCCAGCAGGGCTCTGCTCTGGGCACTATCAAGGGCTACCTTTCTGCCCTTTCTGCCTTCTTAAGGCTACCTGATCAGCCTTCCTTGTTCAAGTCCCCTATTGTAAATCGTTTTCTTATGGGCATCACGCACATGTTCCCTCCTGTTCCCTTCGTGATGCCCCAGTGGGACTTGAACCTTGTTCTTACCTTCCTGATGTGCGCTCCCTTTGAGCCACTTCACAACTGTCCTCTTCGTCTTCTGACTCTAAAGACTGCTTTCCTGGTTGCCATCACCTCTGCCAGGAGAGTGAGTGAGCTCCAGGCCCTTTCTTGTACTCCACCTTTCCTTTCTGTCCATCCGGACAAGGTTGTGTTGCGTACCAAGCCATCTTTCCTGCCCAAGGTTGTCTCAGCCTTCCACATTGGGCAGTCCATCACCTTGCCGACCTTCTTTCCGCCTCCGCATCCCTCTAAAGAGGAAGAGCGGCTCACGCACACGCCAGTTCCGTGTGGATGACCAACTCTTTGTTGGCTACGTGGGTGCTAAGAAGGGGAAGGCGGTACACAAGCGGACCATCTCCCGGTGGATCATCTTGTGTATCCAGGCATGTTACTCCATGGCTAAGAAGGAGCCCCCTGTTGGATTGAGGGCTCATTCCACTCGGGCCACGGCGACTACAACTGCCCTGGGCCGGGGAGTGCCCTTACAGGACATTTGCCAGGCAGCTACGTGGGCCTCGCTGCACACGTTCGCACGACACTACTGCCTGGACAATCTGAAAGAAACAGGTTAGTATTAGATTCCTTACCTTAGAATATCCCCAGGCGTCAGTCTGGATCCGGAAACTTTTGCGTAGCAGTACCCCTGCGCGTCGGTAGGCGTCGTCTGCAGGCGTCCCCTGCGGCTCCGCGTCGTCGGCGCCGTGATGACGTCGCTGGAGTATATAGACGCCGCCTCCGTGCGCTGACGTCAGTTCTTCTTTTTTCCGCGCCAGTTAGCGCAGATCCGAAGAGCAGTACTCCGGTCTTTTGACCTAAGTTTTTTGATAACTCTAACAATTTCAGGTGCCGGTAGGATGCCCGGGTTTAAGAGTTGCGACGAGTGCGACCGCCTGATGTCGGTCACCGACCACCATCGACTCTGCCTCCGGTGTCTGGGCGCGGACCACGACGTGGAGTCCTGCGTCGACTGCCGGGCCTTAACGAGTAAGGCTAGACGGGAGCGGTCCCGCAAGCTGCTCGAGCTCCGGGTGTCGGCCCCGCGTCGGGAGCGGTCCCGTTCCGGACGGAGGTCGAGGGAGCGGTCGAGAGAACGGTCGCGGAGCCGCCATGAGCGCTCCGGAAGTCGTCACCATTCCTCCGGTTCCTCAGGTAAGCGACACAAGAAGTCGGGGCATCGTCATCGTACCCCCGACTCCCCCCGACGCCCGCGCGATGCGGCCGGGGGTTCGGGTGGCCCCGCGGCCCCGCGTGGGTCGCCGACGCCGCCTGCTCCATACCCGCCGGTCCCTGGGCAAGGCGCGTCGCGTGAGGAGGTAGATGAGTTCCTCATGGCCATGAGGGCGCTGTCTCCTCCGGCGGGGCCTACGGCGCCTGCGGGCCCGTCGGTCCCGTCTGGGCGCCCGAGCGGTTCGGGTGCCCCTGCCCCGACGCCGCCGGCGGTTCCGGCCCCGGCGCCGCTGGGCCCTTCAGGGTCGTCGCCGGCTGGTCAACCGGCCTCTCCGGCGCCGATTCCATCGGGGCAACCCGTGGTCCCGCCTCCGCGCGGTGCCGTGACTCCGACGCCGGTTCCGGCCGACGTCGGGGCTCCGGCGCCGCGCGGCGCCACCCCCATTCCCTCTCCGAATCCGGACGCGGAGTCGGACCGGCATCGTCCGACGCCGGGTCCGGCGCCGTTGGGGCCCCTTGGCTCCGAGGAGCCGGTCTATATCGTTGACTCAAACTATGGCGATGAGGACGATTATGGAGAAGGTTGGGAGGGGTCTGAGGACCCTCTGTCACGAGAATGCCAGTACGACGTGGACTGGGCAGGTGACTTGGGTGATGCCAGTGGTCTGGACGAATCGCCTAACCCTGGGTTTGTCTCGCCTCCCACTGTGGCGTCGGAGGCTGGGGCTGCCTATTCGGTGGTACTGATGAGGGCTGCCAAGGCCTTGAGCCTTGAGCTCCCCGTCGCTAAGGTGAAGCCTAACATCCTCACCGAGGTATTCAAACCGCAGTCATGCCCACAGGAGCCTCTGCTGCCGTTTAATGACGCCTTGACGGATGTCCTTTTGGGCACGTGGTCCAGGCCCGCTTCCGGTGCGCCTGTTGATCGGAACGTTGCCAGGCGCCACCGTCCGTGTTCGGACGACCCTGCCTTCCTGTCCACCCATCCCTCCCCTGAGAGTCTGGTGATCCAGGCCTCTACTTCCCAGTCCGCTTTTCCGTCGGCTCCGCCCGATCGGGAATCTAAGCGGTACGACCAGTATGGCAAGAAGGTCTTCTCGTCTCTGAGTCTGGGGCTGCGATCTTGCAACACCGCATGCCTCTTGGGCCGCTACACCCACTCTCTGTGGGATACGGTCGCAGAGTGCCTGCCGCAATGCCCGCAGGAGGTACGGGACAAGCTCGGCCAGGCTTTGGTTGAAGGCCGGGACGCGGCGAGGTATTCAATACGGTGTGGTCTTGACACGACCGACTCGCTGGGCAGAGCAATGTCCACGACGGTGGCGATTCGTCGCCATGCTTGGCTGAGATCCGCCAACTTCTCGCCGGATGTCCAGAATGCCCTGATGGACATGCCATTCGATGGCAGTCGCCTGTTCGGCGACAAAGCGGACAACGCGCTTGAGCGCTTCAAGGACTCCAGGGTCACGGCCAGTCCTTGGGTCTCTCGACCCAGCGCCAGCAAACGGGTTCGTTTCGCTCCTTTCGTGGCCACGGAAGGGGCGGTCCCACACGTGCTGCCAGCCACGCACCGCAGAACGCTCCTCAGCGCGGTGGCGGCCGTGGATTCCGCCGTGGTGGCGGTCGGGGACAGCGGCGAGGTCTGTCCACACCTCCCCCCGTAGCAGCCTCCAAATCCTCCTAGTCCGAGCTTTCAGGCCCATGTGACGCCAGTGGGTGGCAGGGTTCGCCATCACCACTCCCGCTGGCGCACTATCACGTCGGACAGGTGGGTGCTGCAGCTCGTCCGAAGGGGCTACTCCCTCCCCTTCGAGACCTCTCCTTCAGCCATGCCACCGCAGAACCACCGTGTGTCGGGGGACCACTTGACACTTCTGCAGGAGGAAGTTACGGCCCTCTTGGCCAAGGGGGCCATCGAGCGCGTTCCTGGGCCAGAAGTAGGGTGTGGTTGCTACTCCCACTACTTTCTGGTACCCAAGAAGGACAAAGGGGGCCTACGTCCTATCTTGGACCTACGGAACGTCAACGGCTTCCTCCGGAAGGAGAAGTTCACGATGTTGACTTTGGCTCAGGTCTTGGCTGCTCTAGACCCACAAGACTGGATGGTAGCGTTGGACTTGCAGGATGCGTATTTTCACATCCCCGTCCTGCCGGCCCACCGGCGTTACCTGCGGTTCACGGTAGGCCACGAGCACTTTCAGTTTATCGTGCTCCCATTCGGCCTTACCAGCGCCCCACGGGTGTTCACGAAAGTGATGGCGGTGGTCGCAGCTCATCTGCGCCGGTTAGGGGTTTCAGTCTTCCCCTACCTCGACGACTGGTTGTTGAAGGCGGGCTCGCCCCTAACAGTCGTCCACCACCTTCAGATGACGGCAGACCTCCTGCACGAGCTGGGGTTTTCCATCAATGTGCCGAAATCACACCTGTGTCCCTCTCAAAAGCTCCTTTTCATCGGAGCGGTTCTCGACTCGGCGCAGTTTCGGGTTTATCCTCCGGAACGGCGGGTCCGGGATATTCAGGCTCTGATTCCCGTCTTTCAGCCGTTGTCCCGGGTTTCGGTCAGGTTGACGCTGCGGCTTCTGGGGCTGATGGCCTCCTGCATCCTTCTGGTGCATCACGCCAGGTGGCGGATGCGGGCTCTGCAGTGGGACCTGAAGTTTCAGTGGGCCCAGCATCAGGGCAACCTGTCCGACCATGTCCTGATCTCGGAGGGCACTGCGAGACAGTTGCAGTGGTGGCTTACGGACCGCGATTGGGTCAGAGGCAGATCCCTCTCCCTTCCCCAACCGGAGCACGTAGTTGTGACGGACGCGTCCCTCCAGGGCTGGGGAGGCCACTTGGGAGAGGCGGAGATCAGAGGCATCTGGTCTCCGGCGGAGTCCCGGCTCCATATCAACATGTTGGAGCTGCGGGCGATTCGCCTAGCACTGAAGGCATTCCTCCCCTTTGTCAACGGGAGTGTAGTGCAGGTGTTCACGGACAACACCACCGCCATGTGGTACTGCAACAAGCAGGGCGGGGTGGGGTCGTGGACCCTTTGCCAGGAGGCCCTGCGTCTCTGGCAATGGCTGGAACGTCAGGGCGTGACTCTGACGGTTCAACACCTGGCAGGTTCTCTGAACGCCAGGGCGGACGAACTCAGCCGTCGGTGCTCGGTATACGCCTGCCGGTGGAACAGATTTGTGGCATGGTGCACAGCAAAGGCTGTGGATCCCCTTTCTGCCCCTCTCTCCGAGGTTCTCCTCTTTCTTCTCTCTCTTGCCCAGCAGGGCTCTGCTCTGGGCACTATCAAGGGCTACCTTTCTGCCCTTTCCGCCTTCTTAAGGCTTCCTGATCAGCCATCTTTGTTCAAGTCCCCTATCGTAACGAGATTCTTGAAGGGCATCACGCACATGTATCCACCTGTTCCGTTCGTGATGCCTCAGTGGGACTTGAACCTGGTTCTGACTTTCTTGATGTGCGCTCCCTTTGAGCCGCTTCATTCCTGTCCTCTCCGTCTTCTCAATTTAAAGACGGCCTTCCTGGTTGCCATCACCTCTGCCAGGAGAGTGAGTGAGCTCCAGGCTCTTTCTGTGAAACCTCCTTTCTTGTCTATTCATCCTGACAAGGTGGTTCTTAGAACTAGACCTTCTTTCCTGCCCAAAGTAGTTGCTGCTTTTCACATCGGGCAGTCCATCACCTTACCCTCCTTCTTCCCGCCTCCGCATCCTTCAAAAGATGAAGAGCGGCTCCATCGTCTGGACCCAAAACGTGCGCTTTCATTTTATATGGATCGCACACGCCAGTTCCGGGTGGATGACCAACTGTTTGTTGGCTACGCGGGTGAGAAGAAGGGAAGGGCGGTACAGAAACGAACCATCTCTCGGTGGGTCGTCCTGTGCATCAAAGCATGCTACTCTTTGGCTCGGAAGGAGCCTCCTGTTGGGCTGAGGGCCCATTCCACTCGGGCCACGGCGGCTACTACTGCCCTGGGCCGGGGAGTCCCTTTGCAGGACATTTGCCAGGCGGCTACGTGGGCCTCGCTGCACACCTTTGCGAGGCATTACTGCCTGGACAGTCAAGTCCGGAGGGACGGCTTCTTTGGCCGTTCGGTCCTCCAGGATTTTCTGGTGTAGGATTGTCTTGGTTCGCAGACCCACCACCGGGGTTGGTATTGCTGCGGTATCTATTCTAAGGTAAGGAATCTAATACTAACCTGTTTCTTTCAGATGAACAAGTTACTTACCTTCGGTAACGATATATCTGTAAGAAACAGTAGTTAGTATTAGATTCCTTACCGCCCCACCCATCCTCCCCGTTCTGCGAACTGATACCTAGGGTTAAGGACATCCCTTTCAGGGCCCTAGTTTCAAATGGCACCAGTGTTAGTTCTCACATGGCTCTGCGTGTTCTGGCGCGGAAAAGCTGTGTGCAAAGAACTGACGTCAGCGCGCGGAGGCGGCGTCTATATACTCCAGCGACGTCATCACGGCGCACGCCGCCGACGACGCGGAGCCGCAGGGGACGCCTGCAGACGACGCCTACCGACGCGCAGGGGTACTGCTACGCAAATGTTTCCGGATCCAGACTGACGCCTGGGGATATTCTAAGGTAAGGAATCTAATACTAACTACTGTTTCTTACAGATATATCGTTACCGAAGGTAAGTAACTTGTTCGTCAAGTCCGGAGGGATGGCTTCTTTGGCCGTTCCGTCCTCCAGGACTTTCTGGTGTGATTATTGGTTCGCAGACCCACCACCGGGGTTGGTATTGCTGGGGTATCTATTCTAAGGTAATTAATCTATCACTAACGTGTCTCTTTCAGATGCACAAGTTACTACTTGTGTAACGATATATCTGTAAGAGACATTAGTTAGTGATAGATTCCTTACCGACCCACCCATCCTCCCCGTTCTGCGAACCGATATCTAGGGTTAAGGTCATCCCCTTTCAGGGCCCTAGTTTCTTGGCACCAGTGTTGGTTCTATCATGGCTCTGCGTATCTGGCGCGGAAAAGCTGTGTATCAGAACTGACGTCAGCGCGCATAGGCGGCGTCTAAGTACTCCGACGTCATTCCGGCGCTAACGTCGCCGACGACGGACGCGGAGCCGCAGACGACGCCTACCGACGCGCAGGGGTATTGCTACGCAAAAATTTGCGGATCCAGTCTGACGCCTGGGGATATTCTAAGGTAAGGAATCTATCACTAACTAATGTCTCTTACAGATGTATCGTTACACAAGTAGTAACTTGTGCTTTTGCCTCAGTCTCAGAGGGTGCAGATGTCTGTGGCAGCGAGGAGGCCTGTCTCGGTGCTGTGGTTGCTTCGGAAGTAAGATTGGTAGTGGCCCAGGAAGTGGTTCCCTTCGATGACCTCAGAAGTTGGGCATTGATGGCCTTCTCAGTGACCTTGGCAGAGAGATGGGTCTGAAGTTCTTGACGTTCTTAGGGTCGACAGAGGGTTTCTTCAGCAGTGAGTTGATCTCTGCGTGTTTCCAGTCTTCCAGGAAGGTGGCGAAGTTGATGGAGCAGTTGATGATTCGGCAGAGTTCGGGGGCGATGTAGGTGCTGTCTTTTTTAAAGATGTGGTGCGGGCAGGGGTCCGAGGGTGCTCTGGAGTGGATGTTCTTCATGATCCTGAGGGTGTTGTTAGCGGTGAGGGGTGTCCAGCTGAGTAGGGTCTGCTGGGGTCTTCTGTTGTCGGGTTTGATGGTTGCGGGTGGGGAGAGAGGGTCTTGGGTAACAAGGCTGTCAAAGCTGTCTATCTACTTATTCTTGCAGTGGAAGAAGGTGGCAATGTTGTTGCAGATGTGTTGGGAGGGTGGGATGTCTACTGTCTCTGTGCTGAGTTTGGCGAATTCTTTGACCACAGCGCAAAGTTCTTCGCTATTGAGTGCGTTGGTGTTCATCTATTCTTGTAGGACCGCTTTTCTTGTTGTTCTAATGAAGTGGTGGTGTGCGATGACCGGTTTCGAAGGCTGAGTGGGGTCTTGCTGCTCCTCCATCTCTTCTCGAGCAGTCTACAGGTACGTCTGGATTCATGAAGGGCGGGTGAGAACCAGCTGGCTTTCTGAAGGGTGGAAGGGAGTCCTGGGATCTGTAAATGAGGGTGCCGCAGAGGGTGGTGTTCGGGTTTGTGTTGACCTGGAAGTGGAGGTTCTCCATGTTGGTCAAATGGTCGTCTGAGTGGGTGGTGAGGCGGAGGGTGCTTTTGTGTACGATGTTGATGCGGTCCTTGTGAATGATCTTATAGCTGTCTAGGATGGTGATGGCGATGTCCAGGGCGGAGGTGGATGTTGGAGTAGATGGAGTCAAGTAGGTCCCAGATCTCCACAGCTTAGTTGTGGAGGGAGCATGTGTTGAGCAGGATGCAGTGAGTTGGTCGGGTCCAGTATTTGTGAGGTGTGCGGTGGCAGGGCGAAGGTGCAGCTGCAGTTACGGCAGAAAAAAGGGCCCTGGGTGTCATTTGGCAGCGGCAGGCGGTGTGGCTTCCGGTGTTGAGGGCAAGAAGGGTGCTGGCATTGTAGCAGTGGATGGTCCGAGAAACATGGTCTGTGGCACTGGGCGCCGTCCAGGCACAAGCGGGCCTGCCTTTGGCGTACCAGCGGCTGGCATTAAGTAGTGTGAGGGCGAGAGCTGGACAGCTGGGAGGTGAGACAGCTCCACTGGAGCGGGGCAGGCTGCGGGGGGGACGAGCAGCGGCAGGGAAAAGGCACAATAAGTGAAGAGGCAAGAGTGAAAGAAATTCAAGAAGTGACAAAGAGCAAAGAAAGATGAAAGGAAGGAAAAAGAGTTCAGAAAGCACAGAGGTCAGAGTAGCAGCAGATCAAAGGTGGTCCCCACTGGACCACCAAGAATGAGGGGCAGGTGGGTGCCTGCGGGTGGAGGATGGCCTTGAACTCAGACCAGCAAGGGTCAGCAGCTACCTAGGCAGAGCAGGAAGGGAAGCAGTTCACTGACAAGTTGAGTGAGATTGGTCCTTTCACTGCATAGCGGCTGCCATTAAGTAGAGTAAGGGGAGAGCTGGACAGCTGGGAGACTGGTAAGTGGCAATAGAGGGAGGGCGGGACTGGCAGTGACACGGAGGTACAAAGAGATCAGAAAGCAGAGGGCAGAGCATCAGCAGAGCAGAGGGGCTCCCCACTGGACTACCAGTGATGAGGCGCAGTTGGTTGCCTTCTAATGGAGGAGGGCCCCGTACTCAAACCAGCCAGGGTCAGTGGCAGCAGCTACCTAGGCGGATCTGTGCAGGAAGGGAAGTAGTTCACGGACAATGATGGAGTAACCCTGTCCACCATGATGATAATCAGGCCCTCTTTCTAAAATCAAGACCTCTCACTCACCAACAAACATACATGCCTCTGTGCATGTGCTTTTAATGCAATTTGCCTCAACCCCTTTGCCTCAAAAGTCTTCTTTAGCAACTCAGTCATGACCATCAACGAGAGATGTGGACCCCGTATTCTGATGACAATCAGAAAGGTGGTCAACTGCTACCAGTCACTCATCAATCTACTGGTCCAGAACTGGGTGAGTGTGTAACACCCTCTTTCTGATGGATACGTCTAACCAAAGATTCCTCATCTTTTAAATATTCCCTAGGCATCAGACTGGAGCTAGAAAAAAATCTTCAACAGTACCCCTGCATGCTGGTAGATGGCGTTGTACGGCTCCACGCCAACGGCGCTCTGCTCGGGAAGTTATGTGGAGAGCCACATATAAGCACCACAAGTGTGCTGTCAGTTCTTCATCTGTGCCACTGGACATGGATCCGGAGCTACAGCTTGTTTTTTTACAAGATTCTTTTCTCAAATGTTCTTGAATATTCCACTGTGCAAACGGAACTGTCATCCTCTATAACCACAGGGTTTAAACCTTGTAGGTATTTTCACACACAAATGTCAGTAAACGGTCTACATCAAGTTTGTTTTTGGTGCTTGGGTTCAGAACATGACTCCAAGACCTGTAGCGACACTGCCTTGAATAATCCAAAGGCCATCCTGGACTGTGATATGAAGCTATACGGCACAAAGCGCCGCAAGACTCTGTGCCATGGCTAGTTGGAGGGAAGGATCTGCTCCTGCTCCCACAGTCATTCCCATGGCAGAACTACATCACGATTGAAGTCCTGAAGTAAGTTGCAATAGAAGCACTAGAAGTACACACAGGAATCTTACCCCTTCCTGTCACACTCAAATTCCAGTGAAGGAAAAAAGGCACAAACATGCCTCTTGGTCTCGCTCCCAAACTCGATCTGCTTCAGAGCGATTCATGGTCTGGTGCAAATTTAGCCCAAATCTCTGGGTCCGTCGGCACAGCCGCAGTAAATCCAAGAGTTCAGTGAAACTATGCTGCACCTTTTCGACATGCTACAGGCTCCCTTTGGTGCACCTGCGGGCCATAAGGGACTGCGAGGACCTTCCCCTGGAACCTCACCGGCAAGACCCGCTATATGCTCTCATACTGTCTTGAGTGCCAGCTCCTGTCTTGGTGAAAAGACCCTTGCTAGACCCTGGGCATCGAAACTGGATGAAAATGCACATCAGACTCCGCTTCGACCGAGGCCATACCTTAATCCCACCGAGCCGTTGCCTTCTGGCAACACATCGGGCTCTGATGCATTGCCCTTGCATCAAGGAACAGTCCAGATCATCCATAATCTTTTTGGCACACACTCTGACAACAACCATTCTAAAGAGGAAGACAGATTTGCTCATTCCTATACAGATGACAACAGGAATTATGAGCTACAAGGTGCCAGTGGCCTGGGCATTTCCCCAGACCCTGCCTCTGAAAAAAGTGCCTTCTAAGTGGTGGTAATGTCAAGGGCAACTGAGTTACTAAACTCCAATTGGCCACCGTGGAGGTAAAAACCAATGTGTTCACAGATGTCACTGAGCCTTTTCTACCTTTTAACAAGGGATTCACTGACACCTTACTTGGGACATGGGCGAAGCAATTTTCTGGGAGACCCGTAAACAGATAGCACAGCGCCACTGCCCCACTCTGGGTGACCCAGCCCTCCTAACACAACAACAAACTCCCAAAATCTTGGTGTTCCAGGCTTGCATCAGTACGGTCAACCTAAACGTTTTCCCTACTACTCTACCGAATAGAGAAGCCAAGCGCATAAAAATCTTTGGAAAGGACGCGTTCTCCTCAACCATCCTACCCTTACGATTAGTCAACGCCTGCTGCCACCGCTCTTTGGGACTCTTGCCCCCATCTTGCCTACTGTATGAGTGGACATGAGCCCCATTCAATTGCAGGCCATTGAGGACAGTCATGATGCCATGAAATTTACTATTAGGTCTGGGGCGGACACTATAGATTGCCTAGGCAGGGCAATTGGCACCAGTGTGGTGCTTAGATGACATGCCTGAAATGAGGTCTACAAGCTACTCCGGAGATGTCCATTCTTCTCTGATGGACATGCCTTTTGAAAGCTCTTGCCTCTTTGGTGTGAAGGCAGACTTGGCCCTCGATGATTTCAAAGACAACACTGCCACAGCTCAATTGAAAATCTGCCTAGCACATCAATTCCAGTGTTGCAGGGATTCTGCTCAATTACAGAACAATGCTCAGGAATATGGGAGCTTGGTGATTAGGGACTGTGTCTTCCTACCACCTTAGTACCCACGAGCCCAGGACCGACTAGCTATAGTGTCTCACTTGCTCTCCTACTCACTCACAGAGAAACAAATGATTAGACACTCCAGAACACAACACTCCCCGATCTCTCAGGATTCGCGGTAATAAGACACACCCTTTTGCTCTCACTCTTGTTCTTGTCCACAATAAGATCTGACAGAGAGACTAAACAGTTTAAAATATTTATTTTAACTAACGTGCCCTAACATGCTGTATACATGTCACAACATGAAAGAAGATGCATAGTACAAATACAGTCAGCATAGCAGCTAGTCCATATATCATGAAGGGAGATGTCATCATAAAAAGACAATGGAGAAAATTCCTAACCTCCCTCCCCTTGCTAAGAAGAAGTATTATTATATAATAGAAGATCCCTGGGCTTTGCCAGCAAACCCCATACCTTAGCCTATAGATGGTAGATCGACATCATAGGTGCTGTCCCGCTCTTCCCCATGGAAAGGTCCCTCTTCAAGTGTGTACCACTCATTTGTGTACCTCACTAAAAACCAAAGGACAGGCGTGGCAATAGAGTAGGACGTGTTCCTGTCGAGCTCCGTCTCCCCGGGGCCCGCTACATGGCAATCCCACGCCTCGAAACGGCGCTGGTGGCTTGCAACACTTAGGATTGCTCCCGGAACATGTGGGGGCTAACAGCAGATAGGGGACCGAGCGGCCGGATTATAGGCAGCTCACATCGCTAGTGCTCTGCGCCGGGGAGCAATGATTGAAGTCTGCCATCTTGACGCTGACACTCTTGGCCTGCTGACGAGCCCGAGGGGCTGCTGCTGGAACCCGGAGCCCGTGGCAGCCGTCCTGGGGTGTGCCTGAGCCCTTTGATGTGCCTGGGGGTGCCCCCCCCCTCTTCTGGACTAGCGAGGCTAGACTCGGGTCCCTGAGGCACGGCAGTGGGGGGTGGAGGTCGAAGGCTGCCATCTTAGGAGCTGCCATCTTACGAGCTGCCCGCGGATCGAGAGCGGGATACGAGAGATCGCCTGCTGCTCAACACGCCACAGCTTGCCCAGGGAGTGCCTGGACCCCCCCGAATGGCTTAGTGGGCAATAGCCTGCGCCCTTGGGTCAATGCAGCCTGTCGGGGGGAGCGGACATCACTGCCCTGAACCGAGAGGCCGAGGTGCGCCCAGCCCCCCGCCTCGGATCATCACCTGAGCCGTAGTTGGACTGGTGGGGGCCCGCGACAAACTCTGCGGGGGAGAACAGCAGCCACCATCTTGCAATAGGCGCCTATGGTGTGTCTGTCCCTCCATACCGCCTCGGACGTGCCGTGCTTGATCTCCCGGGGGCTCCCCCGGTGACAGCAGAGACGGTGGAGGCGCTTGCCGCTGTGGCCGGGCCAGGCGGCGAGCCCGCAGTGGGGCCCTACACGTGACTGGACACGCGCTGAAGGTGGGATGCAACACATGACCCCCACTGCCGCTGTGGGGGTGCTGGGAACCCCTTTTAGCTTTGCACTGATCCTTGACTGGCATGAAGCTTTCCTGCCTGTTGACGCACGCGAGGAGGCCGGACGGCGGGCCTGCAGGAGGACCGTGTGTGGAACAGGGGCGGGCCCGCCTGCCTCCGGTGGGCTGACGCTGGGGGTGAGTGGAGAGAGCCCTCTGCAGCGGTGCACATTGGATGTGTGGAGGGTCCGGTAGTGCCTGCGACACCCGGGGTGAAGCCAGGCGCTGGACAGCCATCCCCACTGAACAGTGGACCGCGGATCACCTGCCTCAAGATGCAGTGCCGGACGGCGGTGGCCCAGAGGAAAGCCTTGGTTTCTCAAGTGGGGAGGCTAGGACATCCACTGGCTCGGGAGGGGGGGAAAGGCCCCCCCCTTCGCTGGCAACATTCCTGCCCATACCGATAGGCTGCAATTTTAGCGTGGGGGTGCTTTTACACGTAGAGCCCTTTGCCCTAGCGATACCAGACCCTGGATATGCCGCGACTCAAGGCAATCAAAGACAACTCAGTGACGGCTCTGTGAAACAAAGCACCGCAGTAAGTGGAGACAATGTAGGCCTCAGCTTCGACCTCGGTGCGGCGGGCGGCGATCCCTCTGCACCAATTACGCAGGGCTACATGGACCGTATCTTGCAGGAGACCCACAGACTTCTCCTCCCTCAAGGACGAGTTCAAGTCAGGCCTCCGTGACATCCGGAGAGATGTGACAGAGATTTCTGACAGGGTGGATGACCTGAAGAGGACGGTCGATAGCTGATCGGAAGAACCCGAGATGCTCCTCAAGCATATCAGTGCCCTAGAGGACCAACATATCAAGCTCCAGACCAAGCAGGAGAACTAGAAAATAGGAGCCGCCGCAACAATATTCGCATACAGGGGGTTCCGGCATGTGCAGAAGGCACGGACATCATGGTATTCACAGCAGAGCTCCTGCAGGCGGTCCGAGGAGACGACGATGCATCCCCGCCTGTCCTTGATCGGGCCCACAGAGACCATGAGAACAGCATGCAAGGGTAGCGGGCCAGACATCCTGACTAGGGTGCACTTCTTTACCGAAAAGGAGGAGATCATGCAGGCAGGCCGCAATAAGACGGAGATCAAGTTTCAGGGATACACTGTGCAGCTTTACCAAGACCTCTCAGCAGTCACCCTCCACAAAAGACTAGACTTCAAACCCATCACTGACAAGCTGCGGGCACAGACTATCCGCTGACGATGGGGCCACCCCTTTGCGCTCCTGTTTCATTGGGAGGGCAGACGTCACTCTCTCCACTCGTTGGCAGAGGCCAAGACACTGCTGGGCCTGGTGGATGACCCTCCGACAGCGGAGAGTTCTACATCCCCTGGCACCTCACAACGCGACCTCAAACCCGGATGGACAACTGTGCCCCAGCTTCGCACCACTAAACAGCATGCAGAACTATTGTCTCATGCAACAAAAAAAGGATATCATTGACCACCTCCGCACGCTTAGCAGGGGCCCTTCCCCTGCTCACTCAACTACAGAGTCTCTCTGAAAGCAATCGACCATGCTGTCTGCCATACAAGCTGCGCACAGATCAGGACTCGACCGTGTAGCGGCCTCAGACCAAAATGGCAGGCGGCGACGTGCCCTTCATCCAGGAACTATAGAGGTAACTGGTGGGCCCCGGAGACCCACGGGGCCTGCCTTGAATGTACTCTGACACTCAAACGACACCCTTGGCGACCCGCCTCCCCGAACCTTCTCTCAAAGAGGGTGACTCCTCCACCGGGATCAGTGCACCACAGTGCCGATCTCGGCGCCCAGAGAAGGCATGGTTTTTATGTTACTTTAGATATTTCTACAGGTCGTTTATGACATCACTAGTGGCACTGATAGTGGGGTAATTGAGGCTGTGGGCGGGGGGAGACACAGGCCAAATGACCCTCACCTCTCCATATGTTAGGGGGCTACACAGAGAGAGGCATAGAGGGATGGGGACCACTTGGCCTAGCGGAGGTGGGAAGACAGACACAGGATGCTTGGGAAGACACACACAGGATGCGGGGAATGTGGCTCTGACCTGCAACGCAACAGCTACTAGCCTATCACAGTTAGACCCTAAATGTCCGTTGGCTAAACTCCCCGAACAAACGTAAGCAAATATGGAACTACATCCTACACCATGACACAGACGACGTAATGCTGTAGGAGACTCACCTGATGAAGGCAGACCAGCATTGCATGACACACCCGAAGTATCCCCACCGTTATTGGGCTTATGCCGCCTCTAGGACCTTAGGGGTGGGGGGCTGTGCAAGGCCAACTATTACACCTCTGTAATTCGAGTGACTCAGAATTAGGGGGGCCGATATCTGGGATTGAAGCTGCTACGGGCGGAGCGACAGTTGACACTACTTAATGTTTCTGCCCCAAAACACGTACATCCGGCGCGTACTATCTGACCAGCTAAATGGGGTGGACGGGGACTTGATGGTATGTGGGGATTTAGTTTGGGACCCTACCCTAGACAGAAGCAATGCGACATTTCAAAACATGGGGGCAATGTCGGCACATCTTAAGAGGGACATTGAAGGATGGACCTGGTAGATGCCTTGCAGTACAAACATCCTGACGTCAGGGATTACTCATACTATTCACATGTGCACGCTTCCTACTCGCGCATCGACTATGCTTTTATCTCGCCATCTCCTTACTTGCCTGCGCTGAGCGGAGCTCTCTGACATCTCCATCTCTGATCATGCGCATCTCGAACTCACGTGGGAGGATCAAACCTCCCGCACGGACTGCGCGCCCCAATGGCATATGCCCTTGCATCTGTTGCGAGATCCGGTGGATGTTGAGGAGATACGGAAGAGTATCAAGGAATACTCTCACTTTAATACATCCCCCGAAATCTCTCTGCACACGTTGTGGGATTGGTTCAAAGCCACAGTCCGGGGCACAATAACGTCCATTGCCAGAGGGAGGGAAGCGAAACTGGTAGAATCTAAATTCACTGCAGAGATCAAGCTGCTAGAGCGTACGGACAAGGCGGCCCCAACCCTGCATATCAAAAGACAATTAGCCCTGCTGCGTGATCAGTTGCATGCACATCATAAGGGAAAGGCGGAGCGGGCTGTGCTGGCCCTAAAACAGAAATATTATGAAGGGGGGGGGGACAAGGTGGGCAGGTTACTGGCTCGTAAATTGTGACCGCGCCAGGCAATTGCCAAAATCCAGACAGGCGAAGCCAGATGGGCAATGGTAGAAAAGGATAAAGCTGTGGTGATTACTACCAGCGACTATACTCTTGTGAAGACCCCTCTCCCACAGGACTCCACTCCTACCTTGCTGATTGTGAGTGGGAACCCTTGTCCGCACACCGCGTATCACACTTAGACACCCCCATTACAACGAAGGAACTAGATGCAACGGTCAAGAGTCTCCCCCTAGGTAAAGCCCCAGGCCCACATGATCTCCCTGTGCTTTCTTTTACCGCACCTTCCTCCTGCAGCTGCAGGAACACCTCCAGTGTTTGTATAATTCCTTCACATGCGACATGAGCCTCACCCCCACCATGGCTATGGCTGAGATCGTCCTTATTTCTAAGGCAGGCAAGGACCCGGCACAGTCTTCTTCTTATCGCCTGATAGCCTTGCTCAACAGGGATGCCAAGATCTTTACTAAAATACTAGCCACGCATCTTGAGTCCTACCTCCCTGGCCTCATTAGCCCCGACCAGGTGGGTCTATCCGGCACCAGCAGGGCTCGGACAATGTCCGTCGCCTAGCACACATAGTCGAAAAAGCACAACAGTGGAATATCCCCACATGCCTTCTCTCGCTTGATATAGAAAGGCGTATGATCGGGTAGATTGGGTCATATCTCCGCGCCATGTTGAGTAAAATAGGCCTTGGACGGAAGTTCATCACGAAAATAATGTCATCTTATGTGGCCCCAACAGCCTGCATCCGACTAAATGGCCGAGCTACGGGGCCGATATCGCTATATCTTGGCACGCGACAGGGGTGCCCACTCTCGCCCCTCCTTTTCGAGTTAGTGGTAGAGCCCTTGACCATATGGGTGAGGGGGTTAGAGGAGATCAGGAGCCTAAGCTTTGGAGGCCAAATCCATAAGATCAATCTATTCGCTGATGACCTCCTGCTTACGCTGACCCAACCTGAACTCTCATACCCATGCGTCTTTGAAAATTTGCAGACCTTTGAAGCGGTATCCGGCTTCAAAATCAACCTCTCTAAATCTTTTGTCCTAAACATCAATATCCCGGCCCCGAGGCCAGATTACTACAGCGACTGACCCTCTTCCAATGGACGGCGGATTCCATCAAGTACCTAGGGCTACAGATCACACCTATACTCACCTTCTGGTCCCATATAAATTGGGCAATTCTTAGCCGCTCAGTGCTAGCCGACCTTCAGAGATTGAAGCCCCACCATATCTCATGGCTGGGACGCATCCACATTATTAAAATTAATACTCTACCGTGGGTTCTTTATTTGTTTCAAACGCTGCCAACCCTGATCCCACGGGCAGATTTCCAGCGCCTCCAAGGAGACCTGCGCTTCTTTGTGTAAACCGGGAGGCGACCCCAGGTGGCGCACTCACTGCTGATGCGCCAGCGTGATAGAGGAGGTCTGGCATTCCCAAACCTACAGGAATACTATTGGGCAACGCATCTGAGATACGTCTCCGAGTGGGTCATGCGGGAGAGTGAGAAGCATTGGTTCCACATGGACTGTGCGGTGGCGTGCCGGCCATTGTGGGACCTTGCTTGGTTGCCTAAACACATCTGACCCTGAAGTGCATATGTCGCGACACCAACCAAAACAGTCCTTGAAATATGGGCCAAAGTAGCGATCAAAAAGGGAATGACCACATTGCCGTCCCCAAACACCCGTATTGTGCGCAATCCACAATTCCATCCGGGCCTACCAATGCAGGCTTTCGGTGGATAGAGCGAAGGGGAGTGCCGTATGATTCGTGACTTATTTGTAGGAGAGGACATCAAGACATTTGATACCTGCAGGTCCGAATTCACGCTGCCTCGCACGGCACAATACCAGTACATGCAACTGAGGCACTGGCTCTCTGCCCCTGAGATCCGTCCTGCGACGATGCGCCCCCTCTCCCTATTTGAAAAACTGGTGCAGGCTTTTGAGGGCTCTAGGTGACTGATCTTCAAAACCTACCAGGTGTTACAACACTCGACCCTAGTGCATACCCACCACTACCAGACTGCTTGGCAAGACGCAACCCCGGGAGGTCTCTCTCCCAAACAGTGGGACAAGCTCCGGCAAGACATCCCCAAAACATACCGCTGTCTTGCCACATATACCGCACAGTCTCCAATCTCTGTTGGAGATGTGGAAATGAGAAAGGCACTCTGTATCACATATGGTGGTCATACCGGTTGATAGCCACCTTTTGGAAGGAAGTCCTGGGACATATCAAGGACGTTTTGGGGTACCCAACCCCACCTTTGCAGCACGTGGCAGTCTTAGGTATATGGCCCTCTAACCTAGCAGCAATGACCGGGGCGGACTGGGCTCTTATCAGCCATCTACTCCTAGCAGCTCGACAGCTCATAGCGTGTGCATGGAAACAAACCTCTCCCCCCCTCTATAGCCCAATGGTTCGTCAGATTGTGGCGCATACTGGCAGTGGAGAGGCTATCCTACAACTTACCGAACACTGAAAGGAAATTCCAACGCATCTGGCAGCCACTGATTTCCTACTTCATGCGCATAGAATTCACCTGTTTTAGCCCGCCATGGCTTAGGGCCTTGCAGCTCTTCCCAAGCGACTGAAAGGCGTGTATGCCCGGCCTCCAGGAATAGGCCTGAATACCAGGGTTGTTGATCGCTCCCTCATCACCCCCCACATGTTTTACTGCTTGCGGCACATGAGACACCATACACTACACCATGACCTGTACAGTTTTTACTTCATCGTTGTCGTTGTTTTTCTTTCTTTCCTTTCCTTATGTCACCCTGGCCTTGAAACCACCCACGTACACTAACATGAAGAGCATCTGACATAGCGGGGCATCAAGTATTGCAAGGGCCTCTGATCCTTAAACTTGCGGACTACTGGTATGCCATATTGCTCCACGCTACACATGGCTAGAAGGCCCTCCAGCAGCTTGTTTGGTCTCTGTGCAATGTTTAACTTTATGCGGCCGGCCGGAAGTGGTTGTAGGCGGCTTGCTGTTAATTCACATGCTGGTTATACTGGTGTTCTTGCAAGCCCTTACACTGCCAGCCCCACCAGGGTTGTTTGCGCCATGCTGTGTTTAACATTGACTGCCTTCAATGAAGGTTTTTGAAAATAAATAAAAAAACAAAGGACGTTATCCGAACAAAAGCTACATCGGTGTGTTTTGTCTAGGGCCTAAGGTCTTGGCAGAACAAAATAACAAGGGGCATTGTTGTTCGACCTTGCACATAATGTTCAGTTAGAATACCAGGAACATGCAGAGAGTCAACACAGCGATGAGTTCTCATGTGAAAGCAATCAATGATAATATTGCAAAAATAAAGACATGCAGTAACGTGCGCAAAAGCAGCAGGCAACCTGCTTATGCTAAGTTAGAGGAAAATGACAATGTCCCAATGGGCCACGTGAAACCAGCAGTGCCGTCCCTTCCATGGCTTCAGTTTAGGCTAATACGGCGAGCAGCTGCCCATGCAGCCAGTCCTGCAGACCTTAAAGTCATTTTGTGACCAGAGCTGTGGTTCCCACAGACAAAACGAGCAGCATTCAGCCCAGTCCCCCACCCTCCAGCTACCAAGACTGCAAAACCTTTTTAGTGCGTCCTTCTTGTCACACAACCATCCTGTCGGAGGCAGGATCCAACATTTTCATACAGGGTGGCAGGCAATCACTTTGAACAAGTGTGCTCGGCAAAGTGTCATGTGAGGTTACGCCCTTCCATTCCTTTCCAGCCTGCTGCTAATTTCACCACCCTCAGAGTGGTTTACGGAGGACCATTTGTTCCTCTTGCACTAGGAAGTGCAGGCTCCTTTGGCCAAAGGTGCCATAAGGCAGTACCAGCATTATGAGTAAGTACTGGTTGTTCATCATAATACTTTCTGGTTCCACGAAGCATGGAGGCCTTCGTCCTATTTTGGATGTATGCTCTCTCAACACCTTCCTGCGACAGGACAAATTCAAGAGCCCCACACTGGGCCCAGGTCTTGTCTGCTCTCGACACTGGAGACTGGATTGTAATGTACATGGAGGTTGCTTATTCCCGTCCTGCAGGCCCACATGTGCTATCTGCTGGTCATAGTGGGCATAGACATTTTCAATTCACAGTCCTTCCTTTTGACCTCATCAGTGCCCCTCTGGGTTCATAAAAGTGATGACAGTGGTTGTAGTGCACCTTCCCTAACTCGACAACTGGCTGCTGATGGCAGACAGTCATCACTCGCCTCCGGAGTACAGCAAAACTCCTAACATCGTTGGGGTTCACTATGTATATGCGCAAGTCACACATGATTCCCTCGGAGACACTCCCTTTAATCTGAGCTATTACAGACGGTGCAGTAGTGTCTTTCCCTTGGAGCAGAGTGTCCAAGACTATCAGACCATGATCCTGATGTTTCAGCCTCTGTCGTAGATCTCGGTGATGATGACCGTGAAGCTGCTGGGAATGATGATCTCCTGCATCCCTCTGGTCAAACAACTGTCATATGCAGGCTTTTCAGGGGGATCTGAAGTACCAGTGGGCACAGCATCAGTGGGATCTATCTGATCATGTCCAGTATGCGAGGGAGACTGAAAAACACCTGCAGAGGTGGTTGCTGGACTGCGATTTGGTTAGTGGCAAACCCCTATCCTTACTCACCCAGCGGTGATAGATGCATCGCCTCTGGTTTGGATGGTGATCTGGGAAAGGTGAATATTAGAGGCATCTTGTCTCCAGCGAGGCTTGGTTCCACATTAGTCTACTGGAGCTGCAAGCCATCAACTTGGAGTTGAAAGCCTTCCTCCCCTCCATTAAAAGGAGGCTGGTACAGGTTCTTGTGGAGAACGAACAGCACTGCAATGTGGTTCTGCAACAAATGGGGGGCTAAGGTTGTGAACCTGCGTCAGAAGGCACTACTCCCCTAGAAGTGGCTGGTACACATGGGGATTTTTTTGTTTGTACACGACCTGATTGGGATCTCTAAACGACACAGCAGACAATCTCAGGCACTGACACCTTGCACATCACGAATGGCAGTTGCATCGGACGTGACGCAAGGTCTCATCCTCGAATGGAGAGATCCTTCCCTCAATCTTTTTGCTAACTCTGAGAACTCTGTGTCCGCGTTTTTTGCACGTTGGAGTTCCCAAGACAGTTCTGCAGGAAACTGTCTCTGTAAATACTATACCAAAGTAAGGTATAGTGTTCTCAGAGTCCAGGGGATCCCCAGATGTACAGCAGAGGCTGTACAGCAGAGGCTAAATTAGGTAATTACTAACAGCTCTCTTTGGGGTAGTGTGGTCGAGCAGTTAGGCTTATCGGAGGGGGGGGGTTGTTAAGCATTTATGGTATTCACTCAATCAATGACTGATTACACACACTCAGAGACAGAATCGAGACCAACTGGGTAAAAAATGAAAAAAGGTATACTTATGTTTTATTTCTAGAACCAAGCAGGACTTGATACAGGTAGGTAAAATGTACTTGCAATTGTAAAACTTTACAAGGTAATGCAATTGGAAATGGATTTGCAATCGCCACAGGTTGGTATATGCTTTAAAAACTGTTTGAATTACATAGAAATTAGTTTTGATTACTTATGCGTTACTATTAGATTACATCACCTACTCTGGGGGATATGTCTAGATATCTCACCATGGATCCCACAACACAAAGGTAAGTAAGACTTTCAAGTTTAAAATACAGTTACTTTTCTTCCATACAAAATACAGGTCAAAACATTTTAAGGAACACAAACTCTTAACATATGGAAAAAAGATTGTTAATGGTTCATAGGTAAGTAAATGACTTACAAGTATAGTTTTTGGGGATTAGGACCAAAGTTCCCCAAGGACAGTTAGACACTCAAATTGCACCACCAGCGGCACTGAGGCAGCAGGGCGCAGAGTGCAGGCGCCCAATTTTAGCCAAAGGGGCTAGGGGGTAATTCGATTTGGGGCAGCTCACGGGCAGGCCACTCTGTTTTGGGAGCAGAGCTCCTAGGGTTAAGGTCAGGGAAAAGGGGTTCCAGGTTGGCACCAAGTACACACCACCAGCGGTGCAGGGGCAACCGGGTGCAGGTGCTGAGGAGGGGTCAGGAGCCCAATGCAATCCGATGGAGGTTGCTGGTTTGGAATTTTGGCTGCAGGGTCAGTACAGGAAGTCTTTCAGGAGGAACCAACAGCTAGTGTGGTAAGTTGGAGGGCTCAGGGGCGTAGGTGCACCTTATGTCCTCTTCTCCAGGGCGCAGGGTGGCCGGATGCAAGGGTGCCTTTTGAGGTCGGATTTCACCTTACCGTGACACACGTGATTGGGGGGTCTCCGTGCAGAGGCTGCAGGCGACGTAAGGGAGTCTTGGAGGGGTCAACCCACGGTGTACTCAGACTCTGGAGCTCTGGGGATCCTCGCTGGGACCGGTGGATCACTTGGACTTGGGCCGTAGGCGACCGGTGCAGTGGTGGTTCCAGGCGACGAGTTTCTTCATCCTCAGCTGGCTCAGAGTCTTTCTTGGTGCTTATTTTGAACAGAGCTGCTGTTCGCTGGAGATCCGGTCTTTACTGTGGGCAGTCAGTCCTCCCAGGGGTTCTGGAGGTCACGGGCTGCAGGACAAGTCGACTTTTGGCACATGATCTCTGTAAACAGCAGACATGCTGGTGGGGCTGGGGCCAAGTCAGTTCCTCTCTACAGTGTCCTCTGCTGTGCGACTTCCATCGTTCTTTTTCGTAGGCCGCAAGAATCTACGGAGGCAAGGTTCTGGGCCTCCCTAAATACTAAATGTAGGGGTGTTACGGGGTGTGCAGGTCAGGACCAATAGGTCCCTTCCTTGGGGTGATTACAACCCCTATTATGCCACTCTCTAGTGGGAGGAGGGCATGAACCTCTCTCTAATTGGCAGGGTCCACTCATCTTCAAGATGGAGGGGACAGATGTGTGCTTCACCTTGCCTCCCTCACCTGAGGGGTGGGGTTGGCAAAGGTGGGCACACCTCTCCTCCTAACTTGGTTTTCCTGCCGATGGAGGCAGTTGCTGGGGGCAGCCAAAGGCAGAGACAGTGTACAAAGGCGGCAGACCTTTAAAGCTTCCCCTTCGTGGACCCAGCCCATTCTGGGGGAGGAGGCATGACACCTCTGCTCAGGATGGGCATTGTCCCCGGACCCAAAGAGTGGAGGCCCTCTACCCAAGGGTCCAGAAACCTGTCTGGTGGTGGCAAATGGCAGGCAGCCATTCAGGAACCAGACCGGGCTGGTCGTTTTTCAGGGGCCATCTCTAAGATGCCCTCTGAGTGCATTTTCCAATATATTCCACACTGGCTTCAGTGTGGGTTTAATGTGCTGAGACGTTTGCTACAAATCCTCCCAGTTTTCAGTAAAGCCATGATGGAGCTGTGGTGTCCGTAATGACCAACTCCCAAACCATATACTCTTTGTGGCATTACTGCACTTACAATGTCTAAGAATGGACTTAGACATTGTAGGGGTGCAGTGCTCAGGCAACTGTACCCTCACCTGCGGGCTAGTGCACCCTGCTAGAGAGGTGACTTACCTAGGCTCTAGGCAGTGGATTGCATTCATGGCACACAGGAATGTGTGCCATGTCGCCTTTTCACTTTTCTACTTACCAAAACTCTCAGCCTGCAATGGCAGTGTGTGGGTGTTAGGGTGCAGGGTCCCTAAGGGTGGCACAATAGGTGCTGCAGGCCTTAGAGGCCTTCCCTGATCACAGTGTCCTTGGTATCCATGGTACCTTTTACAAGTGGCTTACCTGTGGCCAGAGATGTGCCAATTGTTGGTACAAAGGTACAGTTTGGGGAAAGAACACAGGCCACGGGATCCTGATTGGCAGGGACCCAGGCAGATTAAGTCAAAGTGAATCAAGTGTCAGGCTAAAAGTTGGGGGGGGGGGTTCTGCAACAGAAACCCACTTTCCTACAAACTCCCCCTCAGGTACTCAGTCTGTGGAGCTTAGGACTCCTGAATGCTTTTCTGCCACTACCTTCTCATTTCAGTTCCTCATTGGCGTGGCTTGTAAGTGAACTACATGTCCTCACTGTGAACCTACTGTACACAACTTTCTTCGCATAGATGGCGGTCTTTAGAATCCAAGTCTCTTTTCTTCCAAAAGTGGTGTCACATTGGGCAGAACACTCTGTGTTCTTTGCTCTACCTCATGCCTGTAAGTAGGAGGAGAGACTCCATCAGCTGGATCTTAAGAGGGCTTAGTTTTTATATTGGCTGTGCCAAGGAACATTGTGTAGATGATCAGCTCTCTGTTGGATTCTCAGGGGAGAAGGTAGGCAAGGCAGTGCAAAAAAGGCCATCTTCTGCTGGATCGTTCTCTGCATCAAAATCTGCTGGCTAACATGCAACCCCCAGAAGGCTTGCTGGTTCATTCTACCAAAGCTGCAACCACTTCATTGGCATGCAGAGTGCCTGTTCTGAATATTTGCCAGACTGCTATATTGGTGTCACATCATACGTTCGCAAACCACTACTTTCTGGACAGCAAGGTCCATCGAAAAGGGGGCATCACCCATTCTGTCCTGCAGGACTGTTTGGTCTTAACCAGATCCCAAATACACCATCTGGGAGGTACTGCTTTGGTATGTGTTCATAATGTGAAGAATCTGCGGTTAGAAGCATCCATCCGAAGAACAAGTTACTTACCTTTAGTAAAAACGTCCTGGTGGATACTCTATCTAACTGCAGATTCTTTATTGACCCACCCATACTCCCCCTTCTGTGAACTGAACTGTTTTCCCATTTAAAGAGGTCCCTTGTGTAGAGATATGAACATGGTCAAAGCCAATCTGCTGTTGGACTAGTGCATTTGGGGGAATAGCCTGGGGCAGTAGCTTTGAAAGCAACTGATGTGCGTGGACATGGATACTGCTTATATGCAGCTCTGCATGTCACTGTGGTAGCAAAGCAATGTTGGCACTAAGTGGCACAACACCATTTACGGGCACGCAGAGATACTGCTGGATTTTTTCCAGATCCAGTGTGACAGATGGACAAGCTACTTACTTTTGGTAACGCCTTTTCTGGTACAGACATGATCTAGCTGCAGATTCCTTACCGACCCACCCATCCTCCCTGCACTGCGGACAGATTTTAAGAGTTAGAGCTGATACCTTTCAGGGCCCTAGTTGTTCACAACACACCGATGTTCGTGCACTTCATGGCTCCATGCTTCCGGCGTGGAAAGTCGTGAAAAGTAACTGACGTCAGCGTGCCGAGGTGGTGCTTATATAGTAACACGCCCGTCACTACGGTGCAGATGACATTGACATCTTGCTGAGCCGACCGACGCTACCTACTGGCATGCATGGGTATTGCTTGAATAAAAGTATTCTGGATCCAGTCTGATGCCTGGGAAATTCAAAGGTAAGGAATCTGTGGCTAGATCATGTCTCTACCAGATAATGCGGTACCGAAGATAAGTAACTTGTCCATTCTGATAATTTACCACCAGTACGGCAGAGCTATCCTCAGAGGCTCCATTATCTTTTTGGGTCCGATTAGGACCATAGTTTAACTTGAAATGAGATGAGGATGATGATTTACCCCCGCATGATGATGAAGAATATCGACCAATAGGAATGGAATGGAATAGGAAGTTATATAGCGCAAAACTGCCACCCTACGGGTATCCTGGCGCTTGGATCAAAGAGAGAACATCAAATAGCAGAGTCAGTAGCAGGGAAGCTAAGAAGCGTTCCTTGGAAAGAGCCAGGTTTTCAGACTCTTCCTGAACCCGATCAGTGACCGCGCCGGTTTTGGAAACAAGGACTAGAAGACTCGGAAGCCGGAGAAGGGATTGCTTCGTGCAAAACAGATTGAGAATGTGACCGAAGCATCAACACGCCAGCAAAAAGGCAGCCACGCTGAAAACTACAGCAACCTGAACTCGCCGCAGTTACCAGTATAGAGCACAGCGCGAAATACACCATACTGCAGTGCAATAATATCCATAGAGAGACTGAATTAAACAACGAACGGTCCGAGAGTCTCCTCGCATCCTCCTAAATTAGACACAGCAGTTTTGGGAGGAACAAAAGACATACAGTGAAGGCCATCTCCAGTCCACGTCCTGAGGAGAACCCTCAAACAAATTCAGGGTTCGAAATGCGTTGACCCTGTGCTGGAACAAGAATCATAATGGGTGTTACAGGGAATGAAGTATAGGACAAAAATGTACCCCACCCCCTGCAACTTAACCCTGACAAAAATATTTCCAGCACAGTAAACAAGCAGGCCTGTGTAAACAGTCCATTGGTCGCTTGTTTGTTTATATGATATTAGGACTGGTTCCCCATAAATGAAGTAATTGGTGGCATCCCCCTTTTGTATTGGTGTTTACATTAATGTTTTTCATTTTATTATCTGTATTATGTCTTTTGTATTGATGGTGTACATTTTTGATAAGTGTTCTGTTTTGGATATATTGAAATGTTTTGAAAAGAATTTTTGTAAATAAGTAAAAACGTTCAAATGAAAACTTTGCCCGCTTAGGATTATTTGGCTAGGTGTGATGCAAGATTGTTAAATTAACCTATCTGGCCAGTTTGTTGTTTAATAAGTTAGAGTGGTCTAGGCCAGGTAGCAACAAGACCCAATCCTTCTTTGGTTCCTATAAGAGTCAGAGGCAGCGCATCCCAGATTTGTGAGGCACGTACTCCGAAGGCTCTACCCCCCTTCCGGGACCTCTTAAACCTGGTAGTTGTAATCAAATTGGTATTTAACGATCGGTGCTGCCTCCTTGGGTTATACCAAATTAACATTTCTTGCAAGGGAATAGGAAACTGTCCATGTGCTGCCCTATATACAATACAGAGTGATTTAAAACAAATTCTCTCCTTGATGGGCAGTCAGTGAAGGTCTCTTAGCGCCAGTGTCATAGAGGACCCACTTTGTCTATTCAGTGCCAGCTTTGCTGCCATTGCCTGTACTCTCTGCAGCGCCTGCACAATATATTGTGGTGCTCCCAGATACAGAGAGTTGCAATAGTCCAACCTGCTCAGTATTACACTTCTCACTACAAGCGGTCGGGTGTCTTCTGGGAGTAGGGGGAGGATCTTACATAATACTTGTAGCAAAGAAAGGCACACACTGGCAGTTTTGTTGGCTTGTATATCCATTTGGAGATTTTCATCAACCATAACTCCCAGGTTGCGTACCACTTAAGCTGGAGTCAGAGGTTCATCCTCCGGAGTAAATTTAAACTCTATCTGCAGGTGTCGGGACACTCTAGTGGCAGGACAGTACACTACCTCTGTTTTTCCCCCCATTAAGCTGTAGGGAGTTTTTCCTGAGCCAGCTTGCAACTTGACACATACACTCCTGGAAGGTGTCCATAGACACCGCTTGTTTCCCCTCCTGGGAGAATATCAATTGAGTGTCATTGCATAGTGGACCAGGTCTACCCAAAGGACTTAATGATGGGGAATAAAGGGCGCAGATAGATGTTAAAAAGAATCTGGGTTATTGCCGAGCCCTGTAGCACCCCGTGATGTACTGGGGACATGTCAAAGATAAAGGGTGTTAAGGATACAGCCTGTTGTCTTCCTGACCAGTATGATCGTAGCCACTGCAGGGCTCGCCCTTTAATCACTATGCTTTCCAATCTCTCAACCAGCAAGGCATGGCTCACCGTGTCAAATGCGGCTGACATGTCCAATAGTACTAGGACCGAGGAGTTACCATTGTCAGCACGCATTCGCAGATTGTCCATTACCGTTGCCAAGGCCGTCTCAGTCCCATGCCCGGGCGGAAACCGAAATAATCCCTGTCCAGCAAAAAGTTGTCCTCAAGATAACACAATAGGCTTTTGCTGACTGCCTTCTCCAGGATTTTAACTGGGTAGGGCAATAGGGAAATGGGTCTAAAGTTTGCTGGATCAGTGGGGTCCAGGGATGGTTTTTTTTAGCAGAGGAGTTACTATTGCTTGTTTCCATACCCCCGGAACCACACCTTCCTCCAATGACTGACAGCAAATCCTCCATAGCCCATGAAAGGTTTCTTCGCCCAAGGTTTTCCAGATTTTATGAGGAAAAGGATCTAATGGGGAACCCGATGACACACTTAAAGCGAGCTGGTTAAAAGAGTCCTCTGAGGGGGCATGGAAGATGTCCAAGGATGTGGCATTCTGGGGAACTATAACAGGCTTCCCAGCCGGATCAGCCGGGCCCTCAGACTGTAGTTTTCCGACAATGTTGGTTATTTTGTCCTAAAAAAAGAGGCAATCTAAACAGAGTTTTTATGATGCCACTACCTTATTACTTGTACAGGTTGGGCTGGATAGGTCCCTAACAATATTAAAAATCGCTTTTGTACTATTGGGGGCTTGTAGAATAGATTTAGCATAAAAATCTGCTTTGGCCCTAGCAATAGATTCTTTATACTGGATCTGTGCCAGTTTCAGCGCTTTTTTGCCAGAATCCAAATAGGCCCTCCTCCACTTTATTTCCGCCCTTTTACATGCTCCCCGCAACTGTTTCAGTTCATCATTATACCAGGAGGCAGAGATTTTTTTCCTGTTTTTTAGGTGTCTAATCGGGGCCACAGAGTCGAGGATTTCCGCTGCCACGTTGCAATCAGTCTGGTAGATCTTCATCTATAGAAGGTCTCTAAGCTTGATACTTCCCTGATGCAGGGTTGTTTTCTCCCCACCTTGCACCACTCCGCCCCCACTGCATCCCCAACAGAAGAGAGTATTTCCTTTACCGTGGTCCTGCAACCTGAGCTCTTACTTCAATTCAATTAAGCCCTAACTGATAATTTGATGGGCACCTGGTCTAAGCTGTGCTTTTGACCACCATTAAACTGACAGGTGGGCAGATGTCACAGACTAGAGGCCAGCAACCCTGATTGCCTGATGCAGCATCCTACCCTAGCGAATCTGGTGGTACAGGATTCCACCAGTGAGGTGAACCCCAAATCATACCCTATGACCGCCTGGAGAGGGAATCACAGGACTAAGGTATTCCAGGTAGCCCTAAGGTCGGCCAGTGTGGTTTGTCCACTAGGCTGATATACACATGCCCTCTGGGACGTGGCCAGCGAGAGTTTGCTGGCGGTTCAGGAAATATTTAGGCCCTCTCTCGCTCAAACCTTTCAGGATGCAGGCAAATACAGCCGCATCCTGGTGAAAAACTGACTCCGCCTTATGAAGTTGTAAGGAGGACTGGGTCACTGTAAGTTCCATAGGC
The DNA here is from genome assembly GCF_964261635.1 of Lissotriton helveticus. Classification (NCBI taxonomy): domain Eukaryota; kingdom Metazoa; phylum Chordata; class Amphibia; order Caudata; family Salamandridae; genus Lissotriton; species Lissotriton helveticus. The sequence goes on along the minus strand of NC_136070.1, from coordinate 959,191,662 downwards.
CTCTCAACCACTTTCAGAATTTTTTTTGACTTTCTGAGGTTACTAAAGAGAGTTGACTTACAGGCAGCGAAAGGGGCATGATCACCTTGGAGCCATCAAGAGGGTTCTGGCCTAGAGAATATGGACAAGATAGTACTCCTGCTATTTCCTTGTGTCAAAGAAGGATGGAGGCCTCCAATTCATAATGCTCAATATGGACCAGGTTCTGTCTGCAATAGATCTGGGTGTTTGGATGGTGGTTCAGGACCTGCAGAACACGTTTTCATATACTGGCTCTGCAGATGTTACCTCCGGTGATTCAAGGTAAGCCAGGAGCATTTTCAGTTTGCCATGTCATCCTTTGTCGTGTAGTTCCTATAAAACTATATAGTATCTGCACTTTTAAACAACATAAGCAGTGGGATTGGTGTCCAGACTGATTCCAGACACCCCCGCCGGATATGTTTGCCTGTATACCAGCTATCTCACAGTGCAACTATGAACCCCTCTAACCAAGGAGAGAATAGTTTCTGGCAACTATCGAACATGACAACCCTGTCCCATCAGGCATCGTGGAAACAGTACAGTACTTTTTGCTCAGTCACTCGTGCTCCCTTTGTTAAGAGAGATACACAGAATAAACGTTGGGACGTTTTCAATAAGCATTTATTGAACCTGCATCATTCTAGTGTAAAATAGGTGTGCTGAAACAACCATAAGACAGAAACAGATATAAATGATTATAAGCTCCAACGGAGTAAATGGATGGTAGATTTCTACTGTAGTGCTGAAACAATGAACATATGCAGGTATATAAATACATGACAATAATAATGCATACTCATACGATGCAACCCTAACTAGATCTACCTAAGTGTACCTAGCATGTATGTAGGCATAGAGCCAAGATTCCCCCTAGGATGAAACCAACCCCATTACCTGGTGTAAGAGAATGAAGGACCCCGTCTTGGTCACGAGATGTCAGACCACTGCGTGCTGGAGTGTCTGCATGCAGGAACCTCAGTGTCTCAAGTCAGTGCATCAGCATGGAAGTCTTTCTCCTCTGCTTGCCCCAGCAAAGAGATGGTGTTTATATACCCAAAAGGTACCCTCAAGTGTTCTACCTTGCTGTGTAATGTCTGCCCAGGAGGACTAAAGGGATGACTCAAACATAGTTATTATGCAGAAGATGGTAATCCTGCTGTGATTCTGAGAATCCTCATGCATAATTAATGAGGCTAGTTTAATGGGAAAACCATACGATATTTTATGCAGCACCTAAATAGGTAAAAGGTTGATATAAAAAAACGTTACATAGTACAATGGCAGGGAAAATGTAGGTGAAAGGTTAGGTGACTACCCAGGCCTATATGTGGGTACATTACAAAACATAACAGCCAATCCTCATCCAACCGGACGATATAATAAAAAATTGAATGTCCTTCTAAGCAATCGTAAAATATTGTTAAAAAATGTTCATAATACGAATGTCTAAACGTATATAAAAAGTGCCTAAAAGCTCATGACCTCACCCCCCTAAACATAAAAGGGACAGTCTTTCTACCTGCCCTGGGTGGCAGAGGGTCGTTGTTACCCCCAATCTGCCACCACGCCCCGGGTGGGGCAGAAAGGCCATTAGGCACCAGGGATTTAAATATTTTTCTTTTTATAAAAGAGGGCTGGGGGCTACCCACAATAGGCTTGGCAATGCCCCTATCTCACATAAATGGGGACCAAAATCTTTCTGCCTCCTCTAGGGGGCAGGTGAGGCAATGGCCCCTAATCTAACTTCCCTGGGGGTGCAGAAAGCCTAATAGACAACAGGGCTTCTTTTTTTGTGTTCTAGGCCCCACCCCCCAAAATAATGGGCACATCATGTTGCCCCCAATCTGCCCCACTAGAGACCAGAAAACCCACTAGGTACCAGGGACTTTTTTTCTTTGTGCAGGGATGGGGGTGGCCCTGAAGTGGCATGCCAATACCCCCCTACTCCCCAAAACAATGGGAACAGTCTCCCTGCCCATATGGGCAACAGCCCCCTATCTTCCCCCTTGGGAGGGCAGAAGCCCACTAGACACCAGACACTATTTTTACTTTGTGTTTGGGTGGAGGCAGCCCAGAATGGGCATGCCGATGCCCCTACTACACTAAAATAAAAATGGGCAGTGTCGTTCTGCCCCCCCCCCCTTCCGGGGGGGGCAGATAGTGGTTATTTCACCCAATCTACCTCCCCTTGGGTGGGAGCAGAAAGCCCACTAGGTACTAGGGATATGTGTATGGGCATGCTAGTAAGCAGCCCCTTAGTTAACGGTCACTCTCCTTTCTTTTGAGGGACACACTTTAGCCATTTCTGCCCACCTGGGGGCAGATCAGCAATATTTTTTTGAAAACAGATTTTATTGTCAGACTGCACATATTATGCAGGGCCCTGCACTCCAGGGACAACTGCAGGTGAAAAAACATTACATAATCTGAACGGCATTCGACTTTTACCTTGCAAGTACCAACATGCTAAGGGAGAATCACATAAAACTGAAACCCCCCCTCCCCGCTACCCCTGCCCCCCCAACTCCGCCCCCCCCCCAATTCCCTCTCCCCCAACTCCCTCCCCCCTGAGTCACACAAACCCACCAGGTTCTACTCACACACAGCGATAAAAACACATGAAACACATAATTGCAGTATATGCACACCCTCCTCCCAGGCCCCCATGTCCCTCTCCCCAATACCACCCGCACCCATCATCCCTCCCCAGGAAGATCAACCTGCTCCACGGGGGTTCAAGCCACAGGCCCCTGTAATCCGCCCAGCGCTTCCAAATTTTATAATGTTTTCGCGGGCACCCCCTAGCCACGAAGATCGGCTGCTCCAACCCCATACAAAAATCTAACCCCTTCTTCTAGACAACCACCGACGGGGCTTGTGAATCTTTCCACCCTTTAGCAATATCTCTTTTGGCCAATGTAAGGGCAAGTAGCATCAGGTGTCTTTTGTAGAGGTTACCCCCCACCCCCTCCATGACATGCAGCAGGGCAAACTGTGGCATGCGGGGAAGCACCCATCCCAACACCTCAGACATGCAGGCCAGGACCCCCCTCCAGAACCGATTCAGGGATTCGCAGCTCCACACTGTATGTAGAAACGTCCCATCCTCCCTGTTACAGCGGAGGCAGACCGGTGAGGCAATCAACCCCGCCCGCCACAGTCGAACCCTGGTAAAGTATACTCTATGTAAGTATTTTAATTGGATAAGACGGAGACGATTGCTATGGCCACGCCCCTGGGGGCCAGCCAGAGCTTCCCTCCAGTCCTCCTCCTCCAGCTCGCCTACATCCTCCTCCCACAGCTCCCTGAGCCTCTGCAGTGTAGGAGAACAGTGGGTGACCAGTGCGTGATAGATGCGGGATATTTTCTTTGTCTCTAAATCCCCCATGAATACTCTCGCTTCCAACGGACTAAACTCAGGGAGGGCCTCTAACGACCCCAGGCTGGGGGATATTGTATGGCGAAACTGGAGGTATCTAAAGAACTGGGAGCGAGGCATATCAAATTCTTCCCGGAGTTCCTGGAAGGACTTAAGAGTCGTACCCCTCAGCACATCTCCCAAGGTCGAGATACCTATATTGTCCCATCCCCTAAAGCCCTGCAATGCCGCCAGGCTGGGTAGCTGCCCATTGTGCCAGAAGGGGGTTTCTCCGGTTAGGGTATTCCACCACCCATCCGGCGCAAAGCCTGCCCCCGGATGCGAAACACCAGCCGAGTGGCCGCTGGTAACGCACTCCGTACCGACGCTGTTTAGAGAATGGTATGAAGCGTATGGGAACCCATCAGGTAGCATGCCATAACGTATGCTGGATCCCCCCTGTCACCATACCACCACTCGCTCAGGACCAAGAGGTGGGAAGCCTGGTAGTAGGAAAGGATGTCCGAGGTTGCTAACCCGCCACAATACGTGAAGAGGAAGCATGTGCGTATAGCCACATGCACCGCCCCACCCCCACCCACAAACATTGCCCTGGAATTCACCTGCCGGACCCATCTGGGCAGTATAGGATACGGGTGATTTTGCAGCTGATATAACAGACGGGGGAGTGCCACCATAAATAGTAAGCGGCATACGTGACCAGCTTTTGAGATCCGCCCGAACCTGCTCTCACACCGGCGCCAGGTTCCGCTCCCATAATACGGCCGGGACCTCTGACAGAAAGACCCCCAGATACTTGAGACCCCCCACTGCTACCTGTAATGCAGTTGCCCAATCACCCACCCTCTCCCGCTCCCCCAGCACCCATAACCTGGACTTGCGAGGATTCATGCAGAGCCCCGATGACTCGCCGAAGATCTGCCTTATTTGTAGGAGACGTGGCCCAGACCTGTCAAGATCTTTAAGGAAAAGAGGACATCGTCTACATACAGTGCAATCCTATCGGACGGCTCCTGCGCCCACTCAAAGTCGCTCAACTGCGCATCCATGCGTACCCAAGCCGCCAGCGGCTCCATAACCAAGGCGAATAAGTAGGGCGAGAGGGGACAGCCCTGCCGGGTGCCACGCCGAATTGGAAAGGAGGATGAAATCGCTCCCGCCACCCGGACCGAGGCCGTCAGATCAGTGTAGAGAAGACACAGATAGGACAAGAGGCGAGGCCCAAGATTGAGCCGCGACAGCAGCGCGAACAAATAAACCCAGCTCAGCGAGTCAAACGCCCTGTCTATGTCAGCGAGAAGAAGCGCAGCCAGTGTCCCTGTGCCTCGGATCGCCTCTACCGCCACATGCGCCCGTCGAATATTGTGCCTAGTTGTCCTTTGGGGCATGAAGCCGGCCTGATCTGGGTGTACAAGCGTTGCAATAGGAGGGAGGAGCCGGATGGCTAGCGCCTTGGCCAGGACTTTGGCTTCAACATTCAAGAGGGAGATCGGGCGATAAGAGGTATGATGTTCCGGGGGTCGACCCGGCTTGTAAAAAAACACTACCTCTGCATGTCTCCAGTCCGGGGGGAGTCTGCCTTGCTCCATGGCCTCCTCCAATGCCGCCCGATAATGAGAGGCTAGCTTCAAATTATATTTCTTGAAGAACTCACTGGGGAATCCATTCGGACACCAGGGCTTTATCCGAGTTGAGCTCGCCCAGGGCCGTGCCCAGTTCCTCATCGGTCAGGGGAAGCTACAACCGAACCCGCACCTCGTTCGACACAGCCATAGGGGGCAAGTCAGCTATAAATGTATCCCCCGTGTATCCCGACAGGCACTCCTTCAGGGCATAGAAGTCAGCATAATACGCAGCAAAGCTCTCTGCGAGCTCCCCGGGGTCCGTGAGTGGGGCACCTGTTCCATCAAGTATCCCTGGTAAAGTCTGCGCTTGGAAGGCCCCTTGTCAGAGCCGATGCAGCATTTTGCCAGACTTATCCCTCCACTGACATATTCTGCTACGCGTCGCAAGCCAGATCTGTCGAGCCTCATCCAGTAGGAGGGCTGCATATGCCTGTTGCGCTCAGAGGAGCTGACCCACCCCCGACTCCCATCTGCCACTCGACTCTGGCGCTCCAGTTCCTCGATCTCCGCCTCCGTGCGCACTAGTTCTGCTCGACGCTGCTTTCGAGCCGCCACACACAAGCAATATCAACCCTCCCATAATACGGCCGGGACCTCCGACAGAAAGACCCCCAGATACTTGAGACCCCCCACTGCTACCTGTAATGCGGTGTCCCAATCACAAACCCTCGCCCGCTCCCCCAGCACCCATAACCTGGACTTGCGAGGATTCATGTAGAGCCCCGATGACTCGCCGAAGATCTGCCTTATTTGTAGGAGACCTGGCCCCGACCTGTCAAGATCTTTAAGGAAAAAGAGGACATCGTCTACATACAGTGCAATCCTATCGGACGGCTTCTGCGCCCACTCAAAGTCGCTCAACTGCGCATCCATGCGTACCCAAGCCGCCAGCGGCTCCATAACCAAGGCGAATAAGTAGGGCGAGAGGGGACAGCCCTGCCGGGTGCCACGCCGAATTGGAAAGGAGGATGAAATTGCTCCCGCCACCCGGACCGAGGCCGTCAGATCAGTGTAGAGAAGACGCAGATAGGACAAGAGGCGAGGCCCAAGATTGAGCTGCGGCAGCAGCGCGAACAAATAAACCCAGCTCAGCGAGTCAAACGCCCTGTCTATGTCAGCGAGAAGAAGCGCAGCCAGTGTCCCTGTGCCTCGGATCGCCTCTACCGCCACATGCGCCCGTCGAATATTGTGCCTAGTCGCCCTTTGGGGCATGAAGCCGGCCTGATCTGGGTGTACAAGCGTTGCAATAGGAGGGAGGAGCCGGATGCCTAGCGCTTTGGCCAGGACTTTGGCTTCAACATTCAAGAGGGAGATCGGGCGATAAGAGGTATGATGTTCCGGGGGTCGACCCGGTCCGTGAGTGGGGCACCTGTTCCATCAAGTATCCCTGGTAAAGTCTGCGCTTGGAAGGCCCCTTGACAGAGCCGATGCAGCATTTTGCCAGACTTATCCCCCCACTGACATATTCTGCTACGCGTTGCAAGCCAGATCTGTCGAGCCTCATCCAGTAGGAGGGCCGCATATGCCTGTTGCGCTCAGAGGAGCTGACCCACCCCCGACTCCCATCTGCCACTCGACTCTGGCGCTCCAGTTCCTCGATCTCTCGACCCCGCGCGCACTAGTTCTGCTCGACGCTGCTTTCGAGCCGCCACACACCAAGCAATATCAACCCTCCGCAGCGTGGGTTTCAGTGCCTCCCACAGCTTCCCAGCGCTAGAGACGGAGCCTACATTCCCGACTAAGTAATCAGCTATTGCCTCACTCATATGTCTCCCATAATCTTCCTGGTGCAAGTGCCACACTGAGAGGTGCCAACGAAATGGTTGCCTTCCCCTGCCAATCCGGAGATCCACGGAGACAGGCGGATGATCCGAAAGGCCGAACGGGAGGATCGCTGCCGACTCTACCCTTCCCGCCACTTCCCTAGGAACAAAAATATAATCCAGTCTAGGAAAGGATTTGTGTACAGCAGAGAGAAATGTGTACTCCCGTTTGTCCCGTGTAGTCACCACCATGTATCCACCCAATCCAACCCCACCACCATGTCCCCCAGCTTCGTGGAATGACCTACATTCGGGCCTCCCCCCGGCCTGTATCTATCTTTGGCATGGTCCAGAACATCGTTCCAGTCTCCCCCCACTGCCGACAGCGCGTCCGGGATTTCCGCCCAGATCGCGAACAGTTTTTCAACCAGTGACCACTGTAAGGGGGGCGGAGCGTAGACGCAGCCCAGCACTAGGGGGTCCTTCCCAACCATGCCCCTAATGAACAGATGTCGCCCCTGTGTGTCGGCCCATTGTTTGGAATGAATCTAGGGAATTCTGCGATGCACTAGGATAGCTACTCCCCTGTAACCCCTCACAAACCCCGCATGAAAGACCTGCTGAAATCCATAGCGCTGCAAGCACAGGGCCTTAGTACCTAGTAGGTCGGTTTCTTGTAGCAATAGTATGTCAGCCCCAGCTCTCTTCGCCTGGTGCAGCACTGCTCCCCTCTTGATTTTATCTAACATTCCCCGCACATTCCAGCTGAGGATCCGAAGGGTACCATGGGACCCTGAGACCTTATTCGCAAGGTTCGCCATCAGGAAACGGCCAGGGTCATCGCACGGACATCAGGCCATGCGGGCATGCATAGAACAAATGTAGGGAACCCCTCGTGGTATCGTGACTCCTGCCCAACCAGAACAACCCCCCCCCTTAAAAAACTGAGCACCCATCCCCCCACACCTCATACCGCAAAACTGTTGAAGTACCTGTCGCGGTAATGTTGGCTCCCGAACCCCAAAGTAGGGCCCAGAGTCCCCCATCCAATGGATCCCTACCCCACAACCCATAACACCCAAGCCCACCCCCCAGAAGTACCAGACTGAAGGGGAGTCAGCCCATACAAGCACTCCCTCCCTCCAGAGACAGGAAACATAGCAATTGCCCCCCTATGAGGAACAACCAGACATCATATAACAGTGGATAACAAGAGTCAAGGGTCCGCTATTTGTTGTCCAGTATCCGGGGCCCCACGGACTGAGGCCTCACCAGATACAGAGTGTTTCCGGGATCGGGACCACCAGTTGCCCTGCCGGTGTGATCCCCTGGAGGATTTCGACTGTGCCTCGCTCACTGAAGAATCTGAATCCAGCCCTGGTGGCGTGCGCCCGCACCTTTACTGTCTCATCCATCCACTTAAAGACTTCCTCTGGCGTATCAAAGAAATGGGTGCGTGATTGGAACACTACTCGCAGGCGGGCCGGGAACAGCAAGGTGTACGGGAGCTTGAGATCCCTGAGATGGGCTTTAGCGGCCATGAACGACTGGCGCTGTTGCTGCAACAGGCGTGTGTTGTCCGGGAAAATCAAGATGCTTTGGTTCTCATACAGCAGGGGTTCCTTGAGTCTGGCCTGCTTCAGTATGGCATCGCGGTCATGGTAATTCAAAAGTTTCGCGATCAACGGCCGTGGGCGGGCCCCAACCGGAGGTTTCTGAATAAGTGCTCTGTGGGCCCGCTCTATCACGAAGCACCGGGACATAGCGTCAGGGGGAGCCACTTTTCCAGCCATGTGGTTAAGAAGTTCTCCATGCTGCCTTTCTCGCAGCCCTCCGGAAAGCCAACGAAGCGTAGATTGTTCCGCCGCGCCGCCCCTCTGCATCCTCGGCGCGCAGCACCAGGCCCTTCTAAGTACTGGCCACCTGTCGCTTCAGGGCCGCAAAGTCGTCCTCCACCCCGGAGATCCGGGTCTCAGCCTCCGTAATGCGGGTCACGGCGTTCCGTAAGTCTTGACGCAGTAGTATGACATCGGAGCCCACTGCACCAATCTCGGCATGTAGCATATCACGGGACTGGGTGATCGTCGCCATCAAGGCCGCATTGTCCGGACCGGGCTCCTGCTGTCTTCCCACTGCTCCAGCCCCTCCACCAGGACCGGTAAATTTATCTATGGGCCCATGTTTTGTGGCTCCACTATGGCCCTTGTCCCTCGTCATATCCACCTGCAGCTGGAAGCGCACTGATGCAACTCGGGTCCGGCCGCCGTCCCACCAGCTCTCACCAGCACCAGCAACCTCCCGTTCAGCGCTGACCGTTCTCCCCTGGAAGGCCCCCTCTGTCAAGTTCCCGCAATCCACCTGTTGTCTGCCAGCACTTCAGATATCTCCACCAGACATTCTTCCTTTGCCCGACACACTGCTAGGATGACGCCAGTGCCGAGACGGGGCCTCGGGACACCGCGCGAGCCCCCACCTCCAGGCTCCGCTCCTCACCTGCGCGGCCCAAATCCTCCGCTCCAGGGCTCCCTCAAAGCCTACGCCACCTGCAGGGCCTCTTCATGACCACCACCAGGCCCCCCATCATAGTCCCGAAGTCTCCTGGCTCCGCGGGCATCAGCCAACCAGGAAGGCCGCTATCCCCAATGTTGCCAAAGCCACCAGGCTCCGCCACTCAGCCTCAAAAGTCCGCCACGGCGGTTGGCGCCAGCCCCAGCAAGCAGGAGTCGTGTACGACCGCCCCGCACGGCGCGAACCCGCCGCCGATCTGCGGGGAGGCCACAGAACCAGGGGAGGGGGCTCTTCCCCCCCTCCCCAGAGCCGCTGACTGTCCAAAGTCCCTCCGCAGAGGACGACGTTCCCGTCTTCCGGACCCGCAGCCCCGGGCCCCAAGCTCCTCTGCAGTCGCCTCCTTGCCCTCCGGCCGCTCGATGAGGCCCGAGCCTGCCCCAGGCCGCCCTGCTCTGGCCGCACCACAGGATCCCCTGGGGGGGCACGATATGTCCCGGACCTCCGGCCTCCTGGCCCGCCACCTCGGACACTCACCAGGTGAAGCTGGTCCCGAAGACGTTAGTCCTCCACTTCCGTGGGGGAGCGCCAAAATCCGCTCCCTGGCTCCCTCGCAGTGCACCAGGCCTCGCCACGCAAACGACTCGCCAGCCCGTCAAGCAGCCTCAGTGCAGCAACGTGTGCCAGGCGGCCGCGCCCACCCACTCGGATCCCGGTCTCCGCTTCTGCCGCCCGATCTCTCCCGGGCAGCGGGACCCACCACTGCTTCTTCTTCGGGTCGCTACCTCTCCGGTGTAATCGTCGGAGACCTCCCCTGGGAGCAGATATGCCCCCCGACCTCCTGCCGCTGAGTCCACCGCCACGGGGACCAACAGTACAAAGTGTCAGCCCCCGATCCGCCTGCCCAGCTCAACCACCAGGATCACCAAACTCTAGGCCCCGGCTCCACTGCCACCACCAAGCCGCACTACACTGGAGACCCCAGCTCCGGCCCCCAAGCCCACCAGACAACACCAAACACCGGTGAAACGGTGCAGCTAGCTACCAGTAAGTAGATGTCGCCCCCGGGGCCACAGAAATATGGAGGGAGTCAGGTTAGTTGCAGGATAGTTATCGGGCTGGATGGAGCACAGCTAAAACACGTCCGCCATGCTGGCCCGTCTAGCTACGCCCCCCACCAGATCAGCGATATTTTTAGGCTCATTTGCCCCCAAGGGGGGCTGAAAACCACTTGATACCAAGGAAAGTTTCTGTGTGTGTGAGAGTAAACTGGGGTTCGACTGACTTTCTGCATGTACTGGCGTTTGGCTGGCTGTGTGTGTACTGGCATTTTGCTGACGGTGTGATTGGACTGGCTCTTGGCTGGCGGTGTGCGTGGACTGACACTTGGCTGGCAATGTGCATGCCTTTGGCTGGCAGTGTGCGTTGACTGGTGCTTGGCTGGCGGTGTTCGTGGAATGGCGCTTGGCTGGCGGTGTTCGTGGAATGGCGCTTGGCTGGCGGTGTTCGTGGATGACGCTTGGCTGGCTGTGTGCGTGGATGGCGTTTCCGCTGACACTTGGCCCACCCACACAAGTGAGGTACCATTCTTACTGGTAGACCTGAGGGGAACACTTGGTGGTAGGAAGTTTGTGTTGATCCGGTGATCCCACAATTTTCCCACACAAAAATATCAAGAAAATTTTTTTTTCTTTTTTTTTTTTTTTAGCAAACTTTCAGGTTTGAAGGGGATTCTGCTTAAAAAAAGTTGGAAAATAGCCCACCATCGAAAACAAGGGAGGAAGGTGCCACCTGCCACAGGATACTAATGGAGCGTAATAATGTCTCCAAGGGATAAAAATGGGCAATTCACTTTGTTCAGGGGCGAACCAAATGCATAGCTGAATTACAAACAAACAAGGATACAGTTCAAAAGATATTTATTTAGAAATAATGTTAATACATTTTTTTGAATTTCAAGTAATAAATCACGGAGCAAATAGAGACAATGTGCACAAAAATATATACAATAAATATACCAAACAGATATGTTTGAACTCATAAGAGAAATTAATTTAACAGGCTAAGTCTCTCTATCCCCACACAAGAGCTCTAAAGAGTAGAACAAACCTAAAACACAAAGACACACATATACTTCCACCAATCTTACCATTCATACGCTCCCCACTCTCACAGATGTCAAATGAAACAGATTATATAGAGCAAACAATATATATAAAAGGCAGGAAACCCAATACAAATGGAGGGCAATAGTGAATCTAGATGGTGCGATCAGAAGTTTGTCGCCCAGTGGTTTCTGTCTTGCACGGTGCAGACGCGCGTTTCGGTGCTAGGCTAACAAGTAGCCATCACCTTCATCGGGGCACTGATAACTTGAAGGGCTAGAGAGAGCAGGAGGGTGGGGAGGGCCAAGAAGGGGGCAGGGGTGTTTACAGATACAGCTTGGGTACCAAATGTACACTTCTCATAAACAGCAGCTCCGAAAAGGCTGTAAAGCAAATGGAGAACAATTAGAGAAATTCACCCCTGAACACAGATTAAGCAAATGTAAAAACGGTTTCTAAATACTTCACCTGGGAAAAACTGTGCAAAGAAGGAAAGACGTGAGAATAGATCCGAAGCCTTTAAAAAGTTAAAGCCAATAGTGTCCCTGTATGGAACCAGACCAGATGTAGGAACTGATAAAAAGAAAATTCCTGCACTCCTGTGGTGGCTTAAAACTTGAACATGCAGAGATTATGATAAAGTGTGAAAGGTAAAGTCATACGAAAACACAAAAATAGCAGGAGTACTAGAGTAAAAATAAAGAAATGTATATCGTTGGTACTAAATGACTAACTGAGGACCCAGTAGCAAACCGGTCCTAAAAGGTTTCTCTACAGGCAAAAGGCAGGATTGAATGACGATTGCATATAATGAATGGATCCTCGAAGTAGAGATAGTCCAGGGCAAAAGAGCCTAAAGATAGAAAAATCTGAAAATACAAGGCCAGCCAGTACATGCGCGGTTAGACAGGGGGTCATAAACACTAGTCTAGAGCGAGAATAGTCAGTCACCCCCAATAACCAGCATTTACAATGCAATGGTCTCAGCATTATTAAAGGTAGAGCTATTGGCATTGCTCATGACTTTTTTTTTTTATCATAAATAAATGGCATTGTCATTTACATTGCCAATAGCTTAATCGTTAAATAAATGGCATTGTCATTTACAATGCCAATAGCTTAATCGCTCGCAAATGCATGACCTATTGCATTTACACCCACACAGAGCCACACACAAAGCCACCCACACAGAGCCACACACACACACAGAGCCCCCCCCACACACACACAGCCCCCCCCACACACACACACAGCCCCCCCCACACACACACACACAGAGCCTCACACACACACACACAGAGCCCCCCCCACACACACAGAGCCCCACATACACACAGAGCCCCACACACACAGAGCCCCCCCCCACACACAGAGCCCCACACACACACAGAACCCCCCACACACACACAGAGCCCCCCCACACACACAGAGCCCCCCACACACAGCCCCCCCACACACAGAGAGCCACACACACACACACAGAGCCCCACACACACAAACACAGAGCCCCCCACACACACAGAGCCCCCCACACACACACAGCCCCCCCCACACACACACAGAGCCCCCCCCCACACACACACAAAGCCCCCCACACACACACAGAGCCCCACACACACACAGAGCCCCCCACACACACAGAGCCCCTCACACACACAGAGCCCCCCCACACACACAGAGCCCCCCACACACACAGAGCCCCCCCCACACACAGAGCCCCCCCCACACACAGAGCCCCACACACACAGAGCCTTCCCCCCACACACACAGAGCCTCCCCCCCACACACACACAGAGCCTCCCCCCCACACACACACAGAGCCCCCCCCCACACACACACAGAGCCTCCCCCCCCCCCACACACACAGAGCCTCCCCCCACACACACACAGAGCTTCCCCCCACACACACAGAGCCTCCCCCCACACACACACAGATCCCCCCCACACACACAGCCCCCCCCACACACACAGAGCCCCCACACACACAGAGCCCCCACACACACAGAGCCCCACACACAGAGCCTTCCCCCTCACACACACACAGCCTCCCCCCACACACACAGAGCCTCCCTCCACACACAGAGCCTCCCCCCACACACACACAGAGCCCCCCCACACACACAGCCCCCCCACACACACAGAGCCCCCACACACACAGAGCCCCCACACACACAGAGCCCACACACACACAGAGCCCACACACACACAGAGCCCACACACACCCAGAGCCACACACACACACCCAGAGCCACACACACACACCCAGAGCCACACACACACACCCAGAGCCACATACACACACCCAGAGCCACACACACACACCCAGAGCCACATACACACACCCAGAGCCACATACACACACCCAGAGCCACATACACAGTCACACCCAGAGCCACATACACACCCAGAGCCACATACACACACAGGAGAGCAAGCACAGCGAGGGGGCAGGGAAGCAAGGCCAGCCAGGGGGCAGGGGAGCAAGCACAGCCAGGGGGCAGGGGAGCAAGCACAGCCAGGAGGCAGGGGAGCAAGCACAGCGAGGGGGCAGGGGAGCAAGCACGGGGAGGGGGCAGGGGAGCAAGCACAGCGAGGGGGCAGGGGTGCAAGCACAGCGAGGGGACAGGGAAGAAAGCACAGCGAGGGTGCAGGGGAGCAAGCACAGCCAGGGGGCAGGGGAGCAAGCACAGCCAGGGGGCAGGGGAGCAAGCACAGCCAGGGGGCAGGGGAGCAAGCACAGCCAGGGGGCAGGGGAGCAAGCACAGCCAGGGGGCAGGGGAGCAAGCACAGCCAGGGGGCAGGGAAGCAAGCACAGCCAGGGAGCAGGGAAGCAAGCACAGCCAGGGGGCAGGCAAGCAAGCACAGCTAGGGGGCAGGGAAGCAAGCACAGCCAGGGGGCAGGTTAAGTACAGCATTTTGAACATAAATGACTGTCCTAAACACATAGGAATTGGTATTAAAATGTTTCTGCATGTAGAACATATTCCGAAAGAGCGAAGTTACAGACTGAGAAATAGAGATCCCAAAAAATAAATAAATTAACAAATCAGAAAATCCGAACCCAAATCCCCCAGCAATAGACTTGGTGGTGAGTCGATACTAGATTGAAACCATGAGAAGTTGGAAAGCTCCTGAAATGAAGGTGTGGGTATCCTTAGGTCCAGGAAAAGGTAATAGTGTCAACAATTTAAACTGTTAAAAGCAGGCTCTGCCTGTGGTTTGGGAAGAGGAAGGCATTAACAGCACGAGGGTTGGAAATTACAGGTCATTAGGGAACCGGACATGGCAGACAATTGCACTTACCACCAAGCACAAGAATGCACCACGGGGGACGGGTAGAGTGGGTATGCTTTTACGATACTGACTCAAATCTCAGTAACGGACAAGTGAAGATCTGTAGTGGCGCCCCCCCCCCCCCCCCCAGCACTCGTATCTCCAACTGGACCCATTACTCAGTGCAAGCGGAAGCAGCGTGTGTGTGGTTTTTAAAACTCGTGTTTCTGTAAGGCTAGAGAGATGGAAAGGGTTAGTGAAAGACAGGAAATCATATTAGCGCTTCTTTGCATAAATATAGAAATCACAGCTCAGAACAGAAGGGCATCTTTGCAGAACTGGCGCCTCCTTTCATCGTGGAGGCACTGCGCCAGAGAGTAAATAAAGACACCGAATTAAAGATGAGCTCGCCAATTAGAATGAAATCAGCCGATTCAAGCGATAAAACGCTAGGAGGCATCGCCGAGTCAATACCTGAGAAATAATGCTACTTGTTATCGCGCCATGGCGCTCTCTCCGAAGATTCCCCTGGAGGCCCCCAGCCACACTAAACACTTCAGAAATCGTCTGAAGCCTTAAGGAACATGATTTATTATCAGAAAGCAGAACTAATGCATTCGGGATCCACAATTTGTTATTCAAATGTAATGAAATCGTATTGCTATGGGAAAGAGAACAAAGGTACGTTTCTTTTAGGTGCAACAAATATTACTCCTTTATATTTACAAATCACAACAAAGGGGTGAGTATGCCTTGCATAAAAAAAGATTTCCACACGTATTCCTTACTTTAAATAATTGGGAGGGGGAGAGGAGAGGGGTGGGGGGAGAGGGGTGGGGGGAGAGGAGGGGTGGGGGGAGAGGAGGCGACGATAGGAGCAGATAATTAGCAGGGAGAGGAGCGGGGTGGGGGGAGAGGAGGCGACGAGAGGAGCACTTTCTCACGGCAGAGGCGACTACAGGAAACGGAGGCGGGCGTATTTAATTCAATAACTGAAGTTTGGCAGCTGATCCCGAGATGGGACTTTACATGCAAAAATTCGTCCCGAACCAATTGGGAGGGGGAGAGGAGAGGGGTGGGGGGAGAGGAGGCGACGAGAGAAGCAGATAATTAGCGCCCCGGTCCCGAGAGGACTCAATTAACCAGCCCCGCTTCAGCAGCTTCCCTCGGAGAGGGGGGGGGAGGGGCGATGACGGCGGAAATGAAAATAGACAAACACACGCCCTGGTATATTGTTCCTGTCGATTCAGCAGCTTCCCTCGGAGGGGGGGGAGATGACGGCAGAAATGAAAATAGACAAACACACGCCCTGGTATATTGTTCCTGTCGATTCTATGGAGGCCCCTCTGGAAGTTGCGTGACTCACCTGCGGCCTTCAGCCTGTACGGCATCCGTGCTTGGTGCATCGGTGGGCAGGGCGGCACCGAAGCCGACAGAGGGCCAAGCACTTAAACAAGAGAGGAGCGCTCCACACGACCACGTTTCTCCGAGGCGAGGCAGAAATGCCTCGGAGAAACACACGGTCATTTTGCGATTTGGGGGCGTGTTTTTTAGGTTTGAGTGACGGATGACGTCACAGATAGAAAGAACCTAAAAACACGCCCCCGAATAGCAAAAAGACGGGGCTTAAAGGGAGTGGCGCCCCTCTCCTCCAATGGCTGGCCAGCATTTACTAGGCCAGCCAATGGAGAAGAGGGGTGGGTTCCAAGCCCCCTCTAAGAAACACAAAATCTTCGGCTCCGCCCACTGCTACGCAGTGCGACGGTCCTCGACCTAAAAACAGACTACCAACATAAACCGGCCAAACCGAGTGTTTTACCTGGGAGAAAGATTCACCAGAGGAAAAAAGAGAGAGGGTCCGGATAGGCCGTCCGCAATGAGCACTGACCGCTCCTCTAAAGTCAAGTGTTAATAGACGTATGGGAAAACAGTAATCTGAAAACAATAAAGAAATAGAGTGAGATGGGTATCCGGTAAAATGTAAGACAAAATGTCAGGCCACTTTCCATAAGAAAAAGCTTGACTGCTGAAGTAGCAGGAGCCGGCTGGAAATCATGGGAAAAGGGTGAGGAATGCGGAGTGGGCATAACAACGTAGGAAAAACAATCACATAAAGTGAACCCAAGAATATTTGCGACCTCCACTAAAAGGGGGCTCGCAATGCAATAGAGTCCTCTAGCGCTAAACCAAAGAAATAAACATGAGGCAAGAAGTCTTGCCTCCGGAAAAGAGGATGTCTGCTATGCTGTCCCGGTGCTAATTTCGAGCGGGCTGGGCTTGCGCAGAAAAAACTTTGGAGTCAGAGCGCACCCACACATGACCGGGATCCGGTTTGGAGGAGATGCACACACCATAAGCTTGTACGCGGACGATGTATGCTGACATTATCAGACCCAGCCGTTGCCTTGGGAGACATCTTGTCGAAGCTAGACTCATTTGCAAAGGCCTCGGGGTTCAAGGTCAACATTGAGAAATCAGTTGCACTTAATCTCTCATTGTCACAGCAAGCACAGGCAAGCCTTCAGAATCAGCATCCCTTACAGTGGACAGGTGGCACGGTCCCATACCTGGGAATTCACCAAGTACCCACTCTGCAAACAATAGCGTCAATCAATTATGACAGGCTACACACCCAGGTCCGCACAAACTTGCGGTGGTGGAAGCATTACCCTATTTCATGGCTAGGGAGGGTATCTGAAATCAAAAGGACCATCCTTCCTAAGATATTATATTTGTTTCAGACACTCCCTCTGCGACCTCCCCCCAGGCGGCTACACTGGGTACAGACAGAGATCTTCCACTTTATCTGGCAGGGCCGCAAACCACGAATGAGGAAAACCATTAGTGCTCTTCCACCTAGTGAGGGTGGGTTAGGGATCCCCGACCTCCAACTCTATTACTATGCTGCACAACTACGACATTTGGGCGAGTGGAACGCACTGAGTCAGAGAGACATTGGTTGTTTCAGGACCGAGCAGTGGCAAGCACGTCACTCCAGAAGATTCCCTTTCTTAGGAAACTGCATAGACCCCCCCAACTTATATGCCTCATACAGCACATAAACGACATTAGTAGCACAGGACCAGACTAACACGGAACATAGGCTAACCACTTTCCCCTCCCACCTCCCCACGCTCTTTGACAACCCAGAATTTAGCCCAGGGATGGGTGAGACTGCCTTCACACATTTGCGCTCTACAGAGTGCCACGCCGTGGGACACCTTTTCGAGGAAGGAGTGCTCTCCTTCCCACAAGTCAGATCTGACTATGGAATCCCTGAGTCAGAAAGGCTACACTACCTGCAACTTAGACACTGGGCATTACAGCCAGACAATAGGCCACTCGCTCAGAGGCATCTCACATCTTATGAAAGATGGCTTATAACAAGGATGTCGAATAAAAAATAAATTTCGGATCTATACAAGATGTTACTCACTCGACATACACACGCATACAATGCAAGCCACATATGCTGGGAGAGAGACCTGGGACGGGAATTAAGCAGTAAAGAATGGGAGGGTGTGTATTACAGGGCACAGCACACAGAAAGCAAGATGGGATTGACTGAAACGCTAACAAAAATAGTCACCTACTGGTACTACACTCCAGAACGCATTCACAGGGCAGATCTCAAACAAAGCGCAGATTGCTGGCGAGGGTGCGAAAAAATAGGAACGCTGGTCCACCTCCAGTGGGAATGTGAATACATACAACAATACTGGTCTCAGATATTTAATGGGTCAAATATCTAGATACCCAACTATGGAGATTCCCAGGCTATGTTCTTCGAGGAGTACCATTTCCCTAAACACACCCCCTCAAGTCCAGAAGAGGTCGCCAGATATGGATAGCCTTGGGATCAGCAACTTAAAACATTTTGATCCACTGGAAAACCTCCTGAATTCCCACCCACATGGGCTGGCTTCAATGCCTAATGCATGTATTGGGGATAGAGAAGATAACCCTTACACTGGCAGGGAAGGGCTCGACTTTTAGAGATCTCTGGCAACCATTTCTGGCTCTACTCAAACCAGAGTTCTGAGAACTTACATTCCCTAGGTACTTGCGGCTCCCTGAAACCAACACCATTGCTAACCAAGGTATGAATCAACAGTGAAGAACCACAGACCTAAAATAAGACTATATAATCGCAGTGAATGAGGGCAGGGGGGTTGACTGTTTATTTTTTCCTGTTTTCTCCAGTTTATTGGTTGACTCATCAGTAAGTCAACTGCAAGGGCTCTGTGTAGCCCATGATATTGCATATATTTCAAAGCGAGATGGTTTTTTGTTGATAAATATCAATAAAACGTTGTGGGATCCATGCAAGCCACACCTCCTGGGACTCCCCCGGGTGTCTAGTTTTCAGAAATGTTTGGTTTGGTAGGTTTCCCTAGATGGCTGCCGAGCCTGGGATCAAATATGCAAATTACTCCCTTGCAAAACCAGGTTGTTTTGTAATTGATCATTTTGGTGTCTCCACTCTACGGTTTGGACCATTTCCTGTTGCGGGCACTAGGTCTAACCACACTAGTGAAGTACCATTTTTATCAGGCAACTTAGGGGAATGCTAGGTGGGTGGAAGTTTTTGGCTCCCTTTCATCACAAAAATGTGAGGAAAATATGTTTTTTTTTTACAAAGTTTTATGTTCGCTAGGGACTCTGGGTAAAAGAACCTGGTCATAGCCATACAAGTCACCCCATCCTGGATTCCCCCGGGTGTCTAGTTTTCAAAAATGTACAGGTTTGCCGGCTGAGCTAGGGCATAAAATCTACAGCTAGGCACATCGCAAAAAAAGGGTCTGTTTTCAGTGGGAAAATGTGATGTGTCCACGCTGTGTTTTGGGCCTTTTCCTGTCATGGGCACTAGACCTACCCACACAAGTGAAATACCATTTTTCGGCGAGAGTCATAGGAGAACACAGAATAGTAGAACACATTATTACCATATGACTTTATTTGCATTTCTGCCTTCCAAATGTAAGACCATGTGTAAAAAAAGAAGTCATTTTGAGAAAACGCCCTCTAATTCACATGATAGTATGGGTACCCACACATTCGGAGATGTGCAAATAACCACTGCTTCTAAACTCCATATGTTCATCCCATTTCGGAAATACATAGAGTTCCGTGATGCCTATTTTTCACTCTTTATGTTTTATGAAATGAATTGCGGTACACAATGAAAAACCATTGCAAGGTGCAAGGTGCAGCTCAGTTATTGGCTCTGGGTGCCTGGGATTCTTGGTGAACCTACAAGTCCTATACATCCCCACAACCAGAGGGGTGCAGCGGACATAACGGTATATTACTTTACTTAGAGGAAGTTACAGGTGAAAATGGCTGGTTTTTTCAACAAAATTTAAATCTTTTTGTATTTCAATTGTAACTTTCTATGGGAAAACCTTGGAGGATCTGCACAAATGAGCTCTTGTTGAATTCAGAATTTTGTCTACTTTTCAGAAGTGTATAGCTTTTCAGACTACATTATTGGTTTCACATTCATTTCTGCCACTAACTGAAAGGAAGTTGAAAGCACGGAAATGGGAAAAATAGGCTACCTCCCAGTAAAATGCCAAAACTGTTGATTTTCAGACAAACGTCTGCCTGTTCTTGAAAGCTGGGAAGATGGTGATTTTAGCACTGCAACCTCATCGTTGATATCATTTGCAGGGCAAAAATGAGACGGGTTCCTCTGCAGCACTTTATCCCCCAAAAACAAAATGTAGCTGTATTTTGGAAAATTTCTTGGTTCCCTCCGGGGGAATCCACAAACCCTGGGTACCTTCAGAATCCTCAGAATGGTTTGAATAAAAGGATGCAAATTTGTCATGAATATCTTATGTGGACAAAAAGTTACAGGTGCCTAAGCGAGAACTACCAGAAACTGCCCAAAAAAGGGCATGTTTTTGCTGTTTCGGAGGGGGGTCAGATTCAGTGACGCTTCCTTCATGGACAAATTTGTGCTTAATCGCATGCGGTCAGCACTGAGGGCAATTGTCCCTGGATTCCCCTTGGAACCTGATTCGTTCACTCCTCTCTACGCTGTTCTAGATAGTGCTGAAGGGTAACATCTCATCTCTAAAATATACAGGGTGTGTGCAGATATAATCTCTACAAATGACTCCAAACTAAGGGCTTCCTGGGAGGCAGATCTGGGGCACCCTATTCTGGACAACCAGTGGGCGGTGTGTTGCAGCCATACTGAAGAACTTGGTAATTTCGTTCTCAGGGAATACTTACTAATATAACAAAAACTTGGCACAGAAGCTGAAATATGAAAAAGACATCTTTATTAAACACAATTAAGTGAGGCTACGTCACCCAACTGCCTTAGCAATTGAATGAGGCAGTCTGCTGAATGGTCTCAGCACAGACCTTTTATACCATTTATTATGCCCTAGGCACACATTTTCTCTTTGATGTACATTATTGTTGGTCACTCCCAGGACGTGCACACAAAGCACGGTATGATGACAAACCCACTTTTCAGTTTGTCCAGCCCAAAATTAATCATCAAACAAACCCATAATAAACATTCTTCTTTAGACAAGCTGGACAAGACCCATAATGAAAAGGCCCGCAGCCCACATCATAAATAGACCATAAAGAAGGAACAGAAACAGATAGGAGCAAGATAAAGGGGCGTGTGCGTGTACAATAAACATTGCAATGTCCTGCTCTTTGATGTCTATCTGACCAGCTGCCTAACAAGGAACTGGCTCAACGAGGTCAGCCTCGGGCAAGGGAGTCAGCTTTCGCCAGGTCATGCAGGAGTCAGCACAAACCCATGCTAAGGTTATGTCCTTAAATACTTGTTCTGCCACGGTGAGGGCCTACTGTAAGGGCAATCCACAAAATGGCTGCCGTTCACAAAATGGAACCTGAGGGTTCAGGACGACAACTCTGATTTCAGGGTGATTCTGTCATTTGAATATGACGAAAATGCTTGTGCATAGTGTACTAGCCATTCTCGGTCTGCTGATATCAAAATCGTCATGATACGACGATGTTTATGACACAGGTCCAAAATTTTCAGTACCACAGATGCTCCTTTTGCCCTTACATAGGCAATAACCTATACTCACGCTAGTCTGAGTCCAGGTCTATCAAATCATCAAGATGTTGCTGAAGCATAATCCTATTACTTAGCGACTCTCTCGGGACAGGTCTCCTTACACACGCAGTAGCACAAAGGCCATATATGGCAAGACAAAATAGGGAATGCCTCTATCTGTAGTATGTGGTATAAGACCACACACCCAACAATTAGTGATGTTCACTACTAACTGGTGTTGATACAGAAACTATACAAAAGGAATTATCAGTAAACTCTGACCTTCTAACTAGTCCATGTAAAATCTGGAAAGAATGCCAAGAAGTAGAAGTAGGAAGAGACATAGGTTGGGAGGTGGGTACAGATGTGAATTGGGCAGCAAAAAACAATCCCACCCAAAAGACAATGCCATGTTTAAAAAAACACTAGAAAACACGTCATTAAGAACATATAGACAAAGTAGTGACCGCTATTACAAATGAATCATCATTTTCCACAACCCTAAGCAAAAAGTAAATCCTAAAATTATCTAGTACATTTTAGGTCTTCCTATGCATTTCTGTAATTCATTATATGTTCAAGTGAAACAGTGGTGACCCTCATTAATGCTCTGAGGTGAAAAGGGGATACTCTTTCACAGAAAATGGACTTTATTCTGCTTTTACTAAACAGAATACTACTTTAAAATAATGCAAGCAGAACAATAAAATCATTCTCCTAACACGTAGTCTATACAATCACACGGAAACCTCTTGTGCAACCAACTATGCCCAAAGTCTGTTCAAAAAGCCTCTCTGGCATACTTCTATTGTCCAATCAAGTCTGCTCCCGTTGTTGCATGGGCCTTTGGATTCAGGCCTCCCATGCTCTTGATGTTCAGTATCTGTTGGAGTGCCCTCCTGGCAAACACTCATGGCTCATTCAAAAAGTCTCAATGTCTCAAGGCAGTGCACCGTATCTCTCCTCTGCGGCAGACACTACAGATATTGTGCTCTTCTCGTGCAGACCCGGGACCATTCTCAGACTCCAACACTCATCATTCAGTGTCAGAGGACGCTCAGGCCGCTCTTTCATGGGCACCAGAATGGAGTGCCTTTTGCCACTCTTGGATCCTCCGGTGCACTGCACTTTCCGTTGAAGCAAAGGAAAAAGGGGGGTGCGTGGCCAAAACTCAGGCCAAGGGGCTCAAGGGACTGCACACTGTCAAAGGTTAACCAGCACATAACAGGCGCTTTTTTGCACTAAAATCTCAAGGCACTGTGGCAAAACCAGCTCCTTCTTCTTTTCTGATGTTGAACGCCTTCTGATGAAGCAAGTGCGATGCTTTAAACAGTTCACTGTACAACAAGGGGACTGCAAACAGGTGGCCTGCGATCTTCAAAGGGGTGGCCACAGCCATGGGACAAATCTGCGTTGAAATACACTGTCATTCCCAAAGGCAATACAAAAACAAAGGCAATAGGCAAAACAGTGCCTCTAGTCTCTTCAATTGGGTTTCCGTGTGAGAGCATATCTTTCATCATCATAGCGACATGGGAATTCTATCTGAATGGATGTCCTCATACATAGTGGCATGTCTAATGGGGCAAACACATTTTATCTCAATGATACACATAGGTGTTCCTAAATTCCTCATCTAGAACATCTCAAAAGCGGGATCACATACATGTTATCATAATAATTGTGCATCAGGTGGGACTATGCAATACAAAAGCTAATTATCAAGATGTGAAACAAAAGACAAGATTCCTGTGCTGTTTTGTTCTGTTGCCGACCAGACGCTGGGTTTTGCTGTGCTCCCGTGAGCTTTCCTTTGCCTCTTCATCAACTGCTCGCGGTACCCGCTGCGCGGGTCCCGCTTCGTCTGAGGTCACCCCTCGTCAGCGCTATTGCCCAAACTGTGTCTCTGGGTACTGGGACCTGCAGGGCTGCGAGCGTGTTGTGGGCGCAGGACTCCAAGTCCCAGGAGCGCCCACAACTCCCAATCGTCAACAGCTGGGACGCTCTCCCTGCAGGCTCCTCCCCTGGCTGGACAACGCGGTATTAACCCGCCCTTTCACCTGCATCGGCGGATTCCTGTGCTATTTTGTTCTGTTGCCGACCAGACGCTGGGTTTTGCTGTGCTCCCGTGAGCTTTCCTTTGCCTCTTCATCAACTGCTCGCGGTACCCGCTGCGCGGGTCCCGCTTCGTCTGAGGTCACCCCTCGTCAGCGCTATTGCCCAAACTGTGTCTCTGGGTACTGGGGCCTGCAGGGCTGCGAGCGTGTTGTGGGCGCAGGACTCCAAGTCCCAGGAGCGCCCACAACTCCCAATCGTCAACAGCTGGGACGCTCTCCCTGCAGGCTCCTCCCCTGGCTGGACAACGCGGTATTAACCCGCCCTTTCACCTGCATCGGCGGATTCCTGTGCTGTTTTGTTCTGTTGCCGACCAGACGCTGGGTTTTGCTGTGCTCCCGTGAGCTTTCCTTTGCCTCTTCATCAACTGCTCGCGGTACCCGCTGCGCGGGTCCCGCTTCGTCTGAGGTCACCCCTCGTCAGCGCTATTGCCCAAACTGTGTCTCTGGGTACTGGGACCTGCAGGGCTGCGAGCGTGTTGTGGGCGCAGGACTCCAAGTCCCAGGAGCGCCCACAACTCCCAATCCTCAACAGCTGGGACGCTCTCCCTGCAGGCTCCTCCCCTGGCTGGACAACGCGGTATTAACCCGCCCTTTCACCTGCATCGGCGGATTCCTGTGCTGTTTTGTTCTGTTGCCGACCAGACGCTGGGTTTTGCTGTGCTCCCATGAGCTTTCCTTTGCCTCTTCATCAACTGCTTGCGGTACCCGCTGCGCGGGTCCCGCTTCGTCTGAGGTCACCCCTCGTCAGCGCTATTGCCCAAACTGTGTCTCTGGGTACTGGGACCTGCAGGGCTGCGAGCGTGTTGTGGGCGCAGGACTCCAAGTCCCAGGAGCGCCCACAACTCCCAATCGTCAACAGCTGGGACGCTCTCCCTGCAGGCTCCTCCCCTTCCTTTTCAGCTAGTATATTTTCAACTTGAGTCTCCCGCTGCGCGGGAGGGCGCCGGGAGAAGCCCGGGACAAGGGCGGGACCGTCTGAGGCCGTCCAGGGACGTACAAGGACGGGACGGGCCACCCCATTTTTATCTTCCACCTGGATTAATATGCTTATGTAGCCATAGAGTCCTTGGCTCCAGTAATAACCGGCAATAACGTGGAAAGGTACTCTCCATATACCTGCTTGACGACCACCTGAACTGCTAAACATATCATTTTACTTCATAGCGGTAACTACCATCTAAATACCTGTATACCTGAATAAGAGAATTTTCTATGGCCTACAAAAAACTAAGATCTCGTACTATATTTATGAAGAGAATGGGTACCGAGGAAGCAGTAAGGAAATCCTCCGCTAAAGCAATAAAACAAGGTCAGATAACTGGTACGCCTGCAATTAGTAATTACTTTTTAGCTTTATCGCCAAAAAACCAATCTTGGTCACCCGCTCAAGAATTGCCTGCAAAAATGGAAAAATCACCATCTAAAGAGGCTCCTGAGCTGCCTCTTTTGGACGTACAGACTACTCCAATTTGAAGTGTTCTAGGTTCTGATTCCAATCATCAGATTTTACTTTCGACACAAGAGTCTCAAACATCGATTCTTGAGTCTTCAAATCTAATCACTATAACACCTATAAAACAAGTAAGTTGCCTCTCGGACACCGAGGATCTTTTTCAAAATGATATAAAACCGATGGGAAATATTTCTGAAATACAACTAAATCCAGATAATCTACAAACCGAGTCTCAGGAACAATCCCTAGATTTCAAAATAGACCTGGATACATCATTGAATACATTTCTTCCCAATAATATCAATTTAACTAATACTGCGACACCTATCTCAAAGGCTCTCTATACTTTACAGGAAATATTGGAATCGGTCCTTTCTTTCTTAGGTAACATTTTAGAAAATTCGGATCAAACTTTGGACGTTCAAATTGGTATCTTGAAATTTTTGGTAGAAGAAAAGAGGAAAAAAGAAGCTACTGAATTAATAAATAGCAAACAGACAAAAGAGGAAAAAAAGGAGTTTCCCAAATCTTCCTCTTCAACCAATACTTCAACTCCTGAATCTCTAAATAAACGTGATAATAGTACTCAAACATCTGCTAAAAAATCAGTACATCAATCAAATACAAAGATCCAGAAAAACTCCAAGGAGGTCCGAATATATTCCCTAAAGAAACTTTTCAGAGAGGAGCTTTCATCGGCAGCTAAAGAATATCCGATCTTCTCAGTTGCAAAAAAATACAATTTGACAAAAGGTACCGATGAAGGAGAAGAAGGAACCACCACTATACCTGTATCAGACGAAGTTGGAGATGATAAGTCCTCCCAAATGAAATGTAACAAAGGAGTAAAAGGAAAAAACAGAAATAGGAAACCACTAAGAAGAATTAACAAAAAGAAATCTAGAAAGATCAGATTCAAAAATGTAATCCCCCACCAAAATAATGAGGAAGGTCTTCTTGATAAAGTAATAATCAATCAATCTTCAGTAGAGGAACGTAATGATATAATAAATATACCACCCATAAAGCCATTGAACCACAAAGCGCCTGAATATACTCCTTTCAGAGCAAAAAATAGTGCTGATCAAACAAATAATGAAACAACTGAGACTAACATGAAGCTGTCCCTCGGCAGCGACCAAACCGTGACTAAACATTTACAGTTTGAAGAACTTTTTCCAATTGACGATCTACCACTAAACCGAGGAAGGATAATCAACTTGCTACAGCAAATCTATTCTTTACAAACTATCCCTAGCAAAGAAATAGATCTAGTAACCTTCCCTATAAAAGAAAATCGGAAAATAGTGAAAGTAGCCTTCTGGTCATCTGTCGTTCCTGGGATCATCATAAGGGAAAAAGAAACGTTACATAAATGTGGTTACGACGTCATAGAAATATTTCCACCAAAGAACATCAAAATTAAATCTACTGGTCTCCAAAATACTAACATGAATATCCCAATTAACAGCTGGTATACTAATATATCTAATCATGTTGATTCAGGGCGAATTTTCTCTAGGAAGGACACCTTGAAAATTCAGGTAAATAATGGAGAAAGGAATGTATGGAGCCAAGATCAAGAAGAAAATGAGGTCAGAAAAACAACAGAATCTTGGGCTTGGGTCTCGGAGGCCATAAATAGCAATAAACTAGTGCATCAACCACAATGTACTGTTTAACAGTGGTTTAAAGATTACCTCGTGGAATATAGCCGGAAAAACCAACAATAAAATGAATACAGCACTGAAAAACAACCCTGATGTTTTAGCTATGCAGGAAACATGGGCGATGAAATCCTTCAATCAGAAGGGCTATTATGTTTATGATATCCCGGCTACAGCAACAAGCAGAGGACATGCTAAGGGTGGTCTGGCTATCCTATTGAGCGAGGAACACCTATGGTCTCAAGAAGTCATCGAATCCAAATCCGACAACTTTCAATGTATCAAGGTCATACTAAAGACTCATATCCTTGACCAAAAAAAGGCCTTTCTGTTTTTCAACGTGTACATTCCTCCAGGCACTACCCAGGACGTCATCTTTGTCGAAACTATAGATGCAATCTCAAAGATAATTGAAGATCGAGCAAACACTTCGTATCTAATCATGGGTGACGTGAATGGAAAAATTTCTAATGCCGAAATTGGTAAATGGGCAAAGATCTACGAAGATGAAACACTAGATCTATCTATTCCAATATTCCCAAAAGGGAAAGCTTCTGACAAAAGAGGGAAAATGTTACTAGCATCACTGCCAAGTATAAATGGGACAATTTTGAATGGTAACGTAGATGGTGATAGACCGGCATCTTTCACAAGGCGAGGATACGGATCCCTTTCAATTATTGATTATTTAATATGTGGTATGGAGCTAGTGGATACATTCTATCACTTGAACATTAACCTTACAGACGATAGCGACCATGCTCTTTTACGTCTAAACACTGGATGGTCGGTAAAATCCTCCTCGTCGAATCCAATCATGTATCATAATTGTAATATTGAAATCAATAATAAGCAGAGGCGAATTTTCTGGAATTCAAGGACCCTAGATTATATTAATGGAACGATTTTACAAAATAACCTTTTAACCAAAATACATTCAGAAGATCAAATAACAAATTTCGAATGTATTATGATAAATCTTAAAAGATCTCTCCTTAACAGGATAAAACAATGCAAAAAGAGAAACTACAAGATGTCCAATGAAAATACAATCAGGAGGAAGCTCAACAAACTCATACGAGGACAATTCTTAAACTTCTCACCTGCTATACAGCAAGAGATAAATAAACTAAAAAACCAATTAAGAAGAGATAAGAATAGCCAAAAAAGAAGGCTGCAGGATAAAAACTGGGTGGACATTCACGAGGCGGCAAAAAAATACAACCAAAGAAAATACTGGTCTCTGATAGCCAAAATAACTGGAACTAAAAAGAAATTACATGCCATACCAGTTCCACCTCAGGAATGGGAAATATATCTAACTGACCTATACAAAGTAAACTCAATAGAAACAGACAGTAATGTTGCTGATATCATCTTGGAAAGCAAACTAACATCAATAGAAAAAAGTACAGCATTTTCTATCGAAACACATATTAGAAAAGCTAGGAATACGTCTGCGTCAGGCCCTGATCTGATACCAATTAAAGTCTTGCAGCTATATCCAAAAGAATGGAGTCGGATGTTAACATCACTTTTTAATCATATCTTTCGCACCAGGAGATTACCAAAGTCGTGGCAGGGAAGCACTATAATTCCAATACACAAAAAAGGGAGTCAAAATATAGCTAGTAATTATCGCCAAATTGCGTTAATGGACGCTACAGGGAAAATTTTCGCTGCGGAGGTACTGGATAGACTAAAAGACTGGTGCTTCTCGCAGGGAATAATACCGATGTACCAAGCCGGCTTTCGTCCTAATCACTCAGTCACTGATAACATCTCAATTCTTCAGACTATTCTGGACAAATACATTGGGCGGAAATCACAACCAGTGTACGCAGCATTTATTGACTATTCCACCGCGTTTGATCGCGTCGACAGACCAACATTATGGAAAAAATTGAGAAGACTGGGGATTTCAGAATGTATTGCAAATTATAATTAAGCTCCGCACGAATACCTGGTCCCAGGTACAAATGGGAAGTGAAAAAGGTCTGACGAAACCAATTAAAACTGTGAATGGTCTTAAACAAGGGTGCCTTCTCGCACCAATTTTATTTTCATTATATTTGAGTGATCTGCCGTCCCATCTGCAACAATGCTCTAGTCTGCCGCCAAAGGTTGCTTCTCAGAGCATACACGCTTTGCTATACGCAGATGACATAGTTATGTTGGACCTTACACCTTTTGGTCTCCAAAATGTACTGGACTCTTTAAATGTTTATTCGAAGGATCATTTTTTAATCCCAAACCTAACAAAAACTAAAGTGGTAGCCTTTTCTGGCAGGAAAAAAAGTGTCCAATACTGCTGGAATCTTGATGGGATTAGAGAAGAGGAAGTAGATGAATATACTTACCTCGGCAGGATTTTCACAAAGAACTTACAAAACTCAAAACAAATAAATAATCTAAAGAGAAAATCTGAAATACATGCCGGGGCACTCTCTAGATTGTATACTGCCACTGGAAATAGGCACTTTTCCTCATTGCTCAAAGTGTACAGAGTAAAAATACCCTCGGTTTTGTCTTACGCAACTGAGCATTTACCAACAAAACAATGGTCCTTCATGGACATTACCGAAGGAAAGATCTTGAAAAAAATACTAAAGGTTTCTAGATCAACATCTGTACAAGCCCTCAGACTGGAATTTGCATTAACAAGCTCCTATGCTACAGCTGTGGCAAATGTCATTCGATGGGCCTATAACATTTTGCATGCAAAGGAAGGAACACTGAGATTCTTGTTAAAGACTGAGACATTTAAAACAGACTCTTTAAAACTTAACTTTTCTAAGAATATGTCTGAGGCATTCAAAATCGCTAACCTTACCAAAGATATTCTGTTATCCTGGTCAAAATCCCAGTTGAAACTTTTTTTGAAATGCTTTACACCAAGATTAAGTTATGATCTCGATTTTCTGCATTGTAGTAAGTTATCTACTTATAAATCCTATATTGAGACATTGGAATATAAGCAAATACGGCCATATTTGGGGTTATGCCTTTCACATGGAGCAAGAAGGGCCATAACTATGTTGCGCTTAGGCATCCTACCTGTTTCTGCTTTCACATCCAGATGGTCACCAGGAGATTCCCCGATTTGTAACCTCTGTCAAGGAGGTGATCAGGACATTGTGCATATTTTATTTGTCTGTCCTCACTCAAACGTAGTTAAAGCACGGGCAAGATATCTTGAGCCGATATATCAGAAATATAAAATTACTACAGTAAACAACTTATTATTATTAGGTAAACAACCGACTGATGAATGGGTTTGTTATAATTTCTACAAATTTTTAAAATCTTTTTTAATATTATATTAATGTTTATGATTATCTATGTAAATTGTTTTCAAATTTGTGGTCCTCAGTTGAGTACCAAAGCAAATAAAAATCCTTTTGACTTTGACTTTTGACTTGACTAGAACTAGAGAGTCCTGGTATTTCCATTACGTATAATACATCTGGTCCATCAAAATTAAAGCAGTAAAAAGGAACTAAAAACCAATTTTAGAATAGGCATTGAAGTTGTCATATTAAAAAAACGTAATGTGTCTCCTATTGAGGTGGAAAGCTTATCTTCAGTTAATCAGTCCTAACAGTCCTAACAGTCAGACTGGAAAAACATCAGAATAGGCCTAAAGAAAATTCTTAGAACCAGTCTAGTTATGCAAAAGGGAATTATACATAAGATGGGGGTCCATGGTACCTTACTGCAATCTGAAAGTGTGAACCTGAACAATACACTGATAATAATAAAAGCTGACTGGTGAAAGGAATACGGAAAAGAGAATAGGACACAGCTAAAATCCCCAATAACTAGGCCTGATGTGCTTGGGTGATAGTCAGGCATGTGACCCAATACCAAGAGTATGGGTGATACACAAAAAAAAATTCACAATAGTCTACAAATTTAACTCTACCGTTGGCCACTACACCATATACGGTAATCTCAGCTAATGTTCCAGTTCCTTCTTCAGGAAAAAAATGAAACCTGGTTTCTTTTACGGTGCAGAGCCATAGGAAAGCCACTTAGGAAGCAGAATAAAACTGACTAATGTGAAATAGAAATTAGGTCACCATGTACAAGAGTCACAAATCTATAATTTATCCTTACGTCCAATCAGGATATATAATTTTAGGGCTGCCTGTTCCTTACAGGAAAGGGCAGTATCGTGACTACAAATGACACAATTTGCTGTTTATTTTTCTTCAATACTTATAGCCAAATTTGACATACACTGGTGAAGTGTTGTCTGTCTGGTTCACAATTAAAAAAAATCATATCTGTGAATTTCAGTATCAGCGAAATTTTTACCCAACTGTTGACAGCGACACGTATCGTCATACATGTCACAACAACACGGGTGAATTTGTAATAATTTCTTAAGCAGCAACATACAACATAAAACATGCAAAAAAACGCACAAAACGGACGTCAAGCCATCAGATATACTCGCTGTAAAACAATAGCATACATAAATGAGCGGTGCCACATAATACCGTGTAAGGATACCCTCCTTTTTGACAGTAGATCCCCAAAAGTGGGTATCTGCTGTCAAATACAACTTTCTGACACACAGAATCAGCAAGAACAATTAATGATAGATCAAAATACACAAACATGAAAAACGCATGGACATTTCTTTTCAAAGGAGTTGCGCAAAAAAAAAAACATCTCATTTCAACCAACCAAACTCACGTGTCTTGTTATGCTTAAAAGCCCCCAGAGCAATCCATGAATGATCTGTGAGCAGAAGCGAAAAGGAAAAAAATACACAGCACACAAAAGAGAGACATATACAATATGTACAGGTAATACATATAATAAACAGACATCAATTGTAACTTTTAAGCAGAAGACAAAACATGATACACATTACCAAACACAAAAATAAATTTCCATTACTTAACTGTTACCATCTTGTCAGACACCTTGCAACATGAAGCCTTTTTAACTTTTAGAGGTAAAATCCTTTCCCTGACACCTAAAATTAGCCTTGTGCCACAATCTCCATGGTAAAAAAAACTTCTTAATTGGAAAATCATTCTTACTTATTCATGTAGGCTTCAAAATTTTAGTAAAAGGCTGCATCTTATTTGTTTTTTTTGTCTAAGACGTAATGCAACACTTCGTTTTCTGTACTAGCAGACATTATTTTTTTAGAGCAGAAATACAAATGTCGTGATGTTGGGACTTTTAAAGAAACCTTTCAAGAAACCTTTTTTATATTCCCCTTTGGAATTAAGTCTTTAACTTTAAACCCGAAATTCCACCTTTCAGAGGCCTGTTTAGCAATGTTATTCTGCATTTCACAGAGACAAGGCTCGAATTTAAAAGGTCACAATGTCAACATGACAAAGAAAGAAGGCCTACTACATTTACTGTGAAGGGTTCACACATACCAGTTTTTAGAACAAATGTTTGCTACCACCCTATACAATGGTACTCATTTTAGCAACCTAACATTGATGAACATCTGAAATGGGCCCCGCTAAATTTAGAACCTTCAACCCTGATATTAAACACAAACCTCTGCACCGGGCACATTGGCTCACCGAGCTATGAAAAACAACCTCAATAACAACCCACAAGTTTGTATTATGCACAAATGTATGCATTTACTGAAGCCAGAGACACTTTCAATCTATGGTAAATGACAAGAATCTGTGTTAAAAAACCATTTAACTCAATTTCGACTTTTATCTTTGGGGCACTTAAAAATAAATATACTATAATTGTTTTACATATTAATTATCCTCAGGATGTTCTTTACACGTTACAGATATTAGACATTAGTCATATCTCATGTAAATCCTTGGAAAAATGAGTTCTCTACGCCCGCGCCAAGTGAAAACCAACATGCAAATGATCTAATTACACCGTAACACATAACTTAAATCAAATTTTAATACTGGGAGGTCATAGTATGAGTATTACGCTTTATAAATATCAAAAAACGATTTTAAAAAGCACTTATTTTTTTTCTCAAATAATTTTTCCATAATTAATAATTTTTCGTTCAATGCAACCAATTATCTGTTTTTATGATAACTCCACATATAAAGGTAAGCTGCATCCCTTGCCTATCATTTTTAGATGCATTCATTTATGCGCCTACGCACAAAAAGCCTAACTTAAAGCATGACATTTTTCGCGCCATTTTTAAGGACAGAACCAAAAATATACTTCAAAAATGCTTTGAGAGGAAAACGCATTTGGAATGTCTTCCAGTGATACAAAGTGATGAAACTTATTTTTGTAACCCTCTAAAACACTATTCTGAAATGAAAAAGGCCAACTGTGATTAACTAACGGCTAAGTCCTGGGCTAAATATCTGCTGCCTTAAGGCAGGAAAGGCTGAAACCTGAAAGAGTGCTGAAACCTGAGCACGTTTTCAGTTTTACTGAAAACAGACATTTCAAGTTTTAAAAATGCGCGTGCAAAAAGATGCATTTAAATCTAGCAAGAAAAAATGTACTTTAGCTGAAGTGTTTGCCTTTAAAAAACGCTACAAATTCGTTTTGCTACCAAAGGCACAATTATTTTTGAGGCCCTTCATATTCCTAGTGAATGTGAATTTTAACTTATCTATTTTAAGCATTTAACAGTTTGCACATATGCGTTTTCGCTTAGTCTGTAAATTAAATAGCAACATATAGCGATTTTAGCATGTGACATAGTAAATTGCTGGAGTGTTATTTAATTTCTACTTAATATCAATTAATCTGACATTTTACTTAACAGACTGAAAAAATCAAGACACCCACAAACGCATATTGAGCTCATTGCAGACATAAAGAGAAAAGATTCAAACAGGACACACAATACAGTGCTGTAGCTATTGTTTTCATAAATTGCCATCGCAATTCACATACTGAAGTTACACCAATGAGAAAACCACATAGACATTGAAACACACATTGAACCCACAAATCGACACTCAGGACGAAAATAAAGCCATTTGTAAATACTAGCTAAGTCATATTTACAAGAAACTTGTCGCAATAGGGTTCCAAAAGACTGCAAAAAACATAGCCCAACAGACTGCTGTATGTGCATGAAGACACAATACACTTAATTCATTAACTTTGTCTGGCAGAACAAAGGACTGGGAGCGACCCACTTATACTTAACTCTTACTTTTACTAATCAAAAATGTTATCCAGATTCTAACTGTCAAGTTCTACATGACCTAATGGTCTTTTTAAGAATACTCACGCCAAAAAGGTTATCAGTCAGGAGTGACATCATGTGGAGGATCAAAAATCAGGAAGGTAGAAATATACTGGGCTGCAGAATCAAAGAATCTCCAGAAACCCCGTGCACAGAGTACCTTCCTAGTAGAATCTTGCTCGGTCCTCCTCAGTTTATCTCAATCTCCTAGCACGATCACTCCCACAGAAAGTCACTTCTCTGATGATTCCCGCGTTAGGGCGCCAACTGAAGAACTTGGTAATTTCGTTCTCAGGGAATACTTACTAATAAAACAAAAACTTGGCACAGAAGCTGAAATATGAAAAAGACATCTTTATTCAACACAATTAAGTGAGGCTACGTCACCCAACTGCCTTAGCAATTGAATGAGGCAGTCTGCTGAATGGTCTCAGCACAGACCTTTTATACCATTTATTATGCCCTAGGCACACATTTTCTCTTTGAAGTACATTATTGTTGGTCACTCCCAGGACGTGCAAACAAAGCACGGTATGATGACAAACCCAATTTTCAGTTTGTCCAGCCCAAAATTAATCATCAAACAAACCCATAATAAACATTCTTCTTTAGACAAGCTGGACAAGACCCATAATGAAAAGGCCCGCAGCCCACATCATAAATAGACCATAAAGAAGGAACAGAAACAGATAGGAGCAAGATAAAGGGGTGTGTGTGTGTACAATAAACATTGCAATGTCCTGCTCTTTGATCTCTATCTGACCAGCTGCCTAACAAGGAACTGGCTCAACGAGGTCAGCCTCGGGCAAGGGAGTCAGCTTTCGCCAGGTCATGCAGGAGTCAGCACAAACCCATGCTAAGGTTATGTCCTTAAATACTTGTTCTGCCACAGTGAGGGCCTACTGTAAGGGCAATCCACAAAATGGCTGCCGTTCACAAAATGGAACCTGAGGGTTCAGGACGACAACTCTGATTTCAGGGTGATTCTGTCATTTGAATATGACGAAAAAGCTTGTGCATAGTGTACTAGCCATTCTCGGTCTGCTGATATCAAAATCGTCATGATACGACGATGTTTATGACACAGGTCCAAAATTTTCAGTACCACAATACCAAGGAGGTCTCCATGAACAGTCGTCACAAGCTGATGGACTTTAAATTCCTGCGTATAACTTACATTACCCCCGTGATGGCACACAGGCTTGACCCAGAAAAACCCCATTGCTGTCCTAAGTGTAAATCTCCAAGTGCGGACTTTGCCCACCTCTCCTGGAACTGCGGCGCAATTAAAGCCTTCTGGGACACTATTTTCCGAGCACTAGGGGAAATGACAGACTTAGACATCGAACCCACTCAAGCGGTCGCTCTGCTGGGCTATGTAAAAAACATTCCGAAGACTGTCTGGAAATTCACTGCAATAGGGCTACTTCTGTCCAAAAGGGAAACAGCACTCAAATGGGGACACAAGGCTGCTCCGACACTAAAGGACTGGCTAAGCAGCCTTGCGTATTGCAACACCAACTATGACTTATACTCCTCTTGCTTCCCAGACTGTCCGGTCCTAGGGGCATTTGGGGCCCGTTGAAACACTATACATCAGCTACGCAGTCACAACCTGCCACGCTACTTTTTTTCTTATAACACACCAAGACTGGAGTATCATCATACATTTTCAATAGGTATACAAACCATCATTTTTCCATTTGTTGATTTCCATGCATATGTAGAACGTACATTCCGATATGAGATGACTGTTGAGTGTATACAGATAGGTTGTATAATCTCGCCTATAATAATAGTAGGATCCTATTCATAGAAAATGTTGGCATTTCCAACATCAGTAGTAGGATACCTGTTGGTGTCCAAACAATTTTTAAAACAGAACTACCCAAACTTTACCCGCCTCCCCCCAACCTGCCACGCTACTTGAACACGGGCTGGTTCCACTGGGGTAGGCTAAGCTGGAGAAGTACTGACAGCTGGGAATGACTATGCAATTATGAATCATGTTTCAATGTTTTTATTCTGGCAAACTCATGCAGGTTATACGATTGGGTAAGAAGAGGGCGAATTGATCACAAGATTGCTGACTTAATGTTCCACTCTGAGTTGAATATTGGTATATTTGTGATTGTGCGTGAAGTTGGCGAATTACTTAGATTTTCTGCTGGATAGGCACTGTCACATATAGCTGTACAAGACACTGCAGATGTGATATTATCTTTTTGAAACTGCTAAAATAAAGTTTAAAAAAAAAGCTTAGCATGGGGGGTCTGTGGGGGTGAAGCCTAGCGGCAATGGGGTTAAAATAAAACTGCCCACTTGTGAGGACAACCAGCAGGACCCTAACCCACCTAAAGTAAAAAGGAAAAGGCGTAATGACCACCTCAAAGGTGACTATAGGAGCCAAAAAAGCACGCACTAAACCTAGCGTACCACCATTTAAACTTTAACCCAATACCTGTCTTGACACCGAAGCTGCCTTATTGGAGGTGTGCATACCCTTTTTGAAACCCTCTTGCTTGAACTTCAGAACAAAATCTCTGCCTATTTGAAATCCATGGGGGATAAAGTTCAAGCACTCATCGCGAGCGATACCCTGCACGAGAAAGATCGGCTCAAAGCCTGGAGCACACAGACCGCTTGCAACTCCTGCTAGGAGTGTACTCCATACGTCATTCTTGCAAGCATCCCTCCAGAGCAGACAAGATGGCAAGAAAGTTGGTATAGCCTAAAAACACAAAGTTGTTAATTTGTGTAATAAAAACTCTGGTTGGCTTACGAATCTTGCCAACGTGATTATCATGGTCAGGAGGGCCGGGTGGGTGAGACCCTCTCAGAAAATTCCCACAAGGGGTATTGTGTGGTAATAAACGTTCGAAATCTTCACTTGGCTGGGCAGCTTATGTATATGATTAACTACACTAATGGCTCTAGGGGCTCAATCTTGGCTTTAGAATTGCGGTTTTTCTATTGCCACCCTCACTGAGGTCTTTGAGAAATTGAAGTTCTACCTCCGCTCCAACCCTTCTTCACCCTAATTGTTTTTCCATTTTAGAAGGGTTAACGGAGGTTGATTGACTGGCCGAACCATCTGCATCTTTGGCATTAAGTCCTTCTTCTCTCTCTGAAGTTACCCCCCACCACCACCCCGCTCCTTATCTTTCTACATGGTTTGCCATCTACGAACTATTTCACTTCATGAAATTTTTCCGGCATAAAGAACAAACAGGGCAAACCTGAGTGATTGGAAACCATCAAGGACTTTGATGTGGTTTGCTGCCAGGAGGCCTGGTCATAGGAGGACTTTTTTTTTATAGAAGGCTTCCACTAATATTGTTTGCTGGCCTCTCCAGCTACCTTAGGTTGTGTTCAGGAGGGTTTGGGGGTTCTTGTCTGTTTAAAAAATGAACTTTTGTAAGCAGAACCTTTACAGGCCTCGCCTTGTTCTCAAATATTGCGTCTTGTAATTGCAGGTTTCTTGGATATTCTTTTGATTAATTTATATTTTTATTATTTTTCCAATCATCCCATTGATTTGATTACGGACCTAGATGTATTTGTGTCGGATTATTTTTTGAACATAGACATGTGGGGAGCGTGTGTGAACACACTCCACTCCCAGGTGCACTGCTCGTGAGGATATCAAATCCAACTTCATTTTAAACCATTTCACCTTTTCACATTTTCACATTTTAAACAGTGTTCATCATTATTGTTTTAACGTTGTATTATTCTCGCTTTTGTCCAATCCACGTAATACTCGTACTGCATTTAAGCAACTTCTCATATTTCCATGTGTCCATCCGGACCTCTTTTGAAAATAAGATCTTAGTGCACTAGATTGTTCAGAGCAGCAATCTTTTATTTCATTTAAAACCCAATGCATTTCGGGCTATAGTCCAGCCCTTCGTCAGGGGTAGCTGAAAATGGACAATTTTAAGTAATGCATTATTTTTGGATGGTATCAATATTGTTTACAGCCATTTTTAAAAAGAAATTTTCAATACAAGCGATCTTATACCCAATGTTAATTAATACTACATCAATCAATATTATATAAATATGTAGGGCGCATCCTTGTTCCAATCCTAAATTGCGTGCATAAACAATCAATTTAACTGAGCTTACGTCACCCTGAAATATCTATTCTGTCACACATCGGGGGGTTTAATTTACCAGGTGCTTGTTTGACACTGCGTTGAAAACTCAACATTAAACGGTTGCATTCAAAAAATATTATTTCTACTCGCTGTTCACTTATCCAAAACTACAATCGTTTTGCCTTTCCTGCTCGCTAGTACAGTACACATTAATTTTTTACCCACTTAGTGTGTTTTAACATTAAGAAGCAACCCCATTCTCGTGCCTATCGTCCCTGCTCATTTTCTCGTCTCTTTCAGCTCGCCCTGCGCGCTGCCGGTAATTGAATCTCCCACACGTGCAAAACTGCGTTTTTAAACCACATCCTGCTCCACCCATCGCCTCACCAAGCATGATGTATTCTCAGTTAGCATCATTAACTGCGTTCCCCACAATGCACCACGTTGTTTATACCTAATGACAATTATTTTAAAAAAACGCTTATTAAAAAACGCTTGTACAAAATGTCCGTAATCCATCTTGATTCAGGCTGTTTTATTATCCTTCCGTGTTTACAATTGCCGCCTCTATAGATTGTAGCTCCGAACACAGTTCAATTCCATGTGGACTCGTGGTTGTTCATCCAGCTTCTTGTCAGTTTTCATTATGGGTGCAATGACCAACGGGGGGCTTTAATTATTAACATAAACATTGTAGGTGGTACGCACTCCGTTATTCATCCTTTTAATCCGTTTTCTTTAAACTCAAAAATTTTTACCAAATGCGTGCGTCCCTGGGTTGTGCAAGCCCGAATACACTAATTTTAAGCATAGACATGTGGGGAGCGTGTGTGAACACACTCCACTCCCAGGTGCACTGCTCGTGAGGATATCAAATCCAACTTCATTTTAAACCATTTCACCTTTTCACATTTTCACATTTTAAACAGTGTTCATCATTATTGTTTTATGCATTGGGTTTTAAATGAAATAAAAGATTGCTGCTCTGAACAATCTAGTGCACTAAGATCTTATTTTCAAAAGAGGTCCGGATGGACACATGGAAATATGAGAAGTTGCTTAAATGCAGTACGAGTATTACGTGGATTGGACAAAAGCGAGAATAATACAACGTTAAAACAATAATGATGAACACTGTTTAAAATGTGAAAATGTGAAAAGGTGAAATGGTTTAAAATGAAGTTGGATTTGATATCCTCACGAGCAGTGCACCTGGGAGTGGAGTGTGTTCACACACGCTCCCCACATGTCTATGCTTAAAATTAGTGTATTCGGGCTTGCACAACCCAGGGACGCACGCATTTGGTAAAAAAAATTTGGTTTAAAGAAAACGGATTAAAAGGATGAATAACGGAATGCGGACCACCTACAATGTTTATGTTAATAATTAAAGCCCCCCGTTGGTCATTGCACCCATAATGAAAACTGACAAGAAGCTGGATGAACAACCACGAGTCCACATGGAATTGAACTGTGTTCGGAGCTACAATCTATAGAGGCGGCAATTGTAAACACGGAAGGATAATAAAACAGCCTGAATCAAGATGGATTACGGACATTTTGTACAAGCGTTTTTTAATAAGCGTTTTTTTTTTAATAATTGTCATTAGGTATAAACAACGTGGTGCATTGTGGGGAACGCAGTTAATGATGCTAACTGAAAATACATCATGCTTGGTGAGGCGATGGGTGGAGCAGGATGTGGTTTAAAAACGCAGTTTTGCACGTGTGGGAGATTCAATTACCGGCAGCGCGCAGGGCGAGCTGAAAGAGACGAGAAAATGAGCAGGTACGATAGGCACGAGAATGGGGTTGCTTCTTAATGTTAAAACACACTAAGTGGGTAAAAAATTAATGTGTACTGTACTAGCGAGCAGGAAAGGCAAAACAATTGTAGTTTTGGAAAAGTGAACAGCGAGTAGAAATAATATTTTTTGAATGCAACCGTTTAATGTTGAGTTTTCAACGCAGTGTCAAACAAGCACCTGGTAAATTAAACCCCCCGATGTGTGACAGAATAGATATTTCAGGGTGACGTAAGCACAGTTAAATTGATTGTTTATGCACGCAATTTAGGATTGGAACAAGGATGCGCCCTACATATTTATATAATATTGATTGATGTAGTATTAATTAACATTGGGTATAAGATCGCTTGTATTGAAAATGTCTTTTTAAAAATGGCTGTAAACAATATTGATACCATCCAAAAATAATGCATTACTTAAAATTGTCCATTTTCAGCTACCCCTGACGAAGGGCTGGACTATAGCCCGAAATGCATTGGGTTTTAAATGAAATAAAAGATTGCTGCTCTGAACAATCTAGTGCACTAAGATCTTATTTTCAAAAGAGGTCCGGATAGACACATGGAAATATGAGAAGTTGCTTAAATGCAGTACGAGTATTACGTGGATTGGACAAAAGCGAGAATAATACAACGTTAAAACAATAATGATGAACACTGTTTAAAATGTGAAAATGTGAAAAGGTGAAATGGTTTAAAATGAAGTTGGATTTGATATCCTCACGAGCAGTGCACCTGGGAGTGGAGTGTGTTCACACACGCTCCCCACATGTCTATGCTTAAAATTAGTGTATTCGGGCTTGCACAACCCAGGGACGCACGCATTTGGTAAAAAATTTTTGGTTTAAAGAAAACGGATTAAAAGGATGAATAACGGAGTGCGGACCACCTACAATGTTTATGTTAATAATTAAAGCCCCCCGTTGGTCATTGCACCCATAATGAAAACTGACAAGAAGCTGGATGAACAACCACGAGTCCACATGGAATTGAACTGTGTTCGGAGCTACAATCTATAGAGGCGGCAATTGTAAACACGGAAGGATAATAAAACAGCCTGAATCAAGATGGATTACGGACATTTTGTACAAGCGTTTTTTAATAAGCGTTTTTTTAAAATAATTGTCATTAGGTATAAACAACGTGGTGCATTGTGGGGAACGCAGTTAATGATGCTAACTGAGAATACATCATGCTTGGTGAGGCGATGGGTGTAGCAGGATGTGGTTTAAAAACGCAGTTTTGCACGTGTGGGAGATTCAATTACCGGCAGCGCGCAGGGCGAGCTGAAAGAGACGAGAAAATGAGCAGGTGCGATAGGCACGAGAATGGGGTTGCTTCTTAATGTTAAAACACACTAAGTGGGTAAAAAATTTATGTGTACTGTACTAGCGAGCAGGAAAGGCAAAACGATTGTAGTTTTGGATAAGTGAACAGCGAGTAGAAATAATATTTTTTGAATGCAACCGTTTAATGTTGAGTTTTCAACGCAGTGTCAAACAAGCACCTGGTAAATTAAACCCCCCGATGTGTGACAGAATAGATATTTCAGGGTGACGTAAGCTCAGTTAAATTGATTGTTTATGCACGCAATTTAGGATTGGAACAAGGATGCGCCCTACATATTTATATAATATTGATTGATGTAGTATTAATTAACATTGGGTATAAGATCGCTTGTATTGAAAATGTCTTTTTAAAAATGGCTGTAAACAATATTGATACCATCCAAAAATAATGCATTACCTAAAATTGTCCATTTTCAGCTACCCCTGACGAAGGGCTGGACCATAGCCCGAAATGCATTGGGTTTTAAATGAAATAAAAGATTGCTGCTCTGAACAATCTAGTGCACTAAGATCTTATTTTCAAAAGAGGTCCGGATGGACACATGGAAATATGAGAAGTTGCTTAAATGCAGTACGAGTATTACGTGGATTGGACAAAAGCAAGAATAATACAACGTTAAAACAATAATGATGAACACTGTTTAAAATGTGAAAATGTGAAAAGGTGAAATGGTTTAAAATGAAGTTGGATTTGATATCCTCACGAGCAGTGCACCTGGGAGTGGAGTGTGTTCACACACGCTCCCCACATGTCTATGCTTAAAATTAGTGTATTCTGGCTTGCACAACCCAGGGACGCACGCATTTGGTAAAAAGTTTTTGGTTTAAAGAAAACGGATTAAAAGGATGAATAACGGAGTGCGAACCACCTACAATGTTTGGATTATTTTTTGAGTCATCCATATAGGAAGGCAGTCCTTGGGGGGCAGTTTTAATTGCACTATTTGCCCTATAGGGAATATGCGGGTGTGTGGGGTTTCAGATAGATTAAGTGAAAGTTTAACCCACTTTCTACATACATTGTA
Source organism: Lissotriton helveticus (assembly GCF_964261635.1). Taxonomy (NCBI): domain Eukaryota; kingdom Metazoa; phylum Chordata; class Amphibia; order Caudata; family Salamandridae; genus Lissotriton; species Lissotriton helveticus. The sequence continues at coordinate 959,149,230 of NC_136070.1, read as the reverse complement.
CAGGGATACATTGATCCAAATCATTGTGAAGTGTAATTTAATTTGTAGTTCTGGTTATTCCAAGGAAATTGTCTCTCCCCGTCCCACGTTTACCGGTAAAGGAAGGTTTTATAATTGATTTTGTTTTTCTTTCCCCTCACATAGTCCCATATGTTCTTGATCTTTTAGGTCTCGCCTGAGCCAGCGCATGCCCTAGTCTGGCGAGACATTTAGTGAGTGAGCTTCAAAAATCCAACCACAGCTTTTTGTGTGGCCTAGAGCGTGCGGTTACGCGCACAGTAACGTGCACAGGAGCCATCTGGCTTTCCTCTCGGCCTTTAGCCATCACTTTCCCTCAGAGCCTCCTCTTTGCCCCCTCCCCTGCTGCTCTTTCACACCAGCCACCTCAAGTTCTCTCCTCTCTGCCCTCTGTCGCAAGCTCACTCCTGTACCGTAATCTTCTTGCTGTCCCTCGTTTGCACCCTCCCACGTTGCTCTTCCACACCACCCACTCACGTGCCCTCCCTCGCCAGCCCCCTCTTGTGCGTTGATCTCCGTTCTCTCCCCAAACCCTCTTTGTTTGCCCCTTTCTTCTCTCGCCATCCTCCGCGTGCGTCTTCCTCTGCCCATATGAGCTCTCCCTCACCTGCCTCCTCCTGTGCTCTCTACCCACGCCCTCTCGCTCAAACGGCTTGAAATGCCTCCTCTCCTTCCCCATGCTCTGTCACAAGCCTTTGCCCCCGCAGTGTCCTCTCTACCAGCCTACTCCTTTCCCCAGCGCTCACTCCCCCCTGCGCCTCGCTAGCCTCCTCCTATGTAACCCCCGCTCTCACCACCCTCTCCCGTGTCGTACTCTTTCCTCCTACTGTTCTCCCTCAGTAGCCGCTCCTTTTCCATTTACCTCATCCACTGGTTTTCTTCAGTAGCCTTTTCCCAGATCCCTCCTTTTGCACAAACCCAGACCTCCCCGTATCTCCCCCTCCCCAGCCGTCTACTTTAACCTCCACCCGCCTCTTGTGCACTCTCCCCTTTGTGGCTCCCCCTAGCAACCCTCCTCACCAGACCGTGTCTGTACCCATCTTTATCTCTCGCCTCAAACCGCTCTCCATCACAAACTTCGTTAGGACCTCCTGCTCTCCACCTGCTCTCTCATATGCCCCCCTCCCCCTTGCCTCCGTCATGTTCCCCGTGATAGAACCATCTATTCGCTAACTCCGCCCACCTCAACACGCCCTCACCTTCACGCCCCTTCACTCTATAACCAGGTGTTCATTTTCATCGTTTTACCAGTAGTCTCTCCCCTGGTCTCCTCCACCAGACCCTTGTGGCCCTCTTTACCCCTAGCCTCTTTGACACCTGTCGTGCCCTTCTCCACTCCATTTCCTCAGCCCCCTCCTCTTTTGGACACTCACATTCAGGGGTGGATTCTGCCGAATATTTTCTGTCCCATTTTATTTCCATTCTTCCCCTTTTCTTTCGCTCCCATCTGTTCCCTTCACCAATTTAGCTCCCTCCGGATTTCTTTACATGCACCTGTCTTTTGTTATCTCTGTCTCTTGTTATCTCTGTCTCTTTGCTTCTCTCACTTTTCTTCTCTCCTCGATTTTTACCATTCCTCCCCTCTTTCAATAATGTCTCCATTTTCTCTTAACTCACTCCTCCCGACCCCTTACCGTCCCCACTTCCTTCATCTCCTGTTGTACCTTCTCCTCTCACTCCTCTACATTTTGTACCATTCCCTCCTCATTCTTTGCCTTTATTTGCGTCTATCCTTGAGTCCCCCACCTAAACTCTTTTGCCTCCTCACTCAGCTTCTCAGCTCTTTTCTATATCTCTGTACCCTCCTCTATACCCCCTCTCTTCTTTAGCTTCCCGTGGCTCTCCCTCCACCACCCATTCTGTTACCACCTCCTCTGTGTTTATCCCAATTTATTTATTTTTCGCTCTCTAGCCTTCTCCGCCTGTGTGCCCTATAAGTATTTAGTTATGCAGCACAATATCCTTGGTGCAACATCATCAACTGTTGCATGGCTAAACACTTATAAGGTACAAGGTTTAGCCATGCAACAGCTGATGTTGTTGCACTAAGGATTTTGTGCTGCAAAACTAAATATTTATAAGGTCCCAAAAGCGAGACCTATTGGCTATGCCAATGCTCCTTTACTGTGCCCTCAATTTTAAGCGACCATAATCCCATTGTTCTGGTTCTCTCAGGTCCCCCTATAAAACCACTAGGAACCAACTGCCCAACTAAATTGAACTTTTCAGCAAATAAGAGCATTCATCTTAAGTGGGATAAGATCAACCATGATAAATGTTGTGGAAGCCGAATGTCTCAGAGTCATCAGGATATCATGAACTGCCTGTCAGAGGATGTCAACCCAGGTGATATGGCTAAGAGCTTTGAGGGTATTTGTCAACAGGCTGCCTGTCAGTTTATCATTCACGGTAAATTAAAGGACCCTCGTCCCTTTAAATGGTTTTCCTCAAATTGTACAACAGCAATAAAAAAGCTCAAGGAGGCCCCCAAAGAGTCACCATGCACTACAGCTCAAATTACTTAGATCATCGTATAAAGCAATTGTCGCTGGCAGAAAACAGGGGGTTAGGAACCAGGCCATGGGCGACTTACTTCTGGCATCAACATTGAGACACTAGGGACAACTGAGAAGTTATCAATAGGCATTTTTTCAGTTAGAATGTCATATTCCAGCTGGTGAGTGGTTTCACAATTTTTCAGAACTTTTTGGCAATTTCACCTTTCGCAAGATATCCAAGAGGTTTCCGCATCCCCGGATAAAGTCCTAGCCCTAAGTAACACCATCGCTATAGCTATGGTAATGACAGCTATTTATAAACCTTCCTCAGGTGAAGCTTCAGGGCCAGATGTGGTACCCTTTGATGTTTTTAAACAAAATCCTGCTTTTTGGGCACCACTTTTAACAAGCGTTTTTCGCAGTGTAGTCTTAGGTCGGATTCCTTCTCCTTGAAAGGATTCAACTAAAGTCACAATTTTTAAAAAGGATGATAGTAACTTGCTTGCTTTTTATAGACCCATATAAGTCCTGGATTTATCAGTTAAAATCCTAGGGACAATAATCCTCCATCTTCTTGGGGAATGGTTCAGCAACACAACGTTTTTTCAGAGGTCTAATTTGGGTTCCGCCCAGGAGTCTGAACCGTGGAACAATCATTGAACCTCGTTATTGTTTCAGTCAACTATGTCCAAGTCAAGGGCAGGACAATCCATATGGCATTTATGGATTTGTCCAGGGCTTTTGACCTGGTTGACAGGGAAAAGCTCTGGATGATGATGGGGAAAGCTGGGGTTAAGAAAAACCAAAGGAAATGATGGACGGAGCGTTGACAATACAAGCACTCACCCCCAGTCAACTGATCTGGGTTTAATCCATCACCATTCTTTAGCCCACTCTGCCACCCCAGTTCAGACATGGCCATATGCAAATCAGTCTGACCCTGTGCCTCATGGGAACAGTCCAGCCCGAACTGCCAAGCCATGCCTTCCCTGGACCGGAAACAAGCTACCGAGGACCGGTTTCTGGCATTTCAGCCGTCTTTAGCCCGGCTTGCTTGAATCCAGTGGCAAAGTGAGCAAGGGACTCACGTCTGAGCAAACCCTGCCAACTTATGGCGAACAAAGAAAAACCAAAGGAAATGATGGACGGAGCGTTGACAATACAAGCACTCACCCCCAGTCAACTGATCTGGGTTTAATCCATCACCATTCTTTAGCCCACTCTGCCACCCCAGTTCAGACATTGCCATATGCAAATCAGTCTGACCCTGTGGCTCATGGGAACAGTCCAGCCCGAACTGCCAAGCAATGCCTTCCCTGGACCGGAAACAAGCTACCGAGGACCGGTTTCTGGCATTCCAGCCGTCTTCAGCCCGGCTTGCTTGAATCCAGTGGCAAAGTGAGCAAGGGACTCACGTCTGAGCATACCCTGCCAACTTATGGCGAACAAAGAAAAACCAAAGGAAATGATGGACGGAGCGTTGACAATACAAGCACTCACCCCCAGTCAACTGATCTGGGTTTAATCCATCACCATTCTTTAGCCCACTCTGCCACCCCAGTTCAGACATGGCCATATGCAAATCAGTCTGACCATGTGCCTCATGGGAACAGTCCAGCCCGAACTGCCAAGCCATGCCTTCCCTGGACCGGAAACAAGCTACCGAGGACCGGTTTCTGGCATTTCAGCCCTCTTCAGCCCGGCTTGCTTGAATTCAGTGGCAAAGTGAGCAAGGGACTCACGTCTGAGCATACCCTGCCAACTTATGGCGAACAAAGAAAAACCAAAGGAAATGATGGACGGAGCGTTGACAATACAGGCACTCACCCGCAGTCAACTGATCTGGGGTTAATCCAGCATTGATTGACCTTTTAATAAGAGTACATCATGGGACGAAGTGACAGGTGTGTTTTGACATTATTGGAGACTGCGCCTCTTTTTTCTTCTCAAACAAGGTTGTCAGGGCTGTATTTTAGCTCCTTTCCTCTTTCTTTTATATATTAATGCCTCAGAGAGAGAACTGGTGGCCAGAGGTAAAAATCTACCATTGATCTGTAACAGCACCGTCCCGGTGCTTCTTTATGCGGACGACGCAGTCCTTTTAGCCCCCATGGTGAATGAGCTCCAGTTGTTGTTAGACATTTTTAATGACTTCATAAGGAAGCTAAATCTTAAAATTAACCATTCACAGTCCTACACCATGATTTGCAGGCCTAAAAAGATTCTTTCATTTCCTCATGATGTTGCAGGGTTTTCTTTCCACAGTTTAATTACCACGGGATATTACTGTTGTTTGATTTAAAATGGAATAAACTTTTGACCCAGAGAGCTGGTGAGATGGAAGGGGCAATAGTGGCAATCTTTAGATTTTCCAAGAAATTAGGCCATAAACCTATCAAAGAGTTAACTGCCTTGTATAGAACAAAATGTGAATCACAGGGGACATATGGGGCAGGAGTCTGGGAATACAACACGCATATTATATTACAGACGATAGAGAACAAGTTCCCATGTAGGTTATTAGCTACTCTAAGGAGTACACCCAGCTTGGTGAATTGGCTCCTTAATTCAACGAATTTCACCGACTGCGTATTCCAAATGACTGCAGAAGCACTGCTCGCTTAACAAGATCTGGTTTAAGTCATTCATCAGTCATAGTCCATCTGGCTGCTATTTTAAGCTTTAGAACTGTATAAGGCTGCTGAACTAGCCTTCCCTTTGGTCTAATAGACTCTTTAAGGAGTTCCTTAATGGTCTTTTCAGAATGTTTACCCCAATAAGACCTCTTATAAATCCATGGCAATTTAAAGCAGTTCTATTCCAGTTGATTAGAAGTCCTTTTTAACTAATTCACAAGGCAGAATTGAAATTTCTTTCTTGGAAGATAGTGCTTTTATTGGCTCTAACCTGTGATAGAAGGGTTAGCAAATATCAAGCCTTTATTATAAGGAACACTATGTGCAATTTAAAGGTGACATTCATACTACGATTGGATCCGCATTTTACTCCTAAATGACCAACTGAAATTTATTTGAACAAACCAGTAGTCTTAATGATGTTCTTTCAAAATCCAAGTAATGCAGCTGAAAGAGCTCAGCATGCCTTATATGTACGGAACAAATCTTTCGGACGTAGTGATCAACTTGTAGTTTCTAATTCACATCCATGGAAAATGCAATCTATTTCAGAACAGAGAATAGCGCAGTGAGTGTCTGCAGCCATAGTATTTTATCTTAATAAAGCAGGCCGTCCACTACAAGGAAATGTAATAGCATGTTCAACAAGAAGTGTGTCTAGGTCCAAAGCCTCATCCATAGCATTACTTTTGGTTCACTTTTCCAGGGTGGCAACCTAGAATAACAGGCACAGCTGTAGACTGAACTTCTGTACAAGTTCAACAGTGCACAAAGATACAGCTGTGAGAGGCAATCCTGCTTCATTTATTTCATTAACGTGAGCCTGTTTCTTTTTCATGATCTCCCACCATCAGCTAACTGTGTTTTTGTGAATTTACTTTTTGCTAACCAGATTCAAGCATGTGAATCTACACATGGGCTAAAAAAAGAAAAAGTTACCTGTAACTGCAGTTCTCCAGTATTGGCATATTTAATAGATTTCTATGTGACCCACCCTCCTTCACATCTCAGCCTATGTTAAAAATGTCAACACTTGTGCTACAAAATCTGAACTAGGGAGACCTGGGTGGGGGAAGGGTGTGAACTGTGCTGTATGCTGATTGGCTAAAGTATGGATCTTTTTAGTGTGATATAAATAAGCTACATCTGTGACTATGTTAAAACTGTTCTATCCATGTTTAATATTGTACTGCTCTAGGGTTACCTTGGTACTCCCAACTCGACGACAGAGATGATTCAAGCCATGGGCATCCTTTAGGGGCCCTTGGCATGACCCTTGCAACCCCTGGCACTTTCATTTCGACCCCTACTGTAATAGGACTGGAAAGGCAATGCTACTGTACTAAAATGATTGTTTTAGTTCTGACCATGATCGTTCAAACACAGAAGCTGCCTGAGACTGAACCTGTTGTGGCCAGTTGCGACTTATAAAGTTGAACACTTGCCATTAGTTCAACTCTGCCTCCAAGACACCTAATGTTTGCTGTACAGGCTCATAATTAGTTCTAGTGTTACAGTACAAGATACTTTGCTGCTGGGAGTTGGGACAGGTGTGTGTGTGTGTTATTTGATCTATTAATGCGGCACGACTGGGCTCCTCTGATATAAGTGCATTACATACGAAAAGGCAACCTGATGTACATGGTGGTCCTGTCTTTAGCGTCAGAGGCACAGCGGCATTTCATGGGTGTTTAGGAGAAAAAACACACTGAAACCCATGGCCCTTGTTCAGAAAAGAGCCGAAAAGATTGATTTGCCATCAATGCATGATCTGAAAGCAGGAGGTGATTGGCTAATGGCATTTTCTGTTATTACTTGCTGGACGACTTGGACTGCAAAGAATTCACATTGTTTTTTAACTCCGAACACAAATGAAACTATACTATAAATGAGTACATCGACGTGGTCATTCTCACAAACACACAAATGTATTAGCGCTGCTGAATAGCTGGTCATGCGGTATTCTTAATGTTACTCTTCAGCCAGCTGTTACCTCAGGACACCAGCCACTGGAATTGCACCGACTCTAAATTACATTTCAATCCCTTTTTGCAATATTTGTAAAATTCTTAACTTCAAATCAGAGACTCCGGTAACTAGTTGTTCGTCTTCCTTATTTGAATTATGTGGAATAAATTCTAATGCCTCTGACACAAAACTGTTATGTGATCTGGTCGATGTTTCCTGGGTCACCCCCGACGACTTAGCAAGTAGATAGAATCAGAACGCTCTTCCCGTCACTGGAAAACCAAGCATTTACAATGCAATGGTCTCTGCATTGTTAAAGTTAGACCTATTGGCATTGCTCATGACATTATTTTTATTTATGTTTTAAAACATATAAATAAATGGCATTGTCATTTACAATGCCAATAGGTTAATCGCTCGCAAATGCAAGGCTTATTGCATTTGCGCCACACACACAAAGCCACCCACACACACATACAGAGCCACCCACACAGAGCCACCCACATAGTCATTCACATAGAGCCACCCACACACACACAGAGACACCCACACAGAGCCACCTACACAGAGCCACCTACACACACACACAGAGCCACCCACACATAGAGCCACCTACAAAAAAAGCTACCCACACAGAGCCACACACAAAAACACAGAGCCACACACACACACAGAGCCACACACATACAGAGCCACCCACACAACGCCACCCACACAGAAAAGCAAGTACAACGAGGGGACAGGGGGCAGAAAAGCAAGCACAACGAGGGAACAGGGGGCAGAAAAGCAAGCACAACGAAGGAACAGGAGGGGCAGAAAAGCAAGCACAACGAGGGAACGGGGGCAGAAAAGCAAGCACAATGAGGGAACAGGGGGCAGAAAAGCAAGCACAATGAGGGAACGGGGGGGGCAGAAAAGCAAGCACAACGAGGGAACGGGGGCAGAAAAGCAAGCACAACGAGGGAACGGGGGCAGAAAAGCAAGCACAACGAGGGAACAGGGGGGGCAGAAAAGCAAGCACAACGAGGGAACAGGGGGGGCAGAAAAGCAAGCACAATGAGGGAACAGGGGGGGGCAGAAAAGCAAGCACAACGAGGGAACAGGGGGGCAGAAAAGCAAACACAACGAGGGAACAGGGGACAGAAAAGCAAGCACAACGAGAGAACAGGGGGCAGCCGAAAAGCAAGCCCAACGAGGGAATGGGGGGGAGCAGAAAAGCAAGCACAATGAGAGAACAGGGGGGGCAGAAAAGCAAGCACAATGAGGGAATAGGGGGGCAGAAAAGCAAGCACAACGAGGGAACAGGGCGCAGACAAGCAAGCACAACTAGGGAACGGGGGGCAGAAAAGCAAGCACAACGAGGGAACACGGGGTGCAGAAAAGCAAGCACAACGAGGGAACGGGGGCAGAAAAGCAAACACAACGAGGGAACAGGGGGCAGAAAAGCAAGCACAACGAGGGAACAAGGGGCAGAAAAACAATCACAACGAGGGAACAGAGGCCAACCCCACAGTCAGCATCAGGGCAGGACAGCTGTCATTCAAGACCAGGCACTGCCAGGACATCCCGGTTTCCTCTCAGAGGCCCTTCCTGCACCCCCCTTACCACATGCAACCACAACACCAACACTCCGAGCGGCTATGTGTCAAGCACAGTGTGGAGGACAGGAAGAGGCATGCCTTGAGGGACCCCTTCTTGAAATCAGAGCGCTGCGCTTGGCAGCGGGAGTTGGCATGTCCATTCCCGCTGCGCCACATCCAAATAGGGCAAGAAATGGGGTCCGCCTCGGATAAGGCTGCCCCATGGGGCCCCCGCGTACATGCCTACCACCCGTTACAAGAGACACCAGCGAGCATCATCAGGGGGCACCGTGGAGCTGATCGAGGATGGGGCATTTGCGAATGCATAATGAACGGTGCAGGTTTCGAGGCAGGAAATGCCAGTGCTGCACAGAATACATTCCGAGGACATTTTTTTGCCAAAAAGTTACCTCGATGCCAGCTCTTTCAAAGCACTGCTACCTGGGTCTCTCTTGTCAAGCAAGTGATGGGCAAATCTTTCTTCGTCTACCCTATTACCGCTCCGCAGTACCCCCCAAACCTCCAGAGTACCCTCCACCCAGCTCTACTCACCTCTCGCGGCTGCAGGGGCGACACAGCTTCTTCTGCCCCCGGGGGCTCCTCCGGGTCTCGGCTACCCACACAAGGAGTCGAGGAAGGCAGGGAAGCAGGTAGACCCCATCCCGTCTCATCCACCTGGTCCTCTGGGCCAAGAGAAGTAGAAAGGAGGGAAGCAGGGGTGCCAGAGCCCACGAGGAGCCTTGAAGCGGTGTGGCGAGGTGCCTGGAAGCCGTGTGGTGAGGCTGTGGTGCTGAGCCCGGGTAGAGGGTGTTGGTGGGGAGAGCGCTGCTGCTGTGGTACGTGCTGGGCTCGGCGCTCAGGAGCCCTGCCAAGCACCTGGTGTGTGGCTACACATCCGAGGCCTCGCCGCGGCATGGACACACATGTCGAAAGTATTCCGCTTCCTCCCACGGCACTTGCAGCCCAGGAAAGGGAGCCAGGGAAGAAAAAACATAGCCTGAAACCAAAGTGCACGCATGGGGAGGGAGAGGAAGGAGGGACACGAGGTAGGCAGCAGGCCAGGCACGCTCGGCGAGCACCGTGCGGGCCCTGCCTCTGGCTGTCCCCATGGGCGGCCATGACTGGGACCTGCTGTACCGCGGCGCGTGGAGGGCACGGGGGTATCAATGACCTCGAGGGAGAAGGGTACAACGAGGGAACAAAGGGCAGAAAAACAAACTCAACGAGGGAACATAGCGCAGAAAAACAATCACAACGAGGGAACAGAGGCCAGACAGGAGGGCAGTCGAACACCACCATGTTTCTCCGAGGCGCAGCAGGAATGCCTCGGAGAAACCACCGTAATTTTCGGAATTGAGGGGCGTGTTTTTCTTTCTCTCCTCTTCCAATTGGCTGGAATGTAAAATTCCAGCCAATGGGAAGAGGAGAGAAAGAACATGAAAAAACCACGCCCCCGAATCCCAAAATGATGGGGCTTAAATTGACAGACACCCCTCTTCTCCAATGGCTGGCCTCCGTTTAGGAAGCCAGCCAATGGAGAAGAGGGGCGGGTTCAAGCCCCACACTAAGAGACATTAGATCTCGCCAGCGAGACTGTGCAAGCACAGCCTACGCAGGCCGAGACCTAAAAACCTCTAGCCAGGAATTAGCTGGAGTGCCTCTGGGGACATAAATTACATCCACTTCAGTCTACACATCAGCAAACCCGATTTCTAATCAAAACCCGAACACACTGCAACACCCTTCGAAAATTACAGCATCGCTGGCAAATGTCCATTTTTTCAGTGCGCCTCTTCCGCTTATTACCGCCCTGACAAATCGCCTGTGCTCTTTCTTCCTGGTGTTTGCACAACAATACAAGGAAAGTTATGTACCACGTGCATGGTCTGCTAATTAATCACACCATTCCCTGCAGGCCAGAGGGGGCTGTCTGTCGGAAGCAAGCTCCGTCAATGAATTTACTGCTTTTCAAAATATGCTATCTTCAAATTAAATTATTAGGCTCCTTTTTATGCGCAGCAATACAAACAATTACCAGTGAAGCAGGAAAACAGCAAGGGTTACCGGTGTAAACAGCGGCCTTGCCATTACCACTAGGCGTTTTGCAGGGGCTGCCGTTAAGGTGTGTTGCTACCTCAAACTGAGAACCCTATGAAAAAGAGTAATATTTTTTAAAGCGCTGCTCATGTCACCTCCAAGTGTTTTAAATAGCAACTGTAACAGTTACCATTACTCATTGCCATATGACATTTACCCACCTCAGAAGTATGGTCTGCCATAATACCAAGTCAGCAGCAATGTTTAACTCGCTGAGCCACCTTGTACTGTTATTATGTTTGTGAGATAGCTGTGCAGTGGCGAATGCATGCATGTACTAAGTATGTGCTTTAAGTTTCATTTCACCTTTTTGATCCGAATAAAATTCCCGGTATGCCAGAATTGTTCACCCTCATTGGCACGGAGATATGTATGTGGTGTTCTCTGGTGGGCAGCTGCTATTTACAAGGGATGACTGAAAGCCCCCCTCGAAAAATAAGTGATCAAACATACAAGGTCATGACAAAGTGTGAGGCAAAATGACAGGCGGCTGGGCGAATGTTCTGGACACGCAGCTACAACTTGTCATCTCTTGTTATGTTTGCCACAATACAAAACAAGTCTAAATGTAACAACTGCACAACAAACATTAAGCAGATTAGAATCCATCTCTTTTCCCTTCCTTTCTTTCCAACAAAGATGTTTCTTAGGTAAAGCGTTGTTGTTTACCTACCAAAAGTTCCCCACTAGCTGCCTGCAAAGCAAAGCATAGACTTGCAAGCAAAGAAGCAAGCGCGCACACACAAAGCCAATGTCTAGTCCTTACCTGTGGAGTATTTCAATTTCAAAAAATGAGTAGGTAATGCTGATGTGCTCCGCTTTTCAGACAATGTTTTTTTTTTTGATAATCAAATTTTATTTGCACTTTATATGAGAAACAGAACTAAAACCAGCGCATATCAGCATGAATACACAATAGCCATGTGCAACAAACAGCGTAATCCGGCTCTAGGGAATGATAGGATATCTTCTTATGGCCATACGTAGGGCAACATGTACTTTTATATTTTGAGGGCAACATGAACGCTAAGAAGGCAGTACATTCAACCACTTGCCCCATATCTTCTGGAACTTCCGCGGACATCGCCGGGCCTCGAACAGGGGTTATTCTTGGGTGGCACACCAATCCATCCCTCTTCGCCATTTCCGTTTCCGCAGGGTAGGGGACCTGGTGCTGACCCATGCCGCTGCTATGTCGCATTTGACAACTGCGAGGGCTGTGCCCAAAAAAGAGCTTGTCGGCTCTAGAGCCATCTAAGGCGTCGAAGACGCCAAGGAGCAGGCCCATGGGGTCGTGGGGGACCTGTCAGCCTAGGATCTGGGTAAGCTCAGACTCTATACTAGACCAAAACGAGGTGAGGGTCGGGCAGGTTCACACCATATGAAAGAAATCTGCAGGGGCCTGACCACAGTGGGCACAGTCAGAGGAGGGGCGCAATCGCGCCCTGTGTATACGCACCGGGTTGAGGTAGGCTGTGTGGAGGTAGTAAAGTTGGATGATGCGAAGCTTGGAGGAGGTCGTAAGGGTTTTGGGGGCCATAAGGGTGTCACGCCAATCCGGTTCCTGCAGGGGGCCCAACCATCCCTCCCAGCGGGCTCGGAGTGTGTCCAGGTTGGTAGGGGTGTGGTTAATTAGAGATCGATATATCCTCGAGACCCCTCCCCAGGTTTCCCATAAGTACCTGTGCCTCTAGTGGGCTGAATTTGAGTATCTATGTACTGGAGGAGATATGTGCCATGAGTGCGTGGCGGAGTTGGAGGTATTGACAGAATTGGGAGGTGTGGAGGGAGTGGCGCTTTTATAGCTCAGCAAAGGTCCGAACGTGGTCACCCACCCAAATATCCCAGAGGAGAGAGATTCCAATGTGGTCCCAGGACCGGAAGCCCATGAGGGAGGACGTCTCTCGGAGCCATGTTCCCTGCCCAAAGGGGTGTGTGTTGAGTAAGTTTTCTATCCCAGCGGGTGTGCCGGAGGGCGGAGTGCCAAGCCACCATGACTGATCTAGTGATCGGGGGAATGTGAGCGGTATAGGAGCGCCATAGAGATAGGCATGCAGCTGTGGGAAGTCCATGGACCGAAGCTCAGTTCGATAAGCCGGGTCACACCAGCCTCCTGTACACCAATCATGGACTACGAGGAGTCTGGTTGCAAGGTAATAAAGGTGTAAGTTTGTCACTCCCATACCGCCATCAAAGGGCGGGATCCGCCATTGAGTCGGGGCAATGCGCGATCTCCCATGCCCCCATAGGAATCTGGTGAGGGCTCCGTCGAAGTCTCAAAACCAACTCCCCGGAAGGTGATGGATAATGTTTTGGTTAATATAAAGGAAGCGGGGGAGACTCATCATTTTAAAAAGGGCGCTACGGCCTAGGCGATTAAGCGGCAGAGCCTGCCAGCATTTAAGATCAGTTTTGGCTTTGGAGATCAGGGGAGTGATATTCAACTCCGGTAGAAGGGCTATCCAAATCCCCAGATATTTAAAGGACTGTCTCCTGATGGGAATGGTGGATTGCCACTCGAAGCAGGCTCTCGATATGTGGAGAGGGACAAAGGTGGATTTGGCAGGATTAATTCGGAGTCCGGAAACGCTCCCAAAACTTCGAAGTATCTCTAGGCAGCGGGTGCCGGAATGCTCTGGGTCGGCAATGAAAAGAAGGACACTAGCCTGCAGATTAGAGTAAAGAACACGAACTGCACGTAGGAACAGAGGACCATTGCCCATTAGTTGGAGAACCTCCGCCAAGTAAGACCAATCGACCGTGTTGAAGACTTTTTCAAAGTCCAGAAGCAATAGTGCAAGGTACCGGGGCAGGTGTTGGCGGTGCAGACAATGTTTTTATACATTGATCTTCTGTTGATCACTGAATATCGATAAATGGGAATAACAAGTTACTGTGCCTGGGCTGGTGGATGATTAGTGTTGCGGAGTACCATGTTATTTGGTGTTTACTAGCAGAGTGTGATATGAAGCTCTCCGCTTACCTCGGAGGCACCAGGCTTGCTTGAAATGGCAGCATGGCTCTGTCTGGTGGCTGCAGAGTTGGACATGTGCCGTGGGAGAATGACCCTTCATTGGGCTTTGAGGGTGGGGGTTGAAATCATGCAGCTTGCCTGGTTCAGACAGTGGGGGAGAGAGGGACGGACAGGTGTGGAAAAAAAAGGGAAGTGAGAGTGAAGAGTAAGTCCCCAACAGGAGTCTGAGCTGTGAGAGGAGAGGCAAGGAGTTGGGGCCTGTAAACGGCTGTGGTGAGTCTGGGAAGCAGGCTCTTTCGCCGCAGTTGATTTCAAGCAAAAGGCTGGCTACCCCCACCCACCCAGCCAAGATTAACAGCCTTGTTTACAGGGGAAAGAACCAATGCTTCGAGAGCAGTGGAGAAATAAAACGAGACCTGTAGTCTTTTCAATATTATGTGCTTTTAGTAACCAGCGCGGCACAGGCGGTGTGCAGCGCTGGTTACTAAAAGCATATAATAGAGAAAAAAATGAATTTAGCGTGCTGTGCTAGAGAAATGAAAGGCGCGGCTTCCAAAGTCTGTTTTCAATATTTTACGTTTTTTGTAAGCAGCGCAGCACGCTGCCCGTTCAGTGCTGCCTCTTAAAAGCACATAGATATTGAAGAAATAGAGTTTGGGGAGCCGCGCCAGAGAAATGAAAGGCGCTTCTACCATTGTTGAAGATGAAGGCGTGCCTCGCTACATGTGTGGGTAGAGAGCTTATCCTGCCTGCAACAGCAGCTAGGAGAAGGACATTAGTAAAATAGTGCTTACAGACTGTAAATAAAAGATATCGAGTGATGACACAAGTAAAACGTCCAGTCCTGATGGGAGGTTACAAAAGAAGACAGGGCGGTACTAAGGGGGGGCTAAATGGCCTATTAACAAATCAAAAGCCAGCATTTACAAAGGACAGGCACAGCAGCCAATTGAAAAGATGGGCGGATGGTAGGCGGAGCTTCAAGTCCATACCTAAATACAGCATGTCTCGAATAGACAGCGCAAATGCTGCCTAAGCATACCTAAACATCTCAATGTCCCAGAATGCAAGCAGGGTTGCCAGATTGGGCTAGTTCTCGCTGAATTGGGTGATATTTTGCCCGATTGCGCGAGGAAAAATCGTGTTGGGCGCGCTACCTAAATTTTGGCTAGAAACTGCCCAGTGTGCGGCAGATTTAAGGTTTTGTGTGGCACGCCGCGCTGCAGCCCATGGTTGCCTTGCCACACTCTTTTCCTAATTTTAGGTGTGTCTGTGGCTCTGTGCCCTGCGGCCCCTGCCCACAAGTAACACCTGCAGGGGCATAAATCTTTGCGGGCAGGAAGCTTCTTCCAATTAGGGCCCTGCAAGTCCTGCAGTGACCGCTGACCTGCCCCCAGTAATGTTCTGACCTGCCTTGGAGTTTGTTTGACCCAATCCTGGGTCAGATCAGTTTGTCAATGATGGGCGTGTCAGGCACATTAACGGCCTGACCTCAAGCGCGTGCAGCAGGTATGGTGACGTCGGAGCTTCCAGATGTAGGGCTTAGTGTAGTTGGGAAAGAGCCTGGGCAGAGGGGTGATGAAAACACTGGGCAATAAGAGGGATGAATGGGCCGTCAGATGAGCACACGGAGTGGAACACGGGCATGAAGGGGGGATGAAAATACATAGCAAGGAGAGCGGTGAGAACAGAGGGGTGTAGGGGGCAGCTAGGAGTGGCTGATGAGTGCAGAGTGGAAAACAGGGGACAGGAAGGAATGATGAAAACACAGGACAAGAGGTCAGAGGAGGGAGAGAATAGAGGGTGGCAGATGTGTGCACTGTGAAGTGGAGCACAGGGGGCAAAAAAAGGCGAGATAACAGGCAAGGAAAAGGATGAAAACAGAGGGTAATAGGGGAGGCGAAGAGTGGCAGATGAGCACACAGAGTGTAACAAAGGGGGCAGGCAGGGGTGATGAAAACCGGGCAAAAAGAGGGATGACTAGAGGGGTGAGGGGGCAGATGAGCACACTGAGTGGAACGCAGGACGTTGTGATTAAAATACAGGGAAAGGAGGGGATGAGAACATAAGGATGCTGGGGTGACAGATATGTGCACATAGGAGTGGAACACGGGGCAGGAATGGGTGATGAAGGCAAGGAGAGGGCTGAGAACAGAGAAATGCAGGGGCGGCGATAAGTGGCATACGAGTACACAGAAATGGTAGGGGGTGATAACAAAACACAGGGCAAGGATAGGTATTAGTACAGGGGAGGTAAGGGGCAGATGAGCACACAGAATTGAACACAGGGAACAAGAAGGAGCAGGGCTTTAAGTGGGCCAGGTCCTAGTTCTTAAAAGCAGGCGCTGGGACGCGTCCCTATAGGGCTCTCCATTTTTGCCCTCACCCTCGGAGGAAAACAATATCTTAACTCTGCAGCAGTATCACCCCTCACTGTCTTTGATGTAACTCCAAAGAGACTCCTTATATAGTTATTTCACAGCCTAGTTGTTTCAGAACTGAAGCATTGTCAATATTATACACAACAAAGCCATAGTTGTTACTTACGCATCTTATGGCGCTAACCATCAACAAAGCCAATAGTGCTGGCTTGTTTTAGGTGTGATGTGAGTTGCTGTATATATATCTGGATGCAACGACAGAAAGAGGCAGCAAAATGCCACACTATGCGAACCACAGATTTTTTGGTTTTCGTGTTTTAAAGCCACACCCTTAATTACATAGGCCACGGCCCGTGAGAGACCCCCCACAGATTTTCATCCCAATTAAAGCCCTGGAAAGGGGTGACACAGAACAATGAAAGGGATTGGAACAGAGGAATGCTGAGGCAGCGAGGGGTGATAAAAACACAGGGCAATGAGAGGGATGCCAGGGCGGCAGATGAGCACACAGAGGGGTGGGATACAGGGGGTCTGGAAGGGGTGAGGGAAACACACACTCAACAATATCATTGATGATTATGAAAAATAGGCTTAGGCACCGCACACGGTATGAAATACTCGTTTATTGGCAGGGCAGGCTCCTTTTAATGCACTCATACCTCAGCAGCCTGCCTGGCTCTGTCACTGCGATACAAAAGGGGATGATGGACGGAGCGTTTGAGCAAATCAAACACTCACCCCCAGTCAACTGATCTGGGTTTAATCCATCACCATTCTTTAGCCCACTCAGCCACCCCATTTCAGACATGGCTATATGCAAATCAGTCTGACCCTGTGCCTCATGGGAACAGTCCAGCCCGAACTGCCAAGCCATGTCTTCCATGGACCGGAAACAAGCATCCTGGGACCGGTTTCGGATTCATAATCCTCATCAGCCATGCTATCTTGAATCCAGTGGCCAAGGGACTCACGTCTGAGCATACCCTGCCACACTTAGGGCGAACAAAGCGATACAAAAGGGGATGATGGACGGAGCGTTTGAGAAAATCAAACACTCACCCCCAGTCAACTGATCTGGGTTTAATCCATCACCATTCTTTAGCCCACTCAGCCACCCCATTTCAGACATGGCTATATGCAAATCAGTCTGACCCTGTGCCTCATGGGAACAGTCCAGCCCGAACTGCCAAGCCATGTCTTCCATGGACCGGAAACAAGCATCCTGGGACCGGTTTCGGATTCATAATCCTCATCAGCCAGGCTATCTTGAATCCAGTGGCCAAGTGAGCAAGGGACTCACGTCGGAGCATACCCTGCCACATTTAGGGCGTGACTCACACCAGTTAGGATCAGGTTTTTTTAACAAATCCTGCTGGGCCCCCACGAAGACATTGCTGCTACACTGGCAGGGCCCAGGCAAAATCATATGAAATACTCAACTGGCTTCCTTTCACAGTGTTCTGCAATTTGTCTGTGGTTTTGCAAGCAGTAGTAGTGATCACAAGAGCAAAATCATGTAGATTGTGAGTAGATTGTGGGTATACAATCATTTTACAGTAGCATCAAGTGCTCTGCAGCAATTCTTTTTATAGTTTGGCCTTGCTCAATCAGTGTAATGTCTTGTTTTATGTTTCCATGTACTTAACTTCTTCATTTTGTACTCTGAAACCTTGAAAATAGCTCAACTAAGCACTCTCAAAACATGGTAACTATGCAGTTTATGTTCCATATCGGCTTGTGCCCTTCCATTTCTGGTGCTTTGAAATAGTTTTAAGATCTTCATAGAGTTTCTTGTTGCTGGAATGGCTGTAATTTCTGATGTTTATATGTTTTCCTCATCTTCTTTACTTGATTTTTGTTTGTGAGAAAATGTCACTCGTAGTCATTTAATGTCACTCATAATTACATAAAATTCTTGAAAATGTCACACTTGAGCAATCTGAAACCTTGGCAGTTATGAATCGCCTGCAGGCACCTTCCTACCATTTTTCTTTCATCAGGCCACAAGACTTCATGTTGCCTCGCACACAGAACCGTGCTAGCTGTGTGAAACAAGCATTGGAATTCAATTGTTCTCACATTTGTTGGAGGTGGGGCTATTGGCAATGTGAATGTCCAAGTGTAATTCGTCCATACTTCGTTGTTCGTGCCTTTGTAGATCCTAGCTTATTTGGCAGGTTTGTAATGCATGCAGACCTTCGTTTGAGGTTTATGTTTTGTATTAAGCTTGGCACACTTTAAAAATCATGTTCCTTTCACATTGTGATGATTTTGTGGGTTAAAACACCCTTTCCTGTAAGTAGAAAGGTCATAAGGTAGGTAGGTTCTTGCAACCACTGTGGGCCGTGAGATGGGAGCACTCATGGAGGAAAGGCTACTCAACCCTAATTGAAGTGAAGCAGGCCCACACCCACGGACCCTGGTGGCACTGCACCTACTGCACTAATGATAGTATACGTCTTTAAGGCAGTAAACACTTAAGGTGCTGTCACCAGACTTCAGGAGAGAAGAAAGGCATGGTATTTTAGGATCAGGGCTCTGTTGAGAGTCCAGCCATCGTACTGTTACTCTTGGAATTTACCTGTATGTACACTTCATGGTCCAGAGGTCTCGATTCTATGTGATGCGAAGCTTTTCATTAACCGCCCAACAGTCTTTTTGTCAGCAACTAAGCACAAGCTGTAGCTGTGCTATATTTTCTCATTTAGCACAGCGTTGATCTTTGTCTTGGCAACAACGCCTTGCAACTGAAGTGCCACAGTCTGACATTACGTTACCTATTCCAGATTATGGAAGTCCCAAACGGTGTCACACAAATTACCACCGGACCTTGGTATAGTACCTGAATAATTTAAGCAGTAGGACCTGCTTCAATCCCCCGTTTTCTATTTCAAAATTATTTTTTTCATCTTGCTGTCTCATTTGCAGCTGCAATTGAAGCAAGGAATGTTAAAGCCAACAGGCTTGGCACGAGCAAGCTTACAATTTTTTTTAATGTATTTATTTTTTGCAAACATATGCAATCTGCAAGAAAAATTATGTTTCAGAATGGTTTGCACGAGTTAGTCTAAAAGTAAAACAGATGGTATAATTGGTACACTTTGAAAGGATGGTAGCATACTGGCACCTGAAGGACACATCTGTAAGGGATCAAAGGATTCTGTGTTGTCTCTCCTCAGCATGCTATATTGGTTATCCCACAAAAAACATGAGGTTTTGTGTGTTTGAACTGCAACTGCTAAGATGCATCATGTCACTTGTTACATGTTTAGCCTTCCATGCTGTGCAGAACGGTGACATCACTAGTTGGTTAAAGTGTTAATGAAATAAATTAATACAAATTGAACGTGTACACCCAGATAGTTGGCATCACACTGAATACAGAAGTATTGAAGACATTCTTCACTCAAGGACTGCTGGGTAAGAAATATAAGAGAAAAGGCACCATGTTAGTTTTGAGCCATTTCTTCCTAGACACTTGAATGTTGTCAGAAGCGCCTTTTCCTTCCCATACACAGCAAGTGACTAACAAAGTTGTGTGTCCTCTTAGCTCCCACTTTTTACAGGCCTACAGTACAAGGTTGGAGGTAGCCTCACATATCCTTGCTCTGTCAAAGAGTGCCTCCATTTGTGCGCAGGCAGATTGCAGCGTGCACCAGGTTTAGCACAGGATGATGGTTCCTAGGGTTTGAGTCCTGGTAGCAGAGCTGTAAAGAGTCCACCGAGGAGAGCGTTACCAGCAGAGCTTCATTTCCAACATCCATGCTGTCATGGAAGATATAGCGACCTTGGATGCTGTCTTTCATACTCTGCACCACTATCAGAGCTTTGTTCCCAAGACCCCTGCACAGGTGGAGGCCAGTGCTCAACTTAGCTGTGCTGCAGCTGACACCATGCATCACTGTTAGAGCTATGTTCTCCAGACCCTGCTGTAAAGACTAATTATTTACAACGCCAATACCTCTAAAGCTCACAAATGCAACACCATTTTTTAAATTTCTTCCCCAAATTCTACCCCTTAATTTGAACGTAACGCTTGCAAATTAAAAATATAGATATGTATGGAAAGACATGCTGCCTTTCACATGCCCCTAGTGCAAAAGGAACTTTCCACTGTCTGAACAAGGATCCACCATACTGTTGCCTGGCAAAGAACAGGAGATGGAGATTCTTCTGTGAGTCTGCAGACTGCACTTGCACTTTATCAGGTATTAGCTCATGGGAACCGCAAGCTCTGTACTCCATGCCATGGACTGCTCTCTTCTGATGAGTACCAAAAAGTACGAAACATACATAATTTGCTTATATAAAGAGATGTTCAGTATTGCCCTTGGAGAACAAGTGTGAAAAAACATGGAAAATTGGCCTATATTGCAATTACTCTGGGGGGTCCTGACGTGAGTATGCAAAAGGAACTTCATGCTGAAGAGCACCTTTCTCAAGAAGAACGTTTCCGTAGTTGCAGTCCTCAAAAGTGGACCCAGAAAATGTTTGGGCAGCTTGCTCCACACCATGCGATATCAAGTGAGTGACAGTTTTCCTGACAGACCAACTTAGACTTTAGTGTACAAAATATAGGTCATCTGATTAATGTGGGTACTAAACATATAATCCTTGAAATAGAATTATATGTATTTAATGTTGTAGTCAGGCTACATGTAAGTTAATGGAGTGGCAAAATTGGGCTATTTTGGGCTACTTTTCAGTTGCTTTTGGGCTTGAAAGATGTGAAAAATCTGGCAACACTGAATGCAAAGCATGAGTGTTGCCAGATTGGGCTATTTCCCGCCCAATTGGTCGACATTTTTCCCAATTGTGTGGGAAATAACCCATACCGGGAGGGTGGCTACTTTTTGGGCTGCTTTAAGGCCAGTGTGCGCAAAATACTGGCTTGGGAGGCCCCGACCGCGGCGTGCACCTATCACAATGGCGCGTCTGTGCTGGCGGTCCATGGCTGGCGAATGAGTGGGCAGCGCGCGCTAAAATGATTGGAGGAGGACCCCCTGACTGGCTGTGCGCTCTGACATGACCCTCACCCTACCCGTGAGGAATGAGCATCAACGACACACACACAAGTTGTCCCTCCTCCTAAACACACACGCTGCACATCACGTAATTGTCACCAGCACCACCTAGCTTGGTAGTAGAGTGTGAGTCCCCAGGGCTGTCAATCTTGTAGCGCGCGAAAGCGCTACCAATGATTGACAGCCCTGCGCAGAGCTGACAGTTACTGATCCTGAATGGAGAAGGCAGGTTAAAGCGAAGAGCTTCAACTGGCATCTTGTCACTGTCTCGTCATCATGGAAAAGACTGAGACAAAGTGAGTGACTAAGTGTGCCCACCAACGCTGCAACGGACTTCAAGAGTCCCACTCCAGACCGGAGCCAGCCTGTGACTTCACTCCGAGTCCTCATTGCTGCCATAAGCGGCCCGTCATGAATTGCCACGCTCGCCAGCTTTGAATTCCGGGACTCACCACGCAACCGTGATTCTCACAGTGAGAGCAGGTGGCACATGTTCCCAAAGTATCCACCAAGCACTCAAAATTATTAAATGAAGTCCACAGTAATAAAGTCAGTTTCTTCCAAATTTTTCTTTTCTTTATTCCATCATCCAACGTAATTCTCAAAACACAGCCAACACGTGTTTCGTCTTGTCAGTCTCTGACATACAGACTTCTTCAGGGCTGTAAACAATACAATAGCCATTGTTCAAACCACAATTCTATAGTTAACAATATTTGCAATAAAATCAAGATTCACCGAATATTATATCGAGAAAAAGGTAAACACAAGAAGATACCTGTCACCAAGAAAAAGCCAGAAGCACCCAAATTGTGACAGAAAAATTGCCAAGTAGGCTATACCAAAGTTTGAATCCCATAAACACGGGAAAAGTCAGGTATAACTGGAGTAACATACCCCTCAAACTTCCAATTCTTCTTTATAACCTCAGTAAATTATTCTTCAAGTTTTTCTAAAATTTTAAAAAGAAACCCCGATCACAAACAATCCTTCGAAATAGAAGTAAATATAAAAATCCATACAGGATTAAGTAACTCACCAACAAACAATAGCATGAGTCTTATACACGCTGTGCGCTCCTGTGTAACTGTTACCATTTCTTGCTGTAGGTGGCACATGTTGAGGCTGCAGTGCAGCACGGCTGTCTATCTGACTCTCTTAAGAAGAGACAGGCTAACAATCTCAACTGGGACACGCAGGCAGCTCCTCTCAGTGAGTGGATCATTCTGACTACCAAGAGACCACACCAGGTAAGTCAGATATTAATTTAATAATTTGCTGATGAAACTCAAAATGTTTATTAAGAGAATGGGGAGGGGGCCTCCAGCACAGCATAGTGCTTTGGAAATGGATATATTGAAGTTGTCTGTTTGTGCTGTAAATGCAGGCCATCTCAAGTTTAGTTTTGTCTGCACTATTAAATCATCAAAACTGCTAGTTTAGTTAAAGGGTTTAAAATCCTTACTTGACAGTGGTACTACAAGCAGCAGCCTTTATTTTCCCAGCATTGTGAGACTTGCTTAGTCAGAGTTAAGGCAGATGATTAATATCCCCGCTAGAGAGCAGTCAGAGTTTTGTCTCATGGCTGTTTTCACTAACTATTAAGAAGAGCAGAGAGTATATATGCATACTGCAAAAAAAAAAGTCTAACAGCATATTGTATTGTAATGAACTGTATTATATGTAGATAGCTCAGTGGGTTGCTGCTTTTGTCACAGAGAACCCTTTGATTGTTGTGGTTCAGCCACACCTGAAGCTGAGGTTGGGGTGGAGGGTGCTCATTATTTAAAAAATAATAATTGCTTTAAAAGCACCTGCTACTGAGTTCGACTTTCTTATTGCTGAGATCAGTGTGATTTCTGAAATGTGTCCGTTTTCATGGACTTCATTGCATGATTTGGCCACAAGTGTAGCTCTAGCAGTAATGCATGTAGATGTAATGTAATGTAAGCACACATTTATATAGCGCTACTATCGCTCCAAGGAGCATCTTGGCGCTCAGCACCCAACCCCGCTGGAATAGGTTGGTGGACAAAAGGCAATTTTCCGCAACACAAGCTTTACACTAATGCTCTGCAGGCCGCATCGGAGAGTGAGAAGATACATGTCTTCAGAGACTTCCTAAAATCGCTCTCCTTAACTA
The DNA here is from genome assembly GCF_964261635.1 of Lissotriton helveticus. Classification (NCBI taxonomy): domain Eukaryota; kingdom Metazoa; phylum Chordata; class Amphibia; order Caudata; family Salamandridae; genus Lissotriton; species Lissotriton helveticus. The sequence goes on along the minus strand of NC_136070.1, from coordinate 959,125,911 downwards.
TACGCCGAAGCTGAGCTGGCAATTTGTTCCAGGCTCTTGATCCTAGCACAAAAAGACATTTCCCCCCTTTGGTGGCCAATCTGAATCTGGGGATCACCAAAAGATTTTGATTGGCAGACCTCAAGCAGCGTACTGGCGTATAGCGTTTAAAGCCATTCAGCAGATATCTCGGACCTTGAGACTGAAAGGCTCTGAAGGTGATAACAAGAACCTTGAATAGAACACGCTTATGAATGGGCAGCCAGTGTAAGATGTTAACCGCCGCCGAGGCAGATGACCTTCTCGGCCAGCGGAGTACCAGGCGAGCAGCAGCATGCTGTACCATCTGCAGCCTGTGCAGCACTACTTTATTGGTGCCTGCACAAAGACTGTTGCAGTGGTCCAATCTAGATGTTATAGGAGCTACTGCAACAGTCTTTCTGGCTGCCAGAGGAAGAAGATCAAAAAACTTCCTTAGTGATTTGATAATCTGGAAGCATGAGCCAGCTACGCCCACTGCTTGGTGTTTGAATGAAAGTTGGTCGTCGAATTTAATCCCAAGATTTCGCGCAGAAGCAATAGTATTAGGAGGAGCTTCTGCGTCCTCAGGCCACCATTGTTTAGGGGAGAACAGATTTTGGGGTCCGAAGGATAATATTTCTGTCTTCCCCGAGTTACATTTGAGGTGATTGTTATTCATTCACTCAAATGTAGCCTTGAGACAGTTCCTCAAATTTTCTTCGGCCTCAGGCAGCTCCCTATCCAGCACTAAGATCAGCTGGGTATCGTCAGCGTACGATATGACTGCAATCTGATAGGACGCAATCAGCTCAATCAAGGGGACCATATAAAGATTAAAAAGAACAGGACTCAAACTAGCGCCCTGTGGGACCCCTGAGCTGATGACCTTTTCCTCAGATTTGCAGTCACCTAGTACTATTACCTGACGTCTCTGAGAAAGGAAATTAGTGAGCCATGCCAGCACCATTCCTCCTATGCCTGCGTTTTCCAAATGGTCAATCAAGATTGAATGTGCAACCGTATCGAAGTAAAATCAAGATTGAGTAAAATCAAGATGGCCTTCTTCCCTTGGTCCAGTGCCATTCGTAGAGTCTCTGCTGAAAACAAAAGAGCGGACTCAGTCGAATGTTTGGACCGAAACCCTTATTGATTGGAGTGCAGGATGTTATTCTCCTCCAAAAAACTCGTAAGTTGATGGTTAACGAATTTCTCCGTCAGTTTAAAAACCGCCGGGAGTAGGGAAATGGGACGCAGGTTAGACAGAGTAGTTGGGTCTGGCAGGGCTTTTTTCTGCAGTGGCATAACCGCTGCACATTTCCAGTCACCTGGGATTGCTGCTGTGGCCAGCGAGGAATTGATACTATTAATGGTTGGGTTGAACTCCTCAACCAAGGTTCGCAGGACCATAGGCGGGCAAGGATCAAATGGAGACCCAGATTTTATGGGCAAAATAGCCTGATGTGAATCCTCCAGAGAGATATGCGTAAATGAATCCAAGCGGGGGGTGTTGGTTGTCATAACGCCTATCCTCATTATTTCCGGAGTTGGCGAGATGGAAGGCACAGATGGAAAATCCTTAACAATGTCATAGATTTTCTTTTCAAAATAGTTAGCTATTGCATTGCAAAGCGAGAGGGAAGATGGAAGCTCCTGAGAGAGTGCGGTCGGATTGATAAAACTCTTAACTATCTTGAAAATCTCCTTCTGTCCCTTATCCGAAGAAGAAATAGCCTCCAAGTAGTATGTTTTTTTTGCCAGCTTAATTGCGGCATGGTACTTCTTACGTGCCGATTTATACAAATCGCGGGCAGCTGGATTCCTTCGCCACCTACGCTCCAAGGATCTTACTGCACTCAGTTCGGTTTTTAAAGCTAATGTAAATCATGGGGCACTCTTTTTATTTGTGGAGCCACCTAAGTTTCTTTGCTTCTTCCTCACGTCCAAAGACGACCCAAATGTTGCTAAACATTCACAATATTGCTGGTTATCTGTTAGAGTGCAACCTGTTAGAACAGGTTTGCTGGCACTCAGCTTCTCCAAAAGATCAGGCCGTGAGAGAGCAGCTATCCAATCTGGCTTACGACTAACAGAGTTCAGATTTGCATTTGGCACCGATGTTAAATGTCTTTTGTAAATCCACCTATTCTATGAAAATGTCACACATAAGCAATATGAAACATTAGCAGCTATGCTCAAATAAATTTCATTTCTGTCATTTATATGATTCCCTCGTCTTTTATTGCTTGATTTTGCTAGCGAGAAAGTGTCACTCATAGTCGTTGAATGTCACTCATAATTACACTGAAATTATGAAAATGTCACCCATAAGCAATATGAAACCTTGGCAGCTATGCACTGTGTCACTTTTCTCTTGGGTCTCAGACTGTCAGACCCGGCCTGGTGGTGCAGCCCTGTGCTGCTGTGGGCGTCGACTCGTGGGGCCTGGCTGCAGCATGTAGAAGCAAGCACAAATTGAAGTAAGTTAATTTGTAGTCAGAGTAGGAATGAGTGCTATATAAGTAAAGCAATCTGAATTAGATTTTCTGTATAGACTTGTTATCTTTCATGTGAACATTTGCTGTTGTAAAGTGTTCTGATAACTTTGGATCTAGCTATTGCTATATACTAATCTCAAATAAATAAGGGAAGGTTGCTGTGCTACTGTCTGTGTGTTACCTGTTTTGTGTGAGGGAAGCGCACACTGCTGCTGCCTCCCAACACATGGCTGTGGCCGTAATCCCACATCCTCTCCCATAGGTGGTACTATTATTCAATTTAGGCAGATGACTGCACATTTTGGAAGCTAAAAAGTGTACTATTTTACCTCTTAAAGTACCCCGCCAAACAAAATACAATTTCAAGGAGTAATTATTTTAACATGGGTTTGTCTCTGAATCTCCCTCTTATTTGTTTCCAAATGTTGACAAATATGCTATGGATGAAATAGAAGTGAAGGTTGTCAGACTTCATTCGGGGAAAAAGGGAGGGGGGCTTGAGGGCCATGGGGTAAACCGGGGCTACTAGGCATTACCTTTGGGAGCTGCTTAAAAAACAAATTAGAGGGAGCAGTAATTAGCACATAATACTATTTCTGCCTTTCTCAATCTCTGTTTTCTACTATTGTAGCTTTAGCAGTGCCTGTTACAAGTTGCAAGTCACCGTGGTGACGTGTCATGAAAATGAGTAGCATTAACACAGCTGCTAAATTGACCCCCTTCCAATATCTGTATATTGAATAGAATTTAGATTCATTCTTTAAGTAGTTTCTGATGACTATTTCTGCATAATTTGAGAGTTGCGAGTTTGGGCTGAAACTGGCCTGATTCGGCTTATATTTGAGCGGCTTTGGGACGGGTCTAAAAATGTGGCAACACTGCAAAGCACAAACCAAGTCTGCATCAGTTACTAATACCTGCCCTGGGAGACTTTGAACCAGTGACCAATACAATGGCAATGGCAAAGCGTAATTTGGATAAGGGTTCAGGCAGGTCCAGCTTTTCCCTTCTTCCGCCATCTAAAAAAGTCGACGGATTAGAGTACCCCCCCCCATGGATCCCCAAATGTTGGCGAGAATGAGGATAAACACATCGATTCTACTGCGCTGAACTGGCGTCATCGCCCATGAACTGCAAATAAAATAAAAATAAGTAAAGGTGGTGACATCCGATAGATCTAATGTTTCTCATGAAACACTACCACGCCAAAACGTAACAATAATAGTAAATAAATATAATCGCACCACCATACTAGAAGAGGGGAAAAATGCGTCCTCCTAACGTGTCTGCGTAATATTATGAGATGGCGCGGTGTTTATGACATCATGACGTTTACGTCAGCACGTTTCGGTTCCTTGTGATTGCTTTAGAAGCTTCCAGCTGTCTCTGCTGTCGTGCGCGCTGCATTGTGGGGAGGAGACGTTGACACTGTGGTCTCCGCCATTTCTTGGAAAGGTCGGTTGAGTGAGTTACTGCGGCATAAAAAAGCTCAGGTAATCTTTTAAATATTTCTCATTGCGTCGACGTAGGGTGCCTGCATTGACTTAGTCTATTTGTAGCAGTTAGGTGTGAGGGCCACGGAGAGGGGCTAGACGAGCGCGAACAATTGGGGCCGATCGGGGGGTGCCTGGCGTGTAATTTTTCACAATAACGGACGTATATTTGTTTCTGGATTCTTTTGTCGATCACGGTTTGTAGAGGGCATAGGATCTGGATGCAGGGGAGTTTGGTTGTTTTCTCAAATTTTGGTAGGTGTTGGGGGTGTGCTTTTCGGTGTCATGTTTCACAATAATATACGGAAGTAGTGTGTATAGTTTTTTTTCTGGATTCTTTTGTCGATTGCTGTTTGTAAAGGGCTGATGACCGGGATGCAGGGGAGTGAGTTGTTTTGTCAGATTTTGCTCCACTATACAGTGCGATTTGGATGGACTCTTCCTATACTGATAGTGTTATGCCCGACAGAACCTGGAACCTTGGACCGCGAGTGCGGCTGTTCCCCGGTCCTTGTGTATGCAAGGTTACACGTGCAGAACAGTATTACCCAGGCACGGGGTCTTTATGCCGACGTACAGATCGCTGAGATTACCAGAAGATGTTAGAGCACTCTGGAATAGAAGTACCATATGCCATAAGAATACTATATTCAACCGGCATTATGTATTCAGCGATCAAAGGTGAACTAGTGCGAAGCTTGTCCACATCGGTTGCGACTAATTATCTGATGGGGTAAAATAGGTTTCAGCGTGGAGTAAGAAGAGGGGCTCATGGTCGAGAGCTACTCCAGCGAAATGTGTGCTTAACAGTAACGAATGTGGGAGTAGTGCAAAATGGGGTATGTAGGGTGTTGTCATTGAGTGCAGAGACGGGAAAATAGTTGACATGTTTTCAAAGAGGTTTTCAGTTGGAATTGAAGGTAGGCAATGGAGTGTAATCCCGGAGCCAAAGATCCTTAATGGGATCCTCCTTACAGGAGGGGGGGCTTCTCGAAAAAAATGGTGTTTTGGTGCTATGTGACTGAGTTACTTCTAGAGTTTTTAAACTTATTTTTTTGCTTGGCTGGCAAATGTTGTGAAGTTAAGGTGTGTGAGACCTTGTGAGTGATGTAGGCTGTTTTGAAAATAGCTCTAGCACCTATGCCACGCAATTAGACCACTAAAACAAGCATTTACAATACAATGATCTCGGCATTATTAAAGTTAGAGCTATTGGCATTGCTCATGATTTTTTCTTAAAAACATAAATAAATGGTATTGTCATTTACAATGGCAATAGGTGAGTATTAGAGAGTATTCGCGGACACAGAGCCGCGCGCGCAGACAGAGCCACACGCGCGCGCAGACAGAGCCACGCGCGCGCAGACAGAGCCACGCGCGCACAGACAGGCACAGAAAACCCGGGATGACACGCAGGGAACAGAGGCACAGAAAACACCAGACACCAAGAGGGAAGACACAAGCACACACCGCCCCGCAAGCACGGGCTCATAACGGTGACGTCGACCCCGCGCCCCCTGTACTCACGATGGTGACGCTGGCCTTGCGCAGGTCGCAGTTCTCTTCCTGTAGGGCTGTGCACTTGAGCTTGTAGGTTTCTAGCTCTATCTTGAGGACCTTGTTCTCCTGCTGCAGAGACGCCAGCCGGTTGCTGAGCTCCTCCAGGCGGAAGGGCGAGATGACGATGCCTGACTTGCTAGAGGAGGATGAGGATGAGCTCTGCATGGCGATGGAGCGCGCACTCTGCTGCAAGTGCATTAGCTGTTGGTGAAGCGTGAATAGTTTAACTAGATTACGTGAACTATTCATTCTGGAGATCTTGCTGTACAGTTAGGTGTCCCAGCGTAGTTATAAAAGATGCAAGGCTTGAAGATGACATGTATACTGGCCCCCAGTTTTACTATGGGAGCCTAAAAACTCTAAAGAACAAACATGCTGCAAATGGCACACAGGGTGGTTATGTTAGTGAGGGGAGGATAAGGCAGCCTCCTTACTGCTGCACCAGAAGAGTGCCACAGAGCCCCTGTCAGCAGCAAATCTATCGCTTTAGCTGTGGAGAGCGATGGGGGAGTGGATTTTACCAGAGGCACAAATATTAACAAAGTCGTCCTAGTGCTGCTAGACCATGCGTTCACATTCACCATCGCTGAACTTCGCAGTATCTATCTCCGCACACAACCTTCGGCTAGTTGTAGAGGGAGCCACGACTGCTCTTTCAAAGGTTGCATTTTAACCATCGCATGACATGCATTTGCATCCCTGCTTCAGATAGTTGCTACGCTACCCTCGTGGCTTTGAAGAAACGTGTGCGCTCGCTCGTGTTGACAAAGCACCCTCCCCCACACTGCAGCTAGTGATGCTCTCCCCCAGATGGAAACAGGTAAGGGAGAATGGTTGTTAGACACACCAAAGAGCTGTGAGCATAGTACTGCTGGTCAAGATGGAGGTGCGATGGCAAAGTTGTGTGTGGGGGGAGGAGTGCATCGACCCTATTACTGGAATATCGTATTTGTCGGGCAGTGCTTAAAGCCACGTGTGACTTTCTTGGACAGTGTTGCACCGAATTCACAGTGTTGGGGCAGCAAATACTGCTGAGTATGGGGCGTTATGAGAGGATACATATCTGCTGACAAAGTGATTTCCACATTAGAACCCCCGCGATTGGGAAAGCTCGAAATGACGAACATCGAGAGCACACACTAGTCTTGCTGATCTAGTGAAAAAAAACCTTAAGACAATAGTGAATGTCTGCAACTCGAAGCGGTATCAAGCGCTCTACACGCTTATCAAAAAGGTTTTTTTAAACGGTCGTAAAGTACTTTAAAGTATATCATAATGTCCATAAAAAGCTAGGCACCTCCTGTTGCCTTGTGTTTTTCACGCACTCGATGTGTCTCTTGACAGTGAGATGGGAACCTCAGGGGGTTGAACGGTGTGCCTCACACTACAGGGCATCGGGTAGAGGACACACACCCGGGGTTACACAGTGGAGCTCGCACCCTGGGGAGTCCGACAGAATCTCGCACCCCAGGGTGCCGGATAGTGAAGCTCACCCCCAGGGGACAGTGGGTGTCACGCGCCGGGCCCCATGCCCTCCATCCACCCACCCAGACGCCTCAAGGACGGGGTACACTGCTGCTGGGGCAGGCGGCGAGCGGGCTCACCTGTGCCCCTCACACACACAGCTCGTGCATGCAATGTGTGTGGGGGTTCGTGTCCGCCTGTGGGGTGAGGCAGGTGAGTGGTCGTCTTGGAAAAGCGGCTCCTTTGAGTTTGGCTGGGTCGGTAGGAGCAGTCTTGGCTGAGGTGCGAGTTTGATTTATCGGTGATTTTAGGATTGGATTTTTGACTGCGAACTCCAGATACCGAGCTCAGAGCACCGGCCTTCGGGAGTGGAGTGCGTGTTTGGGGGCGCTCATGTGTGCCCAGACATAAATAATCAGATGACGCTCACATTAAAGCTCCTCATGACAACTACTGCCACCACATTCTCCTGAGCGGGCCCCAGCACTCTAGCTCGCCACCATGTCCCAGGCACCCTCCCCGGCTCCGATGTCCTCGGATTCCCAGATCACCCAGTGATGGCGTCGCTGGCAGCAAGGATAGGAAGGGACGACAGAATGCAGTTTCATGAGTATTCGTACTTTGCGTCCTTCCATGTTTAGAGCGAGGGGCATACATTGCACTAGGGACGGGGACAGCAGCAGAGAGGGACGAACACGGGCTGTCTCTGGGACGAGGCGCAGGGCTGTTGTGGCTTGCTAATCCCCATCCCTGCGCACAATACCCGAGCCTACCCAGGACTCTGCCCGAGAGGCGAGGGTCCCAGGCTCGCAAGGCACTCACCGGAGATGGCCCAGTTCTGGTCCAGGTAATCCCCGGCAACAGAGACGCTAGCAATGGCGAAAAACATCCCTGTAAAAAAAAAAAAGGTAAAATCCCACAATGGCCCACCTCTGAATGATGAAACAAAGGGGGCGGGCTTAAAAAAGACCGAAACGCCCACGAATCTGCTCCAAGACTGATTGACATCATTCTCTTCCAATGGCTAGCCTCCATTTATGGAGCTAGCCAATGGAAGAGAGAGGCGGGTTCAACCCCAGTACTGAAAAACATAAGATCTTGGCCTGCGAGACACTGCTGCGCAGTGTACGCTAGGCCGAGCCCTAAAAATCTGAGAGATCTGGTCATCTTTTTGGTTTCAGACACAAATCTTGCTGCAGCATATATTACTGCTTTCTGTTATGCATGATTTCTTTTAGGAATATCTTCGAACGAGTTGGATTAGTTAACTAGCTCTGATGCACAGAGCAGCGAACTGGGGTTCGGGTGCTATGGGAATTGTACACTTTTCTATTAAAGCCCTGTCACTAAAGGGCTTTGTTGATCTATTTGCTCTTTTCCTACTTGTAAGGAATTGCGTAAGTTGAGTGCATTAAGTACCCACCTCAGGTAATAAACACTATCCTTGTAAAGATGGACCACTATAGTAAACCTGAGTTCAACCACCTGGTAGCACAACACATAGACAAGCTTAACTTGGAGACAGTGGGTAAAGCTTTTATGCAATATCAAAGCCACTTTAAAGTTGAAATGCAAGATAAATGGAGTAATGTTTCCTAAACAAAACGATAAAAATGCAGCAGAAGGAACCTGGGATTAACATTATTTTTAAGTAGAAACGGCGTCAAGAAGCACAAGGTTTTTGAAATAATTCTAATTGCTTTCAAACTGACATTACCATTATTAAATGTAATCATGTAACCCACTGTTTTTTTCTATAGAAGAGCCAGCCTTACAAAACCTGATCTAGCTTTAGGGAGTTCTAAAACTTTACGCACATTTTCAACATTACATTTGTACATGTACTTCTTTTAAATACCATGCACCCTGTTTTAGGGGCAGTAAGTGAGATGTCAATTAGGTGTCTACCTATTTCATCACGTTAAAAGGGGAAGCACAGACCCATTACTTCTGACTAGCAGTAGTAAAGTGCACAGAGTTGTACCGCCAACAAAAATAGGAAAGGCAAAAATTACGATGTCTCTTAAATTCTTTGTCGCTGGTTATTAAGTTTGGCAGTGAATTGGTAAATATTAGATTTTCTATAGTCTACCTTGCTTAATGCAAACCTGAAGTGTATGGCTTTAGTTGTGCGCCTTGAATATAAGGGAGTCTTGTAAGTGACTCATTCTCACCCCTAGCTCTGCGTGCAGTGGCACTGGGGCCCAGGGGATGTCTGATGAGCTCAATGCACTCAAATTTATGGATGGAATAATAGGCTCACTACACCTAAATGATAGCAGATTTTTTTTACTATGAAACCCTAGTATTGGGTGCCCATTTTCCTTGCTTGTCTTACAGCTCCCTGTGTCTTGCAGAATCTTTGCCCCAGGGCTTGCCAGAGTAGGTAACCAACACTAAAACCATTATGTGAATTTCCGGTAACAAATGCCTTTCTACATAAAGCCTTTACTAAGGTGTACTAGCTATTCACCCTTAAAGGCACACTGACTTTAATATGAGTTCACAATAAACAAGTCATAAGTCATAAGTAGACTTTAAAATTGGCTTCCCACCCTAGCCAACTCAGTCCTGTTGAACTGAGCGTACATGTTCCCCCTGACCCTGCTTGCAGGACAGGTTGCGCCCCTGCTACCGCACAGCTCCACCTGTGGCCCAGCCTCGCTGCCGCTGATCTGCCCGCTGTGTCAACCCTTTTTCGCCCCTGCGGCCCTGCCCCCTCGCCTCCCAGTCTTAAATTATGGCCGCTGCACGACAGCAGGAGTGACCCCTGACCCTGCTTGCAGGACAGGTCACTCCCCTGCTGCCGCACAGCTCCACCTGTGCCCCAGCGCCTCCCTCGCTGCCGCTGATCCTCCCGCTGTGTCAGCCTGTTCCTGCCGCTGCTCCCCTGTGGCCTGCCACCCCGCTCCCAGCTGCCTCTCCCTCCCTACCCGCCTTAAATGGCAGCCGGTGCCGCTGGCGCGCCAGGGGCAAGCCCGTCCGCTCCTGGACCGCGCCCAGCGCCTGGACCCCGGACACACCACGACGCCAGACTCCGATTATGACGCCAGTACTCTCCTTGCACTCAACACCGGCCGTGACAACCGCTGCTTCCAGGCCGCCCCGAAGCGCACCCACTGACCTTTCTCTTGCCGCACCTGCAACAGAACCACCAAACCTCCAGGGACCGGACCCAACCACCTTCGCTGCATCTTCCTCAAACACCCGCTCCGCACGGAAACACGCCATCGAGCTCTGGGACCTGCTCGACACCTCCACCCAGACGTTGCCTTCCTGACCGAGACCTGTTGGAACAACTCCTCGGCGCCCGACATCGCCATAGCCATCCCGGACGGCTACAAGATCACCCGCAGGGACCGCGCCAACGGAACTGAAGGAGGTCTAGCCATCATCCACAAGTCCACCCTCCAGTGCTACACCCACGCAGACGACACCCTCAACACCGCCGAACACCTGCACTTCCGGATCCACATTGACCTCAACACCCCCCTCAGAGGAACACTCGTCTACAGACTCAGTTCTGTGACTCCATCGCCGACCTCGCCAGCACCTACGCACTTGTCTCCACGGACTACATCCTCCTCGGGGACCTGAACTTCCACCTCGAAGAAAAACAACGCCAACTCCGCCACCCTCATTGACAACCTCACCAACCTCTGCCTCAGACAGCTCGTCACCGCACCCAAGTTCAGGAATTTGTATAGCGCACTACTCACCCAGAGGGTCTCAAGGCGCTAGAGGGAGGGTGGGTGCATTACTTATCGAATAGCCAGGTTTTTAGTTGCTTTCTGAATGAGAGGTGGTTTTGTGTAAGACGGGGGTGAGTGGGGAGAGAATTCCAGGTTTTGGCCGCTAAGTAGGAGAAGGATCTTCCTCCCATGGTGGATCTTTGGATGCGCGGAATTGCGGCGAGGGCTTGATTGGATGATCGTAGTTGGCGGGTGGGTGTGTAGGAGGACAGTCGTGTGTTGAGGCATTCGGGTCCTAGGTCGTAGAGGGCCTTGTGTGCGTGGGTGAGGAGACGGAACGTTATTCTCTTGTTGATGGGGAGCCAGTGGAGATCCTTCAGGTGACCGGAAATGTGAGCGTGACGGGGAATGTCCAGTATGAGTCTGGCTGAGGTGTTTTGGATGCGTTGGAGTTTTTTCTGTAGTTTGGCTGTGGTCCCGGCGTAAAGGGTATTTACATAATCCAGTCTGCTGGTGACCAGTGCGTGGGTGACTGTCTTTCTTGTTTCGGTGGGGATCCAGCGGAAGATTTTTTTGAGCATGCGTAGGATGTTGAAGCATGAAGATGAGACTGCGTTGACTTGTCTGGTCATCGAGAGGGAGGAGTCTAGGATGAAGCCCAGGTTACGTGCGTGATCTGTGGGTATAGGTGCTGTACCCAGGGCCGGTGGCCACCATGAGTCGTCCCAGGCAGAGGGGGATGATCCTAAGATGAGGACTTCCGTTTTGTCCGAGTTTAGTTTTAAACGGCTGTTCTTCATCCATTCGGCTACTTCTTTCATTCCTTCGTGTAGATTGGTTTTGGCGGTGTTTGGGTCTTTGGTGAAGGAGAGGATCAACTGAGTGTCGTCTGCGTAGGAGATGATGTTGTGTTGGCGCGCGAGGGGACTCATGTATACGTTGAAGAGGGTGGGGCTGAGTGAAGATCCTTGTGGTACACCACAGATGACTTCGGTGGCCGCTGATTTGAATGGGGGGAGGCGGACTCTCTGGGTTCTTCCGGTGAGGAACGAGATGATCCAATCCAAAGCTTTTCCTTGTATTCCGACGTTGTAGAGGCGTATGAGAGTGCTGTGACATACTGTGTCGAAGGCGGCGGAGAGGTCAAGTAGGATGAGGGCAACTGTTTCTCCGTTGTCCAGTAGTGTTCGGATGTTGTCTGTAGCTGCGATGAGGGCGGTTTCGGTGCTGTGTTTGGCTCGGAAGCCGGACTGTGAAGGGTCGAGGGAATTGTTGGATTCCAGGAAGGCGGCGAGCTGACTGTTAACGGCTTTCTCAATGACTTTGGCAGGGAATGGGAGGAGTGAGATGGGGCGGTAGTTCTTAAGTTCAGAGGGGTCAGCTGTGGGTTTCTTCAGAAGGGTGCTGAGTTCGGCTTGTTTCCAGCTTTCCGGGAAGGTAGCGGAGTTGAAGGAACAGTTGATGACATCGCGGAGATGGGGTGCGATGATGGAGTCTGCTTTGTTGAAGATGTGGTGGGGACATGGGTCGGTTGGCGATCCTGAGTGAATGGAGTTCATCAGGCGGATGGTGTCTTCAGTGGTGATTGGGTTCCAGGCGGATAGGTTGTGAGATTGCTGTTTTGGTTCGGAGGTGGGTGGAGTGGGCTGTTCATCGGGCTGGTTTTCAAAGCGGTTATGTATGTCGGCGATTTTGTTCTGGAAGAAAGAGGATAAAGGGTCGCAGAGGTCTTGGGAGGGAGTGATGTCGTTGGTGCCGGCGGTGGGGTTGGTAAATTCTTTGACGATGTTGAATAGTTCCTTGCTGTTGTGGGCGTTGTTGTCGAGTCGATCTTTGAATGCTGATTTCTTGGTGGATCTGATCAATTGGTGGTGTTTGCGGGTGGCATTCTTGAAGTGGTCAGGTTGTCAGAGGTTGGGTTTTTTCTCCAGGTTTTCTCGAGGGTACGACATAACTTTTTGGATTTCTTAAGGTCATCGTTGAACCAGGGGGCCTTTTTGCTACGTTGTTTGATCTGAAGGTTTTTCAAGGGTGCTAATGCGTCAGCGCTGTGGGTGATCCATTGTGTGAGTTTGGTGGCAGCTTGGTTTGGGTCCGATGATGTGGCAGGAGGGTTTTGGTTTAGTGATGTGAAGAGTTGTCGTGGTGATTTTGTTCCAGTTTCTTCGAGGAATGGGTTGAGGGGGGTTGTGGGTCGTGGTCTTTTTGTAGCTGAAGTGAACGCAGTTGTGGACTGTCCAATGGAGAGCTGTGGTGTGATCGAAGGAGATGTGTTTGCTGGAGGTGAAGATAGGGTCGAGCGTGTGTCCTGCGAGGTGGGTGGGGGTGTCAACAAGTTGTTTGAGTCCGAGATTGGCCAGGTTGTCCAGAAGGGTGGTGGTGTTGCTGTCGTTTATCTTTTCCAGGTGGAAGTTGAGGTCTCCCAGTAAAATGTAGTTCTCGGAGGTGAGGGCATGTGGGCTGACGAAGTCGGTGATGTCTTCGTTGAATTGTGTGCGGGTTCCTGGTGGTCTGTAGATGAGGGTGCCTCTAAGTGTGGTCCTGGGGTCGGTGTGGATCTGGAAGTGGAGGTGTTCGGCGGTCGCGAGGTTATCGTCGGAGCTGGTCGTGATTCGGATGGTGTTCTTATGGACGATGGCTCCTCCTGTTTTGTTGGTGCGGTCTTTTCGGATGATCTTGTAAGCGTCCGGGATGGCTATGGCGATGTCGGGCGCTGATGAAGTGTTCATCCAGGTTTCTGTAAGGAAGGTGACGTCCGGCGATGCAGTGACGAGTAGGTCCCAGAGTTCATTGGCGTGTCTGTGGATCGAGCCGGTGCTCAGCAGGATGCACTTCAGGTGGTTGGAGTTGGGGCTGTGTTTGGAGGTAGTGAATTTGGTGTGGGTTCTAGTGCAGGCGAACTTGCAGGAGTGGCAGGCGAATGGACCATGGGTGTGTCCTGGGGTAGCTTCGCAGCATTGTGGTGTGCGTCCAGGGTTAAGGGCAAAGAGGGTAGCGGCGGCATACGTTATGCGGAAGGAGTGGGTTTTGCGAGGACCAGGGAGTCTGGCGCGGTCCAGGCGCGGACGGGCGTAGACAGGCTTACCTTTGGCGCGCGTCCGCAGCGCGTGAAGACATCTGTCATATATGGATGGTGGAGGAGGGGCGAGGGGGGGTCAGCTGGGAGGCAGGAGCGGGGTGGAGAGGGGCTGGGAGGCAGGACAACAAAATGGTGGCAGCAAAAAGCGAAGACGAAAACACAAGCAGGGCTTTGGAAATGTAAACAATGCTAGCTTTGCAGTAAGCGCTACGAGCAATTCAATCACAATTCAAAATATGCAAAGTGGGCAGCCAGGAGCAGTGAAGCGCTACGATGTCAGCAGAGCACAAGCAGTGAAACGCTACGATACCAATGACAGGGAGCGACCGCTTCTGAGCCAGCCATGCCGTCGGCCCCACGCTTGACCCCGTCTTCGCCACAAGCACCCACGTCGCCTTCAAGCACACCACCGAACTCCACTGGACCGACCACCGCGGCATCCATTTCACCTTCCAAAACCAACCACGCACCACCGCGCCCAACAGATGCCCCGCTGCTGTTGGAGAAAAGTCACTGAAGACCAGTTGACTTCCACCCTTGCCCAGAACTAGCCCACCGACCCAATCGCCGCCGCCAGCAACCTCAGACAGTGGATCGATGACTGCACCAACTCCCTCACTCCGCTCAGGGAACCCTCCAACAACCACACCAGCAAGAAAGCCACATGGTTCACTGAGGAGCTCCAGACCTCCAAACGCACATGCCGGAAACTGGAGAAGAAATTGCTCCAAGAATGCACCCCGGAAAGCCACGCAGCCCACAAGGTAGCCTATCATCAGACATCACCACCTCATAAGAACAGCCAAGAGATCCTCCTTCAAAGCCCGACTGGATAACAACGCACACAACAGCAAAGAGCTATTTAACATAGTGAATGAACTCTCCAACCCCAGCACCGACGACATCCCACCTTCACAAGATCTGTGCTACTCACTGGCCACCTTCTTCCACCGCAAGATAGCTGACATCCGCGACAGCTTCAACACCACGACCACCCCGACAGCGCCAGACTCCAACACCCCATCGAACACCAACCACCTGACCTTCTGGTCCAACGAGGACGAGACGCGCAAGGCAATGAACTCCATCCACTCAGGATCACCATCGGACCCCTGCCCACACCACATATTCAACAAAGCGGACACAACCATCGCACCCCAACTACAGAAGGTCATCAACATCTCCTTCGAAACAGCGGCATTCCCAGAAAGCTGGAAGCACGCCAAAATTAACGCCCTCCTCAAGAAACCCAAGGCGGACCCCAAGGACCTCGAACTTCCGGCCCATCTCTCTGCTCCCCTACCCGGCGAAGGTCCTCGAGAAAATCGCCAACCTGCAATAGGCCCACAACATCCTAGACACGTCCCAGTCTGGTTTCAGATGAAACCACAGCACCGAGACAGCCCTCGTCGCTGCCACGGACGACATCAGGCGCCAACTCGACAACGGCGAGACATCAGCCCTCCTCCTCCTGGACCTGTCAGCAGCTTTTGACACGGTCTTCCACCACACACTGAAGACATGCCTCCAAGAAACCGGAATCAGAGAAAAAGCCCTGGACTGGACCACGTCCTTCCTCTCCGGCAGAACCCACAGAGTCCGCCTCCCACCCTTCCGATCTGAACCCACCGACATCATCTGCAGCGTACTCCAGGGCTCAGCCCGTCCTTGTTCACCGTCTAAATGCCCCCCCTCGCACAGCACGACCTCCACATCTCCTATGCCGATGATACTCAGCTCATCCTCTCCCTCGCCACGGACCTGTACACCGCCAAAACCAACCTCCACGAGGGAATGAAGGCAGCTGAGTGGATGAGGAGCAGCCGTCTGAAACGTAACTCGGACAAGACGGAGATCATCCTCATCATCCTCGGCCCCATCCCCTCTGCCTGGGACGACTCCTGGTGGCTGACCACGCATGCAACCTAAGATTCATCCTCGACTCCTCCCTCTCCATGTCGAAGCAGGTCAACGCCAACTCCTCTGCCTGCTACAACACCTTCCGCATGCTCCGTGAGATCTACAAAAGGATCCTGACCGAAACAAGAACGGTGACCCAAGCCCTAATCAGCAGCAGACTGGACTACGGCACTGCACTCTACTCAGGAATCCCTGGCAAACACCTACGATGACTCCACCGCTTCTAAAACGCCTCCGCCCGACTGATCTTTAACATCCCTCGCCGAAGCCACATGACCCCCACGTGAGACACCTGCGCTGGCTCCCCGTCAACAAGAGGATCACCTTCAAGCTCCTCTCCCACGCACAAAGCGCTCCACAACACCGGACCAGCCTGCCTGAACAGCAGACTCAGCTTCTACCCACCAGCGCCGCCAGCCTCGCCCTCGCAACCGTCCCCCGCATCCAACAAACAACCTCCGGCGGCAGATCCTTCTCCTTCCTTGCCACCAAGACCTGGAACACCCCTACCCACCTGTGACAGACCCAAGACCTACTCACCTTCAGAAAACTCCTCCAGACCTGGCTCTTCAAGCAGTAGCAGCACCCCCCCTCAGCGGCTTGAGACCCATATATATATGTCTCTGTCTGTCTGTCTCGTAAATAGCTATTGGGTTAACAAATTTTTTTTTTTTTTACGCAAAGTAGATCGGACCTATGGCTTGATTATTGGTTTGCCACTATAGCCATCCCAGTCTCGCTGCTTTGAACAAGGAAAAAGTACAATACAATCTTTGTCAGCAGACGTGCACAGCCTTTGCCTAATAATATTCTGCACTCAAAACACGTGTGCGTATGGTAAGCTCCCATTTCAGTAGTGCTGCTTGAAGCTTTCTGTTCTTGTAAGGAATGGCGACAGTTGTGCTGCCTAGCTTAACTTAAGCATGCATTGGCAATACCAACAGGCCTGGCCTATAAATGAGTATCTCTAAATCCATTAATTGATTTAAACCCTCAGTCATTATACTTGCACTCTGTACTCTTGCTCTCATACATATCATTATCCACACACAAACTCGACAACATAGGTGGTGCGAGTTGTGTTCTTTGCAAACCAAACAATTGCAACCCCTTCAGTTTTTTTGTGTAGTTCATTTTCAGCCTGCTCTTTGCACAACATCTGGCCTTGCACAGAAAGCGTTGGCCATTTTTCCATGCCAACTTTTTAAAATTTGTTTCCGTATCATGCTTTTTTATTTTTTTGTTTGCTTTGTATTCTTCAAGTTTTAAACATTTCCTATACTGTTTGACTTTGATGTATTTTGTTTCCATAGGGGTAATTGTCTTTAATGTGGTAGGCCCGCCGATTGGAAGGCAAGTGCCAAAGAAACATGGGCTCAGACAAACGGTATGTGGGACTCTGCCTTGTATAATTTTAATTGTTAGTTTGTAACTGGCTATGTTTTTAAGATAAGCCTATGGTCATTTATTGGCAGTTGAAGTATTTCATTTAGAGCAACGTTATTCAAAACCATAATGGTATATAATGCAGTGGGTGTCTGTGGGGGTTAGAGTAGAACAAACGTATTGTCAATATTAAAAGTGAAGAAAGACATTTGTTATACATGATACTCCTGTTATACTTAAGCAGCAACATTTGCAATGCTTTCAGATGTGTACGGCACATGTTGCAGGGATTCTGCTCATACACAGAGACCCAGGTCCTCAGTGAATTGTAGTGGACCAAATAACTCGTCTCAGTACCTAGAAACCCTAACTGACTAGCATCAGTGTCACATTAGCTCTTCATCCTATAGCAAAGGTACCAATGATTAGACAACCCAGAACACACGACTTAAGTTACTCCCAGGAATGGTGGGAATCAAGAACACACTTTCATTTGTTATTCTCATACCAGTCCACAACATGGGTAAAAAGAGACAGTGAAGTTTAAAATGTTTATTTTAACGACGTGCTCTAAGATGCAGTATTTTTGCAAACATAAGCAGGCATATGATTAAAATAATACAAGCAGCCGTGTTACAATTCCATAAAACACAAAAGGAGAAATCATATTAATATGATAGTGGAAACAGGTCCTATAGTGCCGTGTATGCCACCCTCCCTAACTAGAAACTGTTTTATAAAATATAGAAGGTCTCTTAGGCTTAAATAGGGGACCCCATGCCTCTAAGATCAGCAGGAGTGAATCGCATCAGGATCTGCAAACGCTCTCTGGAAACTGAATTCTTCAAAGTGTCTAAAATCACGCATGCAATGCCATATTAAAGGCACCAGAATTTCAGTTGGCTGCAGCTGCATGTATGTTGTGTCTAAACGTGAGCCGATCAGCCCGAAAACCAGTTAACATTGTTATAATAACCTTGGAGGCTTTAGCACTCACTGTGCGGACTTAGGTCGCGGTGTAAGTCTAGTGATGTCGAAAACAAGCCATTCTCATGTAAAGATATCCATGCAGTTGAACTTAAAACAATAGTTATATGCAGTGTTGTGGGCAAAATGGCGTTTAAACTTCTAATACGCTTATGCTAACTTAACAATGTACGTAAGCTGAGGTCTGCCTTCGTTACAATGTCACTGTGAATTTTAGTCTAAGCTGAGGGTAATATCACTTTAGTAGTAGTTTTCAGTGGATACGATCTTTAATGTAAAAAAAATAAAACCTGAGCAATTGGGCTTCTCCTGAGAGTAGCTCTCCAGTGTGCATACCAGCCTACTGAATTTGCTTTTAATTGGTTGAATAATGTGTATGTGCCAAAACTGTGTGTTCAAGCCAGAAACAAGTATTTTCAGAATTCACAAACTGATGTTTGGAGCAAAATGGCTGAATTTTTAGGTATATTCAAAGCTGGTTTTTGAGTGACAAATCATGTGGGGGGACTTGTTACGAATATTCTTACTTTCATGCTGGGACCTTGCAACTTGGATGTTTAACGTTACTTTGTTAGAGGCATTCCAAATTGATGGACTACCTTCAGGACCGCTCTGCTGCATGGCAACTCCAGGCTGCATAGTACCTCTTTGACATTTTTCCAATCTTTGTTAAACTAATATGATTATCATTTTCGAGTTGTCGACCTTACACCTTGAGAAAGCCCTAGGCCTGCTTGTCGGGAACGGGTGCAGCATGTGTTGGCTGTTTCTACACCTCTGTTCACACCCTGGAACATTATCTATAAAAATTATTTTGCACAATTCAAGACACCGGAATCCACAGATCTATTTGTACTACAAGATAACACGATATACATTTACTCAGCCATGTCCTCTAACTATCTGTGGTTGCAAATTGACTAGGCGCCCCCCCTTTTTAGGTCTCGCCTGTCGATGCGCATGCGCATCGAGCAAGCGAGACTATAGGGGCTCATCGACTCTTTATCTAACTTGCAAGGAATCGTGGCGATTCCTTGCAGTGCCCGTGACTTTTAAGCTCAATGCGCATGCGCATTGAGCTTAAAAGCGCGTGCACAGCCGCCCGCATTCCTCCGACACCTTTGAAGTGAAGCTTAGCTTCACTTCAAAGGCCCGGCTTCCACGGCCGCCAGGCCACATCAAAGGCTTCCCCAGCACTGCCCCGCCCATCAATCACCCTCCCACTGCCACCCCCCTCCCTCTCCATATGGTGCGCTCTGCCTCAGGCCTCTGAGCCGTCCCTACGCTCCCCGCCCACCCCCATCCTTCACACCCTTTGTCATTACTTCGGCCCCGAGCCCGAGCCACCCCTACGCAGATGCATTATTATTAAGGTCCCGGACGCACGCAGGACATCGCGCCGGAAAGCAGAGGGTCTGAAACATTGATTTACGCGCAGTTCTTTTCATTTAACGTTTATAGTGTCATTAAAGCACTCGTGCTCTGTGGCCTTCCATCACGCCACCTCTGTCGATTCACCTCATTTTTATACCCTTCACTGCTCGCTTCACCCTATCCTCGTCTAATCAGATTTTCGGGGTCATTTAATTTTTCTATCATCTCCGCACGTCTGAGGAAAGGGGTTTTCAGTTTTTCTTAAGTGCTTTCTATCCTCGGCCGCAACAATCAAGAGAAAAAAAACACTGCGCGCGCTAGTGTGACCCGGTTTAACTATCTCACATACTAAAAATAAACACACGGGACCTGCATTTCTCACGTGGGCAGATTTTACACATTACATTTTTAAGTGGTAGCTAGACAGTAGTGTTTTCCCCTCTGTGCGTACCTATGACTATTACTTCACGTGCCAGCAGAATCTGACAAAAAAGTCAAAATACCGATTATTTAAGATTCGTATAACATGCTTTTGAGAAGTGCTGCAAGCTATACCATGGCAGATTGTGCACTAGACAAGTGCCAAGTAATACTGCAATTCTCCTGCTTGGACCTTCACTGGCGCACGCAGTTCCAAATAATGCTAGAAGATTGAAAACATCTAGTGGGGTTAATAATCTACTCTGGAGATTACTTTTGCGGGAGAGTAATATTGATTACATCCAAATTATTTGGCTTATAGTAGTTTTCGTAATTTTTATTTTTCATCTGCTTTTCCTGTAACATTGGCATGCAGCATGCTGAGCCGGGAATAATGTCTTGCATAACTGTTTTCTTGGATGTGTGCTGCGGCCCTTTATGCAACTATATGGAGCAGGGCGTGACCTTTGTGAACGAGGAAAGAACTCTAGCAGATGGTCATTCAATAGTATTCTGCATAATACTCCTAATTATTGGGGGGGGGGGACGATTTTATACACCCCTGGTTAATAAGTGTGATGCAAATTGTAGGCGATAGACCTGAATCCATACTTGCCCATCTCTTGAATCACTGGAGCCTACATATATATATCTGTAACTGTCCAGCCTGAAGCAAGAGTGTCTGCAATGAATGCACTGTACTCATTTTGAGCCAAAAATTGCTTCATCTCAGTTGTCTCACCTGAAAAATCATCATTTTCAATGAAGAGAATATCCTGCATATTTCACGTCTCCCTCCTCTGTTCCTAAACGCTAGCATATATGCCACCGACCTTCAATAATAAAGCCAAACGCTTAACATCTATCCCCCTTGCATCTCATTAAGCCATATTCACGGATCTTCATCCCATTCAAGAGAAGACAGTCAACAGTATTATCTCACCAGTAGACACTGTCAGTTTCCACTCTGCTATCTACATTACAGAACACAACAGACCTTTGGATCTACGTGGATCACTAAAACTGACAACTCACTACAAAATAGGACCATGCTACTCTAACTCACCCCTTTAACACACCATCAGAACCCACTACTTCATTTCAACTGCAAACCTCACTTTCAACACCTATAATTCTATATTAAGCCACTTCTCTAACAGTTTCCAATGTAGATTTTCCTCACATAAGCTAGTCCTTGATAACTGTCTACTGTAGAATTTCTCACAACACAACAACACTGCCCACCTTCATACACCGCTCCGGTCCATCCCTACAACATACAGTTCATAACATCGACCACACAGACGGCCCACATCACTTCTCAACATCCCCACACCATTTCGTGTTCATGGGAAAACCTAGCTCTGCCTCATTACTCCTGCGCTCTAAAGCTGTGGTCACAACCTTTCTCCTTCCTTTTTACATAAACACGCATTTGACCCTCAACATCACATCACCACCTGATCAAACTCACATCTTCGGCCATCAACATGCAAACCAGCTCTGCTACAAAAAAAAGTCAAGAAAGCACATGTACTGTATATAGCGTGTATACAGTGCTTCCTACCCCAGGCGCAGGTTGAAAAGTGTTCCAATTTGCATCACAAACAAACTTATCAGTCAGCAGGGATAAAAAATGGTGTTGGTTGTAGTGACCTATATAGAAGTGGAGATATGCTCTAGACATCGTGTGGCAGCAACACCGAGCTTAAGGATGATGTGCTTACAGAACAGTGAGAGAATAGATTCATTTGCACTTTAGCATTGGCTACAAAAAATAAAAATGCAAAAGATTTACTACAAAAAACCCATAAACAATTCTAAATGCACTAACTCTAATGCTGCGAGACCTATTGCATTTCCAATGCTTGTTTCCCCTATTACTTCTGGCTGCCCTGTCTGATACACTGAGGTGTGGTGCTAGAAATCTTACATTTGGTCGCCACTAATGTAATCTTGTAGTAGCTCACAATGATTTTTATTGAACATAAGTGGTTATTACACACAAGGTTGGAATGCCTTATCAAAGCAGAGCAAACATCTTAACTATGAAAAAAGCTTACTGAATCGTGGCATTTCCTTTCTCCACTAGAAGACTCTCTATGTATCTGAACCTATTTTGCACACAGAATGTGCTTTTAATTTTTGTTTGAAAATCAAAGTACGAAAACTGCATACAGCTTTGCAGCTCCTCAATGTAAGAGTGTTTGTCATAGTGGCCTGCGAGTTCATAACCTCAACAGAAATTTATTTGCCCGGGTTAGATGCAGGCAATGGTGTCAAGTTGTACCAGGTCATCTGAAGGAGCTATGACGATCAGCAAAAGGCCACTTCATTAGGGGCAGCCGGAATTCTCAATATCAAGAAATTTGACATTGGAACAGGTCTCATGGCGTCCCAAATGCCATGACTCAACTTGAAAACAATTCATATCCTTATAGAATGACACACTATCAATCAGTATGTCTAAGTCCTATAGTGTTTAAAATCAGTGTACTCCTAACAAAATCTAATAGCTTTATTCTGCTGAGCCGCCTGATAACTTATAAGCATTTGTGGGTGTCTTGTTGACATTGAAAGTCCATATGTTCTGGTTCCCCAACAAAACAGGACCTGGGTTGGTGCAAAGGCAGGACATATCCATTTGTGAAATGGTTTTGAATATTATTTACATGCAGTCAATACAAGGGGTTTCCAAGGGAAAGTTGGTGGGTACTGCTTCATTGACAGCTTCAGCCTCTATATCTGTTCTAGTTGGTTCTAACAGGAGAATTGTATAAGACTTTTCCATTTGTTTAGGATGGATTCAGATGCTCTTTAGTTTCCCTCATCCGGATCTCTAAATGGATGTCAATTTGTCACTATTTGGATACTCAATCATTCGTACTGGCTGATATTTGGTTTAGATTTGTCTGTAAAAGCTCTGACGCCTCTGCAATTTGCATATCACTGTGGGTTAGTCAACAGCTGGTGGCACCTACACTTTTTTTTGTTGGTACCTTCAGAAAAGGTGTTCATGCAGATAAAGACCAGCACTGCCTTTCCCATCTGCAATCTGTTGAAAATTCTATCCGAGTGCCCTTTGGAGCTTGTGACTCGTGTTTGGGCTGGGTTAATTTTCATATGGATGTTCCAAGGGATTACTGATTCTTAAATTTGTGTGGATCTGGGTATTGCCTGCCTTTGGTCAAGATACCGCACCCTAAGGGAGGAGGTTAATTCTTTCTTAGCCACTGTGATAGTGGAGCAATATTTGCTAGCGAGTGAGATTGTCTGTACTCCCGATATTATCAGGGATGGTGAAGTTAACA
Source organism: Lissotriton helveticus (assembly GCF_964261635.1). NCBI lineage: Eukaryota > Metazoa > Chordata > Amphibia > Caudata > Salamandridae > Lissotriton > Lissotriton helveticus. Next base: position 959,102,730 of record NC_136070.1, on the reverse strand, counting down.
CCCAATCTTGGATTTGACACCATTAAATACATTTCTCTGGCTCAATTAGTTCAAGATAAGAATTTAGCAGATCTTGCATATTTTCAAGAAGCCCAAATGGAGTGTCGTGTTGCATACTTCAACATTCTGATTGTAGTTAGCACAAGAAGTATCTGAAGATGTACTGAGAAGGGTGTTATCAGTTCAAGGCCCTCTTGTCATTGACTTTTTAAAATAAAGTTAGATCTCACATTTATCCTTATTTGGATGATTGAATAAAAGTGTCAACTTCAGATCTTCTGTTTTCAAATATGATAGATAACTTCACCATTTTGTTCCCCTTGGCGGACTAGATAAACAAGGCTAGGTTCCATCTAATACCAACTGTAGTCCTCAAGATAGATCTTAGCCCCTGCAGTTTACGGGCAACATCGTCTGCTTTTTCAGAATCCTATTAATTATTTTCATCTCAACCATAAGCCTCTAAAGTTAGTTTCCTGGAACCTGAGGGATTCGGATTTTTCAGCCCTCCCCATCTGTATTCGCCATCTTCAGATTCCATTTTTCTGCTGTTGGTTCTGGAAGCATTGCTGAAAGATCTCCATTCATCAAAAGAATACTTTGACAGTAAGGTGAAGTTCCAGACAGAAAAAGCATCAATACAACTACTAGAAAGAGGTTTTGCTCGGGGAGAGAAACCTAAGTGGAGTTTGATCACAACACTGAGGCCTGTTAAGCTTGGTCAGAGTGCATACCCAAAACACTCCGAGCAGTGAAGTAGTAGAGGCAGGCACACTAGTCCATGCAGGGACAGAAAGCGTCTCTATCACTGAGAGACCTCGGATTGCCCGGTGAGGAGCAGGACATTGCAGAGAGAGCGGGCTCGGATTTTGAAAAGAAAATGGATGTTGAGCTGAAGCACAGAAAACAAAGAAAAGTGACTGCAGGTAACACAAGAAGTAGGGTGCGAGCGAGTCTCTATCAAACTAGAGCCCCAGAGACTGCCTCAGCGCTGAAGTTCTTGCCAAACGATGGTCGAAAGAGCCCCATGGACCCAGCACTAAGGACACAGAAGGAGGACGAATCTCCGAAACGCCAGCAGCTGAGACCTATTTGCCGAGAAAGAAAACAGCTGTGTTTTTTGGTAGGTTGGCAAACCACCATCCTAGTCCGCATAAGGTAGTTACACCCCTAATAACCCCTGCTCACCCCCTTGGTAGCTTGGCACGAGCAGTCCGGCTTATCTTGGAGGCAGTGTGTAAAGCTTTTGCACATAACCAACAGTAATACAGTGTAAGCACTACAAAAGGACACCATACCAGTTTAGAAAAATATCCTATATTTTTATATACTTGAGACAAGACCAAAAATTATAAAAATCCACAATACAGTACTTAACTGAAGATTTTTATCAAAATATGCTTGAAAAACAGTTCCTTGATGTCTTTCTCCATCCGGGGCTATCACTGTGTCGCGAGAAAACAAATCCAAACCGTTCTGGCTGACCGCGGCGTCGCGGGCCAGCTACGGTGTGTACCTTTTAGAAATGCAGGGCGTCGGCGACCGCTCGTTGAGCTTCTGAAAGCACGGCGTCTGCTGGCGCCTGTTCCGGAGGTCAGTGCAGGAGTCGTCGGCCCTTGAAGTCACACACGCTGCAAATCAAACTCCTCTCTGTTTTAGTCAGTTTCAACTGCGGTGTCGAGTCCATGGCGCTGGAGTCGGTAGGCCAAGGCTGCGGTGTGGGATGAGGGGTGCGCCGTACAACTTTACGAGCGGTGCCCTCGTACCACAGCGCAAGCAGCAGTGTAGATTTCGTTGTAGAACGTCGTCCGGGATACCAAGGCGTCAGCAGGCGTCGTCGGTGAGACCAGGGTCGCGTTGCGGCGGTGCCTTCAGGGCACTGAGTCGGCAGCGACATCGTAGACTGCATCAGGTTTTTTTTTTCTGTTGAAGCACAAAACAAACAGTCCCCAGTGCTGAGGGCAGAAGAGCTTGAAGTCTTTGCTGTTCCTGAGACTTCGTGAACAGAGGGCAAGCTCTACCTCATGCCCTTGGAGAAACTCACAAAAGTAGATTTCTTGAGAGTCCAGTCCTTTCACTGCCCAAGACTGAATCAGTCGCTGCAGTTTTAAAGTACAGGGGTCTGGGCCCCAATCTTTATATCCCAAAATCCAAATTATAGCAGAGGCACACTGGATGACTAAGCAAATACCTACTTTCTAAAAGTGGTATTTTCAAACGCAGGATGTAAAAATCACCTTCACTAAAAGATGCAGCTTGAGATTCTGAGTTCAGGCATGCTAAACTTTATTGTCCCACTTAATTCCTTGGGCCAGTTATGTTAATAAAATGTTAAAAACAAACTCCCCATTCTGTCCTATGGGGAAAAGGTAGCCTTGCAATAGCGAAAAACTAAATTGTCCGTAATTCGCTATCTGGACATGTCACACCCACCAGGGCATGTCCTACCATTCACATGCACTTTACCCGGCCCACAGGGGTACCTTGGGCCTACCTTAGGGGTGTCTGACATGTAAGAAAAGGGAAGGTGAGGGACTTGCAAGTGTGTGCACTGGCCAAGTCGACATGGCAGTTGCAAACTATGGGCAAGACTCCTCAATGGCGGGTCTGAGTTGCCTTTTCAGGGCTACTCGCGTGGGTGTCACAATTAGTGCTGCAGGCCTGCTAGTAGCATTTGATTCACAGGCCCTGGCACACACTGTGCACTTTACTATGGACTAACCAGTAAATCAAATATCCAATCGTGGGAACCCAATCCATAACACAATTTACGACAGGAGCACCTGCACTTTACCTGATCAGCAGTGAGAAGTGCGCAGAAACAGCACACTAGCAAAAACGGTCAAAACCGGGAGGTCAGAAAGCAAAAACACACACACACCAAAAGATGCCAAGTCTAACAAGCGGCCACACACTGTGCAGAAAAACTCGATTGAGAGGAATGCTGAACTACCTGCAGTTTTCAGAAAAAGGATAACCATGCACCCCTCTAATATTTCCGTATCCTCCTTAGAATATGGGTTATTCTGATATACATTCCAGCTCATACATTCTGTTTTTTTTTTTCATTGGTCAAATATCCAGATACTTTGCCAAATTCCGCAATTGTGTTGTTAATTGCCGCGGATGAATTAAGGTAATATCTGTAAAGATCATTAGATCGTCCGCGTATAATGCTACCTTTTTGGCCCAATCGCGGTATCTGAAGGGAGTTATTGACCCGTTGTTCCTGAGTGTATTTGCCAATGGTTCAATATACAGATTGAACAGCAGTGGTGACGGGGCAACCCTGCCTCGTTCCTCTCTGTATGTCGATGTTGTTAGTGAGAGCTCCGTTGACAAGAATCTTTGCTCTTGATTTTTTGTATATCTCACACACCAGGTGGTTAAAGCATTGTCTGAGGTTGTATTTGGAAATGGCTTTATTCAGAAAGGACCAGTTGACTCTGTCGAATGCTTTAGCCGCATCTAAAGTGATTATAGTCAGGGGGATCTTTTCGCAAGTCGCCAAATCTATGGTGGCAAAAAGCTCATGCGTTATCTCATAAATTTGCCTTCCCTTTATAAAACCCTTTTGGTCCAGATGAATTAGATTTGGCATTACCCTGGCCAGTCTCCCTGCAATAATCTGCATAAAAATTTTATAGTCACAGTTCAGCAACGAGATAGGTCTGTAAGATTCACAGACTGCGGGGTTTTTCCCTGGTTTTAAAATGATACCAACTGTTGCGTCGTTCCATGAGTCAGGAATCTTACTCTGTTCCTTAAATATTGTATTTAAAAGCCTTGTTAATGGTGGAGCCAGGATATCACTCAAAGCAGAATAAAGTTAGTTTGGTAGGGCATCAGGGCCAGCCGCCTTCCCTCTTTTCAGCCCCTTTAGTGCTGTTTTCACTTCTTCAATCGATATTTTGGTATTTAGCTCTTCTTTTTCTTCCGATAATTTAGGTAGTATTAAGGGATCCAGATATAAATCAATTTGTTCTTCTGGAAGGGTAGAGTCTTCTTTATATAAATTGGAGAAGAAGTTTTCGAATTCTTTCATTATTATCGACTCTTCAGAGGTTAAGCCGCTCTGATTGTTAAGCTGAATACGTGCTATTTTGTTTCTGGTTTGTTCCGTTTTTGCCTTCCACGCCAGTAGTTTCCCGCAGACCTCTCCATACTCATGAATAGCGAGGCTACTGGCTTCCCACTTCATCTTTACTCTGTTTTTTAGGTAATCCTCCAGCTTTTCTCTTAATTCTCGCCTGTCTTCCTCCATTGTATTTTTTTTACCTGTATAATTTTCTGTCGTTATCTTTGCGTCTAATAGGTTTGTTTTTTTCCAGATCTCCAATCTCAAGTTTGGCGAGTTTCGCTCTGTGGGCACTCATACTGATTAGTTTTCCTCTAATAACTGCCTTATAAGTGTCCCAAGTAGTTTGGTCTGATGTGCCTACACGATTGTCTTCAAAAAAGTTTGCTGAGGTTATGCCTAGCTCCTCTCGTACCTTGGGGTCTAGTAGTAAGGTGCGATCGACTGTCCACCTGAATTGAGTTTTATTGATTATAGTTTGTAAGGTGAGTTGTACCGCCGAGTGATCTGACAGATGTGCTGGTAAGTGGTCTATGCTTTTAACGTTACTATGCAAGTTTTTGCTTATCAGGAAGTAATCCATTCTGGATCTGTGACCCAATTTTTTTGTTATGAAGAGTGAACGGGGACCCCTTGTTGCCTTTCTCCTTCCACATGTCTATCAAACCCAGGTATATTTTATAATTACTTAACCATTCTCTCATCTTGGGTAAATTGGGGTGTCTCCCAGGAGGTGATCTGTCCACTTTAGGGTCCAGGATAATATTGTAGTCGCCCCCCAATATTATCGGGGCAGTTGTTGATAATGGTATAGATATTGTTGTGAATTCTTACCCTGGCAAGAGCCAATCTTCCTTTGCTGTCCACTACCTTGTGTTCAATTTTTGCATTAAGTTATTTTTTTAAAATTATTGCAATTCCCTTGACATTGCAGTCTTGATTGGAACAAACGTAGGAGTCCACCCATCTGAGGCTTTTCACTATTTGCTCCCATTCTGATTTCAGAAGGTGTGTTTCCTGTAGGATGATCACTTCATTTTCCACTTTTTAGATATTTGAATATCCCTCTCCGTCTGGAGACTGTTCTAAGCCCATTGACGTTCCATGATAAGATTTTGAATTCTTTAATTGTTGCCATTGTTTATTATTTTTTTACATTTCCCGGATACTCCTTGTACTTTAATTTTAACTTTAGATACTGAGGATATTTTTTCTATTTTTTCCCTAGTTTGCTCCCCACCCTTGCATTCTTTTTTGTTTGTTTTTATATTTTGTTGTGTACATTGTCTCCCACCCCGAGGAAGCCTCCACTCTTCTTTTTTGGGCAGTATTATTCGCCCTTTTGAGCTCCGTGTCTCGCCTTATTTACATGTAGTTTACATAATTTCTCCTGTTTTATTTTTCTGTCGCAGTCTGCAGCTGCTCTTTCATTTGTTCTAGAAAAATCTCTACCTCGCTGGGTTCCCTGATATTATACATTTTGTTTCGCCACATGATTCTCAATGCAGCTGGGAATCTCATCTGAACTGTGGCTCAAAGGGATTTTATTGCTTGCATGAATTGGCCTAGTTCCCACTGTCTGTCCTGGGTGGCTTTTGACATGTCAGAGCGTATCCTGAAGGTCCAATTATCTTTGATTAGGGAGCTACTCTTAAGGCCCTCACTTAGGAGTTTTTCCTTTAGAGTATATGTTTTAAAGTTGATTAAGATCTTCCTTGGTGTCCATCTCTCTTTACTCTTCCCAAAAGGGTCTCGATGTACCCTTTGTATGTCATCAGCCAGATTTGCCTCTTTAGTCCAGGGGAAATATTCCTCCAGTAATAGGATGGTGAATTTCTTGATGTCCGACCCTTCCAGATTTTCTGGTACGTTTAAGATCCTTTGGATTATTTTTCCTTGCTTGATTTTCTAATGATTAAAGTTTTTCTTTTATACTTCTGTCGGAGTCTCTCAACTTTCTGATCTCCTTCTGGTTGGTATCCACCTTTTTTCTTAGTCTCAACTACCGCCTCGACTGCTGACACCCTTTCGCCCAGTGCGTTCATCTTTTGGTTAAGGGTCTCGCATACCTCCTGGATCTTAGCTTGGTTTGTTTCAGACACTGAGAACTTTTCTCTCATCTCGCCCAGTACTTTTTCCATGAGCTTTCCAGTTTGTTCTAGGAAGGAGGAGGGAGACATACATTTTCTGCCTCAAGATCGTCCGTATCTATCAGTGCTGGGGCTTCTAGTACCTCCATTTCAGGGTCCGTATGAGAAATATCTTCTGTACTCATGCTCTGAGTGTTGTTACTTGGTTCCTCCCTTCGCTGCTGCAGGCTACTCCCAGAGGCACTCCTAGGGATACCTGATAAAACTTGGGGGTTTGGTTGCTGAACTTTAAAGTAGGATCTCAGGGAGGGGGTAACTTTCACTTTCTGTACTGTTAAAACCCCTACTTTCTCTGATCTAGGTTTAGATTGTCTATCCCGGTTAGCTGTACCTCTCGTTTTTCTTTTGGTGCTTACTGGTAGTATCACTTTTTTGGAAGGGGGGGGGGGGAGATTTGTTTGGGGATTTGCCTATTTCTAAGGCAATAACTAGATCTTGTCTCAATTTCTTTTGCAAGCTCAACTCTGGAGTGAGAACTCCCTTTTTCTCCTGATGTAGTGTTTGCTAAGCCTTCTACCTCTGAGGCCTCCCCCTTTTCGAGTGGAGAAGTGTGGCTCAGGGGTTAGAGGCGGCAGACCCGGAAGCTGAGATCGTTCCTGGACCATGGTTCAATTCCCCGCCTCGCCGGGTCTTGGGCTCAAAAATTCCATGGACTCGATAATTCTCGTTCCGGTGCCTACTCGACTCACGGGTTCACACTCTGCGACTCTGGGCAATAGCTTGCTTAATCTCCACTACGGCCCCTCGCGGCGGGATGCCTGGCTTTCACCTTGTGGATACCCTGCTGGGGCCATCTCACAGGGGAATACCAGGACGGGTTCCCAAGGCAAGCGCCTTGATGCCTACGGGTGATACGTGCGCTATATAAATCGCATTACATTTACATCGCAAATCGCAATACATTTTCAAACTCGGTACCCTTAGCACATAAGCCTCTAGCACCCTTAGTGTTCCCCTTACCTCCTTCTTTTCTTGGCGGGACTCCTGTGTTAACCCCTTCACACCCCTTGATCAGATCTAGTGCTCTAACCCCCTGCCCTTTCCTTTCCCCTCGTACCATGCTCATGGGCTCATGGTTGTTTTTACCCCTCCGGGTGTTCCACTGAACGTCGTCTGTCAGTTTTGTTTGCTGCCTTAACTCTCTCTCTCCCGTATTTAATTCTCCACTCCGGCCCCTCGTGGGACTACAGTCTCTACTGGAGGGCTCAACACTCTTCTTTGATGTTTGTCTTGCGGTGCTATTTTTAATGTTGCCGTTTATGGGGCTTACAGCTCTCTTCAGTATGTAATTTAATTCTGGACCGGCAGCGATGTTAGAGGCTCAAGTCGCTTTCCCCGTGCCTGTTCTGTGAGGCTCAAGTCGCTTTCCCGGTGCCTGTTCTGTGATGCTACTTCTAGTGCTGCTGTTTACAGGGATTACAGCTCTTTCCTGTTTGTGATTGACTTCGGGACCGGCAGCGCTGCCCTTCGTGCCCCGGATACAGTCTTGATCTCGAAGCCCTGGAAATATGGTATGACCGGCGATACACTCCCTGCCGCTGCTCTTGCCCCGGAAGAGGAAGCAAACTTTCCCCGAACGCTCTCCGACATTCTCTTTGAGCGTTTGAAGCCGCTGCCCAGACCCCTGGAGAAACTGGAATCCTCCCGTGTTTGGTGGAGCCTTTATGTATTTGCGGGTAGGGGGGAGAGTCTCGCATCCCCCGATGAGTCTGGCAATCAGGTGCTGATAGAAATGGCGGTTCGTCTCTCACCCTCTTGGAGCTTCACGCAAACTTCAGACGGTAGGGTTTCTTTTCTTTTTTTTTTTTTTGTTGTGATATCGCTACGGCATCTTAGCAGCTGCGGTAATGTGCTGTGGTAAGATAAGGTTTAGAACCTTTCCACGAGCACGTAGCTCCCGACCGGACCTTCTAGCCGGCCGCCATCTTCCTCCTTCTCATTGAAATTAATGCTGACAAAGGATCTAGAAAAAATACCTCAGATAAACCTCAGTAGGATTGCAACTGAGACCAAAAGACTCCTTAAAGTTTGGGATGGACTACCTTTAAGCTTCTTGGGAAGATCGAATATGATACAAATGGCAATACTTCCCAAATGTACTTACCTGTTAAATGTTATACCACTGGAATTCAAGAGAGATTCATTGAAAAAGATCCAGGGAGAAATTGCGAGTTTCATTTGGGCATACAAAGGTTCAAGGATTGCCTGGCACAAGCTAAGAAAAAAAAAAAAGACCAAGGGGGAATAGCAAGCCCGGATCTCATAGAATATTATAGGGCTTTTCAGTTTAAAAACACGAGATCTCTACTAAAAAAACACGAGTTTTACCCCGATTTCCTTCAAATAATGACTAACAAAACTGATCATTTTCTATTTAAATTTGGTCACCCGAAATTTTTTAAGAAAATAAAGATCCTAAATAACATAGCAAAACTATGGTATCATGTCAGAAGCACCCTGAATATTCCCTACTATAGCTCTATGGCTCCCATATGGGACTCTCCGGGGACACCAGAATGCTTAAGACTCCTTGGCATTACCAATAAAAGCGGCTGGAATCAAAGAATGGGGCCAACTGATGACAGAAAAGGCAATAGAATCATGGGAGTATTTAACAGAAATCACCAATGCTTCGGTGTCAAAATTCAAATACTATCAACTCACTAGTTGGGCAAGCACACTAACGGATAAAAAAACGGGCAGAATAGAGCTGGAGAAAGAAATGATGAAGTCAACCCCAGTTAAGAAGGAAATATCAAAGTGGTACTGGGCTTTAATAGGTGCAGGTGAAGAGAACTTCCTGATCCCAGAAACAGTATGGAAGAGCGACATAGTAGAGCCGGACCTTCAAGGCGTATGGCAGAGGTCATTAGAAAAATGCTGGTCAACTATCAAACCAGCTCGCCTAAAGAGAACCCACCTACTCACAGTACATCTGGCATATTGGACCCCCAAAAGGCTATCAAAGTTTAAAGGAGCCAGTGTAAAGCACTGCCCTAAATGTGGGCTCGAAAAGGCGAATGACTTGCACACGTTCCAAGGTTGCCCTCTCCTTGACTCCTTTTGGCAAGAAGTGGGTAAGACGATATGCCTGGTACTGGGAAGACACCTAGAAGTAAGTACATC